>NC_137147.1:163792548-165207548 GCF_951394435.1 Stenella coeruleoalba
AACCCCAGCCCCAGTCGGGGAGAGAGCGGGTGGCCGGGCTGCAATACAGGAAGTGGCCGTGGTGGTTGAAACCCATAGAAGCGGAGAGAGAAAATGGGCGAGGGAGCCCGGAGCAGCGGCCGCCGCGGTCCGGCGCCCCCCTGCCGTCCGCCTCCCCGCGGGCTCGGCCCCCCGAGCGTGCTGCCCCCCGGCCGCCCTCCACCCGCTGGCCTTCCGTCCCGGAGCCCCCCGCCACCTCTCCGCCGGCCGAGGGTCTCGGACCGGGCGAGCGAGCGGAGAGCAGAGGGCTGGGACGAGGCTTGGGGAGGAGCGGCAGGAGCGAGAGGAGAAGCGGGGGGTGCGTCGGGGGAGGGTGGGTGGGGGCGAGAGTATGTCAGTTCAGCCCAGAGGGTGTGTCTTTTATTTATTTATTTATTTTTAAAATTTGTCGTGAGTCACATCACACAGACCTCCCCCGAGGAGAGGAGGAAGCGGGTGGGGAGCGAGGGAGGGCGTAGAAGAGAAGTTAAATCTCCGAATTCCGTTAATTGAAGGTTTGTAAATCTGCCCGCCTGTCCGTTTTCAAGTCGGGTTTTCTCCCCCGCGTCTCATCATTTTCACTTCCGCCCCCACCGTAATATATTTCTAGAGGTTGTTAGGGCGGTCGTTTGTGTAAAGCACAAATTATCCTTAACTGCTTGGAAAAATGGCTTCAATACTCTCTCTTCCCCAAAAGTTCTTGAACTGCTGGCTTCTTAAGTAACTTAACTTAAAATAGAATGGTGTAATCGCCGGTTGCTTTTTTCCTGAGGTTTCTCTCTTTACAGTACATGTAGAGAATGAATCCCCGAACTAGAACCAGAACGTCAAATATGTCATTCTAAATTTATTAGAAAATTCTTGGGACCTTATCTATGGCAGATAGTCGGTTGTTTGCTTTTATTTTAATGATTGAAAGTGAATTATGTTGTGTGGTAGTTTGGTGTGTAGATCTTTAACTGCATAAACTAACAGTTTGCAGTAGAAGCAAATAAAAGTAGCAGAGTCCTTTATATCAATGTAATGGCACCAAAAATTCGCTTGTTAGTGGTAAGGCATGACCAAAACGTGGTTTCAGAGGCTGGGGTTATTGCAGTTCAGAACTAAAGTATTTATAGCAATGCATCCCACGTGATTATCATTTTTAAGAACCAGTGGTTTCTGTGTTGGCAGATGCTTTTCCTCTATTTTTAGAAGGAGATACTGTTTTCAGAATATTTTGAATGTTTCTCAATTTCCATATTAGTAACATTGTATCTTCAGTAGCACTACTAGGAGTTCATCTCACAAATTTTTTCAAGCTTTTACTTTAGGAATTCCACTGATAAACTTGTTGAATGCCTGCCACATCTACTGTATTACTTGTTTTTGCAAACTTTATATTTAGCTTTTAAAAAAATATTCTAAAATCTAGTAGAAATGTGGATATAGTTTTCGAGCAGAAAAATTTTCTGTAGGTTATCGATATTAAAAATAAACATGTTTTATTCAACTTCACATGAAGAACTTTAAAATTGAAGTGAATCTCAGTTTGCTGAAGGTTTTAAAGATTTTGAAAGTCAGAGGGAGAGCACAGGAAGTTAAATTGCCCCCTTTCTAGAAAAGTCATTTCTTTGTAGAAGTCAGCACATAGGCACTTCATAAAGGGGTGGCTTCTTTTCGTTTTGCATGTTGGGAAATCTGACAAATATATGGTGTGTTAACTGCTACGTGTTTGCCAATGCAAACGTGTTTTAACCTGTCTTTTGGCTATTTCTTTTTCAGGTAGTTGTGTGCTGTACATTTTTTTTCCCCCGACCCTTTTCTTTTCTCCTCTTGCCACCGTAATTTTGAAGCACTTTAAAATTTCATTATATCCCTAATAAAATAAATCATGTTATTTCTCACATAGTCTTTTAAGCATGTTAGTACCATGATGCCAAGATCCACTGTCACTGGCCCCAAGTTTTTTTGGTGGTCCTAAACTTGACACCAGTGAGATATTTAGAAATACTGGGGAGGGGGGGGAAGAATGAAATTCACACATAGCACTGTAATAGCTTTTAAACTTTGGGCTGCATGAAGCTGGCCACTAGCTCCCTTCCCAGGAGGCTCAGACAGGGTCACGCTCTGACAGGCTCAGAAGATGGTAGCTGATTTTGTGATGTGCTGTGGTGCTGTGAAGAAGAAACACATAGTACTAGAAATATCCATTTAGATGTCTTTTGAGATCTCTCTGTATCCTTTCTGTGACCGATTGGATAAGGGCTAACCCCCTATGTAAACATACCTTCTCTTGGGGAAGGTATATGGTCACTTGTGTTTTGTGAATTTTTTTATACCCAAGGTGAGTTAAATTATTGGCTGAGTGATTTTTATCCTGAGAATTTACTTTTCATTTTGTTGTTTTCCTACAGTTCGGAAGTACAGCTCAGGTAAGGTGTTTAGCTGGCAAGTTCTTTTGGCTGTAGTGCAATTGAGTCCTTGAGCACTTTATTAGCTCTTTTAGTCTTGTTGACTTTAATTATTAAATTGTATTATTAATAGCAAAACTTCTCATAAGAGTCCACTATCTTAAAAAGGACAGGGTTTTTGAAATTCTTATGGGAAAATAATATTCAAAGCAGAGAGTGTACTTTATATAAACATTTATATAGACATAAAGAAAAATCTTTGCCTTTACCCACCTTTAGTTTGAATTTTCTGGTGGATTGTGTCAAGGACAGTCACTCTTCAACTTGAAGAGTTGTTTGTTCATCTGGCCAGTTCTCTTTGCTCTACTTTAGGGTCCATACTGCCTTTGTCATGGGGATTATTTTGAGGAATAGGGCAGAGATCTAAGTGAAAAGGAGTAGAAACTGGTTACGAAAGGTTTCTCAGCATAGATAGGGTAAGGACAGAAAAGTCTCCCTTACAGCTTAACTTTTTTAAAATTAATTAATTAATTAATTAATTAATTATTTTTGCGGTACGCGGGCCTCTCACTGTTTTGGCCTCTCCCGTTGTGGAGCACATGCTCCGGGTGCGCAGGCTCAGCGTCCATGGCTCACGGGCCTCGCTGCTCTGTGGCATGTGGGATCTTCCCGGACCGGGGCACGAACCCGTGTCCCCTACATCGGCAGGGGGACTTCCAACCACTGCGCCACCAGGGAAGCCCAGCTTAACTTTTTAATTTAATTTTTTCCCCGGAATTCCGCCAACAGGGGCTTGTTTGGGTTAACAAGTATATACTAAAGTCTGGGAAGATGGAGGGGATGTCATCAGTGAGCTACTTAATTTAGCTTGATTTCCTCCACCCATGACGTCAGTTTATATTCATTTGCTCATTATACCCATGTGATCTTGGAAGGCAGATAATTTTTTGAGGGGGAGCACTTTAGAGTAGGTAAAAGCTGACATTTTTGGTACTTTACAGTTTATTCCAGTTTATAAACTAATGTCACTTAAGTATTACAATAATTATGATCATTTTTTCTTTCTTTTTTTTTTTTAAACAAATGAGCAATCTGAGGTTCAGAGACGTTGAATACCTAGCCTAAAGTTCCATATCTTGTATGAGATGGTGCCTAGAATCAAACCCAGATTTTCTGATTCTGTATCCTAAGTGGATAAAAAGAAATGTATGAAAAGGGTAATAGAAAAGGGAAGAGTAACTTGCTTCTACTTATTGAGTACCTACTCTTTCACAGTCTGTGCTGGTTGATTTGTATTACCTTTAATCCTTACAAAAACTCTCTGTGATAGGCAGTATTCTCTTCCAGATGAGGAAATTGGGACTTGGAAAAGTTAAATGAATTTTTGTTTGATCACACATTTAGGGATTGGCAGTCAGGATTTCTCCCTAACTCTTGACAGGCTCCAAAGGCTATGCTCTTTCCATATCACACTGTCTCCAGATGTGAATGAGTCTAGAACTCAGACTAGTTCAGAAATGTCATGGAATAGACTCTGATGGGTCATGTCTGGTAAACTGACAACTGTTTTACTGTTGTTTCCTCTGCGTTCCAAGTTGTAATATAAGAACAGGTGTGTTTGTAATTTGGGGACTTGCCCAATCACAAAAGATGGTAACTTTGGCACTTGAAGTATTGAATTACAGGAATCATAGGCTAGTTTTTCACTGAGCTCAGTGGATCCTCTTCTCTTGTGCATCTTTACCTTTTATTTTTTTTCTGTTCTGAATCAGCTTTGCAATTGTGATAAGGAAATTTGTAGAAGAATTAGTAGAAGTTAGCAAAACAAAAAAATGTCTTGAAATATTTTGGGTAGTTCTGATTTCCACACAAACTATGTTCAGGTAAAGATGTCAAAGTGCTTGCTGAGATTAGGACAGATTGGAAATGGTAGAAATCTTACTTGCACTTGGAAGTTTGAGTAAAACAGTGGCTAGCAAAATTAGAGATATAGGTTGGAAATCTAAATGAATTAAACAGGGTTTTAGTAATGTACAACATGGTAACTCTAGTTAATAATACTGTATTGTATAATTGCTACTAGAGTATATCTAAAAAGTTCTCACCACAAGAAAGAAAAAAAAATTTTTTAATTTGTGTGGTGATGAATGTTAACTGGACTTATTGTGGTGACCATTTTGCTGTATATAAAAATAGTGAATTATTATATTGTACACCTGAAACTAATATGGTGTTATATGTCAGTTATATCTCAATAAACACAATAAAATGGGATTTTAGATAATTTTATGAAAAATCCTCAGTTAATTGTTAGATTGACCTATATCATGTCATAACATTAATTAAACATTAACGCTGCTGTCAAACAGGCAGAATCTGACCTTGCATATTAGGTCTTAATGAAAGTCCATTCATCTCTCTTTTTTTCCTTTTGTAACTATAATATAATAAGAACTTTACGTGTGGTACTGTGATCTAGTTCTGGTGTGTTTAGATCCTCAGTTTTAGTAGGTTTGTATCTTTAGAAGAGGGTTTTTTAAAGAAAATTGTTGAAATAATCCCTTAGGATAAGAACACTTTTCTAATTCCTCTTATGTGCTTCTGCTTTCTCCAGTTGGTTCTGATAGCTGAAGAATACTAATACTCCTTGAGGTAGAAAAGAGGTATTTGGGCAATTTGGATTCTGATCTATGACCATTTATTTATTTATTGGCCGTGCTGTGAGGCGTGTGGGAATCTTAGTTCCCTGACCAGGGATCCCCCCTGCAGTGGAAGCTTGGAATCTTAACCACTGGATAGCCAGGAAAGTCCCTCTGTGGCCATTTAGAATAACTGTATCTTCAGTTAAGTTATGTCCTAGGAATTAGAAATTTGTGAGTTAATAGGCGAGAATGTATTAGCCCAGAAGAAGAGTGCTAATATTGGGACAAGAGTTTGAGTCAGACATTAGGAGATTGTGTAGACGTAATTCCATGAAAATAGTGTTTGTAAGAAAAGTAAGGTAAAGGTGATAGTGGAAAGGTAATTTTGGAGCATTTAAAAAGTTTGAATTTGGGGGGAGCTATATATTTTTTCTAATGTCTTTTTGTGTTGATTGTAATTTTTACTGAAGTTATGGTTTGACTTTTGAAGAATAATAGTCAAACCCTGGGGCTACAAATGTTTTAGACCTTAATATTTATTTAATAAGATGCCATCCTAAAAAATCAGGGATTTTTTAAAAAAGTATGATATTGAGAAAATGGCAACTGTTTGATTTTGGAAAATGTCAGTTACTGGATTTTGTTTTTAAAGGAGATAGCTAACCTGATGATTTTAACTGTAAACATTAATTCCATAGAAAGGAGACTTGAAGTTTTTTAGTATTACCACTCTGTGTCAACCCAAATAGGTACACTTAACTAACTAATTTACTAATTTTCTTCATTTACAAAATGAAATTTTCTGAGAAATAGTTGGTAGTGAACTAGTATTTGTGAAAAAAATCTGGAAGCAAAACAAAACATCCTAAGGAAGATAATATTTACTTGTTATCAGATTCTAATTTTGATATGCATCTGTGCTTAGCAAGTTCAGCAGATGTTTGTGGAATTGTGATTTATATCAACTAAAGAATATTGGTAGTACCATCTCAGGTATAGCTTAAAGTATAAGGAAACCATTTAAAGTCTTATTTTACTAATTTTTAGCACAGTAATTAAAAACTCATATACTCAGATGTGGAGAGAATGGCATAATGAACCCCGACGTGTTCAACATCCAGCTTTAACAATTACCAACTCATGGCCAGTCTCCTTTCATCTGTAATCCTCTCCTGTCTGTCTGTCATTATTGTAAAGTCCATCTTTGATGTATCATTTCATCCATAAATATTTTAGTACGTGTCTCTAAAAGATAAAAGGCTTATTTAAATCCATTGCACAATTTCTATATGTGGGGGAAAAGATAATGAATGTTATTATGATTTATTTATGACAATAAGGAGTAGAGAGCTTTAAAATAGTTAATGTATTTTAAGTTTACAAACCATTTTGTTAGTAATTCCTGCCATAGGTTGATTAGAATATAGCTATATTATATGCTTCATAATGGAATTTAAAAAATTGAGCTGTAAGTCATATAATATAAAACCAACCATTTTAAAGCATACAGTTCAGTGGTATTTAGTGCATTCACAGTGTTCTGCAACCACTGCCTCGATGTATTCTAAAACATTTTCATCACTCCTCGGGAAAGCCCATACCTGTTAAGCAGTTTGTCCCCATCCCAACCCCCCGGCACCTGGCATCCATCAGTTTGCCTGGTTTCTATGAATTTACCTATTCTATATATTTCATATGAATGGAATTATACAATATGTGGCCTTTTGTGTCTCTTTCACTTATATAAAGCGTAATGTTTTCAAGGTTCATTCACTTGGTAGCATGTATTAGTACTGTATTCCTCTTTATGGCTTAGTAATGTTCTAGTGTATGTATATTATACCACATTTTGTTTATTCATTCATCCTTTGATGGACATTTGGGTTGTTTCTACCTTTTCGCTGTTGTGAATAGTATTGCTATGAATATTCATGTACAGTATTTGAGTGCCTGTTTTCAGTTCTTTTCCATATATACACCTAGGAGTCCTTCATAGTGGTATTTTGTTGTGAAATACCTAATTACCTAATTTTGCACGTAGATAATTTTGAATTTCTACCATTGTACTGCAGTGTTAAGAAGGAATTCCAGGCATGAACATACACTCAGAACGTCAGTGTGGATTAAGGCTTGGAGCCTAATTTTCCACTTTATATGTAAAGTTAATTTTCCCCCTGATTACCAAAGTAATATCAAATACGGTAATTGCACGAATTTTAAACTTTTTAGAAATATATATAGCTTAGACAGGACAAGTTCCTTGTAATATCACTCACATATACAGCTTTCAACGAATATATCTAAACTTTATATTGTACAATTGGTAAACTCATATTGCTGATAATAAGGCAGAAAGTATTTCAGTCATAGTATACTTTAAAATTAAAAAAATTCTAACACTTCTGTGAGATTATCTAGTTATTAATTCAAATGTGAATTATATTCTTATTTAGAGCTTAAATGAAGCATAGTACGTAAGATGTGCAGTTGGATATTCTCAACTGCTTTTGATTGGAGCAAAATTTTATTATTTATCTCCTTGAAACTTAAAGGAAACAAAAATACTGTTAATGAAAAAGTGTATTACTGAAAAAATTTAATTTACCTTTAGTTTGTTTCCTGACTTTATGTTTAATGTTAGTAATTTCTACATGGTGTGATAAAATTGGGTTTGGTAAATTTTATTTTCATTTTCTTGAAAGGCAAGTGTGGTACTTTGTGGAACCCTTTTTATTTGGGCCATGGGGAATTAATGCCCTCTACTTAAACACCAGAAAGGTATGTAATGCAGCATATGGAAAAAGATACTTAGTTCAAATACTGGCAACCTAAGACTTGTAGTAACAAACACTTTTAGAAGGCAGTGTAGTGGAAAGGGTTGATTAGTGCCGTTTAAAAATCATGGTTACCACTCAAAAGTGAGGCCTCAGTATAGCCCAGCAATCCCACTTTCTTTTTCCACGTCATTTAATTTAAGTTAATTAATTAATTTATTTTTTGGCTGCATTGGGTTTTCGTTGCTGTGCGCTGGCTTTTCTCTAGTTGTGGAGAGCAATGGCTACTACTCTTTGGGGTGCACGGGTTTCTCATTGTGATGGCTTCTCTTGTTGTGGGCACGGGCTCTAGGTACACAGGCTTCAGTAATTGTGGCACGCGGGCTCAGTAGTTGTGGCTTGTGGGCTCTAGAGCGTAGGCACAGTAGTGTGGCTCACGGACCCAGTTGCTCCGCGGCATGTGGGATCTTCCCAGACCAGGGCTTGAACCCGTGTCCCCTGCATTGGCAGGCAGATTCTCAACCACTGCACCACCAGGGAAGCCCTGGCAGGCAGATTTTTAACCACTGCGCCACCAGGGAAGTCCTTCCACGTCATTTTACACCATAAACTGTTTTAAATTTTCTCTTCCCTTTTAAAATCTCTTTCCTTTCTCATCTTTTATTTCATAGAGAAAATAGACCTCATTGTATAAGACATATACTTTCTTACCACTACATTTCCAAGCCTACTGGTGTCCTCATTCGTCCTATTCTGCTTCCTTCTTGTAATGGAGGAGAGGTGTGCTTCCTCCTAGCTAAGGTCAGTCCTTATCTTTGCTCTGGGTCCCATCCTTGCTTGCCTTTTTAGAAAACTTACACTTCTCATATCTTTATTTCTTCTCTCCTTACTGATTTTGTGCAGCCAGAATTGAAACATCTCAAGCTTCTTGATCAGTGTTTAGTTCTTTTCTTGCTTGTTTTCTCAGCATCACTTCACACAATTGACCATTCCCTCTTTTTTTTTTTTTTTTTTAAAGCTAATTCTTTGGCTTCTGTGATGACATTCTTTTCTACTTTTTCCTGTTACCGTCTGGCCCTTTGTTCTCCCTTACCTTGAAATATTACAGTGACTTTGTATGAGCTCCTTTCTACACCTACCCCCTTAGGCTGTTTTAGTTATTCCCATCTGAATGATCTCTCTTCCACTGCAATTTCAATCCATATATCTGCTTGTTTGAGTCACAGGTACCTCAGACTTATAGAAACTGAACTCATCCCCTTTCCCCAGTCTCTCCTACTACTTACTTTCCGCTGACTCACGCACTCGAAACCCGGGCATCGTTCTTGGCTCCTCCATTATTGTTTCCTGGCACCTCCTTCCCCAACTACCACTACTGATTCATCTGTACCAGGTCCTGTTGAATCTTCTTCTTAAATCTGTCTATTCCATCTCCTAGTGTAAAGCTTATACAACTGCTGTAGCTTCTGTCTTCTCATCACCACGTACCCCCTCTGATCACCTCGCTATTATCCACACTGTGCCACTTGAATGTCACTTTCAAAATGGAAATCTGATCATGTCACTTCCCTGCTTAAAAGTTAGTCAGTGATTCCTCATAAATATGCAGTTTCACAGCGAGGCCTATTAGGCCATATGTAGCATAGCTCCTGTCTTTCTAGTCTTACTGCATTCATCCCATTACCCTCGTCTTAACCAGTCAGTCATATTGGCCTTTCAGTTTTTGAAATTTCGTTTTTTTGCCTTTGCAAATGTTATCTGACTAGAAAACTTGTTCCTCTTGGTCTGAATATTATTCATTTGTCAGGTCTTATAGTTCAGATGAAAAATTACTATATTCATTCATTCATTCTTCATTTGATCAAAATCCTTTGAGTACCTACTAAGTGTCAGGTACTATCCTAGGTACCACAGATAGAAATATAATGTGAGCCACATATCTAAGTTAAAATTTTTCTAAAAACCACATTTAAAAAGTAGGAAGAAATAGGTTGAAATTAATTTTAATAACATTTTATTTAACCCAGTGCATCCAGAATATAATTATTTCAATAAGTTATCAACATAAATAGTTTGTTAGGGACTTCCCTGGTTAAGAATCTGCCTGCCAATGCAGGGGACACGGGTTTGAGCCCTGGTCGTGGAAGATCCCACATGCCGCAGAGCAACTAAGCCCGTGCGCCACAACTACTGAGCCTGCACTCTAGAGCCTGTGAGCCACAACTACTGAGCCCACATGCCACAACTACTGAAGCCCGTGCACCTAGAGCCCATGCTCTGCAACAAGAGAAGCCACTGCAATGAGAAGCCTGAGCACTGCATTGAAGAGTAGCCCTTGCTCACCGCAACTAGAGAAAGCCCATGCACGGCAGCGAAGACCCAACACGGCCAAAATTTAAAAATTTATATTAAAAAATAGTTTGTTAATGAGATATTTTACATTCTTTTTAAAGTACTAAATCTTTGGAATCTGATTGTGTTTTATACTCGCAGCACATCTTAGTTGCTGCAAAGACAGTGAAAAACTGGGACAATTAATACGTGGGAAGTCCTGTGAAATGTAAGGATAGTTGGAATCGAGGTACTAGAGTAAACTGCAGAGATAGAAGTTGGGTGTTTAGAATGTGGGATTTTTAAAATCTAGATTTTTGGAAATGGTGTAATTACTAGTGATGACCATGGGAGGTTTTGACAGTGATGAAGAAAAAGTGGAAGAAAAAATTGTTTTAATTCAGGAAGTCAAATGACTGAGAGACAAGAGTTTTGGGTGGATTATCTGAGTGAATGTTGACATCACTAAGAATATGATAGGAATAGTGATGAATTAGTGAGTCCTTAGCGAAGGAGGGGAGTAATGAGGATGTTGGTGGATGACAGCAATAAGGTTTCTTTCTTAAACACCTCTTCCCTGTCCTACAAAGTCAATTTATACCCTATTAAATGCTCTCATAGAATCCTGTATGTTTCCTCTGTGGTGCTCATTACATATGTTTGACACTTGATGCTGATCTACAAGAAAGCAGGTTTACCACGTTTGTCTTGTTTATTCCCATATCTCCAGTGCCAGGCACATAAGCTCTCCAAAGTTTACATGAACTGTTTAAGGAGTCTGGAAGCTTAGTTCTGGTCCTCAGTTCTATCACGAATTAGTTGTATTTTAACCAGCCTTTAACTCTTTTATTTTATCTTCTAAAAAAGGGCGAGTTTGAACTAGATTATGTCTAAAGTTACAATTCTGATGGTTTTTAGTAGAGTTTGTCTCTAACTTTTAGCCCTATAGTTCTGATGTTTTTCATTAGTTTGTTTCTGAGTTAGTCCTTCAATTTCCTCTAAAAAAAATTCGCCAATTTACTTACACTTATTCCTTCTATTTCGTTGTTAACAAATGTTATGTTTAAATGTTTACTTTGTCATAATTAAGGTATCAAGATACTGAATAAATAGGTTGTTCAGGAAGTGGTTTAATTCAGATTGTTATGAACTGTGATTCCTCTTAAACATTCTTAAAATCTTTTTATTAAAATCACTTTTTCAGTCTTGCTGAAGAGAGAAAATATAAGTGAGATTGTGTTAAATTAGACATCTTTGTCTTTATTCCTTCACTGTATAGATCAACAGTACTGAAACTTACGGTCTCAGCACTCCTTTATACGCTCAAAAAATATCAAGGATCCCAGAGAACTTTCCTTTAGGTGGTTATATTTATCAGTATTTACTGTATCAAAAGTTAAAATGGAGAAGTTTAAAATGTTTATTAATTCATTTAAAATAACATGTAATGGGTTTTAAGATAAATAATGTAAATAATAATTTTCTGAAAAATATCCACAGGTTTCCCAAACAAAAAAAGTTTAATGAGAAGAGTGGCATTGTTTTATATTACTGCACATCTCTTTAGTGACTGGCTAGAAGACAGCTAGAAGACACTTCTGCATTCAGCCTGTTGTGATATTTTATTTCGGTTGAACTATGTGAGAAAATCTGGCTTCATACAGTTATGTAGTTAGAAAGGAAGGAGTATTTTAATAGCCTGTGCATAGAATTATGGATAATTTTCTTCGATATTGTATCAAAACTCAGCAGATAGTAGTTCTTAAAGGTTGATTGCTCTGTGGACTCTGAAACCATATCAATGAACATTTTATACTCCAGTACATTAAAAATCATTGCATGGGTCATTTGGATGGAAAGTATTTGTTCACTTAGTTATGTGGATCCTTCTGAATGTTGACACATTTCATTATACGATATGAAAAAAATTACATTCATTAATATCACTACAGATCTTATGAGTCTTTAAGTATTGAAAAGCTTCCAAGCTCACACTGGTGGATGAAAGGTTTCCAAAATTCTATTTTTTACTTGAAAGCTCGAATTTTACTGTTGGCAACAAATATTGCCAGTTATTTTCCTTGAAATGATAGGCTCACTTCGTTCATTTTTAGGAAAATGTCTGCCAAATATCCTATCTGATTAACCATAGTTTGTCAGTTGTTTTTTGAAGTTCCATGGAAAAATGGCTTATTCAGCTTGCAACTAAATTGCACAAGTGCTTTTTCCTATTGTACTTAGAATGCAGAATTACTTTATATATACTTTTCATTTTGTCACACAGAATGTTAAAAGGCATCTTGCCAGAAGAGAAGGCAAATAGCATTAGTATTATTATGAAAATAGTTTTGACCTTGTGAACGTCCAGAAAGGGTGTGAGAGATCCTCAGTAGTCCGCAGACCACACTTGGAGAAACTTTGGTATAGATGATTGGTTTAGTAGACTTAATGTCTTCCATTTATGGTAATAGTGGGACTCTGAATTTTAAATATCTTTGTATAGCACTATCTGTAGTGCGCATCTCTGACTAAAAGCTTGTGTAAATACTTCATAAAAAATTTAAAGTTCCTTGTGTAGGAATTCTCTTAGTACAGCATATACTATGTTAATCGTTTTGGATAGTTTCTTATATTATGGGTCTTATTATTGCTCTGTATATTTCACCTTTCAGCACTAATTTTGAAATAGTATTAGTTTCATATATCTGTTTTCTCCAAATTTTACCCATGCCAAAATTTTGGTAATTTGTTTGAATAAATTTGTTTGATTAGTAGGAAGTTGTTTAAATTATATGATTTTTATGAAGCAGTATGAAACACTAATTTTAAAGTGTTTATCTTAATCATTTAGTTTATTTCTAATTTGAGTATGTTCCAAATTAGATTTGAAGAAATCTGTTGTTGATATTACCTATGGTACATATCTTCCTTTTCTGTACTAAAGTATTTGTCTCAAAAAAAATAAAAATGACCCAACTAAAGTAGTAGAAAAAGACAAAAAAATGGAGAATATGTTTTTTGTTTCAGCTGTTTCTCTGACATTTTCCCTCTTCTGTTATTAATTTTTATGCTTTTCATGAAAAAAGCTTTGGATTAATCCACTTCTCTTTTAAACCATTTCCCTTTCAAAAAGGTTGCGAAATCTTTTTTTCTTTTTCACCTCCACATTTCATTAAAATTAATATTCAATCATATTTAGACTTTATTATGAATAGTGGGGAGACAAACTGGCGATACTCCCATTCTTTCAGAATAATCAGAGAATGCCATAAAGATCCTAAAGAAAACTGGCAAATTTTTATGGGTTCCCAAGTTGGAACCATAGGAATGCCCAATAAAGTAAAATATGTGTAATTATATGTAGCATACTTCACTGTATGACAGAATATATTAGTTAGTCACTTATTCAGTTATTCAGCAGTTTTTGACTATCATGTGCCTAAGTATATTTTGTGAATCAGATGTAATGGTTGCCCTTAAAATAAAATCTCTGCCTCCCTCGCTAATCAAATAAATCACATCCTGTAATAAATTTTGTCTAGGGAAGCACATGTCGACATGAGAGTGTATGTCAGCTGCTCCCACCCAGCCTGGCATATCAAAGAAGTAATGTTGGGATTGAGATCTGAAGGGTGAATATAATTAACCAAATTTAATATAGTTAACCAAGAAATTTTGAGGGAAGGAACAACAGTGTCCTTACCAGAGGGAACAGGAACATTATGTATACAGGCCCAAAGGTGAGGGAAAACAGAATTATTATTATTATTTTTTTGCATCTTTATTGGATTATAATTACTTTACAATCTTGTGTTAGTTTCCACTGTACAGCAAAGTGAATCAGCTATATGTATACATGTATCGCCTCCCTCCCACCCTCCGCATCCCACCCCTCTAGGTCATCACAAAGCACTGACATGATCTCCCTGTGCTATACAGCAGCTTCCCACTAGCTATTTATTTTACATATGGTAGGGTATATATGTCAGTGCTACTCTCTCAGTTCGTCCCAGCCTTCCCTTCCTCCCCGTGTCCATACGTCCGTTCTCTATGAGCAGAATGATTTTGAACAAGTTATAAACCTGTGTGCTTTAGAGTATAGTGAGCAAAGAGGGGAAAGTGATCTGTGGGGACTTAGGGACCAGATCAAGTAAGTTTTTTATAGGCTATGTTAAGGATGTTGGTCTTTTTTCTGAGGCTGATGCGAAGACGTGGAAAATTTTAAGCAATGGTATGACATTATCATTTTTACTTTTTAAAGATTACTTGTGTTTTGGGCTTCCCTGGTGGCGCAGTGGTTGAGAATCTGCCTGCTAATTCAGGGGACACGGGTTTGAGCCCTGGTCTGGGAAGATCCCACATGCCGCGGAGCAACTAGGCCCGTGAGCCACAACTACTGAGCCTGAGCGTCTGGAGCCTGTGCTCCGCAACAAGAGAGGCTGCAATAGTGAGAGGCCTGCGCACCGCGATGAAGAGTGGCCCCTGCTTGCCACAACTAGAGAAAGCCCTCGCACAGAAATGAAGACCCAACACAGCCAAAAATAAATAAATAAATAAAAAGGCGAGCATTTGAAGCCCTTTTAAAAAAATAAAAATAAAGATTACTTGTGTTCAGAGTGGAGAACAGATTGGAAGGAGGCTGGAGTATGTATGGATTGGAAGGAGTTTAAGAGGAGCTGGTGGGAGGCTGATCTTGAGGTGATGGTAGCGAGTGGTCGTGAATTATCTAAACTCTCTAGTGCCTGGAATCATTGTGATGGGCTGTGACTACTTATTTTTCTTTTCTAGAAGGAGGAGTGTTTGAGGCTGTAGAGATGTGTTAAAAGTAATTCAACAACTAGTTGTTTGATGCTCAATGAATAGTTATTAATTGCCTACTCTATGATAAGACTCCAGGTGTTGTGATGTCTATGTTATATGCAGTATAGTTATGTAAAAATCATTGAATGATAGAAGATTATAAAGCCTTAAATTTAGGGAAGAGAAAATTGATCTGTAGTACTTACATTTAAATGAGGAAATGTTCTGTATAGACGAAAATAATTGTAACTTTTGAAAGGTTTTTAGTTTTGGCAGTTTGTAGAATTTTGCTTACAGAAAGAAAAAATGTCAAGCAGCAGTTTTTTTCCTAAAAGAGCATCTAGGTAATTAATAGATTCCCATAAAAGATTAAATAATTCAGTTGTATTAAA
This sequence comes from Stenella coeruleoalba, assembly GCF_951394435.1. Classification (NCBI taxonomy): domain Eukaryota; kingdom Metazoa; phylum Chordata; class Mammalia; order Artiodactyla; family Delphinidae; genus Stenella; species Stenella coeruleoalba. Next base: position 163,807,899 of record NC_137147.1, read on the forward strand.
AGCAAAACCTAGAGTTTCCCTTCCTTCTCCCCATATGCCTGTTCATCCCCTCCCCCAAACCACCGTCAAGTTGTTTTGTATCCTTCCACTTTTGGCACAGAGGATGAGGAAGATTCGTCTGGCATTGGTGCAGGATGGATTTGTGAAGGGGCAGACTGGATGCAGAGTGACAAGTTAGAGGACTGTTATATCTGTTCTTGAATTGAGATAGCTGCAGTTAAGATGGAAAAGGAAGAAATAGGTGCGAGAAGAAGAATCAGGAAGCTCGGTGAAGGAGATATGGTGGATAGGGAAAGGGAGAACTCAAAGATGACTTATTTCACCTGGAGCCATTCTCCTCCAGCGTAAAGCCAATATGCCCACAGAAGGTAATTTGCAGTCACAGAAGTGAATCTATGGACCTTCTCTTTTTCAGCCGTTAGTACACAGTTGGTTCCGGCACACTCCAGCTTTTACTCCTCCACAATTGAATTGATTGGCAGAGCAGTGGGTTGGAAAATAGGAATAAGACTTGACTGTTAGCTGGCAGTGTGGGTAGAAGTGGGCAGCGGGAGGAGAGAGGAAAGGCACTCTAAGGTTTCTCTGGCTGTGTGCTGTGGTGTCATGAGGCTGAGGGGCAAGTTCCTCCTTCTAACATTAATTTTGATGTTCTGTCGTAATCTTCTGTATTATAGATTGCTGGATTTTTAGACACTTAGAATCGTTTTATAAGTACCTTCAAAATATGTGTGGCTTATATGTGGATTGAGAACTGTCCCTTTTAAAAAGGAACTTTCAGAGAGAATTTTAAGGAACAGTGCAATGTTTGGGGGTTTCAGGGAAATTTAAATTTCTCATGGAGTGAGTTTTTCTGAGTCATGAGTTAAGCGGAAGGGGAGGTTGGGAGGCAAGGGATCTAGGTAGTAGGAAAATCATGTGTACCACGACAAGTTTGAAAGAGCTACACATAATTCGTTTTTGATAGTGTCAGATGCAAGGGAGGGTAGTGGAGGAGATGAGGTCTCAGTCAAAAATATACCCAAACTGCTGGCATTAAACTGTAGAAAACCAGTGTAGTATTTCCCACATTTGGAAACAGAGAAACCACATTTTAAATTTAACACTGGTAAGATGACACTGTGCTTTTTTTTGCTGTGCCCTGTTATATATTGTGTTCTTTCATCTGGACACATTTGGCGTAATCAACAGAAGCCATTCAGTAAGTGGGTAAATGCAGGAGAAATGGATTATAGGTCTGAATAAATCCCTTTTGTATCAACTAAGTATAATAACTTGGGGACTGCTTGAGTTACTGGATTTATTATTAGTGTTTAATTATATCTTGTGGAATATAGAGCCACTTATCTCCAGTTCAGTTGCACATTTCTTACACTCATCCTTATTCCCCCTACTCCCCCTGCCTCCCTCCGCCCCCCCCCCCAAAAAAAAAGGGAGAGAGAGAAAAGAAAGGCAGGCAGGTAGGATGGTACTGTCTATATGAAAACCCTGCCACTCTCAGGGTTTTTGTTTCGTTTTTGAGTGAAGAGGTAAGGTGGTATAAAGTGAGAGGAATAAATGACATATTTATGTCGCTGAGAAGAACTGTAATAAAACATTCTTTTTATAGTCAGGCACAAGTCTTCGGAAAAAAGTTTACTTCCACCAAGATGTTTTGACCTCATGGATACTATAAGTCACGTAATGATCTTGTTTCTTTTTTTTTTTTTTTTCCCCCCCCGGTACGTGGGCCTCTCACTGTTGTGGCCTCTCCCGTTGCGGAGCACAGGCTCCGGACGCGCAGGCTCAGCGGCTCCGCGGCATGTGGGATCCTCCCGGACCAGGGCACGAACCTGCGTCCCCTGCATCGGCAGGCGGACTCCCAACCACTGCGCCACCAGGGAAGCCCCTGCTCTTGTTTCTTTATCTTTGTGGATTCGTGGAGATCAGAGCCAAACTTATGGCTCTGATTTATTATGTAGTACTCTGTGGTCTCTGTGGTCTGTGTATTAACATCTTGCCTTTATCTTTTATATTATTGGATAACCTGATTTTTATCTTGTATATTTTCCTTTTTTATTTTACACATTTTTGTATTGATATAGTAATACCTAATGGCACTACCCTAGACCAATGAAATTGTAATCTTTTTGGGGGGAGGTGAGGGTTAGATTGGGTCCAGGGCTCTGGACTTTTTTTAAACAGCTCACCAGGGGTTTTGATGTCCACCTAGGGTTGGAAATCACTGTTCTAGAGCAGGAGTGGGCAGATGTTTTCCCAAAGAGCCAGATAATAATTATTTTAGGCATTGCAGGCCATGTGGTCTGTCACAACTACTCAGCTCTGCCATTGTAGTAAGAAAACCATAGATGATATGTGAATTAATAGGTGTGAAGGTGTTCTAATAAAACTTTGTTTGCAAAAATGGGGGGTAAGTATTTGGCCTGAGGGTCATAGTTGTTGAGCCCTGTTCTACAGCCTGAACTATACTGTTGATGTACTAAAACTGTGCTTGAGCTAACATACTGAGGTGAATGGATTTATTTTTTTCTCTGTCTCTTTCTTTTTTCTTTTCCAGTTGACTTTTTGCAAGCAGGTTTAGATGCACAGCAAAATTGAATGGAAGGCACAGAGACTTCCCATGTACTGTCTGCCCCTACACATGTACAGTCTCCCACATTATCAACATCCCCACCAGGATGGTACATTTGTTACAGCTGATGAACCTACACTGATACATCATTATCACCCAGAGTCTGTAGTTTGTTTACGTAGTTTAGGGTTCACTCTTGTTGTTGTACATTCTTTGTTTTGAAAAACGTAGAATGACATGTGTCCACCATTATTCTGCAGTACACAGTAGTTTCACTGACCTAAAAATCCTCTGTGCTTCACTTATTCATCCCTCCCTCCTTCCTGACTCTTGGCAACCAGTGATCTTTTTACTGTCTCCTAAGCTTTGCTTTTTAAATAAGATCATATAGTTGGAATCATACAATATGTAACCTTTTCAGATTGGCTTCTTTCAGTTAGTAATATTCATCTAAGGTTTCTCCTTGTCCTTTCATGGTTTGATAGCTCATTTATTTTTGGCTCTGAATAGTATTCCATTGTGTGGATGTATCACAGTTTATTTATCTGTTCATCTTGGTTGCTTCCAGGTTTTGGCAATTATGAGTAAAAACTGCTATAAACATTCGTGTACAGGTTTTTGTGTATACATAAGTTTTCACCTCCAAACTGACTGTACAGTTTTGGATTCCCATCATCAGTGAATGAAAGTCCTAGTTGCTCCGTATCTTTATCAGCATTTGGTATTGTCATTGTTCTGTATTTTGGCCATTCTAATAGGTGTGTAGTGATAATTCATTTTAATTTGCATTCCCCTGATGACATGATGTGGAGTATCTTTTCCTATGCTTATTTGCTATCTGTGTCTCTTCTTTGATGAGATGTCTGTAAGGTCTTTGGTCCATTTTTTAACTGGATTATCTGTTTTCTTATTGTTGCGATTAAGAGTTCCTTGTGTGTTTTGGATAACAGTTCTTTACCAGGTTTTTAAAAAAATTATTTATTTATTTTTGGCTGCGTTGGGTCTTCGTTACTGCGAGCAGGCTTTCTGAAGTTGTGGTGAGCGGGGGCTACTCTTCGTTGCGGTGCAAGGGCTTCTCATTGTGGTGGCTTTTCTTGTGGTGGAGCGTGGGTTCTAGGCGCGTGGGCTCAGTAGTTGTGGCTTGCAGGCTCTAGAGCGCAGGCTCAGTAGTTGTGGCGCATGGGCTTAGTTGCTCCGCAGCTTGTGGGATCTTCCCAGACCAGGACTCGAACCCATGTCCCCTGCATTGGCAGATGGATTGTTAACCACTGCGACACCAGGGAAGTCCCATATCAGGCATATTTTGCAAATATTTTCTCCCAGTCTGTGTCTTGTCTTTTCATTCTCTTGACAGTGTCTTTTGCAGTGCAGAAAATTTTAACTTTAATGGGTCCAGTTTATCAATTCTGTCTTTTCATGGATTATGCTTTTGGTGTTGTATCTAAAAAGTCATCACCCGGGAATTCCCTGGCAGTCCTGTGGTTAGGGCTCCGTGGTTCAATTCCTGCTGAGGGCCCGGGTTTGATCCCTTGTTGGGGATCTAAAATCTCACAAGCTGCGCCGTGTGGCCAATAAATAAATAAATGAAAAGTCATCGCCCAACCCAAGGTCTCTAGATTTTCTCCTATAAAACTAGGAGTTTTATAGTTTTGCATTTTGGGTAGGTCTGTAATCTGTTTTAAGATAATTGTGGTGAAGTATGTAAGATCTCTGTTTAGATTCATTTTTTTTGCATGTGGATTTCTAGTTGTTCCAGCACCATTTGTTGAAAAGATTTTCCTTGCTCCGTTATGTTGCCTTTGTTCCTTTGTCGAAGATCAATTGACTATATTTATATGGGCCTATTTCTGGCCTCTCTGTTCTGTTCCATTGATCTATTTGTCTGTCCTTTTGCCAGAACCACACTTGTCTTGATTCCTGTAGCTTTATAGTAAGTCTTGAAGTTGGGTAGTACAACTTCGGTCTCAAAGTTGTATTTAGCATTGTGTTGGCTATTCTTGGTCCTTTGACTCTCTAGATAAACTATATTTATTAAAAATTTCAATCTTTATTGATATACAATTGACATGCAATATTGTGTAAAAGTTTAAGTTATACAACATGGTGATTTGATACACGTACACATTACCAAGCGATTACCACAGTAGGGTTAGTTAATACGTCCATCACCTCACATAATTAGCATTTTGTTTTTTGGAGAAAGCAACTTTCAAATATATAATACAGTATTGTTATTTATTGTCACCAAGCTATACATTAGATCCCCAGAACTTAGTCATCTCATAACTGGAAGTTTGTACCCTTTCACCAACATTTTCCCATTCCCCACCACCCTTGGCAACTACCATTCTACTCTCTTGTTTATCTGAGTTCAGCTTTTTAAGATTCCACATATAAGTGATATTATACAGTATTTGTCTTTCTCTATCTGACTTATTTCACTTAGCATAATTCCCTCAAGGTCCATCCATGCTGTTGCAGATAGCAGGATTTGCTCTTTCTGGTGGCTGAGAAATAATCGTGTGTGTGTGTGTGTGTGTGTGTGTGTGTGTGTGTGTGTGTGTGTGTGTGTGTGTGTGTGTGTGTGTGTGTGTGTGTGTGTGTACACACCATATCTTTATCCATTCATTTGTAGATGAACATTTAAGTTTGTTAAGCTTGTTTCCGTATCTTGGCCATCATGAATAATGCAGTGAACATGGGAGTGCAGTTACCCTTTTGAGATCCTGATTTCATTTCCTTTGGATATACACCCAGAAATGGGATTTCTGGATCATATGGTAGTCCTGTTTTAAAATTTTTGAAAGCCTCCATACTGTTTTCCATGGTGGGCATACCAATTTATATCCCACCAACAGGACACAAGGGTTCCCTTTTCTCCACATCCTTGCCAGTGCTTGTTATGTCTTGTCTTTTTTTTTTTTTTTTTTTTTTTTTTTTGGCGCTACGTGGGCCTCTCACTGCTGTGGCCTCTCCCGTTGTGGAGCACAGGCTCCGGACGCACAGGCTCAGCGACCATGGCACACGGGATCCCCCCAGATCGGGGCACGAACCCGCATCCCCTGCATCGGCAGGCGGATTCCCAACCACTGCGCCACCAGGGAAGCCCTATGTCTTGTCTTTTTGATGATAGCCATTCTGACAGGTGTGAGGTGTGGTTTTGATTTGCATTTTCTTGTTGATTTGTGATGTTGAGCCTCTTTTCATGTACCTGTTGACCATTCGTATGTCTTCTTTGGAAAAATGTCTATTCAGGTCCTCTGCCCATTTTTAAATTAAAAAAAAAATTTTTTTTTGCTATTGAATTATGTGAGTTCTTCGTATATTTTCAATATTAACCCCTTACCTGATAGACGGATTTCAAATATTTTCTCCCATCCTGTAGGTTGCCTTTTCCTTTTGTTGATGGTTTCTTTTGCTGTGTTGTAGCCTTTTATTTTGATATAGTCCCACCTATTTATTTTTGGGTTTTTTGCATGTGCTTTTGGTGTCATATCCAGAAAGTCACTGTCAAGACTAATGTTAGGGAGCCTTTTTTTTGTGTTCTTCTAGGAGTTTTATGGTGTTAGGTCTTACGTTTAATCCTTTTTTGAGTTGATTTTTGTGAGTGGTGTAAGATAGGTGTCCAGTTTCATTCTTTTGCATGTGAATATTCAGTTTTCTCAACACCATTTATTGAAGAGATTATCCTTTCCCCATTGGGTATTTTTGGCTCCCTTGTCAAATATTACTTGACTGTATATGTGAGGGTCAATATCTGGGCTCTTAATTCTGTTATATTGGTCTTTGTATCTGTTTTTACACTGGTACTATATGTATGTATATTTTATATATACATAATTTTTTTGATTAGTATCATTTTGTAATATAGTTTAAAATCAGGAAGTGTGATGCCTCCACCTTTGTTCTTCTTCCTCAGGATTGCTTTTTCCAATATATTGTAGTTCCAATACAAAATTTAGGATGTTTTTTCTATCTGTGAAAAGTGCTTTTGAAAATCTGATAGGGCTTGCATTGAATCTATAGATGGCTTTGGGTAGTGTGGACATTTTAACAATACTAATTTTTCCAATCCATGAACATGATAAATCTTTTCATTTATTTGTGTCTTCAGTTTCTTTTTTCAAAGTCACATGGTTTTCACAGTATAGTTCTTTTACCTCTTGGGTTAAGTTTATTCCTATATATTATTGTTATTTTTGATGTTATTGTATAGCATCCATACAAACCAGTACAAAAAATTGTATTTTATTGTTTTTGATGTTTTGTATGCTATTAATGGGATTTAAACAAATTTCTTTTTCAGATATATTATTATTAGTGTATAGGAAGGCAACTGATTTCTGTGTGCTGATTTTGTATCCTGCAAATTTACTGAGTTCTTTTATTCTATTTTTTTTTTGTTGGAGTCTTTAGCATTTCGTATATAGATCATATCATTTGTGAACAGACTGTTTTGTGTATCCTTTCTGATTTGAATGCCTTTTATTTCTTTTTCTGGCCTAATTGCTCTGACTAGGACTTCCAGTACTAAGTACAATAGAATAGAGGTGGTGAGTGTGGGCACCCTTTGTCTTATTCCTGATCTTAGAGGAGAAACTTTGAAACTCTCACCTTAGAGTATGGTGTTGTCATCTGTGGCCTTCATCATGTTGAGCTACATTCCGTCTGTACCCAATTTGTTGAGAGTTTTTATCATGAGAGGATGTTGAATTCTGTCAAATGCTTTTTCTGCATCTAATGAGATCATATGATTTTTATCTTTCATTCTATTAATATGCATCGCACTTATTGCATATGTTAGGTGTTTATGTTGAACTGTTCTTGAATCCTAGGGATAAATCCCACTTGATCATGGGGTATGGCCCTTTTATTGTGCTGTCGAATACAGTTAGCTAATATTTGTTGAGAATTTTTGCATGTTTATTCAACAGGGATATGGGCCTGTAATTTTTTTTTTTTCTTGTAGTTTTCTTATCCGGATAATGCTGGCCTTGTAAAATGAATTTGAGAGTGTTCCCTCTTCATTTATTTTGGAAGCCTGTGAAAGATTGATGTTAATTCCTTTTTGAATGTTTAGTAGAATTCACGGGAGAAACCATCTGGTAATGGGCTTTTCTTTGTTGGGAAATTTTTGATTATTGACTCAGTCTCCTTACTTGTTATTGGTCTGTTCAGATTTTCTAGTTCTTCATGATTCAGTCTTGGTAGGCTGTATGTTTCTAGGAATTTATCCGTTTCTTCTAGGTTATCCAGTTTGTTGGTGTATAATTGTTTATTGGAATCTCTTATGATTTTTTTAATGTTTCTATTGTATGAGTTGTATGTCTCCACTGTACTTTCTGATTTTATTTATTTATTTATTTATTTTTTGCGGTACGCGGGCCTCTCACTGTTGTGGCCTCTCCCGTTGTGGAGCACAGGCTCCGGACGCGCAGGCTCAGCGACCATGGCTCATGGGCCCAGCCGCTCCGCGGCATGTGGGATCTTCCCGGACCGGGGCACGAACCCGTGTCCCCTGCATCGGCAGGTGGACTCTCAACCACTGCGCCACCAGGGAAGCCTTCTGATTTTATTTATTCATGTCTTTTTCCCCTTAGTCTTACTAAAGGTTTGTCAATTTAGTTTGTCTCTTTGAAAAGCCAGATCTTTGTGTCATTGGTCTTTCCTATTTTTTCTGGTCTCTATTTCATTTTTTTCCACTCTGATCTTTATTTCCTTCCTTCTGCTAACTTTAGGCTTAGGTTGTTCTTGTTTTTTTCTTGAAGTGTGATGTCAGATTGTTTATCTGAGATATTTTTCTTAATGTAGACATTTATTTTATTTTATTTTTATTATTATTTTTTTTTGTGGTACGCGGGCCTCTCACTGTTGTGGCCTCTCCCGTTGTGGAGCACAGGCTCCGGACGCACAGGCTCAACGGCCATGGCTCACGGGCCTAGCCACTCCGCGGCATGTGGGATCTTCCCGGACCGGGGCACAAACCCGTGTCCCCTGCATCGGCAGGCGGACTCTTAACCCCTGCACCACCAGGGAAGCCCCAGACATTTATTTTAAAATGCATTTCTTTTTAATTTATTTTGGCTGCGCCACATGCTTTGCAGGAACTTAGTTCCCCGACCAGGGATTGAACCCGGGCAACGGCAGTGAAAGCACCAAGTTCTAAGCACTAGACCACCAGGGAATTCCCTTTAATGTAGACATTTATTGCTATAAACTTCTCTCTTACAGCTGTTTTTGCTGTATCCCATAAATTGTATTTCCATTTTGTTTCAGGATGTTTTTTGATTTCCCTTTTGTTTTCTTTTCTGATCCATTGGTTGTTCGGGTGTGTGTTTTTTAATTTCTACATATTTGTGGATTTTCCGGTTTTCCTTCTGTTATTGGTATCTAGTTTCATACCATTGTGGTCAGAAAAGATTCTTGGTATGATTTCAGTTTCTTTAAATTTGCTAAGACTTGTTTTGTGACTGACATGGATTCTATCCTGGAGAATGATCTGTGTGTGCTTGAGAGGAATGTGTATTCTGCTGCTGTTGGATAGGATATACTTACCTGTACCAGTGTGTTGTATATTTTCATGTTGCTAATTAGCATCCTTTCATTTCATGTTGAAGAACTCCTTTCAGCATGTCTCATAAGGCAGACCTAGTGGTGATGACCTCCCTCAGCTTTTGTTTGTCTGGAAAAGTCTTTATATCTCATTTGTTTCTGAAAGACAACTTTGCTGGATAAAGTAATCATGGTTGGCAGTTTTTTCTTTAAGCACCTTGAATGTATCATCCTGTTCTCCCCTGGCCTGTAAGGTTTCTGCTGAGAAATCTGCTGATAGCCTTATTGGTATTCTTTTGTAGGTGACAAGCTTCTTTTCTCTTGCTGCTTTTAAGAGTCTCTTTGTCTTTGATTTTTTGACAGTTTCATTATAATGTTCCTTGCAGAAGATTTGATTTAAATTTGTTTGGGAACGTGTGAGCTTCATGAACTTGGGTGTCCAAATCTCTCCCCAGATTTGTGAAGTTCTATGCTATTATTTCTTTAAAAATACTTTTTGCCCTCTTCTCCCTCTCTTCTCCTGTGGGACTCCAATAATTCACAAATTTCTTTTTATCAGATCCCCAAAATCACATAGGCTTTTCCCAGTCTTTTTCATTCTTTTTTCTCCTGTGATTGGATAATTTCAAAGTTCTTGTCTCCTACTTAACAGATTCTTTCTTCTGATTGATCCATGCTGCTGTTGATGGTCTCTGTTGCATTTTTTATTTCATTTATTGCATTTTTTTGCTCCAGAATTTGTTTCTTTATTATGATTTCTGTCTCTTTGTTAAATTTCTCATTTTTGTTCATGTGTTTACTGATTTCGTTACATTATCTTTTTGATTTCTTGTAGCTCATTGAGCTTCCTTGAAACACCTGTTTTGAATTCTTTATTGGGTAAATCACAGAACTCCATGTCTTTGGGATTGGTTACTGGAAAATTGTGAGCCTTTGATTGTGTCATTTTCTCTTGAATTTTCATATTCTTTGAATTCTTGTGTTGCTGTCTTCACACTTGAAGTAGCAGTCAGCTCCTCCAGTTTTTACTAATTGACTGCAGGAGAGAAACATCTTCTGTCAGATGTGCTAGGGATTCCGAGGCTTTGATATATCTTCTATGGGTATTCCTGCTCCACATTTCTTGCTCCTCCTTGTGACAGAATTCTTAAGCTTGTTTGCATTCTCTTGATCCTGCAAAGTACCAGGCCGGATGCTGCCAGCCTCCTTTTTGCTTTCCTGAGGGTGGTGCTTATGGCTCAAGTTTATGGTCTCTCCCAGACCTGCAGGTTCAGGCTGGCTTTCTATGTGTGCTCAGTAGCCTGCTGCAAAAGCTCACTCTTGGTACTGTGTGGAGCGCTCACGGGAGCCCGTCATGAGGTGGGGTATGTGGGGTCGGGCACGAGGGGCACTGGTGGCACCTGTGGGCCAGTGTGGGGGTATCTGTGGGCAGAGCATCCCCAGGAGCTTGTGCTTGGGCCTCCTAATGGAGCCCTTGACGTGCTTAGTAGGATCCACATCCCTTCTGTTGTGTTCCGCACCAAGGTCTGGCTGCTGGTCTCCCAGCCACTCACCACCTCCTAGTTTTGCTGCTCATGACTCAGTATTCTGGACGGGGCTTCTTTGGCAGTGCGTCACACAGCTGGGGAAGCTAGGCGTTCCCTCACCTGCTCTCACTTTACCTCGAGGGGGAAGTCATTGGCTGAGAAGTGTTCTCTTGGTTCTGAGCTGTGCTGCCTTGAAGGGATGGGTAAAGCGGGTAAAATCAAACTGTGCTTCTTACCCTTTCCAATGCATCTTATCTCAGATTTCTTTTGTTCCATTGGTGGGCTGGAACTTCTCAACTGGACTCCTAGACTTCCACAAAGGTTCTCTAATCTGTGGGTGATTGTCTAAATTAGTGTTCTCTAGAGGCTCCTGGACTGCAGCTGCGAGGGGCTGGAGCTCATTCACAGGCCAGTTCATGGTTCACATCTGAGACTGAATGTATGTGTATTACCTGATGTACTGGTGGGTAAGAGTCCTCCCATGCCCCTTGGCATATGGTGCTGGTGTCAGAACCAAAGCTAAATGGGGCTATAGCCATGGCCTCTGATATAAAGTTGGTTTTGAGTCTGTAGCTGAGACCGTGGGTACAGGTCTGTCTTAAAACAGCTCTCCTTGATCTTGGACTGCTCCTGAGTTTTATAGTCTCTTTGGATCCCACAGCTCCCTTTTGCCCAAGGACGGATGCAAAATTGTTGTTGAAGGTGGATACGATGAGGAGTGTCTCACTCGGCTATCTGGATGACATCATCTTTGTGTATAAACTTTAGAATTACCTTTGTTGATATTCACACAATAACTTCCTGGGGTTTTGATTAGGATTCCATTGAATCTATAGATCAAGGTGGGGAGAAGTAATGTCTTGACAATATCAAGTCTTCTTACGCATGACCGTGGATTATCTCTCCATTTATTTAGTTTTTTGATTTCTTTCATCAGAGTTTTGTAGTTTTCCTCAAATAGGTCTTGTACATATTTTGTTAGATGGCTTTCTTTTTAATATTATTGTATCTCCCTAATTGGTACTTAGATTTCTGATTGGTTAAATTATTTGGTTTGGATTCAATTTGTGGTAATTTGTTAATAAAATATTTTTCCTTCTTTTGTCTCTATTTTTTTTTTTTTTTTTTTTTTGTGGTACGCGGGCCTCTCACTGCTGTGGCCTCTCCTGTTGTGGAGCACAGGCTCCGGACGCGCAGGCTCAGCGGCCATGGCTCACGGGCCCAGCCGCTCCGCGGCACGTGGGATCCTCCCGGACCGGGGCACGAACCCGTGTCCCCTGCATCGGCAGGCGGACCCTCAACCACCGCGCCACCAGGGAAGCCCATGTCTCTATTTTTATAACTGATGGGTGTTAACAGAATGTTCCTCTGTTCATGTCTTAGATTTTTTGGAGTAGTTGTAAAAATGACTCTCTGTCTCACAGTTTTTGGGAATAGCTGTCTGTAATTTAGAAAATTTAGTTGATTTCAGTAAAGATTTGTTAATTGATTCATACTGTTGTAATTCTTATACTTTTATATAACAGATTAAGAAATTAGGGTAAAGGTAGTTTGTCAGATAGTGTCATACTAGTTATGATTTTTGGTTTGGAAAATGTGGTTAATGAATCACTCGGATGGAGATAGCCAAGACTGATTCTGTGAGACTTATATTGTAAGCTGGTGTAAGTGAGGAAATAGGCAGAGTCAGTGGTAGCACAAGGTACTTTTGTTGATATTTATAGAACCTTGATTTTTTTTTTAAGCAGAAGTACTTTGTTTTTCTTAAGTTAGTTAATTAAGGGTGGTGCTGACTGTGACAGTGTTAACTACTACCTTACCTTGTAGTTTGTGAAATGATGCATTATATTCCTTTAGTAATTTCCTAGCAAAGTCACATTTATTTGGGTATGAATTAAAGATGTGAATTTGTTCCTTTATTGAGGAATAACTTAGAAAAGTGTTAAATGTTTAAGTTTTTTTTTTTTCATTTATAGATCCCATATATAGAGCATTAATTGTTTCGTAGATCAGAAACATTCTCAGCTATCTGGAGAAAGTCAGCTTTCTCACTCTATTCTTTTTTCCCTTCCAGTTAATTAAAATTCATGTGGTGCACAAATTAGTTAATGATGACTTGGGGTGGCTCATCTTAGACGAAATATTTCAGTGGTTTCACTGTGACACATTAGAACTATACTTTGTTCACTCTTAGAATTGTAGACTGGGAGGCAGTGTGGCATAGGGGAGACCATGGCCTTTGGAGACCTGGTGGCTCTATTCCTTCCTAGCAGTGCTCCTTTGGGCAAGTTACTTAACCTCACCAAATTTCTTTCTCCTCATTGTTAGTTGTCTTCGTGGGGTATTTAACATAAAGATGACTTTCTTGTGTGTGGTGCAGAGTACATATTATAACAGAATTCTGTCTCCATTCTCGTCTGTATTTCCACAGTCCACTTGGTAAAACTGCAACTGAGGTGATCTTTCTAAAGCCAAAAACTAGTCATGTCTTTTCTTTCTGAAAATCCTTCAGTGGCTCCCCTTTAGCCTCAGGATGAAGCCCAAATTCCTCAAGGGTCTGTAGGATTTCTCTAGCCTTGTGGCATATTTCCTTCTCCGTTGAGCCTGCTGACTAAGCTTGCTTACCTCCAAGCTAATGTTCCTGTTAATTTCATTCTGCTTTGAACTCTGTCCTTTGCTCTTTCTGACCTTCCTCTTTCTGACCCCAAGCTGCTTCTGTTGTTCAGAACATTAGGTTAAATAAAATTCCTATCTTTTAAGTGCATATGACAAGATTAAGAGCTGTGTGGTACACAGTCCTAGCTCCACCATTTACCGTTTAGGGGATCTTTGGACAGATTAGTATCTCTGAGCTTTACATAGTGCCTTACCTGTGAAACCAGGATGTCTGCTTAGTTTACTATGTGAAAAATGCTTTGAAAACCAGTAATACATGCTGTTGAAAGTATTACTATCAGGAGTACATTTTGGGTATTCGTAAGAGGATATATTTCTTAATGTTCAAGAAGAAAAATGATGGTATGGATTGAATTATGCCCCCTGCTCCCAAATTTATATGTTGAAGCCCTAACCGCCCCCCCACCCGTATAACTACTGTGTTGGAGATAGGGCCTTTGAAGAGGTGATTAAGGTTAAATGAGGTCATAGGATGGAGCTCTGGTCCAACAGAACTGGTGTCCTTATTATAAAAGAGGAAGAGACACCAGAGGATGAGGACGCAGTGAGAAAGGTGACTGTCTCTGCAAGCCAGGAAGAGAGCTCCAGAAACAGAAGCCTGATCTTGGATTTTCCAGTCTCTAGAACTGTGAGAAAATAAATTTCTGTTGTTTAAGCCAGTCAGTCTGTGGTATTTTGTTACGGCAGCCTGAGCAGACTAATACAGATTAAAATATAATTGCCTTGTGGGAAGGGCAAACTAGGCTGATTTTTCAGATAAATTGTAATGAATAACACAGTCAGCTATAAATTAGTGGATTAGTTTGGAAAATAGTCTTGGTAATTTGGAAGTTACTCTAATAGATTTTTTTTTGTGTCTGTATGACTAGGAGTATTACTATAAATTGTTAATTTCTAGTTTAACCAAGACTCTTTTTGGGAAACTTACTCTCCCCCTCCCTCATATAAAAGTTAAGTCATGGGCTTCCCTGGTGGCACAGTGGTTGAGAGTCCGCCTGCCGATGCAGGGGACACGGGTTCGTGCCCCGGTCCGGGAGGATCCCGCGTGCCGCGGAGCGGCTGGGCCTGTGAGCCATGGCCGCTGAGCCTGCGCGTCTGGAGCCTGTGCTCTGTGATGGGAGAGGCCACAGCAGTGAGAGGCCCGCGTACCACAAAAAAAAAAAAAAAAAGTTAAGTCATTTAGGATGCATTAGGTTTGCAGGTAGTAAACTCATCTCAATTAAGATTAAACAATAAGAAACATTTATTGTTACTTTGTATTACAAGAAATTCCAAGGTAAGATTATCCTACTGTTGGTTAATTCTTTAGCTCACTGTCATCAAGGATTCAAATTCTGTTTCCCCCTCATGCTGTACTAAGACAGCCTTCTTCTTAGTCTCCTGGTGTCTGCAAAAATGTTACATGGTTATTGTTGAACATTTGGAAATGTCACAGAAGGATAAGGATGAAAACACAGATCATTTATAATCCAGCTGTTAACATGCTGATGTATCTTCTCTCATTATCTGATGAGTTAGCTTGTGTAGGTATTTAATTATACCAAAGAAAATTAGGTCAGCGTATATACACAGATATATATTCTGTTTTTTTTCCCATTAAGATTATACCAAGAGAATTCTCTTAGTAAAAATAATCATTTTTGCTTGTTATTGGAGTAATGATCATTTAAAATATTGGATATAGAGAAATATAAAGAATATTTAAAAATCACCCAGAGATGACCACTACTGTATTGATACATTTCCTTTTAGACCTTTTCTGAGGTGTATACACATTTCTTTTAAAAAAGCAAATACATAATCATTTTATATCTTGCTTTTTTTTTTTTTCTGCGGTACGCGGGCCTCTCACTGTTGTGACTTCTCCCGTTGCGGAGCACAGGCTCCGGACGCGCAGGCTCAGCGGCCATGGCTCACAGGCCCAGCCGCTCCGCGGCATGTGGGATCCTCATGGACCAGGGCACGAACCCGTGTCCCCTGCATTGGCAGGCGGACTCTCAACCACTGCGCCACCAGGGAAGCCCTATATCTTGCTTTTATTACTAAGTATTTTATATACCTTCTCTTGTAGTGTGTACTCCATATGGTGTATACTCATACTCCTGTTTCTTTGCTTCTTCACTCTCACCCCACACCTATGGCCTCATGAGGAGTCCCAGTCGACTGAGGAAGAAAACACTTTGGTCTAGTTTACAGATGGTTCTACATAATATGCTGGTACCACCTGAAGATGGACATCTGTAGCATTATAGCCATACTCAGCAGTTACCCAGAAGGGCAGTGGTGAAGGGAAATTCTCCCAGTGGATAGATCTTTTTTTTTTTTATTGACGTATAGTTAATACACAATACTGTGTTAGTTTCAGGTGTACAGCAAAGTGATTCAGTTATATATATATATATTTTTTCTTTCAGATTGTTTTCCATTATAGGTTATTACAAGATATTGAATATAGTTCCCTGTGCTATAAATACTTGTTGCAAACCACTGGTAGATCTTTGAGCAGTGCACCTAGTTGTTTTGTCTTGAAAGAGATGGTTAGAGATGTGGACTCACTCTAATTCATGGCAGTAGCTAATTGTTCGGCTAATTGATGATGGGCTTGGAAGGAACATAATTGGAAGTATGGGGAATAGATATATAGATATGCTTCCAAACGGACACAGAGTAATATTTGTGTTCATTGTGAATGCCCATCAAAGAGCAGCCTCAGCAGAGAAGGATCTTAGTGATCAGGTGGACAGGACGTTACCTCTGGATTTCACCCTCTTTCCCTATCCACCTCTATCCTTGCCCAGCGAGCTCATGAAAAAGACACTGGTGGCAGGCATGGAGATTGTGCATATACTCAGAAACATCATTTTCCACTCACCAGACCAACCTGGCTACTGCTACTGCTGAATGACCACCTTGCCAATAGCAGAGAGCCACCAATGACCCCCTAAGAGGGCACCATTCCTCTGGAGGGACCAGCCAGATATCTGGTGGCAGGTGGTTGGCATTGGACTACTTCCATAATGGAGAGGACAGCACTTTTTTCTCCCTGAAAAAGCTGCTTACTCTGGGTATGGATTTGCTTTCCCTCTCTGCATTGTTTCTGCCAAAACTCTTTGTGACTTTCAGAATGCGTTAATTATGTCTTGGTATTTGATATCACATTGCTTCTGACCAGGCAGTTCATTTTACAGCAAGTGAAATGTGTCATTGGGTTCATGTTCACGGAATCCCTGGTCTTACCATGTTCCCCATTAGCCTGAAGGAGCTGAATTGATAGAACAGTGGAATGTCCTTTTGAGGACTCACTGCCCAGTTGGTGGCAATTCTTTGCAGTGTTGGGGTAGTGTTCTTTAAGATGTGGTCTAGTCTCTGAATCAGCCACCGGTGTGTGGTGGGGTTTCTCTTGTAGCCAGCATTCATATGTCAGGGAATCAAGAGGTGGAAACGAGGTGACGTTTTCTCACGATTACCCGTAATGATCCACTACCAAAAATTTTTCTTCTGTATTCACAACTCTGGGGCATGCTGGTTTAGAGTTCTTAGTTCCAAAGAGAGGAATGCTTTTATTGGGGAATGCAGTGCTGGTTCTATTAAACTGGAAGTTGAGCACCAGTCACTTTGGCTTCCTCGTGCCAGTGAACTAACAGGCAAAGCAGGAGATTACTGTATTGGTTACTGTGATTGATCCTGACTCTCAAGTGGAAATTGGGTTGCTACTGCACAATGGGGGTAAAGAGGAGTATGTCTGGAATGCAGGAGATCCTCTGGAGTGCCTTTTACCACTCCTGTCTCCTATGATAAAAAAGTTAATGCAAAACAAAAAACAACCCATTACAAGTAGGACTGCTAATGGCAGAGAAGGTTTGAGTCAGCCCACCAGGCAAGAACAACAACCATATGAGGTGATTGCTGAGGGCAAATGAAATATGTAATGGATAGTAGGAGAAGAAAATTATGATAAACACCAGCTATGACCTCATGACCAGTTATAGAATGAAAACTCTAGTAGTTATGAATATTTGTTCTGTATCTTAATATTTGTGTACATAGTAACCTATTCTCTGCCCCCCCATTCTTCTGTATTTAACTTAAGGTGTGTTATTAGTGGTTAACGTTGTATTTCAATATTTAAGTTACAGGATATCAAAGGGGAAGTACAACTCAACTAAGAAAGGAAAGAACATTACTCAAAGAGAAAAGTAGACTTTGTACTCTCTTTTGGGGAGATGGCATCTTTTTGGTTGTATGAGGGATGGTTGCATTATGTTAGACTGAAGCGTGATTTTGCTGTTGTTTTTATTTAGGAGCTGAATATGATGACAGAGGTGTGTGTGTACCATATTGACAGAGGGTATCACGGTGGTTCATACTATATCAGTTTACTTAAGGTGGAATTGTGTATGGCATAGTTATAGTATGGTTCCTTCCCTGCATGTTTGTGGATTAGAATTGGCTAAAAGAGAATTTGTGTAAGCAACACTCACTAACCTCTGAAGGTTTTTGTGGTAAGATGCAGTGAGAGATGCAGAGGTGTTGGTGGGTTCCAACTTGACCTTGGTCTCCTTTGCTCTGCATCCAGCTCTCTTTCTTGGTTGCTGATAATTTGATCAACAGTGGCATCAGGCCCACTCACCTGGTGGGAGACCTACAGCTTCCCAGATCTCTCCATGAGTCTTTCCGTTGCAGTTGCTTTTCTGCAGCTGGATGTGTTGGGTGTCTCAGATAGACTATTTGATGACTCTCTGATCCTCATACTTCCCTCTGGGACCTTCACAACTTTCCCAGCTATTCCTATAATTGTGTAAAGTAAAATTCTATAATTTCTTATTCTGTAACTCATAGTGGTTCTACTTCCCAGTTTGAATTCTGACTTAATGCATTTTCCTTGTTGGTAAATACCTAGATCACTTTTATTGACTGCACGGCATTCTAATACATGAATATTTTAACCACCAGTCATTGGCCATTTAGATTGTTTCTAGGTTTTGTGGGGTTTTTTTTCTGTTACAAACAAAGGTGTGGACATTCTTGAGCATACAGTTTCTTTGCACTTGGCCTTTTATTTCTTTTGGGTAATTCCTAGAAGTGAAGAATATATGCATTTTAAAGAACCATGATACATATTGTCCAATTGCACCCTCCAGCAGAATGTTAAAGTGCTTGCCCAGGCAACACTCCTGATCGTCATGGCTCTTTCAGTTTAATTCCTTTTAAGAAGAAATAAGATTATATGAGAAGATAATTAGTTAACATGGAAGGAGTTGATGGAAGGAACCCAGTGTCTTGGACTCCTGTGCAATATATCCTGTCAACAATACACTGACATTATTTAACTTATTTAATACATTTAACTTATTTTGTGTTTAAATGTAGTTGCTCTTTCTAAAACTGGGTTTTTACAGGTTCTCATTAAGCCTGTTTTTTATAAATATAATTCCTTTACCATCCTGTAGTATGGTACAGGATGGTAAAGGAATGAGTCTGGATTAAGTGTCATTGACTGAGGCTATAATTAGGGTAAAACCTAAAGTTTCAGAATGTAATTATTTGGTTATTGGAAATGCCCTGGAGTTATAAATTGACTTGTGAAGGTTTAAAAACATGATCTATGTTAGAGTTGAATTTGGAATGTTATTTAATAAGTATACCAGCTAACGGGCTTTCCTGGTGGCACAGTGGTTAAAAATCCGCCTGCCAATGCAGGGAACATGAGTTCGAGCCCTGGACCAGGAAGATCCCACATGCCGTGGAGCCCATGCGCCACAACTACTGAGCCTGCGTTCTAGAGCCCATGCGCCACAACTACTGAGCCTGCGTTCTAGAGCCCACGAGCCACAACTACTGAAGCCCGTGTGCCTAGAGCCCATGCTCGGCAACAAGAGAAGCCACCGCAATGAGAAGCGCATGCACCGCAATGAGAAGCCCGCGCACCACAATGAAGAGTAGCCCCTGCTCGCTGCAACTAGAGAAAGCCCGCGCACAGCAATGAAGACCCAACGTAGCCAAAAATAAATAAATAAATTTATTTAAAAACAAAGTATATATATGAGTATACCAGCCGTTGATTGTTCTGTGTTAGCTCTTCAATTAAAGAAGAGCGTGTGCAACAACTCCCATGCCTGTACCTCAAAACTGTGTGACACAACAGGCAGCAGGGATTTCCCCTGGATTTTGCTGGGAATGAAAGGACTATTAGGCAGTTAGCAGTTACTTTAAGTGGGAGGTGGTGGGGAGGAGCTGTGATAGAGCTTACAGTGACTAGGTTTCAACCTGAATTGTTATGCAAAAATTTATTCTTCTTGCTGGATATTTGCTGTAACTTGGTAGGGTTTCTTTTTGTTTCCTTTTTATTTTTATTGGAATAGGTATTGTGTTGGAGAAAAATTAGATCCTTTCAATGTTAGCTAGGTATTGAGTGTATGCATACATACCCTAATCCCCATGGCTCCAACCAGGATTTGGCCTGTGTGCTCTTTTTTCCTGAATCCTCACATCCCTCTCCACGAAGTGATTATGGATTCCTCCTGGAAAGTTTCTCAAGTCTCAAACTAACCAAATACCTAGGTGGCCTTCAGCAAAGTAGATGTTTTGTTTTGTGTGTATAAAACTCCTCCTGTTACAGGTATTAAAAGTTGACATTTTAAATCCTTCTCATTACCATTAACATACTTCTTTAAAAATAAAAAGAGTTTTTAAACTTTGTAGAGTGTATTTTAGCCGTTCTAAGAAACTTTCTCCTCACCCCCGCATATTAACATTTCTGTAACTGGGATGCATTTTACAATTAATGTTGTCCTTAAAAAGCTATCAGCCAAGCAGCAGTTGTTATTGTTCCCAGTTGTCTTTGTATGAATTTGGGTGGTTTTGCTGTTGGTATAACTGTATTATTGCAACCTGTCAACAAACCATTTAAGGACCATTTGAGGAAAGAAAAGAGTCAAACCATTTAAGGAACATTTGAAGAAAGAAAAGAGTCTTGGGTTTTCTCTTAAAAAATTTTTTTTTGATACCTCCTGGTAAGATTAAGGTAGTACCAGCATCAAAGTTTACAGAATTAGTGTCAGGAGCTTGGAGCAAAGTCCTGGGAATAAAGGTGGAACCTTATTTTAAAAGATGTATCACACGTAGTAGGAAGTTCACAGCATCTCCTATATATTATTCCAGCCTCTCTGTTTAATCTGAATCTGATCATGAGGAAACAATCAGACAAATCCAGGTTGTAGGACTTCCTATAAGACAGCTGGCCTGGAATTTTAAAATAATGTCTATGTTTTGAAAGAGAAAAAAAGGTCAGGGTTGGGAGGGGTTATTCTAGTTTTAAGGAAACAATAGACATGACTGTCAAGAGCTGTGCACAATCTTTGGTTACATCTTGAATCATACAAAACAAAAGATGTAAAGAGTTTGTTTTGGAAGTTGGAAAAATTTGAAAATGAGCTCTGTAGCTGGTATTACTCTGTGATTAAGAGTGACATACAAAGTTCACCATCTAAATCCCAAAGAGCATTTTCTTTTAGTATAAAATAAAATTTCTTCATAAGAAAGCATTCTGACATAATTGAGTTGGCAGGTTTTTTTCTGAGTGATACATAAAAATGGTGCCTCTGACATAGCTGTTTTGTTGGAGTCATTGAAATATGGTGTTTTTTGGTAGATGTGGGCTATTTTGTAATGAATTATCATGAAATATCTTCCATTTTTTCATTGGAAAAACCTTACTTAAATATTTGAAATATTCTGTGGGAAAAATACTGACTGGAAAAGTTTCTGGCAAGTTTGGATTAGAGTTAAGTTAGAAGTTGTTAAACAGATACAGTGTGGTGACATTTCTGCAAAGAGTGGGAGGAAAGGTAAAGACAGAAGCAAGATGGTTAAAACTTTTTTTTTAAATGCCCATGAGACCCCTGTTTTGTTACCTAAGCAGGGTTATTAAACCACTTGCAATTAGGACACAGAGAAATTATTGTTCCTCAAAGAAAACAAACTATTTTCAAATCCTCTTGTCAGACTTTAAAGAAGGTTCAAGGTAAGTAAGAAAGAGAACATTTTAATTTGTCATACTATTTTTCTGAAATGTTATTAGGCTAGTACTGTAGGATATGTGCTAGGTATAGGCTCTGTTTTCCCTGTAGGACATCTTGCAATAGTTGGGCCCTATATTAGAAATGATGCTCTTAAAGTTAGTTTATAGGTTAATGTTTGTTTGGAACTTAATTATACAGCTAAAATGTTACAGAGAAGAGTTGGGAGAAAGTGATTAGTTTTATTAGACTTGTAAAATAAATAAACAAATACTTTTTTTCTTTTGGCCTCACCACGTGTCTTGAGGGATCTTAGTTCCTCAACCAGGGATCAAACCTGCCCCCTCTGCAGTGATAGCACAGAGTCCTAACCACTGGACCTCCAGGAAATTCCCAATAAACAAGTACTTTTTTTTTAAATAAATTTATTTATTTGTTTATTTTATTTTTGCCTGCGTTGGGTCTTCGTTGCTGCGTGTGGGCTTGCTCTCGTTGCAGCGAGTGGGGGCTACTCTTTGTTGCGGTGCGCAGGCTTCTCACTGCGGTGACTTCTCTTGTTGTGGAGCACCGGCTCTAGGCTCCTGGGCTTCAGCAGTTGCAGCATGCAGGCTCAGTAGTTGTGGCTCGCGGGCTCTAGAGCGCAGGCTCGGTAGTTGTGGCACATGGGCTTAGTTGCTCCGCGGCATGTGGGATCTTCCCGGACCTGGGCTTGAACCCATGTCCCACGCATTGGCAGGCAGATTCTTAACCACTGCGCCACCAAGAAGTCCCAACAAGTACTTTTAATAAATCAACAGTAGTAGTGTTTGAGGAATACAGATTTAAGGTGGAGCTAGAGCAAAATGACAGTATTGATGTTTTGGTATTTATTTCATATGATATAAAAATATCTAGGGCTTCCCTGGTGGCGCAGTGGTTAAGAATCCGCCTGCATCTGGGAAGATCCCACCTGCCGCGGAGCAACTATGCCTGTGTGCCACAACTACTGAGCCTGTGCTCTAGAGCCTGTGAGCCACAACTCCTGAGCCCGTGTGCCACAACTACTGAAGCCCATATGCATAGAGCCTGTGCTCCACAACAAGAGAAGCCACTGCAATGAGAAGCTGTGCACTGCAACGAAGAGTAGCCCCTGCTCGCCACAACCATAGACAAGCCTGCACGCAGCAATGAAGATCCAACACAGCCAAAAATAAAATAAATAAATTTATATAAAAAAAGAAAAACTTCCTTAAAAAAAAATCTGTATTAAAATGGGTATTTTAAGATATTTTCTAAGGGTCCTGACTTCATTTAAAAATCAGTGAAACTTAATTTTTAATATATTTTAGATATAAAACTTTGCAAGCATTATAAAACCAAGTAAAATGTGAATTTTTAAAACTAAATATGACATTTATTGAAGTTGAAGGACAGATACATGGGGTTATCATATTACTCTTT
Organism: Stenella coeruleoalba; assembly: GCF_951394435.1. Classification (NCBI taxonomy): domain Eukaryota; kingdom Metazoa; phylum Chordata; class Mammalia; order Artiodactyla; family Delphinidae; genus Stenella; species Stenella coeruleoalba. The sequence continues at coordinate 163,830,680 of NC_137147.1, forward strand.
CTACATATATATAAGACTCTATGCTAACCAGGGGAACAGTAGGAGATATTTGTAATTCACTGTACATGTTTTCCATTGGATTCCTACAGATACGAAATAATGCCATCTCTTGTTTGGTTATTTAGAGGAAGCTGGATTTGAACTTGCTTTTCACATTGATGCCCTGATTAAAATCAGGGTCTTAATACTAGAGGAATTAAAATGAGAGTAGGCAACAATCAGTTACTGCCATAATCATGAAGCTATTGAAAATTGTTTTTTAAAAAAGAATAGGAAGAGAAAAATAGCACATGGGAAAATGCTCATGGTATATTTTTAAATGAAAAAAGGTTATGTAGCTATAGAGTATGGTAAGTTTTACATTCTTGTATACATACATGTACTTGAGAGACTTTGAAGAAAATACACTAAACTGTTAACAAGGTCAATTTGAATGATAGGACCATGGTACATTAACTTTTAAATTTCTCTCTCTCTCTCTTTGTTAAAAAAGCAGGCAAAAATGAAACCATATAGTATTTTTTTCACTTAGAATGCATTCCTTTTTAAATTTTTTAATTCATTTTATTTTTGGCTGAGTTGGGTCTTTGTTGCTGCACGTGGGCTTTCTCTGGTTCTGGTGAGCGCAGGCTTCTCACTGCGGTGGCTTCTCTTGTGGAGCATGGGCCCTAGGCACGTGGGCTTCAGTAGTTGTGGCTCACGGGCTCTAGAGCACAGGCTCAGTAGTTGTGGCTCACAGGCTTAGTTGCTCTGTGGTATGTGGGATCTTCCTGGACCAGGGCTCGAACCCGTGTCCCCTGAATTGGCAGACAGATTCTTAACCACTGTGCCACCAGGGAAGCCCTGCATTACTTTTTTTTTTTTTTTCCCCTGCATTACTTTTTAAGCATACTCATGACAAGGATGTTCTCTCTATCTCTTTTGGGGTTTAAGTAATTACTTGTGATAGAGGTAGAAAGGTTTTTCTTGTGGTCGTATGTGAAGGTTGAGAATGAGGGAGAGGAAGTGTGGTTAAAGATAAATGTATAGTTATGAGAGAGATTGCTTATAACTCCATAATTTCCACTTTAGGGAGTGAAAAACGAGATTATTTTGCCTGTGTAGTCACCTTGAGGGGCAAGAAAAGGACTTAATAGGAGTAGTTTTACTTGAAAAGTTTCTTTTCTCTAGCTAAGCTTGGTATCCACAGGTGGATAAATGAGGAAGAAGAGAGCTAGTTTTATATATGGGCTCTTCAGAAAATTCAGTTATCTAAAGAATTTCCTGTTTAGTTCTTGGCTACATTGTTTATTTTGAGTTTAGCTCTTTTAAATAATTAACTTTTCCTTTAAAGCTGAATACTTTTATTTCCATTTTAAGCAAACTTCATTAGTGGCATAAGACAGGGATGGCAAATGGGTTACGTATCACGTGTCAGCTCCTAGAGTGATTAGTTAAAAGTATATAGACTTTTGTAGGAAGACTGCTATAATTGATTAACAGTGTCTGTTTCAGCTCCTTGGAGAAGTGCTGGCTATTTGTCTTCTGGTTTATAATCCATTTTGTGTGATCCTTTGGAACATACTAAGGCTGCTTGGTAGTTAATACAGTAAAAGCACCAAAGAAGGGCTTCCCTGGTGGCACAGTGGTTGAGAGTCCGCCTGCCGATGCAGGGGACACGGGTTCGTGCCCCGGTCTGGGAAAATCCCACATGCCGCGGAGTGGCTGGGCCCGTGAGCCATGGCCGCTGGGCCTGCGTGTCCGGAGCCTGTGTTCCACAACGGGAGAGGCCACAACAGTGAGAGGCCCGTATACCGCAAAAAAAAAAAAAAAAAACACCAAAGAATGAGGGAGACCAACTATTGGATACTAAACTTACAAACCTGAAATAAGTGACAACAGTAATTCTTGTGCAGATTTAACTTTTAAATCCATGGTCTGTAGAGGAAATTAACTGTGACTAGAACTGCACTGTCTCCAGTAAGGCCACAATCTACATATGGCTCTTGAGCCTTTAAAATGTGGCTAGTTTGGGAAACTGAATTTTAAAATTTTATTTGATTTTAATTATTTTAAATTTAAATTTAAAATAGAAGCAGTGTAAAATGGTTTCTGTTAAATACAGCTTTACTTTTTTGGTAGGGCTACATTTTACTTTAACCATTGCATCGGAAGACGCATGGGAAGTTTTTACGTCTAGGCCTGGAAGTAGCACCTGTATCTGCTGTCATTCCATTGACAATACTTAGTTAACACATCCATCACTTTATGTATATCTTTTTTTTTTTTTTGCTGAGAACATGTAAGTTCTACCCTATTAGCAGATTTCAGTTATGCAGTACAGTGTTAACTACAGTCACCATGTTTTACATTTAGGCCTTTTCGTTGGACAGAGTTAGGATATTGATATATAATACGTGATAAAATCAAAATTAGGTTCAAGTGAATGCTTTCAGTTTAAATCCAGAGCTATAGTTTTTTCTTAACTTCATTCTTCTTACATCAGAATCTCTTTTGAATTATGCCAAACATCTCAGGTCTCAATGACTTAAACATAAGTAATGACTTGCTTTGTCCCACACTACACAAACAATAGTCTCAGGATAATAATTCCAAAAAAACCATCAGCAACAAAGTGATTGAAAACAGCTTTAGTATTTTTTTGTTTTCCTCTTTCAGTTGTTTTCGTCCTAAGGATAAGCTCCATTAAGAATGTACAATCAGGGCTTCCCTGGTGGCGCAGTGGTTGAGAGTCTGCCTGCCGATGCAGGGGACACGGGTTCGTGCCCCGGTCCGGGAAGATGCCACATGCCGCGGAGCGGCTGGGCCTGCGCTGCTGGAGCCTGTGCTCTGCAACGGGAGAGGCCACAACAGTGAGAGGCCTGCGTACCGAAAAAAAAAAAAAAAAAAAAAAAAAAAGAATGTACAATCAAAATTTCTGTGCTTTGAAGCCACTTTTAGGATATTTTCTTTCTGGTTAAGCCACTAATTGGATGCACAGTTAGGCTCATTTGATTAATTTTACATTTAATTTTGGGAAATTCCTTTTTAAAATTTAATTTTGTTATAATTGTATGAATTATTTACATAGTTCCAAAAACAAATCTAAAAACAAGGTATGTTTAAAGAATCTTATCCATGTTCTCGCCAACCTATTTACCCCCGACCCCATATGTAATTATTTTTTAAAGATGTTATGTTTTATCCTTTTTTCTTAAAAAATAAAAACATATATTTATCTTTCCCCATTTCTTAAGTAATAGCATTCAATAAACATTTTTATTTTCTATCTTTTTTTTTTTCACCTTAGCAATATTCTGGAGATCGAGTGTAGTGGTAATAACGACATCCCTCAACGTTCCTTCTTAGAGCTGTATAGTACTCTGCTGTTTGGAGGTCCCATAGTTTATTCAACCAGTCCCCCATCACTGGTTATATCAGTTTCTAGTCTTTTCTATTGCAAATAGTGCTGTAATGAATAATTACATAATATTTTTGCCAGTGATTATTTGAGATAGATTCCTAAAAGTGAAATTACTGGGACAGAAAATAAGTCCATGTGTAATTTTGCTGGCTATCACCAGCAGTATTATCAGAGAGTCTTTCCCACAACTTTGCAGTCCCACTTTTGGATTTTTGCTGGATGGGTAGGTGAGAAATAATATCTCATATTAGTTTGCATCTGCATTTCTTGTCTGTGATGAGCGATGTTGGATTTTTTAAAAAAAGGTTAAGAGTGGTTGCATTGCTTCTTTTTTTTTTTTTTTTGAACTGTTAGATCTCTGTTCCATTGTTTCTATTTATTCTCGGCCTTTTAAATTTTAGATTACATATTGTTATACAAGTTGCTGGCCACCCTGCTCCCCGCCCCCCTCCATTCCCTCCACCTCCCCCTGCCCCCCAGAGTTTATCACTTGTATTTGAATTTTGCTCTGAACTTTGTCTCTGAACATTTCTTACTGTTTGACTCTGACTTGTGTACTAGAGTTTGGGAAGAATGGATGGGTAAAGGGTGGGGTCATAAGATTTACAGTAGTTTTTGTGGAGATGAGAAGCTTGGTTGTAATGGTTAATGGGGGGTTTGGATTTCTGATGGTGATTAATGTAAACAGGAATGTAAGGTAGAATGGATTTATAGTCCATATCACTGGACTAGTAGATGTGATTTTTTTGTTAAATTAACATTTGTTAATTAGAGCCCCAGGGTGTCATGGATGGTGAGCTCAAGGTTCAACAAAAGACTGGAAGGGAAAGTGAAATAGAGACATTTATTACTCACAGGTCCTGGAGGAGATACACAGCATGCCTTGAGGGGACACGTGGCGAGGTCAGTGCAGGGTGCAGGCAGAGAGTGAGCAGTAGGACCTGAGGCACGCGCCTTTATTAGGGTCCAAGGGTAGAGTGCTTTGTGGTTCATCAGACAGGTCCGATAAATTTTTTGATTCAGTTGGGCTTTTCTATTAAAAAATATAAATTATAACTCTACCTTTCTATAGAACAGATGTTTAATGAATGTTAACCTAAATAAATATTGGTTGTTTTTGTTCTTATTTCAGGCTACAGACAAGAGAAAAGCTTTAGAAGAGACCAAAGCCTACACAACCCAATCCCTAGCTAGTGTTGCTTATCAAATAAATGCATTGGCTAACAATGTACTCCAGTTGCTGGACATCCAGGCCTCTCAGCTTCGGAGAATGGAGTCTTCCATCAATCATATCTCACAGGTAACAGCTTGTAAAAAGCTTTAAATTCACATTTAATTAACTGGCAATATAGTATCAATAGGTAGCCTAGAAATATGGAGTCCTTACTCATTTTCTTACTGACTGACTAGTCATTACCGCTTTCAGCTTTAGCTTTGGGTTCAGTAAGCCTACTCTTCTTTTTTTTTAAAGTTTTTGTGTGTGTTTGGTAAAATATACATACCAGTGGTTATTGGTCTGTGGTTTTGGTGTTAGTGTAGTGCTGGTCTTACAAAATATGTTGGACAGTATTCCCTCCTCTTCAGTTTTATGGAAGAGTGTGTGGTATAATTGATTTTCATCCATTGCATTGATTTTCATTCTGGTCTTTTTTCTCTTTTTTTCCTTATCCATTTACCCTAAATGCTACCTTTACTATGTATGTTTTTTATTGTAGTTGGGGAGTTTTTGAAAGGCAGCAGATTGTATTGTTATTCAATTTAAAAAATTCTAGAACCTAGCACTAAACCTGCCATATGCTTAGCATTCAGTAAGTGTTTGTTAAAATTTCTGTTTAGGAGGGGTTGGTCTGTATACTATTCAATACAATACATGGAAATATTTAATAAACATTTGAATAGAGAAAAAAGTCCTGTGGGCATGTAGTTTGGGTGGTGCTGAAGGAGTGACATTTAAGTTGGGGTTTGAAGGGAGCCTGTGCATTTATCATATTGACATGGAGTGCAGATGCATTCCAGTCTAAGGCAACGGCGTTAGACAAAGACATGATGGCTTGTTCAGGGTGACTAGAATGTAGGTTTTGTTTGGAATGAGGAATGTACCTGGAGGTTAGTTTGGAAAAATAAATCTGAAGTTCTAAATTGTAGTTCATTTCTCTTTGATTTGGTTTCATTGATAAAGCTGAATGACAGCTTGTGCTTCATTAGGGGAGTAGGTGTATGCTTTTGTTGCTTCTCTGCTTCTCTTACCTGCTTGGTGGGAAATATACAGCTCCTGAATCAGACCAGCATGTTTAGCAGAAAAAGAGAGTATCAGTCTTCCCTAACCATCATCAGATGGCAGACTGATGTGATTAAGCCTTGAAGCAAGGGAAAGAGGATCCTTTGGAAACTGGAGACTCTGTTCTTTAGTTTTAAGGCAGACAGCAGGCTATCCTCCCTCTGTTCAATATGCTTTTTGGAGAAATGAATCACCCAAGCCCATATTCTGCCTCAGATAGTCTCTTTGTGGTGTTGAGGAAGCAAACCTCCAAACCCGTACCTGTTGATCACAAAGTTTGGGCTAAACCATATTTTAGTTCTGTCCTAATCAATAGTAATAACTGGGGACTGGTCTCATCTCACTTAGAATAAGGGCTACGTTTTTCAAAAAGGGACTTTGGGCGCTTCCCTGGTGGCGCAGTGGTTGGGAGTCCGCCTGCCGATGCAGAGGACGCGGGTTCATGCCCCGGTCCGGGAGGATCCCACATGCCACGGAGCGGCTGGACCCGTGGGCCATGGCCGCTGGGCCTGCGCATCCAGAGCCTGTGCTCCGCGACGGGAGAGGCCATAGCGGTGGGAGGCCCGCGTACCGCAGGGAAAAAAAAAAAGGGACTTTGGAACCCTCCTTCTTCTGTTTTGATTATAAGCGGTTAGTTTGGGAGTTTCTTTCCAGATCTTCTGACCTTTTGGTTGTCTGTAAGCCATTCACCAGGCTATAGCTTGAACCTCCTAATCAGTTGCTGGGTCTTTACAGTTGCCTAATCTTGTTTCAAAGCCTGGAAATGGTTTTTCACTTCCTGTGGTTTAAACCTCAGATACCTTAGCGTGGCATAAAAGGCCCTTTGGTCTGGTCTCTTCCAGCTCTCATCACATTCCTGCCATGCTCAACTTCTTGAAGTGTTCCAAACACGGCATGCAATTTTGTGCTTCTTTGCTTTTCCGTAATCTGTTTATCTTACTTGGAATTAACTTTGTTCATCTCTGTTCTGCTTAACATAAGCGCCAGATGAAGCCTTCACTGATTAGCTCAGGGTAGGGTTACTGACGCAGTCTATGCTCTGCCGTCTTCCTCCTTGTATCAGTTACTTGAGGTATCGATACATGTCTGTCTCCCCTTCCTCTCTCTTTGAAGGTAAAGATCATCCTGTGTAAGTACCACACCCCGACCGATTGTGCCCCAGGAGCTCCTCATCTCTGTATCCTCAGTACGTAGTTAACCAGAGCTTAAGAGGTGGTTTGAAAAGTATTTTTTGAATGAGACAGTGTGGTATGGTCTGCTTTGAAGTCATAAAGATCTGGGTTTGAATCCTAGTTCTGCCAGCATGTGATTTGATCAGAACCTAACTTTTTTGAGTTTAGTTTTCTCATATGCAAAATTGGGGCTATAGAGCTGACCTTAGAGATGAAATAAAGAATTGCATGTAAAGCATTTAGCCTAACACCTGGATATAACACGTTGGCATTATTAGTCATCATAGCTAATCATCCATTCTTTCTCTTATATTCAGCCTCTCTTCAATTCCCCCTCCAATCAACATTATTTTCCCCCATCTTAAAAAAAGCATTCCTTACCATGTGTTTTGAGATATTACCTTTTCTCTCTTGACAGTTCACAGCCTGAGTTCTTGAATCTGTCATCTTGTGGCATCTTCTTCCTTGAAACATATATATGCCTCAGTCCATTGTGGTTTGATTTTGTCTCCTTCTACTCCATGGATGTTGCTTTTGCAAAAAGGAGCAGTGATATCTTTCTTTTAAATCTAGAAATATTTTTTGCCACCTCTTCCTTGTTGCTTTTATTTGTGGCACGTGACAAATTTGTGATTATGTTTGTTTACTTATTTAATGCCTGTTCCTTCTCTTAGAGGTAAGTTTAATGATGACAGAAACCTCATCTGTTTGGTTCATCACTGTGTCCCTAGTGTCTCCCTTAGGGTCTGGCAAGGAGTAGATCCTTGAATCTTTAAATTATCCGTGTGGAACTTCAGAAAATCTGTAGTCCTTTGTGAATAAGCATCACTGTTTTTATTTTCTTTCAAATTAATTAATTAATTAAAATATTTATTAACATTAGCTTTTAAAATTTATTTTATTTTATTTGTTTTATTTTTGGCTGTGTTGGATCTTTGTTGCTGTGTGCAGGCATTCTCTAGTTGTGTCGAGCGGGGGCTGCTCTTTGTTGCGGTGTGCGGGCTTCTCATTGCGGTGGCCTCTCTTGTTGTGGAGCACGGGCTCTAGGCGCATGGGCTTCCATAGTTGTGGCACACAGGCTCAGTAGTTGTGGCTCACGGGCTCTAGAGCGCAGGCTCAGTAGTTGTGGCTCACGGGCTTAGTTGCTCTGCAGCATGTGGGATCTTCCCAGACCAGGGCTCAAACCCGTGTCCCCTGCATTGGCAGGCGGATTCTTAATCACTGCGCCACCAGGGAAGCCCAATATTTATTTATTTATTTGGCTACACAGGGTCTTAGTTGCAGCACTTGAGATCTTCATTGCCGGGATCTTCGTTGCGGCATTCAAGATCTAGTTCCCTGACCAGGGATTGAACCCGGGCCCCCTGCATTGGAAGTGCAGAGTCTTACCCACTAGACCACCAGGGACGTCCCTCATTGTTGTTTTTAGAAAGTTCTCCATTTCAAAGGAAAATGAATGTACCCTAAGGTAAATTTTGAATTATCAATGATTTGGTTCAAAATCTTAAACATAGAACTTAATGTGGTCACTGAAAATATTTTTGCCCACCTGTTCCCTGAGAAAGTCCAAGTGTGGAGAATTAAAAAAAGGCTGAAGTGGATTAGAACCTGTAATTACATAGTGGCAGTGTTTGCAGTCTTCTCCATACTCACACTCTGCCTTGCAGTTCTTGTGAAACAACCAGGCAGGAGCTGGTCAACAGATAAGAGCGAGAATTGACCATTACCATTAAAAAGAAAATCTCTGTGCCTATTACTTTTATTAAAAACCCACACCCACCTCTATGAGATGATATTTCAATCCTTAAACTTTGCCTTCAGGACAAAGGCTGGATTGTTGGTGTGGTATTGATGCAAGCATGGTCTTGTCTTCCCTTGCCTTTCTAGCTTCATTCCTTCCCTCCCTTCACACTCTGTGCTTCAAACCTCCTCATTCAGAGCTCTAGCAGTGTGTGCTGTAGTGGCTGTAGTCCCTTTGCTTGGAATGTCTGTCTCCCGGATTTCCTCTGCCTGGCTCACTCCTGCTCACTGTTTAGGCTTCAGCTTAATTGTCCTGGTCTCATGGAAACCTTTTCCTTGGTTCCAGAAGGCTAGGTTTGATCTTTCCTTGTACTTCTGTGCCTACTCCTTCATGACAGATAGCTTATGTTTGTTCTTCCTGATCTGTTCTCTCCCCGCTGGTCTTTACCCTGGGAGGTTTACTGTATGCATTATGTCAATGGGCGTCTGTGACTTCCGGCTTCAGATAGGGTGCAGCCAGTGTGGACATGGGTAGATCGGAAGCGGTGAGAAAGGTAAGCTCAGAATATTTATTTCCCTGGTTTCTTCCTGGTGGACTGGCTGTGTCCCAAGACAAGTCATTATTCCCCTCAATAAAGCCCTTCCTGGTAGCCTTGTCTGTGTGACTTTCTCTTCCTCGTTCTGGTAATCTCTCCTGCCCTTGTCCTTTTGGATTTAGGGGTGCTGTTGCTGCTGCTAACACTAGTTCCTGTACCTTCCTTTCTGTTCCCCTATCCCTCACCATTCCTTTGTCTTTAGTCCGTCTATGTTATAAATGCTCTTTGAATTTTTCTAATTGGAATAGTTTGTCAGTTTCTGATTGGAAATCTGGCTAATACAGCCCACCATGTGTTATTTCTGATACTGCCCCCTCTCTTTCCTCCTGTTTTTGCCTTTGCCCTCACTTAGGGAAGCAGGAAGCTCAGCTGGTAAAGTTCTAAAGCACCCTCTTTCTACTTCAGACAGGACAGTGCTACTTTTGTTTATATTACATAATGAGATTCTGTGTAAGAGTTGATTTGAAATTAGGATGAACAACAGAAAGATTTGAAAATCAGTGACTGCAAGAAAAATCTTAAAATCTTTTTAACAGCATTTAAGTTTCTTTAAGAGGCCTGGCACCTGCCTTTATTTTTAGCCTTATCCCTTACTACTAACCCACCTAGGACCTTTAAATTCCAGGGATAAGAAATCTCTCTGCCTGTCAGTGTCCTGGCTCCTATTGTTACAGACATGTTTCACCTGGCTAACTCCCACTCGTCCTTGAGGTCTTACCCTAAATTTTATTAAAGGGTGGTTTTCCCCAATTCCCCTTTCTGGCCTGCCTCCCACCTGCGCACATACTATTAGAATTCTGTTAGTTGTTTTTATAGCGTCCTATACTTCCCTTTCATCGCATTTATTATTAGAATTACATCGTTAATTTGTCCTATTCACCGTCTGCCTTCCATAGGGTTCACTGTGACCTTTGCTGTATTTCTGGTGTCTAGCATGCATATGTCTATTTATTCAACAAATAAAAGGGAAGGAAGTTATAGTGGAAAGTCTCAGTCTCTTTAGAGGAGCCCAATGCAGAGACTTTAGGGCCATTAGAATTTGTAACAGTTTTTTTTTTTTTTTTTTTGCAGTACGTGGGCCTCTCACTGTTGTGGCCTCTCCCCGTTGCGTGTAACAGTTTTGAATGGGGCCATCCCTTTTTAATTTCAAAAGTCATTGTATCCTTATTTTAGAGAAACCATATTTGGTTGTGTTCCTCCACAGATTAATGGAACATTGATTGCTAAATACCTCTGAATCATTGAACTTGAAAAAAAAAAAAGTCTTGCTCTCATTTTTATCACTGAGTAGTAAAGATGACTTAAAATATTTTTTTGGAGGGGGAGGAGGGACAATTTTAAACTCACAGAAAAATTGCATGTACAGGACAAAGAACTTTTTTGTTTTGGACTGTTTGAGAATAACCTGCTGCTATGATGCCCCATCACTCCTGAATACTTTGGTGTGTATTTTCTATACATAAGTACATGCTACTGCATAGCCATAAAACAGTCATCAAAATCAGGTTAATTACCATCTAATCCACACATTCTACTTATCTGCCAGTTTGTTCAGTAGCTTTATGGGAAAAAGACCCAGTTCAGAAGCATTTAGTTATCATGTCTCCTCAACCTTCTTCAAACTGCAACAGTTCCTCAGTCTACCCTTGACTTCACCTGACCTTGATACTTTTGAAAATTATAGGCCAGTCAGTTTGTAGAATGTCAATATGAATATGTTTGTTTCTTCATGATTAGATTCATGTGATAAATTAAAGATAACTTTTTGGAGGCAATAGCTTCCTATTTAAAAACCACTTTCATTGTCTTAATTTTTTTTTTTTTTTGTGGTACGCGGGCCTCTCACTGTTGTGGCCTCTCTCGTTGCGGAGCACAGGCTCCAGACGTGCAGGCTCAGCAGCCATGGCTCACGGGCCCAGCCGCTCCACGGCATGTGGGATCTTCCCAGACCGGGGCACGAACCCGTGTACCCTGCATCGGCAGGCGGACTGTCAACTACTGCACCACCAGGGAAACCCCATTGTCTTAATTTTTTAAAGAAACTTTTTTTGTTTACTTTTAAGTCTTTTTCTAAGTGTTTCTAGCATTAGGGCTTGTAAATCCATAATAATATATATAAAGATAGAGGAAATCTATAAAGAATCTGGCATGTACATCAAGGCATAACATCCCTAAAAATATTTTGTTAGAGATCCAACAAAATTTGCTGTCATAGGAATTTTTATTTCAACTAATCAGGAATAATTGATTTTGCTATATTTTGTCATTAAGATCGTTTCAGAGCTAAAAAATTTTCAGATTTAAAAATCCTTTGGTTCTGAATTGCAAGTGATACTTGAGAACTTCTAGGATATAAATAAGTATATTTAATTATGACAACTTATTTCTAAAATAACCAACCATCTTGGTTAAAAACAAATTGTATACATTTTAGCTCTGAAATAATTTGAAAATCCAAATGAAGTCAGTCAGAATCACTGTTCTAAGACTATTTTTAGTTATTTTTCCTTAGAGCTGGTTTCCTTTCTAGCCACCTGCAGTTTTATGTGCCGTCCCACGTGTTCATTTTTTCTAAAACTGTTCCCCCACCAAGCTTGGCATGAAAGTAGCTTCTCTAATGTTTTTGGTTTGTTCTTTTGAAGAGCAAAGTATAAATTATAAAACCTCCATTGAGTAAATTCATGTAAAAATATTGATGAAAGACAGCATTACTATGGAATAAAGGATTCTCTGGCTCTAGGGTTTTTTTTAATTACAGTTTATTTTGTCTTGATATCATTATACTACATATTAATATATAGAATTTATCTTTTCCATTCTTTTAAAAATTTTTTTTAACCTTTTATTGAAGTATAACACACATAGAAAATGCACAAAACGTAAACCTACATTTTTAATGAACTATCACAAAGGAAAAATCTGTGTATTCATCAAGACCTACAACATAGCCAATCATCCTTATGTTCTTCCCACCTGCCACCCCTCCTCTCCTTCCCAAAGGTGATCACTATCCTGACCTCTGGTAATGTAATTTAGTTTTGTTTTTTTTTAACATCTTTATTGGAGTATAATTGCTTTACAATGTTGTGTTAGTTTCTGCTGTATCACAAAGTGAACTTTTCCATTCTTTTTACTTTCAACTTTTTCCTGTTAAGATTTGTCTCTTTTAAGAATAACTGGATTTAAAAAAATACAGTGTGAGAGTTCCTTCGTGCACTAGTGGTTAGGATTCCAGGCTTTCATTGCCATGGCCTGGGTTCAGTCCCTGGTTGGGGAACTGAGATGCTGCAAGCCAAAAATAAAAATTAAAAAAAAAAAATACAGTGTGATACTTCTTTTAACTGGGGCATTTATTGCATTTATATATTGATATATTTGGATTCAGATGAACCACCATTATTTTGTACTTTTTATTCATGCCATCTATTGTTACTTTTTCTTTTCTTTTCTTTTCTTTTCTTCTCTTTTCCCTCCTTCCCTCCTTCCTTCCTCTGGATTAACATTCTCTTTTGGATTAACATTCTTTGGAGGCCTTATTGTGTATGTGTGCACGTATATGTACGTGCATATGTGATGTGTGTATGCTGCCTCCTGCTTATGGTGAATTATTTCCTTATGTGTTTTATAAATTTTGATTGTGAGCTCAACTTAAGATCTCATCTTTGAGATCTCTCTGCAGGCTAAGGGTAATACATTGATAAGATAAATTGATTATTCCTAGACAGTTTTGTTCTGCCAAGTGTTTTAGGGATACTATCAGTCCAGGACTATTTAGAGTTTTGTACCTGAAAACTTCATGGAACATGTTATACTATCTTGGATAACTGCCCCCCTTCCTCTCCAGTATGTGTGTGTGTGTGTGTGTGTGTGTGTGTGTGTATGTATTTGTGTCTTAGAGGTGTTGTAACAATTACCTCAAACTTAATGTCTTAACACAACTTTATTATCTTATAGTTCTGAAGCTTAGAAATATGAAATGGGTTTCACTGGGGCCAAACTTGAGATGTGGGCAGGATTGTTCTTTCTGGACATTCTATGGGAGAAGCTGTTCTCTTGCCTTATTTTAGCTTCCAGAGGCTTCCTGCATTTCTTAGCTGGTGGCCTCTTCCTCCATCTTCAAGCCAGAAATGGCCAGTTGAGTCTTTTTCACATGGCATCACTCTGATCAGCACTAACTGTCCTGCCTCCCTCTTTCCCTTTTAATTAAAGACCCTTGTGATTACATGAGCCCACATCAGTAATCCTGGATAATCTTCTTTTCTCAAGACCTTTAACTTAATCACATTTGCAAAGTTCCTTTTGCCATGTCAGTTCTATCTTCCCATCTTCAGCAAGCCAAGGCCTTATATTTAGTTCCCATTTGGCATAAAAGTCTAACCCTGTTTGTTAGTGGCCAGCAAGCCCCTATAGGATAGCTTCTTTCATATTTTCTGCTCTGAGTTTTAGTCCTCCTTTCTCCTTCTCCCTGGATTTTCTTTGCTCTATTTAATATTGGACTGAATTTTAAAAAGATGCTGTCATAGTCTATCAAGCGTGTTTAGGCAGTTTGTAAGTGGGAGAGTTTTCAGGTTATCTAATCTGTCATATTGCCTCGGTTGGTATTCCTTATATTAGCAAGGTATTCCTGAGTTTTAATGAGATATAAGGTCTTATTAATATTACTTTTATTTTCCGATTATCTTTTTTAATTTAAAATGCTTTTAATTTAGCCTCAAAAGAAAACAAAACAAAAACCAACCCCCCAAACCTCAGTGAATCTCATCTTTGAACAAGCTTGTCATTTAACTGTGATTAAAAGTCAGTTTCTGGGCTTCCATGGTGGCGCAGTGTTTGAGAGTCCGCCTGCCGATGCAGGGGACATGGGTTTGTGCCCTGGTCTGGGAGGATCCCACATGCCGCGGAGCAGCTAGGCCCGTGAGCCATGGCTGCTGAGCCTGCGCGTCCGGAGCCTGTGCTCTGCAATGGCAGAGGCCACAGCAGTGAGAGGCCCGCGTACTGCAAAAAAAAAAAAAAAAAAAAGTCAGTTTCTCTGTTTAAGTACTCTGTTTTACCCTTATCAACAAACTGTGTTGTTTTTCTTTAATCTGACCCAGGCTCTCCTGGGTTACTCTGGTTCTGCTGCTCAACCAGACCAAAAATCTCTCTTACAACATCCTGTTTCCCTTTTTGACTGTCTGGTCAGGTGGTTCTCTTTCAATACAAATTTTTGTTTTCTATTTTTCTGTCTCATTTGAGCTAAAGGCATATAGATATTATTCTCTGCCCAGGTGTTATCATTGGGCTTCATTTCACAATTCCCTCTGTCCGTCTGATAATATGTGAGTGTGTCCAAGCCAGTGAGATACTACCTAAGGGATTATAGTGAAAAGCTAAGTTCTGTATCACCCCTTTCTTTACCCAGGCTTGCTTTCTAGAGCACTTTTATAGTAAGTACTGTGTATTAGGCTTTTTACACACATGAACACCTATGAATTAATTCTCACAACAATCCCATCTCACAGATGAAGAAACTGTTATACAAAGCAGTTATATTACTTGTTCAGGATCATACAGCTATTAAATGGCATTATTTGAACTAGGAAGTCTCATTTTGGAATCTGCTTGTTATCACTGTGCTGTACTGCCCTTAGTTTTAGACTGAAAATTATTTTCCTTCGAAAGGCAATAGAGTCTATTTCTTCTGGCTTCCAGTATTGTCATTGAGATGTCTGATATGTCTCTGATTCTAGATCCTTTGTATGTAACTTGTCTTTTTCTCTCTGGAAACCTTTGGAATATTTATTCTCTTTAGCTGTGGTGTTTTGAAATTTCACAGGGAAATAACTTGGTATTGGTCTTTTTTTTTTTTATTGGTCGGTTTTTTTTTGTGTGTGTGTGGTACGCGGGCCTCTCACTGTTGCGGCCTCTCCCATTGCGGAGCACAGGCTCCGGACGCGCAGGCTCAGCGGCCATGGCTCACGGGCCCAGCCATTCTACGGCATGTGGGATCCTCCCGGACCGGGGCACGAACCTGTGTCCCCTGCATCAGCAGGTGGACTCTCAACCACTGCGCCACCAGGGAAGCCTGGTATTGGTCTTTTGAAAGTACATTATGCTGGCACTTGGGGGATATGCTACTATATTTTGCAAGGGGGGGGGGCGTCTAGTGTTATTTCTTTGATAATTTCTTTTCCCATGTATTCTCTGTTCTTTTTTTCTAGATGTTCTATTCAGATATTAGACCTTCTGAATTAATATTTTAGTACTGTTTTCCTTTCTAGTTCTACATCTTTGGGAGACTTCCTCAACTATAAATTCCAGTGTATCAGATATTTATATTGTTAAGTTTTACTATTTTTAATTTTTAAGAATTTTCTTGCTCTTTTTCACAAGTTGGATTCTTATTTATTAATGAATTACCTTTTATTCATATAATATATCAACATATATGACATATGAATATATATATTTCATATAATATAAATCCTTTTAAAAAATGATTCCACTAGGCTCTGCAAGTTTTTTTTTTTCATGTTCTTTTTTTCTGTTTTTTGTTTTGTTTTGTTTTGTTTTAGGTCCTCCCCCACCCCCCATGCAATGTTATATCAAATAATCTGGTGATCCTAGTCTGCTTCTATTTAAGAATGAGGAACTGAAATGCTTAAGTAGAAACTATAAATATGTGACAGAGACTGTCAGTTGGGGGGGTTGGGCTTTGGGCAGGGCCCCACCCAAGTCTTCAGTGTTTAGAAGTCTTTTCTTGTGCTGTTCTGTTTCTGCAGTGAAGAGTTTTTCTAATTTCTTTCATGAGAGTTGTGTTTATGAGGAAAAGCTGGCATTTGAGAACATGGTGAGTGGAAGGACAGCGAACTCAACAGTTCAGTATATAGACACTCAATTCTCCAGCTTTTAGCTCTGTTCCTCACTTTTAAAAGAAAAGCAGTTGTATTGAGATAGAATTCACATACCATAGAATTTACCCACTTAAAGTGTACAATTCAGTGGCTTTTGTTATATTCACAGAGTTACACATCCATCACCACAGCAATTTTAGAATATTGTCATTACCCCAAAAAAGAAACCCCCTATCCTTCTTAGCTCTCACTCCCCAGTCCCTGAATCCTCTCTCCGCCTAGCCCTAAGCAACTAACAATTTACTTTTTATCCCTGTAGATTTGCCTATTCTGAGTATTTCATATAAATGGAATCATGTAGTAAGTGGTCCTTTGCAGTGGTTTCTTTCACTTGGCATGATGTTGTCAAAGCTCATCCATATTGTGGCCTGTGTCAGTGCTTATTCCTTTTTATTGCCAAATTAATATTGTTTTATGGATATATCAGATTTATCCAGTTATTAGTTAATGGATATTTGGACTGTTTCTACTTTTTGGCTATTATGGATAATGCTGCTGTGAACATTTGTGTACAAGTTTCTGTGTGGACATATGTTTTCAGTTATATTGGTTATATACCTATGAGTGGAATTGCTGGATCCTATGGTAACTCTAGGTTTAACCCTTCAAGGGACTGCTGACTGTTATCCAAAGTGGCTGCACCATTTTACATTGCCACTGGCAGTGTATCAAGGTTTCAGTTTCTCCACATCCTCACAATCTCTGTTTTATCTATTTATTTTTAATAGCCATCCTAGTGGATGTCAAGTGGTATCTATCTCATTGTGGTTTTGATTCTGTTCCTCACTTTTGTAGTCTAAAGAAACTGTTGCTTCCAAATTCTGAGCCTCTCAAGGGTTATTTTTTTCTTTTAGAATAAATTACCTTGCTGTCTGTGGGCGTTTTGGGTTTTAGCTTCTTCTGTTGTTCTGTTCAGTTAGTTACCTTGCTTCCATTTGCTTTCTGATATCCAGTGATTTATTGGAAGTTCTTGTCCACTGATTTTTCTCCTCTTATTTCCCTTTATCATTTTGGGGAGGAAAAAATATATATATATTCAATTATATATATATATAAATATAAAATAATGTAATCAATCCTCTAAATTTAATCTCTAAATTTAATCTACCAACTTGTATCTTTAAATATTCTTTCTGTATAAATATCCCCAAATGGTGTCCTTTCTTGTAAGAAGAATTACAGGACCAAAAATACTCCTGTGATGAATATGAAAGAAATGAGGCTCAGAGAGGTTATTATTAAGTACAATCCAGATCCTTTTAAAGTGTTGGATTTGACTCTTCTGATAATACTGATTTACACTCCTTGTTATATGTCTAATGTAGCTGGAACATCTTAAATGAATTAAGTAACAATTTTTAATTTCTAAGATTGTTCATAAGAGTTGTATTTATTATTGGCTATAAGCTTTAACAGGTTTAACATCATCTGGTAAACTCAGAGTTAAACACTTGAATATGGATGGGGAACAGAGAATAATAATAATGATGATAATAATAATAAATAATACTAACATTTATTTAGTCCTTTCCATGCCAGACACTGTTGAAAATCCTTTATACATGTTACCTCATTTAATCCTCATATTAACTGTGTGAGGTTGATAAAATTCTTTGTTTTTAAACCTCATTTGTCTGGTAAGAAAACAGGCTACAGAGCTAGTAAATGGTAGAGTCTACTTGTAAATCTGTGCAGTGTGCTTCCTGAGTCTATGCTTTTGAAGTCATTAGATTATAATGCCTGACATTTCTACAGAATTTTAAATATATTATCTTTTTGAGAGGGGAGGGACACTCATGAGATATTAAAACAAATGTTAATTCTTGGGTAAGGAGTAGTAGTTGGGGAATTAGTACAAGCTTATGAGTGATATGTAGAAGATGAACTGTGATCTAATGTTCTCTTAAAAGCTCATATTTACTTTAGATCCTGGTTTGGATCAAAAATGATTATCACTAAATTAAACACAAAAAATTGTTTTTTGATGTGGACACATAATTGCCATTTAGAGCGTTGTATAGTGTGCATTATATTTCTTAAGCAGGAGGGGAGGAGACAGAAAAGTGTCCTTGTGTTGTACTAAAGTTGGGTGTAGGCCAAAGTATTAGTGACAAATCCAGTTTTTCCCAGGATAAAATGTTTCAGAATAATTCTGATCTGGGTGTTTTATATTATGTTCTTCTACCAGAGTCTTATTTTGCAGCTCATCTTTTCTAAATAGGTCTGTTTTATAGTGTGTATATATAGGTCATTCTGAATCAAGTTAACTTCACAGTTGATTGGGACCTTGTTTCAAGCTTATTGAACAAAGCTCTAACACAGAATTTTGGGCATAGGGCCATTTCCAGAGTCTGGTCCAAATAAGCAGTAACAGACAAAGATTGTCTCTTTCTTAGCTGAAGGCTTTCTCTGTGTGGCTGGTCTCAGGACTCTTTTACACTTTTTCTACCCCTTTCATACTCCTCTCCTTTTTCTATTCAGGGCAAAAGTGTTTTGGTTTTCATTCTGTAGTTACTCATTCAGCAAGCATTTATTGTGCTTTTACTTACATACAAGGTTCTTTGCTTGAAACCTATAATGACCTCGCTGTATTGGCACTGTCATTTCTGGGGCTAGTAGGCCTTCAGATATGATATTGAAGAAAATATGTGAAATATTAAGTAGTTTTGCTATGTCATACTTCTTTCCCGCCTGTCTTTTGATAATTAAAAAGGATTGTTTTCTGGAGGATATTTAAAAGGAGCATATGCTTTCTTTACACCCCGCCCCCCGCCCAACTTCCCAAAGTGGTAAGGGAGAGTGTAATTAAAACAACATATTTCCATACAATAATTTTAAATAATCATGTCTTAAAAGGCAATTTAAAAATCTTGTCTACTTGTGAAATTTATCTTTTTATTTCAACATTCGTTTTGGAAAACACTGTTTTTCTTTTAAATAGAATCACTTTTGGAATATTGTAACTGTTCTTTCCTTCGAACCTTTGCTTTCTACACAATTTGTTTTACCTATTCCTATTCAATTCCCATTCTGCTCATATTATGAAGGGTCAGCTTGGCCCTTTAAAAAGAACTTGTCAAGTTTGGTTTCCTAATTTCTTTAGTCTTTCTTTAATAACTCTTAATATGAGTAGAGTTCAACTCATTTTTATTCATGCTATTTAAAATTTTCTCTAATCTCTAGGCAGGTGTTGTATTTTCACGCCTCTTTGCCTTTGCTTATACTGTTCCTTTTGCTTGGAATCCCCACCCCCACCCCCCACCCCCAGTCTACTTTCTTCTCTTTGGCCTGCCAGATATGGCTAGCTAAAGTGAGGTTTCTTTTATGGAGTCTTCTGATAATGCTCCAGGAATAGTAGTCATTTTTTTCTCTGTGCTCTATTTTTTTTTTTTTTGCGGTACGCGGGCCTCTCACCGTTGTGGCCTCTCCCGTTGCGGAGCATAGGCTCCAGACGCGCAGGCTCAGCGGCCATGGCTCACGGGCCCAGCCGCTCCACGGCATGTGGGATCTTCCCGGACCGGGGCACCAACCCGTTTCCCCTGCATCGGCAGACGGACTCTCAACCACTGCACCACCAGGGAAGCCCCTCTCTGTGCTCTATTTGTGCTTTTTGTGCAATTTAAAGACTTAAAAAAATTATACTAAATAACATTCAAAAGAATAAATGTAATATAACAAATTTTATAATAAAATAAACATCTGTGACTCTACCACCAAAGTTAACTAGAAAATGGTCAATTCTGTTTTTTCTACCTTTGTGCTTCAATCTATACTCCCAAGGGACATTATTATCATTATTTCCTTGCCCTTTTAAAGTTTATCACAAATTATGTGTATCCTTAAATAGTTACTGTTTAATTTTGTTTGGGTTTGGGTTTAATAAAAATAGATTCAGGCTGTATGTTGTCAAAACCAAAGCCCAGTATAGCTTGCTTTTTTAATTCAGTGTTATGTTTCTACTATTTAGCTGTATTTCATTCATAGTAGTTCATTCTCATTAATGTAATATTTCAAGTATAAGTTTGCCACTTATTTGCATTTACATTTAATGAATCTGGAATTGGTTTTTTCGCTCTAGCGTGAGGTAGGGATCCATTTTCTGTGTTTCTATCTGGCAAACTAGTTGCCCTATTTAAATAATGCATTCTTTTCTCCTGTGCAATCACTGTAAGGTAACAAGTTTCCTTATGATCATGCGTTTGTTTCTGAGTTGTATCTTCTGTTGAATTGGTCCATTTATTTAACCCTTTTTAAGAACCCTACTGTTTTATTTACTTTGTCTTTATAATAAATATCAGCAGGCAAGCCCCCACCTCCCCCTTCCTTTTTTTGTTTTTTAAACCATGTCTTGGTCATTCTTTCCCCCTTGCCCTTCCGTATATATTTTGAAACCATGAGAAACCCAGTTAGGGTTTTTATTGAGAGGCTCGAAGCTGAAGATCAGTTTGCGAAGATTTGGCATCAATACTGCATTGGATGGGAGTGGAGGAATGAGATGTATATCTGGTTGTGAGTAGGTGGGGTGTGTTGTACTTGGCTTTGAAGGCCACACTTTTTTTTTTTTTTTCAGGTTAATCTGTCAAACTCTCATTTCACTGTTTATAACCGCATGGGGAGGGAGTTTCTTAGGGTTATTCAGGGTGTTCTGGTTATTTTGGGGGGTAGAATATTTCTGCTGATTTTCCTATGTTCCCCATTGCTATTATTCTTTCTCACAACTCTTGATATTATTTGTACTTGTTATGGTAAGTCTGCCAGAGTTTTCTAGTTGTGTTTTTTGTTTTAATTTTATTTATGTTTTTGGCTGTGTTGGGTCTTCTTTTCCGTGTGAGGACTTTCTCTAGTTGCGGCGAGCGGGGGCCACTCTTCATCACGGTGCGCGGGCCTCTCACTGTTGCGGCCTCTCTTGTTGCGGAGCACAGGCTCCAGATGCGCAGGCTCAGTAGTTGTGGCTCACAGGTCCAGTCGCTCCGCGGCATGCGGGATCCTCCCAAACCAGGGCTCGAACCCGTGTCCCCTGCATTGGCAGGCAGATTCTCAACCACTGCGCCACCAGGGAAGCCCAGTTGTTTTTTTTTTAATAAATAAATTTATTTATTTATTTTTTGGCTGCGTTGGGTTTTTGTTGCTGCACGCGGGCTTTCTTTAGTTGTGTCGAGTGGGGGCTACTCTTCCTTGCGGTACGCGGGCTTCTCATGGCGGTGGCTTCTCTTGTTGCAGAGCACGGGCTCTAGGCGCGCGGGCTTCGGAAGTTGTGGCACATGGGCTCAGTAGTTGTGGCTCGCGGGCTCTAGAGCGCAAGCTCTGTAGTTGTGGTGCACGGGCTTAGTTGCTCCACGGCATGTGGGATCTTCCTGGACCAGGGCTCGAACCCACGTCCCCTACATTGGCAGGTAGATTCTTAACCACTGCACCACCAGGGAAGCCCCTCTAGTTGTGTTTTATTAGCTCTAGGTTGTGCCTCTTAACGTTACCCAGATCCAAGCCTTGTTTACTTTGTATTAGGCTACTGCAGCTATGTCTTTGTTATGAGCCCATTGAAGTACTGTTTCATTTTATGTGCTTAAAGTGCAATATAAAATAATAATAAAATTCAAAAAATTATTTTTTTAATGTGAAGATTTTCTTCAAATTAAAAAAATAATTAGGAACCATTGTGTAATTTCAAAACTGGACAGGGAAGTTGTTAAACTATTTTATTGTCATTTGATGTTTAAGCAGGAAACAAATACTGTCCTGTGTTAAACTTAGTTCTTGAATTTTTGTGAGTTTTGGATTATAGATAAGATCTTTAAGAATATACTAATGCCTTACAAGGTGATCACCCTATGCCTGTTCATTCGATTCATTACTTCCAAATGTATGTCATATCATTCTTTTATTTATCAGTTCTCCTTAAGGTGCTGGATCATCAAGCATGGTCATTGATCAGAACTTGTCTTTGGGTTTCTATCTTTTCTCTAGTTTGTCCTACTGATACCCATATCTGTAAGATCTGCTTTCTTCTTTCAAATGAATTTTAGCCTTTAGGACTTGTCTACCTTGGAATCAATGAGTTTCAAGCTTCTAGAGCCTTAATGCTTGTTAGACTGGGCTCTGAGGAGCTTTCTAAAATCTTTTTTATTGCTAGTGGCAAAAATAGAGATTTGAACATAATGCATATTCGTCATCTTTCCTTTTTTATTTTATTTTTTAAGATAAAAATCACATATATTTAAGATGTACACCACCATGATTTGATACACATATACCTAGTGAAATATGACTACAGTCAAGCTAATTAATGTATGTTTTCCTCATATAGTTACCTTTTTTGGTATGTGTGTGATGAGAGCACTTGAAATCCATTCTCCTAGCGCATTCCCAGGATTCAGTACAGTATTATTACCTGTAGTCACCATGCTGTACATTGGATCTCTAGACTTATTCATCCTGCACACCTGCAACTTTGTCCCCTTTGACTAACATCTCCTCATTTCCCCCACCTCCCCACCCCTGGTAACCACCATTCTGCTCTCTGCTTCTAGTGTTCAACGTTTTAAGATTCCACGTATGAGTGAGATCATGACATGTCTCCCCTACCCCCAGCCCCGTATCTGACGTATTGCACTTAGCTTAATGTCCTCCAGTTTCAACGTCTGTCGTGTTTCTAATACACCATGTGCTGTGTCCATGTTTTTGTATTAATATTTTGGAAAATACTTTGCCTTAACTGCAGAGCTGTAGATTGGATAGTTTGATAGATATGATTCAGTTGTGGTTAATTTTTTCTGGTACTTTTTTTTTTTTTTTTTTTTTTTTTTTACGGTACGCAGGCCTCTCACTGCCGTGGCCTCTCCTGTTGCAGAGCACAGGCGCTCCGGACGCGCAAGCTCAGCGGCCATGGCCCATAGGCCCAGCTGCTCCACGGCACGTGGGATCCTCCCAGACCGGGGCACGAACCCGCGTCCCCTGCATCGGCAGGCGGACTCTTAACCACTGCGCCACCAGGGAAGCCCTGGTACTTTTTGTATTAAGCAATATTATAAATAGATTCTAATATTATCCCAGCCCCCATTTTATATAAGCAAAATGGAATCTTAGTGAGTTAAAACTTGTATAAAATTTCATAACTAGTAAGTGAAAGAGTATTCAAACCAAGGCTTTCTGATTTCACATTTGTGTGCCTTTTTAAAAAAATGAGTGGTTTTCACCTGTGCTTCACGGGTCTAGGGATTGCTGTAGGGTGCTGCAGCCTGCTAGTCCCTCTCAGCTTGGGATACTCTTGAATTTTATGGTTATTATATTAGAATTGAAAACTAATTTCTTTATATCAGACTGCTTCTTTTGCCATCTAAAGATAAAGTGTGAAAGTAAGGAAATTCAAATATGAGAAGGAATTGGTCTCCTTGGAAAAGCTAACTTTGGCTTGGTGAACATATGCATGCTGCTGTTATACAAATGTTCCAAGCCGGTTCCCCTCCTCCTCCTGCTTTATTCACTCACCCTGTCATATGGAGGGTTGTACACTGCCGTACAGGTTGTGATGTGGACTTTCATTATTCGAATTGGGAGACTGGGGAGGGAGTAAACTCAGAGAAAAGTTTTTTCAAGTAATTTGAAATAGTGTCCTGAATAGTGCTACAGTGTGTGAGGGAAATGGGAAGGATGAAAAAAAAGATGATTTTAAGGAGAGTTGTGGACACCATGATGTTTGAGAAAAATATTTAAAGAACTTGAGCCATTTTGAATTTGTTTTTCCCATGAAGACTGGGAACCATGTGGGATATTCTTTTAAATAGGATTTAAACAGGTAAGATAGCTTCAGATTTTTTCATTTTGTCTTCACAAATTTACTTTTTTGGTGAAGATCACCGTGGTTATACCGTGGAGAACAGATTGGAAAGAGGCTAGATTGGATGCAGGTGGACCAGTTAGACGGCAGATGCAGTAGCCAAGGTGAGAGATGATAGTAGATTGACTAGGATTAAAGTGTTGGAAACAGAAGGAAACAAATTTCTGGTACTTAAAGGTAAATGTGACAAGATTTAGTGATATTGGGTATGAAATAAGCGCTAGATGTCTGAACTATATAACTTGATAGAGAACTGAAGTAGGAAGTAAAGTTGACTCTGTGTGTGATTTTGGGCACATTCATTTTGAGGTACCATTGAAATATCCCAGAGGAACATAGCAGGTGTTTGTATGATTCTGTAGCGCAGAGGAGAGGTCTAGAATAGAGAAAAGTTTATGTGAGTGTAAGAGTAATTTAGACCTGAATGTGGATGAGTTTGCCAAGGATAAAAGGGGAAGATCCTACGACTAAACCGGGAGGCACCATGCCTGTCAGGCAGCCTTGTAAAGGAGACACAGGATGAGCGTTGAGTGTTCGGGAGTTAGGAGCACACCAAGGTGAGTGGTGATCCATCTTTTTTTTTTTCCTTTCCAGTGAAATCTCTATTTTTCCTTTTGTGGAATAATGAGTACCTAAACTTAATTCCATGTCAAGCAAAATTTAGCTAAAATTTGTACTAGTTAATCTTGTGCTGGAACTGTCAGACAAGGAAGGAGTTTGAGATATGTAGGGGCACACACACACAAAAATGTAGCTAACTGCAGTTTAACAAGTTAGCCTGCCATAGTTTCATGGATGCTGGTAGAAGACACAAGACTTCTCAGTCAGAGACATCGGACTTGATTCCTCGCAGTAGCAGGATCGGAGTTGTTAGCATGTGAGTTGGTTTCCTAGCCTCACGCTCCATAGAGGGCTGTGAGGAGGGTGAGTGATGCCTGTGGTGGCGCCACTCCTACATTTGCAATGCAGCCTGTTACAGGAGAGGAACCTCCAGACCTTCATAATGGGCAGTAAGCCTGCCTGACCTTAATCCTGGAGGGAGGTGACGTCTTTATTGTGCTAGATAGTGAACAAGCCTGCCCTTTGTTCCTGAGGGAGGCATTTCTATCCTTCCTGGCTGTTCGCTGTTCACTGGACAGACATACTTAAGATAGTCTGGAACAAAGAGAGGCAGCGCCTCCACCTACAAGATGCACAGAAATGCAGTGGGCCCAAGGATAATTGCCTTCCAACAGCATTCACCCCTCATGTCTCTCCCTTCTTGGCTTCTGGTAAAATTTCCCATGATTACGCTCTTCATTGGCCACCCTGAGTAATCTGTCTGACAGAGCCAGGTACTGGAGCCATTCAGTTTGTCTCATAAAATATGTAATTTAGTTTACGTACTATCAGCATGGTAGCAGGATGAGGCCAAACTGCAATCTTGACCTCAACTATGCTCCCCAGGGTCCTAGACCAGCCAGCTGAACAAATACATAAACCTTCAGGGTCTGCCTTAGAGAGCCAAGTGGCTTTCTCTTTAAGTTTCTGTACTGACTTTCTACTTGACCCAAGTACTGCAGGAGTATTAGGGAATGCACAGATTTGGCCTCCCTGCAGGAAGGAAGTCTAGGGCAGTTCTGTCATCCATAACGATCCTGGCCCCTGAGCTGACACTGACCTTAATGGCTCCAGGGCTGATACGATCTCATTGTTCACCTCAGCTAAAGTCAGGGACAGATTTCAAACTACTGTTTCTAATTGGATAACTCCCATTTCAGGCATAAATGCCTCAGAGCAGATTACACATAATTAACAAGTCAGTTATCCTTCTGGGAGGGCCCCCTCCCCCCAATCAAGAATAGCCTTACTTTGGAGAGGTCACAGCTGTCTGGGGATACAGGATCTACTGGTGGTGCTTGCTTAAACACTTGCAGGTCTCTTATGATCACCCCTGCAGTGCACGTCACCACATTTCTGGAGGGAAGTAAGGTAATGCCTGGCTTCCGCATGAGTACACCTGTGAAGAATGTGGTGCTTACAGTTGTCATCTGCCCTCCCACCCCCACCCCCCGACCCCAGGTGGGACCTACTTAGCGAGCACAGGCTGGCAGTTTCTCCAGTGTTGCCTCCTGGACAGCTGGCAAGCCTTAGGGCTCCCAGTTCAGTACAAATAACTGAGTCTAGTACTTCTTTTTGTTTATGGAGGTGTTACCTGAAGGCAGTCAGTCCAGTCTGTCCTGTTTGTCTGTGCCACCTGTCAGGTTGCATTCACCTGCCCCTTAGGGATGGCTGAATGATAGCTACAGGAATTGGGCGGGGTGGGGGGGGTTTGGAAAGACACCTGGAGGTATTGGCAGGTGTTCTTTGTGGGAGGCTCAGGGGGTAGGACCATCTTCTTCTGCTTTCCTAAGATTTTTCAGTGACCTTGAGGAGAAGGATGATCACGTTGTGATCAGAGCTGTCCAGCAGGGCATGGCAGAGCTGGCAGGCAGTTCAGTTTATTGAGGCACTTGCACAATCTGGGAGAGCCACACCTGGGACTTTTCCTTTGTGAGGAAGATTCTGGGGGATTCAGAAAGACAGAATCACGAATGTCCCTCCTTCTTACCTCCTGAGGTTTAAAGTTTTTCTTTCACTGGTGCCAGGGTTGTTCTCCTTCCACCGCTGCAGAGTCAGTGTGTCCCATTCCAATCACTAACCTTTCCCTTTTTCCCAATTATCCCTGACCCTCACCCTGACCTTTTTTGTCTGGAAGGGTCAGGTGCCAGAGGGATGAGAGCATTTTTATTAAACTTAGAGATCCTATTATGTCCACCACTTTGGTCCACATGGTACAATGTAAGGGGATTTGGTGAGCAGAATACTTAAGACCACAGAAGTACAACAAGAAA
Organism: Stenella coeruleoalba; assembly: GCF_951394435.1. Lineage (NCBI taxonomy): Eukaryota > Metazoa > Chordata > Mammalia > Artiodactyla > Delphinidae > Stenella > Stenella coeruleoalba. The sequence continues at coordinate 163,857,469 of NC_137147.1, forward strand.
ATTCAGGCGGCTAAACCACAATTAAGTTAAAATTCCCAAGGCCCCCTTTTGGCTGGGCTGCCACCCAGAGGCTGTACCGATCAGGCCAGCATGGGGTCTCCATTAGGGGAAAGAATGAAGCATCACGCTTGGGCGGATCCCAAGTGGCCAAGAGGAGACAGTCTCTTTCTGGGAACAGCCATGTTCAGTGACCAACCTGCTTTGCTGACATATGTAAACCAGGAAGAGTCAAAGGGGGTATAGTCAGAAATCTTTTAGAGTTGACTAAAAAAAATGTTTTTTAACTGTGGTAAAATACATGTAACAAGATTTCCCGTCTTAACTATTTTTAAGTGTACAGTTCAGTAGTGTTAAGTACATTCACAGTGTTGTGTAGCCAGTCTCCAGAACTGTTTTCATCTTGCAAGACTGAAACTCTGTGCCCATTAAACAACAGCTTAATTGCTCTCTCCCTGCAGCCCCTGGCAACCACCATGTTACCTTCTGTCTCTATGAATTTGACTACTCTAGGCACCTCATATAAGTGGAGTCATACAATACTTGGTTCTTTTGCAACTGCTTATTTCACTCAGCATAATATCCTCAGGTTCATCCATGTTGTAGTATGTGTCAGAATTTCCTCCCTTTTTAAGGCTGAATAGTAGTCCATTGAATGAATATATATACCACATTTTGTTTATCCATTTTTTCATTGATGGACACTAGTGTTACTTCCACCTTTTGGCTCTTGTGAATAACACCACTATAAACATAAGTGTACAGATACCTCTTGGAGACTCTGCTTTCAATTCTCTGGGGTATATACCCAGCAGTGGAATTGCAGGACCATATGGTAATTCTATATTTAAGTATTTAGGACCCACCATTCTGTTTTCCACAGCAGCTGTACTGTTTTACATTCCTACCAACAGTGCACAAGGGTTCCAGTTGCTCCACCTCCTTGCCAACATTTGTTATTTTCTTTTGTTGTTTGCGGGAGGCGGATAGCAGCCATCCTGATGGGTGTGATGTCTCATTGTGTTTTTTTTTATTAGTTATCTATTTTTTTATGTTTTTTTTACATCTTTATTGAAGTATAATTGCTTTACAATGGTGTGTTTCTGCTTTATAACAAAGTGAATCAGTTATACATATACATATGTTCCCATATCTCTTCCCTCTTGAGTCTCCCTCCCTCCCACCCTCCCTATCCCACCCCTCTAGGTGGTCACAAAGCACCGAGCTGATCTCCCTGTGCTATGAGGCTGCTTCCCACTAGCTATCTATTTTACGTTTAGTAGTGTATATATGTCCATGCCACTCTCTCGCTTAGTCACAGCTTACCCTTCCCCCTCCCCATATCCTCAAGTCCATTCTCTAGTAGGTCTGTGTCTTTAATCCTGTCTTACCCCTGGGTTCTTCATGACATTTTTTTTTCTTAAATTCCATATATATGTGTTAGCATACAGTATTTGTCTTTCTCTTTCTGACTTACTTCACTGTGTATGACAGACTCTAGGTCCATCCACCTCATTACAAATAGCTCAATTTCGTTTCTTTTTATGGCTGAGTAATATTCCATTGTATATATGTGCCACATCTTCTTTATCCATTCATCCGATGATGGATACGTAGGTTGTTTCCATCTCTGGGCTATTGTAAATAGAGCTGCAGTGAACATTTTGGTACATGACTCTTTTTGAATTATGGTTTTCTCAGGGTTTATGCCCAGTAGTGAGATTGCTGGGTCATATGGTAGTTCTATTTGTAGTTTTTTAAGGAACCTCCATACTGTTCTCCATTGTGGCTGTACCAATTCACATTCCCACCAGCAGTGCAAGAGTGTTCCCTTTTCTCCACACCCTCTCCAGCATTTATTGTTTCTAGATTTTTTGATGATGGCCATTCTGACTGGTGTGAGATGATATCTCATTGTAGTTTTGATTTGCATTTCTCTAATGATTAATGATGTTAAGCATTCTTTCATGTGTTTGTTGGCAGTCTGTATATCTTCTTTGGAGAAATGTCTATTTAGGTCTTCTGCCCATTGTTGGACTTGGTTGTTTGTTTTTTTGTTATTGAGCTGCATGAGCTGCTTGTAAATTTTGGAGATTAATCCTTTGTCAGTTGCTTCATTTGCAAATTTTTTCTTCCATTCTGAGGGTTGTCTTTTTGTCCTGTTTATGGTTTCCTTTGCTGTGCAAAAGCTTTGGAGTTTCATTAGGTCCCATTTGTTTATTTTTGTTTTTATTTCCATTTCTCAAGGAGGTGGGTCAAAAAGGATCTTGCTGGGCTTCCCTGGTGGTGCAGTGGTTGAGAGTCCACCTGCCGATGCAGGGGACACGGGTTCGTGCCCCGGTCTGGGAGGATCCCATGTGCCACAGAGTGGCTGGGCCCGTGAGCCATGGCCGCTGGGCCTGCGTGTCCAGAGCCTGTGCTCCGCAGCGGGAGAGGCCACAGCAGTGAGAGGCCTGTGTACCGCAAAAAAAAAAAGGATCTTGCTGTGATTTATGTCATAGAGTGTTCTGCCTATGTTTTCCTATAAGAGTTTGATAGTTTCTGGCCTTACATTTAGGTCTTTAATCCATTTTGAGCTTATTTTTGTGTATGGTCTTAGGGAGTGATCTAATCTCATACTTTTACATGTACCTGTCCAGTTTTCCCAGCACCACTTACTGAAGAGGCTGTCCTTTCTCCACTGTACATTCCTGCCTCCTTTATCAAAGATAAGGTGACCATATATGTGTGGGTTTATCTCTGGGCTTTCTATCCTGTTCCATTGAACTATCTTTCTGTTTTTGTGCCAGTACCATACTGTCTTGATTACTGGAGCTTTGTAGTATAGTCTGAAGTCAGGGAGCCTGATTCCTCCAGCTCCGTTTTTCTTTCTCAAGATTGCTTTGGCTGTTCAGGGTTTCCATACAAATTGTGAAATTTTTTGTTCTAGTTCTGTGAAAAATGCCAGTGGTAGTTTGATAGGGATTGCATTGAATCTGTAGATTGCTTTGGGTAGTAGAGTCATTTTCACAATGTTGATTCTTCCAATCCAAGAACATGGTATATCTCTCCATCTATTTGTATCATCTTTAATTTCTTTCATCAGTGTCTTATAATTTTCTGCAAACAGGTCTTTTGTCTCCTTAGGTAGGTTTATTCTTAGATATTTTATTCTTTTTGTTGCAGTGGTAAATGGGAGTGTTTTCTTGATTTCAAGATTTTTCATCATTAGTGTATAGGAATGCAAGAGATTTCTGTGCATTAATTTTGTATCCTGCTACTTTACCAAATTCATGATTAGCTCTAGTAGTTTTCTGGTAGCATCTTTAGAGTTCTCTATGTATAGTATCATGTAATCTGCAAACAGTGACAGCTTTACTACTTCTTTTCCGATTTGGATTCCTTTTATTTCCTTTTCTTCTCTGATTGCTGTGGCTAAAACTTCCAAAACTATGTTGAATAAGAGTGGTGAGAGTGGGCAACCTTGTCTTGTTCCTGATCTTAGTGGAAATGCTTTCAGTTTTTCACCATTGAGGACGATGTTGGCTGTGGGTTTGTCATATACGGCCTTTATTACGTTGAGGAAAGTTCCCTCTATGCCTACTTTCTGCAGGGTTTTTATCATAAATGGGTGTTGAATTTTGTCAGAAGCTTTCTCTGCATCTATTGAGATGACCATATGGTTTTTCTCCTTCAATTTGTTAATATGGTGTATCACGTTGATTGATTTGCATATATTGAAGAATCCTTGCATTCCTGAAATAAACTCCACTTGATCATGGTGTATGATCCTTTTAATGTGCTGTTGGATTCTGTTTGCTAGTATTTTGTTGAGGATTTTTGCATCTGTGTTCATCAGTGATATTGGCCTGTAGTTTTCTGTCTCTGTGACATCCTTGTCTGGTTTTGGTATCAGGGTGATGTTGGCCTCGTAGAATGAGTTTGGGAGTGTTCCTCCCTCTGCTATATTTTGGAAGAGTTTGAGAAGGATAGGTGTTAGCTCTTCTCTAAATGTTTGATAGAATTCGCCTGTGAAGCCATCTGGTCCTGGGCTTTTGTTTGTTGGAAGATTTTTTTTTTTTTTGCGGTACGTGGGCCTCTCACTGTTGTGGCCTCACCCGTTGTGGAGTACAGGCTCCGGACGCGCAGGCTCAGCGGCCATGGCTCGCAGGCCCAACCGCTTCGTTGCATGCAGGATCTTCCCGGACCGGGGCACGAACCCATGTCCCCTGCATCGGCAGGCGGACTCTAAACCACTGTGCCACTAGGGAAGCCCTGTTGGAAGATTTTTAATCACAGTTTCAATTTCAGTGCTTGTGATTGGTCTGTTCATATTTTCTGTTTCTTCCTGATTCAGTCTTGGCAGGTTGTGCATTTCTAATAATTTGTCCATTTCTTCCAGGTTGTCCATTTTATTGGCCTGGAGTTGCTTGTAGTAATCTCTCATGATCTTTTGTATTTCTGCAGTGTCAGTTGTTACTTCCCCTTTTTCATTTCTAATTCTATTGATTTGAGTCTTCTCCCTTTTTTTCTTGATGAGTCTGGCTAATGGTTTATCAATTTTGTTTATCTTCTCAAAGAACCAGCTTTTAGTTTTATTGATCTTTTTTAGTTTATCTTTTTAGTTTATCTTTTTAGTTTATTGATCTTTTCCCTTCATTTCTTTTTCATTTATTTCTGATCTGTTCTTTATGATTCCTTTCCTTCTGCTAACTTTGGGGGTTTTTTGTTCTTCTTTCTCTAATTGCTTTAGGTGCAAGGTTAGGTTGTTTATTTGAGATGTTTCCTGTTTCTTAAGGTAGGATTGTATTGCTATAAACTTCCCTCTTAGAACTGCTTTTGCTGTATCCCATAGGTTTTGGGTCGTCGTGTCTCCATTGTCATTTGTTTTTAGGTATTTTTTGATTTCCTCTTTGATTTCTTCAGTGATCACTTCATTATTAAGTAGTGCATTGTTTAGCCTCCATGTGTTTGTATTTTTTACAGATCTTTTCCTGTAATTGATATGTAGTCTCATAGTGTTGTGGTCGGAAAAGATACTTGATGCAATTTCAGTTTTCTTAAATTTACCAAGGCTTGATTTGTGATCCAAGATATGATCTATCCTGGAGAATGTTCCATGAGCACTTGAGAAAAATGTGTATTCTGTTGTTTTTGGATGAATCAATGAAGTCCATCTTGTTAATGTATCATTTAAAGCTTGTGTTTCCTTATTTATTTTCTTTTTGGATGATCTGTCCATTGGTGAAAGTGGGGTGTTAAAGTCCCTTACTATGAATGTGTTACTGTCGATTTCCCCTTTTATGGCTGTTAGTATTTGCCTTATGTATTGAGGTGCTCCTATGTTGGGTGCATAAATATTTACAGTTGTTATATCTTCTTCTTGGATCAATCCCTTGATCATTATGTAGTGTCCTTCTTTGTCTCTTGTAATAGTCTTTATTTTAAAGTCTATTTTGTCTGATATGAGAATTGCTACTCCAGCTTTCTTTTGGTTTCCATTTGCACGGAATATCTTTTTCCATCCCCTTACTTTCAGTCTGTATGTGTCTCTAGGTCTGAAGTGGGTCTCTTGTAGACAGCAAATATATGGGTCTTGTTTTTGTATCCATTCAGCCAATCTGTGTCTTTTGGTGGGAGCATTTTAATCCGTTTACATTTCAGGTAATTATCGATATGTATGTTCCTATTCCCATTTTCTTAATTGTTTTGGGTTTGTTATTGTAGGTCTTTTCCTTCTTTTGTGTTTCTTGCTTAGAGAAGTTCCTTTAGTATTTGTTGTAAAGCTGGTTTGGTGGTGCTGAAATCTCTCAGCTTTTGCTTGTCTGTAAAGGTTTTAATTTCTCCATCAAATGTGAATGAGATCCTTGCTGGGTAGAGTAATCTTGGTTGCAGGTTTTTCTCCTTCATCACTTTAAATATGTCCTGCCAGTCCCTTCTGCCTTGCAGAGTTTCTGCTGAAAGATCAGCTGTTAACCTTATGGGGATTCCCTTGTGTGTTATTTGTTGATTTTCCCTTGCTGCTTTTAATATGTTTTCTTTGTATTTAATTTTTGACAGTTCGATTGATACGTGTCTTGGCGTATTTCTCCTTGGATTTATTCTGTATGGGATCCTCTGTGCTTCCTGGACTTGATTAAGTATTTCCTTTCCCATATCAGGGAAATTTTCAACTATAATCTCTTCAGATATTTTCTCAGTCCCTTTCTTTTTCTCTTCTTCTTCTGGAACCCCTATAATTTGAATGTTGGTGCATTCAATGTTGTCCCAGAGGTCTCTGAGACTGTCCTCAGTTCTTTTCATTCTTTTTTCTTTATTCTGCTCTGCAGTAGTTATTTCCACTATTTTGTCTTCCAGGTCACTTATCCGTTCTTCTGCCTCAGTTATTGTGCTATTGATCCCATCTAGAGTATTTTTCCTTTCATTTATTGTGTTGTTCATCGTTGTTTGTTTCATCTTTTGTTCTTCTAGGTCCTTGTTAAATGTTTCTTGCATTTTCTCTATTCTATTTCCAAGATTTTGTATCATCTTTACTATCATTATTCTGAATTCTTTTTCAGGTAGACTGCCTGTTTCCTCTTCATTTGTTAGGTCTGGTGGGTTTTTATCTTGCTCCTTCATCTGCTGTGTGTTTTTCTGTCTTCTCATTTTGCTTATCTTACTGTGTTTGGGGTCTCCTTTTTTCAGGCTGCGGGTTCGTAGTTCCCGTTGTTTTTGGTGTCTGTCCCCAGTGGCTAAGGTTGGTTCAGTGGGTTGTGTAGGCTTCCTGGTGGAGGGGACTAGTGCCTGTGTTCCGGTGGATGAGGCTGGATCTTGTCTTTCTGGTGGGCAGGTCCACGTCTGGTGGTGTGTTTTGGGGTGTCTGTGCACTTATTATGATTTTAGGCAGCCTCTCTGCTAATGGGTGGGGTTGTGTTCCTGTCTGCTAGTTGTTTGGCATAGGGTGTCCAGCACTGTAGCTTGCTGGTCGTTGAGTGAAGCTGGATGCTGGTGTTGAGATGGAGATCTCTGAGAGATTTTTGCCGTTTGATATTATGTGGAGCTGGGAGGTCTCTTGTGGACCAGTGTCCTGAAGTTGGCTCTCCTACCTCAGAGGCACAGCACTGACTCCTGGCTGCAGCACCAACAGCCTTTCATCCACACGGCTCAGAATAAAAGGGAGAAAAAGTAGAAAGAAAAGAAAAGGAAAGAAAGAAAAAGAAAGAAAGGAGGGAGGGAGGAAGGAAGGAAAGAAGATAAAATAAAGTAAGATAAAATAAAATAAAGTTATTAAAATAAAAAATAATTATTAAGAAAAAAAAAATTTTTTAAAGAAAAAAACGGACGGATAGAACCCGAGGACAAATGGTGGAAGCAAAGCTATACAGACAAAATCTCACACCGAAGCATACACATACACACTCACAAAAAGAGGAAAAGGGGAAAAAATCATAAATCTTGCTCTCAAAGTCCACCTCCTCAATTTGGGAAGATTCGTTGTCTATTCAGGTGTTCCACAGATGCAGGGTGCATCAAGTTGATTGTGGAGCTTTAATCCGCTGCTTCTGAGGCTGCTGGGAGAGATTCCCCTTTCTCTTCTTTGTTCTCACAGCTCCCAGGGCTCAGCTTTGGATTTGGCCCCGCCTCTGCGTGTAGGTCGCCGGAGGGCGTCTGTTCTTCGATCAGACAGGATGGGGTTAAAGGAGCCCAGACAGGACGGGGTTAGAGGAGCCGCTGCTTCGGGGGCTCTGGCTCACTCAGGCCGAGGGGAGGGAGGTGTACGGAGTGCGGGGCCTGCAGCGGCAGAGGCCGGCGTGACGTTGCACCAGCCTGAGGCGCGCCGTGCGTTCTCCCGGGGAAGTTGTCCCTGGATCCTGGGACCCTGGCAGTGGCGGGCTGGACAGGCTCCCCGGAAGGGAGTGTGGATAGTAACCTGTGCTTGCACACAGGCTTCTTGGTGGCGGCAGCAGCAGCCTTAGCGTCTCATGCCCGTCTCTGGGGTCCACGCTTTTAGCCGCGGCTCGCCCCCGTCTCTGGAGCTCACTTAGGCGGTGCTCTTAATCCCCTCTCCTCGTGCACCAGGAAACAAAGAGGGAAGAAAAAGTCTCTTGCCTCTTCGGCAGGTCCAGACTTTTCCCTGGACTCCCTCCCGCTAGCCGTGGTGCACTAACCCCCTGCAGGCTGTGTTCACGCTGCCAACCCCAGTCCTTTCCCTGCGCTCTGACCGGAGCCGAGCCTCAGCTCCCAGCCCCGCCCGCCCCGGCGGGTGAGCAGACAAGCCTCTCGGGCTGGTGAGTGCCGGTCGGCACCAATCCTCTGTGCGGGAATCTCCCCGCTTTGCTCTCCACACCCCTGTTGCTGTGCTCTCCTCCGCGGCTCCGAAGCTTCCCCCCTCCGCCACCCGCAGTCTCCACCCGCGAAGGGGCTTCCTAGTGTGTGGAAACCTTTCCTCCTTCACAGCTCCCTCCCACTGGTGCACGTCCCGTCCCCATTCTTTTGTCTCTGTTTTTTCTTTTTTCTTTTGCCCTACCCAGGTACGTGGGGACTTTCTTGCCTTTTGGGAGGTCTGAGGTCTTCTGCCAGCATTCAGTAGGTGTTTTGTAGAAGTTGTTCCACGTGTAGATGTTTTCTGGTGTATCTGTGGGGAGGAAGGTGATCTCCCCGTCTTACTCTTACGCCATCTTCTCCTCCTCAGTTATCTATTTTATACATATTGGTGTCATGTGGTTTTGATTTGCATTTCCCTAATGATTAGTGATGTTGAACACCGTTTCATGTACTTATTGGCCATTTGTATATTTTCTTTGGAGAAATGTCTGTTCAAGTCCTTTGACCATTTTCGAATCCAGTTGTCTTTTGTTTTTGAGTTTTTTAAGTTGATTTTTGAGGACGCTGTTTCAGCACTCACCAATACAAGATGCCTGTGGATGGTAGGGAGTGTGGAAGGCCATCACATACTTTGACAAACAACCCATTTTTTGTGACTTTTTTGTTAAAAAGTATACCATTGTCAGATAGCAAATGGTTTGGAAAGTGAAAAACATGACACAGATTAGTGTCAGGGGCCACAGTGGTATGGTTGGAGCCAGCTGATTGGATTGGCATTGTAATACCATAACCTGGAAGAGTGTCATCAGCGGTGAGGCACTACTGATGGTGTGAAGACGGGGTTAAAGGTCTGATGTAGCCGGTCTGCCAGTAGCAGGAGATGTGGCCTCTCTCACCATGAGACGAATGGGTCTTTTCCTGGGAGTCACCAGTGTGGGACGCAGAGGTTGCCTCTGCATCAGGAACAGAGTCCTTTACTCTGTGTCTGTTCAATGATGGTCCATGTGTTGACGCATCTGGAGTGGTGATGGATCCGCCGGCAGAGATGGCAGTCTGGGCAGTGCAGGCATCGTCAGCAGCTGGACTCCTGTTAGCTTCACCAGACAATGGGCCCTTACTATGGCCCATATTAGTGACCTAGATGGTCTGCTCGGCAACTACTGTCTGTCTCCACAGTTTATATGGCAAGTCTTTAAGATGTCAGTCTGTAGTTTTCTAAGTAGCAGACCCAAACAACTATTACCAATGGGTATTAGCCCCATATCAGTAGAAGCCTAACAAGGTTTATCACCGGGAATATCAGCCAGATCTCTGAGAACATCCTTGAGTTCTGCCCGCAGAGCACAGCAGCCACACCCACTTTCATTTCTGCATAGCTGGCACTGAGGTTGAACAGCACAGCAGTCCACGGAACACCACAGGGTCTCAGCTTAGTTGAGTCATTAGTGCACCAGGCCCAGGCATTTAGGGGATCCTCTGTGAATCAAGGGCCTCATTGAACCAACAGAATGGAAAATAAATTTTCCCTAAAGGGATAGCTGCCACTCTTTCCTGTAGAGCTGAGAGGTCATAGGGGCCAGGCTGGCTGCATTCTTGAATATACCAAGTCCAAGGGGCACCTCTGGTTGGAGGCTGTTCCTCTTGTCAGAAGCTCCAGTCAGTAACATTACCCAGGCACAGAAACTTGTACTCAGAGGGGTCATAAGGACTGTGGGCCACTAAGGCTGCTAGTGCTTTTCTACATGTGGCTCTTCCCAGGTGGCATAATCCCCTCTGGCTCTTAAGAGTATTCACTGTGCAAGCATGAAAAATATGAATACCAATTATACATTCAGTGTTGGAAGCCACAACAGTAATACATTGAGTTGGTACCAAGAGTCCCACCCAAAAGAACACATTAGCATCTCTTCCGCACCGTGAACTGCACCCAAACCTCATAGCTGAAAGCAGGTACCCTCTCCCTCCACAGGATGAGGCATGAAGGTGACATGGGCTCCAATATATATCAGTCAGAGCTATAAAATGTCCCTCCCCTCCCTACAGTGGTCTCGCAAACCCAGGTATGTTTGATCTTCAGTTCCCCTTGGGGACTGGGAGAACTTGGCCCCGCCCCTAACAATCTTTCTCTTTAAAGGGTGTAGGGGGAGGCTGGGAGAGAGCAGCTCTGCACCAGTAAACAAGGTGAATTTATTTCAGTTTTGAGTGGCGCCGTAGCTGCGAGCATTTGGGGCACCCAAAGCCCTGTGTTGTGTACTCTGTGGCAGGGCCGTCATTGCTGACTGGCATCATCCATTTCCGTTAGGGATGCCTTGATTCAGCGGCTACAGCCACATCACTTCCCGGCGGGGGCCATGAGTTTGTACTCTTTGGCCGACTTGGGCTTGATCTGCACGGGTGGCATCGTTGTTTTTAGGAGTCCACCTAATGTGGACTATCTGCTGCTCGCTCCATTGTCAAAAGAACAGCCCTTCAATTCTTGCTTGATTTCAGCATAAGGACTAGGAGGGTTTTCTGAAGCTGATAGAATTTAATCTACATTTCTGTGGGTGAGTTTCTCATTCTGTGGTGAATCATTTGCTAAATCACTTAAAATCCACTTTAGTACGGAAGAGCCCAAAGACTAGTCAGTGCCCTTGGGAGATTGTTTCGGGGAAAGTTTCCCAGAAGGACCAGAACTGTCTTGTAGCAGACAGGGCCCACTGCCAAAACCTGAGGTCTTTTACTTATCTCGAATGGGGTTAATGTTGAGAAGACAGACTGCAGGAGGGGCTGAGCACTAAAATAGCCAGGTGTTGCCTTTCTTCTTTAACAAGCATTATGTGCCCCTCCCACCCCCTCAATCTCCCCAGCAAACTAGCAGTTGCTAAAGATTCTCCTGGTTCTGCCCACAGTGGTTACAGTTTTCCTTCTTTCACACTCAGTATGGATACATTTATGGTGCTCCCGCCTCCCTCTGCCAGACAAATCCTATTACTAGTTGTTTACAGGGCCGACCTGGTGAGCTTGGTGGATAGCTGACAGTAGCCAGGGCATCGTTCAGGCTGCTGTGTTTGAAACTACTTCCTGGTACTCAGCCTGAAACTGCCGCACCAGTTCAGCATCATTAGCAGGCAGTGAAGTAGAGGACCAGACATTGCCTGGGGGGGACCATACAGTCTGGTCAACATGTTCACTCCCGATTCCCATGGACTTCTCTCAGTTCCTGCTAACTGTCCTTTCATTCCGTTTCTAAAAAGCTTTCCATCTTCATTACCAAAACTCAAAAATTGTGAGGGGTTGAGATCCTACCCTTTGTGGAAGCTCACAAGTTAGCCTGCACAACTCCATGGATTCAAGTAGAAGACATGAGACTCCTGGTCAGAGACAAAAGCTGTCATTACTCCTGGCAATAGTCAGCACTTGTGTCAGATAACCAGCCACAATTTCTACAGGATACTGCAAAGAGAGCCAGGTGACTGATGCCTGCACACACAATTGGGTGTGTTACAGGAAAGGAACTCCCAGCTTAGGGGACCAGATCTTTTATAATGGGCAGTAAGCCTTCCTGTCCTTTGCCCTGGGGAGTGACAGTATCTTTATTATACCAGACAGTAAACAAACCTGCCTTTTGCTCTTTGAGGAGACACTATATCTTCTAAGGCTGTTTATTATATAAATGTACAGAACAACGGGAATCAGTACCTCTTCTCACAAGATGTGCAGAAATGCACATAACATTGAACTTTTTTTCCTGACAATACCTTCCCCACCCCCTTTCAGTTCAGTTCACATACTTAAATTTTCTCACCTAGGCTACTGTAATTATTTCCTAAGTGGTCTCACTGCCAGTAGTCTTCTGTCTGTCCTCAACACCTGTGCCAGAGGGATCTTTTAAAATGCAGACCTGATGATGTCACTCAGTTTAAATTTGTTATTGGTTTCGCATTACTGTTAGGCCAAAGTTTAAATTGTTGAGTGGTTGTGTAACTATTTCTCATGTGCTGACTACTACCCAGTTTTTGAATGTTGGCAATTAAATAAGGGGGAAAAAAACCTTTTTAAAGCCGTAAAGGCCAGTACTAGATAGGCTGCAGATGTGTAGGCTGCGTGCTGCCAGATTGGAACCTCTGGTCTTACCTTTTTTTTTCTCTTACACCTTTGTCTGCAACATGTTGTTCTTTTTGCCTTGAATAATTTACATATTTGTCTCATATTTCTATTCATTTTTTAAAAACCTACTTACTCTATAAAGCCTTCCCAACCTAGTTGGACATCTTGCTCTCAATACCTTTAATTTCAAATAAACTGTGCGTGTGTCATTATAGTACTTCATCTAGTTGTTATTACTGATTTTTTTTTCTGGTCTGTATCCCCACAAAATAAAGTGTAAGCTACACAGAGCAAGAGCCCTCCCTTTCCATACACACCAGGTTTTTAGGAAAGAAAATTGCTTTCCTAAGAATCATTTTGGTATCAAAACCAATAACTTAGTTGGTGCTTTTAATCACCTTTAGATAGTCCATGTTTTGAGCCTGAAAGATATTAATTTGCTTAATTTTGATGGGGAAGATGCAGTATTATTCACTGGAAAATAGACATGTGATACAGTCTTATGGTCCATTATATGTGGATATCGTATATATTATTTACTCTTCCAAATAATATTTTCTTGCTTTGTTCAAATTTAAAATATAGACTGTGGACATTCATAAAGAGAAAGTGGCTCGAAGAGAGATTGGTATTTTGACAACAAATAAGAATACATCAAGAACTCACAAAATAATAGCGCCTGCAAATATGGAGCGTCCTGTAAGGTATATTCGGAAACCTATTGACTATACAGTTCTGGATGATGTGGGCCATGGTGTCAAGGTAAGCGTTTTATATTATATTAACTTGAAATAATTTGCATATCCAGTAAATATTTTGGATAGGAAATATAGTGAGAAAGCTGATTTTCTTAAAGAATTAATAGATTCTCTTAGTAATTAGCAATACAATTTTTATAGAACATTTATTTAATACTAGTTATGTATTATACTAAGCTTGGGGCAGAATTTTACATGTGCAGTAGGCTGTATTCAAGAAGATATAAACACTTAAAATGGCCATTCATTTGTTAAGCCGTTTGAATCCTAGACTGATGTTATAAATTTGTGTTGTCATTGCCAAGTCTTGTTTTCACTACTGAATGAATTTTTAAGAATAAAAAATGTATATGCTTTCCAGAATTGGTTTAGAAAGTAATTTATAAATACTTTTATTCATTTATTCATAAATATGTGTGTATTAATACATCTGTGTGGATGTGGATATAATTTCAGCAGTTTATGCAAAATGAAACAATTGTGTGTAATCTTGTTCTGTGCATCACTCCCCACTCTCCCACCCCCTGCCCCAACAGGCTTTTAGGAAAGGGATTGTTTGTTGCCCTTGTCCATTTCTTAGCATGGCAGAATTAGCTGCTCTTGAAGGATACCTGTAGCTTCTCAACTTTTTAGATATTCATGTGTTATTTTGGAAGCATCTGGAATGACCTGAATTCTTTAGCTATCTTTGCTCAAGATAAACTATTCCTCTGAAATTTGGTAGTCCCTTTCTTAGAGGACCATTATTTGATTTTGTTTCTGGTCTCCAGAATATTTATAATAATTTTTTTAGGGGTCAGCTAGAATCTTGAAGCTTTTCCTAGCTGGTTATCTGCCTGGTGCTATTGCTGGATTTGTTGCATTCTGACTTATCTGGGGTTCCTGATCAAGAGGGGAGTATAGCTGGTGACATCGCTCTTTATTCTGCTCTTCTCAGAGACTATTGGAATCTCCCCTTCACTGTCAGGCTTGGAAGTTGGAACACTTTGCAAATGTAGAGCAGGTTACTCGTTTCTTGTATTTTTATCCAAGGATGTGGCTAGGGTTGTCTGAGAGTTTAAGTTCAATTTTAATTTAAGATATTTAGACTAGATTGATTTAATTTGGATTTTGAGAATTTGGAAGAACTTATTATTACCTGCCTTGGAAGTAAAAATTATGTATATACATACATGCATATACATACACCCGTGCACACACATTCTCATGCACTCACTTCTTCCCCTTTTGCTTGATTTTTCTTCCTACCAAAGCAATATACACTCATAAAAAAAAAAAATCTGTCACCATCTTAGAAGTGATTATCCTCTATTATCTCCCCACTAATAATTGTGTTTAACAGTTTAATACATAGTACATAGCAGAGTATAAAATGAAACCAAACTTTACAAGGAAATTTTGGGTGAGAAAATTTAACTGTTTTATTATGTATGTACAAATGAGAAATGTAAACACTGCATAATATATACTGAAAGTCTGCAGATGTCAATTTTAGCAATCTACTTTTTGTAATGTGGATAGTTTAGACGCAGATTTGTTTTTTTTTTAAGTTTTTTATTGTAAAATATACATAACATAAAATTTACCATTTAACCATTTTAAGTGTACAGTTCTGTGACATTAAGTACAGTCACATTATTGTACGGACTATTTTGAAATATTTTTTTGACCATGGGTAGGAGGGTGGGTGGTCAGAAGCTGATATGTGGCTTATTTGTCCACATTTTGTTTCTGTGATATACAAATACATACAATTATTTTTCTCCCAGTAGTCTCATTGCAGCTATATTGATCCAGTTTTATTTCCCTAAGAAATCATTGTTGGCTTAAATATTTCTAGAGGATTGTAGAGATCTGTGAAAGTTGGAAATTTGGAATAGTTAATGAGCAAATGCCAGGGCCAAAACTACAAGGAGGAAAACTGTAGATTTATTTTTAAATTAGTGTCTAAAGCACTTTTAAGGATTGGAAGACACTGTACTTACAGTTCTAGAGTTATTTTCTTATCATTTGCCTACTTTTCTATTTAGAAGTTTGTTTTCTTACTGACTTGTAAGGGTTCTTTTTTCTATCAAAGAAATTAGCTCCTTATATTTTGGCAAATATTTCCTCATCCTGCTGTTTGGCTTTTGACTTTGATGCTTTGGTATTTTAAACAAATATTTACAGGATGTTAAAAAATTGTATCCAAATATATTAATATTTCTTTTTAAAATTATTTTTTTTCTTTCTTTTTTTTGGGGGGGTGCTGTGTTGGGTCTTAGTTGCGGCATGCGGGGTCTTCGTTGCGGCGCGCAGGCTTCTCTCTAGTTGCGGCTTGCAGGCGCTCTCGTTGAGGCACGTAGGCTCAGTAGTTGTGGTGCGCAGGCTTAGTTGCCCTGTGGCACGTGGGATCATAGTTCCCCAACCAGGGATCGAACCCACGTCCCCTGCATTGGAAGGCGGATTCTTTACCACTGGACCACCAGGGAAGTCCCAATATTTCTTCTTATAGCTACCAAGTTTTGTGTTGTTTTTTACCCCCCAAGATTAAATGTTCCATCATATTTTCTTCTTTCATGGCATAAATTTTAGTGTTTTGGTATTTGTATTATTCATTTAATTGATATTTATTGTGTTAATGCATTTTATGCTATGAAATAGGTGGTACACATAAGTTTAGTAAGAATTTAAAATATGGAAAAGGTGTCTTAAGGTAAGTCTGGTTTGACTTCTGGAAACAGCATAAGATATAGATAAGAGAATCCTTGCATAGAGAGACTGCCAGAAAGTTTGCCTAAAGGAGAATAAAAAAGAAGATGAACAATAAAGTTCATCCTAATAAAATAAAAATACTAAAGTTCATCCTAATAGAAGGAAGAACAAGGTTTCAGAGTATGCTTAGACTAGAGAAGGCTTGAGCATTTAGTAGAAACATTTAAAATTATTTCTGTTAAACAGTTATAATAATTAACAGCTTTATAGCCTGGTTCATAACTTATGAACGACTTTCCACATATGTCTTTGTTTTCAAGCCTTGAAAAGACCATATGATCTAGGAGTTATTACATTTTATTAATGGAAACACTAAAGCTTTATAATACATAGGAATGGTATTTTTAAAAGGTTTCGATTGTATTAGAGGAGTGAGCTAATGAGTCATTTCAGAGAAAGAATTGGCATCTTACAGACTTTCGTACCTGTGGTATGCAAAGCTTATGATCTACTTCGGGCTTGCAGGTAGGTAGGAATCAAAGAGTTCTATTTTCAACCTGAGGTTCCAAGGAAATGGTAAACTGACTCATCCATAAATGTAAATGTTAAGGAAATGAAGTGAGATCTTAAGGAAATAAAAAGCCTAGTTTTGAATGTGTTTGGGGGACACTGAAATGGAAAAATTTTGTAGGTTGCTAACAATTATATTTTGAGTTGTAAGGTATAGAGATCATTTCCTTCCAACACTCGCTAACCCCAACACATTTGTATACATAAACATGCACTTAAGAGAGGAGGCTGTGCTCCATAAGAGGTTAAAGGTTACACCATTGCATAGTAGCAGAGTTCAACTAGAATTTTCATTCCCAATTAAATTCTCCTTTCATCCTTTCATTTGGGACCAGTTTATACTTGTATGCTGTTTTTTTTGTTTGTTTCTTGTTCACTTGAAACAGCAAATGAGGGAAGATGTGTGGTCATATTTAGAATATTTCTAAGTTACTTTAGAATAGTATTTAGTGTATTATAATGCTATCATATTAATAAAGCTTATCTTCAAGGATAATAAAGTTATTCAAGTTTAATTTCTAAATCCAGGTGTGAAATGTAGTGGCTAGGTAGGATTCCAGACATTGTTTAATCAGGATAAAAATGAGTCATATTATTCTAAACAAACACTAAAGAATACCAAGATTCTGGCACAGTTTCTAGAAATGAGAATATAAGTCAAAGGATATTCCATTTTTGGATGATTTCCTTAATGTTGCTTCTGTGGTCACTTGAAAATGATAGATACATATTTGGAATGGCAGGTATTATGGAAAGAACTTAGACTCCACACCCCACCCCAAAATGTAGGAAAAGACTGCAACCTGAAGGCATTTTTTTCTTAAGTGGCGTGGTACAAGTAGGATGCTTTGGACGCATTATTTCATATATATAAGCTAGCCAGTTTTCATAGAAGTAGCCTTTAGGATCAAAGCAGCTTTTCTTCAGTTTTGAATTATGGTCAAACTTGTTCAGAAGAAAATTTAGAACTAGAGCAACATATAACTTTCTACTAGTGTTGGCCTGGTCAGGATTTGTATTCATAAGCTACACATGAGAGGATATCCAGACCCTGTTTGCTTGTTCCTTAATTAGAATCTGGCTAAGCTATTATTGTGCATTGTAATTTTGTTTTTAAACACTGAGGTGCTAGGTCCTTTTCTGAATTTGGAAAACAAGCTGTGATTTTGAATTTTAACATTTGCAGTTTATCACTCTTTAAAGTAATATACTACCATTCAAATAATGAATACTCATACATGGGCATTCATTATCCAGCAGTCTTAGGTCTTGTACACTGATGTATTAAAGTAGCCATACATTTAATGAGGTATGGTGTTCGTGTTTAAATCAAAATTTGTTTTTTAAATCATCTATGATTCAGTTGGATTAATTTCATAGGATAAAATACTGACCTAAGAAATTATTGGAGCTGCATGAGATTGGCATAATTAAGTGATTTCCTTATGAATGTATTATTTTGAAAAAATATGTGATACCCATGAATATTTCCCTGCTGCTTATGGATATCTTTTCTTTACAAAATATTTGAAATATGACTGGGTAAAAAAGCTTATTAACATGAATTGAGTAACTGTAAATGTAAACCTGTCCTATCAGATATAACTTATCTAGAATTAATTTCTACTTTTTCCCCCCTTTTTTTGCAACGTAAAGTGGCTAAAAGCCAAGGTAAGAGTTACTGCTTATCATTTGATCCACAGTTTCCCCTCTATATCGATAGAGGCTGCAGAGCCACTAAAATTTGAAAACTTTTCCTATGTCTGTCTGCTTTTTCCCCATAGGATTTATGTAGATTAAATATACTCAAACTCAGTTCAAATCAGCAACATTTAGCTTGGATGTGTTAATATATCAAAGATATATTGACATCTGCATTTATATAGGAACATTAATTTTGCTAACATTTATTGCTTTGCTCATTTTTTGATAGTTGCCTTGCTTTTATTGACTTACAATTAGGAGGTTTCCCAGGCATTATATATGACTTTGTTACTGAGTTGTTGGGATAGAGGTGATTTTTTTAGATGAATATTTTAGCAAATTGACACTGAGATCTGCAGTTTATATTCATGCACACATTCCAAAAATTTTAAGAAACCCAGCATTTGAATTGCAGATAAGTTAGATCTCAGTGAACATTTTTAACAATAAAATAATATATAAAATTCAATAATCTCACCTGTATTTTGCAATAAATTGGTATGAAGGGCATAAAATAATAAGAAAAGCCAAGTGCAAGTGGTATCTTGACTTTTTAAAATGTAGTACCAAAGTCTGTTATTAAAACTGTCTGGGAATCCTTATTTCACATTCTGATAATAAAAAAAATAATACATGGTGTCAAAACACCAAGAGAACAATTTGATATAAAACTAAAAGCTTTTCTTTCCACATTTTAGCATGGAAATAACCAGCCTGCAAGAACTGGCACACTGTCGAGAACAAATCCTCCTACTCAGAAACCACCGAGTCCTCCCATGTCAGGCCGGGGAACATTGGGGTAAGAATTCAGCTACATCTTACAAGAGGATTTGTATGTCAAAGGAAGAGATGTTTTTGTGACTTAAGTAAATGTATGGATCCTTGTGACGGGACCCTCTCTGTGTGATAATACTACCTTTTACAAATTCATTTTGGTTCCTATTTCCTTGAACAGAATCCAAAATGAACCTGCCTGTTCTGTAATATTCTCTAAGGAATTCTGTACTAGAAAAGTTTTTTTGTATGTATGTAAATGAGCATTATTTATTTATTATCTTCTAATTCATTAAAAAATATAAATATATAAATACATATATAAAAAGATTTATATGTGAATCTGAGTTATGTTTATTTAAAATGAAATGACCAGAAGGTTCCATATATGGTGTCTTCACATGTATTTGCAATATTGATATTACAGAGCTTTGAATAAGTGGTCTACTTTGTGTACTTTGGTTTGCTAGCCTGCAGTTCTTCTGTTTCCCCTGAGACTTGGGGACTCTTTACTTGGAGTACTTCTAACTGTGCTTCTGCTGGTAATCTTAGGGCCCTTCATTCTAGAGTAGCTTTGTAAGAAGGCCAGTGGAGAAGTAGAAAAGGTAATTGTGACTTCTTCCTTTCCAATTTTCAATGCAATACAAATATTGAATACTTCGTAAGACATTTCTGAAAGATAGTTCACTTTATTATAGAAAATTAGACTCCTTATTTTTGGTGGAGGGGTGGGGGAATCATTTTATAGTAACAGGGATCAGCAATCAGCTTTCTTATAGGATCTTAGTTTCTATTTTCATTCTGTAAACCCCTTACCTCTGAAAAAAACATACAAAGTTATTAAATAGAAAAGTTAAAATCATTTATTGAGAAGTTAATGGCATCACATCTAGGATCAGAATGTACTTGTTCATATATCTCTAGATTGAGGTAGGAGTAAATTGCACAGGAGATATTTAGCTTCCATAATATATAAGGACAGTGGCTTGTGGGTTACTGATCTGGGAATAATATGTATTTCAAAGTTTGATATTACTGAGCATTAAAAAAATTATAACCATGATTTTTAGAAATAAGATGAGAACTTTTAAATTACCCTTTCCATTGGTTTTCCTAAGAAAAGGCAACAAATTTTAGCTTTTGTGTTAAAGTAACAAAATTCATACACCCCAATTAAAAATGTTTTTTAAAAACAAACTTTATTATTAAAAAAACCCAAAACTTGTGTTATACTTGGTTATAAAGGGACAGTCACAAATTTGGGAGAAAATACCATTTATCTTTCTTATTCATATTCCTTTCTCTATTATGCTTCTTTAGACGAAATACTCCTTACAAAACCCTGGAACCTGTTAAACCTCCAACAGTTCCTAATGACTACATGACAAGTCCTGCTAGGCTTGGAAGTCAGCATAGTCCAGGCAGGACAGCTTCTTTAAATCAGAGACCGAGGACACACAGGTAAATTTTTAGGTTGAGCCTTTGAACTGAGAATGTGCATTATTGATTGGTGACAAACTCCTATAGAGTTGCTGGTAAAGGTAAAGTGCTAGTCTAATGCTAATATAGAATGTAAAAGTTTGAGGGTATTAATATTGTATATGTTCCTTTAAATATATGTTATAACTTCTATTTTTTAGATTTTTTAGTATCTATTTATACTGCTAGCAGATTGCTAGTATTTCCTCCTTTTGACAGAGGTACAAATGTATATTTGGATGAAGTCTGAAGAATGTTTTTTTAAAATGGTCTTTTAGAAAAGATGAAGGTAACCACTCTTAAATTTTTTGGATAAAAGGTTAAACATCAGAAACTCTACAATGTGATTTAAACTTTAAGAGGTTGGAGGAAAGAAAACAGTTTAGATTTGAGGAAGAATTTCTTAAGAGAGTTGATGTACTAGAATATGTTACTATATAAATTCATTTTAAAAAGTTCTAGAAATCAGCTACCCAGTGGATTTTTAAAAACTTGGTTATGGAACATAACATACATTCAGAAAAGTATATACTTTATTAAGTGTAACAACTTGATGTATTAATACAAATTGAATATAGTCATGTAACCATCACCCAGATCAGAAAATGGAACATAACCGCAATCCAGAAATCCCCCTCAGGCCCTTTCCCAATTATTGCCTCAGCCTTCCTCCCCTCAAAAGTAGCCACTTTATTTTTGTGCAAGTTTATAAAGCCAGACAAAATTATCGTATAGCTCAATTTGTTTTATTCTTTGATTTTTACCTCTCACTTAATAACTTGGGCAAGGACCCTCTTTACCTTGACTTTTAGGATGGTTTTATTAGAAATACAGTTTGGTAAAATCATTTTGGAGGCTTCAGTTACGCAGGATATATCACGCTCTTAGATGCTATGTAATTGTTATTTGTTGTTATTGTTAGTAAATAAATTGCCATATTGATATCTGCAGTTACTGAATCAGGGTAAGTTCAATGAGGACCAAAATTGCGTTTTTTTTTAATATGTTTATTATTGAATTATTATACCAGCATGGTTGTTCTTTATAGTGGATGTAGTAATTAATAGTTTAATCATATTCAACAACTAGTTAGTTGTTAAGAGTTACTTCATTAGATATCACGGATATACCTATGAGATATAGTTCTTTTTTTCAGGAGCTTGTCCCTGTTAGAACAGGGATCAACAAACTTTTTTATAAAGGGCCAGATTGTCAATACTTTAGGATTTGTGGTCCATACGGTGTCTGCTGCAATTACTCAGCTCTATCATTGTAGCATGAGAGCAGCTACCAGCAACACGTAAATGAATGAGCATGGCTGTGTTCCAGTAAAACTTTATATATGGCACTGAAATTTGAATTTAATATAATTTTAATGTGTCATAAAATATTATTCCTCTTTTGATTTTTTTTCTACTAATTAAAATGTAAAAAAAATGTTCTTAGCTCACAGGTTGTAAAAATCAGACCATGGGCCAGATTTGGCCTGTGGGCTGTAACTTGCCAATCTCCATGTTAGAAAAAGGCACATAAGCCAGTAATTGTGGAAGTGCATAAGTGCAAAAATATTCATCTGTCTGTGATACGGTGGTGGCAGAAAGCAGAGTATTGGCCAGCTTGGGAGGAGGGAGGCCTTCATAGCAAAGCTATTTTTGTTATATAAATAGCTTTTTTCCCCTTTCTATTAGTATGTGATAATGTGATTATAGAATGCTCATATTGGAGGGAAAAAACTTATCTAGGCAGTGCAAATCATTGCCCTGTTGGGTTTCTGGGCCTACTGAGCCAATGATGTTGATTTTTAAAAGTATAATATGGAGCTTAAGGCTACACGTGTACATATGTACATTTGCATAATGTACATGTGCACACATACATTACTAAAACTGGTCAGTGCGAGGTTGTATACCTAAAGGGACAGTAAGTCCATAGAAGTAATTGGTTAAAGTTTAGTAGTATCAACTATTCTAGACTGTGCCTTGCTGAAACTTCATTATTGTCTTATTTGTCTTTTGTCATTTGCTCATTTTTTCCAAACATTTCCGTGTTTTATTGCCATTCTTTGAGATGAGTGGAGGTTTACATACTAATTTCAGACTAAAACTGGTTACCGTTTTTATTAACTTCCATAGCATCTTTTGTGGCTTCCATCACACTATTTGTTAATGTCACTTTTCACAGTCTCAGTGAAGAGCTCCATGACAGTGTGGTTCATGTCTTGTTTGTTCACTGCTGTTTATACGAGGTTTTAAATAAATCCTTGTTGACTCATTGTACTATAAGATTATATTGGTCATTCATGTCTCAGTGATCTCTTATAGTTCTGAGTACTACGTGACTATATTGGTTTTTCAGTAGTTGGAGAAATAGAGTGAAACACAAGAACCACTTCAAGTATTAGGGTTAAAATTTATATTGGACTGTTAAAATTTGTCTTTATATATACTTGTGTGTATACATACAAGCACACACATATGCATCATAAAAGGAGTATTTAGTGGCTTTGAGTTGATTTTTTTCCTGAGTAAATCTCTAGAATTGCTATTTTCATGATTTTTCTCTCTCCTTTGCAGTGGAAGCAGTGGAGGAAGTGGAAGCCGAGAAAACAGTGGCAGCAGCAGTATTGGCATTCCCATTGCCGTGCCTACACCCTCACCACCCACTGTTGGACCAGGTGTGTCATATACTCACCCATTTTAATATGTGGTAGTAGTTAGCTTTATTATGGAAGTCTGAAATAATTTAATTACATTAGATAAAACTATTTATTAAACTTATGAGACTGTTGCCAGAATGAAAGCAAATTTAAAAACAATTTTTGATTGGTTTTCACAGGGTCTTTAGAGTTTTGCAGATGTTTCTCCTTACTTATAGAAAAGCATATTAAATAGCTTTATTAAATAACTTTTTGGACATTTTGCTTTAGAAATACTTGCCTTGGGCACAAGTCAAGAATGATATTTATTATTTCAAGAGCAAACCAATATTATTGGTAATTCAACCAAAAGATCAGTGTCTTTAATGTGAATTATGTATCATTGAACTTTGATGTTGCCTTATAGGCTAGTAAGTATGTCAACTCCACTGTTAGCTGGTTTTGTGACTTTACTACATTTATGTATGGTATTCAATACGTATTTCAGTAAAATGCCATGAATATAAAATGGGATTAAATCAGGAGAAGCTCTTTTACTTTTTAGATTATATAAAAATTTAAGAAATCACAGCAGAGCATTAAATTGGTCCCTTGATTTTTTTATTAAGTGAAAGGAGGACTTTATGGTGTTAAAAGTACACACTTTAAAAGTAAGTTTGATAATCAAAAGTTGTTAGGGAAAAATACTTAGTTTCTCAAGGATGTTGTTGAAAAGGGAGAAAAAGCTACTTATAAAAACAGGCATATTTTATAGTTAATGAATGCGTGAACTCAATGATCTTTTTACCTAGTAAAATTCTTACTCATTCGAACATGCTTTACATATGGGTATCTTTCTCTTTTTTTCTTATTTCCAAAACGTACTTCCTTACTGTTTCAGAATGATTAGTTCTGTTTATTGCACTCTGACCTGAATTATAAACTATTTTATTAGAAAACATTTCTGTCCCTCCTCCTTCTGGAGCTCCACCAGCACCACCTCTTCCACTACTTCTGCCCGTGAACACTGTGATAGGTGAGACTGCATAACCACCGGAGTGATTTACCTTACTGTGCAGAGTTCACAGTAAGCTCCTCTGTTAGACGGCTCGCTTTTGTAGTTGTTAGGTTGTAGGTGGTAATACAAAGTTTAAAGTATTAAATCTAATTTACACTAATTTCTTCTGGTGAAAGGCCTCTGAAGTTACACAGAAACTTCTCTGTGATGTCAGATGCTTCTATGCCTAGTTTATAACCAATTTAATGTGGTTTGCATTTGTTCTGTTTAGATTTTTCTAGGAATATTATAGCAGTGATTGTTCAAAAAAAATTTTTTTTAATAGTGATGTAATATTTTTTTAAAGTGAAACTTGATTTGGAACTCCCTGGTATATACCACAGTCACAGGAGTGGGGTGAAGGTGGGGGACAAGAGGAAGAAGATGAAAAAGAGAATGGTGTGCGGTGTGGGGTACCCTGAGGCTTTCCAGTGGGTCACAGCTGAAAAACTCTGATATAGCCCAGGATTTATGGCATCTGAGGATGCCATGAAACATTTTGTTCAATAAAATACATTTAAATTGCTCCCAAGTTGGGGGAGACTGGATTGAGCATATAAGGAATTCCAAATATAGACTTGGTATAAAACCATTCAGCCTAGAAATGCACAGTAGCATTTGGGTGGAAATGGATAAAGAGCTGTTTCAAATATTGAGAGCTTAGGTGAAATAAAGCCATCTAGCAACTTCTTTTCAAAACGTTGGCACTTGTACTCAGAGGAGAGGGGAAAAGGAAGTAATAAACAAAAGACCCAAGTAATAGAAATTGTTGGCAGAAAGTCCATGTGGAAAAAAAATGCCCTCAACCTAATTAATAATCAGGAAAACAAAAACTACGAGATACTATTTTATAGCTACCAGATAGGTAAAAATGTAGAAGTCCACCAGTACCATATGTTGATGAGGATGTGCAGTAACAGAAAGGTATGTTGCTGGTGGGAGTTTATTTGTTGATTCAGTCACTTTAGAACATAATTTGTTGTTACCCAGTCAAGTTGAACCAGGTTTCTACCTTAGATTTATCAGTTTCATTTCTAGATATTTGCCCTAGCGTACTGGTTCTCAAAACATGGTTATGGAACTCCTGGGGGTTGCCAAAATCCTTTCTTGGAGTTTTTGCGGTCAGAACTATATCCATAATAATACTAAGACTTATTTGCCTTTTTTATTCTCATTCTGGTACAAGTACACAGTGGAATTTTCCAGAGGCTACATAACATATGATAACATCATTTTTGACAACTAATGGATTGTGTATTTGTGTATTTATGTATTTTAAAGATAAATCAGTTTTAATTTCTAATATGGTAATTAATCAGTTAATTATGGTAATTAATCAGTTTCTAATATGGTATAACCCACTTCAACAAAAATTTTTTGAGGTTCTCTAATTTTAGAGTGGATCCTAAGACCATAAAGTTTAAAAACTACTATACTAGAGCAGTGGCTTTTGGAGTATGATTTACAGACCAACAGCATCATCATCATGGGGGAACTAGTTAGGAATGCAAATTCTCAGGTCCCATTCCAGACCTACTCATTCAGAAACTCTGAGACTGGAGCCCAGCAGCCTGTATTGTAACAAGCCCTCAAGGTGAAATTCTGATCACTGCTGAAGTTTGCGAACCACTGTTCCAGAGAAACTTAGGAACCATATTTAGGAATGTTCACAGTAGCGGTATAATAATAATAGCAAAAATCTGGATGTATCCCAAATGTCTACAGTGGAATGGATAAATAATTGTGGCATGTTCATATGCAAATAAAGCAATAAAAATGAATGATATATTGATATACTTCTCAACATGGATGAATCTTAAAAGATAATATCAAAGGAAAACAGCAGAAATACATAATCAATACAGAATCATTCCATTATGAAAGTTTATAAATTTGCAAGGTCTCTGTGTGTACTGTTTAAGGTTATAATTATCTATGATTTTTAAAAAAGTGCATACAGTGAGTCCCCTACATACGAACGAGTTCCGTTCTGAGAGCGCGTTCATTAAGTCCAATTTGTTCCTAAGTCCAACAAAGTTAGCCTAGGTATCAACTAACACAATTGGCTATGTAGTACTGTACTGTAATAGGTTTATAACACTTTTCACACAGATAATACATAACAAACACAAAAAATAAAACATTTTTAATCTTACAGTACAGTACCTTGAAAATTACAGTAGTACCAGCTATACCAATGCTGCTTTTACACTTGCTTCCGGACATCCTGGGCTTGAAATAAAGGTACTGTACTACTGTACTCCATACAGTGCTGTACGGTAAAGTACACAGAAGCACAACCACTTGTAGAGGATGCACGCACATGACAGTGTACATCAGACACGTGAACTAACTTTAAGTGATTGGACACGCGAATGCATGTTCGCATCTTTTGAAAGTTCGCAACTTGAAGGTTTGTGAGTAGGGGACTTACTGTATAGTGAAGAGAGAGAATGTTTAACACATATGTTTTGGAGTTTGGGGTTCAGAAGGGGCAAACAAGCTTCAGTGATACTGGTAATATTCTAGTTCTTGGAGCTGAGTATTTTTCCTTAAAAAAATATATGTAATATATATAAAAATATAAATAATATTTATTTATGTAAACAAATTATATATAACCAGTATAAATAATTATATATATTAGTATATGTAACCATATGTATATGTATTATTTATATATAGCATGTATGATTATGTATATATCAATCATACACCGTTTGGTATTATTTATTTCATAATTTTATTTTAATATTAAAATAAATTCTAAAATAGGCATAGTTTGGAACTGCTATTAAATAGCTTTATTTTGGTTTTAAATCACCAAGACAAATAACCTGGATTTTATACAGTTTTTATATAAGTCAAAAGAAATATAGAAATCATTTTATTGAGATTTCTATTAAAAATGGTTAAAGGGTTACTTCTTAGCTCTTTGGAAAACTTAACCTGTCCAGAGTTACTCGTTCATGAAGGCATTTGAATAGACTCTTATTTATAAAGTGTGTTTCTGTTTAGGAATTGAGCATGTGGATGATTTAAATAATTAGTGACTGCCTATGGCTTGGGAGCTCCAAAATGTTGAATATTAGCACTTCTTTTAATGAACAACCTCTGCTGTATGGCTTTTTTCTAATAATTTATATGACCTCTAGGAGAGGTTAAATTGGATGACTGAATGAAAGTAAACCAGGATGTTGTCTTTTTATTTGCTCAGTCATGGTTAGATGTTTGGGAGGATAATGTTAATCCTGAAGTTACCTTTGGAAGGTATAGTTAACTTTAGAGGCTTTGAACTTTATATTAACCTTTAAAATTTTAAACTTCTGAAATGTTGGTAAATAAAATTTTAAGTATTGTTAATACTTTAGTTAGTTTAGATATGCATAATATAAAGAAAAATGTGCTTTGGGTGTAGTACGGAAAAAAAGCCCTCCAAGGATATGGAAAAAGATAATGGATTTTCTACACAAAGCTGCCTTAAAATGTCCATGTTTTACAGAGTCCAAAATTTTTTTCAGCTTTATCAGTTACAGAAATGTAAGTGATAGGGCAAAGTGTGTAATTCTTAAAAGCTGGGAGATATACAACAAATCTGACATATATAAGTGCTTTGAAACTAGAAATTATACTTCTCTTAAAAATGGTTCTACTATAATATGTATTGGTAATAACTGCTAATACATTAAACATTCAAATAAATATAGTAGTGCATGTGGAAAATATGCTTAATTGTTTACATTTTATAATTTAAGCTGGGTTTGGCTGGATAGATTCCTATACTGTGCTTCTGAAGATTTGGCAATGGAAAGGAGAAGAAGTCTGTAAACCAGATATTAAGATATTCACATCTAAAAACTGATGCTTTCCACCTCAGACTATCATTTGGTACTTATTTTCTTGGAAAGACACAGTTGACATATAAAAGCTGTATGTTTTAAAATGTTACAGAAAAAAATTTATACATTTTATTAGCAAAATACCATTTGGTATTATGCTAAATTAAAAGGCTTAAGAATATTACTTATTTACTTTTGCACTTTCCACACAGTATCTGTTTTTCCTTCTTTTTGTAACTTCAGAGATAGAGCTGTTTGTGTTTTATCTTTACTTTTCTCTTTATTTTGTGCTGTGGGCTTTAAAAAGTAATAAACATTTCTTGCCGATAGTCTCCTTCTCTTTGTTCTGCCATCGGAGGTGACGTGCAATGCTCAAGTTCTTTGTTGGTTGCCTTTGACTAATGCTTTTCAGCAGCCCCGGGCTCAGCTCCTGGTTCCCAGTATGGCACAATGACCAGGCAGATTTCTCGACACAACTCTACCACTTCCTCGACATCTTCTGGTGGATACAGACGGACTCCCTCTGTGACGGCTCAGTTTTCTGCTCAGCCTCATGTTAATGGAGGTCCACTTTATTCTCAGAATTCAAGTAAGCTTGTGCTTTGCAGGTTTAACGGCAGCAGTGGAGCTCCTTTTGAAGGAAATTATTTGAAATTGTTATTCTTGCCAGTGATAGACAACAATTGAAACCGTGCTATTTCATGTTTATTTTTGTTTTAAGAAGTTAAACCTTGGGGACTTCCCTGGCTGTCCAGTGGTTAGGACTCTGCACTTCCACTGCAGGGGGTGCGGGTTTGAGCCCAGGTTGGGGAACTAAGATCCCGCATGCTGCATGGTGCGGCCAAAAAAAAAAAAAGTTAGACCTTGAAGCATATCATTTTAAGAATAATTGCTTATCCCTTTCAAAAAAATTCAGGCTTACTGAGTATACTCGTATACTAAAATTTAACTGATGAAATTTTTACTACTGTAAGTAGAACTAGAGAAGAAAACCACTGAAATTAATTAAGCTGAATTTATTTTTATTGGCATGTTTGATACAGTTCAATAACAGTAAACTTAAAAACATTGTGACAGTTTTTCTTTACAATAATATAATAAAATTGCTGGCTATCACTTTTAAGCTTGTTAACCTATACTGAAATGAGTTCCAAACCATTAAAAACCATTTGTGATGCCTGCTTATTCTGTCTCTAATAATTGTAACAGTGGGGAGGACTTTGTTTTGATTTTTTTCTGTTCACCTCAAATTGCACATCTCAACACTAACTGCAATCAGTGTTTAAAGGCTGATAAGATTAGAAAATAGCTTTGGCATAAAATGTGAGAAAGTTCAAATTGCTTAGGGTAGTCATTAATTCCACTTTCCATATCAAAATGCTCAGTCCAACCAGGAGAAATCTGAAATGAGCCAGTTCAGTATTTGTTACTGGCTTGAAGCGGTGATCACCAGGCATAGACTGAAACACTTCCCCATGTGGCTTTTGTAGGCTGCATGTTATGTTATATTATTTTACCTAAAAAACACTGAATACTCCATATTTACATAGAAAGTTGGTTTTAAGTTCTTTTCATTTATGATGCATGTTTTGAACAAGTTTTAAAGTAGAGCTAAGGAGAAAGTTCTGTTATTTATTTTTTTGGTTAAACTTTAAAGACTAATTGTTATAAACAAAAAAAAGTCCTAAGAATTGAAAACCACTTTAGCAGAAATATCACAACTCATAGATAATCCCAAAATTTATACAACCCTTTTCCAGACTAAAATTTTCATCCAAGCTACTAAGAAACTTTACCAGTTAGAATTTTACCTCACATTTCCCCTGGTCTCCTTTTGGTAATGAAAAGTAGCTGGCGGCTGAGAATTCCACAGTTAATCTGATTATTAGTCTCACTAGTTTCATGAACTTTTAATTTTTTTTCATATTCTGCATTTTTAGATCCCATCTTTGTGTTCATTATTTTTTTCATCGCTTAGTTTACTCCGCAAATAGGGTTTCTGGTGACTCTTCACCTGATACATGTTTGTGTGGTTCTGTTTTAACAGTACTTGGGTGGGTTGCTTATCCTCAAACAAGACATTTTCATTACTGAATGACTGTATTTTTGGACATCATAAAGCAAATTTGGCCTCAAATTTTAAATATATTACTGTGTGTTGTCAAATTAATTATCCTTCAACCTGAGTTATTGTTGGTGTTGTAGTAGCAGTAGTAGTAGTATGTAAATGTTTTTAGTGTTTTGATGTGCATATTCCCCTTCTGTCTAAATGTGGTGATAATGATTAGTATTGTCACAACATAGCCTCTTTTTCTTTATGTACTAACCAGCATGGCTCATTACTAAGGGTTGTTTCTAAAAAAATTTTTTAGGTTTGTGGGAGTTGTTTTTTTTTTAAGTTAAAAAGCTATAATGTTTTATTAAAAGTATATATATGTATATACTGGAACAAGTGTGTGTGTGTATACACACACACACACGCACACACACACACACACACACACTTGTTCCAGTATATACATACTTGTGTATACTTCTATATACAGAGTATCAGAATGAACCAGGACTAATTTCATAGTGAATTGAATGTTATTTTTAGCCATACAATGAATATTAATGCACATATACTGCTTTAAGTTGTTGCTTATTTGTATACTGAACATCTTTCATATTTTTATGCCTACCAAACTGAATTTGTAGATTGGATTAATTGAAACAATCTTTCAATTAAATGATCCTTGGGAGCCAATCAGTTGTTTTTCCCTGTCAGTTTAGTGTCACTTCTTGGTGACTACCAGTAAACTGAATTTTGTGATTCAGTCCTATTGACTTTTTCTAAGCAATCTTTGGCCATTACCATCTTGTTAAAATAAGACAGGGTGGTAAATATATGAATATTTACTTTTAGATAGTTTTAATTTTTAATACATTTGCTGTCCACATGAGCATTTGCTGTCAGTTTCCTATAAATTATGTGTTCTCCAGAAAGAAGACAGAGTATGTTTCCAGCTACCCAGTGATTCTTTAGAAATTATTTTAATACAAATAATTGCATATTTTACCTTATTGTTAGATTAGGTTTCCTTTTTCAGAGTATTGATGAAAGGAAGGTCACTTGAAATATTCCATGAAATTCAGTGAACAATTAACATGGTATATGGAGCACTCTTATGCCCTAGTAAATTTAAGAGTGATGTCTTTAAAAATAAAACTGTCAACTTAAAAAGTAATAATAACCTTGTTTTACAAACAAGGGTTTTTCCTAAAGAGCTGTGTGTAAATTCGTTTTTAAAGAAAACCTGTAATTGATGCATTTATTTATACATGGAATAAACAGCTATCCTGTAACATATTCGTTTTGTTTATTTAGGTTTATTTACAACATCACCCTAAAGCTAGACATACCTGTTAGGTTAGAGAGATAAGGCGAAGACACAACATCCTGGAAACCTTTATTGGTATTTCACTGTTAGCTGTTTTTTTAAAGTCTTTCCTTAGAATTCAAAAATTTCATTGCGTGAAAGTGATGGTAAATTTAAATCTTACCCAAACAATATAACATTAGGATTAAAGCAAATGTATTTGTTTTTTAATAAAATTAACCAGCTGGCTAAACACAACTCAGCTTTAGGTTTGCTCCTGGGAAATGAACTTGAAGAAGGTTCTGCAGGTTTTTGTTTTGTTTTTTGTTTTTTTTTTGTTTCATTTGCAGACTGTTCTTTGCATACTTATGTTTGTGGTCTTTGTAACTGACTTCTGCTTTTTGTTTGTTTCCTTTTCTTTCCTTTATCTGTTTTACTTCCCCCATTCTGTGTTGTTGCTGCCAGTTTCTATTGCTCCACCCCCTCCCCCTATGCCTCAGTTGACTCCACAGATACCTCTCACAGGCTTCGTGGCCAGGGTGCAGGAAAACAGTAAGTTTGGAAAAACCGAGCTATCCAAGAGTAGAGGCTGTCTCCTTATATAGCATGCATGGCTGATGAGTCATCATTTTCCTTACTTTTATTGAGAAGCTAATCTTATCTTGAAAAGGGGTGCAGATATGTTATTGAAACTGAAGAGCACGATCTTCAGTTTTTCTTCTGTGTGCATGATTACTGACTCAGATGACTTTCAAAACTGAAGTTTTCTTATGTATTTATATGCTCTAAAACATGAAATCTGATCTTTGCAGATTCTTAAGGAAAGAGTAATCAAACCCCAAAATTCAAATTGTGTGGAAACTACTAGCTTTCAATAGTTATTAGGGGAATTGAGTTCTCATCAAGATGTATAGGTAGTTACACTGTGAGATTAAATTTATCATGCAGTTGGGACGGGTGTTTTATTTTGTTTTTCATTGTTTTTGTTTTCCTCCTTTGGTTACATTTTTGGAGAAAACTTTGTAGCCTCAGATTTTTATACGTAAATCGTTTTGAACCTATTATTAAGATTTGTTGTTAGGATAAAAATGAATCTGCAAGAATAAGTAAATTACATCCATGCTCTCCGTTAAGAGTGATAATCAGTGTAGAGTCCTCTTCATGTTTTGTCTATGTGTGGGCCCATGAGGATGATTTCTGAACATGCAAATCTGTCACCTTTTTTAGGTCTTCTCTGAAGGTCAGGTTTAATGACTTGGAAATTCTTTTGAATATATGGATTTAATTAGGATAGAGTAGTTTTTATATTACTACCTGAGTACTTTGACGTTCTGGGAGATATATAATCCTAACTACATGATCATAGTGAGTGTTATTTGGCAAAATGAAAAATACCCCTATTACTGAATTGTATTATGCCAAAATAGCTGTTGAGATGAAGATGGTAAGGTGGTCCAGTACTAATTCACCTCATTTGGGATCATCACCATGCAAATAAATCTCAGAATGGTTTGAACAAATGTGTAACTCATATGACCAGCCCATCCTCCAGGAGAAAACATTGTGGCAAATTCCACCGTGCAGCTTTTGCTGACCCTATTGTGTTATTCTCCACATTTCCTCCCTTCGTCCAGTCAAGTATTTGTTTATTCAGTGTTACGTCCTAGGCTCTGGGAGGAATACACAGTCTAAGACAAAGTCCCTACCTTTAAGAAATTGGTGATTTAATGGGCTTTTAAAACAGTTTCAAAATGTTGAAACTTCTGAGCATAAACCAACCTTATCGTTTACATTTGGTTGGAAACTCTGTTTAAACATGTAAAAATAAGTGAACAAAGGTAAATCGCTGGTCCTTAATGCTCTAAGAGTTTAAAAACTGCAAGAGTTTAAAAACTAAGCCAATTCAACTTTTGAAGTGCCTTAGAGCCAAGAATTTTTAGGACATATTTTAAAATGGCCATAATAAACATCCAGTTAGTGAGTCCAAAGCTCATTGATTAGGTTTTTGGTAATAACCCCTTTTTTATAGAAATTCGGTGTTAACGTACATGCATGGTCTTGCTAAAGAGGCCCACGGTACTATTTTAGTTCTTTTTCCTAAACATATGAACTTGAGTCAGTAATTCTCCTTGTGCTGCAGAATGCCCAACTTTATTTGGCATCTGTTTTCTTTAAAAGCACGTTAGGAAGATTGTTGATAAATTGTGTATCAATATCTTAAATGTTTTATGAATTACAGATTTTCTGTGTTCGTTCTTCTCATAAACGTTCACTTATGGCACTCAAATTGGTGATAATGAATGCACGTAGCAGTTAACCTATTAATAAATGTTTCAGTTTAAGACATGAGCCTCTGAAAAAAGCAGTGTGTTTACATCTGTTTATGATTAACATCTGAAAGCGTTTGAACAATCATGCGTCGTGCTAGACAGAGTATTATGCACAGAGAATAAGACTGACTGGACTCTTGCCCCAGTGTATGTAATTTGAAGATAAGCCAGTGTAGATTAACAGCAGTTGGACATAGTAAACTAGTAAATTATGTATAAATCAAGAGTAAATGTACTTTAAGATTTCAGGCAAACATATATAATTTATACATTAAGCCATATTAAGGACATGAGCTATGGCTCTTTAATGTCAGAATGGATTCACATGCATTTTCTTCTCCTCAATAATATTTGCAAGTTTTATGGAGAAGGGATGGGCAGAAATAAAATGAATCCTACCATTTGGAGGAAAAATAAATTGTACACCTGTTTGAGAGCTATCCGAATGAGCATCAGCACACAGGATTTGTTTCTTAATAGTCTTTTTCATCCCCCAACAGGATAAAATAGAAATCACAGAATTAAATTGGTTATCAAGTAGGACTATTATCTGCTTATGTTTTAAATCTGGATTCCTTGGTTATATTCTCAGTGCATTATTCCAAATAGGGTGTAGAAAACTTTAAGACTATATTACAAATAGATGATGACCATTTTCTTTGATCACATAAATAGCCCCAGAAATTGGCATTTGAATTAGTATGTTGGTATTCTGAATTTCTCCACTGCAGATATTATATAATTCCTGTATCAATTTATATCAGAGCATTTTCATATGTCTTTAACTTTTAAAGAAATTTGTCAATCAGAAACTTAAGAATTAGTTGTGCTCCAGCTCTGAATTCCTTAATATTGGGAGCATTTGTTATCTGGTATCATATATTTCATTGAACACAGTTCTAGCCTGACATTTTCCTGTTTCACTGTTTACACCTTTGATTATTTAAATCACACACATACACATTCCACAACCATCTAGAATTTGAGGTATGAGTCATTTTTATTGTTTTGCATGATTTGAGTTCCTTTCTTTTTTCTTTTTTTAAACATCTTCCTGCAGTACTTTATTTTTAAAATCTTTATTGTGGATGTATTCTTAGAAAATTGGATCTTTAGGATCTAGTCTTTCCCTCGTCCCATTCTTAGTTTTACTAGCAATAATGTAAAAATCTTAGCTTGCTTTCTACATTTAAGAAGTTGATTATCTTAAAAAAAAAAAAAAGTTGATTATGAATACAAACATTTTTGAAAATATTCAGTGAGATTTTTTTTACTAGCTTGGAATTATTTAATTTTAAATTTATTTTCCCTTGTTAAAATTTAAATAAAATAATAGAAAAACGTACACATAGAAGCAGACCTAATACCACCAGCTTTCTTTTTTTTTATTCCTCCAAAAAAACAAAAAATAAACACGTATCCACCCACTGGAGATTTATTTCTGTGGAACTAAAGGTAACTTTTTAAAAGCCAAAACCAGGGACATGAATGTGCACAATAAATGATTATCAAACCATTAATGTTATTCATAACGTTTACTATAGTGCAAATGACAAATGTGATGTAAGGCTTATTTAGGGAGATATGCTAACTAAAGAGTGACATTTGTTCTGATCTGAGCCTTGGAATAAGGGAAGTTCTTTATTCCTGTAGTCTTATAAACAGATTGTCTCCTAACCTCTGCATTCATTAATTTGTAGAACTTCCTAATACCCTTAATTTTTTAGCTCATTTTATTATTGCAAAATTATTCTTAAAAGTAGTAGAAGCTTTAACACACCAAGCTTTTATTTCTAATCATTGCATGTTTTATTATAGTGCATGCTGTATACGAATTAGAGCTTTCTTCAATTCTGTTAACTTACGAGTTTCTGTCTAGTCTGATTTCTGATTCAAATTCAGTATCTGGATGTTTTAGTTGCTGATAGTCCGACCCCACCACCTCCTCCTCCACCAGATGACATTCCCATGTTTGACGACTCTCCACCACCGCCACCGCCGCCGCCAGTGGACTATGAAGATGAGGAGGCCGCAGTAGTCCAGTATAACGATCCATATGCAGATGGGGATCCTGCTTGGGCCCCCAAAAATTACATCGAGAAAGGTAGGGTACAGTCATCGTTGAACTGCTGTAAAGGGTAAGAGCTAATTATAGTATTTTAGAGCCATAAAAAACACGGAGTCCAGCGTTTCTCCACCTTGAGAATAGCTTTACCAGCCAAGATGATTTAGTTCCTGTACATTCCCAATATAAAGTGAGGATTCTTTATTTTCTCTTTATTTTTTAATTAGAGTATAGTTGATTTACAATGTGGTGGTGATGTTAGTTTCAGGTATACAGCAGAGTGATTTGATAGCTGTATATATTGCAAAATGAAATAGTTTAAACTTGCCAGCCATTCAGTCTTGTCACAACTACTCAACCCCACTGTTGTAGCACAGAAGCCGTCGTGGGGACTTGCCCGGCGGCCCAGTGGTCAGGACTCGGCACTTTCACTGCTGAGGGTTCCATTCAGTCCCTGGTTGGGGAACTGAGGTCCCATAAGCCACGCAGTGCAGCCAAAAAAAAAAAGGAAAAAGCAGTCGTAGCACACAAGTGAACGGGCACGACTGTGCCCCGGCAAAATTTCACGGACAAACAGAGGCACCGGCTTGGATTTGGCCATGGGCCACTGCTTGCAGACTCCTGGTCTAAACCAGAGAGTTTTAGTATTTAGTAGGGTATTTAGTAGGGTTAGAGTCCAAGCCTTCAATAGTCACCTTTGTAAATCACAAGATGACTAAAACCTGGTTTAATAGGAGTTCAGTTGAATATGTTAACCCGGCAGTATGACATGACTGTTCCAGAAGTCAGATTCTTAGGGTACATTAGCTGAACTTCAACCTAATATGTACAAATCTGATAATATTCATTTATAGTAGACCAGTATTATGTTTAATTTTAAGTACCATATTTCAGGATCTTGCAAACAAGAATGCCTTCAGAGGAGGATATTCAGGAGGCTGAAATATCTAGAAAGTGCATCTATAAAAGAAACAGCTGAAAGCACTGTTTTTAAGTTGAGGAAAAAGATTTCAGAGGGACTAGACAGCTATTTTCAAATTTTTAATCATGTAGATAGAGGTAGATAAGAATATTAGATTTCTATTTCCAAAGAACCCTACGGTTAAGTACATACAGAAGGGAGAGTTTAGATCTTTATGTGGAGTTAGGGTCCTGGAGATAGAATGGACATTGAATGGTTAAATACTCAGCAGTGAGAGTTATTAAATGAGAGAATATATGCATTGGGGGAGGGGAAGTTAGGTGGGACTAGGTTTCATTTACAGAGGGGATTTGGAAAATAGAAACAATTAATTTGACACAGTGTTTTTATCAGCTCTTTGTACAAGTAGAACTAAGAACCCGAGGAAATAATATTTTCATTTTGCTGAATGACTTTGAGGGTGTCAGGTGTTGTCATGATCAGTTTAAAAGTCATCTGTACCACTCAAAATGGGACTCTGAATACAAAGAAAATGTTTCTCCCTAGCAGTCACTCGGTTTTCTTGGGTGGTTATTTAGCCAAAACACCAGGATAATAATTTAACATTATTTATTCTGTATGTTTTGGTGTTTTTAAAACTGGTATGTTAAGTGAGCTTGTGATCACAATACTGTGATTCTGCTACAGGATTAAAATGGAGAATGGACTTGTTGGATTTACTTCATATACTGTTTTGTAAAGGGGAAAAAAGATTGCCTGTTTCAGTTTAGAAAATGATGCTGTGGATCAGTACTACACGTCTCTTCCTTATTGTAATTCACTGGTTCAGGATAATTATGGGGCAAAGCCACCTTTCTTAAGGGAAAAATGAGTTCCAGAAGATCTTAAATGTCTTAAAAACTCTATTTTAAGAAAAACACTACCTGAGTTAAGTTAATGAAAAAAAATTTGTATGACATACTGTTTCACATATACTAGAAAATTACATATTTCAGAATTATGTTGTAAAGACAGAGGAAGGAATAATTAAATTCATAAACCAATAGTTTGGAAAGCTGGTAGTTGTTTGATGCCTTTCCTTTCCACAACACTGTTTGCAAAGGAAGTGGATATTTTGAACTCAGCATAATCACAGAATTGCAAAATGGTTCTCTAAGTCTTAATTAATGAGTCTTTACTCACCTAGTTCCCCTTTAAAAATAGAAATTCTTGTTGACCTTTAAGGGGTGTGTGTGTGTGCGCATATGTGTATGTATATTTAAATCTAGGTATAGCCCCATAAACTACATGAATATTCTCCTGCGATGGGTAGGATATTCACCTCCCAGTATATGTATATTTTTAAATTAGATGGTTGTTACCTGGTTTACTGATTGGCTACGCAGCTTTGCTTACTAGTTATTTTGAAAAATGGTGCTTTGCATGTGGTTGGCACTTAGTAGACATTTGAACGAATGAATTGAAACATCTAATAAATCCTAAAATTCAGAGATCTTTCCTACATAGGTTGGTAGAAACTCTTGACTTCTCTAATTTAGTTGTCAGTTTGGCCCGAAGATCAAGCTAGTGATTTAGTAGCCATGGTTGGCTACTTGACCTACCTGGTATATAGATTTAAGAATTAAGACTTTTCATTAAAATAGTTGGGTTGGCTATACTGTTAATTGGCATTACATTTTAAAATTCGATTAAATGTTGGATATAGTGCACTGACATGATATTTCAACTCTTTTCTCCATAGTTGTGGCAATATATGATTATACAAAAGACAAGGATGATGAGCTATCATTTATGGAGGGTGCGATCATCTATGTAATAAAGAAGAACGATGATGGCTGGTATGAAGGAGTCTGCAATCGAGTGACTGGTCTGTTCCCTGGGAACTATGTTGAATCGATCATGCACTATACTGATTAAATCTTTGCTTTTAAAGTAGGTTCTTATTATCACTCAGTCATACTGTGGGACTATTACGGTTAACAGGATTGTCTTAAAATGTTTTAAAATGTGCCCATATGTTCAGGACATGCTGTTTTATTGGTATAATTGAATGTCTACCTGTAAGCATAAATCTCTGAGGCAGTTGGTGTATTGCTAAACAGCAAGCTATACAAGAGGCTGTCTGTCACTGATTGTGCTTATATACTTACTTACACATTGTTAACTTCATGACCAGCCTAAATATTCTGGGGGTGTGGGGTATAATATTTCACAAATCATGACTCAGATTGTGCCATTACATGTTTCAGTGCAGCATGGTTACTAACGCTCTGTCAGACTAATATTAAAATCAGAAAACTTAAATGCTGGTGCTGGTCATACTTTTTGTTTAGACTCTCTCATTCTTGAAATATACTGTTTGTTTAAAGCATGCATACAAATTTATGTATTGAAATATACTTAACAAAATCCAAGATGCTTCCAATTTGTGTAATACTTACTTGGAGTACTCGTACTTAGGTCTCTTGAAACGAATTGAGTCTCTAAGATCTCCATGTGAAACAAAGACAATTGGGTTACCTGTAGTCTTGTCATTTGTACCGAAGTTTTTTAATGAGTGAATTTGCATTATAAATTTTGTCCATTCATAAATACGTAAGTGAACCAAAGGTTTTTGTCCTTTCCTTCACTGGTTTGCTTTAAAAAAATAATAAAAGATACTGAATTATGGCAGAATTATGGTTCTATTTTCTCAATATATTAACTTGGGAAAAAAATTTTAGCCTTTTCTCAACCTATCCCAACAGCAGTGGCTGATTTTTGTAGAATTTAAAATCTGAGATGGTTATTTACAAGTCAGTCTACTGAATTCCTTTTCTAAAGTAACTTTTTCAAAGCTAAGAAAATGTGTGGAAGTGCACATGCTGTAGGTAAAATTCTTAAGGATTGCTCTATCAGTCCTTTGGTTTTCCAGTGGACTGTGATATACTGGTTCAATGAAAGGAAATAATTATCTTTTACATATTTTTTTGGTAGAAGTGGATGCGATTGATTTTTGAATACGCACTGTTTAACCCATTACCTGGCACTAGCAACATAAAAAGATTTTAAAAATAAAATAATTGGGGAAAAAAGGTGCACCATGTATTAATCATTGAACAGGGATATACCTGACCAACAGATTTGTATTGTCTTTTGACATAACTGAAATGCAACACGTGCACTTTGTGTGTCTCCTCTTAACTTAAGGGAGGGTTAGAGGGATGTTTTCTCTTATCGTGTGCATACTGCCTAGGATGTTAAAGTAGAGCACTCACCTGTGGGTTTCTGTGTACTGAGGATTTGTTTGGATTTCAAATTACAGTTATGTACTGGGCATTACAGATAACAGCATAGTAAATGGTAAGACTAGTGCAAAACGTATATTTCTGAAAATTAAAGACCATTATTGTTACCAAATCAATGTGACTGTTGAATATGCATTTTGCCTTTGTTAATTTTAAACATGATTCCAGTATCACTATTGATCAGTTACCTTCTTCATTTTTTAGAGTGGACTGTTCTCTTAATTTTGTATATAACCTGTTGTCTAAATTTTATGTACAGTCTTTTATAATAAACCATTCTCCTATATGAAATTTTGGATACTGTTAAAATCTAACTAATGTGGATTGAAATGTAGACTTCAGTTTTATGATCTTTACTCCTATGGTGAAACAAGATAAACCATTTGAATTTTAACATTGATTATTTATTTGTGTAATGGCTTTACATGTGGATATTAACCGTGTAAACAATACCACATCTAACCGTCAAGTACCGCGATTAGAGTCTACAGGACTAGAATGACAGATTCAGATGGTTTAATGACATTTAAAAAGTTTTCTGAAAAACTTTGCCAATAAAAAAAGTCCCATTAATAAGGTGGAAATAATTTTTTAAAATGATTTTTTGGTTACCTGCACATGAAGCAAAGTATACTCCACAGAATTCTTTAGGCACAGTCTGGTAAAATAGCTGCCAGAAATAACAGAACGAGCTGTCATTTATCTCTTGTGAGCACGATTTCTGAAAGTTGTATGAGGGCGTCTCTTTCTGGGGATGGTCGAAGTTTACTGATCTCTCTCACTGCTTCACGGCAGTACCGCTGGGCGAGGTAGGTTGTCTGCTGCACACCATCGCTCTATGGGACACAGAACAAAATACAACAGAACAGATGCATGTCACCCACTGGGATCAGCTCTTAAATTCCTGCTATATGAGTTAAAACATACTTTTGAGATCCGGTAGTGAGGAGCCGAACTGTGTTTCAAATGTTCTCTCTCCAACTCACAGAGCTTCCTCCGCCCACTTCCTTTAGGCCCCTTTCTTAGACAGAAGCACGTTTTTATTCTATTAGCATGCCAAGCAGTGAACTCATTAATATCAAGTAACCTTCTATTTCCCTCTATTTTTCATTTAAGCATTAGAGTTTTTAAAAAGTTCTGCATATAAAATCTATACAGTAAAATTCCAAGTGAAAGTTAACACACATACATGATAAATAAAAGTACAGAAGAGCTTACGATGAAAAGCAACAGTTCCCTTCTTCCAAAGGCACCAGTTTTATCTGTTGGCTTTAATGTTTCAATTCGTAATTTTAGTTGTTATCTATTGCCTTTCTGCTAAGAAAGACAAGGATTTAGCCCACCCATACTGTCTCCTAATTTGACCACTGCCTGCTATCTTTAGTTCTAATACAGATTACTGTTGTCACATCATGTGGCATCGACTTCTGGCTTCATCTTTAAGATGAGGACACCAGTGCTCCTTCTCTTTCCTCTATGTTTACACTAGAGACTTGACTTGCATTCCATTCTGTACCCATGTTTTTATGTTGGTTCTTTCTAAAAGCTAAACACTAATAAAATAATTACATTTACTATTTCCATTATGTCAAAATGTTTACTGCAGAATCTAGACATGTACTGTGATTTTATTTCCTTCTCCATGGTTCCCTCTGTCATTCAAAACAGTATTTGTAGTATCATGGTTGAGAGACCTCTGGTTTTCTGAACCAAGTTACACAAAATATGACTCAAAATACGACATGTTTTAGTTTGCTTTGCCTTACCGTACGGAAGCTCACTTCTGAATATAATTGCCTCCTTCTCTTCGTTACTTAGACTGACTGCTTTGTAGCTCTGCCGTACAGCTGCCATCACAGGATGACCTTTCATTGAACTCCGGTTCATTCCACTGGTTCTAGTACCCATGTCTTTCTCTTTTTGGTGTTTCCACAGTTCTGTTGCACATCAGCAAATAACTTACCCAGAATCTGTATACTGGAAGTCAACTTTTTCGTTCTTTGTGTAACAGTGACATTGGCCTTCCTACTTAGTGGATGGTTTACTGGATACAGATTCTAGGTTGAAAGCGTTTCCTCATCATTTGGATGGCCTTGCTCACTGCCCTCTAGAGTCCAGGGTTTCGCTGCACCCTGAGCCAGTACTGAACTTTTCCTTTTGTAGGTGACCACCTGTTTTCTGATTTTTGTTTTTTCGAGTCTCTTCCTGAAATATTTGTTGCATGATTGTACTGATCCTGTTAAGAGCCTTTCGCATTTTCTTCTAGAAGCTGCTGTATTCATTTTGAAGACTTCTTCAATGTCACATTCCAACAGTTCTTCAGAGTTGGCTTTTCACATTCATTTAAAATTTCTTAGAGCTCGTTCTTATTCACTGTTTTTTAGAAAATATTATCCTGTTCTTGTTTGATGAATGCAGTATTTTTGAATCCCCCTATTATTTTTCCTGAGTCTGTTTAACTTGGTCTCACTCTTTCATTCAGTGAGCTTTAATCAACTATTTAGCAATCCTACTAAATAAACCCGACTTGTCCATTCATATTTAGTGAGGGAATAGGGGCTAGGAGCCCTGCGGCTGAACAGGCAGCTGGAGTTCACAGGTCTTTGGAACATTCCTGTGGACTTGTTGCCTAAGTGCACCTCTGCCCAGGCTTGCTGGAACTTCAGCGTGTGGTGTAAGAGCCACAGTTAATTTCCCTCTTTTCAGTCACACTTCTCACTTTAGCCGTCAGTAACATCATCATTTCTGAAGCCATGACCACTCCCAGGTATACTGCCTTCTTTATCAGCTCCTGCTGCCCTCACACTGAGTTTTTAATAGTACAGCCAAACTACCCTCTAAAAAGGTGGTAGCCATAGCACGTTATGATTAACCGTATAGAGAGTTAAGGGGTTTTGCTTTGTGGAAATTTTAAAAATCTGAAAGGTAATTACTTGGAATTCTTTCAGGTATTTGACTTAACGACAGATCTCAGACTACGACTGCTTACTAAAAATTGCTCACTCTCTCTCATTCATGAGACCTATTGGCTCCAAACGGCTCATTCACAAAATACAGTGATCCAAACTGAAAATGTGCAAAAAGATCTGGCTTCCACAGAAAAGTTCTGAGGATATGTGGTGCTATATTTGAAATAAGCTTATAGCCCCTGAAGGTTAAAGTTTAATTTGCTATGTTGGTTTAAAATTTTTTCAAAGGTACCGTTTCTTTATTCGCACATTTACTGCAGTTATGTAGGATGGACGAGGAAAGCCCAGTTTCCTAGGGCTCGGACAGGAGGGGAGTCTGGTGACGGGAGGACAGCGGAGCTGCTGTGGTGGACGCGGGGGAGACTGGCTGCAAACCAACAGGCCTACCCCTGACTGCACGTGGGAACCCCTTAGAGTTCCCCAAAATGTTAGCGTCCAAGCCCCACCCAAGGCCAATTACATTAGAATGGGAAGACTTCTAGAAGAAAAATGCATAATATAACTTTTTCCTTCTCAGTTTCTGCCAAATCAAGAATTGATCAAACTTAGTCTGTGTCAAAAATTCGTTACGTTATTTGTTTAAAGAACTCTTCTGCCACACTGTACCTGCTGTTGCCTTTCTTCTTTTTGAAATCCTCTCACCTGTAATACGTATTGTCTCGCTCTGTCCACATCTCCTGGTGAACTGAACCGTCTCATTATCATAGCATTCATTTCTGGGAACTAACCAGAAAGAAAGAAAATCTATTTAATGCTCTTGGGAGAAATCAAATGTTCAAACACTAGTAGGTAAAAACAGGTAAAAAAAATTCGCAAAAGTGAGTAAATGTTTAAGTGATGGGGGCGGGGGAGCAGTAAACTAGCGATTAAAAGCAGCAGAGCTAAGAGGACGCCCGTTTCCGGGTCCAGGGACGAGCTGGTGCACAAGAGGGACAGCCGTTGATCCATGTTCCCTCCACTGTTCTGTTGTATCCCTGGTCCAGGGCCGAGTCAGAGAGAGAGGAGGAGCAAGCATTCACCTCTAAAATCTCCTTACTGGCTTCTCTTATGGCTCTCAGCTTTAGGGGCCTACCGGGCCTCTCCCCCGAGGTTTCTAATTAAGTAGCGCTGGGGCCCG
This sequence comes from Stenella coeruleoalba, assembly GCF_951394435.1. Taxonomy (NCBI): domain Eukaryota; kingdom Metazoa; phylum Chordata; class Mammalia; order Artiodactyla; family Delphinidae; genus Stenella; species Stenella coeruleoalba. The sequence continues at coordinate 163,901,403 of NC_137147.1, forward strand.
AGTGTGCACTTCTAACATGTCCCCAGATGCTTCTGGTCCTGTTGGTCTCTGCTGACAAATTAGAACCACTGGCCTAAGAAGAAGGTGGGCAATCTGTTTTTAGTTTGAAACTGAGTGACAACCGAAGGCTACCGAGGTCTTTGAGCAGAGGGCATCACAGGCAGAGCTCCGCGAGGCGGCCCGTGGAGGGGACGAGGGCAGTGCGGCTCGACACCGCCGGCCCTGGAGTCACGTGACCCTGCGCCATAGTTTGAAAAACTTTAGTCATTTCTAATATGCAGCCAAGGTTGAGAACCATCGGATTAGAGAGACAGAGGTAGAAGCAGCAGTCGGGTTGCTGTAGTAAATTCTAAAGACCAGTGGTAAGCTGATGGCAGTAAGAGGAAAATAGAAGACAGGTACAAGACGCATTGAAGACAAAATCTATGTTCTACAGTACTTGGCAGCAAGGTAGGAGAACTGTCACCATGATCGGACTTGGGAAGCCAGGACACTGTCTAGCCTGGAGCTCTAGTCCTGGTGCTGCCACAGCTGAGCCCCTCAGCCTGCTCATCTGTGTTAGGAAGGGGCTGAGCTACCTGATCAGAAATCTCTTAGTTCTACCAACTTCCGGGTCCATGAAATAAGAGGTTAAGAGGGGTCTGGTTCTGGCTGCGGCAGTGCTCACAGCAGCTGCCAGCGCTTCCCTGGCAGTGAGCCCGAGGGATGAAAGCAGTTGTGGTCCTGTAGCCACCGCCTCGGTATTAGTAATCCTAGAAGGAAAAATAGGGCAGAGAGAGAAAAGTCTCAACTAGATGATGGCAAATGAGGAATTAAGAATGTTCCTTTCAGAGCAAAGTACGTGTCCAGACAAAGCAGAGGCTGCTAGTAACATCCTTATGAAATTTACAGAGCCGGCAACTGGTTAGTTCTTAAATGAAAACCCGTAATTAGTTTTAGGTACTGGCCTTTTAAGAATAAAAATTGAAGTTTCATAGGAAACAAATCAGGAAAGCTCAAATCAATTTTACTGGTCAAAAGTCAAATCAAGTAGGCATTGGTCTTAGTTTCTTAATACCACATTTCAAACTTGGATTTCTATAAGGCCGTATATCCTCAAAGCTAATGTGACACTGTCCTGGGCATCTGGTAAAATTACCATTTTTAGGGTAGACGAGCTTTTTCTGCAGCACCAACAACAATGGTAAAATGTGCTGATTGGGCGGTTTCTCTGATTCCTTTTACTATAAAAAGCACTGAGAAAGCAAAATTTGAAAAAAACAATTTTTTTTCTTCATTGAGTGTGACTACATCCTTCCTCTGACACATGTAGTGTGTGCAATCTTAATGTGCAAGTATCAATATCAAACTCTTCCCTGAGGCACTCCCCTGTCCCCAGAATGTGTGAGAAGAAATAAGAAATGTTAACAGGCAGATGTGCTGAGAAATAAAGTTCCTGTTGGCCTAGGCTATGATTTTACGAGTAGGAAAATCATCCGTGGATGAATCAGAGTCCAACTGTGAAATCTGTCCATAAACTCACGACAAAGGCGATCAGTAAACTGTAGTGAGCTTGTTACTCGAGCAGAACTTGGGTGACTCTAAGGCCCCAACAGTCACAGCGAGCAGAAGCCCGTGCAGCTGGTGCGGGGCTGGTGCTGGTGACAGCAGTGGAAGCATGACTACAGGCTGACATTTAGGTCTGCTGACTGATCGCAGAAGGAAGGAGAGAGCTTTTAAAGGGTATCTGGGAACTAATGGAATCTCACCAAAAAAAGAAAACACTTCCATTTGGTTTCTGAAGATCTTGAAATCCAATCTCTATTCTTTAAAGGTTTACTTTAACATAAGGTTTTTGTTTTTATAGACAGTATGTGTACACATATACCTGGAAGGACAGTCATCTCTGGGACCTCCCAGCAATCCAGAAGCTTTTCTTAAATACCCTGTTGTCAAGAAACCCCTCCAGAGAGAGGTCAAAAATAGTGAATTCCAGACAGAGGGACTTTCTATCAACAAACTCCAATTTCAAGACAACCCAGCATGCTAAATAGGGAAAGTGGTTTCCCAAGGCTGCTTGTCTTGGTCCAGTGAAACTCCATGTTCATAAGCAGAAAAGTTCAAAGACTAATTTATCTAATCTGCAAACGAAACTCACCTACCTATGGAGAAAGATGACAGACATCTTGCCACTACTCCACTAAACGGGCAGGTTAAGGACAAATACTGAAGGCCGACACTGAGACTCCTCTGAGTGTCGTCAGTGCCTTTTCAGTGCGGGATCAGCCAGTCCTCTGCTCTGGGCGGCCTCCCAGGGCTCAGGCCCATGGGGCACTTGCGCTGATCGCCACGAGCAGAGGCAGTAACACTGCAGCGTGTGGTGAAACGACTCTGGTCTTTGAAGACATGGAGTGTTTAATTGCCTGTTGTGCCGTTTACCAGAGGTTTCATTCTGGCCAAGTTTTGAGCATCACTTTCTTACTTGTAGAAGGCACATAATACCTACCACAAAAAGGAGTTGTGAGATCAGAGTTAACAAACAAAAGAATCCTTTGCAAATTATAAAAACAATGCATTTTCATTAAATGGAGATATGGCACGTTCTCATGTTATTTTGGGAACTTGTTTTACCCCAATCAATCTTAGCTCCAAAATCTTGACAAATTTCTGACCAAGAACCTAATTTTTGACAGTATAATCTGCTGTAGAGCCTAAACTTGATGTTATAGTTGAAAAGAACTTAGACGTATCTAACCTAACTTTTGGCCCATGTGCTGTGAGACAGAACAATCAGTCTGCTTAGGAAACAAGTCCTGTCCAGAGCCGCGTCGTGCTCGGCCTTATTTGTGTCCCTTTTCTAAGGCTGCACGATGTGCCTTGTAACTCCTTTTCCTGCTGCCTTCTGGACAGACAGGAAAAGCGCTGTCTGCTGAGGGTGAGTATGTGCCTTGTGATGCTGGGATTTCCCAGTGATACACACACAACTGTGGTTTGGGACACTGGAAGCTTTTGTTTGTTCCTTTTCCTTGCCTTTTTAAACCATCATTTTTTAATCTCTTGTAGGTAACTGACAAGTCAATCTGTAGGAGTGGTCCATTTCCCCGACTTTGCCCCTCCGTATCTGAACACAGAATTAGTCATACTCCTTTGTGTAGAGAAAAGCAAATGCATTTCTTTTGAAATATGTTCGTAGTGAAACACAATCAGAAGAGGCAAGCATTCTCAGTCATCTTAAAATTGAAGCAGGACTCAGCTGTTAACTTAGTATCACGGGGCTCATGACAATTATTTATACTTGTAAAGATTTCTATCAGCACAGCCCCCAAGGCTTTTTAGTAGATGCAGGCTTCTTCAGGGAAAGGTGCCTTCCTCAGGCATCCTGATAAGCCCAGGGCTGCAGCAGCTCAGTGCAGCCGGCCCAGCTTGTTTTCCTTATTCACATTTCCTCACCAGGGCCTGGGGAACAGACTCATGTCTGCAGCTGTGCACACGGCAGCCAGCGCCTTGTCTTCCGAATCTGAGGATGCCTTACGTTTACGTGGCTCATGAATCCTCTGCTCTTTTGTGGGTTAATGGTTAAAAAAAAAAAAAAAAAAAAAAAGTCCCTCACTCATGCTTTAATGCACACAAGGGGATTTGACAGATTTTTGCCAGAACGCGGCACACGTATGAATACTCTTCTTGAGTTCTGGGTGGGCGAGTCAGTCTGTGTGGGAGAAAGGAGCCACTCCTAGCAGCCCTTGCACTTCTCAACTCTGCCTCAATGTCCTGAGAGGCTGCCCAGAGCCTGGTCATCAGCACCTCCATTCCCTGCCCTCGTTCCTGGGTTGACTGCTGTCCGCTACTGGGCCGCCCAAGGTAAGCGGCCCAGCCCCCAAGCATCAGCCTCCTCAGAGGGTCACCCTGTTTACGGCTCTATTAATAGTGACCAAAAGATGACCTCTCCTTTCTTGCACCAGCAACTGATCGAAAGCAAGGTTTCTGTAATATCAAAATGGAATCATCGAGGTCTATGGAAGACATGATTTATCTTTGTAAATTTTGAGAAAGAATAGAGGCAAAATCTTCGGAAGACTAAAAGTTACACAATTTTAGATCAAAGAGCTAATTTCTGATTTCGTGGCACAGTGATGACCACTTTACTGCTTTGCTCAATAACAAATTAAATACCACTAAGATGAAAATCTATTCAAAAGCTGTCCAAACACCAGCTAAGGCTCTACTTCTTTCAAAGAGCATCTGGCACAGCCAGAAGCAGCGTGGCCAGGGGCCAAAGCAGGTTCTGGAAACGTCTGCCTTGCAAGTCACCACAGCATCTCTGCAGCTTCTCCTCAGCTTTTCATCCGTATTAAGGAGAAGATAAAGGTAGCTTAACTTACTTCCTTAATTGACAGCCCCTCAACCTGGAGAAAGGAGGAATTATGTGGTTCTAGTGCATTCCACTGACTTCCTGACATTTTTGAGGCAATGGCTGAGGCTCTCTGAGAGCAGCAAACAGTCCCATTAAACTTCTAGAACTGGAGAATTTCTCATGCTTGGAGGCCTTCCTGTGCCTGTTTAAGGGGCTCTGAGGCACAGCCAAAGTCCAGCCCTATCATCAAGATGTAGACACCATCCGCCTTGTCAGTGCCCAGGACACACGGAAAGAGTCACAATGCTTCCTTACATGCACACAGTGCTTAAGTTACATAGTACCTGCACGAACATCATCTCACTTCATCCTCACAATGACCTTAGGAGGAAGGCTGTCATCTTCTCAATGTTACAGATAAGGAAACGGACAGAGTTTAGATGTGGAATGACTGGCCTGGACACCTCAGTCCTGGAACTAGGATCAAATCTGGAGCTGTGGTCTCTTAGAAATGCTTTCCATCTCCTCATCTAACCTTCCCATCAGCCATGCCTGGAAGGTCCTGGTCCTGCAGGGCTTCTCAGCAATGTGTCCAAGGGAGTTCACAAAACCTACCTGCTAGGACTTCCCTGGTGGCACAGTGGTTAGGAATCTGCCTGCCAATGTAGGGGACACAGGTTCGAGCCCTGGTCCAGGAAGATCTCACATGCCGCAGAGAACTAAGCCCGTGAGCCACAACTACTGAGCCCGTGTATCACAACTACTGAAGCCCACGCGCCTAGAGCCCATGCTCCGCAACGAGAGAAGTCACCACAATAAGAAGCCCCCGGACCATAATAAAGAGTAGCCCTCCCTCGCCGCAACTAGAGAAAGCCTGCGCACACAGCAACGAAAACCCAATGCAGCCCAAAAAAACCTACCTGCTGACAAGCAAATAAGACGGGACCGGTGGCTAACCCGAGCTTCAGGTCGGCTGAGGTCGGCTTGCCCATCCGGTCAGAACACGAGGTGAAGTCCAGGACGTCATCTATTAGCTGGAAAGGGAGAAAGGGCTGTCACAAGCACCACACCAGTGTCCCCGCCACCCTGCTAGCTGGACCAACAGGCCACACTCTTACAAAGCAGCGGACCAACCTGAAAAGCGAGTCCCACGTTTTTTCCGTATTGATAGGCAATTTCATGTACCACTGGGTCAGGGCATCCCAGGACAGAGACCTGAAACAGAGGATCCTGAGATAGGCCGCTGGCAGGGCAGCAGCCCCGGAGGGGGAGTCATGCCTCCTTCCTCTTAGAAAAGAGGCAGTGAGGCTGGATTATGTGCAGTCAGGAGAGACTGCTATCAGGAGACCAAACACGTACAAAGTACCTGTGTTTCAAACGTTTGTAATGAAAGGATTTCAGCCTCAGATTGTTTTCTTAAACTTTAAGAAAACTCTCCTTTTCCCCCTTCTTTCACAGGATAAGCCATCTTTCCCACCGCTCAGAAAAAACTGAGTTACAACTAGACCAGTTCTGCTGGTCAGCCTTTTTGACATGCAAATGAAAGAGACTCCAGTATTTGAAATGCTGGCTTCCAGCACTCAGCAAACCTCGCCCAACTGTTGGCATTATTTTTATTTTTCTACCGACTTACCCTTGTTTTAGGGATAGATATCTAACCTGATCTAATTGTACACAGGATGTTGCCATGTTTATTTCCCCATTTGTAGTCCTTTCTTATAATACTTTTTGGTGATTTCACTTAATTCTGTAATGCTATTATTTCTTGATGTATCTGTAATAGCCTCAAGTCTCATGCCCCTGTTCCTATTGTTTCCATATTTCTCTCATTAGAAGTCATGTAACTGTATAAAAGCCTTTTTTCCCCCTTTCCAGTGGGGGAGAAATAGGACTTCTAAGTCTTCTGTAAAACTACAAAAAACCCAGCGGGCACTGGCCACTCAGTGCGTTTCCCCGCTGCTCTGCTAAGCATGCAAAGCAGGCCCGGCCACATTTCAGAGAACAGATGTGGTAAAAACCAGAATGGGGGGTGGGGGAGGAGAGGGACACTCCCCTACTGGAGAGGGAAGGTTTGTACTGACCCCCGGAGAGCCAGACGGCCTCTTCTGGCCCACAGGCACCACGTGACCTCTGTGTGTCACTGAGTCTTTCTGCGCTTCAGTTTCCTCATCTGTAAAACGGAGGCTCTTAAGTGCCTACTGCAGAGGGCTGCCGTGAGGAATACACGTGATGCTACCTGTAAACGCTCAGCACAGTGCCGGGCAGCTAGTTCTAACTCCGTATGCCTGCTGTGACTGTGAACAGTCCTCCTCCGCTCCACCGGACGCGCAAACAGGAGCCTGGAGAGTGTCCAGGCACCTCTGCTGCAGCCAGAGCACAGGACCTGCTCGGCCCTGAGAAGGTTTCTGATGACTGGATGAAGCCTGTGCCTGTATAATGTTTGGCCACACATCCTTGATAAAAAAGCGCACATCATAAAAGGCCAGGCGGCCCCTTACTTGAGTGAATAATAAACTCAACTGCTTTCACCAGCAAAGTCCTTACCACCGGCAGGCACTGACCCACAGGCTGTAGGGAGGGATCTATGAGACCACCCAGGAGACAGTGTAGAAATTTTGAAAGAAGAAATGCATCAAGTTGTCTGAGAGAATGAGTGCATGGCAAGGCTTGGGCAGCCTGGGATACGCTGAGCTCAGAACACAATGACACCCCCTTCCAGGCAGAAATAACTCATAAAGCAATTCTGTAGACAGGGTAACGCTGTTTCCTCAACACAAAGCAGCATAGAAATGCAAACTTCCTTCCTGAGAAGTCAAAGATTTTTAAAAACTCCATTCTATTTCTAAACTCAAAGAATTAAAATTTATGGAGTATATATGATGAGCACTTTACATTATCTTAGTTAAATTTCACAACATCCCATAAATATTTCTTCTGCGGTTGATGACAGTAAAAGCTAACAATCACTGCGCACGCTCTATGCGCTGGGCGCTATTCTGATTTCTCCCATTTTAACTCACTGAGGAGGCAGCTGCTGAGACACAGAGGGCACCAGACATTGCAGGACAAGGAGACGGTGGAGTCAGGACTGAGCCCAGGAGGTCTCCTCCAGAGACTCTTCTTCATCACTCAGCTACACTGAGCTTCCAATGGGCCTCAAAGTCAAGGCTCAGACAGGCCAAGTCACGTGGCCCAGGACGCATGAAGCCTTGAGGTCTGCCTGTGCTGCCCGCTGCGGCTCACAGGTGCAGACACAGGAGCCCGCTACTCCTCAGCGGGCAGCTTCTGGCCCCCAGGCTGGGAAGGGACATTTCTGCTCGATGTCCAGCAGTGCAGAGCAAAGAGCACCCCTCACCCCTGCAGGGGCCTACTCCCCCGACCCAGGTGCGGACTGTCTGGATCTGTCCTACCCAACCAGGAAAGGCAGAAGCGATGCAACCCCCAAAACAGAAAACAAGCGTGCTGCTGGAAATGAATGCTTCTTGTCCTTAGCATCACAGAGATGCCTCACATCTTTCTGGAGAAGGGTGGAGAACAAAGAGCGATTCGGTAAAAGAAAGCAGAGCTCAGCTAACTGTTCTGTCTGAAGCAGGCCCGCAGCCAGGCCACGTGGTGCACACGTGTGTCTTTGGGGGGAAGGTCCACACCTTTCAGGAGACTCTCCTACACCTTGCCTCAAAAAGGTCAGAAAGTCCTGTTTACACCGGCAGGGGCACAGCACTTGACATTTATCAAGCATCTCTATCTTTAAAGGGTGTGTTTACACCACCATAAGAGTTAATATACGTACTGTGGTATTATTTATTAAAAATAATGGAGGGACTTCCCTGGTGGCGCAGTAGTTAAGAATCTGCCACCAATGCAGGGGACGTGGGTTCGATCCCTGGTCCAGGAAGATCCCACATGCCGTAGAGCAACTAAGCCCATGCACCACAACTACTGAGCCTGCGCTCTAGAGCCCACGAGCCACAGCTACTGAGCCCACGCGCCGCAACTACTGAAGCCCATGCGCCTAGAGCCCGTGCTCCACAACAAGAGAAGCCACCGCAATGAGAAGCCTGCGCACCACAACGAAGAGTAGCCCCTGCTCGCTGCAACTAGACAAAGCCCACGCACAGCAACGAAGACCCAACGCAGCCAAAATAAATTATTTAAAAAATAACAATAATAAATAAAAATAATGGAGATTATTGGAGCTCCACCATTACATAAAAAATATCAAAACAGGTTGTTGTCAGAAACCAATGGAAAATATTGTGAGAAAACATTTTCAACATAGTTATCACAGATGATGGGCTAATATTCTTAATATATAAAGATCTCTTTAAAACTGAGAGGGAAAAAAGACCAACCACCCATTAGAAAAATGGGCAAAAGACATGAGTAGACAATTCACAAAAATTAAAGACATAAAAACGGCCCTTACGGATCTTAAAAGGAGTTCCACTTCACTCAGGAGAGATGTAAATTAAAACCCCACTGTAATACCATTTCTCATCTATCAGACGGTCAAATATTAAAGTCTGAGGCCACATTCAGTTAGTGTTGCTGTACGGAAACAGGCAAGACCCGCCCCTAAACTGCTGGTGGAAATGCATACGCACAGCCCTCATGGAGGGACGTTTGATAGATTCTAACAAAACCACACACACCGTTACTTTAAAACAGAGCCCAAAGGCACACCTCTAACAACACAAAAATACATCTGCACAAGCTTAGTCACTGCAGTGTTATTTGTAGTTACATCAGAAATCGGGATGTCCGTATATAGGAATGCTGAGTAAACCATGCCATATCCACACGGTGGGATACGATGCAGCTGTTTAAAAAGAGGAAGAGTCTACAAATCGGCATGGACTGACATCCACTGTATACTGTTAACTGCAGAAAGCAAATGCAAAAGCAACACAGAAAGCAGTAGAGTATAATACTGATTTTTGTTGTAAGAAAGAAGGGGAAATAACATGCATGTATGTGCTCATTCGTGTAAAAAGAAACACAGGAAGGAGGAAGTAGACACTAAGGAGACTGGTGACTTACAGGGTGGGTGGAAAGGATCGGGTACGGCCAGGGTGAAAGGGATGAGCGGGCAGTCACCTCTTGTACACTTGACTTCCGGAGCCACGTTAATGCTTCACACGCTAGAAACAACAATCACCTCGAAACCAAAGCACAAAATCAGTCAGAATGGAAGGGAATCCCTAAAATGGAATAAAAAGGAACCGAACCATATTTCAAATAATAAAACCACTGCAGCGAGACAGGGAGAAAGGTAAATTTTGAACACAGAACTGTGACAATGTTATCCTCAAGCTAAAGACAAAAGGAACTATAAATACTGAACTACTAGGTTTTTTCATAGAGATATGAGCCATCAACTTTTAACCCCGTATGGTATATTCTAGGATTGAGCAAATAAATATGTTGCAGAGAATGGGGTCCACGTTTCTTACTTTTGGGGAAGGAAGTTACAAGTATGGAAAGGCAGAATGTTGGTATAAATCATGAAACCTATAGTATGATAAAAATATGATACCTCAGGGGTTTGAATAAACACAGATGGATAGAGAAAGACATAGCTATACACATATCCACATACAGAGATTATACACACACAAATTCCCTAGCTCTGTCCACTGGGAGAGCCTAGGAGCAACGATACCCAGTGTCCAGGTCTTGATTTCTAAATACCATTCTCCACCAAAAGGAACCAGCACCCCTTGGAGAAATGATGGATCCCAGCACTGGGGAGGACAAGACAAGCTTGGAACATCTCCTGCCAGAAATTAAGGAAGTACTGAAAGAATGACAGGGACAGATTAATAGGACACAGGAGTCAGGTTAAAGGGCCTTTCCCATTGGCCAAATACGGGACAACTGAGCATTAAAATAACAGTAATGGTTACAATCCATAGACTAAAATAGAACCCAAGAGTCCATACAGATGAGCTCTTCCTTAGAATAAAATACCAAGTCTACCGCAGAAGTGACGTGCAGGAGGAATGATGGAATGAGCTCTTCCTTAGAATAAAATACCAAGTCTACCGCAGAAGTGACGTGCAGGAGGAATGATGGAATGAGCTCTTCCTTAGAATAAAATACCAAGTCTACTGCAGAAGTGGTGTGCAGGAGAAATGATGGAATGAGCTCTTCCTTAGAATAAAATACCAAGTCTACCGCAGAAGTGACGTGCAGGAGGAATGATGGAATGAGCTCTTCCTTAGAATAAAATACCAAGTCTACCGCAGAATTGACGTGCAGGAGGAATGATGGAATGAGCTCTTCCTTAGAATAAAATACCAAGTCTACCGCAGAAGTGACGTGCAGGAGGAATGATGGAATGAGCTCTTCCTTAGAATAAAATACCAAGTCTACTGCAGAAGTGACGTGCAGGAGGAATGATGGAATGAGCTCTTCCTTAGAATAAAATACCAAGTCTACTGCAGAATTGACGTGCAGGAGGAATGATGGAATGAAACCGTCATTTGGCAACTGTCTCAGGAAAGAATCACAAATAGACGTTAAAAGCAGAGTCAGAGTTTGATATGAAACAGAACCATTTACATAATCTCAAAATACTTCCCCCAAATAGGGAAAAACAGTCAACTTAAATGGAAGAACCTGGTAGACATGACGTTAATCAAGTGATCAAAATGAACGGACCGGTCACAGGACAAAGGGCCATGGTGCACCCGGCCTCCCCATGTGGTGGCCTGAAGGGGCAGCACTGCTTCTGTTGTACCTGCCCCAAATTCACAAGCTTGGGCCTCACCTTGAGAAACACCAGCCAAACCAACCTGAGGGGCTCAACAACATAACCGGCCTGGACTCTTCAAGATATCAAGGTTATACAAGGGCAAAGAAAGACTGAGGAACTGTTCCAGGTTAGAAGAGACTGAAGATTCAGGACAGAGAGGGGAGCAAGATGGCGGAGCAGGAAGACGTGGCGCTCACCTCCCCCCACAAACACATAAAAATACACTGACATGTGGAACAATTCTCACAGGAAACCAACTGCAAACTGGCAGAAGATTTCATATACAACTAAAGCTACAAAAAAAGATCTCTATGTAACTGCATAGGCCGAAAAAAAAAAGGCATCAGGATGAAACTGGTGCCCCTGGGAGGGATGGTGAAGGAGGAGAGGTCCACAAAGGCAGGCCCTCACCCTGGGGAGCCCCCCGTCTGCTGGGAGGTCCACTGGGACAGACAGAGGGGCTGGAGGGGCTGGACTCTGCTCGTGAGGAGTGCATGTGTGCGGGCTTACCAGCAGTCACAGCCAAAACGGGCACTGACACCTGCCACCTCATCGCACTTCCCAGTCCAAAACGCACGCCAGACGGGGCTACTAGTATAAACAGCAGCTAGGCACTGAATCTCAGAAGGACGGAGTGGACGGGTCCTGGAGAGGACCTGGTCTAGTTGCATGGAGACAGCCAGGAGGGCCTGGTGCATGGTCCAGGCCGAACCTCAGAGCCCACTGTCTGCGTGCACATAGCGGGGCTGGGTCTGTCAGTGGTGGACTTGGTATGCAGACTTAGTGCACACACCGGGTGATGCCACAGAAATGCTCGTCTTGGGCGGACAGCCCCTGGGGAGGAGTATGCAGCAATTCATTCCCCAGCAGCTATGCTCTGGTTTGCCGCCCCACACCGCAGCTTGGAGCTGGTTCTGGGGCCAACAGGTCCTGGGAGAGGCAGATCAAGTCCCAGGCAGCAGCACAGCCACCTGCAGCCACAATGCCCCAGCCCTTAGCACCAGCCCACTCCACACCACAGCCTAGCACTAGGTCTGGGAAAAACACAACAGAGAAAGGGACATGACCTTGGGCTGCTTCTGGGCAGAGGTGCAGATGCCTGCACTGGTGGCGCATAGTTTCATGGTGGCCACATGGGCCTCACCTGCTTCAGCACTCACCTCCTTTGGAACAGAGCACACTCTCAAGGGCAACAGAGCCTTACTGAACCCAACCCTTAGGGCACCTACTCCAACACCTGGGGAGCAGACCTTGCCCCTGACAGGGCTGTGACAGCCACAGAGCAAAGAGGAGGTCCTGCCCAACTTCCAGTGCAGGCTCTGGTCACCACAACACCAATCACACCCCTTATCAAGGGGATAATAGCCAGCACACTCTGAGGAAAGACATGGCTGGCATCCACACCAAACACAGGCCTCACACCAAAAATACTGGACTCACAGTCTACATAAAAGCACCCCTTGAAGACCACAGTAGACAACTGATTCTCCTAAATTCGTAGAAACAGAGAAAGTTAAGTGAAATTGAAAAAGCAGAGGAATTACTCCCAAAAGAACAAGAGAAATACCCTGAAAAAACAACCAATAAAACAGAGCTCACCAGTCTACTAGACCCTGAGTTCAAAAAGGAGGTAATAAGAATGCTAAAGGAGTTAAGAAAAACTATTGAAAGAAATGCAGATCACCGTAACAAGGAACTAGAAACTGTAAAGAGGGACCAATCAAAATTAGACACATCATTTATCAAGATAAAAAACAATCTAGAAGCAGACTAAATGACACAGAACAAATATGTGATCTGGAAGACAGAATAATGGATATCACCCAATCAGAACAGCACACAGAAAGACAAATGAAAAAAAATGAAAGCAACATACGAGATCTATGGGATAATATAAAGCGTGCCAACCTATGCATAATAGGGGTTTCCTGAAGGAGAAGAGAGAGAGAAGGGGACCAAAAATGCATTTCAAAAAATTATGGCTGAAAACTTCCCAAACCTAAAGAAGGAAATAGATAGCCATGTACAGGAAACACAAATAATCCCAAACAAGATGAACCCAAACAGACCTACAACAAAACATATCACAATTAAAATGGCAAAAGTTAAAGCTAAAGAGAGAATTCTGAAGGCAGCAAGAGAAAAACAGAGTCAGTTACAAGGGAACCCCCATATAAGGCTATCAGCTGATTTCTCTGCAGAATCTCTGCAGGCCAGAAGGGACTGACATGATATATTCAAAGTCCTGAGAGGGAAAACCCACAATCTAGGGTACTTTAATCAGCAAGATTATCATTTAGAATAGAAGGAGAGAGAATGAATTTTTCAGACAAGCAAAAACTAAAAGAGCTCATCAATACTAAACCTACCCTAAAAGAAATATTAAAAGGCTTTCTCTAAATAGAAAAGAAGCAAGAATCTATAGGAAAGAGAAAAACACAATAGGAAAGGCAAATATATAAAAGGACTGAAGATCACTTAAATAAGACAGCACACAGATTAAAAAACAATCAAAAAATTCTGTAAAAGTGATTATAACTACAATTAACAGCAAAACGATGAACATGAAGATGTAAAATAGGACATCAAAATCACAAAATGTGGGAGACAGGAGCGAAAAAATATAGCTCTTTCAGAATGTATTTGAACCTATCAGTCTAAAGTAAGTAGATACTGTTATGAGTCTACATACTTGAACACCAGGGTAACCACAAATCAAAAACATACAACAGATTCACAAAAACCAAAAAAGAAAGGAACTCAAGCATAATACAAAAGAAAACCATGAAACCACAAAAGGAAAAACAAAAAGAAGAAATTATCAAACAAGAACTACAAAATCGGGCTTCCCTGATGGCGCAGTGGTTGAGAGTCCGCCTGCCGATGCAGGGGACACGGGTTCGTGCCCCGGTCCGGGAAGATCCCACATGCCGCGGAGCGGCTGGGCCCGTGGGCCATGGCCGCTGAGCCTGCGCGTCCGGAGCCTGTGCTCCGCAATGGGAGAGGCCACAGCAGTGAGAGGCCCACGTAGCGCAAAAAAAAAAAAAAAAAAAAAAAAAAAAGAACTACAAAATCAACTGGAAAACAAGGTTTAAAATGGTACTAAATACATACTTGTCAATAATTACTTTAAATGTCAAATGGACTAAATGCTCCAATCAAGACACAGAATGGCAGAATGGATAAAAACAAAAAAACCCCAAAAACCTACAATATACTGCCTACAAGGGACCCACTTCAGAGCGAAAGACACACAGATTCAAAATGAGGGGATGAAAAAAGACATTTCATACAAATGGGAAGGACAAGAAAGAAGGCATAGCAATATTCAAATTAAAACAGGCTTTAAAACAAAGTGCATAAAGAAAGACAAAGAAGGACATTATACAACAATAAAGGGATCAATACAAGAGGATATTACAGTTGCTAACATATATCCACCCTATATAAGAGCACCTAAATACATAAAACAAATACTAACAGACATAAAGGGAGAAACTGACAGGAATACAATAATAGTAGGAGACTTTAACACCCCAATCACATCAATGGACAGATCTTCCAGACAGAAAATCAATGAGGCAACAGAGGTCCTAAATCACACAACAGACCAGTTGAACTTAATTGATATCTACAGGACACTGCATCTAAAAAAACCCAGAATACACATTCTTCTCAAGCATGCATGGAACATTCTCTAGGAACAGACCACATACCAGGACACAAGATAAGCCTCAACAAACTTAAGAGGACAGAAATTATTTCAAGCATCTTTTCTGGCCACAACATTATGAAACTAGAAATCAACCACAGAAAGAAAAAGGGGGAATAAAATGAACACATGGAGACTAAACAACATGCTACTGAAAAACCAATGGGCCAATGATGAAATCAAAGAGGAAATCGGAAAATACCTCAAGACAAACAAAAATGAAAAGACAACCTTACAAAAATCTACAGGATGCAACAAAAGCAGTTCTTAGAGGGAAGTTCATAGTGATACAGGCCTTCCTCAAGAAATAAGAAAAATCTCAAACTAAACTACCACCTAAAATAATTAGAAAAAGAACAAACAAAACCCAAAGTCAGCAGAAGAAAAGAAATATAAAGATCAGAGAAGAAAAAAATAAAATAGAGATTAAAATATCAATAGGAACTTCCCTGGTGGCACAGTGGTTAAGAATCCACCTACTGGGCTTCCCTGGTGGCGCAGTGGTTGAGAGCCCGCCTGCCGATGCAGGGGACACGGGTTCGTGCCCTGGTCTGGGAAGATCCCACATGCTGCGGAGCGGCTAGGCCCATGAGCCATGGCCGCTGAGCCTGCGCGTCCAGGGCCTGTGCTCCACAACTGGAGAGGCCACAACAGTGAGAGGCCCGTGTACCACCAAAAGAAAAAAGAAAAAAGAAAAAAAAGAATCCACCTACCAATGCAGGGGACATGGGTTCGAGCCCCGGTCTGGGAAGATCCCACATGCTATGAAGCAACTAAGCCTGTGCTCCAGAACTACTGAGCCTGTGCTCTAGAGCCCGCGAGCCACAACTCCTGAGCCTGCGTGCCACAACTATTGAAGCCCGCGAGCCTAGAGTCCGTGCTCCGCAACAAGTGAAGCCACCATAATGAAAAGTCCATGCACTGCAACGAAGAGTGGCTCCTGCTCACCACAACTAGAGAAAGCCCACAGAGCAACGAAGACCCAATGCAGCCAAAAATAAATAAATAAAAAATTTTATTTTTTTAAAAAATCAATAAAACCATGAGCTGGTTTTTTGAAAAGATAAACAATATCAACAAGCCTCTAGCCAGGAATCACCAAGAAGAAAAGAGAGGACCCAAATAAACAAAATAAGAAATGAAAGAAGAGAAGTTATAACCGATATCACAAAAATACTAAAAATCATAAGAAAATACTATGAACAGTTATGCCAACAAATTGGACAACACAGAAGAAATGGACAAGTTTCTAGAAGCATACAGCCTGCCAAAACTAAGTTAAGACAAAACAGATAATTTGAACAGTCCAATCACTAGAAGTGAAATAGAATTTGTAGTAAAAAAAAAAAAAAAAAACTCCCTGCAAACAAAAGTCAAGGACTGGATTGCTTCATTGAGGAATTCAACCAAACATACAAAGAAGAACTTAACACCTATCCTTCTCAAACTATTCCAAAAGACTAAAGAGAAGGGAACACTCCCAAAGTCATTCTATGAAACCACCATCATCCTTACACCAAAACCAGACAAAGACATAATAAAAAAAGAAAATTACAGACCAATATCTTTTTTTTTTTTTGGGGGGGGGTGGTACGTGGGCCTCTCACTGTTGTGGCCTCTCCCATTGCTGAGCACAGGCTCCAGACGCGCAGGCTCAGCGGCCACGGCTCACGGGCCTAGCCGCTCTGCAGCATGTGGGATCTTCCCAGACTGGGGCACAAACCTGTGTCCCCTGCATCGGCAGGCGGACTCTCAACCACTGCGCCACCAGGGAAGCCCCAGACCAATATCTTTGATGAATATAGATGCAAAAATCCTCAACAAATATTACAAACCAAATCCAATAATACATAAAAAAGATTATATACCACAATCAAGTTGGATTCATTCCAGGGTTGCAAAGATGGTTCAACATATGCAAATTAATCGATATGATACATCACATTAACAAAAGAAAAGACAAAAACCACATGATCACCTCAATAAATGCAGAAAAAGCATTTGATAAAATTCAACATCCATTCATGATAAAAACTCTCACCAACTGGATACAGAGGGAACATATCTAAACATAATGAAAGCCATTTACATCAAACCCACAGCCAACATAACGCTCAATGGTGAAAAGCTGCAAGCCTTCCCACTAAATTCAGGAACTTGACAGGGATGCCCACTCTCACCACTTCTTTTCAACATAGTATTGGAAGTCCTAGCCACAGCAATCAGGCAAGAAAAAATATAATAAAAGGTATCCAATTTGGAAGAGAAGAGGTAAAACTGTCTCTATTTGCAGATGACATGATACTCTATATAGAGAATGCTAAAGACTCTACATAAAAACTATTAGAACTAATAAATGAATTCAGCATAGTAGCAGGATACAAGATTAATAAAAAGACATCTGTTGCATTTCTTTACACTAACAATGAAATATCAGAAAAAGTAAAAACAAAACAGAACAGAACAAAACAAAAACTCATTTCAAATCACATCAAAAAGAAAAAAAACACCCAAACCAACTTAGGAATAAACTTAACCAAGGAGGTGAAAAATCAATACATTGAAAACTATATAACATTGATAAAGGAAACAGAAGATGATTCAAAGAAATGGAAACGTATCCCAGTCTCGAATTGAAAGAATTAATATTGTTAAAATGGCCACGCTATCCAAAGCAAGCTACAAATGTAATACAATCCCTATCAAAATACCCATGACATTTTTCACAGAACTGGAACAACTAATCCTAAGATTTACATGGAACCACAAAAGACCCAGAACTGCCAAAGCAATCCTGAGGAAAAAGAACAAAGCTGGAGGCATAACCCTTCCAGACTTCAGACAATACTACTACAAAGCTACAGTAGCAAAACAACATGGTATTGGCACAAAAACAGATAGATCAACGGAACAGGATAGAGAAGCCAGAAGTAAACGCACACACCTATGGTCAGTTGATCTACAACAAAGGAAGCAAGAATATACAATGGAGAAAAGGTAGTCTCTTCAACAAATGGTGATGAGAAAGCTGGACAGCTACATGTATATCAAGGAAATTAGAACACTCCCTCACACCATATACAAACATAAACTCAAAATAGTTTAAAGACCTAAATATAAGACATGACACCATAAAACTCCTAGAACATAGGCAAAAAATTCTTAGACATAAATCACAGCAATATTTTCTTAGATGAGTCTCCCAAAGCAAAAGAAATAAAAGCAAAAGTAAACAGATGAGACTTAATCAAACTTAAAAGTTTTTGCACAGTACTGTAAGGGAAATCATCAACAAAAAGAAAAGACAACTATGGACTGGAAGAAAATATTTGCAAATGATGTGACCATTAAGGGGTCAATATCCAAAATATACAAAGAGCTCACACAACTCAGTATCAAAAAAGCAAACAACCCAATCAAAAAATGAGCAGAAGACCTAAATAGACATTTCTCCAAAGAAGACACAGAGATCACCAACAGGCACATGAAAAGATGCTCAACATCACTAATTAGAGAAATGCAAATCAAAACCACAATGAGGTATCACCTCACACCAGTTAGAATGGGCATCATCAGAAAATCTACAAATAAATGCTGGAGAGGGTGTGGAGAAAAGGGAACTGTTGGTGGGAATGTTAACTGGTGAGGCCACTATGGAAACAGTACGGAGGTTCCTTAAAAAACTAAAATAGAGCTACCATATGATCCAGCAATCCCACTCTGGGCGTATATCCAGAAAAGATGAAAACTCTATTTCAAAAAGATACATGTACGCCAATGTTCATAGCAGCACTATTACAATAGCCAAGGCATGGAAGCAACCCAAGTGCCCATCAAGAGACAATCAGTTTAAGAAAATGTGGTGTATATATATACAGTGGAATATTACTCAGCCACAAAAAAGAATGAAATATTGCCATTTGCATGGACCTAGAGAATATTATACTAAGTGAAGTAAGTCAGAGAAAGACAAATATATGATATCGCTTATATGTGAAACCTAAAAATCAATACAAATCAATCTATATACAAAACAGAAACAGACTCACAGATATAGAAAACAAACTTATGTTTACCACAGGGTGCAGGGATAAATTAGGAGTATGGGATTAACAAATACAAACTACTATAAGTAAAACAGATGAGCAACAGGATTTACTGTACAGCACAGGGAATTATATGCAATATCTTATAATAACCTATGGTGGAAATAATCTGATACAGATATTACTGAATCACTTTGCTGTACACCTGAAACTAACACAACTATACTACAAATGAACTATAATTCAATTAAAAAAAAAAAAGAAGGGCTTCCCTGGTGGCGCAGTGGCTGAGAGTCTGCCTGCCGATGCAGAGGACACAGGTTTGTGCCCCGGTCTGGGAGGATCCCACGTGCCGCGGAGCGGCTGGGCCCGTGGGCCATGGCCGCTGGGCCTGCGTGTCCGGAGCCTGTGCTCCACGGCGGGAAAGGCCACAGCAGTGAGAGGCCCACGTACCGCAAAAAACAAAAACAAAAAAAAAAAAAAAGGAAAAAAGAAAAAAAAAGATTCTTGACAACTAAATGCCACATGAGATCCTGGGCCAGAAAAAAATTTTTCCCATTTGTTACTGATATAACAATATTACAACAACTGTTAAAATTTGAATAAGGTCTATTTGTAGATTAGATAAGAATATCATAACCAAAAATAGGTGTTCAGCAGATATGACCCACAAACCGAAATTCTGTGGTGGCCCTCTGTAGCTTTGAAAATGAGGTAACAGGAAGACAGTCAACTGATTCCAGGCCACATGCAGCACTCGAGAGAAAAGAAATTCAGAAAGAAATGAGAAAAATACATGAATCTGCAGGATTATCATACCCAGTTCTGGGTTCAAATCCCAGCTCAGCTGCTGTCTGACTGAGTAACACCGGATGGGCCACCCCTCTGGTCTCATTCCCATCAGATTTTCTGGGGAACGAGGCATAGTGTTCATTGGTAAGCTACACAACATATTTTGCATGACTATGTGTAGAAACAAGGAGCCAATCATCTTTCAAGATTACTTCTATTTTTAACATCCATCAGTGTCCCAAAGCAATCCTAAACAGCCCTCTCTTAATCTTAATACTATTTTCCATTAAATAGCTCTTAGGACAATGAATTATAAGCTATTAAGTTTCCTTCAAATTCCCCTAACATCTTGGAATTCCATTAGTTCTGCTATAATGATTCTGATGTTTAAATTCTCCTTACTCCTTCCTTTTGGCATCTCTAATTTGCTTTGCATGCGTTCTTTCAGAGCTCACGTCTTTGCGTTTTAAGTAGCAAGATTGCACAAACATAGCAATTCTGAATATATAACACCTCTGGAACATCTCTACCCATAGGCACTTAAATATAGAAACTTTTATTCAGAGAGCTCACACTGAGATTCTGCTTTATTACTGCAACAGCTCTGGAGCTTAGGAATAATCGCATGAAAAGTGGGTAGTTCTGGGGTGATGCCAGCATGCCTCCTAGTGGACAGTATAAAACATTTCATTTTTAACGAGGTTCGGGCCATATTAATATGCAAGTCCACTTTTAACTTGCTGATCTGTGAAGGATGAGGTCCTCTTTATAAGCGAATACACGTGCTATCCTGTCTTGGCTTCCTAAGCAGAGGAGAGTGAATTAACTCTTTCCTTGATGACGCGGCTCCACTTCTGCGGGCCCTTGTAGGACTCGATCACTGAGTGCACTAGTTCATATTCTGGCTCCCGTGTCACGCTGCTGCCCTGGGCCTGTGTGGACAATGACCCTCAGGTTTTCCAGTTCCAACAGCCCCACTACCTGCTATGCTTCTAACTGCAGTCTCAGGCCTGTGAAGTTGTTGCTGAGCTTCCCCTGACACAGTGATGTGCCTTATGAGGATGGGTCTCCATCTTCGTGGAGATTTTGGCATCAAAATCCAATGAAGGATTAAGGTCACAGCTTTATGGCCCCCATTTTAAATCAGTTATTCTTTTATTTAGCTTTCTAGTGTCTATCATATTGTTGTCTGTCTCTCTTTTTTTAGAAAGCTACACTCCCAATTTCTTGGAAATAATAATAATAAAAAAAGGAAATGCTCTTTCAATAAAAAGACAAAAATGGCTGAGATTGTGGCCAGCATGTTCTACATAATTCACATTCCTTAGGGTTTCACTTAGGTCTTTTTAGGAAGAAATGTTGCTCTCATTCTTTTCTGGCTTACAGTTACACATTTCTTGACACTTTTCCAAATAGAGGCACTATTGGCAAAGGACTTTTTCACCTGAGAGGCCTGAGAAAAAGCTCTCTTTAACTGTAATTATGGTATAATTATTACCTAACATAATTATGTATCATGACAGCAACTGACATTTGGCCCTTAGAAGTCTTCCTTTCTTGTTGCTTTAATTACAAGGGACTCTTACTTGCCCAGTTTTCATCTCATTTATATCTGCTAGGCTGAGAGACAGTCAGATGAACAATTCTATGGAGAGAATTGTCTCTCATTCATGGGCTAGCAGTGAATACCACAGTTTAGTCTACAGATTAAGGATAATACTAACTGATTTTTAAAAAGAAAAACTATGCGAAGAGTAGAGGGAAGGCCAAAGAGAAAGCAAGGGGTAAAAAAGGTTATGGTTCCCACTCAATTTATACTCGGAAGGAAAATGGCTTGTCTATATTTCATATAACTGGGAGGATCTACTACTCATAAAAAAAGTATATAGAACACTAATACAATCTGATAGTTACATATTTTCTCCCAGGTCAATATTATACTTAAGAACACAGTACTTCATTACTTTTTATATGTAAAATGTAAGAAACAGTGTGTGTGATAATCACAAGAGAAACTAGTTACGATAAGTTGTTCAAAACGTTATACCATTTAGGGACTTCTCTGGTGGCACAGTGGTTAAGAATCTGCCTGCCAACGCAGGGGACACGGGTTTGATCCCTGGTCTCGGAAGATCCCACATGCCGCAGGGCAGCTAAGCCCATGCGCCACAACTACTGAGCCTGCACTCTAGAGCCTACGAGCCACAACTACTGAGCCCACGTGCCACAACTACTGAAGCCGGCATGCCTAGAGCCCTTGCTCCGCAACAAGAGAAGCCGCCACAATGAGAAGCCCGTACACCACCCCTGCTCACCGCAACTAGAGAAAGCCCACATGCAGCAACAAAGACCCAACACAGCCAAAAATAATAAATTAATTTAAAAAAATGTTATACCATTTGGAAATTAGATTGGGGACTATATTATAAAGCTTATTTTGATTCAATTCTTGGGAGGAAAGATGAAAAGTTGATGTTTGCATAGCAAAGGAAGACAGCAAAAATGGAATCCTCAGCAGAAGTTCTCCACTGTCTGGGGATGCAATTCTTTTCTCAATGACCTCTTGGGATTTCGGTTACTATTTTAAGGTTCTCCAGTGAAATTTTTTCTAGGAGAATTAACTCCCAAGAAAGAACTAGGAGGTTTGTTTGTTTTTAACTTGAAAAGAAACAGAACGTACATACTGCTTTACAACTGTTGGCTATCAGACTTGCAGTCTTCTTGAACGTCTTTTCAAGGTAGTGTGCAAATCTTTCATTTTCATTTTCTTTTGACCCGAGCTGAAGAAATTCACCTATAAAAAAGGAAAGTGGTCATGTGAGGGGTTTTTTTTGCTTGGCAAAAAAATAAGATTGAATAAAAAAGAAGAAAAGTCAGAATTAACCTACCACGCACCAAATCTTCAATCACTTGGGTTAAAATAGATACAACAGTTGTATTTCCAATTCGTGCCAGAGCTATCGATGCTGCAGAAAGAATTAAATCGCCAGCAAGGACAGCCTAGAAGAGAAGAAAACTTTCAGAGAAAAATATCTGAGCATCGGAGCCAACAATGAAGTTAACTTCTCAGAAGAGAAACAGGATGGGAGGTAGGGAGGGGGTCATCCTGGATATATTTTTCCCCTTCCTCTTCCTCAGCAGGATTACGTTATAATCAGCTACAGATTTGGGATGCTGTTTGAACTGGATGGGCTCTCAGAGATGACCCAGTCTGCCTCTCCAGTTCAGAGCTGAAGAAATGAATGCCTAGAGACGGAAGTACCTGACCCTCTGGCTTCATCCCTAGCCCCAGCAAAATGTCACTGCCTTCATTTAGTTATGCTGGACCATTCGCTCTCCCATCAAACTATGTGGCTGTGCCTTTGCACTTACTGTTTCTTCTGCTCAAAAGAGTCCTTCCCCTTCATCACCTGGCAGACTCATGTGCAGAATTAGCTCAGGCGGCACCTGCAGGAAGTTCACTCAGATCCCTCACTCTGATCTTCTGTGAGCACAGCACCCCTTGGATATTGCTGTCTTCCCACATTTTTCCTATTTACCCAACTCCTAAGAGCATGTAGCGGGAATTATCCAGCTAGTACTTAGTACACACCAGTGCACGGCCCAACCCATGCTTTTCTCAATGAAAACTAAACCAAGGAATCTTGGCTCCAAGTTCAATGCTCTTAGAACGCTATTACACTGCCCCTCATTCCAGGACAAAATATTTTTTTCACTGAACACCAATCAATATTTCCCCAATCTTCTTTAGATTGTGAACAAACGTCTGCATTGTATTTGCAACTAATTATAAGTTATTCATGACCGAATTACATGCTGTACTCAAATACACTAATTTGCTACTTAAAGATATGGATAGGTGTTATAGAGTAGTTATAAATGATAGAGTTTGTGGAATTTGAATCCACAGAATTTGCAACATAACCACATTTTAAGTTTTTTTATTTGTTGTTGTTGTTTTTGTTTTTGGCTGCACCGTGTGGCATGTGGGATCTTAGTTCCCCAACTAGGGACTGAACCCGTGCCCCCTGCAGTGGAAGCGTGGAGTCTTAACTGCTGGACCGCCGGGGAAGTCCCAAGTTTTTATTGTCTGTTAGTTCTCTAGTATCTAAAATTAGTGATGTTCAGTATGTTTACCAACTAGTCATTTTATATAACATATACTGTATAAGGTATCTTGATGTAAATGTAAATATACATTTATAATGTCATTGTAGGACTTTCCTGGTGGCGCAGTGGTTGAGAATCTGCCTGTCAATGCAGGGGACACGGGTTCAATCCCTGTTCCGGGAAGATCCCACGTGCCACGGAGCAACTAAGCCTGTGCGTCACACCTACTGAGCCTGTGCGCCACAACTACTGAGCCTGTGCTCTAGAGCCCACGAGCCACAACTACTGAGCCCATGTGCCCCAACTACTGAAGCCCGCACATCTAGAGCCCATGCTCTGTGACAAGAGAAGCCACTGCAATGAGAAGCCTGCCCACCGCAATGAAGAGTAGCCCCCACTCGCCGCAACTAGAGAAAGCCCACACGCAGCAACGAAGACCCAATGCAGCCAAAAATAAATAAAATAAAAAATATAAAGTCATTGTACACATTATGATTTATAGGTACACACACATCCATCATCCACCCTACATCATTAGCAGCTGAGGGCTCAGGATCCCTAGGCTTTTGCCTCTTTCCTCTCCTGGCCCTGGGGATCCCAGAGGCCAAAAGCTTCCAGCATTTGGAACTAAAGCTGCCACATTGGGGATGGCTGGGGTGAGGGGTTAAGGGAAAGAAGGGATAGGGACCCAGACAGGGGAATGAGGGTTCATGGAGGAGGTGCTGCACGAATGGATTTTTATTGGTAACACAGCAGTTTTGTTTGACGGGCAAAAAAGGGGAGACTAGCAGGTGGCCCCATGCAGGGCAGACCAGCCTTGCAGCTGAAAGAGGCAGGTGACAGTGTAAACACAGTCTTCCAAAGGAGGCCCCCGGGACTTTTCTGGTGGCGCAGTGGTTAAGAATCTGCCTGCCAATTCAGGGGACACGGGTTCGAGCCCTGGTCCGGGAAGATCCCACATGCTGTGGAGCAACTAAGCCCATGTGCCACAACTACTGAGCCTGTGCTCTAGAGCCCGCAAGCCACAACTACTGAAGCCTGCGCGCCTAGAGCCCGTGCTCCACAACAAGCCACCGCAATGAGAAGCCCAAGCACCGCGTTGAAGAGTAGCCCCCGCTCACCGCAACTAGAGAAAGCCCGCGCGCAGCAACAAAGACCCAACGCAGCCATAAATAAATAAACAAATTAA
The DNA here is from genome assembly GCF_951394435.1 of Stenella coeruleoalba. Lineage (NCBI taxonomy): Eukaryota > Metazoa > Chordata > Mammalia > Artiodactyla > Delphinidae > Stenella > Stenella coeruleoalba. Next base: position 163,926,339 of record NC_137147.1, read on the forward strand.
TGAATTAATTAATAATAATAAAAAAAGGATGGGGGACCCCAACAGCAGAGGCAGTCACAAGAGGGGACCAGTCAGGAGAAAAATCTTAACTTGTTCACTTAATCCTCCCCCTTTGCCCAAGGGCTCAAGTATAAAGCTTTAAGGACAGGCTCTGAAAACAGACACAGCAGACTGCAGGACATGTCATAGAGTTACCCAGGGCCTCTCCAAAATGAAACTCCACCCTTTTTTACCAACATTCTGATGTATAGAATTCTGTCAATAGGACACAAAACCTTTTCATCTAAAATCGGAAATAAAAAGATTTAACAAAATCATGTGCGCTAAAGAAAAACCAGCATGTAAAGATAATAATGAAGGTATATTTTTTCTTTGAATACGATTAGAAAACAGGTGGGAACCAGGTATTACAGACATGTGAGGGCGGGGAAGGTATGGAGAAGGAAAACTCATTCACATTAATGTTTTGTTTGTGCTTCAAATGGGCAGGATGGCCAAGGGAAGGGCATGTGTGGCGGGAGATGCCTGCTCCCAGAAGGCCCGTGGGTCTTCCCTTTTATTTGCTGAATTTTATCCCCTTCCTCAACCCATGATTTAAACATCCTTAAACAAGATGCCACATTCTACACACCCCCTTCAAGAAATGCTAATAAAATAACGTGGAAATATGCTTTAAAATATACATGAACTATTCAATTATAAAGCTTCTATTTAAAAAGGTAAAAATTTCATGGGAGAACAGTATCCCTCTGAGATTGATACAGATGTGTATGAATATGTGTGTGTATATATGTGTGTATATTTATACATATACATATATATATATATATATATATTAGTTTTGTTTATTTACTTGCCTTGAAACTCTTGCATGTGGCAGTTAGTAAATGGTTAAACAATTAAAGTGAATCTGAGTAATGTAAGCCCCAAAGTAAAAGGTGTGATTCCTCATGAAATATGCTTTTTGGATAACTACAAAAATCTCCTTCCTTAACCAAATTCTTATATAAAACTGTGAAGAAGCAGAAACACTAAGTTTATTTTTCTGTGCTGTTATCCATGATCAAACATCTGTATATAGACCAGACATGAAAACTATTTTGAAAGCTGGAAGACCACATTTGATGAAGCTTTTTTTTTTTTTTTTTTTTTTGCAGTACGCAGGCCTGTCACTGTCGTGGCCTCTCCCGTTGCGGAGCACAGGCTCTGGACGCGCAGGCTCAGCGGCCATGGCTCACGGGCCCAGCCGCTCCACGGCATGTGGGATCTTCCCAGACCGGGGCACCAACCCGTGTCCCCTGCATCGGCAGGCGGACTCTCAACCACTGCGCCACCAGGGAAGCCCATATTTTACTTTTTAATGAGACAAATCTGGAAAATAAATGCAATCCAAAGAGTATGGGATTTAATAAGAAAGATTTAAAAAACCAAAAAGCCATACCTTCTTTTCACCCCAGATCTTATTAACTGTGTGTTTTCCTCTTCGGGAACTTGCATCATCAATGACATCATCATGGACCAGGCTGGCAGTGTGGATCATTTCTGCAATTAAGGCTATGGCACGCTGGCTTGCTTGCACGTTTCTAGTTAACAGAAAGCAATGCTTTTTAACAGAGACACCGCCTATAACCTTCTCAGCAATCATCTTGTGAAAATTGGACATCAGATCTAGGATAAAGAATTTTATTTCTCTAAGAGAAACTATATAAAAACTTTGGCTTCCCTACACAGCCAATTCTATCATTTGGAGAACATTTTAAAAATGCACAAGATACCCTGTACCAAGATTATGTTTTTGGGACACCACACTAAGAAGTAGAATTTGTATAATTAACAACAAAAAAAGGATAAACACCTGAGATGTCTGGGTATCTGGCTGAAGAATCATCGTTATGTCCTATAACAGTGGTCTTGGTCAGTTGGTCAAGTTTACAGTTAGGTTACAATTAAATTTCAGGGGTGGATGGGGAAGATGGGTGAAGAGCATTCTAAAGAAGTATATGAAAGAACCAACGGTCACTGTGTTCAAAGCTTTTAATAATGTCTTAAATATTTAGTAAGAAGACCTTGATAACCAAGAGAGCTGGAATTCATAATTCCAATTGGCTATTGATATTGGTTACCAATATGAATTGATAATTCATATTGGAATATGAATTCCAATCCAAATTTAACCTGTGCATTAGAAATTTAAACTTTCATTTTCCAGATTTAACACAAAATACAGGAGAAACATTCCCAAGAAGATACTTGGATGCGACTTTTACAGTTAAAAGGGAACCCCAATTTCTTTTTAATCATCATTATTCTCACCATCATCATCTATGGGAATTTAAAAAAACTGAATTTTAAGAAAATCAAACTGGAGAAATAACCAACTGAATTTTCTGAATCTAACACAGAAGCCTGGCTCAAACACACGCTAACTAAATGTTTTATTTATTCCTATAGCTTACTTTTCAAATATCACCACGTTCTCTCTTAGAAGGAAGAAAAGAGAGAGGGATACTGAAATGTGGCTTTTTTTCTTTAAGAACCTAATCTGAACATCTGCAAAAGCCAGTGCTCATTCTAATTCCTCCGATCCAGCAGAAAGCCATGAAAAATGAAGTATAACTAACATTAAAGATGCTGGAATTTAACTACAAACACTAAATCAGCCTGAAGACTATCTTCCCGTCTTGCTTGAAATGTAATTTTAAAATATGGTGCTTTACCAGCAACTCTTACTTAAGATTTTTAGAACTAAACCTCAGAATCTTCCAACTGCTTTTAGCCCAGAAATCAACTGTAAAGTGCTGCTCGTTATTTATTAATGTCACAATTATAACAGTTCTAAACACTTCTGGATCACAACACATTCTTCTGAGGAGGGAGAAGTAAAGAAACAGAGGGGAGGGACAAATCATCCTGTAAAACTACTTTAGTTTATGAGAAAATGGAGCTTTGGATGGCTTCCAAGAGCTTGTTCTGAATCCTTCTGTGAGAAACTCACAGACCCTATAGAAGGAAGCTTGGACCTTAAGTATTTTTCAGGTAAATTTACTGGATCCTGTCTTAATGCACAAGAAAAGATGTAGACTTTTACCGTTGTTTTTTACATAAATAGAAAGACTATTTCTTTAGAACATTTTCTCAATGAATTTCAGTCTGATGAAATATACACTTGCTACTCATTAATAGTAGATCTTACCTTAAACAACTGGTAAGACCTCTAAGCCTTTCTCATGTATTTAGAGGTCGGGCACCACTTCCGTTATCACAAACTACGTCAGCAGGCAGGGGTCCTGCTGGGAAGCTGCAGTAAAATGGCAGTACTCACTGAGACACTGGAGTTTTTTGTAATTTGAAGATATTAAAACAAAGATTTCTTAAAATATCTTGAAATTTCATAGACTACATATATGTAAAAATGCCTTTTCTACGGCTAAATTGATGAAATCAGGATTCTTGCTTAGAAAGTTATTTGGCATCGTGACACAGCCCCTACATAGGATAAACATCACATTTTAGACGCTTTATCATTTTACCTGATGTACTTTTTCCTGCACAATTAGCCTTTAACATGTGCCAGCTTCTATCTGGAAAATACTGTCACTACGTATCCACAGTACAGCATAATGGTCTGCAACCCAAATTTACAGATCACAGAAACAACTCACACTGTTTTGAAGATGAAATCTTCGCAGTACCGAACTGAGTCATGCCTTCAAAAAACTGGGCATCATGTCTACTTCCTGCTGTGAAAGAGCTGCCACACTTTCCCAACTTCTGGGAGAGGTGCTAAGAAAAACCAGTCAGGCGAGACAGCAGGAGAAAATGAGGCCCCGAGTCTGAGTCTCGAAAGGTGGCTCTGTCCTCCATCCTTCACACCTGCAAGAGCGTGCGATGACTCAGCCAGCCCCTCACAACAGTCAGGTTTTTCCCTCTTCATTAGATTTCAAACAACATTTTTATAATGAATAATTTCAAGCACAGACGGAAACAGATGGAATAATATAATGACCCCCCACATACCCTTCACCAAGCTCACATGTGATTTAAATAAAATGCTTTTTCCTCCTATTCATACTGATATATAATGCCAAGTCTTAAAGAAATGACAAGTAAACCCCCAGTGTGGGGAAACTGTCTCCAAAAAGAAAGTCAAACCTTATCAATGGGTTACCTTGATTTGCAACAACTGAGGGAAGCAGAAGAATTTAAATAGTAAATGTGGTTTCACTCTAACCGAGACAGAGAAGCTTCTATTCCCAAAGCTACAGAGGTTGTATAAAGACCAGAGTTCTCAGCTGGGTTACAGAAGGCTGTTTCTATTTCCCAATGTTCTTCTGTTTATTTTCTTCTGCCAATTCTAAACAGAAGCGTTTCACTTTGTTTGTGAGAACTCTGACAAGATTAGTGTTTCTTAAATATCATCTCTTGCCCACTGTGTCAAAATCAATACTCTTGAAAATACAGACTGAAAATTCCTTAGACTTAGGAACTGGGATCCCTCATGATGGGGCTCAGGAACTGGCATTCTGAAGCAGCAGTCCTGGTGATTCTGACACACAAAGTTGGGGACATGCTGCTCTGTAAGTGGGGTATTCGCCTGACTGACTGCAAGCCCCAAACGGAAGCTTCTCCTGAGAAGGGATTTGACACAAGCTCAGCCTCTGCTGCCCCCCTGCAGCCCCGCCTCTAAACCGCAGGCATGACCTGAAACTTGGGGGCCCAGTTTAAAGGTCTTATGCCAACGACTCCCCAAGTCTCTTCGGAGCTGGAGGGCAGGAGGTCTCCCCTGTTCTGAAAGGCACAGTCATGGGAGGGTGACCTCCTCTTCTCTGACACTTCGCATCATCTCGAGTTTTAAAGGCACGAATGAACACTTTATCAGTTTGGTACTGAAGAACTCTCTAGTTAAAATGCAAACAAAGTCTCCCTCTGTCTGTCTCTAAAATTCTTCAGGATGTGAACTGCATCTCCTAGTTGTTACCTGATAAAAGTACACAAGTTTTCAGTATGCTGAACAATATATCCACGTCACTTAAGATTCTATCTTTATCTGCCACTGAGCTGACTTGCTACAAGTTTGGGTCCCTCAACTACTGACACTGTGGAAAGTGTTCAGCTCCCCCCTGGGTCTGCGCTGCCAGATCTGGTGCATCCGGAAGCGGTACCTCCAGAGGGAGAGAAAAGTCCCAGCAGGCACACTCTCCACACTCGTGCGATATGATGTGAACGATGGGGTTTGTCCCAGTTTCCTGTGGCCCGGTGACAAAACACCACAAACTTGGTGGTTTAAATCAGTAGAAATTCTGCCACAGTTCTGGAGACCACAAGTCCAAAAGCATTTTCCCTGAACTGAGATGGAGGTATCGGCAAGGCCAGGCTTCCTGCGGAATCTCAAGGAGAGAATCCTTTCCTCGCTCCTTCCAGTTGTGCTGGCTGCTGGAGGGCCTTAGTTTGTGGCCACAAGCTTGAAGCAGCCACTTTCAAGTCTCTCCCCTCCATCTTCACACGGCCTTCTCTTCTGTTACGGCAATCTCCCTCTGCCTCCCTCTTTAGGGATACAAATGACTGCATTTCCGGCCCATCAGATAATCCAGGATGACACTTCCATTTCAAGATCCTTAACTTAAGCACATCTGCAAAGACCCTTTTCTTGCCATATGATGTAACACTTACAGGTCCCAAGGATTAGGACGTGCATACTTTTGTGGGGCCATTTTTCAGCCTAACACAGTTTCTTACTTTCACCATCCTCCTCTGCTGATGCGCAAATGTTTCCTTTTCAGTGATCTGATTCTTAAAATTACTTGATTTTACTTCATCTGTCTAAAATCTTGTTTCTCCACATTACTGACACGACCCTGAAGTGTCTCCCCTTCTGCAGCGGCGTCCAGGTTGAACGCGGGGGACGGAAGGCGTTCCTGCCCACCCCTCACTCTCGCTTCTCGTCCTCGGCCCAGTATTTCTGTTCCCTGGCCTCTGCCCCCAGCCACTGCGGTCTTGTTCCCTTTCCCTGTATTCCTTACTGGCACACTGATGCATGAACATCAAAGGTGCCTTCCTTCTAAGGGACAGCAGAGTACAGGAGGGATACCTGTGAGCTCCAACTTGCCTAGCACGTCATTTTCCTTGGTCACTGGCCATTCACCTTTGAAAACCCAAACAAGCGCACCAGACTACAGTGGAGACTGCCTTTCTTTGGAGGGAAGAGCGGTTTAAGGCTTGATCCTAACGGTAACGAATCCATCAGCAGTTTTAGTATCAAGAAAAATTAACTGACATTCAAGAGCAGCAGCTCCTGAATCTTTCAGATTTATATCCAGATAAAAACAGATGTCTGCAAAGTTGCATCGTAAATGATGCAGGATTCATGCTCCTGGTTATCTTCTTGCCACTGAAGAAACACTGCATTTTGGAAGCCCTGGACATGTGGAGAGTGACTCCATGATGATATCTCAGACCTGCAGCTTATCCAGGCTGGCTTTCTCCACAGGATCCAGGGTGCAAAAGAATAATGCAGCATTTGGGTTTTTTAAATTGAGCACAGCTGATGAACGTGTAGACGTTGATTCCTTCAGTGATAGAATCAGCCTCCCCCTGGGTGGTGGGAGCCAAAGAGTGAGCACACACCATGTTCAAAGCCCCATAGCCGCCTTGCTCTCAATGATGTTCCCCTCAGGCTTGGGCCTGACCTCACCCATGAAATGGACAACCACCTGGTTATCAAAGCCTCCTCTACCTCAGCACATATCCCTTATCACAGACTTTACATCAAGATCCATTTTAATTGAGTATGGACACATCAAGAGTGCCATCTCCTAGGTTAAAGACAAAAATATTTCTCGTGGCACCAACCTTCCTAACCCATAAGCCGCCGCAGCAGTAGCTGGCTCAATGATGCAGAACACACAGAAACCAAGAATGGTTCTAGAATCGTTAGCGGCCTGACTCTAGGAATCATTCATGTGAGCTGGTGCTGTGATGATGACTGTTTTGTTAGTTTCCCTAGAGTAAGTTTTTGTAGTTTCCTTTGTCTTTATGACAATCACAAAAGTTACTTCCTCTGAATTTAAGAGTTTTATCACATTTGGAAGCTTGACCTATTTACTAATGTGAAAACTGCATCTTATCTGTTCTATCTAATCAAATGTCTGGCTTTGTAAACTAGACTAGTGGGATTCAATGCCACTTGACTATTTGTACAGTCAAGATCAACAGATCTGTTCCCAATGTAACTTGAGTAGGCCTGTTATCCTAATCACTGGCAGTGATATCCACTTTCCAGTGCCAGAAGATTTCCACGAGAAACTGACGGTGTCAAGACTGATGATAAGAACAGGTGCCTTCAATGAGGTCTCTGAGTAGGACAGGTTTGGCTTGTTTGAGAAGAGACACTAACTGTGTTGTGGTCAATAAGTAGAGCAATTTCATAGAATCTATTCTTTATAAAGCTCAGTTCTGACTTGGATTCTTTGATAAGGTAAGTTCTGACCCACAGGTAGTTGGGTTTTGCTGAACTCTGTTGAGGGTTGGGTTCTCGGGAAAGCACTCTCACGTTTAAAGTACAGAATGTCTACTCAGAAATGCCCTTGGGATCAACACCTGAGGGAGGGGGAGGAGACAAGAGGATAGGGTAGAGGGAGAAGTTTCTGCAGTGCAGGCCCATCCAGAGCCACAGCCACTCCATCGTGTGCTCTGGAGCTAGAATGGCCCCTCATCTGTCAGTCCCTGGACGTGGACTGGCTAAGGTGAGAGGATTCTCTGCAGCCGGGGCAACCCTTGAAGAGGCTGCGAACTGAAGGCTCTCCACCGGCAACACTGCCCCAGGAGCTGGGGCAAAGGGTCCTTCAGGGAAGGGGGATCTGGGCAGCGTGGCTCAGAATCCACCACAACTCTGTTTTCTGGACCTTTCAAGTCTGATTATCTGTTGTATGCATCCTACCTTACCTAACCAGGTACTGTAGTTATCAGGATACACAGAAGAAAAATAAAGATGAAGCCTTAAGGTTTTGGGGGCCATATTACCCTTTAAGAATATGCTATAAGCCATGTATACCTTTGCGTGCAAACATATGAAAATTTCTGCACACAATTCTAAGGGGCTCACAGACCCCCCCCCACCTCAGCTTTCACGGACCTCAGGTTAAGAACTCCCAGTGAAGTGATCTAGCAGGGAACACATAATGGACGACGGACAAGCTTAATACAGGAAAAAGAGAAACTCAGTAGAAGGTAGTTCCCCCACCCCCCATTTCTTAAGGTATCTGTTCCATTCTGTTTTCCAAAATCCCCTCCAGGATTACTGTTAACCTATTTAATACACATCTCAGAAGCAAGACAATGATGTCTAATAAGCCTTAGAGGAGCCATTAAACTGTGACTGTCAAATGATGAAGCAGGCCTCTCGCAATTCTGCCAACACCAACAAGCAGGCAGGTGAAGTAGTGAAACGGCTGCTGGTGGCATCAGCTAGAAACAGAGGCCTGCGTGGTCCTGCCCAGAATCTTTTACCTTTGCCCCACATGGCTCTAAACCTCTTTCAGCAAGCAAAATCACAAATGGCCCAGGCCCTCCCCCCATTCCCCACCCCCTCTTGCTTTAAGTGGCTTGGAAGTAAACAGCTCAATATTTGGCCTATTAAGAGCCTGATCCAAAAGGGTCCTTAGGAAGTAAGTATTCTCAAGAAGCTGGGGCTTGGAGAATAATATCGTTAGGCTACTGTACCACCCAAATGCACGCCACAGTCACGACTCACATCCTGATGCCTCCATACTGTGCCTTCAGCAAGCCCTAAGCTGTAGCCAGAACATCCCTGGAGAAGGCAGAATTGAACTTCCTTTTCTTTAAACCAGCAATGCCTTTTCTGGGTATATAGTCTCCCATTTTTTTTCTGCAAACAACAGTTTATACAGTTTCAATGAGGTAAATTGAAGACTGACTCTGGGGATAACAGCTGACAGGATTTAAGGTGAGCAATGCAGAATATTTTCCTTCCCTTGTTTTCTGTGAGGGTGATGAACCGTATTGTTAATCTGAGAAATTAAAAATATAAACACACACTATCTCTAGACCAGTGGTTCTCAACCAGGGACGATTCTGCTCCTCCGGGGACATCTAGCAATGTCTGGAGAAATTTCTTGGTCATCATCAACTAGGGGAGGGGCTGCCAAACACCCTACAAGACACCTAACAGTCCCCGCGGCAAAGAATTATCTGGCCCTGAATGTCAGCAGAGTCACAGCTGAGAAACCCAGTTCTAGACCACGTGAGAGGTATTTCAAGTTTGGTTCAGAGGGAGCATTTCTGCTGCCCTGCCTTCCGGCAAGGTGAAAGTGGTCCTGATGATGGGAAAATGGTCACTGCCAGAGATTTCACTGCTTGTTCAAACTATACTGTGAGCACTTGGAAAGTCTCAGGGTAAGTGGGAGGCACCCATGAGCATGGAATCATATCGTGGAGCTGGATAGGCACAGCAGCGGGGCACAAACGGCTGCGGGCAGAGGCAAGCATGTGCTAAGAAGCAACATCTGACACTCGTTCTGACAGCAACCTTAAATTTAGTGCTGGCAAACCTTAGGCATTCCTTAAAGTGCTATCTACAGAGAAAAGGGAACGCAATGCAAATGTTCAACACTAGGGAAATGTATGAGTCTATTACTGTCTACTGGAGGTTATATCAATAGATTACATGATGTAACAAAAAAAATTATGAAGACACTCCAGTAACATGGCAAAGAGTCTAAAAAATAATGGCAATGGGTCCATTGTCGTTTTCCTTTAATATTAAAACATTGCAGTTGTTTTAATATTTGAAAAATTTACACATATTTGAAACATAGAAGTTGAAGACCGATAGTCAAAATGCCTTCTTTTAAGAAGATTTTTCTTTGGCACGTTTCCAAAGGCCACAGGAAGTCAGGCCCTGCAGTGGGTGTGGTGCCCAGAATCCAGGCCTAACTCATGACTTTATAACCATCAACCTTTGGACTAATGGCCCCGTGTGTACAATGATTACAAGTATGCATACATCCTGGTATTCTTTACTTCTGAATGAGAAAACTCAATGTGGCTTTGAAAATTCTTTCCAAAATGTTTATTTGCAGCTGAAGTTGTTCTTCCACGGATACTAAAAAGCATGGAAAAGGAAGATGCCCAGACTAGACTCCAGGGTGACCTTGGGAACACAAAGCTAGAAACTAACTACCACAAAGTGAATTCTCAAATACATGCTACTTCTTAAACAGGAGATTAAACAGTAACCTTGGGAAGGAAGGTTGCCAAATATAAAACCAATAAAGGGGAGAAAGTAAATAACTCACCGGGAGTTATTATGATGAATATTACAGGCTCGGGCCATTAGCACCACAATGATTGGTCGAAAGGCTTTTCCTTTTCCATCAAAGTAGTATTCACACATATCCTTAAGTTCTGTTGTAGATATGAATAGTTCCTGAAACAAAGTTTCTCTGTGTCAATACAGCATCATAACTGCACAGTCAGTGGGATTTCTTTCACAAAACTTTGATTTTAGTGTATTCATTTCAACTGAGAAATTCAACACTCAGTAGGAAGCGGTTCCAATGTTGTATGGCCATAAAGCTGGCTGTGTGTGGCTGGGCCACAAGCAATGCCTGGCTCGCCCCCAGGGGCCTCAGTGCTGGGGTGGCCACTGCTGCCGCCCCATGACTCCAAGAGACAGCAGATTGGGGGAGGAAAGCACCAGATGGCCAGTGACAGCTGGAGAGAGAAAGAAACAGGGCTGGTTGCAGCTTGGAAGATGGAGGGGAGAGGACAAATATGGGGAGTGTAGGAGCCAATGAAGCAGGAGGTCAGTGGGTATCGGGCTGGAAGACGAGACGTGGCCAGAAAGAAGAGCAGGGGTCAGAGTCTGGCTCAGCCGTTACTTAGCCACACAAGCCAAAGGTTCATAGGGAAAGTGTAAGACATGGTTTACCTGATGGCAAGGAGCTTCCAATTGAGTTGGGAAAGCAAAATTTTAAAAAATGTGAAATATTCAGTGAATAATATGGTGGTAACTTGAACAATGCCGTACGTTAAGTGCATTAAAGTTCAAAGAATGGAGAGATCAGTGTGGACGAGAAAAACTGAACATTTCATGGAGGAGATAAGCTTTGACTGGGGATTACAGGATAAGTAGGATTTTGATTTCTGAAGAGGAGGGAGAGCCTTCCTGGTGATGGGCATGTGTGTTTACTGTATCTGTCCCTCAGGGACTTGCTGGAGAGAACCAGAGCTTATGCCCTGGGAACAATGGGAGCTACAAATGGACCCAAAGGACCTTCAGCAGGGCTCAAGTGAACACGGTCCAGCAGGCCAGCCACTCACTCCCTCAGTTACTGACTCAGTGCCAAGGACGATAATAAACGCAGAGGTTTCAAAGATAAATAGGACGGCCCCTTGCCTACAGGCAGCTCAGAGTCTAGATGGGGGAAGGAAAACAACATTGCGGGGGGACTGCTGTCACGGAGGTAAGTGCAGCTGCTCTGGGAGCACAACGGGGGCGTCCCTGGCTCAGGCTGAGGGCGGGAGGAGGAAAGCAAGGCTGGGGACTGAAGGCAAGAGGCAGACGAGACGAGGAGCGTGTGGAGGGGAAGAGGAGGCTGCAGCGAGGATCCTCCCCGGGTTCCTGGGTGGCAGCCTCCAATCAACAGGACAAACAAGAGAAAAAACAATCTGTAGGAAAAGGCAGAGCTTCAGATCTGCCAAGTGCGAGACAGTCACGGACATGCCAGGGAGCTGCCCAGTGAGCAAAGTTTAGGAGAGAAAATTCCATCTGGACTGGAGGTATTATGTGGGACTCATGAGCATGGGAATGGGTAAACTGAAGACAGAGAGAGGAGAGGAGCCGACAGAACCCCAGGGACGGCACAATTAATAGGGGTGGGGTGGAGGGGACAGAGAGGAACCCAGGAAGCTGACTGAAGGATGGCCTAAGAGTCAGGAGGACGAGCAGAGTGCAGAAGCCAAGAGGTGGGTTTCACAGAGGGGGCTGTGGGGAACAGTGTCCAATGTTCAAAGAGCCCGGGAAGATACAAACCAGCAGTGCCCACTGGATTTGGTGGAGGGAAGCAAAGTCAGTTTCAGAGGAGAGGCTGGAAAGGAAGGCACAGTGCGATGGCGGAGCAGTGGTGAAGGGGCAAAAGAGAGAGAGAGGCCAAGAATACTGGAAGGGAAGGGGTAGGAGGACACAGGGTCAAGGGATGGTCCTTTAAAAGACAAACAGGAAGAAACTGGAGCATCCAAAATGGATCTGAAAGAGAATGAGTCTGCAGATAGACAGGAGAACAGGGAATTGCAGGAGGAGTTCCTAGGGCCCCGAGGAGGCAGAGGGGATGGGACTTAACCAGAGGTACAGAGACGAAGCTGGAAAGGAGGGAACCCTGACTTCACTGAGGTGGGAGGGGAGGAGGCCGGCATGCAGCAGTGTGGGCTGCAAACGGCCCAGAGCAGGCGTTCAGGGAGTTCCTCCTTCATGGCCTCTGCTTGGTCCACTGGACAGGAAGTGGTGGAAACAGGAGAGTCGGGTGGGGGCTGCAGGGGCAAAGTGCAGAACCTTGAAACGGGAAGGAAGCTGACCAGGGGCACGTGAACATTTCTGGGCAGCATCTGAGAATCCACGTGAGGCTGGGGGCCACTGAAAATTTTGGGAAAAGAATGCTTAGCGAAGAAAGCCCTATTTGGGTCAGCCTGGCACTGATATTCAGAACCCGACAGGAAGACAGTAGCAGGAGTCACCGGAGGTTTCATAGCCTCACCAGGCCTGGAGCACGGGATGGATTTGGCAAGGAAAGGTTAGATGACTCTTTGGACGTGTACCTGCTGCCTGTACCTTTTTTTTCGGTTTCCCAATTCTGCCATCACCCCCCTCTGGACAGTAACTTGCACTGCATCCTCCACGATGCCCCACACTTGTTGCTCAAGAAACATTTGAAACCTGACATTTGGGAATCAAATCTGCAACAGCACGGCACACATGTGAAAACCTGCACTGTTTGCTCATAATTCTAAGAAATCAACATTACTTTACAGCATCGTCAAAAATATCTTACCTTCCTGATGTCCTCGTACAGACCTTTCAAGTCTCTCCAGCCAAGGTTAAAAGGATCAGTGTATTTCTCACCGCTCCGTGTTCTACTACAGCAGCACACTGCTGGCGTCACGTGGTGGAACCTGGAGAGGCAGAAATGCACACAGTGGAAGACTGAGCGTTACTTTACTGAGATAACTTCACTTTTAAGTAAGAATTATACAGACCTATGCATATATATACAGCAGAGTATGATGATGGAAAATTTAAGCCCAGATACTTGCTGGAAATTAAGTATGAATATAAAAAGGTCATTATAATTTAGAAAAACATAACAGAATTCTGATCTTGCTCAACAATACATCAATTTTTATAACCAGGACCCTGGGAACCCACAAAATCAAAGAAATATAAACCATGTTCATTGTGTTCTGAGTTTAAATTTTATACAGTTGGGCCTCCATACCTATGGGTTCTGCATCTGCGGATTCAACCAACCTCGAACTGAAAAAAAATATTTATATATATAAAAATATATATTTATATATATAAATATATAAACTCATAAAATTCCAGAAAGTTTCAAAAAACGAAATTTGAATTTGCCATGCTTGGTAACTATTTACACAGCATTTACATTGTATTTACAACAATTTGCACAGCATTTACATTGTATTAGGTATTATAAGTCACCTAGAGATGATTTAAAGTATATGGGATGAGGGGCTTCCCTGGTGGCACAGTGGTTAACAATCTGCCTGCCAATGCAGGGGACACAGGTTTGAGCCCTGGTCCGGGAAGATCCCACATGCTGCGGAGCAACTAAGCCCACGAGCCTGTGCTCTAGAGCCCGTGAGCCACAACTACTGAGCCCATGTGCCACAACTACTGAAGCCCTTGTGCCTAGAGCTTATGCTCCGCAACAAGAGAAGTCACCACAATAAGAAGCCCGTGCACTGCAACGAAGAGTAGCCCCCTCTCCCCTCAGCTAGAGAAAGCCAGCACACGTCAACAAAGACCCAACGCAGCCAAAAATATAAATAAATAAATAAATAAATTTAAAGTATATGGGATGGGGACTTCCCTGGTGGTGCAGTGGTTAAGAATCCACCTGCCAATGCAGGGGACAAAGGTTTGAGCCCTGGTCCGGGAAGATCTCACATGCTGCGGAGCAACTAAGCCTGTGCGCCACAACTACCGAGCCTGCACTCTAGAGCCTGTGAGCCACAGCTACTGAAGCCCTCATGCCTAGAGCCCATGCTCCGCAACAAGAGATGCCACCGCAATGAGAAGCACACGCACCACAACAAAGAGTAGCCCCCCCCCCATCGCTGCAACTAGAGAAAGCCCGCGCACAGCAACAAAGACCCAATGCAGCCATAAATAAATAAATGTTCCTTTAAAAAAAATAAAGTATATGGGATGATGTGTGTAGGTTGTATGCAAATATTATAGGACTTGAGCATCCCCAATTTTGGTATCTGAGGTGGGGGCGTGGCTAGAACCAATCCCCCTCCACCATACCAAGGGACAACTGTATTCCCATTTTTTCAAAAGGCAGAGATCACACAGAGCAGATATTGTGGCACTTAGTTAAACAGCATATCCAATTTGTTGGACTAGCCCATCACAATTTAGAATAGAAATTTACTGGCAGTATGGCCAATAATTTTAGTTGCAATACGGATTATAAACTTACCGTGATATACTATACATATTTGGAAAGGCAGATGTTAAACTCTTCACAAGATTAAAATAGGACATCTATAAAATAAAAGTATTAAGAAACTTGTAAGAATATTTGTGAAAAACTTGTTTATAACACTAGATAAATTAAAACTCCCATAATTTATAATAAAAGTAACCTTTTAGTTGTCCATTTAGACTGCAGACTTTAGAAAAAAATAAGTTTTCTTTCCTTATTACAAAAGCAATATTCGTCATTACAGAAAATATAAATATAAAAAAGCAGAAAATAAAAAGCATCTATAATCTATCCTTCCCCCAAAGACTGCTCCATATTCACATCTATCTTTCCAGATCTGCAATTCCCTTGCATTTAGCTAAGAGTGGGCAGAGAATAGTAAGGATTAGTGTGGTTTACACTCTTTTAAAGTCTTAACTTGTTTTAAAACAAAGAATAATCAAGATCCCAAAAGCATCTGCCCAGACAGTGAAAAAGAAAGGATTTCAATGTTAAGGAAGAAATTTACAGTTACACAAACACTGCCTATTTCAAGCCACTGTTCCTGAATATACTTGGAAATGGCACTTCTTGAAAAGTAATGTCAACAAACAAGCAAGCCCAGCAGCACATTTTGATAATATTAATGAGAGATCAAGAACAACAAGAGACGACTTCTAAAGGATTCAGAGGTGGTGCCGACAAATAGTTCCAACAATTATTGTGCACAGCAGTGGGGACCCACAGACACAGCAGCTAACTTGAAGAATTCAGGGACACAGGCATTTCAAAAATTACTAATTTACTAATCTGATGTGTGAAGGGCTCTTACAGAATACTTGAAGAAAATATCTTGACAAAGGATGGATTTAGCAGTAGAAAAAGAAAACGAAGGTAATAAAGCCTTACAATGTGCTTTCACACTATTTGACTCTCACAACTACTTGTTCTTATACAGCCGGGGAACCTGAAATTCAGAAAAGTCTGAAAAACTGGTAATACGGGTATGTTTACAATATATCAAAAGAAAAGAGCACCTACAGCACTGTGTGCATTATGTGATTCCACTAAAAATGTGTACACCCACACACAAAAAATCAGAAAACAGGGTTTAGAAGCATATAAACCAGGCTATTAAAAATAGTTATTTTGGAATAAATAGGATCGTGGGAGCTTTTTGATTTATTCTTTTAAAATTCATATTTTCTGAATTTTCTTTAGTGAACACACCCTGCTTTAGACATACTAAAATGACAATAAAGGTTGACTTTGCCAGGCAGGCAGTGGCCAAAGAAGGCGGTCCTGAGTTCTATTTTCACCATAGCATTATATTCATTAAACCAGTAAGGACATTTATGACACCCCAGGCATTAAAATGTCCTACGGAAAAGAAGTGATAATCCTTTCATTTTACCATTACATGACACTTAACCTACTTCTGTCAGCCTTCATGCGTGAATGATTCACACGAATTTAGGGTTTATTATGATGCTTATTCAGTCTGAGACCTAACCTCTAACTTGGGGTGAAGAGTTAAAATTACACAGCTAGTACAGAGGCTCTTAACTGGGCAGTGCAACAGTGCAGCTTGTTGAAAGCCTGGAAGGTGGATCTTGGCTCAGATCCCAACATTTCCCGGTAGTTACCTTGAGACAGCTTTCTGATCATCTCTACTCACAGAGATGCTAAGATTAATTGAGAGATCATATGTAAGGCTCTTAGCTGTGTACATTTAATATGGTATGTACTCAACCAAGCTGTCTTCTGCTTTAAGAGTACCTTCAGGCGGGCTTCCCTGGTGGCGCAGTGGTTGAGAGCCGATACAGGGCACACGGGTTCGTGGCCCGCTCCGGGAAGATCCCACATGCCGCGGAGCGGCTGGGCCCGTGAGCCATGGCCGCTGAGCCTGCGCATCCGGAGCCTGTGCTCCGCAGCGGGAGAGGCCACAGCAGTGAGAGGCCCGCGTACCGCAAAAAAAAAAAAAAAAAAAAAGAGTACCTTCGGGCAATGTTTCCCAAAGTGAGGTTAGAGGTGCTCAGGAGAACAGGAAAGTATTCAAAGGGAGTGGTGTGACCGGAGCCACTTGGTGTGCCACTGCTAGCAAGGCAACAACCATCTCCCAATTCCGATTTTGTGTCTTTCCATCACATATTCTCCCTGAAAGCCAACCTTGCCTCTCATGAAGTTACTTTTTTTAAAAAAGAGAAAATGCTGAGTAAGAATCAAGACATACTGACAAGCGATTTGTTACAATCATATACACACTGGTTTCTGTCCTATTCCAAGATGTTTGAACACTACCAATGAAGAAGTTGAGAGAACATACAAACATCAGGAAAAATGGAGCTGTGCTGGGAGAGACGGGCGTGGCTTTACTGTTGTTGCTCTTCGTCCCCAAGGACTATCAGGCCCTAACGGACTTGAACTAGCCACAACACACCCTCCTGAGGCAGACACCAGAAGGCTCATGTATTTACAGTGAAAAATACCACTGACACGAATCAGAAATACACGGTACTGGCATTATCAGCAAGGCTCCTCCTTGTGGTCATTAAGGCAGACATGGAAGACATCCAGCATATTCTCTCCAGGAAAGCACCCTTTCTGTGGCTAAGATAATTGTTTAATGGGCATGGAATTTAAAAATAAATAAATAAATAAGGAGCATCAAAGAAAAGAAGTATCAGTAGCATCAGTGGTGGGTGCATCCATCTCTCCAAATAACATCCTCATCTGCGGTACTGGAAATATCTGAAGGCTGGCTAGGACAGTACTGAAATGGATCCCAGCAGACTCTCTTTCTCCCATATCTCTCTTTACTGCCTAATCCATAGACTAGCCCAGCGGCCATTCTCTCTCCAAATGTCTATTTTGGATAAGTTGTGATTATGTATGCATATGTATCCCAAAGTAGACATTTAGAAATACTACATATTTCATATTGGGAAATGGTCTTTGATGGACACGGAAGTGCACCAAATCTGACTGAAACGGAAGAGTCCTAAATTCAAATAAACTTTAAAAAAAAATGAGCCTGGAGGATGAGAGGAGAACACATACAATTACTATGCGACCGGAGAAGTCTCTAAAAGGACAGTGAGTCCACAGGCCTTGCGTGGTTATGCTTACCAGTACGAGCCTAGCCTGTGGTACGCCAGGAATTAATCACTACAAAGTGCGGCAAAGGACTCACAGAGCCATAGAAACTTGTCAATACACAGGAGCTAAACTGACCGGAAAGGGAGAAAAATGAGATGGAGTCCAAAGGCAACAGGGGAGAGCGTCAGGGAGTCACGGTTAGTGCTCAGATTCTGACTCTGCTTCAAGAAGTCATAGGTCGATTTAAAAATCAAGGTTTCTCCACTTGCGACATCCTCAGGCCTCTTCTCCTTCCAGCCCGTCCAGGTGTGCCCTCCCTCCGAAACAACTACCGCAGGACTGAACTCCGGTCCACTCTAAGCATCAGCCCTGCGTTCTCCACGAGACTTTTCCGCCTATTCCGAGGCTACCCGGACCCTCCGTATCTCTGAGCGCTCAGAGCACCTTTTGCTCTAAAATCCCAATTAAGTTCTGTTGCCCCCGAAGCCCTGGCTGTAACTCGAAAGGAAACACCTGCAGACGCTCTCCACGCTTTACGCATACCCCAAGAGACCACTGGGCCACACCTGCGTTTCCCCGGGACCTGGCTTCTCACCGTCCCTTCCCCACACCCGAGACGCTCCCCCGTCCCCAGGACACGGCTCTGCAGCCCCGCGCGGGTCGCCCACCCCTCGGTTCTGTCCCGTCCTCGGTGCCCCGCCAGCCCTGGGTCGCGTCCCAGCGCAGCCCCGCAGCCCCCGCCCGCCGCTCATGCAGCTCGCCCTCATTCATTCTGCGGCGCCGCTGTCATTAGTGCGGTGACCTCTGCGTCCAGCTACGGCGCGCGCTACCCGGCCTCACCTGCGCGCGGGATGCAGCGGCGGCGGCGGCGCGCAGCCCGGACAGTCCCGCGCGGCCGAGGGAGCCGGGCCCGGGACTCCGCGCCGCCGGCCTCCAGGAGCAGCCGCGCCGCCACCGCCACCAGCACGAGGCCATGGTCCGCGTCTGAAAGTCGCGGCAGAGCTGCAGCCCCGCCTCTGGCCCGGCGGCCCCTCCTGCCGGAACCCGGAGCCGGAAGCCCGGCAGCGGAAGAGCTTCTGCCTCGCCAGCCCCGCCCCTTCTCGCTTCTCCCGAGGGCGCGTCCCGCCCCGGAGGAGGAGGAGCGGCCGCAGGGGGCTGAGCGGCGGAGGGGCGGCTAGATCCCCTCGTAAGCCCGCCCGCCCGCCCGCCGCTGGCTCGGGAGAAAC
Organism: Stenella coeruleoalba; assembly: GCF_951394435.1. Lineage (NCBI taxonomy): Eukaryota > Metazoa > Chordata > Mammalia > Artiodactyla > Delphinidae > Stenella > Stenella coeruleoalba. The sequence continues at coordinate 163,945,390 of NC_137147.1, forward strand.
TAGCGTGATCTTCCTTCCGGGGAGCGGCCTCCCCCGACCCCGCCCAGCCGGTGCCTCCAGCAGTCTCCGCAAAAATGCACCCGTGTTAGACCGGCTGTCATCTAGAAATGCTACAGGGCGCCCGACGAACAATCACGAACTTTCCTGTTGCGTATTTAGGCAGAAGTAGGACGCGAAGCATCGGGTTCCTGTCGTGCTGCCTAATCCGGAGGCTCCAGTTTCCGCGGCTGCTTCTCTTGGGTGTTACCTGCCACGCCGTCGTCTGCTCCTTATGGCGACCTGGCCTTGCAGGAAGTGCCAGCCTTTTGCATCTTTACAGTAACAAGTCAAACCCCGAGCAGGGCTATTGTGAAAGAGAAGTTAGATTAGCCTCGTCTCTCGACTTCTGGACGCTCTCCTCTGAAAACCTTATAGGTATATTGTGGCCTAGTTTGGCAATCTTGCTCACATCTGGATATGTGAGTCCCGCTCGTGGGTGTACTGAGCTGTGCGAAGTTGTTTAATATTTGGTAATGTTGAACCTACTTGTAACCAGCCCGGGGAATACTGGAGAATGGACAGGATTAATGCCCGTTAAGGGTTAGAAAGACCTTTCCTTAATTCTGTGGCCAGATCTACTCTTCTCATGGTAATGAGAGGGTGTCTTTATAAGAGAAGTGATATAATTAATCATTCAGTACATGCGTACAAACGCACAAAGCCTGTCAGAGAAAGTGTAAGCATTGGGGATACAGAAATAGAAGAAGCTTAACTGTCCTCAAAAAATTCACTCTTATGAGAAAATAGACCAGCAAACAGGCAAATGTGATGCTCTGATATTTTTTCTTGTTCTTCTGACTCATGCATTTTGCATTAAAGAATGCAAGTACCCGTATAGCTGAGCACATTTTTACATTTATCTTCAAAATTTTTTAACTGAATAAAAGCATATAATAAAGAAGTTTTTTAAAATGTCAGTTTTATTGAGGTTTTTTCCCCTAATTTTGAAGAATATTATATAAAAGATGTCAGGTGCTTTACAAATTAAGGTTGTTAATATGCACCTGTGGCTTATCTTGATCGAGGTTTATGTATTAAGAAATATCCACAGGTGGAGGTGGCCAAAATAGAGTGTTGCAGTAAACACTTGTACTTGCAACAATCCTGTGACTTAGAATATTTTCATTTGCCCTTTTCTTATAGGTAGAGAAACATATAGGAATTAAGTGTCTTGCCCAAGCTCACATAGTTGGTAGATAGAGCACTACACAATTCTGTTATGCCATTTTCATTTAGAAATTGTTTACCCAGATTAAAACAATAACCTAGCTCTTAAAAAGATGTAATTTGGCAAAGCTAAGTAGGGGGGAAGGCAGATGAAATTTGTGAAGGCCTCCACCATTATAGTATAGCTAAACTTCCCATGAACAATAACCCACCAACAGGACATGCAGAATACAAAGTAGTTCCTTTGACCCAACTAGGCCAAGCATGAGTCTAGAAAGTTAAAACATTGTCTAAGCTGTGCAAGTAATTGCCAAAGAACAGACTCCTGTCGTGCACAGTCTAGAAATGGCTTGGGCCTTTTTGACTGCACTTATACAAATGAAACAACTAGTCACACTGATAAAAATGGAATAAGTGTACAGTTGAAACATTTTCAAAGTTATTTTGATATTGGAGAATTGGCTACACTCGAAGACATTTTATTTCCATAATGATGATACTGTTCAAAACATTAGGACCAGGTTTTACAGCCAAGGAGAGATTACATACAAAATATAACCATATATTGTTTCATAGTACTGCATAGAAACACCTCATCCTGATGTTATTAGATAACTGATAAATGAATTATCAATGTAACTCTGGTAACAACATTGATTGAGAGAAGAGTTGCACTGAAAGGTGAGCAATTTTTGTGCATTTCATATTCTTAGACCAAACTGAATTCTGAAGACTTGAAATAATACCCTTATTTCTACTACCGATTTCTCTGAAATGTTAAGATAACGGGTTAACATGCATTTGGAATTTTCTCTGGGGTCTTAGTCTATGACTGATTAGTTCGCTAAATGTAACAAGGGTGAGGACTGGGTACCTCTGAAGCAATTAGTCTTTTTTGTTCCCTGGCCAGTGATCACAGGTGTTAGGTGATCAGCTGCCTTGCCAAAATGTGAGTCAATCAGTACAAAAAAATAAGTATTAGTGAAACGTTATATACTGCCCATGCTCTACTAAAATTTTAGAGCATCCTAAAAGATAATGCATTAATTATATAATTTAGTCTATTTCCACACAGAGGCTCTCCTAAAAGAGAAGAAAATACACTATTGGATCATCTGCTCCTAATCATAGTCAGGTTTTCTTGATGGATACTAAAATCTGTTTTTTGGTTGACTACCCATTTGTTCCCCCATGATGCTGCCTTATTCACCATGTACTTAGGGGAAAGTGTAAAGAGCTAAATCTGACCCACGTTTGCCTGTTTTTTACTCATATGGAGAAGCTATAAGAATTCTCTTGTTTCTATTATAACTGACATTTAGTTCACCTAGGCTTGTGTGGAATAAAAAGGAGTTATTCCAAACAATTGAACAAATTGACATGATGCCACCTTTCTCCACTGATTCAAAATATTGTTTTCATTATATAGGGAATTCTTACATTACTTTGGACTGTTTCTGTGCTTTTTATGGAGTCCCATTGATTTTTGCATCTATATTGGGGATAGCATTATTTTTGGGGATAGTTATTTTTACAATTTTTAAAATGATAAAGAAGCTCCCATTTCTGTTATTTAAAAAAGTGTTTTCTCAGATTTACACTTTCTTTCTTCAAAAAAAAATCCTACTACGATTTTTGACTGGATTTCCATTATGTTTAGTAAATAATTTGATTGGATTTCCATTATGTTTAGTAAAAATTTGGTGACAGTGACACCCTGATAATATCTCTATCCAGAAACATAGGTTTTTGTGTCCCTTGTTTTAGTAATACACCTGTCCTCTTCTATTTTTTGTTTTAATTTGTTTGGATTAGGAAAACATTAAGATTTTAAGAATTGTACTTAAAAGTAAACATTTTCTGAGTATCTAAAGCATGCCCAAAGCTCTCTTTTTTTCTCTACAGCTTTTTAAATAAAGTATATGGGCTTTAGTGCATGGACTTCATGAAACATAGTTTATCTCTTTAGAGGCAATTTTTAGAATTCTAGCCCTGTGAACAGGCACGTATCAAATGTTTTGAAGTTTCTGATGGGATTGGAAGCAGTTTTGTACATTTAGTAAAACCATCTGTTGCCTGGTTTAGAGTTATTTATGTATGTATCTGTTTCCTTCAATTAATTATGATTTTTCTGAAGGGCAGAAAGAATGTGATTAAGTGTCAAATATTTTTTTGGTTGGATCTACTGGATTGGCCAGTACTGTAATTCTGATACTGTAATGCAGCTCACCTCATTTTATTCATATATTCTTATTTATAAATAAATTGCACATCCCGTTGGTCTCCCATAAGTGAAAATCTTTGAAGACAGGGTATGTGTCTTGTTTTAAACTTTTTTCATCTCCCATCTTCTTGGACAGTTTAATATACTGTAATATATGAATATTGAATAGATATGGTTGAAAATAAGTCTTTAAATAACAAAGTATGAACAAAGTAGTAGTTTAAGTTGATTTTGTTAAACAACTGTAGGCTTTCTAAGGACGATTAATGCCGTATATGCAACAAATGAGAACATTAAGAAGGGTTGTCTTTTTTCTTTTATCAGCTGTGTTGCCAATTGATCCTGTTAAAGAAAATTATGTGCGTAAAGTGAAAAACTGTGTTTTCTCAATTGCCTTCCCCACTCCTTTCAAATCAAGAGTACATCTTGTAGCAGTTTCAAAGGTTAGGCTTTACTTTTTCACAACACTTAACTCACTATAACTTTTGTCTAAAAAATTAGTAATATTTTTTTCAGAGTTAAATTGTTAATCTATTGATAAATGATTATCTTTGTGTTTAAAATTTGTAACTTGGAGAATGTCATTCTTAGAAGTCACTTTTTGATACTTATTCCTGGAGCCTAGTACTCAGTTTCATTTTAAAGTTATCTTACAAGGAAAACACACTTTTATGGAAAAAAGGGGTAAATGAGTTAAATTCTTAGAAAGGGGCTCCAATAACAAATTCTAAATTATTCTCTCATGATATAGATGAATTTGGGATAACAATAGGACATTTATTTTTTTCTAGTTCCTTTAAAGAATATGTACTAGGAAGAATATTATTTTACCATGCATAATAAGAAAGCCATAACAATTTTAGGACTATCTAATAGACCTAATTTTCCCAAGTAGCATAAATAATCCTAGAAAGTACGGTACATCTCTTCTGAGAAAATATTAATGTAATTTTGGAAGAAGTTTATCCTTTTAATTTTCTTTTTTCCATAAAGTTTATTTTCTCAAAAACTATTAAAGGATTACTTAAGTTTGTAAGAAGATTTTTCTTTTCCTGCCTCAGCAAGTGCTAGAAGATATTTTGGACCTTGATTTATCTGTCTCAGAAACAGATGATTTTATCTAGCTTGTAAGTGGCGAAAAGATAGTACCTGGATCCATTCCATTGGCTCACAGATATGGGGGCCACCAGGTAAGAGTAGCACCAATATCACTTCCTTATGCAAATATAAACAGCTGGTAGAAATGCTATCCTATTGAAGAAGTTATTTTGCATTAATTTCTAATATTAGTGTATTGAGACTTCAAGAAGATGTTTCTAAAAGAATGTGTCATATATAGATTAGCTGATGTGATTTCTTGTGATGAAGCTAGGGTGTAAGTTTTTCTAATGGAATTGAGAAAACTGGGGCAGCACAATATAACATTTCTGTGATTATTGCTAGAGAATTCATTCAGTGGAGTTTTGGCAAGAGATTTAGGCAAAGTCAGGCCACACGGTGAGTCAATATAAAAGCCTCAGAAGGGCAAATAGAATATAATTTTGGCAGGATAGCTGTAGAACAGTTTTAGAACTGCTAGAAATTAAGTCAGGATTAATTGGGGATGTTATACATGCTGAAGCAATTAAGAAGGCACCTTCTAGAAATACAGCAAGACGTTGAAGCAAGTTCAATGTGTGGAATCTGATTTTAAAAAAAGGAGAGGAAACACAGAACCAATTGTTGAAATTGCTGTGACTTTCTTGTGAGTTAAAGATTAATTGATTAATTAATTTAAGAGAATAGAGTGATGTGTAACTTAGCAAGTAATTGTTGGCAATAATAATAATTACCATCTTTTGAGCACTTGGGTGTGTTGGACACAATGCAAGGCATTTTGCGTATATTAACATTCATTCTTACAACAATCTGGCAAGGGTTTTCCCATTTTACAGAAGTGAAAGGTCAGTCTCAGTGAGATTAAGTTACTCAAACAAATTTCCACAACTAGTAAGTGGCACAGCTGGGAGCTGAACAACCACAAACAAATTTTAACAGAAAAGTTTGGAAACAGTTAACCATGTACATTCAAAAGCAATTTTTTCAGGTACAGTATGCTCCTGATTTTATATTGTATGTGTATAGCATAGGCAAATTTTCTACTAATAAATCATTCCTAGTTCCTATTCTGGAATTAAATAGATCAGTTCTCAGTATTCTACACCTAACAAACTTGAGCTCAGCTATAAGATGATGAAGAAATTAATTATATGTCTTAAATTTATGATTTTTAAATGAATTTCAGTTACGTCTTATGGATTGAATTTTATTTTCACCTTTATTCAGGTTGTTGATTGTTATAATCTTAAAAATGCACTATTCCATTTTCAATTTTGACAAGGTAACTGATTATAAATTACAACAAAAACTTTAAAGGTTAATAAACATGAATAATTTTCCCTTTTAGTTTGGGATATGGGCAGATCAGCTCGGGGATGGAAGAGCCCATCTTATTGGAATTTACATGAACAGGTACTACATGTTTTCTTAAATAATAGCTTTTCTGCTCAATATTAACACAAATCTGCTAATATTCAGGTTTTTTTTTTTTAAGGCAGGGTGAAAAGTGGGAGCTCCAATTAAAAGGCTCAGGAAAAACCCCATACTCCCGGTACTTCTTTTTTTTTTTTTTTAGTCATCTAAATAAAAATTGGTGTTATCTTAATTATAACTGAAAATCTTTTTTATCATATTACCCATAGAAATGGCGACGGCAGAGCTGTGCTTCGTTCCTCCGTGAGAGAATTTTTGTGTAGTGAGGCTATGTACTATCTCAGAATTCCCACTAGCAGAGCTGCAAGGTAATTCCTCTTCCCTTGAAGCTAACTTTCAGGACTGCATCATGTTATCTCCAGAAATGTGTCAGTCAAGTGAGCAGATAAACCCCCAATAGCATGATTTCTCATCGTTTCTTATAGTTTTAGTTACTTCTTGAGAGCTTGCTAGAAGTACAGTACAGTATAACTTTGTTTGATTCTCTTACCTTTCAGTCTGGTTGTAAGTGATGATGCAGTATGGAGAGATCAGTTCTACAATGGAAACGTTGTGAAAGAACGAGGTAATAGCAGTTCTTAGAACACTTACATAAAGTTAGACTAAGTTCTTCAGGAACAACAGAAATTGGGCATCTTTGCAGTCTTCTTAAAACATGACCTGGGGATCTTCATGATGTAATTTCAGTGTTATGATATTATAATAGAATATCCTTTCCCACACCCTTACATCACTAACCCATCCTTTTCTAACAACAAACTTCTGGGAAGTTAACCTGGGAAGTTTATGAACAGCCAGCAAAACATTATAAAGCCAGTGCATGAACATTCATATACTTCCTTCCCAGGAGACCCCCTCAGACTTTACCTCAGATCCTGATTGCTCTTACTTCATGTTTACTTCCAGTAAGTTCGGTTAACTTTTCCTTCAGCTTTTAGTAGGTCAGAAATAAATTAGAAAGGGGATGAGAAAGTGCCGTAGAGCAGTGAAAAAGGAAGAGTGAGAGAAACTTGACTCTGAGTCTCTGGAGAGGCAGGAGACCTGAAAATCAATAAGAAACATATTTAACTATTTAAAATGCAGAGCTATTGAGAACCGCTGACAGCCCTACTTGCTTTATTAGGCCCCTTGGACATCACTGTGTTACGGGCCAGTGTTTTTACTGCTGTTTATAGTGATTCACCAAGAGAACATTTTATGTTCTTCATGCTTTGCGAAAAATATGTTTTGGTAAGGTTTTCATAATAATCCCCCTAGAATATTCATGTTAATTAAACATGAATTAAAGGTTATTTATCTTTAAGGCATCTCTCTCTCTCCTCTTTAATATTATCTGGATAAAATGCATACTATTACTGCACATGGGGCTTTAACAGCTATTTAGGTCTTTTTGTTTATGGTGATTGGAAATGAGATTCCGATCACAGACTGTTAATATGATGGGCACAATACTACTTTTATGTCTGTGACGTGTATATTGTTAATGTGAATTTTTTTTTGGCCGCGCCTCATAGCCTGTGGGTTCAATCCTGACCAGGACCTGGTCGGGATTGAACCCAGGCCCTCAGCAGTGAAAGGGCAGAGTCCTAACCACTGGACCACCAGGGAATTCCCTGTTAATCTGAATTTTGAATTAGATGGTTTGGAAACCAAACTGAATGGTTTCAAATTATCTCAAGTATTTCTCCTTTTTAGGCCGTTCATAGAATTTCCACATCTAAGTCATATACAGATATTTTGATTGTGCTTTTCCCTAATATTCGCCCAGCAGACACTGTAGGAAAAGAGCTGGACAGGCAAAAAGAATATGTGAAACCTCTAACTGGCTCTGTGGGAATTGATTTGTGACTTTGGGCAAGTCACATTTTCCCCCTGTTTCTCCAACTAAAATGAGGGGTTAGATGAGATGACACCTTCTATGTCTTTCAGTAATGACATTCAGTGATTCAATGGCTATTTATAAAGCAAACATTCAGAATCATCTATTGAGCTCTTTTTTTCCTAAATGAATGTATTTTTATTGCTAAAAAAAAAAAAACCACATGAAAATAAATATTCAGATTACTAGCGTGAATGAGTCCTGACTATATGGATAACTTAGTCAACCCAGAAAATACTAATTAGCCCTTTTCTGTGCATACCACTGGACTCATCTCTGGGGGTCCAGGAGTAATAAGTATATACCGTGGTCCCTGGTCTTAAGAAACTCAGTCTTCAGACACTATAGCAATAGTGTCTATAGCAATAGACACTATAGACTCCATAGCAAATGAATAATAAATAATCTGAGGTTAGGAAAAGGGCAATCCGGTTAGCTTTATGGAGGAAGTGGGAATTGACCTTGAGCACAAGATTAGAAAGTTAGCAAGGATTTCAGTATGGAGAGAAGAGGGGTTGAGGCAGGGAGAAGTGAACAGAGGCCCAGAGGTAGCAGCGAGTATGGTGTTTCACTGAAGGACAGCACCAGCAGAGCAGCAGCTTTGTCATCTGGGATAGACCTCACCTTGACATGGAAACACGTGTCAGTACAGCATTCCTTATAAGAAAAAAGCGTGACTTCATTTACTAATTGTCTTAATAATGTCTATGATCAGAACGGAAGGCGGAAATAGAAGGCTACAAACAATCACAAAATGCATAGATTCACTGTATTTCTTCAGCATATTCATAAGTTAGAACATATGCAAATTTTTTAAATTGAAGTTAATTTCCAATTAGTTACACAAATGGAAGTCATGTACAGGGACTGTGCCACAGAAATATTCCACTAATTCTATATTTCAGGGTGAGGTACAGGGAAAAGGTCACAACTGAGGAGACAGTGGGAGCCTAACAGTTTAACCAAGCAGCATCTCACTAGGCTGGGGCCTCAGTATTTCTGAAGGTGTTGTGGTTCCTCACATTCTAACCGATTCAGGCGTAAAGAAAGACAGAAAAATCCTTGACCCTTTCTAGGATGTAAATTAATTGTTTTTCTGATAAATCCAATCACTGTATTCTTTTTTATTAAAGTCATTTCATTTTAAAGAAAAACATATGCTGTGTTTGCGTAGTTTAAAATAGTTTATGCTAAAATAAATGTTTCTTTTCCAGGTGCAGTAGTGCTGCGTGTTGCAAAATCATGGTTTAGAATTGGATCGTTAGAAATTTTGGCTCATTATGGTGAACTGGATTTACTAAGGTTAGAAAACCATTTTTTCCAATGGTAGAAGACAATTGAAAGAAATGCTTATTTATGTGCTGTGAAGTTAAAATATTTTTGGTTTTCTTGTAAGTAAAACCCAAAATTTCAATTAATAGATATTTTCAACACTTGCTGTGTGCCTAATATCGTGTGGGTTTCTATGAGGCTGAAAGAGAAGGGTTTAGACCCAGTAGACCCTTTTCTCAAGGAATGCTTTTATCTAGTGTGCAACCCAGGTGGAACTGAGGGCCTCTGTGCTACCCAGACACCTGGGTGGAAGTGACTCAAACTCCCCAATTCTGCAATTCCCTTCCAAGTTCTGGGATTCCCAGGATGCGTCCTCTGTCTCATATGTCTTCTTTCCTGGACTCTGGTTTTGACATGTGTGTGATGCCTGTTTCATCCTGGGTTGACCCAGACATGAAGCTCAGTCCCTTCAACAGGACAAAAGCAAACAAAGAACAGACTGAAATTGCACAAAGCGCTTAAGAACAAACCTTACTGGAGATTTCTTCAGGGAAGACAGATGAATGGTTCCTTCAAAAGAGCAAAAGCTCTTCCCCTTGTGTCATGCAGTATATCTTCCATCAAACTCTGATGCCTTGGTGCCTGTGGAATCTGCACTCACAAAGTTTGTCTTCCTCAAGCCAACTTAGCAGGACGTTTCTTCAAACAAAAACATTTACTCCCGACTTCCCTGGTGGCGCAGTGGTTAAGAATCCACCAGCCAATGCAGGGGACATGGGTTTGAACCCTGGTCCAGGAAGATGCCACATGCCGCAGAGCAGCTAAGCCTGTGCGCCACAACTACTGAGCCTGTGCTCTAGAGCCTGCGAGTCACAACTGCTGAGCCTGCGTACCACAACTACTGAGGCCCACGTGCCTAGAGCCCATGCTCCGCAACAAGAGAAGCCACCGCAGTGAGAAGCCTGCACACCACAACAAAGAGCAGCCCCCGCTCACTGCAACTAGAGAAAACCGGCGCTCAGCAACAAAGTCCCAATGCAGCCAAAAATAAATAAATAAATTTTTAAAAATATTTACTCCTTTAAGAGGAATTCTGTTTCCATTTGTTAAGAGCATACAGTTCTAAAAAGCCATTAGAATATATAAGAAAAAAATTCTCTTAGACAAACCAGAATCATTTGAAATATGAATCCTACACTGTAGGTATCAGCTTAGTAAATCCAGATACCTGGTCCACGGAGAGAATGGGGAAAGGGAAGTGAACGCGCAGAGCAGAGAAGTCATCACCATTGTCACGACCATCCTCTGAGTCTTTTTAGCAAATGTTTACTGAACTCAGGGCCATCCCAGCTTGTTGAGAGAGAGGTCTCCTCTCACTGGGCATTTTCACTTCTCATTTGTTTTTTTTTGGGTCACTTCTGCTCAGATTCACTATGTCACTGAAATTGTTCTATCTGGTGGTCATAGTTCAGTTATATTTCACTTATCTCTATGACATTTGATGTATATTGGTGAGCACTTTATCCTTAAAATGACTGGACTGGCTAACATGACTATGTATGTATGCCTTTTTGTTTCCCAAGTGCCTGAAACAATTCTCTAATCCACTCTAAACAAACTCACTCCTACTGGACTTTAATAATTCCTAAGTCATATCTACAACCCCCAGTTATTTTCAGGATTCTCTCTTATCCAATGCAATAGTATCAATAGTTACTCATTAGTCAGTTAAAACAGGGAATTAAACATAGGATACATATACAACTTAAATATTTTAACTTCAAACCTTGGCCAATTTTTTTGACATCTTATTTGTGAAACCTTACATGACCTTCCACACATAAATAATCATTCTCTGCTCTGTTATCTTTATACTTTTTATATATTTCTATTATTGCATGTATTATACGGTAATGTCATTATTTCTTCAGCTGTTCTTCTCCCCTAATAGACTGTGTGCTCTTTAATGTCTGGGTTTGGGTCTGTCATTCTTTTTCCTAGCACTTGGAGGTTCTCAATGGATGTTTATTGAATTAATCTGAATTTGTAACATAATAAGATGGCATCTAATATGATCTTAGAAACATATTTCCAGTTGTGATTGGTATTGAGGAAATATTTCTCTATGGCTATTTTGGGAGTAAAATCTTATTTAACTTTTTTTTTTTTTTTTTTTTGGCGGTACGCGGGCCTCTCACTCTTGTGGCCTCCCCCGTTGTGGAGCACAGGCTCCGGACGCGCAGGCTCAGCGGCCACGGCTCACGGGCCCAGCCGCTCCGCGGCGTGTGGTATCTTCCCGGACCGGGGCACGAACCCGTGTCCCCTGCATCGGCAGGCGGACTCTCAACCACTGTGCCACCAGGGAAGCCCTTCTTTTACTTTTTAAAATTCTAAGCATGCATCTAATGAATTCATGAATGTCAGGAGTGGATTGAGATGATTGGATACTCAATACTGTATTCTGAGGAACACTGATGCTATCTCCCCTTTATCTCTAGGATGTTACTAGACTTCATCATACAGGAACACTTCCCCTCAGTAGATGTCAAGGAACCTAACAGATATTTGGTAAGTTTTTTAAAAGAAAGGACAATACTCTGTTTTCTATCATTGGCCGGCCACCTTAGTGGTTACAACTTAGCACTTAAAAATCTAAAGTTAAAAAAGGAAATGTAGAGCATTTTGAACATTTTGTTAAAGAAAGAGACGATGAACCACCTTGTAAACAAGACATAGATAAGGAAGTTGTTCTGTTTGAAAGGTAGCTAGAAAAAGAGAACAGGTGCGGCTACATCCTGACTATATACATTACTTTTTGAGCAGCATTTGTAACTTGGTCACATACATTGTTTTCTCACATGTTGGATATATAGGTATTTCTATAGTAGTAGTTCTAAAATAAATGCATACATAATAGGCAAATGTGATTTTCTATTCTTGTGGAAAGTTTTTGATCTTCATTAACTTTTTCTTTCTTTTAACAGCCACAGAGAAGGAAATTCCTTTATTTTTCTTGGTGACTCATTTCAAAATTTAATAACGCATTTTGCTTACATTTAACTCCCTGTGCTGAATTCTAATGTTTTTCCTTTTCTTATTGTACATGAAGAAAACCTGGTCATAATACTATGCCTGAGCCTTGTATATATTATTTCTGGATCAATAACTCTATGTTCTTCCATTGTTTTCTTACACGTACTACTTTCCATCTCTTTAGTCATCTTTTGGCCCACCTTTGAGAACACCTTTTCATGTTGGAAATCGGAAGATCCTAAAAGAACACATGTTACTGAAAAATCTGAAAATTTTCTAAATTTCATTTTAGGATTTTTTTTCTACTGTGGTGTCTGAGACGGCACAGCTTATTGCCTTGTGGATGTCTGTTGGTTTTGCTCATGGTAAGTTATCTACTGACATTTCATGCTTCTGATGAGAAAGTAGAATTAATTTGTTGAAGCAGAAGACTTCTTTTTTGTGTATTTCAAAATATTCCTGCCAATGAGCAGGAATAACATTTATAATATATGAATTTATTTTTAGCAAGAGAGAAACAACTTTCTCATGTTTAAAATGATTTTGAACGGAACAGATACACAAAATAGAATAAGCGTATTCGACCCATTGATGTTGTTACCTGTAAAGCTTTTTAACCTTGTGAGTATATATTATATTAGGTCTTTTAAAAGCTTTTTAAAAAACCATTAATCATAAAAGCACTACATGCTTATGGTAAAGAATTTAAAATATACAGAAGTGCATGTGAGTTCTGTTCTCCAGGAGAATCGTTATTAACCATTTTATCTCAATTCTTCTAGACTTTTTTTCGATGGTATTCATATATCCCCTACAAAAACAGTAGGGCTGGCTTGTGTGTGTCTGAAGCCATTCACTGTGTGGGGTTACATTGGAAGGAATATCTGCCTGAACTAAGAATAACTGTCTTAAAATAAAAGCAAGTCACATATGTACTAAGGTCTCTAGATAAATGCCAAAGGGGGATCCCACATTGTAAAACTTGAAATCTGCTTTAATTACATCCTCGCTGGGTCTCACTGTGGTGGGTAGGGTGGTGAGCAGGGGGGTGTTTCAGAGGTTTTGCTGTTCTGAACTGTGTGGCAGTGACCACCATGCATTTATATCTTTACATTCTCGAAGGTGAGTTTCTGAGGATAAACTCCTGAAAGTGGACTGGCTGGATTCGAGTCTATATATGCACTGAACATTTTGATAAGCAGGGTCATCCTGCTCTAAAAAAGGTTGAAACTGTCTACACTGGACACTGTTGCCACATGCCCAGCTATCCTATATTGGGCTGGTGTATGCATTCCCTGCCTCCCTCCTGCCTCACACTCCGCCCCCATCCATGACCCGCTCCCCGACCTAGGTGGTCCCACTCCCTCCCCACACACTGCTGGTGGTCTGCAGCTAAGGACTGTTATGGGGTACATATCCATATTTTTACCTTTTCCCCCTCTCACAACCTTTGAAAATTAATTAATGTTTCTTTAGTAGTCTCAATTCCATTCCAAATAACATATATTTTTAAATAAATGCTAGAAATTCAGGATAAATGAGAGGAGCTTTCATTTCTTGGACCTTTTGTTCCTGTAGTATTTGACATCTTTGGTTGTGGAGGAAGTATACAATGAAAGGCTAAATTTAATTTTAAAATACAGTTTTAATATATATTAAGCTATTTGACTTCACCAGTTAAACTTTCAATTGATAATTTGTTTCATTTCTAAAGCAAATGCATTTTCATGACCTTTCCTATTCTGTATAAATTTTATACAGTTAAAAATGCTTTATTATTTTATTGTCATGTTTTGGGCATCTTTTGTTGTTGTTGTTTTAGGTGTTTGTAATACTGATAACTTCAGTTTGTTATCCATTACAATTGACTATGGTCCATTTGGTTTTATGGAGGCCTATAATCCAGGTATGTATGATTTATATGTATATTCCTTATTTCACTAAGAAAATTATCACTGGTTTATTTTAGATAAACCATTATAGCTAACTCAGTAGTGGGGTGGTAGAAAGAATTGGGTTCATTCATAAAACGGTCATTTTATGTGCTACTCAATCTTCCAGGTGCCACAGGGATACAGTATTGAGTCCTTTGTGGTCTCTGCCCTCAAAAAATGACATATTAGAGAAGATGACATGAGGGGAGGAAGGGAATGTGTTGTCAGACAGACATGGGTCTGAGTTCTGGCATCTGATCCTTAATCTGTGCCCTTGGATGAGTAACTTAACGTCCCGCTTTACTAATCTGTAAAAGGATCAGAGCAGGCTTTGTGGGGGACATGCTATCAAGTTGGAGTTTGAAGTACGTGTGTGATAACCTGGAAATTCTTGTAGGTTAGAAATGTATTCCTCTATTAGGCAAATAATCATATTTTAAAAGATTTTCATGTGCATGGGTATTAAGTATTTACATTACTTTGAAGTTAAACGTTTAATGTCAGAAAGATTTTTATCTAATATATATAAATTTATTAAGTTTAAACTTAAAAATGAAGAAAGAGGGACTTCTCTGCCAGTCCAGTGGTTAAAACTCTGCGCTTCCACTGCAAGAGGCATGGGTTTACTCCCTGGTCAGGGAACTAAGATCCTGTATGCCACGTGGCACGGCCAAATAAATAAATAAGTAAATAATTTTTTTAAAAATGAAGAAACTATTATAATTATCCCCACTGTAAAGCAATAGTATTTTTGCTCTAAACAGATTTTGTACCAAACACATCTGATGATGAAAGAAGATATAAAATAGGAAATCAGGCTAATATTGGAATGTTTAATTTAAACAAGTTGTTACAAGCTCTAAACCCATTACTGGATCCTAGGCAAAAGCAACTGTGAGTAAATCCGAAATCTACTAATTAAATCTGTGTGAAAATATATTTGTATAATGATCATGTTTTGAAAAGCAAGAAACATTTTTAAAACCATACTATTTAATCTTTAATAACAAAGGCTTTCAAACTATATATATGTGTGTATATCTATTTTTTGGGGGGGTACCATTTTGGCTTTTTTCCATAGTTATCAGGATAAAGTCTTTTCCTATTTATTGCTTTTTAGGTGCTGTGAAATCATGGTTTATTTCTTCTTTGATCCAAGGGTTATTTATCACAGTGTTTCTGAATTTCTAAGTAGTTGGGCTTATTTTGTCCATATTTTTATGATCAAAGAACGTGTTTGGTAAAATCTAGTCAAAATGTGTTACAGTTTCTTTATGGTCCAACATAATAAATTTTTGTACATATTTCATGATCATATAAAAAATGTGCACAAACGTTTTAATATATCAGATTGAATGTATTGAGTATATTATTCAAGTCTTTTATGATTCTGTTTATTTTTTTATCTATTAGATAAGTTTGATTCATAAGAGATGTGTATTAAAATGTCCCACTTTAATTGTATTTTTAGCAAGCAATTTTTTCTAATTCTTTTGAATTTGTGCAATATGCCATTATTGGTACATACTGATTTTTTTCTTATATTTCCTTCAGAAAATGTGCCTTTTATCCTAATACAGTGACCCCCTTTATCCTGATTAATACTTTTAGCTCTCAATTTCAACTTATCTGATATTAATATTCATGCTTACTTTTGTTGTATTTGCCTTGAATCTCACTTTATTTTTTTTATCTTTATCACATGGTTTTAAAGTATGTTTCTTATAAAAGTAAACAAAACATAGCCAGGTTTTAACTCAATGTGATGGTTTCTGATTTAATAGACGTATGTGGGCTTTTCACATCTATTATAATAATTGATTTATTTTATTCCTTCTGTCTTACATTGTGTTTTATTTTACATGTTAGTTTCCCCCCATTCTCCTTACCTTTTTATGATTTGAGGAGCTTATCCATTCCTCTCCAACCCCCAACTTTGATTTGGAAACTACTGCATCCCCCACCCCTCACAGTTATCTTGTTTTTCTGCCACTTTCTCTACTGTTATATGAGAACAAGTTTCCAAATATTTTCCCTCACTAAGCTCCTATTTGCCCATTGTTTTTCCCTCCATCCCAATGAGACCTTTAGAATGCTTTTGTTTTACCTCTAATTACCCAACTGCTACATTTTGCTAAGATAGTTTAATATTTTGAATTTCAGACTGTTAGTAGGTTTTCCCTTGAAGTATCTCCCTTCCACCCCCCTCCCTGCATTTCTAGTCATTTTACTGCTTACTAACATTGTTTTTATTATTTTTTTAAATTCCGTCTTGAAGTCTCTGCCTTGATTACTTTCTTAAGTATTTGACTCACATGGAGTATATAGGTGATATACTTTCTGAAATCTTACGTAACCATTAATATTTTCATTTTACTCTGATTGAGATGTAGGGTATTAGATAAAGTATGGATTCAGTTGCTTGTAACAGAAATCCCAAATAATAGTGGCTTGAACAAGGACATGTATTTTTCCCTCACATAAAAGTATGGTAATTCATGTTGGTAATTCAGGGCTGGTATGGGGACTCAGTTTTCTGAGTCCCAGACTGCTTTTAGCTTTCTATGCCACCATCCATTGTCTGTGGCCCTCATGGTCTGAGATGGGACCATCTATCACGTCCATATTCTAGGTAGGAGCATGGAGAAGCAAAGAGGCAAGTCCTCAATACTGAAGGACACATTTCAGAATTTATACACATCACTTCCCTTATTTCGCCCTGGCCAGGACTTAATCATATAGCCATATACATGTAGTGGCCTTATACTGTATCAACTTAGCTAAACTGGTCGAAAAATGCCCTTCCCTGTTTGGTCACGGGTTGGGTTGGCCACAGGAGAAATCGCCAAGATCTGGAAGGCAGAAGAGAAGCAGCAGTGTTTACACCCAGAGGGCTGGTATAGGGTTGGGCACTACTGCAGCTCACACGCCTTGTCAGGGGCTGGATTTGAGCAGAGGCTTGAAGGAGTAACAGGAGCAGCCACAGAGATATGTGGGGGAAGAGTGCTATAGGCAAGGGAATAGCCTGTGCAAAGGTCCTGAGGCAGGAGTGTGTGTGGGTGTTTAAGGAACAGCATGAAGGCCAGGGTAGCTGTAGCAGAATAAGCAAGGGGAAGAGTCATAGGAGATAAGGTCAGAAAGGTCAGGGGAGTGGAGCTTCAGAGTGTGTTGAGCATCTGTATAATTTAAAATACATTAAGAATGTTAAGAAATAGACAATTTGTTTAAAAATGGGTTTAAAGTTAATAACTTTAATTTTTAAATTTTTATGAAGTATTTCACTATTTTCATACATTCAGGCAAATAAAATGTTATTGTATTGGGTGAAGTATCTGTAATGCATTATTTTGGGTCTAAGATAATTTTTAAAATACGCCAGGGCTTCCCTGGTAGCGC
The DNA here is from genome assembly GCF_951394435.1 of Stenella coeruleoalba. Classification (NCBI taxonomy): domain Eukaryota; kingdom Metazoa; phylum Chordata; class Mammalia; order Artiodactyla; family Delphinidae; genus Stenella; species Stenella coeruleoalba. The sequence goes on from NC_137147.1 coordinate 163,962,866, forward strand.
AGTGGTTAAGAATCCGCCTGCCAATGCAGGGGACATGGGTTTGAGCCCTGGTCTGGGAAGATCCTACATGCTGTGAAGCAACTAAGCCCGTGTGCCACAAATACTGAGCCTGCGCTCTAGAGCCCACCTGCCACAACTACTGAAGCTCACGCGCCTAGAGCCTATGCTCCGCAATAGATAAGCCACCGCAATGAAAAGCCTGCGCACTGCAACGTAGAGTAGCCCCCGCCTGTCACAACTAGAGAAAGCTGGTTTGCAGCAACGAAGACCCAATGCAGCCAAAAATAAATAAATTTAAAATAAAATAAAATACACCAAAAAAGCCATTTATATAACTATTTTGGTATTATAAAGACATATTAACATTTATCCTATAAGCTAATTGTATATAGTCATATTTCAGGAGTTACCTGATTTGACCTGTACTGTATCCAAATCTTTGAGACAGTAAATTTATATTGACAACTTTCTCTAAGGTATGATATACAATTAAATCACTAAATCAGAATCAGTAGTATGTAATCGAATGCTATTTAATGTATGAGAAAGTTCACTTTGTTCATGTAAAATGTAATTCAAGAATGTTAACATTTAAGCAAGGTTTAACGGTGCTATCTTTTTTCTCCCTCAGTGCTGCTCAGATTCTTGAGGGGTATCCCATTCTTTATGATACAAGGTTTGTTGTTTGTTTGTTTTAACACATATTAGAGCATCCTGCTTGGTTTGAGGGCAATTCTTAAACAGTGAGAAATTTAACAACAAATCAAACTGACATTTCTCCTTTTAGATTTAGAGAATTGTTCAAAGCCAAATTGGGATTACTTGGAAAAAGCAAGGGTGATGATGATTTAATTGCATTTCTCTTACATGTGAGTTTATCATTTTATCTCTTTTTCCGGATTAACATTTGAATGACTATTCCATATATTCTTCAAGAATTGAGGTTGCTAAATGTAAGTATTTTCATTAGCTCATGGAAAAGACAGAAGCTGACTTTACAATGACATTTCGGCAGCTCAGTGAGATCACTCAAAGCCAGTTACAGGAGCTCAGCATTCCTCAGGTATCAATTTGTGACTTTTGGCTTTTTTCTTAACTCAGTTTTCTTTAACAGATTTGTTGAGGCATAATTTACATACCCTAAAATTCTCCTCATTTTAAGTGTACAAGTCAATGATTTTTAAATAACTTACAGATTTATGCAGTTATTGCCACAATTCAATTTTAGAACAATTCCATCACTCTGAAAAGATCCTTTTTTGCCCATTTGCAGTCAATCCCTTTTTACTACTTCCATCCCCAAGCAACTACTAGTCTACCTTCTGTCTCTTTGCCCTTTCTAGACCTCCCTGTAAATGGAATCATATGGTATGTGGTCTTTTGTGTCTGGCTTCTTCGCTTAGCATATTTTTGAGGTTCACCCATGTTGTAACCTGTATCAGTGGTTCTTTCCTCTTTAGTATTTTTAAGATCTTTTAAGTACGTCTTAAAATATTATTTCCTCTTTATTACTTTATTACTCCCTTTTTGGATGGACCACATTTTGTTTATCCAGTTACTAGTTGACAGACATTTGGGTCATTCCCACTTTTTGGCTATTGCGAATAAATACTACTATGAACGTTCATGTACCGGTTTTTGTGTGAACATATTTTCATTTCTCTTGGGTAGATACTAGGAGTGGAATTGCTGGATTGTTTAGCAAATTTATGTTTAATTTTTTAAGAAACTGCCAAGCTGTTACCAAAATGGTTCTTCTTAATTCAGTTTTAAGAAAGGTGTTGCCTTGTTTTTTCAATACTAATCTGCTACATTTATGGAATAATATGGGTATTAACCAGAAGACTCCCACTTATTATAGATTTTTAGAAACATAGCTCTGTTTATAAGGTGTAAGTCTTTTATATTGCATTGTTTTTATTATTTTTCAGATGAAAATCTAGGCATATTTTTTAAAATTTCAATTTCTTCATTATATTTCATGACTTCTGTGTTAACTAAAAAAAATTATTTATATATAAAAACTATTTGTGTATAGTTCTCACAGGTATGTAATTGCCATAAATTACATTTTTAGGAGTGATTTGAATAAAAGAATGTCTACCTATTCAGCAAGAAATCCAGCAAAATGTTAACCAATAAGCATCTCTGATATAATTTAAAAATTATTAATGAACTGTCAGAACTAATTATCATTTAATGTGAGATTTAACATTTAACATTAACTGAGACAAAGTAATGTTAAAGTGATTTGAACGAGTTCTTGACAGATATTAATATTTAAATTACTGAGTGTTGGGAAAATTTGAGAGAGATCATTACACTTTTAATCATTTTAATAGTTAATTTCTGTGTCTTCTGAATTTCAGACCTTTTAACTCCCTAATTCTTAACTAGAGCTAATAGCTTATTCGTGTTCCCTTAGCCTTTATGTATATTTCTATAACACTTCTAAAATGGCATTGACTTATTTGTTTACACACTTTCCTTTTTAAAAGCAGTAATTATGTCTTATTAATTTTTTTTTCCTTCCCAACTAACATAGTTCCTAGCACACAGTTGACATTCCATAAATATACGTTAAATGAATTAATAGATAACTAAATAAAACAGTTACAAATTAAATTTTTTAAGTAAATTATATATTACGTGAGTTTTCCCTATTTAAAGGAAGGGTTTTGATAATGTAAGTATTCACATGTAATGTCTATTTATAAGAACTATGTATATTTTTTATTTCTCTTAAATCATGCCATTACATGTATCTCCATGAATTAGAATTTGAGTTGAAAGTTATATAAAGAAAAGGAAAACATTATTCCTTTTTAGTACTACTTCTACTTGAAATAGAGAACCTTAAGAGAAATCTGGATGTTATAAATTATTGTTAAATACATAATTTAAGGGACATGAAGTTAAAATAAAATGAACAAATATTAATAAGCAGTCTATTACTGTATTTTCTTCTAGCAATTCTGGGCACTGAAAATGATCTCAAAGCACAAACTCTTTCCTGCCTGGGTGTCCCAGTACCTTTTGAGACTGAAGAGGTAAGGTAACCTAATCACTTCTTGAGAAAGCATGTAATATATTACTTTAGCATCGTCAACCCATCAGATTCCTCACTTCCTTTCCATTTTTCAACATTTCCTTTTTATTCCCGGGAAGTCTGCTCTGGCTGAGGAGTGTCTGGTAACATCTCACCCACGCAGAGAGCACCCTTCTGTTCACCTCAGCTTTGATAATGCCATTCCCCTGTGTCCTGAGCCCAAGTCTCCCAAGCCTTGAAGCTCTGGAGAGACAGCTCCCCAGGCTTTCATCCAGTGTCTATAAATTGTCACATCTCATACAATCGTCAGAAGTTACTTTGCGTCGTTAACTGTCACAATGAATCGGAAGCAACAAACGTGAAAGAGTAAAGAAATTGTAGGTAGTGGTGGCTGAAGGGAGAGCCAGGACAACCACAGGACGCACAGGAGCAAATAGCCTGTCACAGTTTAATGGCAGCTGAGGGCTATTCATAAAGATGACCCTGAGTAATGAAGAACAAGTTAAATTATTTTCAGAAAACTATGTTTTAAGATAAGGAAAGAGAGGTGCCAGAGAGTTTCGATTTTTTTTTTTTTTTCCCCTGTACGCGGGCATCTCACTGTTGTGGCCTCTCCCGTTGCGGAGCACAGGCTCTGGACGCGCAGGCTCAGCGGCCACGGCTCATGGGCCCAGCCGCTCTGCGGCATGTGGGATCCTCCCGGACCAGGGCACGAACCCGTGTCCCCTGCATCGGCAGGCGGACTCTCAACCACTGCGCCACCAGGGAAGCCCAAGTTTAGATATTTTTTTAGACAAAAGTATTTTTTTAATTGGTAAAAATAAAAAATTTGGTATTATCTAAAATAACGAAATAAGGTAGTATTTTATATATTGTTTAATCAAACAGGATTTTCTGTCTTCCTTTCAGACACTGATTCAATGTGATTTAAAATTTTTTTTTCAATATTTGTCTTGTGAAATAATTCTCACCCTTTTGGAAAAACGGTATGATTTGGGGAGACAGTGATTAATTCTGTTCTTTGTTCTGTTCATTTTTAGTAACATGAATGATTCAGATTCTGAAAGAAGAAAAAGAATGACAAGTAGGTAATCCTTTTGATTTTTTCAGCTTGAAGGATTATTACATAAAAGCAACAGGAAGTAATTACTGGAAGTAATTACTCCCAGTTTTCAAAATCTGGAAAACTGGAAGTAATTACTTGAGGGAATTGGATTTGTTGTTTTGTTTTTAACTACAAAAACTCTAGATGAGTGTATTTTAGTTGAAGTGTCATATATGAGCCTTTCTAATTTCAGATGACTTTTAACTTGATTATGATAGCACTGCTTTCAATAAGTTTGCATATTGATGTTAAAATAATATGGCCTTAAAAGATGGTGGAGAGACAAGGAAGGTGGTGTGGTTTATGGTGGAAAGAACGTGAGTTTTGGAATCTGACAGATGAACCTCATCTTGCCACTTTTTTGCTGTATAATATGAAAGATATTAAACTTTCCAATTTTCAAGGCCCTTAGCTATTATAAAATGGGCATATTTTGCAGGGATGTTGTAACGATGAGCAATAATATATGTAAGTTATCTTGTTACAGTGCCTGGGCCATAATATACACCTAGTAAATGGTAGTGCTAAAAATAAATCACCTTTATATACTGCTTTCAGTTTACCATGTGACTTTACACTTGGCTTGGAGAAGAAGAAAAAAGGAAGTTAGTCCTTTTTGCAACATGGGTTCTAAGAAGATCAAAGAAGTTAAGACAGAAGTACTCAAGTCCTGGAGTACTCTTACCTTACTTAGGACTGGTGTGGAGAGCTAGTGTGTGTCATCAGGGCGGCTGATCATTTGATGAAATAAGAATGATGCTAATATTCCATGTTAAGTTAGAGGATGAGACTGCTTCTTGACTCAGGACACTATTGTAGAAATAAAAGCAAGCTGAGTTTTTACAAGGAAGTGAGTCATCAGTCTTTGGGGCTTAGCATGGATTTAGCTGCCAGCCACTTATGTTCATGGGTGCAATCATACAGAATTTATAGGCCAGCTCAGTATGGACTATATCAGCAATTAAGAGAAAAAAGAAATTGAGAGAAGAAAATGTCGTGGCTGTCTTTAGGATTTGGATTTGTTTGGTTATGACAGGATGGATGAGATGGTAAGATGAAAGACATTTAGTGAATTCAAGGCTGAAGCTTTGAATTATTTTAGAGAAATAATACATGCTGAACAGTGTACTCTCAAGGAAAGGAAAAATTAATTTCCACAATGAGCAATGGGAAAAAGTTCCAGACGAGATAAAAAAAATGTACAGAATTAGATAACCTCAAAGAATCCTATGAACAGATCTACAATTTTCTGATTTCAGGTAGTTTGTATATATCAACACATAATTGATCCAAAGTACTTCTGCTTGCAGCTACAAGTCCCAGCATATTTTAACAGTATTTCGTTGCCAGGTTTCTATAAAGTGTTGGTGAAGTTTGTTAAACTTTTAATTGGGTGACTCCACTCTCCCTCTGCCTAAGTCGACTGCTTCCACAATTTCCCTTGCATGTCAGTTTTCCTAAGGATTATATATATTTATTCTGTATATGTGTATATGTGTGTTCATTTTAAAAGAGTTCTGCATGAATTCTTTACAATTTGGAAGATGCAAACTTGTAGAAAGAATAAAAGGATTCCCATCACTCAACCACAGTTGCTATTCACTTTTCCATGTGTTTATTGACACTTCTAGTCTCTCTTTTTCTGTGTGTATTGATTAGGAGAAAATGTAGTCGTAATCATATTATGGTATAATTTTAGATCCTTCATTTTTCACTGAAAATAAACATTTCCCCTGACTACTTCATTCTTTATAATGTAACATTTTTAATGACTGCATAATATATCTTTGAAAGAGTATGTAATGTTTCACTTAACCAGTCCCCTATTAATAGGCATTTAAGTTGTTTCTAGTTTTCCTTAATATAAATAATGCTTTCTAATGTTTAAATTTGTTCCCATAGACTATACTCCTAGAGCAGTAGAATTACTGGGTCACAGGGCACTTGTATTTTAGATCATCTGTCATGTCTTGGCAGCTCTTTAAAACCAAGTCGAAGTGGAATTTGTATGTTCCCTCCATTCAAGTAACTCAGAAAAATGTTGTTGAGAATCACAAAACAGTGATTTCTGGAGTCCTCTCGGAATTTCTTTCAGGCCAGTGAGGATAAACATCCCTCCTTTCCACCTATTATCTTGGAAAAGTCTCATCTCAAATAAAGACATAATTTCTGGAATGTGCCATTATTATAATACTTTTTTTTTTAAGATTTAATTTTATTTATTTTTGGCTGTGTTGGTTTTTCGTTGCTGTGCACAGGCTTTCTCTAGTTGTGGTGAGCAGGGGCTACTCTTTGTTGCAGTGCGTGGGCTTCTTCTTGCGGTGGCTTCTCTCGTTGCAGAGCACGGGCTCTAGGCATGCGGGCTTCAGTAGTTGTGGCACATGGGCTCAGTAGTTGTGGCTCGCAGGCTCTAGAGCGCAGGCTCAGTAGTTGTGGCGCATGGGCTTGGTTGCTCTGCGGCATGTGGGATCTTCCCAGACCAGGCATTGAACCCATGTCCTCTGCATTGGCAGGCGGATTCTTATCCATTGTGCCACCGGGGAAGTCCCTATAATACTTTTTAGTATGAAAAAATGCATGGTTACTATAAAAAATATAAATTTACAAAGAGTTTTGCCTGCATGTAACCTTTCCTATTTGCTCTTGGCAACGACAGCATTAAGCAGTCCTACTGAGTCAGACCTGAATTCTGTGTTTGAAGATGTTAAAAGCAGCAACTTTTTCCTCCCTTCATTTGGGCTACAGGATGAATCTTCTACTTTCTCCCAGCTTTATAAAATGCTTAGTGAACTGAATATGGTGAAAACCAAATTAATGATGAAACACTGAAAAGAAAAATAAAACATAATATTGCTCATGATGCGAAAAAACCGTTTTTCCTGTACCATAAGGTGATAAATACTGTATATTGTTTATCAACAATCAGAATGACTGACGCTAATCATTCTTCTCATTTGAGCCTCCTGGCAAAGTTCTTAAAGGTTATGTCATTTCAGTGGTAATTTCACACGGCCTGTGTCGACTTAGTAATTATTGTTCCATGATGAACTTTCCCCTCTTGTTTAAGCTGTTAATCCTAGATACGTGCTGAAGAACTGGATGGTGGAATCCGCAGTGCAAAAAGCAGAAAGGAACGATTTTTCAGAGGTAAGTTGGTTGACTCTTCTGGGCTTATTTTTATTAATTTAAAATGTATCATACTTTACGGGCTTCCCTGGTGGTGCAGTGGTTGAGAGTCCACCTGCCGAGCCCCGGTCCGGGAAGATCCCGTGTGCCGCGGAGTGGCTGGGCCCGTGAGCCGTGGCCGCTGGGCCTGCGCGTCCGGAGGCTGTGCTCCGCAGCGGGAGAGGCCACAGCAGTGAGAGGCCCGCGTACCACAAAAAAATGTATCATACTTTAAACACCCTGATTTTGTTTGCAGATATGCTAAACCATACCTTTGCCAGCACCAGCTTCCCAGCTTCTCACTACCTGGTCTCTCTTTAATCAGTGAATCATTTTCTCGTATTTCAAAATTTATTCTTTAATGTGTTTAAAGTTTTAAATATTCATTTGATATCATATCTACATTATTTGAACTTCTGAGGGTCTGGTTCTGCTAGTCATTGTTTATATTTAGGGATTTTGGATTTCAACCTCAGAAATCCAGTGACGCCGATTTGAGGGTGCATATCTCCAGAGGGAATTAGCTTTTGCATCTACCAGGCATCTATGGCACTAGCAACCTGGGTCTATGAACTGAAATCTTGACATCCGGGAAGATGAATGCACTGGATCTATACACATCAGCTTGTATGAATCTCACATATAATGTTTGGCAAAACAAGCAAGTGGCAAAGGAATACATACAATGTGTTACCACCCCAATTTAATCTAAACATGTAAAATCATGTCTTTAGGGATATATGCATATATAATAAAAGTAACAAACTGAATAAAGATGATAGCATCTTTGGACAGTGATTGATTTGCAGGAAGGAAGAAATTCGAGTTAGGGAAGGATATTCAAGGCTTCAGCCATATTGGAAGCATTTTATTTCTGAAGCTGAGTGGAGGATACACAGGTATTTGTCATATTATTCTGCATACCTTCTTCTATGCCTCAAATATTTCCTCGTTAATTGTTTAAAAATGCATTGCACACAGTGTATTTCTTAGAAGAGGAATAGCCCCCAGCACTCTTGCTGTCACTCTTTTGTCCTGCACTGGAACAGACATTATTAACGATCGCGGCCCCCTTTCTCTCTCAAATGGGTCACAGCCTTGGGATCCTTCTCATCACAGCATGCTGTGTAGTCACTACCAACTGATCAGAGTGGGCACGACAGAGAAACTGTTCTTGCTATTTCTAATTTGGAACTTGCATTAACTTTACATTTCAGTAGTTTAATTAGCCTGACAAATCTAGGTTTTCATTTTAGAAAATAAAATATTTTTAAGTGTAATCTTTTTAGGGTATTAAGGAAAAACAAAGAGAAGGAAGCTAACTCAGTATTTATCTTTAGATAAATTAGTCTAAGCTGGGGAAACTAAACAGTGTTTAATAAGATGTTTTTGTTACCTTGTTTCACCTTCCTTCCCTCTCTTTTGTTCCCTCCCTGTTTTCTCCCTTCCCTCAAAATTATATTTGAGTAAGGATGCCGTGCCCACCTTGGGTGGGGAGGTGTCTTCCTAGGTCCAAGTAAACGTTCAGATTCATAAGACTATTACAGGCTGCTTTTGGCCCCCCTTAATTCAGAAAGATACAGGACAGAAACATAGCTTACCAGCAGGGCACCATTAGGTTCCTCCTTTGCAGGAGTTGTTGAAGCATCCACGCAGGCAGGGAGGTACAGCGGTAAAGCTCAGGTGCAGGGGGACACGATCCACACTGGGAAGATGCAGGGGCAGCCCTGGCTGAAAAGCTGCATGTTCTACAGAAACCAGTATCTCTTCTAACAGCTCCAGGGGCATAGTTTCCAACATCCCCACAATAGACCTGCCTTATACCGTGAGTCCCTACACCAAAGAAAGTCCAACACATTCTATCAGGTGTTTACAGTTCTCCCAGGACAAATGCTATTTGTCAGTCATAAGCCGTGTTGTATGGTGATACAGTGGACATACATATACCACCTTATCAGGTTACCAGGGGAACAGATCCAGAAAGTTAGTAACTAAGGGTTAAATTCTCATGCAGGAAAAGAAAAAGATCTTGTTAAACTTTTAGACCTATAACTCTTTACACATACACCTTGTGTTTACATTCCTGCGTCAAACATTTCTTGAGAATTCACCCTCTGCGAGTTGCTGTGGAGAAGTATAAAAATCTATTCGGGGAGCTTTTAAACTAGTAGGTAAGATTAGATAGGTATAATATTTATTATATTTACTTTTTAAATGGAGGTATAGTTGAAATATAACATTTTGTTAATTTCAGGTCTACAACATAATGATTTGATATTTGTATATCTTGTGAAATGCTCACCACAATGAGTCTAGTTAACATGTCATCATACACAGCTACAATTTTTTTTTCTTGTGATGAGAACTTTTGAGATCTATTCTCTTAGCAACTTTCAAATACACAAACAGTATTATTAACTATAGTCACCATGCTGTACATTACATCCCCACGACTTAATTATTTTTATAACTGGATGAGAATATACATTTTGATCCTAGAATTATTGCTGAAAGAGGTGTGTTTGTTGATCCCTCAGTTTATACCGTGGGACAAAATTGCAAATGAAGCAGTATGAGTTGGAATCCATGCCCTTGATTTGGAAAGAGTGTAAATCATTGACATCCTTTTATTTTTATAAATATTTTAGAAAATTATAATTCTCTTAATGCTGTGAAGGAATTTAGAAATGATCAGGAAATATATGTATTCTTTGTGATGATGTACATATTCACTGTCCTGTTTCAGCGAAAAACTACTACTTAAGGAGCTTTCTCTGGAATAATAGAAATTTTAAGTAACAGCTATAGTTGAAGTTTTAATGAAACATAAAATGTTTAAACATTTTCATGCACATTTAAAATTTACCTTGTCGTTTCAGAAATGTAGAAAATTAATAAGGGTCCTGATTAAGAGAATCTATATTTATCTACTTTAAATTGTTTACCAGGTCCATCTCCTCCAGCAAGTTCTTCGCCGTCCTTTCCAGAAGCATTCTGCAGCTGAGACAGCAGGCTATTCCTCACCTACTCCTTCCTGGGCCAAAGATCTCAGGGTTAGCTGCTCATCTTAATTTGGGGAAAATCAATTAAGGGATACTTCTATCACCGAACCCAGCATAGAATAATCAATTTGACAAATTCTTAATGACCACCTACATTTTCTTGACAATCCTGCATTTCATAATAATGGTTATATATAAAAACATTTTTTAACCAAATAAAGTGGACCTATTCTCTGGAACACGTTTGTGGTCATTTTTGTTTTAATCAATCAATTTAATGAATAATAACTACCTGAGTTATTCTCAATAACTAAAAAATCTTATAACAATCTTTTAATGAATTTGTAAGTTTTCATCTAATACCATGTACCCAGCAATTTGGGGCACATCAAATAAGAATATAATTTAATTGTACTCCTCAAGCTTTTTTGTCTGTTATAGTAATTTTCATTTACCAAAATAAAAGAATAGTTTAATGAACCTGATTTACCATTCAACCAGCTTACTAAGTATCAATGCATGATAATCTTGCTTCATGTACACCCCTACACACCTCCCCCTTGTTCCTAGTTATTGTTTTAATTGAAGTATAATTTATATATCCCCAAGTATTTTAAAGACATTCCCAGACATAGTTTCATTTAATCTATGAATATTTCTGTATCTCTAAACGTTAATAACTTAAGACACATACATACAATACCATATCACCTTAAGACACTTTTCTGTCTGTGCATAAACTGAATAACAAATATGCAGTGATCAATTGATCAATCCCTAATGGTGTTGAAAGAAGGGATGTGACTGGTCACTGTTCATGATATGTATCTGTTATTTATGTAGTGATTTGTGGGTTGAAGAGCTAATAGCAATGTTTGTACTTTGCATAATTACTAACTACTAGTTAAAACTAATTACTAGTTAAAATAGCATGGCAGCAAATGTGAACCATGTTGGGGACTAGTGTTATTTAACTAAATTGTGGTAATTGAAACTCGTGCATGTTGAACTCTGTAAAGCAAGGACCATCTGGACCATCTATTTCCTAATGTTTTCTTTTATATCCTGTAATAAAGGCGCAGGGATGGAGAGAGACAGTGCATTCAACCTTTCGGTCCACCAAAATTATATCAATATTTTGACCACAAAATCAGTTAATTCTTTTCCATAGTTTTTCTAAAATATATATTATCTAATGCTAAAACTCACAAACGTTTTAATGTTTGAATTTTTATCATTTTTCCCCATAAAGTAAATGTACAGTATGGATAGAAGTTAGGAGACTCAGGCGGTGACCCAGTTCTGTGAGATGTAGGTTAAGCACATCTTCAGGCCTCATTTCTTCTCTGTTAAGTTAGGAATATGTTTGAATTGATGGTTTTGGGGGTCATCTGTGAAGCCCATAACAACCACATCTCTCTCTTTCCCTTCCCCAGTCCCCTAGGTCCTACTCTCTGAGCCCTCCTTTTCCATAGTGATGGGCCCCAGTGCTTAGGAAAAATTTAGTGCACCTTACCAGTTTTAATTACTAAATATTTTGGTTTTAAAATGTGAATTTGCTTTTTCATTGTTGTTTTAAATGTCAATTTAGAGCTCACTTTTTTCCAAATATTAAAACATAAGATTAATTATCTTCCTTAAGTAGAAAATAACACATTAGTTATTATGATTATTTTTGGCCGTGCCGCCCAGCATGTGGGATCTTAGTTCCCCAACCCGTGCCCCTTGCACTGGAAGCGCGGAGTCTTAATCACTGGACCGCCCGGGAAGTCCAACACGTTAGCTATTATTTTCTACCCACTTTAAGAAGATTTTGAGGTGTTTTACATTAAAAAAAAAAACAGAACCATGGAAATAAAACTAAGAAAATCTAAAAGGACTCTCAGAAGCCAATTAGAAAGAGAAGATAAGGGTAATAGGAACTTAAGATAAACTGGTTGTTAAAATTAAGCATTAAATTTATCTGAGGGAAAACACTCCTGGTTGAAGAATATAATTTGATTGCCTTTTCCTGTCTCTAAATTTTTATTTATAGCAACTTATAGCATTATAATAACAGAATCCAAAAACTATCTAAAAAACTATTTTTTTCCCCCAATTACTATGTTATTCAACCATTAGAAAACCAAAACCAAACTAGGGTATGTCCAAGACTCCAATGAATCAAGCAATGAGTCTCAAAAAAACTAAATTCACTCTACCTCTCCTGGTTTTTTCTTTTTCTTCTTTCGATTTTCCTGAAAGTTCTGGAGGTCACTGAGATGGAGATGGAAAATATGTCGAAGATCAACAAGACTTTAGAAGGCCTAGGATTTTTAAAAGGTCAAGTATATTATAAAATAGAATTGATATTGCACTAGATTTATACTGATATTTCTAGAAATACCATCTTAAGGAAAAAAATTTAAACTTTTATTAATTTGATGCTTCATAACATAATAAAATAAATGAACATAAAACATCATTTTACTTAACTTGGAAGGGAAGATAAAATCCATTGAAGTGGAAATACACAGGAAAGATATGTACATTCAGGCAGATATTCTAAATTCTGTGTTAGGTTAAGGATTATGAATGTACTTGAGAAACAGGGAGACGTTTCCTATTTGCATTTCTAGTCTGAATACTTCAATATTGTATCTAAAATGAACAAGATGTCACCGAAACAAAGTAGCAAAAATGCAATTGAGGTTAGCAATGATTACACCCATCACCCAAAGATACTTCTAGGCTTCCCTTAGGACATGTTGCTTCTCTTCTTTTGCAAAGCTTTCATGAGATCCGACATGAAATCCTGCTCCCCGCCTCCTCCGCCCGGTGGTCCCGGGTTCGCCTGCCTCTTGGGGGGAGCTGGCGGCCTTTTGGCCACCACGGGGGTTGGCTTCGCGGCTTCGGGGACGAGGGCGGGCGGGGGCGGGGGCGGCGGCAGCGAAGACCCCGCGTCGCCCGCAAACGACGGCGGCGGTGGAGGAGGCACGAAGTCCGGGGGCGCGTCGCTAAAGTCGGGGGGCGGCGGAGGGAGCTCGTCGTCCTCCAGGGGTGGCGGCGGCGGAGGCGGCGGCAGGAGGTCGTGGGGCGGCGCTGGGAAGCCGGCGGCCGTGCCCTTGACCTTGGGCGGCGTCCCTGGGCTGCCGCAGCCGACTTCCGAGGACCGTCGCACGGGAGGGGGCGGAGGCAGGCTGGACATGGGAAGGGTCTGGGCCCTGGGCGCTCCGGCGTCGTGGCTGCCGAGGCCGGACTTCTTGTCCTTCAACAAAGCGACAACAGCATTTATTCTTGACCACATGGCCACGTGGACATGACAGTTCCCGGACAGGTGAGTCTCCGGATTTAGGAAGCGTCTGCCCCCGAGGGGGAGGCTCAGTCCCTCAGTCCTGAGACTCCAGGTTGTTCCTGAGCTAGCTCACCTCATATTTATATAATGCAACTTCCCCCAGGAGTTTCAGGCAGCTGAACTGAATCCCTCTGTTTTAGTGATAATTATCATTGCAATTTACATTTTATCAGGCTTTCATTTTATTTCTTTCTTTGCCTAATAACCTCTTGCCACTGGAGATTAGAAATTTTTTTTTCCCCTAACAAAGTGCCCTTATGATTGAATTTATTTTATTTAGTTCAACTGCTTAGCATGATAAGAAATTAACCGGTGATGTATTTTTTTTTAAATTCTGAACAGGCAGTTTGGGAATTAGTGTTCACGCATAGTTAAGTGATTTCTATTATGGGATCCTTTTATTGCTTTCAGCATTTAAAAATGTTTTTCTTCAGTTGGCATTACAAAAACCATGAAAATAATAATCGCTGAAAGTACACTGCAAGATGAGATTGTCAGATTTGAGAAGCTAACAAGAATATTAGAGAAACACACCTTTTAATGGTCTATTGTGGTTTTCAAAAATTATAAGAAGCTCGATAAATACAGGATTTAACTGTTCCCACCACTGGCTGATGGACAAAATGAAAGGGGAGAATGAGGTGGAAAACTACTGAAACACATTTAAGACTGGTTTGAATCATACATGGGAAATATTCAGTGGAACTTGTATAGTCAATTAAGTCGTTACCAATTGGACTAATAACTAAATTATAACTTTTGGCTATAATTTTTAGATAGATTTAAATGAATCTTCATTAATCTCCTCTACTAAAAAAAAAAAAGTTACGGAGAATGTTACACCAATTTGGAAATTATTTTAAAATGCGTTTTCTTCTCTGTCACCCTGAGGACATATGTAGAACGTTAACAGAAAAATACAATAATGAATATTTTATAGTGGGACCCTGTCAGTACTCTTCTAATCTGGTTTGGGGTCCAGATAGCATTTAACAAAGGGCTTCTGACTAACATGTTGCTCTAATTTATTCAGAAAAAATAAGTAAAAATCCCAAGGGCTTAAAATGCAGATGCCACTTTCAGAGAGTGCTAAAACCACTTGACTAAACAAACAAACAAACAAAATTGCTTCAGTCAAAATAAATGTAGCTAAACTAAAAATAGTTACCAATCCTCAGCATTAAAGAAAATTCTTACATTTTCCCGAAGCTGTGATAGTTGGTTTTAATTTTCCATCCTAGCCTATGTAACTTTAAGATAAATATATATATATATATATATAAAAGAAGCAATTATCTAAATGAAATTACAGTGACTTTTGAATTGTTGGAACTCTATTCTCTCTTTTTAAAAGAACAATTAGAATACTGCTAATGGTTTAGAATATGGGCTTACAGGTGACAGTCTGATAGAAGTGGGTCTTACCTTAGTTGTTTCAACATGTCTCTGGGCTTCTCCGAGAACAGTACTCATAGAATGTGCTGCCTGGGGGATCTGACCATTGGCCTGGGTGGTGCCTGTTTTAACTCCTAAAGGGGAGGAAGAGAGACAAGAAGAGTGGGCAAAGGTGGGAGGGAAAATTAGGAGTATGGGATTAACAGGTACAAACTACTGTATATAAAACAGGTGAGCAACAAGGAGTTACTGTGTAACACAGGGAACTATACTCAATGTCTTGTAATAACGTATACTGGAAAATAATCCAAAAAAAAACTCACCCTGAATCCCTTTGCTGTACACCTGAAACTAATACAATATTGTAAATCAACTATACTTCAATAAAAAAAGAGTGGGCAAAGTATTTTCAACATCCTTCAGAGTTAACCTGAAAAGACAAAGCAGTTTTATGTCTCCAAAGCAAAAGGATTCACAGGTACACAGGGCTTTTGAAAAAACCTGAGGTTCTACGACAATACTTCATGAAATTCAGCAAAACATTCAGGGAAATGAATACTTTATACAAGCAACAAAATCTGGATTAACTGGGGTTCTAGAGAACAGTATGTTCTGCTTTTAAAAACTTTTTCGTGACTGGAAAATGAACCTTGAAAACCTCCTTTTTAAAAGAATTGTTGAAGATTTTTCTGAAATGGATGTATCTGGGTTCATACCATGCTATGTACAGGAACAACTTTTGAACGTTATCCTCAACAAAAAATACTTTGAGCACAAGAACAGTAGCCAGGACTTCCCCAGTGGCACAGTGGTCAGGAATCCACCTGCCAATGCAGGGGACAAGAGTTTGAGCCCTGGTCCAGGAAGATCCTACATGCCGCGGAGCAACTAAACCCATGTGCCACAACTACTGAGCCTGCGCTCTAGAGCCCGAGAGCCACAACTACTGAAGGCCGTGCGCCTAGAGCCCGTGCTCCGCAACAAGAGAAGCCACCGCAATGAGAAGCCTGCGCACTGCAATGAAGAGTAGCCCCCACTCGCCGCAACTGGAGAAAGCCCACGCGCAGCAACGAAGACCCAATGCAGCCAAAAATAAATAAATTTATTTTTTTAAAAAAAAGGTGGACAGAGGGGATTGGGCAAAATATACAAACCCCCACTATATCCTGAAATTAGATTTTTTTTTCCCCAGGCAGTCCTGATATGTGCTTCTTTTCCTGCCTTTTTTTTTTTTTTTTTTTTGTGGTACGCAGGCCTCTCACTGTTGTGGCCTCTCCCGTTGCGGAGCACAGGCTCCGGACACGCAGGCTCAGCAGCCATGGCTCACGGGCCCAGCCGCTCCGCGGCATGTGGGATCCTCCCGGACCAGGGCACGAACCCGTGTCCCCTGCATCGGCAGGCGGACTCTCAACCACTGCGCCACCAGGGAAGCCCTCCTGCCTTTTTATTTGTCCTTTTGCACAAA
Organism: Stenella coeruleoalba; assembly: GCF_951394435.1. Taxonomy (NCBI): domain Eukaryota; kingdom Metazoa; phylum Chordata; class Mammalia; order Artiodactyla; family Delphinidae; genus Stenella; species Stenella coeruleoalba. The sequence goes on from NC_137147.1 coordinate 163,979,381, forward strand.
AGTGTGCCTAGCTGAGGTTTCACAGTTTTGAGAGTCAGAGAAGCAGCTGTGTGTTGATGTCTCTGGCTCCGGAGAGGGCATCCCGGGGGGAGGACAGCCAGCTCTCCACACCCTGAGCCTGCTCCTCCCATGATTGAACTGCCTCCCAGACCCCGACCTGAGGTCTCCTCCCTGAGGGATTCCGAGGTTGCCTTAGCTCTACTCAGTACCAGCTGTTCTGCCAAATATTTATGAAATGACTGTGTGCTTGCTTCTCTAAATATTTTCCAAATATTTTGAAAAACCCAAAACTCTATGCAACAACTCAGAGAAGGTCATTAAGTACTTCAGGAGACAGGGAAGAAGGGAAGGTCTGATGAGGAATCAGAAACTTTCACTATCTCAAAGTATCTCTGTACGAATTATTAAGTACAATATGAAATAACTGCACAGGAGAGAAATCTGACAGCACGTTCGCCAAGTGGTCAGAATGAATGTTTCCAATGAGGGGCAACAGACACCATACGCCTCCGACTAGGATACGCCGAGAAGGACACGGCAGCTTAGTCCTGCCCCAAACACATTACCTGAGATGAATTACGAGGAAATATCAGACACATCCAAACTGAGGGACATTCTATAAAATAAATGGCCTGTATTCTTTAAAAAATGTTAATGTCTTGATAGACAAAGAAAGGCTGAGGAAATGTTCCAGAGGAAAGGGGATGATGCCTAAATGCAAACTCCAAATCTGGACGGCACCAGTGCCAGGAAAGAGCATTGCTGTAAAGGCATCATTGCGACGACTGGCAAAACTGGGATATGGGCTGCGGTTTACATAAATATACTCTATCAACATGAAATGTTAAATTTCCTGAATTTGATAACTGTACTGTGGTTAGTAAGGGAATAGCCTTTTTTTGTGGTTTTAGGAAATACAAAGGGAAGATTTAAGGGACAAAGGGACACAATATAGTCAATCTACTCTCAAGAGGCTCCAAAAAAAAAAGGTCTAGGGACAACATATGGGGGGTGGGATAGGGAGAGGGGGATGATACAGCAAATGTGACAAATACTCAGTATCGGTGCTCTGGGTCAAGAGTCTATGGAAATTCTTTGCATTATTCTTGCAACTTTTCTGTCAGTTTGAAATTATTTCAGAATAAAAATCTGTTCATGTCCATTTATACAATCAAAAGGCTGGAACAGGCTATACCAACTTGTTCTGCTGTAAGGTTTGTTGCTCTAAAATGCACGCTCCTCATTCAGCAAGAGCAGCCATGTCCTTGTTCAGAGCTGCCCTCCTCAGCACATCTGCTCGGTGCTGTCAGAACTTAACACCCTGTGCCACGTAAACACAAGATTATCTCTATGACTATTTAATGTCTCTCTCTGATTAGCCACATCTTTGCTCTGGAGGGCGGAAAGTAACAGGTTTAAACTTCTTAAGGTCTTAGGATGTTTAAATTTAAGAGTTTTTCATAAGGCTTTGTGTCCCATCCCATGCCACCCCTGAGAAATTTAAACCCCTTAGATTCCAAAGTGCTTAATCTCCTCATTTCCTTTGGTCTCTTCTCTTTCCCCTCTTCCCTCTTTGTATGCATATTCAAAATCTTTCTTTACAGGTAATGGAAACACCTTTGTATAAACAGAAACCAAAGCTGAATACTGAAGACAGTTAGGGGAAATTCCTTTAAAGGGCACAAATTATCAATATATATATATATTTTGCTTCTTTTGCCCAAACACACACAGTCTGATTTCTCAACAACATAGTGCACATTGCTATGTAACCAGGATGTCTAGGTCTTTGCCAGTCTGTGGGAACAAAAGAAGTCACGTCTATAGCAATCTCTCAGATGCTCCAAGCTGCTGTCCTCCCTTTACCAAGAAGTCTAATCTTTTCTGTGGGTTCTCTGCCCCATCCTGAGACAACCCATGGGTACCCACATAACTCGTATATCCTGTAGGTGCCACCGATTTCAGATCTAGGTTGTCCTGGGGTCACAGTAGTAACGTCCCAGCTGTCAAGTAGCAACACCACTCCTCCTGCTGCCACGTCTCTCTGGCAGACCTCAAAGGAATTAGGGGTGGGACGTTTATTAAACATATGTTTTACAGAACTCAAGTGCATTCCCAGGAGGGGACAGATCCCTCATCCCCTTCTTCACCCATGTGGTTTGTAAAGGGCCGATCCTACCACTTGTACTGGCATCCTCTTCAGTGCGGCTACGTGATTTAGGTATAAGCATGCAATGGAGCCCTTCCAGGGTGTTTTCAGAAGCGGGGCTTTCTCTTTGTACTAAGATTTCCAGCTGTGTGAAAAATGTTAGCCTAGAGAGCCAGTGGCAGTCCTTGCCACCTCATGGGGACACTGCCCAAGAAAGAAACAGTATCTTGATGACTTCGCTTAACCCCCTGGATCCCGCTGTGCCTGAAAGCAGCCTACCTCTGGATTTCCTAGTTTTGTGCCATAATAAATCTCTCCCCCTTGGTTCTTGTTGCTTAAACTAGATTGAGTTGGATTTCTGCCAATTGCCACGAAAGAGTCCTGATGAAAAATAGTGGCTAAAGTCATAAAATCATTTAATAAGTACTAAAAAAAAGCCTCCACGGCTGTTTCCTAATATAAAAGAAAAAACCCTGCCATTTATCGAGAATACATTACTTGTTGCTAAACACTCTGGATGTAGAACGATGCCTTGGGATTTTCAATTGGGTAATCACAGCAGAGGCACACAAATCGTCTGCGGTTTGACTCCCAGCCAGTGACCCTGCACCACTTGGCCCTGCCTCTCCAGGACTCTGGGCCAACCACGTGAAGAGGGAGAGGGCAGGAGAGGAAAGGGATTCCAGGTGAAAAGTTGAAGCGGAGGAGGCATCAGACTGACGGGGCCTGGGGTTGACTGTCTCCAGGCTCTATCAGATGGTTTTATAGCAGGTCCTGCCCAGGGAGAGTTAGTGCCCGTGCAAGGTCTCCCCGGCTGCAGTTCTTGTTCTGATCTGTCTCTCGTGGGTCCAAGGTCCAGGAAATCTGTCCTCTGTGGGTGACCCCCACTCTGCAAGCCAATGACTCAGAAAACAGTTGTTGGGGTGATGAAGGAGGCTCCCTGACTAGTGCCCCAAAGAGCCCGAGGTTCAAGTGAGCCCATTAGCCAGTAACTCCTCTGATCCCAAGGAACATTTGTTTTTTCAACACTATTCTTGACATTTACCTTAATTTTGGCGGCGGAGGGAAGAGGGCTGTTGCAAGGAACATATGGTTTGATTTGTCCCGGGCTCCTGGATGGACATGGGTCCTTTAAACACCTTCCAAGGAGCCCTAGTGATTTTGTGTGATGAGTTTAGGCGAAGAGAGAGGCTTGGATAATAATATACGAGAAGAACTGAATTTTAAAAGATGGCGTCATTTCAAGCGGGTCTTTGTTGCTAAGATGTGATCACGGTCATCGTGTACGTATGTGTGTAACTGAGAAGAATGAACTTCACGTTCTATTTGAAAGTGGCTTCCCTTCCTTCTAAGCTCATCATCTTCAGTTCCTTCCGAGCTGGTCACTAATATACTTTAGAGCTTAAAATCCCACCCAGCAGGTGCTCATGGCAATACATTCTAAGGCATAAACTGAAAGTTTAAATTGAGGACGTTTTTCCCCTTAGATGCTCAAATGGAAGCATTTACTAATAAGCAGGGATGCTCTCAGTATGGTTTATTTTAACATCTCAGCACATTTGTCCTCTGTAGGGCTGCAGGGCTTAATTTTGATAAATAAGACTCTACAGCACAACCAAGATGGGTTAATTTACTATCTACTAACAGATATTCCATCGTGGGAAAGATCCTCCTTTTTGATCAATGGACATCTCATCTGACTGCTGCAATGGTGTTCTTCAAAAATTGGATTTAAGCAATTCATTTAGGAGAAACGGAATGAACATGCATTTTGCATTTAGTATTAAGGCTGTTCACATTACTTCACCCTCAGAGAAACCCTACCAGGTATTAATTCATTTTTCCATTTGTCGTCCCAACCATCTTCGAATTCTAGCCGAGCGCCTGTTATCTGCCCAGCACTGCGGTCCGTGCTGGGAAAACTATGATGTACCAGACAGAAACAGTCCCTGACCTTATGATTTCCTTCAGTGCCTGGAGGAGGGAACAGATACTAAACTAATAATCACACAGATTATTAATTATGACTGGCCTACCAAGGACAATTCATTTGAGAGCTGAGGCTGGGCAGGAATTAGCCACATGAAATCAAAGAGCATCATAGGGCTTCCCTGGTGGCGCAGTGGTTGAGAGTCCGCCTGCCGATGCAAGAGAAACGGGTTCGTGCCCCGGTCCGGGAAGATCCCACATGCTGCGGAGCGGCTGGGCCCGTGAGCCATGGCCGCTGAGCCTGCGCGTCCGGAGCCTGTGCTCCGCAACGGAAGAGGCCATAACAGTGAGAGGCCACAACAGTGAGAGGCCCGCGTACCGAAAAGAAAAAAAAAAACAAAACAAACAAAGAGCATCATAAACAGAGGAAGAGCATCTGAGAAGTCCTTGAAAAAGGATGGTGCTTGGGGCTTTGAAAAAGTGGGAAAAGCAGATGGGCTCTGTGGCAGGAACAGGAAGACAGGGGTGGGGAAAGAGGCAGGTGAGATGGGCGAGGCTCATTTCATGCAGGTTTTGGTGGCCTTGCTAAGGACTGGGGATTTAATCTGAGAGCAGTGGAAAGCATCTGAAGGGCTGAAGCACCACCCCACGGGGCCAAATGAACATGGTGGCTAGGATTTGATGGCAATGGAGACAAACAGGCATGGACAGATTTGCCCAATATTCAGAAGGTAGAGTCAGCAGGATTTAGAAGTGACTGGATTTAGAGGTGAGTTTTCTTGCATGTTTTCTGCAGGAGCAATTGGGCAGATGATGATGTTATTTATGGAAACAGAGAACAACAATGGGGGGGCAAGTCTGGAGGGTAAGAGGATGAGCTCAGTTTTGCAAATGTTGAGTTTGAGGTGTCTGGGAAGGATCCACGTGAAGCCAATGAGCAGACAGTTGGATAAATAGGTTTGAAGGTCAACAGAGAAGCCTGGATTGGATTTACATAGCTATAGGTGGTCAGCTCATACACAGTGCTGGGGGTGGATTAGATCACTTAGGGAGATAGTGTAAAATGAGGATAGGGTTAGGATTGATGGGTCTTGGGTAGTTTAAGGTGGGGTAGAAGAAGAGTTACTATAGGAGGTTAAAAAAGAGTGGTCAGAGAAGTTGGGGGGCGGGGTGGGGGACTTGGAGTGTGTGATATCTGGAAAGCCGAGACAGGAGACTGGTTCAAGGAGGAGTGGTCAGTTGTGTTGGGGTTGCTGAAAGGTGGACTAAAAAGAGGGGTTTACAGTAGTTTGATTTAGCAACACAGAGGCCGCTGGTGAGATTAGCAAGAGCATTTTCCACCAGGTAGCAGAGGCAGAAAGAAGCCTGACTGAAATGGGTTGAAGAGTGAAAAGGAAGTAGAAAAATGGAGACAGCAAATATGGTCCACCTTTTAGAATAGTTGCTTGTCAGATGGGGCACTAGCTGGAGGGGGATTTGGAGTTGTAGGAGGGTTTTAAATTTGATTCTGTTTCTTTGAAGAAGGGTGCAATATTGATGAGAAGAAAACAGTAGAGCAGAAGAGAAAGTAGAAGAGAATGGCATAACCATGCATCTCTCTGGTCTTTGTCCTGGGTTCCTGGCACAGAACTTGGTATTTTCCAAGCTATCAGAGTGTCTCTGTTATTCAGCCCCTAGGAACACATCTGAGTTTATGCAAACAAGGTGGATCAGGATGGGTGCTGGTCACCAGAAGACCAACCGACTGATTAGAGGGTTGAGGCTTTGGGCCAGCCTGACATCGGCAGAGTAGAGAACGGGGGCTAGAAATTGAGTTCAGTCACGTGGTCAATGATTTGATCAATCATGTCGATGAAGTGAAATCCCAATAAAAAATCTGGACAGTGGTGCTTTCCTGGTGGTGAATACATCCATGTGCTGGAAGGGTGATGCACCCTGATTCCAGAGGACACAGCTCTTCATCTGGGACCCTCCTAGACCTCACCTTATTCGTCTTTCGTTTGGCTGGTCCTGATGTGTATCCTTTACTTACTTTTTTAATTTTTAAAAATGTTTCTTTCTTTCTTTATTGTTTGGTTGCGTTGGGTCTTCATTGCTGCGTGTGGTCTAGCTGCAGTGAGCGGGGGCTACTCTTCATTGTGATGCATGGGCTTCTCACTGTGGTGGCTTCTCTTGTTGTGGAGCATGGGCTTCTAGGTGAGCGGGTTTCAGTAATTGCAGTAGGCGGGCTCAGTAGTTGTGGCACACAGCCTTAGCTGCTCCACGGCATGTGGGATCCTCCCGTACCAGAGGTTCCCCACCGAACCCGTGTGCCCTGCATTGGCAGGCGGATTCTTAACCACTGCGCCACCAGGGAAGTCCCAGTGTATACTTTATAATAACATTGTAACAATAAGGATAGCACTCTCCCAAGTTTTGTGAGTTGAACTGTTGAACCTAAGGGGGTTCTGGGAAACCCCCAGATTTGTGGCCGGTAGGTCAAAAGTTTGGGTGGCCTGGGGACCCCTGAAGTGTGGCTGGCATCTGAAGGAAGGGCAGCCTTATTAGTACTGTGCCCTTGTGGGGTCTGAGCTAACTCCAGGGGCAGCATCAGAGTTGCGCTGCAGGACTCCAGTTGGGGCAAGAATAGGGGACGAGAGCATGCATGGAAGAATCGGCCCTTGTTAGGAGGTAACACAATAGACATGGGCTAGGATGGGTGTAGATGCAGGTAAGTTACTGGGTTTGGTGGTGGAAAGTTGATGGTTCTTTTTTTTTTTGCTGAGAGTAAAGGGGCTGGAGATTGGAAATCTGAGGAGAGTGAAGAATGTCTGAAACAATTAGAGAAGCTAGGAGATTACACTGACTGGGATAGGTCTTCTCAACATTACTGACATCTGGGACTGGCAAATTCTTTGTTGTTCAGGGCTGTCCTGTGCATTGCAGGACAGGCAGCGTCCCTAGCCTCTACCCATTAGATGACACAAGCACCCCCCAAAGCATGACAACCAAACATGTTTTCAGACATTGCCAAGTCTTCCCTGGGGGTCCAAATCTCCCTCGGTCGAGAACCATTGGTCTAGAGAAACACAGTAAGAGCCACAGGCAGTATTAAGGGCCCGGTTGTGGTTGATGTCGACAGATCTGTGATGGACTCAGTGTCTACCGTATGCCGAGCCCTCTAGGAAGAAAGGATGTCCCAATCCCTCTCCCCACGCTGGGGAAGCCTCACTCCCTCTCTCCTTTTCTCAACCTCCAGATTTCCTATATACTAGGTTAACGGTGGGCAGAGTCCTGTGGGTTGAGAGCCAGCCCAGTCATTCTGCTTCCTTCCTTCCTTCCTTTTCCCCTCCCTCTTCTCTCGCTCCCTTTTCTTCCTCTTTTTCTTTAAATCCCTGGTGTTATAGTTGCCTCTGGCTAGGGCTGAAACTTAGGCGAGAGAGATGCCCACTTCAAGCTTTGAGTTTAAACCACATGCTCTAGCTTGTTCTAACAGGTAGCCTTGAATTGGAAGTTATGAACACTAGCTCAGCTGATCAAACATGGAATTCTAATTTGCCATGGTTCCTGTGTCTATATCTTTCTCTTGGGAACTTCATGGGAGGGATGCCTGTGTCTGGACGTGGGCTCAGTGGTGCCCTATCAAAATAGCATCTCACAGCACCCCCAAATCCCCAATGACCTCTGACACACACACATAACTGGTAGAGCTAAGGTCCTGGCAAGATGTGGGTTCTGTTTCCACCCAAGTGGGTAGACTGTAATTCAGTTGACACCTCCTGGAGTTGGCACCAGACTCTACAGGTGTAAGGTACAACCTTCACAAGGCTGCCTCCACTTCAATGCCAGCCGACCACCACTTCTGACCAGCCCTTTATAAACTGAGAGGTTCCCACGACCCCTCAGGTTCAATAATTCAACACAATGACTTGTAGAACTCAGGAAAGCTCTATACTCACCCATTACAGTTTTAGTATAACGGACGCCCACAGGGCGAGGTCTGGGTGGGTCCTGGACGTGGACCCCCTTCTCTGTGGAGTCAAGGCATGTAACCCACCTGGTTCCTTGAATGTTCACCAACCAGGAAGCTCCCCCAAGCCTTGGTGTCTAGAGTTTTTATTGGGGTTTCATTAAGAGGTACAATTGATGAAATCACTGGCCACAATGGTTCAAGTTCTTCCAACCATTATGTATCATAAAGACAATGTGTTTGAATCACAGCTCAACCACTGAGAAGTACTACATACCAACTTCTCCAAGCTTCAGTTCTCTCAACTGTGGAGTGAGGATAATAATGTATACCTTGCAGGGTGGTTGTAAGGACAAGAAATAATGTGTATATAAAGCAATGCATAGTACCCACTCCATCCCTCAATGTCTTGCCCTCCTTCTTAAAAATATAAACCAGTAGCTGTTATATTACCATTAAAATGTGATGTCCAGGGCTTCCCTGGTGGCGCAGTGGTTGAGAGTCCGCTTGCCAATGCAGGGGACACGGGTTCGTGCCCCGGTCCGGGAAGATCCCACATGTGGCGAAGCGGCTGTGCCCGTGAGCCACGGCCGCTGAGCGTGCACGTCTGGAGCCTGTGCTCCGCAATGGGAGAGGCCACAACAGTGAGAGGCCCGCGTACCGCAAAAAAAACAACAAAAAAAATGTAATGTCCAGAATTGGGTACGGGGCTCTAGCCATGATGTTATTGAGGCAAAACACCAAGGAATGATCTCACTGTTGGTGCAAGCAGCCTGCTGGGCACTAATGGAGCCTCGGACAAACATCACATCTATACTGTGATGAGACACAGCTCCCTACAAGCTCATCCTAAGCTGGTGATCACCATCTTGTCCACAGGCATATCATGAAAAAAGGGTCAGAGCTTTGCTAAAGGTCACTTATAAAGAAATAGATACAAGTGTGTGTGAGGGGGGGGGGGATCTTAAATTTGACCATCAGGAGGGAACGTATTCTGTGCAGTGTCTACAAAGTTCTGTTTCTATGAAATACATTAGATAAGTTTGAACACGACCTCTGAGCTTTGAACAGGTGTCAGACTCTCTTCTCTGCAAGGTACCTGTAGAAGACGGGGCTGGTGGGGCTGCGTTGACAGTGCCCAGGTTGGTCCACCGAGAGGCAAGCCCTGCCCTGGCCATGGCACGCTGATAGCTATCATAGAGCGTCTTTCCATACTAAGGAGAGAACACAAAAGAAGCAAGAGAGTAATCCTGAATTCTGCACTCAACTGCAAATTCAGGGAAAAAAGGACTTCATCACTACTCTTTTTATTCCTTTCCTGAGATTTTTTTTAGTTGATTTTTTTTAGTACTTCAATGAAAAAAATCCACAAATCATGTTTTCATATGTTAAATAATTTTCCAGATTAGCAGAGTCAGGTAATACCTTCACCTCCCCATTAGAGGAGAGCTTTAGCCACGCACTGTGATGACATATATCTTTATGTAATTCTACTGCAGATTGTATCTCGTGTTTCTTAATTACACACGACACTTGCAAAGCTCTCCATACATCAATAGCTGAGATGTCTCACGGGAAAGTAAATCCCTGACTCCCAGGTCATGGGAGAGGTCCATGTATCAACCACTCTCATTTACTTAAAAAAACCAATGGGCAAATAAGGTAATATCTATGGCATTGACCCCTTAATGGCACTGACTCAGTAAGAATGGATCAGCTGTTTCTCAGTAGCACAAAGCCTGGACCCAGGTCAGGAGGCTGGTTAGCAAAGATAGGGTGAGTCCGAACGCTCTCTCACCTTGGCGATCCTGATTCCCGTAACCCACTGATTTAGCATTCTTGCGTCATCACAGCAGAGATACTTGATATACTGGGACTCCTTCTGAATTTGGGGATGCTAGAAAAAGCCATTTCAAAGACCGTTTATAAACTCTTCACTTATTAGCACCTTTCAAAAACATTTAAAAATTCTCACAGTGTATGAGATTTCCTGAGAAGGTGGCCAAAATTACCGGTAGCAATTTTAGAATTAGGAACAGGAGTATATTTTTTTACAGAAGCTAAATTTGGAAAGAATTTCAGAAAGCAGCGACATGATTTATCACAAGCATTTTTTACTATATTATCAATAATCATTTTCATTCCTGCTTCTTGAATGCTTGAAAGCCTTCACATTTATCACGTTTCTAGCCCTACAAGAAGTCCAAATCATTTCTCCATTTATCAGATAAAGGAACTTACCTGATGTAATTCTTATGTCAAGGGATTAATGCTTTTGTGACTCCCCATCAGTCCTAGGGTTACTTCTGCTACCAGGGATTCAGGGTTTCACCCCGTCTTCTGTCATCTCTTACCCAAATGGGCCATTTTGGCCTCCAGATGGATGGCGCAGAGAAGGAATATTTCTGTCTAATCTTAAGTGGCAACGAGCTAGGTGCTGCACTAGGGGGTCATCCAGGCCTTCCAGGAGCTCCTGATCAAAGAGAACAGTGATGGGCAGGCACGAAGGGGAAGGAGAGTCACGGGTCCTTGGTCATACGGAACATCCTTGTCTTTCAGCACCAGAAACAGCTCCCTAACTTCCAATGGCATTCCTGTTCTGACTGTCTTGTAAGAGGGGCAAAACATGGGTCTCTCCAGCAATTTGATGCCTATAGTTCTTAGAAAGCAGCTGTTGTTTTGTTTTGTTTCTGGATGAATTTTAGAAGTTGATCTTGTTGCCTTTGGCTTGATATATTAAAATTTCTTCGGTTTGTTTTTTGGTGCATGTCATGTCATGGGAAAGCCAGGTTCCCAGGAGCAGACTTAAACTGTATTGTGCTGGCAATGAAAGCAACTGTCTAGGTAGAGGGATCCACTTAAACAGCACAATCAACAATTTCTTAAGTATATACTTCATCTAAATAGACTAAAATGTAGTCATTCCCTTAAGCATAATGGTTGTTGAGCACAAAAGAGAGGCAAGAAATCTTGACCTTGAGTTCTAACTATGGCTCCTCCTATGATCAGGAGATCAAAGTGTAGACTTTGGTTCATTTTCTCCAACATTAGTGGGGTGCGTCTCACCAACTTCCTTATGTCATATGTGTACTAAGACTGTATACAGAAGAATTAAGCATCAGGTGACCCTGAAGGTCTCTCGTGATCCTCAGGTTTTATGATTCTAAGATGAGCTGCCTAGTGGGCTCCTTTCTGGCTCCCTCGTGAAGTCAGGAACCTTCTAGGCTCCCAGGACATCATACAGGAAGTTCCTGTGCTCATTCTTCTGTCATGTCTTAGGACCTTGCCAAGGGGTTTACTCCCTTGAGCTTTTCGCTGAAAAAATATTTGCAAAGACGTTTAAGGAAAATGCTGGCTCCGTGCCACTGGTTAGGCTCTTCCACCATTGGTTGCTCCTGACCACAGAAAGAGAAGCTCCTGCAGGATGTGCCAGGCAGCACACAAAGGTCAGGGCAACTGCAGATGGTTGTTCAAAGGGATCTTACAGATCCTCTAAACTTACCAGTGGGAGACCAGAGAAGTTAAGCCATTTATCCAAGGTCAAAGGGAGTGGCAGAAGCATAACAAGAACCAAGGGCCTGTGCATTCAACAGATACCTCTGGGGTGCTCAGAAATATACCAATCCCTAGGCAGACAGAGATGAGAAAGAAAGGCTCACACTGTACCTAGGAAGTGGTGGCTGGGATGTCCCTGGGGGAGACATATGTAAACAAATGTATGATCACTCTATGACATGGTAAAGTTCGTAGTAAAAGTTGGAAACCAGAGAAAGGCTCTTTGGACAAAGTGACAGAATGTTATAGAAATTCTGTGTGGCCAGGACCTGGGAGCCATGGAAAGGAGAGGCAGAAAAGAAGCTGGAGAGGAAGCGGAGTCAAGGGCCTTGTGTCAAAATCGCATCTGGACGTTGTCCTCTAGGCAGTGGGGCCATCAGACCTTTGGAACAGCAGGGCATCCAGGCAGCAGTGGTGGCTGGGGCCGTGGAGTGAGGAGGAAGACAGACAGAGAGGGCTGCATGCGAGCCATCTCTCATAGAAACCAGAACTTGAGGGACTGGACAACAGAGGGGAGAGGAGGGACTTCAAGGATGCTTTCTCTATTTCTAGCTTGGAAAAGTAGGTGGGTATTATGGGTTTCATTGTGTCCCCTCCAAAGACATGTTGAAGTCCTAACCCTCTGTTTAGGTGTCTGTGTGAATGTGACCTTATTTGAAAACAGGATTGTTGCAGATGTAATCAGGTTAAGGTGAGCTCATACTTGATTAGGCATTTATATTCTACTAGGGGAGAAAGCCAATAAAAATACAAAACACTAAGTAATGTAATTTCAGACTGTGAAGAAAATGTAGCAGAGTAAGGGTAGGGAATAGGTGAGTGATGGAGCAGAAGTCCAGAACTCTTCCCATGACCCCTCACCACCTCTCAACGGAGCTCAACAGAGACATAATTCCTCCTGGAGGATGGTCACTTCCACTGCCCCATCATACCTCACCTCAGAATGCAGTGAGAACAAATTCACAAAGGAGCAACTTCACAGGAAAGGGGAATGTGCATCCAAGAGCAAGCACAAGGGCAGAAATGATTCTGGGGTACCAAGTCCTTTCTTGTGAGTATGGACAGCCTCTGGTATCTTTTTTTGTTAAAAAAAAAAACTTAAAAAACCTCTTAAAAAAACCTCTTAAAAAACTTCTTAATTTACTTATTAATTTTTAAAAATTGAAATGTAGTTGCTGTACAATATTACGTTAGTTTCAGGTGTACTACCTAGTGATGTGACACTTGCCTACATTATGAAATGATCACCAGGGTACGTCTAGTAACCATCTGTCACCATACAAAGTTATTGCTGTATTACTGACCATACTGCTCAACCTCTTAAAGGACAGGTGATGTCTCTACTGCCTTCTCAGAGTGTGGCCCCTGGGCCATCAACATCACCTGGGAACTTGGTGGAAGTGCAAATTCCAGGGCCTGATCCCAGACCCACAGAATCAGAAACTCTGGGGGCCCAGCCACCTGTGTTTTAACAGCTCTCCTGGTGAGTCCCAGGCACTCTGAAGTGTGACAACCACTGGTCAATAGAAATATTTAATTGGTTCTAGAGTGCAGTAAGAATGCCTCCCAGTTCTTGCTTGCTGGCTGTGTCTCTCGACATTGCACTGATGGTCTTATGGGCATATATTGTTTCATCTGCACGGGAAGTGTTCTTTCTTAAAAAAAAATTGTTTATTTATCTTTTTGGCCGTGCCACGCGGCACATGGGATCTTAGTTCCCCGACCAGGGAGATCAAACCCGTGCTCCATGCAGTGGAAGCAAGGAGTCTTAACCACTGGACCACCAGGGAAGTCCCCAGGAAGTGTTCTTATTTCCGCTTTGTAGCAGAGGGCAATGAAGCTTAGAGAGTCCCGACAATGCGCCAGGTGACAAGGCCAGGACTCAAATTCCCATCTTCCCGACAGCGCCCCACCACGGACTGTGATAGTCCGTGAGTTTATCCTGAGTAAGAAACTCCCGGGCTGAACTTCTCAGCCCTTGCATGTCTGTGGAATCACACGATCTCTTAACATACTTTGCCATAATCTCCAACTCCTTTTGCAATGTATGTGCACATTCTTTGAATTCTTTAAATCTGCTCACCCTCATGAAATATTTGCATGTCAAGAATTTTTTTCCCCACGGTGGACAGAAAGGCACATAAATGACCAAAATGTTCATAAACAAATTAGGTTCTCCAAACGATGACAGACACTTTTACTCAGCAAATGAATAGAAATTCCTAATATTTCGGGAAGGAACTGAGAAGCATGCCTAAGAGCAAATTAAGCAGGGTGATTGCCCGTAAGGAAACTGGCTTGAGAACAGAACTGATCATTCTGAGGAAAGGGAAATGTGTGTTCTCCTTGGGTTGTTTGTCCTGATTCATGTTTGTTCTTGGATCATCGGGCCTGCTTTTTTTTCACCTCTGAGCCCTCTCTCCCATCTGGGAGGCCCTGCCCTCGGTCTCAGCGTTGCCACGCTCAGTGCAGCCCAGGGTGACCTGTGTCCCAGATCAGACCGTTCAGCCCGTGATTCTGGGACCTAGCTCCAAGCTTGTGAGTCAGCGCCAGAAACCGCATTCCCACCCTGCTCACTGGGTCTAAATCCTCAGCCTGGGAACCTCTGGGTCTGAGAGCTCTTCTTTCTCTTGCTGGAAATCCCTCCTCCAGCCTCTGGACCCTGGCCATGGCTTTGGGCCTTTGCCCCCTTCTGACAACGTTCATTCTACATGTCCGCTCTGAAGTGGATTTCGTCACCAGCTGGTAAGCCCTGACTGTTGACGCTTAGAGTTAGAACACATTCTGATCCTCTGAGGGCAAAACTTGACTGGGCTGAGGAAAAACTAAGATTCCTGGGCCCCATCCTTAAATGGTTTGATTCAGTGGGTCCCGGCCCTGGAAACTGTATTTCTAACCAGCCTCCCCTGACTCTGATTCAGCCAGTTTATTGACCAGCATTTCAGAACCTCTCTCTAAAACCTTCTCCCTACCTAAGAGATGTGGGCAGTGCTGCAGAGGTGCAGTGCATGCCCATGTGCAAAGGAGGGCCTCCATTTTGGTAATTTCTCAGGGTCTCAGGATTGCAAACAAGGGCCATGGGGGCAGACAGAAACACAATGAAGACAAAGTTCAAGGGCGGCTTGGGCTGGGGGGAGGCAGAGAAGAGATTCTGTGTCCTAGCAAACAGTGTCTGAGAGAATGGCCTCTGGGCCACCACCCGGCTTCTCATCCTGGCTCAGCAACTTCCTGATCGGGAGTCTCTGTGCCCAGGTTCCACATCTACAAACTAGGGAGAATTGTGGCTCTCACCTCATAGGCTGATACAGGGATTAAGTGAGTTAATATATGGAAAGTGCTTAAATCATTGCATTACACATGAAACATTTCTCGTGTGCTTTTTGTTCATTAAGAAATGTCATTTTCTGACAAAGGGATAGAAATGAAGAATAGCTTAGTGGTGGCCAGGGGGTAAGATGGGGATGGGAATAGGAGCGAAGTGGGTGTAGTTATAAAGGAGGGTACCTTGTGGTGATGAGAATGCTCTGAATCTTGACTGGACCAATGTTAATATCCTGGTTATGACATGGTACCACGGTTTTGCCAGATGTTACCATTGGAAGAAACTGGGTAAATGGCACATGGGACCTCTCTGTAGTATTTCTTACAATTGCATATAGATATACAATTCTCAAAATAAAGTTTAATTAAAAAAGAAAAGAAATGGCATTTCCTTCAAACTGCTGCATTTTATTTATTTATTTATTTTTTGCTCTACACGGGCCTCTCACTGCTGTGGCCTCTCCCGTTGCGGAGCACAGGCTCCGGACGCACAGGCTCAGAGGCCATGGCTTACGGGCCCAGCCGCTCCACGGCATGTGGGATCTTCCCGGACTGGGTCACGAACCCATGTCCCCTGCATCGGCAGGCGGACTCTCAACCACTGCGCCACCAGGGAAGCCCCAAACTGCTGCATTTTTGAAAGACAAATGGGAGCAGTAGAAGGGGATGCCCAGGCTGTCTGTGCCCCATCAGGGTTTTGAGAATGGTTGGGTCAAGGCGATACCCAACTCCTGGAGTAACAGGCGTGTGACAGTGGCACACGAGTGTGGGCGCCTCTGAAATGATGGAGTGGGTTCATGATCATCTCCAGTGACAGGGTTCTTGATAAAGAATACGTTTGCTACCAATGTAAATGTAAGCACTGTCCTTAATTTGTGAAAATGATGTAAAACTATGGTATAGACTGGCCCACTTCCTCGGTAGAGGTGACAGCTTTGCCAGGAGCACATACGCACACACAGAGTCCAGCTTTGGACGTTTCCAGAAACATGGTAATGGGGTCTTCCTGGGGGTGGATGGGTGACGGACGTACAAAGGTGCCTCACCAGGAACCTGGTCTCGTTAACACCTGTTCCATAGACTTCTAACCCAGAAGGAAACAGAGGAACCCCGATTCAGAAAGGAGAAATTCTGGGGGATTTCAGGGAGGGGCAATATTGGGGTTGGGGATTAAGAGGTAAAAACCATTAGGTATAAAATAAGCTACAAAGATATACTGTATAACACAGGGAATATAGTCAATATTTTATAATAACTATAAATGGAGCATAACCTTTAAAAATTGTGAATCGCTATACTGTACACCTGTAACTTATATACCATTGCACAGCAACTATACTTCAATTAAAAAATAATAAAAAATGAAGTATATTTGTAGGGAAAAAAAATTCTGTACACAGCCCTGCACCGGGGCCAAGTGGAATGTGCTAACCCCTGCTCTCTGGTGTGAGGCTGTGAAGGGAAAGGAATCTGTGAGGTCGGAGAAAATGACGTGGCCAGAACAGCTGTATAAATTCCCTGAGTTCATTTCTAGTGGTCAGTCGTTACAGCTGGCAGATAAAAGTTACTTTTGGGGCTTCCCTGGTGGCGCAGTGGTTGGGGGTCCGTCTGCCCATGCAGGGGATGCGGGTTCGTGCCCCAGTCTGGGAGGGTCCCGCGAGCCGTGGCCGCTGGGCCTGCGCGTCCGGAGCCTGTGCTCCGCGGCGGGAGGGGCCACAGCGGTGAGAGGCCCGCGTACCGCAAAAAAAAAAAAAAAAAGTTACTTTTGCCCAACTTTCCAAAATATGGTGCTAATGTCAACCTTACCAGACACCTGATAATACATATTGCCTTTTGATAATATGCACCTTAAAAAGTTTCAAGACCCAGTAATGCTATTTTTAGAAAAAGATATATTTTCCTATTTTTTGTATTTTCTATATTTTTCTAGAAAATCTTGTCAACTTCCTAATTTCTAAAGATGTCTTACAATGGAATAAGAGTCTGATAAATAAAGAACTAAAAGACTGATTGTCTTGTCAATAAAATTGTAACTAAAATTTGTTCAAAATATAGAGTTCTCTTTTTCATAAAGTGATGAAGAAATCCAGACAGATTGACTTGAAAGTTTGAGACTCAAATAACAGGCTTTGGAGAAATGATCTGAGTTGGTAGAAATGTTTCCCCCTTTCCTATTTTGGTTTACAATAAAAAGCTTATTATGTTATACTTGTAGTTAACTGTATAACATTTAACATTTTTCTTCTTAAAAGGAAACATTACCTTAAATTGCTTACAGATCTAAAGTAAGGACTTCTTAAACCTACCTTTAAAACAAAGCAGTAGTCAGTGGGTGCTTTGTATTTTATTTTACACTGAATCCCATAGTAAATGTTGACATTTTCAAACTGTATAAAACATGCCAGATCTCGAGATGTCTGAAAGAGAAGGAAAAAATAACCTCAACCTAGCTGACAAGTAATATTTTTCTAAGGTCGTTCTTCATGGCACAACGAGGCATTACATTTTAGTAGGAAAATACAGAATTTCAGGTAATTTATATAAGCATCTACCACGTATAGCTTTCTAAAAGCCAAGCCTACATTTTAAGAAGGAAAGAGCACATCCAGGCAAAACAGCATGCCACAGACCAAAAGTGGAGCAAAAGATTATACTGCTGTTCTAGCACCTACGCGGGGACTCCCAGAGATGACTGGAATCATTACTGATGGGGTTCAGACAAGGTGACCGAGCACCTCGTCAAATATTTCATTTTGTCTTTTGCCATTCTAAGTCATTGATGGATTTCATGACTGAGCATTTAGAAAAAAGTCCCCCTCAGGATGAACAATGAGAGGTAAATTTGATGCTCAGAAAATTCACACACACTTCATACACTTCTTCCTGAGGAGAAAAGATTCCTTTCATGCCTTCTCTTTAGGGCTGGTGGTGTTGCTGTGGAAACACAACCCTCTCCTCCATATATAACATGCATTGAGAAGACATCAACCTCTAATCTACATATTTGGTTACACTTCAATTACAGATTTGTTCTGTTACTTTTTCCCCCTCACGTTCTATAATTCTTTACTGAGTTAATGAATAAAAAAATAAAGGGTAGAATTGCTACATCTCAATGCACAATTATTCCTTTATATATGGTAGTATACTTTTTTCTTGTAAGATATTTTCTTCTGATTTTCAAAGTTTTAGTTTTTTTATTAGAAAAGTAAAACATATTCATCATAATTTTAAAAATAAGTTATTTTATATATAGTAAAACAAAAATTTTCCTTCATCACTCTTTTTTTTTCTAATTTCATTCTCTTCTCCAGAGAAGACATTCTTCCAAATGTTTTTGGGGATACATTTATATACCTATGTATGTGTAGACATACCCACATACATATATACAATTATTAAAATATAAATGAGATTTTACTCTCAATATTTTTCCATGACTTTGTTCTTTTTCTTAACAATATATCTTGGGGTCTTTCTATGTTAGGACATATGAAAGGATATATCACATTCTTTGTATAGCTGCATAACATTACACTGTATAGGTGTAGCTATTTATTCCACCATCCTACTATAGATGACTAGAGGTTACTTCCACCATCCTACTATAGATGACTAGTGGTTACTTCGATATTTTGCTATTACAAAATATATTGTGCATATGAGCAAATGTTTCTGTGGGGTAGGTTGCCAAACATGGAGCTGTCCTTGGAAGGGGCATTCCCTATTATATTTGCAAAAATTTTGCTAAACTGTCCCCCAAGTTGGCTGTACTAGCTTACATTACAAACTTCCGTACATAAGAGTGCCCATTTTTCTTACCCACTCCTGATGAAATTTGCATATCATCAATATTGTTAGTGTTATCAATCTCACGGGAGGAGAAATTTCACTTATTTACATTTTCCCGATTACTAATAAGATAGAGCAACTTTTTAATTATTCACTGGCTACTGATATTTCTGTTTCTGTGAATTCTCACTTAGTAAGCACTGCTGGTTTTCTATGAGTATGTTTATCTTTTTCTTAATGAGTTGTTGAAGTCTTTTTATGGATATTCATACCAGGTTATACATGCTGCAAATGTACTCTCTGACTCTAGAGCTAGTCTTTAACTTCTTGTTTGGTATCTCTGGCCATAAGGAGTTAAACACAACTTTATATATAGTCAAATCTGCCAATTTTCTTTGTTAAAATTTTGAGTTTTTAGTCTTGTTTAAGAAGGCTTCCCCACTGCCAAATTATGAGAATATTGACCATCTATTTTCTCCTAATATTTTGTAATTTTGTCCAAATACATTTAATCAACGTAAGATTTAATCTGGAACATGGTATGAGGTAGGAAGCTATATTTTTTAATGGATATACAATTATTTCAATGCTATTTGTTGAGTATCACATTCTCTCCCCACTGCTATAAAATGCTCACTTGAATTTCTCTTATATTAGATGGCTCTCTGTTGATCTGTTTTCTGTTCCTGTACTGTTTTTGTCTAATGTTTTGACATTTGGGAGGAGGGGTTCTTCCATAATGTTCTTTAAAATTTTTGTGTGTGTCTGTTTTGGAACCGCATCTCTTTCTGATGAATTTTAGAATCAGTTTTTGAACTTCAAGTAAAAAGAATCCTATTGAAATTTTTTCATTGGAATTGAATATATAGAAAAATTGGGGGGGGAGAATTAATATCTTTTCATCTAGCAACATTGTACATTTCTGTTTATTCAGTTCGAACTCATTTCCTTTATTAAATTTTCTATTTTATGCCATATAAGATCTTGAACCTTTCTTGTTAAGTTTATTGTCAGGTATTTTGTATTTTTTTGTTCTTGCAATGCATGGAATCTTTTGCAGCATATTTAATTTGCATATTGTTTATATAAAGGAAAACAATTTCTTATTTGGTAAGTTTATTTGGTCCATTGGGACCAAACTCTTAAGTTTTTCAGTGGAGTGTCTTATATTGTCTGGTAGACAATCATGTTGACTGTGAATAAAGAGAGTTTTGCCTCTTCTTTTCCAGTAATTATACTTGTTATTCTTTTTCTTGACTTCCTGGCTAGTTCCTCCATTAGTGTTAATGGCAGCAGAGACAGAAAGGATGCCTGTCCAACTCCAATGTGAATGCTTCTAATTTTCGTCCCTAAGTGTGTTGTTTTTGATAGGCTTGTATGTCTCACTTATATGTAAATGCCAAAGACATAACATCTCTAAAATAAAACAAATAATTTGTGGGTCAACTGTTATGCCCCCCACGCTTGGGACTGGAATGAAGATAGCACAGATGGGAAAAGAATGAATTCTAAGACTGAAACGAAATAGGAGTGGTAGCTGCTCTGGACCAAGAATTTCCCATAATGCTCTCCTGCATTCCACAGAGATGACAGTCTTCTAACTAGTGGGAATAGCCCTGGATAGTCACTATGACTTCACCTGCAAGGGATGTGGGTCAAGCCTTATTAGAAGCAGCCTGCAATTTGAAAATATGCCGTTGGGGGGTGCCCTGGATTTGGCAGTGAAGGCAAGACGCTTTGGCTTACTCCAGATATAGAAAGAGAGACAGACTACAACTTTGCAAAGGTGAGCAAAGGAAGGAAATGGCCACCCTCTCAGAAAGGTCTTAGAAAAAGCTAAGAGTTAGAATGAGAGTTAAAATTACATTTCAAAGAAGACAAATTTACCATGTGCTTGTAGATTTGAGGCAATAATCCTAAATTACCAAGTAGAAGTGAAATGATATCTAAGATACTCTGCTAAATTAGGCAGGGAAATGCATATAATATAATTCAGAGAACAATTTAAATATTCAAGTTATAAAAGCTAAAATCTAAATTAAACTCTATCAAGACTTCTAATACCACTACGATTCCAGATAAAAGAAGTTTTACTGTAATGACTACAGAACAATAGAGTAAAAAGGGGGGAAAAAGTCCTCAAAGATCGATATGTGAAGAAACAAATTAATTTCTAAAAAAGTGCTTCAGTCATAATTTCTGAAACCTGACTTTAAAGTAGATAAAACTCTTCACCTTCAAGAGAGAGCAGTGGAAAGATTCAGGATTTCTGTAATTCTATCCTAATAGGATATGTATCTGTATAAACATTGTAGTAACATGAATCTCACAGCAAAGTAGAATGTATTTAAATTACCACCTGAGGATTTCTTTACTTTCACTTTCATGAAATGCCTTTTTGCAAAAGCATATCTTTTTTTCTGACCTTAGTCTTTCCTTTGGGGACATAATAAATTCCAGAAGCTCGTAAAAGAAAATAGCGCCTTTTCCAGGATTTCTTCCCATCTTCTTTCAAATAAAGAGCTCCCTCTAGTTCTGGCACAATGATGGATGTTCCACAAAAACTCTCCTGAAATTGAGATTCCAACGATATAAAACCCATGAAAGATAAAACACATATTTTGTTCACATTTAAACAAACTGTGGCCAACTAGCCTTCAAGCTAAAAATCGTTTTGTCTACAGCTTTGATTGAATGCATATATTGACACTGCATACCATTTGCCAAAAGACAGGAAGAACATGGTGGTTGAGTCTCAGCTCCTGAGTTAGACTTCCAGGCTTCTTGACCACTTAGCTCTGTGACCCTGAGCAAGTGACTCAACCTCGGTGCCTTTACTTGCAAAATCAGAGTAACGATAGCCCCAACTTCATAAGGAAGGCTGTGAGTACAATCTTGGTATATTATAAAAGAAAGCATTACATAAAGTCTATTTCTGTTACTGTAAATTGATAAATAGAAAACTTATTCCTGTACCTGTAAGTGAAAAAAAATTACTGTTTCACTGCTAGTAAATGGAAAAATTAAAATATACAATTCTATACATAAAATATTTTGTACATTAATATTTTATTTTTGGCATAATTTTCTTTTCTTTTACATTGAGATACAATTGATATAGAATATGTATTAGTTTTCAGTATACAACCTAATGATCTGATGTATGTATATATTGCAAAATGATCGCCATCGTAAGTGTAGTTAACATCTATCACCTCACGCAGTTACACATCCTTTTGTTCTTATGATGAGAACTTTTAAGATCTACTCTTTTAGCAACTTTCAAATATACAATACAGTATTGTTAGCTATAGTCACCATGCCGTACATTACATCCCCAGGACTTATTTATTTTATAACTGGAAGTTTGTACCTCTTGACCCCCTTTAGCCATTTCATGCATCCCTACCCCTGCCTCTGGCAACCCCAAATCTCTTCTGTGTATCTGTGATTTCATGTTTTTTGTTTTTTGATTCCACACATAGATGAGACATACAGCTATCTGTCTTCCTCTGTCTGACTTATTTCACTTAGCACTCAAGTTCCATCCATGTTGTCAAAAATGGCAAGATTTCCTTTTCGGGGGATAGTTTCTTATCAAAGAAGAAAGAAGACAATTATTAATACTGTAGTATCAGAAAAGGATAGTGACAAAGTACATTTTCTAGGTGCAGATGTTTAAAAATCAAAACATGCATAGAATTATATAATTCTTAACAAATTTCTTTTAAAAGCAGTACAAGAAAATTACATATTATTCTATCTTTCAGTTCAAACACTCAAACTTATTTTTGGCTTTGCTTTTTTATAACTCTCAACGTCCTTTCATTCAGTCTCATAAAAGCAGAATAAACTTAATTTTGCATCCTTCAAGTAAATGTATGTGTAGTGGATCTGGGTGACATCTTTGTTCATATCTTTCCCAGTTTCCCCCAGTTTAGCTGGTATTAGTTGCCTTGTCAATAATCTCTCTCTCTCTCTCTCTCTTTTTTTTTTTTTTTGGTCAGCATAAATTTCCTTTAATAATCCCTCCATTTCCAGTAGGATTTCATTTTGAGGTTTAACGTATCAAGCCAGTATAAAGTTTTACAGTTTTAGTAATTCTGGATTCCGAGTCCTTTAAGATGAAAATGGATGTGCAAAGTTTACTTAAGAAATTTCATTTTCTTCGTTTGTAACATCTAAGTCTTCATCCTCTTCATCATCATCTTCTGCTTGTTGATCCTTTCTTAGTCGACAGGTGGATACCTGTCCTGTTCCAGATGCACACTTAGCTGACACTGATCTCTGAAGACGTGACTTTGAATTTGCTCTTATGATATCTAAATGGGATGAACAATCTGGTGGATACAGAGAATTTCAGAAAACTCTAAATCTTCTTCACCAATCTTTTGTGTATTTTGGTAGGTAGTAGTGGAGACGTCTAAGCTTTGCCGTGAAATAACATTTCGATAGTGATAAATTCTGAAAATATAGTCTTTATACTCTTTGTTTTCTGCTTTTCAAAATTGTCAGTAGTTTCCTCCAGATGACGAGTTGTTCTAGTAGCATACATTGTAGCTCTTTGTAATCCAGCTTCTTTTTAAAAAATTAATTAATTTATGTTTGGTTGCATTGGGTCTTCATTGCTGTGCGCGGGGTTTCTCTAGTTGCGGCAAGGGGGGCTACTCTCTGTTGCGGTGTGCGGGCTTCTCATTGCGGTGGCTTCTCTTGTTGCGGAGCACAGGTTCTAGGCGTGCGGGCTTCAGTAGTTGTGGCACACGGGCTTCAGTAGTTGTGGCACACGGGCTTCAGTAGTTGTGGCACACGGGCTCAGTAGTTGTGGCTTGCGGGCTCAGCAGTTGTGGCTCGTGGGCTCTAGAGCGCAGGTTCAGTAGTTGTGGTGCACGGGCTTCATTGCTCTGCAGCATGTGGGATCTTCCGGACCAGGGCTTGAACCCGTGTCCCCTGCAGTGGCAGGTGGATTCTTAACCACTGTGCCACCAGGGAAGTCTCTGTAATTCAGTTTCTGCCTGTGAAATAACATGTCAATCAGATGGGTTTCTCTGACGTGTTCTTTCTGAGTTAACTGTTTAGCTCCTCAATTCTTTGCCGTTAATGTTGCTTTGAGGTCATCTGCTTTCATTTTTACAGTGGTTCTGTAACCGAAAGTGGGGTCCAGCTGCTTGCTGCTCAAAAGTCATTATAAAGAGGCCAGTCTGGTGGAAAGGAAACTTTTGCTTTATTTTGAATGCCGGCAACCGGTGGGGAGGACGGACGCCTATCCAAAGGCCGACTCCCCCCACTGACAGTCAGAGGGCAAGAGCTTTTATAGGTGCAGGGAGGGGGTTACATGCAGAAGCAGCACAGTCAGCTCTGACCGTCATCTTGACATTGATCATCGGTGGTCTGATCAGCGTCATCTTGATTGTTTTAGGTACAGTTAATCTTTAATTCCAGGGTTGGTTTGTTTCCATTTCTTTGAGGCCGATTCTCGGAATTGTGGCAGCTTATGTCATGACTACAGTCTGGTCATCATGTAGTTAACTTCTTCCACCTGGTGGGGTTTTCAGTACCTATAAGACAGCTCACAGGATATGGCGCAGAATGTGATCTATGGCCCTTGAGGAGGAACCAAAGGTCCTTGACTTTGCTTAATGACTCAACTATTATAATCTGGTCTCCTTTGACTGTTTTCCTTTGTTTCTGCATTTCTCACTTCTCGGATTAAGCTTATTCTTTGGCTAATGTTTTTCCACAGACAAAAGGCAGGCTGAGGACATGGGGGGCACAGGGTCCTGCTCCCTTCCACTTCCAGAAGCTTGCAAAGGTTCGACTACTTCGGCTTCAACTCTTTCAGCCTCTGCTTGTCGATAATCCTGAAGTTTGGCAAACTCATCAGCCAAGTTTTTCAGGCCCTGCTTTAAATTTGGGGTCTCCATAGAGGCTCACGCGTTGATGTCATTCCCCAGGAGGTCTGCTCTGTCTCCGCACATAAGCAGCAGCGATCTGGCACAAAACGTTTCTCGTCCCAGTTTTCCAAGCTATGCCTCCACATCTGGCCTCGCGTGTGGTGGGAGACCCCGGGCTGGGGCCCGACCACAGGGGCTCCGAGGTGCCCAGGCATGCGCGGCGGACGCGAGAGCCCTTCAATGATCTCTTAAATTCAAGCAGATTTGGGGTCCAAGTTCGAAAGCAGGATAATGCTGATTTTTCACAGCATAACATGCTTTGTATTTTCTTTCCCATCTGGCTTTTGAAAAACTGCTGAAGTCTTCCAACAAGACCTATTCAGGCAATTGTATAAACCAAGGCATAACCAGTCCTTGATTTACAGACAGCTGCTGATGCAATAAGCACTGATTAACGGCCAAGGGCTGTGTCAGGAAATTGCTCACTCCCCTTCCATGTCTGTCTGTGTCCATCACTGCTGGGGATGCTCAGACCTGAATCTCCCTGCTGCTGGGGATGCCTGGTGCTTTATCTCCCTCAACTCAACCTGGAGACTCTTTGAAAGAGACTCTCTGCAGAAAGAATGTCCCCACTCCCACCGTTGGCCTCCCTGGGAAATACCCACTGTGTTCTTGGTCCCAGGAACCAAAACTTGTAGCCTGTCTCCAGGACCTTGGGAGTGCATGGCAGCAAGGTTGTAGGGTCTGCTCCATCGGGAACAGGGCTGGGAGCGCTGGCAGGGCTAGAACCCTGTGCAGGGGTCTGGGCAGGCCTTGGTACCTGGGAGAGGGTGCCCTTTAGCATCAGTGAATTGGCTCCAGATGGGAATGTGGGCCAAGGTGTCAACAGGTCTTCTGAGTTTTCAAGAGAAGCCCCAAATCTCCTAACTCAAGAAAAGGTCAACATGCTGTCGGGGACAACAAAAATCTGTCTGGGGCTCCTATGCCCATTTGTGATCTGGCGTGCATCTGCATTAGGGTCGGGGAACAGAGCCTCGATTTTGAGCAAAGTTGCTATGTGAAAACTCATTAGAAGTTTCAGAAAATCAACCGTCAAATGAACTTCTGGAACACAGCCCTGTAAGTGATAATCCAGACATGTGTACCGTTACTTTACATGCTGTGTTTCCACTGCCTCCCTAAGTCTTTGTAATAATTCAATACAATACAGGAAACCAAGGTTCTTGGACTTGCCCAATAACACATGACCTTCAACAGGCAGAGGCAAGCTCGGATCAGATCTCTTTACTGCAGTCTCACACTTTCTACCACACCTGGCTGCTGGAAGGGCACCTTAGCATTCACTGCAAAGAAGTCACGCCTGACTGTGGAGCACATAAGCAATGAAATATATGGTCAGAGATGAGTTTTATGTGGATTCATGTCTTTTAGTCAAGAATTATGAATCCAACTTCATGAAGAGTAAAATATATTGTCGAAAGCAAAATTTTTTAACAACTGACTCCAAGAACCAGTTTGTCTAAATAGCTATAATTTAGTAATGATTTGATTTTAAAACCCCAAGTTAAAATTTCAGTGTGTCTCAGAATCGCCCATTGTTCTGAGAAGCAAATCATTTAAAAATACAGTTAACTCTCTTTTATTCTACTCTACGAAATTAAACATACCTCAAGCAAGGACTCCTTGTTCTTCGCATTCATTTTCTCGTTTGTTTCCTTGCTTTCTTTTTTTCCTCTGTTATCCAAGTAAAAATTCTAAATAAAATAGTAAAAGGTCAGATCAGTAAGTGTTCATTACCATGGTAGCCACTGCACGGAACTCGCAGTCTTGCTGGAGAGAGGAGACATACCTGGAGGAAGTAAACTGTCGACCACAGTGTATGGTCTCTGTCAATCAAGTGCTTATGGAGGGACTTGCTAAGTGCTGACCACTGCTGGTCAGAAGTAACACCTTCCCTTCCTCCCAGAGTGCACATTCAATGAAGAAACAAGCAAAGAGAGAGACCACTAGCAAAGGATACAATGTCATTTAATTGTTAAATTCCATGGTCTAGAACATGAGTCAAATGCTGGAAGCTGGGAGACCCCAGTGCCCTTGGAAGAGCCCAGAACTGGAGGATGGTAGAGCCTGTGTCCCATGTCCCAGGCCTTTGATCACCATGTAGGATCCCAAGGCCTTGAGGACTAGAGATTCTGGCTTATCTAGAGAAGCATGAAACTGGATTTTTATAAGCATTGGCAACTAATTTTAATTTTTAAAAACCACATGGGTCAATCACAACATAAAGTTTGCTACTTGGCAACTTCTAAGGACAGAGAGAAGCAGAAAGGGCATTTCTGGAAAGAGAACCAGCTTAGCAAAAGAAAGAAAGACCACAGTTTAGAAGCACTCACGATTTTGGGGGAGTACCTATTACATGCCAGATCCTCAGCCAGACGCTTTGCAAACACCCCCCCAATTCTAACAGCAAGGCTGTGAGGTAAGTGACAGTACCCCCATTTTACAGGTTAGGAAACCGAGGCTCAGCAAGGTTAAACAGCTAGGGCACTGCACCCTGAATGAACACCAGGGGCTGAGTGTGTATGATGTGTGTGCCCTTACCACCACACCACACTACTCATGAAATTGAAGGTCAGTGAAGTTCAAGGGCAGAGAGACTAAACCTACTCTAATTCCAGCAGCTCCCGACTCAGGGAAGCAGGACCCTCGCCCTCTCCCGTGATTACCTCTTTGGAACATCTGTTTGTGGATTGTGTCAGGCGTGACCACTGCCACAGTCAAAGTATTTAGCACTTTTATGTGGAAATGTAGAGTCTGTAAGATAGTGCCTGAAAAAAATGTATTAAAACTAGAACGTATACTCCTGGTGCATAGTGACTAAATTAAGGACCCTCCTGAGTCTAAACACAAATGTTTATTGACACGATGGGGGTGTTTCTCCAAGTGTGATCCCCAGACCACCTTGATGCCCCATGAAATGCATGTTCCTGGACTCCCAACCTACGGAACCGGAATCTCAGGGGGCCTGGGAATCTACACTCCAACACACTTCCTGGATGATTTTTACTTACACTGAAGTTTGAGAACAGAGTGTATTGGACAGAGAGGAAGCAAACCGCAGGCAAATAAAATTTGCAGAATTAGGAGATTTCCTAGAAATACAGTGCATAACAATGGCAACTTGCTAACTTAAACAGAGGAAATAAATCAAGTACAACTCCTTCCATAATTCTTATTGAATTATCTTTTAATATGTTTTTTTTTTCTTTTTTTTGCTCTACGTGGGCCTCTCACTGTTGTGGCCTCTCCCGTTGCGGAGCACAGGCTCCGGACGCGCAGGCTTAGCGGCCATGGCTCACGCACCCAGCCGCTCCGCGGCATGTGGGATCTTCCCGGACCGGGGCACGAACCCGTGTCCCCTGCATCGGCAGGCGGACTCTCAACCACTGCGCCACCAGGGAAGCCCTAATGTGTTTTTAAAGAAACTTTTACGTGTTATTTGAAAGGACAGCATAGTGTGAATTAGTGTGATTACTCTATAGGGCTTGGAAACGATTCTAATTTTACGTGTTTGGCTTGAGGACGGTGACTAATGTAATATGTAACGTATGCCACCTGCCAGAACTCTACACTGAGGCCTTACAGGTATGCTTGTCATTTCATCCTCACAGGAACTCCACAGTGTAGGTGCGATTGCTGTTTCACAGATAAGGAAACAGAAGGATTAAGTGATTTGCCCAAGGACAATTAGTGCCAGAGCTTTGAGTTTTTCATGACTTTTCTGAGCATTAAAATGCTCTAAACACCATAGGAGAGAACCCAGTATGACAGTGTGGATGGGCTTAATACCACTGAACTGCACACTTAAAAGTGGTTAAAATGGTAAATTCTATGTGTATTTTATGTGTATTTTGCCAAAAACAAACAAACAAAAAGTGATGACCTAGTTGAGAGTGAATGCAGAGTGTGCTCCTAGCAAGCACACTTGCTTTAGGGCCCTAGAAAAAGTGTGAGCCTGTATGAGTTGAAAGAATGGACAGAGACCGTGAGGGAGACTCCAGGGCATGTGTGTTTCATCATCATCTGGGAAAAGGAGGGCACGTGTCGCCCTCTGCAGGACAAATGAAGGAAGAGCCTTTCTAAACATGAAGGGTCTCATTTTATGAAGTTATCGTGGAGGGTCAGGACGTAGCCGTGTCTTCTCTGAGACCCCTCTCACTTTTTCGGCTTCTGAATACCTTTTTTTCCCCTTCCAAGTGATAGTGCTATATTGTGTTTTTGTTTTAATGAAAATGCAAAAAACACAAAGAAAATCCAAGCTGGAGCTCACGCAGGGCAGTCCTTAGAAAGGATGGATTGCTCTTGGGTAAGAATTTGGAGTGCTCCGTAGCAAGCAGCAGAATTCAAAAGTTAATTATCTGTTGGGGACAATCTGAGCAGAACAGTAAGGGAACTTTAAAATGGGAAATGAGACTTTCAGTGACAGCCTGCCTCTTTTTCTCACAGCTTCTGAAAATGCAAGATTTGAGAGCAGCAGGATAGGACAGAAACAGCAAATATGTTTCATTTTTAATATCGCCTTTCTGGAATAAAGAGTAAATCAAATAAACACTTATCAATCCACGAGTAAATATTTGTGAGTGCCCTTTGCATGTAAAATATCACTGTTCTTAAGAATCTTTCTATCACACTGAAAAGATAAATATAAGTAGACGGCTATATATCTGTAGATGGGGGAACCATATAAGACACTGCATAAATGCAAAATGAGCTAAGTTCTATAGGTTTTCAGGGAGGAAGAACTCACTGTGAACCGAGATGATTAAGACTTACAGAGGAGGTCAAAGTTGGAACTTTGCCTTGAGAGATGTTCATATTCAGGTAGGGGAAAAGGAATAAAGAGAGCGTGCAGGGCAGGAGGAAAAGCATGGAAAAAGGCCCAGAGTTAGATAAATATTGGGGCTCTTTGAAGCAACCTAAATGTCCATCGACAGATGAATGGATAAAGATGTGATATATATTTATACAATGGAATACGACTCAGCCATCAAAAGAATGAAATAATGCCATTTGCAACAACATGGATGGACCTAGAGATTATCATACTAAGTGAAGTCAGACAGAGAAAGGCAAATATCATATGGTATCACTTATTTGTGGAATCTAAAGAAAAGGATACAAATGAACTTATTTACGAAACAGAAATAGACTCACAGACATAGAAAACAAACTTATGGTTACTAAAGGGGATGGGGGGCTGAGTGGGACAGATAAAGTAGTAGTCTGGGATTAACATCCACCCAGAACTATATATAAAATAGGTAAACAAGGACCTACTGTATAGCACAGGGAACTCTACTCAACATCTTATAATAACCTGTAATGGAAAATAATCTGAAAAAATATACGTACCTATGTATGTATAACTGAATCACTTTGCTGTACACCTGAAACTAACACAACACTATAAATGAACTATACTTCAATTTAAAAAAAATACTGGGTGCCTTTGGAGCACCTGTGAACAAGCAGCCTGGCTAGAGCTGGGGTACACCTGATGAAGACCTGACCATCACTCCCAATTCTTCTCTTCCGCCCTGGGTCAGAATTCACCGATGCCCGTCATCTAGTGATGACTGTGCAGTGTCTCCCCCGAGAATGGCCGGAGCTCATTTCCTTGCCCCCCTATGTTGGGTCTGGCCACGTGACTTGCTTCGGCCAACAGAACGTGGGTGGAAGGGACAGCGCCTCCATCTGAGCAGAGGACCTGAGAGGCGGCGTTGTGTGTTTCCACTCATTCTCCGGCGCGCTCGCCTTTCACCAGGAGAGTGTGTCAAGGTGGCTGCTGGTCCGAGGACGAGAAGAGGCACGTGGAACTCCCTGGATCTGACGCACATTCTGGAGCCGTGGACAGAGGACCCGACGACCTGCAGGCCCCAGACAGAGGAAACACCTGCTACTCTAAGCCACTGGGATTCTGAGGTTGTGTTCATGTCTCCAACCCTGACTGATACACATGCCCACACTGGTTGCTCAGGGGCTCTGGGGCACTGAAGTCAAGAGCAGACTTTCTTTTAAAATAGGAGCCTCTCCTGGAGGCCGTAAATGTGACGCCTGTATGATTTTCCTTCCAGCTGGGCCTGGTCCCGGATGGTCAGAGATGAACCTTGGCAGGACAGGGAGGTTGGAAAAGAGGAGGGACGCCATGAGGTCATTTTCCCCCACAGTGGCTGGTACCCTTCTACACCCGAGGGGAAGTGTGACATTGTGGTTCTCTCTCTGCTCCTCACTCGTGCAACCAAATAAACCATCACCACCACCAAATTTTGGTTAAGAAACAACAAACGGAATGAAAATTGCCTGAAATATCAATAGTGATGATTGTCGGAATGTGTGGATGATTTAACTTTCCTTTCTTCTACTTTTCAGTTTTTTTCCCAATAAACTGATATTAATTTTGAAGTCAGAAACATAAAGGATGTTACTAAAAGAAATGAACAGCTGTACAGCAAGCAGGCGACCTTACATTAATATGTTTTCCCAATACCTTCTCTGAAAATGAGATTCTTCGGGCTCCTAGCAAGAACAGCCAATGTTAACACCAGGGTTTGTCTCCCTCTCCAGACACAGACCTCAGGCCTCACGCATCTCTTTTGGTTTCGGGCCCCCACTGGTCTTTGCCAGTGAGAGCTGTATGTCAACGCAGCTGGGAAAACAAAACTCTTTGGGTTACGGCTGAGTTTCATTTGTTCATCTGAACATCTGGCACTCTTTTAGGATGAGCAGACCATCCTGTGATTACAGTCAACTGGGAAGAGGAACTTTCCTAACGCCAACCAGACTGAGAAACTAGGAGAAACTCAGCTGCTTCGTCAACAAAGTTGCTTTAATTAGGACAGTAAGGTTCTACTGCCCCAACCTACTTTACCCCAAAGAGGCGGGACCACGTGGGCAAAAGGGTCCCTGTCCTGACTCCATGCTTTAGAGGGTCCCTACTCTGCCCCTAACCTCAGGGTATTTCTATTCCCCTACACTGTGAACCTAAAACTGCTCTTAAAAATAGTCTATTATCTGGACTTCCCTCATGGCGCAGTGGTTAAGAATCCGCCTGCCAATGCAGGGGACACGGGTTCAAGCCCTGGTGCAGGAAGATCCCACATGCTGTGGAGCAACTAAGCCCACGCGCCCCAACTACTGAGCCTGCGCTCTAGAGCACGCAAGCCACAACTAGTGAACCCATGCGCCACAACTACTGAAGCCTGCATGCTTAGAGCCCGTGCTCCGCAACAGGAGAAGCCATCACAGTGAGAAGCCCGCGCACCGCAATGAAGAGTAGCCCCCCTCGCCGCAACTAGAGAAAGCCTGCGCCCAGCAACGAAGACCCAACGCAGCCAAAAATAAATTAGTTAATTTATGTTAAAAAAATAGTCTATTAAAAAAAAGCTTACTCGTGTGCTTTGTAAACGGATGCTGCCGGGAATCAAATGGCGTGGAACTGCATTTCGGTCCCACTGGCTGGCTTATTAAAATGCCAGAACTGATAACACGCTGGACACTGCATTCTCGGCATCTATTTAAACTTGCGATGAAAAGTTCTGAAACATTTTTTTGCATGTCAACATACAAATGTGTGAGGCGGTACATCACTTCTCAAACTCGTTCTAGGGGGTTTGCAAGCACAAAAGTTTGATCTTCATTCATAGAGGCAGGCTTCCTAGAGGTCAGCCATAAGGGGCTGTGTGGGAAGAGAGTAAGGGGGTCACTGAGAAGGAGGGCGAGGACACAGCTTGTGGAGGGACAGAGGGACAGGAGCTAGAGGTCCGAGGGAGATCCGGAGCAAAGATGCTCTCGACTGTGGTCCCCACAATATTCCTTTCCAGTGCCAGCCCGCGAAGCCTGGTCATGCTTCCATGAGATGCCTCTGTATCCTTTCAAGAATCATGTTAAAAAGTTCCAGGTAGAGCAGTTTCTCACGACCAAGCGATCCCCAGCGCCAGTTATGGAAATGTCTGCACACCCAGGAGTCAGCAGTAGCTCTGAAGAACCACTGATAGTCTTGGATCCTCTTCAAGGTTCACGAGTGAGACTCCTATGTGGTTCCTTCCTCTTGGGCATGAAGCTAAACCAGTGATGTCCCGAAGTAGCTATTCAATGGGTGGGGTGTAACAGCAGCCAGCAGGAGAATTCATGACTCTGCTTTTCCTCCTTTAAAAATGAGGTGATCTGGGACTTCCCTGGTGGCCCAGTGCTTAAGAATCCGCCTGCCAATGTAGGGGACACGGGTTCAAGCCGTGGTCTGGGAAGATCCCACATGCTGTGCAGCAACTAAGCGCGTGTGCCACAACTACTGAGCATGTGTGCCACAACTACTGAGTCCGTGTGAGTCTGTGTGCCACAGCTGCTGAGGTCCGCGCGCCTAGAGCCCGTGCTCTGCAATGAGAGAAGCCACTGCAATGAGAGGCCCGTGCACGCAACAAGGAGTGGCCCCCGCTTGTTGCAACTGGAGAAAGCCCTCACACAGCAACGAAGATGCAACACAGCCAAAAATAAATGAATAAAATAAATAAAATTTTTTAAAAGGTTTAAAATTTTTTTTTAATTTAAAAAATTAAAAAAAATAAAAATGAAGTGATCTGCTATTACCTCTCTAAGTATAGACCAGTCATCCTGGGGAAATTCCTTCCTAATTAAGCATCTTTTGGTCCACAAATTTGCAGGATCTGGTTTCTCTCCATCACCTTATTACAGATAACTTTTGTTAAATTAATTAGACAAGGAGGCCACTGGACTGCGGGGACTCCAGTGCCGGGCAGCCTACGTAAGCAAACCCAAATCTAAGCCTCAAGGTTACAAAAAACCGAAACCTAAGGGCATCCGATCACAAACAGTTACCTAGGCTACAATCAAATAATTTCCTTTCTTGGTTTCTGTACCTTCTCTCTGTAAGTCTCTCCCCTGGTTCTTAGCTGAGGAGTGCTCCTAATGACTTCTGATTTGGTTCTGCCGGATTCGAATCGAATTTTGTTCAAATAAACTCTTAAATTTTTTTAATATGCTTCAGTTTATCTTTTCTTATAGGTGACCGCTGAATTTCGGTTGGCATCAAATGACTTGACTTTTATATATAACGTCGCGATATTGCAAGCGGTTTTCATGCTGGATTTAACCTTGCAAGGTGGGAAGTACAGCCGTATCACATTGTACAAATAGAAACGCTGAATTCAGGTGTCATCAGAAAGCCTGCTAAGACCACACAGTCAGCAGGTGACACTTGAGACACAGGTGAACAACATCACTTTTCAAGTCATGGGTGGAGGCGGTGCTTTGCATGTGTGCCTGCAAAGCACACCACTGATGTCCCCAAATCTTTATTGATGGTTGTTTCTAATATTTGAGCTCAAAACCCCCCTTTGCATTCATTTTACTGCCGCCTGCCTAGACTTATCCCCGCAGGTAAGTAGTTTGTAAGAGAATCCTATTAAGTACTAAGGATTTCAGTGTTGTAAAATTTCATGAAATTTTACATAATTTTGTATGGTTTAGTAATTTTCCAGGAGAACTGATACTCTGGGCCACAGAAGCTCTTTCTCAGTCAAGCTGCAAATACTAATCCGTATTTTACATAACAAACAGGCTATGGGGAGGCCAAGAACAGACTGACTTTGGAGTCATGAATGCAGATTCCAAGGAGAAAGACAGAATCTGAACTCTCAAGCACTCCAGGGATCTACACCTGCAGACCTATGAGAGCAGGCACCACTGTCTCTAAGGGCGCAGAGGATGTCATTTACCATGTAAAACAATGTGACTGTCAGCACACGGTTCTTCAGGAATGGTGGCCCAGGCCAGGCCTATTCATCCACTATTACAGAGACAGTAAAAGAATAAATGGGGGCTTATTCTGATCCGGGCCTCTGGCAATCAGTTTCTTCTCATTGTGGGAAACTGAGTCAGTGTAGTAACTTCTGAATCAGTTGTTTCCATTTGTGGTATCATCCTGCTAGC
Organism: Stenella coeruleoalba; assembly: GCF_951394435.1. Lineage (NCBI taxonomy): Eukaryota > Metazoa > Chordata > Mammalia > Artiodactyla > Delphinidae > Stenella > Stenella coeruleoalba. The sequence continues at coordinate 164,013,972 of NC_137147.1, forward strand.
CGTATTCAATTTACCTTGTCTGAGGACATCCTCAGTCACTACCAATTTCATTCCAGGTTTCCTATAGTCTTGAGAGCTCTGAACAGAAGACTCAACCTATGGAAACCACTCATCAAAGTCCCCAATGAGTCTTAAGATCAAACAAAGGCTTCCTTTCTATCTTTGATCTCAGTTTTCTCATCTGTAAAGAGGAATAGCAATATATCCTTCTTATAGTTGTAAAGATTGGAGATAATACTTGCAAAGCTTCTAGCCTAGCAGAGAGTAGCTATTAATAGTTTCTAGCAATTTCCCTCCTTCCCTGGATCGTCAGTTTATCCCTCTGCATTTGATAAAACGTAGCTTTTGTTATAAACTGCCATGAAAATAAGTTCTTAGGCTTTTCCAGCAAGCGGCCTGAGGTGACCTCTAAAAATGGTTTGCTATTCACTTGATCCAGAAAACCCCATAAAATCACGCACATCAAGAGGTTCAACTCTTCGTGCTCACTTTAAGAACACTCGTGAAACTGCCCAGGCCAATACGTGTGTGCGTATCCGAAAAGCCACCAAGTATCTGAAGGAGGTCACTATAAAGAAGCAACGTGTGCCATTCTGTCATTACAATGGCGGAGTTGGTAGGTGTGCCCAGGCCAAACAGTGCGGCTGGACGCAGGGTCGGTGGCCCAAAAAAAGTGCTGAATTTTTACTGCACATGCTCAAAAATGCAGAGAGTAAGGCTGAACTTAAGGGCGTAGATGTAGATTCTCTGGTCATTGAGCAAATCCAGGTGAACAAAGCCCGCACAATGCAGTGCAGGACTTACAGAGCTCGTGGTCAGACCAAGCCATACACGAGCTCTCCCTGCCACACTGAGATGGGCCTTCCTGAAAAAGAACAGATTGTTCTTAAACCAGAAGAGGAGGCTGCACAGAAGAAAAAGATATCCCAGAAGAAACTGAAGAAACAGAAACTTCTGGCCCGGGAATAAATGCCGCAAAAAATAAACGCAAATAAAAGTTAGAAAGAAAAAAAAGTTCTTAGGTTTGATATCTTAAGAACTTAGAACCAATACTATCTAATAGAAGTCAGTTCCTGTCACTATCTTCATCTCTAGAAGTTTTTTTACAATCACAGAGGAAAGTTCCTTAATGCAAGGTAAGTTTGGGGGGCATATTGGGAAAGTGACCAAAATCCAGTCAATTCTCTTTTTCCTTGTAAATAAATACCTTGGAGTTGGAGAACAGGTGAGATGGGGATGTCAAAGGTAGAAAGATTTTTACTCATCTCATGAGAAGAGAAAACCAACACAAGGAAAAATTTAGAAGCATGTCTCTAGTAACGTTTATAGGTAAAATATTGCCCATCTGATAGAAAACACGAAAGTAAAAATGTGTACATTTCATGCTGAATTTATGGAGGGTGAAATGAGACTTTTTTTTGAAGGAGAAGGAGAAACTCAGCAATGTTTAAAATCTAGTTCATCATGTTTATATCCCAACCTATTTCTCTTCTCATGCTTCCTACCGAAGGGAAGGGCATCAGGATCTATCTAATTCCCGAGCGGGGAATCAGTGTCATCCGTGTCTGCTTCTATGCCTCCTTACTATACCAGCATCCAAGCGGTCACCATATTCTGCAAAATTCCATTACCTCCTGAGTCTCTCCCAATGCCCTTCAGTCCATCGTTATCTGTTCTTTCTGGGCTTCTGTAACCACCTCTCCATCACACGGCAGCTGCCACTTTTACTTTCTCCAAATCCATTCTCTGCTGTGCAATCACACTGATCTTCCCTCAACTCAACACTCTTCAACGGCTCCCTGCAAGCCTCAGGACGAAGCCCAGTGTCTTTAACACGATCTACAAAGCCCTTGATCATCTTGTTCCTGCTGCTCTCCAGTCCAAAGGAGGTCTTGCTAGGACCACATGATTTTGTTAAAAAACAATTTGATCAAGAACAAAATCACAGCAGAAACAACACGTTGATTCAAAATCTCCCCCACCACTTGTTTTTCAGGTCTTAGTGATTCGGATGCACGAAGTATTTAGTAGTGCTTAGTTTTTATGCATCTTCAAGCCTTTGGGACCATTTTTCAGACTTTTTCAAGTTTTTAAATTTTATCTCTATTTGATTCTTAGACAATTATGCTTGTTTGGCATCTATTCCTAAAGCTTTGGGGCTTGTGGCAAAGTATTAGAGAGCGAAGTGAGTGTAAATCAATGGCCTGATGCCATGGCTGCCGGCCAGGAAGACCAGGATCTGTTCCAGCATCCGTGAGTCCTAAGCGGGGTCGGACCTCCACCGGCTCTCACTGGCACTGGGATGCTGGGAATAAACGCAACACACTATAGGCTGAATGCAGTGAACAATACCCTGGAACACTGTCAGTGGCTTCAGAATCTTCTGTCATCTAATAAGCTTCTGCAGATGACAATTCACTCACTATCCCTACTTCCATAAATCATTTTTCTGCAAGAACGAACCCTAGACTTGAGCTCTTCCACCCACAGAGAGTGGGGCACGCTCCATGCCCCCTCAATCATGACCACAAAGTTGAATGAATCCCATAGTGGCAAGAAAATGCAGCTTCATATAAAAGAAATATAGAATATAGCTAAACAGGCAAAGCAGGCATGAGTGGTTGAGGCTGGGTTTTTAAAAACAGCAAAATGTTGAAACAAGAAAAATCTCGAATAAACAACCTAACCTTATACCTAAAGCAACTAGAGAAAGAAGAACTAACAAAATCCAAAGTTAGTAGAAGGAAAGAAATCATAAAGATCAGAGCAGAAATAAACGAAATAGAGATGAAGAAAACAATAGCAAAGATCAATGAAACTAAAAACTGGTTCTTTGAGAAGATAAAAATAACAAAATGTTGGAACTTCCCTGGTGGCACAGTGGTTAAGGATCCACCTGCCAACGCAGGGGACACGGGTTCGATCCCTGGTCCAGGAAGATCCCACATGCCGCAGAGCAACTAAGCCTGTGCGCCACAACTACTGAGCCCACGTGCTGCAGCTACTGAAGCCCGTGAGCTTAGAGCCTGTGCTAGGCAACAAGAGAAGCCACCACAAAACAAGAGAAGACACCGCAAAATGAGAAGCCCACGCACTGCAACAAAGAGTAGCCCCTGCTTCCACAACCAGAGAGAAAGCCCGGGTGCAGCAGTGAAGACCCAACACAGCCAAAAACCCAAAAATGTTAAAAACTGAGTAACAGCCTGAAAATATATTTTAAACGAACCCCTTACAATCATGATTGCATGAACTGGTGATTGGAAACATTCATTTCTGACCTGCTTTTATTTTAACCAATATGCTATTTCTTTTTTTTTATTTTAATTTATTTTTATTTTTTTGGGTGCATTGGGTCTTTGTTGCTGTGTGCAGGCTTTCTCTAGTTGCGGCGATCAGGGGCTACTCTTCGTTGCAGTGCGCAGACTTCCCATTGCAGTGGCTTCTCTTGTTGCGGAGCACGGGCTCTAGTCACGTGGGCTTCAGTAGTTGTGGTACACAGGCTCAGTAGTAGTGGCTTGCAGGCTGTAGAGCACAGGCTCAGTAGTTGTGGCACACGGGCTTAGTTGCTCCGCAGCATGTGGGATCTTCCTGGACCAGGGCTCAAACCCATGTCCCCTACGTTGGCAGGTGGATTCTTAACCACTGCGCCACCAGGGAAGCCCCCAATATGCTATTTCTATCAGTTTCTTTTCCACAATTTATCTGAATGCACTGTCACCCCTGTCCCTACCTCCTCCTCGTGGTCCAGCTGTACAATTTCCCATGACCTAAAAGAACTTCCCTCGTTCTTCTCGGACTTTGCACACACACCCCGCCTAGGATGCTCGCTTCTACTCTACTCTTCACCTGGTTAACTCCAACAGATTTCGCAGGTGAGCACTTGAACACAACTTTGTGTGAGGAAACTTCCCTGCCCGCCATGCGCAGACAGTTGGCTGGAGATTTCCATGGGACAAGTCTAGGACATCCTTGTACGCATGATCTGAGGAAGCTTTTTCAAACATGGAGAACAACACTTTTTATTTTGTAGACTGTACGTAGAGTTGTACATTTTCTAGGCACTCTCTTGACTTATCCCGACATCCATAGCACCAAATATGAACAATAAAGAACAGGGTATCTTTAAACTATGAAGTGTTAATGGCTCAGAGTGCGTCACATATATTGGATTAACGTAGCCAACGAGCTATAAGGACAGAAGAGGAGGATAAGTCAACAAAGAGGTATGTTTTGGATGCTGAATCAAAAGAAACAAAATGGATTATTTTCTCTCTGAATCCTTCAAGGGGCTCTTAGTTTACGTATGGCCTAAGAGTTGTTTGTGTTTCTTTGAAAGGAATACATTTGTGATATTTTGTGAGATGATGAATGAGCTGGTGAGTACACAGGTGACATTAAAAAATGGATATTTTATATGGTTTAACAATATACAAGTTATCTTACCTGGGGGTTTTTAAATACAGCGTATTTTTCCTCCTTCTCCAAAAACAGCACTTTATTTTCTGTGTCTCTTGTCCAGTCTGATAAGACTTCAACAACATTTTCATGGTCTTCAAAAAACCTTTCTGATAAAACAAGGAAAAGCATTCTTTCAGACCCAAGACATCAGGGTTTCCAACAGAGAAATAAGCTGGTGTTGAGTTAACACAATGCTTCATACTTCTCATCAGTTTCTAGAAATTCCTAATTCTTACATGATGTCACATTGTAACATCTCTATTATGTGTATTCTTCAGTCTCAGGTCTTCAACTTATTTTCCATTAAAAACATGGCAGATGAACCTACAATGTAGCGATAATGGTCAGCCATTGCTCTTTATTTCATGTTAGAATTTTTGACTATTTTAAATAGCCCCAGGTGGAGGCAACATCCTATATGGAAGGAGGCCAATTAAGCAATAATTGGGTAAACAACTTTGAATGAAATTGTGAGAAATTGTGAGATAAGTGATGAGTACTATAAAACATCACTCCCTAAAATGCTAAAAAACAATGTATTTCGGAACCAACCCTAAACCTTCCTTTAGAGAGCTTTCAATTCTCTATTTGACTCACAGAGTTGAAGAAAACTTCAAGAGGTTATTTCTGTGCAGACCACTTCCTCCAGAAAGATGTGTACCCAAAGCTTCTAAAACATGTATTTCTGTATTCCAACAGGCTCTCCCAGGAGACAATTGTTCTATGAGTGGTATTAAGAATGAGAAGTAACAAGAGTATTTCTTTAATTGCTTTTTAGCTTTTTAAAAAAACTCAATCAACGTCTATCCACTGTCCTTTGCTCTTCGGGGCTGAGCCTCTTCCGCTAGACAAAGTGTCAGACATTGAGTGAGCGGGCAGTGATGTGAGGCCCGCGGCAGAGTTACCCTAGAGTATAAAGAAGTAAACTTTAAAGAGACATCGGCTGACAGACACCCAGGCTCTCCGACCATCTGCTCAGCTTGCTAATCATGCGGTAAGAAGTACCCTCCTGTCACTTTCTTTCCCTTTCGGATCTGCTAGAGAAGGAGCAGCAATAATGCTTACATTCCCCAAGGTCTGGCCACCTGCTCCAATCCGAGTCTCTGCCACAGATAAATGAAGAGGCAAGCATTGAACCTGACCTAAGGGAAGTGCTGCAGGGGGAGTCTTGATAGCCTTGAACCAAACTCTTCTTCGCAATAGACCAAAACCCATAATAAAGCAAACTCACAGGTTTTTTGGAGTACAGCCAATTGCTGGAACTGGGACTTACCGATTTGTAGTTCTGGATATATTTCATAAAGACACCAGTCCACATTGCAGTCACAATGGGTTTTCTCAAAAAGGTTGTCTAGAACATCTCGGGCTAATTGCCGCTCATCCACCATCAGTGACTTCGTGCTGTTATCATTCATGTGCACCTTGACAACGAGCTGAGGATAAAGCCACAGGGCAGCCAGTAAATTCAAGCAACTGTAGAAGGCCACCCACTGAGGTTAAGGTTTCAATGCTGCTATCTCTTCTGCGAATTTAAGTAAGAAGGTGTCCCACAAACTCACTCATATGCCAAGCACTTGTTTAAGGTGCCAGGAATATAAACGTAGAGAAACCAGTTCACAAAAACAGAAATAAATACACAATAAGCAAAGTCCCTGCCCGGCTTTCAGAGACTCTGCATCCTGGTGAGGGAGAGAGAAAACCAACACAACCCAAGAAGTGCTGCCTGCCGGCCTCCCTGACATCTTTCTGTTACTTCTTCCGGTTCATCTCAGAGCCCAGAAGCGTTGCTTAGCTGAAAGCCGTGCCGGTACCTTTATAATAAATTCTTCTGTCCTGCTTAGCTGGAGTTGGGTCCCATTTCATGCAACCCGAGAGTTCTATGACACAGGTTAAGACCAAGTTGGTTAATCTACAATTCTTTGAAGGTCGGAAGTTGCAGAGTGACAGCGTTGTCACCGAGGGGTCTTATTGAGAGGCAGGTGGTGTCACAGCAGGACACGTTTGAGATTAGAGGCGGACTAAGCCAGATCAATGTAGACTGAGAAAGCGCTATTATGGAGGCATGCAGGCCAATGAGTGACCTAATGCACTTTTCATTTGATTAAAAACAAATTTACTGCATTGAGTTCACAGTCAAATTGGTAGCTACCTTATTCCAAATCTGGACGGTTTGGTGTGAGAATTTACTCCTAAGGGCACAGGATTTCACTGATTTTTCCCAGACAACTTGTCAAGGTTATTAAAACTTCTGATCCCTAAGAGAGACCATGATTCTGATGTAACATAACAGAATTAATTCAACAACTAATCAGCTAGGGTTTGGATTTTCTTTGATACATGTGTATTTGTAGCTTTTTTTTTTTTTTTTTCGGTACGCGGGCCTCTCACTGCCGTGGCCTCTCCCGTTGGGGAGCACAGGCTCCGGACGCGCAGGCTCAGCGGCCATGGCTCAAGGGCCCAGCCGCTCCACGGCATGTGGGATCCTCCCGGACCGGGGCACGAACCCGCGTCCCCTGCATCGGCAGGCGGGCTGTCAACCACTGCGCCACCAGGGAAGCCCTGTAGCATATTTTTAATTCCGGCAGTTGTTAGTTATGAGTGCTACAGGTTATAACGGTGCTATCTATCCAGTCTTCAAAAGGAACAGTGGAAATGTGCCCATGAAGCCCACATTTATTAGACACTTATGTTTAAGGGAAGATTTTCCATAACTCCTTCTGGGAAGATCTACGTTCTTATTTTATTCTTTGCCAAGATCACTGACCCTCCCTGATTAAGTGGGAGTTAGCTCTAGTTAGAGTCCATCTTTGAGTGCCACACGGGAAGGAAGGGCTGCCTTTCCCTTTCCAGACCATCCCTGCCCAAACTCCAGCCTGCAGTGCCGGCAGTTACTCCACAGGCCGCCAGCAGAGAATTCCCAGAAGCAACATCGTCAACCAGAACCCCCTGACACTCTTGCTTAAACTTCTATTCTAACTTGAAAAGAGAAGCATGAGATAGTTAGAGACAAGTTCTGCCTATTCTGTCTGTCTAAGGTTGGTCCTGGTTATTCACATATGAGGCTCATCATTATTTTAAAAAAGTGTTTAGATGGAGTGAAGAGAGAGGTCATACAAGTGGTAACATTTCTTCCTTCCCCCAAAGTTTGGGTTAGATTCTGAGCAGCAGGGAAACTGCCCCTCTGGTCCCACTCCCACCCAACTGGATCTTGAAGACAGTGTGTAGTTAACAGTGAAGAATGCAATTCCTGTAGATTTCTGTGCAGAGTTACTGAGAGCAACCAAGGGTGTGGATGGTGATAAGAATCTGGACGAAGAGCAGGCAAGGACCACAAGTCGAAGCACACCTACCATCTGCTCTTCCCACACTTGCACACCTAAGACTCAAATGCAGACATCAGGGCAATAAAGGTGCATTTCCTCCTCCTGGAACCATTCAAATTAGACCATTATTCCAGGCTTGTCCGAAGAATACTTTTTTTCCCTTGAAAACCTGTAGCCCAGAAACGTCTAGTTGGACAGTTGTTTTTGTTGTATGTTCATCTTTTTTTTAAAAAATAAATTTATTTATTTATTTTTGGCTGTGTTGGGTCTTCATTGCCGTGCGTGGGCTTCTCATTGCGGTGGCTTCTCCTGTTGCGGAGCATGGACTCTAGGCATGCAGGCTTCAGTAGTTGTGGCACACGGGCTCCATAGTTGTGGCTCACAGGCTCTAGAGCACAAGCTCAGTAGTTGTGGCACACAGGCTTAGTTGCTCCGCGGCATGTGGTATCTTCCAGGTCCAGGGCTCGAACCCGTGTCCCCTGCACTGGCAGGCGGATTCTTAACCCCTGCGCCACCAGGGAAGTCCCTGTATGTACATCTTTTGATGTATTTAAAACAACAGGCCCAGGACATCCCTGGTAGCGCAGTGGTTAAGAATCCGCCTGCCAATGCAGGGGACAGGGGTTCAGTGGGGAACCTCTGGTCTGGGAGTTCCCACATACCGCAGAGCAACTAAGCCCACGTGCCACAACTACTGAGACTGCACTTTAGAGCCCATGAGCCACAACTACTGAGCCCGTGTGCCACAACTACTGAAGCCTGTGCACCTAGAGCCCATGCTCCGCAACAGGAGAAGCCACCGCAATGAGAAGCCCATGCACCGCAAGGAAGGGTAGCCCCGGCTCACCGCAACTAGAGAAAGCCCACACGCAGCAACGAAAATCCAATGCGGCCAAAAATAAATAAATTTATTTAAAAAAATAAAATAAAATAATGAAACAATAGGCCCAACTACTACAATGTCAAAGACCCATTCATCTGACCAGAGAAATCAGACGTGGATGGTTGTGTGGAAAACAAATGCCTCAAATAGTGGAATGACCATGGCTTATTTTCTGTGGAAGGCATACCTGCTGCTCTCAGCTGAGGAATATTGCTATAAAGTAGTTACACGTCCTAAGAAACACTACCAGTGTTAGGATTTAGAAGACAATCTTCCTGATGAAAAAATCAGTGATGTTTGACCACATTTCATTCTTGCTTAGGAATTCTTGAGAAAATAAAACATAGCTTGGTGTTTTGCTTTCAAAGAGAGAAAAAAAACTAAATCACATAATTTGACAATGATGCAATTATGAAAGGGTTGGGGGTTTTTTTGGCAGAAATTGCAAACTAAATTTAATCCATATGTAGTTACCAATGTCCACAATTATAAAACTTAGGGGGAAAAAAAACAAGAGAAGGCTGATGACTTTTAGCAAGAAGAAATCATATTTAGTCTTCTTCACAGCTTTCTTCACATTTACAAGCTGAAGAGTAGCTATATACCAACACATGACACCCTAAGTCACAGTCAGGCGATTAGCAAGCTGAGTACTTTTCATACCAACACCATATGATATAGAGTAAAATGACTCAAGCACGAAAAAACTTCCGCTTTCTAATCCATCATAGTAAAGATTTAATGGATTTTATCATTTCTTCTTTTTCTTTTGCAAACTAATAAATACAAAATTATCCCAGCCCTAAATCATTTGCAATAAATACATTTTTGCTTCTATGATAAAATTTACAAGTGGAATTGGTCTCCTGTGTCACAGAGCTTTAAAACAAAGAAACAAAATCAATGAGTGAATCCGATTCTGTTTCCAGTTCCAACAGCTTTGCAACACAAACTGTGTACATCGTTCTTCATGATCCAAAGTGATGTCAACACCCCACAGAATACTTGAGGGCAAAGTACTTCAGATAAACTTGATTCCATCCTTTATAAAACATGTTGTAGCTTATGTGTTAGTACATCTTAGTTACTTTATTAATGGATGAGTATGACTCAGTTTTTTTTTTGATGTTCTGTGCCACACAGCCTTTTGTTTTTAGAAATAAGTCTGGAGGGTCCTAAGTCAGAAAAAATATACACCTTAGCTTCTTAATTTTCTTTCCTCTCCCACTGATCAGAACTGCTTCTGTTTCACATCTGCTTTGTTGACTAGAGGCAGGTGGTGCTTTTTGCTACTGTTACAATTCACCTCAACTAAATTATGGCAAAGTTCTGTGGAAACACTGCTTTCTCCTCCTTGTTCTCTTCATCTCCAGTTAAGCAAACTGGCCAAATATGCTAGTTGTTCTACCTTATTTTTTATATTTTTTAAAAATGCATTTATTTATTTTGTCTGCGTTGGGGCTTCGTTGCTGCACTCAGGCTTTCTCTAGTTGCAGCGAGCGGGGGCTACTCTTCGTTGCGGTGCACGGGCTCTCCTTGTGATGGCTTCTCCTGTTGCGGAGCACGGGCTCTAGGCCCACGGGCTTCAGTAGTTGCAGCATGCGGGCTCAGTAGCTGTGGCACATGGGCTTAGTTGCTCTGTGGCATGTGGGATCTTCCCAGACCAGGGATCAAACCCATGTCCCCTGCCTTGGCAGGTGGATTCTTAACCACTGTGCCACCAGGGAAGTCCCGGGTTCTACCTTTTAATCTAAGAACCAACTTCTCTTTTCATTTATCCTCTGAGAATATCTCCAACGTGGCCCCCATTTTATAAACCACCCAGTGGTTTAACATAGTTGAAATAATTATGAATTGTATTTTTACTCATTTTCTCTTGTCTTTTTATCTCCAAAGGGAAAGTCGGCAACCGAAGACAGCCCATCTTCCCCTGCCATCCATTTGTAACTTGGTTCAGTACATGTTTATCTACAGTGAGGTCTTGTGCTAGAGAGACGGCTATGAAACAGGTCACCCTGCTCTCATCCCTTCCCCTACAATCCACTTTCCACACAATGGCCACTACGATCTTTAAAATCCATATATTATCCCTTGTTAAAAACCCTCATATGAGGACTTCCCTGGAGGTCCAGTGGTTAGGACTCTGCGCTTCCACTGCAGGGGCCACAGGCTCAATCCCTGGACAGGAAGCTAAGATCCCGCATGCCGCATGGTGCGGCCAAATGCTTTCCCACTGCACTGACAATATGTTCCAAACTCTTCGTCAGACCTGTGAGACCCTGTGACCCCACCTGCCTTTCTGCCCTCAGCTCCTCCCATTTTCCCTCCTGCTCAAGAGGTAAAGGGATCAACAGTATGGTGACGGATGGAAGCTAAATTTTGGGTGGTGAGCACACTCTAGGGTATACAGAAGCAGAAATATAAGAATGTACACATGAAACTTACATAACGTTATAAACCAATGCTACCTCAATTAAAAAAAAAAAAAGATTCCCTTGGGCAGTATCACTCCTTCCGGCATTATTTTCTTCATAGCACTTCTCTCCCCAGCTAGAAGTGAACTCTACACAGGCAGGGACCTCACCTGACTGGTTCACCTCTCTGTACCCCCAGCACCTGTTCTATGAGATGAGGATGCATCGGTAAAGAAAACACAAAACCCCCTGGAGGAGCTTCCCTGGGGGTGGGGAGGGGAGGTAGGCATTAAACAGGATAAACAAGTAATCTGGACAGTACGCTGTACGGGGAGGAAGGAAAGCAGGGGGAAGGTAAGGGATGTCAGGGGTGTGTGTGTGCACGGCACTGAACAGGTGACCAGACCTAGTGAGGGACAGAGAGAACCCACTGGAATCTGGGGAAGAGCTCTCCAGGCAGGGGGACCGCAAGGCACAAAGGTCCCGAGGCAGAGGCATGCCTGGAACATCTGTGGAGCAGCAGTGAGACCAGTAAGCTAGAACAGAGGGTGAGGGAGAGGGCTGGCAACCAGATCATGCAGGGACTTGAGGATTTGGGCTTTACTGTGTGTGTGTGTGGGGACATCCTTGAGCAGAGGAGGGACAAGAAAAGAGGTGGGAAGAGAATCACACGAGGGGGACTGGTCTTAGAAACATGGCAGTCCACGCACAGGAGCAGGAAAGACCATGGACCACCTGCCACAAGTGCAGGCGGGTAGGGAGGCAAATGAGTTGGGAGCTTGTAGAACCTTTCTTTGGATTGCTTCTACTTCTCAGTGCAATGGGCTGAGAAAATGTGGGAGAGGAAGGAGGTATTGGAGATTTTCAGAGAGAGGACAAGGTGGAAGTAGTTTTCTAGGTTCGTGGGAGAGAGACTGGACTTGGAAGCTCAGGCAGCACTGAAGGCCCAGGCTGGATTTAAACAGGGGTTCACAGAGCGAGGACAAGGGGGGAGAAGGCAGCCGAGGATGTATCAGTTCAATAACCGACCATAGAATGCAATCACACGTAGAGAATGGGGAAGAAAAATGATAAAAAGGTTCATGCATGCCTGAAATGAATGGAACCAGAATGACCTGAAAAAATTCTCATAGATGAACCTTGGAAGTCTGGATCCTGGAGTAGTCAAGGAATATTTATTAAATATCGATCAACATGTACTGAAATCCTTCATTCAAGGAACCATGAGAGGTGCTGCAGGAACATAAAATCTAATGCCCTGTATGAAAAGAATAATTCACCCAACTGTAAGCAAAAAGTTCTTAACGACTCTCAGCCACGGTATATGCTTCAGGAGTCGAAGTGAGATCGTTTATCTTTCTCTTAATTTACCTAACTAACTATTGTTAACACTTTATTATTAGGTAGATGCTTCTCCTGAGCTTAAATACATGTGTCTCTGATATAACACAATATACGTGTCTCCAGAAAAACCTATGCTCTACAGAAAAAGCACGACAAATTACAGGCTTATTGGGACAATAGGGTCGAGGCAGGTCACTCAAAACCTACGCCAACTTTGAACACACAGCTCTAGCCAAAAGAACATTTAGTATTTCAGGAGAGAACCTGGACATCCAGGGCAGACTGGGGGCTGCCTCAGGGGGTATATAAAATGCAAAAAAGCCATCGTGGAAATGAGGTGATGCCACTAGAAGCTGAACTCTGACCCGTTGACTCGCCAACTCGCCCCCAGAAGGGGGCGCCACCTGCCATTACCCAAGAGTGAGCAGAACCCAGAGTGCATCCTTAAGGGAGGGAGCCCTGGGGGTAGAGACTTGGAAACCTCCATATTTACACTAACGCAGGTCCCCTATTTATCAATCACCAATGAGCCAAGCGAGGTCATTAAAAGAATCATTTCTCTTTGTCCTTAAATTTAAAAAACTACAAGTCATTGGAAAGCACCACTTGAAATTAAAATCTTTTTTAGGCTTAAGCATAATAAAAAGTCCTTAATTTGACTGCCCCACGCAAAAGTGATTCATAATTTACCTTCTTGACCTTGGCCTCCTTCAGTTTTTCCAATGCTAGCTTAATTTTATCAGCCTTAGCTTGGGCTTCTTCTTCTTCCTGTAAAATGACAAGACATTCAACACAGTCCATTAAATAACACCAGGGAGTAAGTACCCTTGCCATCGTTAGTGTCTTAGTCACTTTATATTGACAGAAGGCTGTGTTATACAGGGCACCAAATTTCACATGATTGAATTTCAAACTTTAAGTAACTGTAACAGAAATCTTCAACCTGGAGATACAGAAGACAGTCACCCTTTATATCTTAGGAATAGTAACTTAAAAGATGAAATGATGACTCAGAGTTTCACATATTTAGTCTGCAAAAATCTCTGTTTGGTTCAAAATTGGGTCTAACCTGAGGAATCTATAGGTGAATCTCAAGGGATTTGAGCACTTCCTGAAATTATACACATTCTTTTGAATTAGTATGTGTTTTCTGGGATTCTTAGTTTTTATTAGATTCCTAAAGGGTCCTTATCTTCCCCAATCAAACTTAAACTTATAATTCACAAAAAAAACCCCAAAAAAACCACAACAAACTACTGACAAACACATGAGCAGGCAGAAAAGAGAGTGAAATATTTTATGAGCCCAAAGCAGACATATATCTTCTTATACCAGTAGTTCTTATATATTTTTTGAGCCACAAACCCCTTTAGGAATATGTTTAAAGCAATGAAGCCCATAAAGCTTCACATATGCATTGACTTTGCAGACAGCTGGGAATCACAGACTCCTTGACTTCTTCATGGACCCTATATTAAGAGCTTCTGCTCTTTAGAATGGCTGTTATCGAAGACAAGAGATAAAAAGTGTTGGCGAGGGCTTCCCTTATGGCACAGTGGTTGAGAGTCCGCCTGCCAATGCAGGGGATACGGGTTCGTGCCCCGTTCCTGGAAGATCCCACATGCCGCGGAGCGGCTGGGCCCGTGAGCCATGGCCGCTGAGCCTGCGCGTCCTGAGCCTGTGCTCTGCAACGGGAGAGGCCACAACAGTGAGAGGCCCTTGTACCGCAAAAAAAAAAAAAAAAGTGTTGGTGAGGAAGCGAAGAAATGGAAACCTTTGTGCACTGTTGGTGGGAATGTAAAATTGGTGCAGCTGCTACGGAAAACAGTATGGCAGTTCCTCAAAAACTTACAAATAGAACTACCATATGATCCAGCAATTCCACTCCTGGGTATCTACCCAAAGGAAATGAAATCAATATCTTGAAGAGATCTACACTCCCATGTCCGCGGCAGCACTATTCACAGCAGCCAAGACATGGAAGCAACCTCAGTATCTGTTGATGATGAATGGATAAAGAAGATGTGGTGTAGATATACAATGGAATATTATTTATCCACGAGAAAAGGAAATCATGCTGTTTGTGACAACATGGATGAAACTTGAGGGCATTACACTAAATGAGATAAGTCAGACAGAGAAGGACAAATAGTGTATGATCTCACTTATATGTGAGAATCTAAAAAAGCTGAACTCATAGAAACAGAGAGTTGAATGGTGGTTGCCAGAGGCTGGGGACAGAGGAAATAGGGCGATGTTGGCCAAAGGGTACAAACCTCCAGTTATAACATGAATAAGCTCTGGGGATCTAAAGTACAGCGTGGTGACTACAGTTAACAGTACTGTATTATAAACTTGTTTAGAGAGTAGATCTTATATGTTCTCACCATATGCACAACAAAAAGGTAATTATATGAGGTGATGAAGGTGTTAACTAACCTCGCTATGGTAATCATTTCTCAGTATATGTGTATCTGATCATCACGTTGTATGCCTTCAATCTGTACAATACTATATGTCAATTATATCTCAATAAAATTGGGGGGAAAAGAGCCTCTGCTCTATATGGATCACCGATTTTCAAATAATTTTATACAATAATCACACAATAGAGCAATGAATAGGATTTAACATTTGATTTATATTTCATATTTGTTCATTCAAAAGGCATTGTAGGGACTTTCAGGGTGACTAGGGTCGTATTTATGAATACTGATCATCACCCAGTACAACGAATGCAGGAGCCACAGGAAATAGAGCTAGGTTCTTACTGTAAAATATTTTTAAAGTGGCTTACTCTAAGAAAAATCCTTAAAGCGCTCTTCTTGCATGGATGAGAGATATGAGTTAACGTCCCACGTAATGACAATATGAACTTCCCGGAAATCTATTAATATCAAGCATTCATCACCTACCCGCCCCATAACGCCCCTCCCAACTATGACCTTACACGTGATACACAGATATCTTTGCCCTACTGAATACGGCTGCCGAATTCAGCAAAATTCCATTTAGTTCAATTCTGAAATATGTAAGGAATGCCTTCTATTCTTTATGTACTGGACTAGGACCAGGGACACAGAAATGTATACATCACTTCCACAGTTCATACCAAGTTAATAAAACATGACCCCAAAAGGTTGAGTATTATCAGGGAAAGTTGCATACAAATACAGATTTTAGCCAAACTATAACGATTCCTGAATATGGTCCTAATATGTCCTTGATACACACCAATGTGTCCTTTTACGGAGACTCTGGCTTTGCAATGAACACATCTGGGATTCTTGTTTCTTAGAGTCTCAGAGCTCTGGGCGTACAAACTTAAATGTAACCGCCACTCTGAAGAAGGTCAGAGATCTTGGGTAGCAGAGGTCAAGAGTCCTGACCCCATGGACTTACCTGAGAGAGAGGTTCAGGAGCGGGTGGTGGCAAAGGAAGGTCTAACATGGGATCAGCTGGTGGAGGAGGTAAGTCATCCTCATATTGGCTAATACTCGGTGCAGCAACATTTGCTGTGTAACCAAGAGAGGCTGCACCACTGAAACTTGGTATATCCAGAGATGCTGAATGAGGTCGGCTCTGAGAGGACTCTTTCTGGGCCTGGATTGTCCTCTGCTCAGCTTCTCTTATGTCTGCTACCAGATCCGCCATGAGAGCATCTAAATCTTGGTCTTCCAGTGCATTTAAGGACTCTGATAGGGAAAATCACGTTAGTGGTCAAGACAACAATTTGCACCTAGAAAAATTTAACGAAGGTCATTTTAAAGAGTACATTTGAGTACTGGCTGCAAGGGGCTGGGGTGGGGGAAATAGGAAGAGGTTGGTAAAAGGGTATGAACTTTCAGTTATAAGGCGAGTAAGGTCTGAGGATCTAAGTATAACATGATGACTACAGTTGATAACACTGTATGGTATAATTGAAATTTGCTGAAAGAGTAGAACTTAAATGTTCTCACTAAAAAAAAAAAAAAGAATACGTGAGGTGATAGATGTGTTAACTAACTTGATGGAGGAAATCCTTTCACAATGTATATGCACACCAAATCATCACACTGTACACTTTAGATATCTTACAATTTTGTCAATTAAACCTCAGTTGGGACTTCCCTGGTGGTGCAGTGGTTAAGAATCCACCTGCCAATGCAGGGGACACGGGTTTGATCCCTGGTCCGGGAAGATCCCACATGCCACAAAGCAACTAAGCCCATGCGCCACAACTACTGAAGCCCGCGCACCTAGAGCCCGTGCTCCGCAACAAGCCCCTGCTCACCACAACTAAAGAAAGCCCGTGCACAGCAATGAAGACCCAACACAGCCAAA
Source organism: Stenella coeruleoalba (assembly GCF_951394435.1). Lineage (NCBI taxonomy): Eukaryota > Metazoa > Chordata > Mammalia > Artiodactyla > Delphinidae > Stenella > Stenella coeruleoalba. The sequence continues at coordinate 164,030,717 of NC_137147.1, forward strand.
AAAATTAATTAATTAACTTAAAAAAACCTTAAAAAAAAAATCACTTCCCTCCAAAAAAAAACAAAAGAGAAAGAAAGAAGAGAAAAGAAAAATAATGGGGGAATGTCTTCCCTACATTGGGACCTCACAGGCCAGCTATAAAGTCAACTCCAAGCACCTGATTAGATGCCTAAGTAGAGAATTCTTGTACATTCTCCTGCAAGATCTTAGCGTTTTAGAAAGTAGGGGAGGGGAGAGGCTGGAAAATTCTCCCCAGGTCTTGGGAGGGCAGACAGAGCACCACTGATAAATATACTTGGAAGAAAGTAGGTCTCCACCAACTGGGATTTATTTAATACGCCTTGAGACTTGGGGTGAGGGCAGAGTTTCTGTGGGCACACCATCCAACTATAGGAACTCTCACGTCACAGAAAGAGCAGTTAATGATAAATATTTAATAGCAGGAAATAAAGCACCAAGGGGGTTAAGGAATGAAAAAAAAAATTTTTTTAATTGGGATTAAGTGGTAAAGACTTCATAAGACAGTGAGCTGGGAGTTAACTCTTAAAGGAAAGGGCATACCCGAATTTTCAGAGTGAGGGTGAGGGAGGACGATTTTCACTGGAATTTCTTCCACGTGAGAGATTACTGTGGAGATAAGACCCGGGATCCTGAAAGCTGATTAGACCACGTGGCATACGGGGAGCCGTGGCCGTGAGTCGCGTTGCTACAGCACTTTGTCCATCAGGCAGTCACCGGATGGTGAGTGTGATGAACAAAGTATGGGCAAGGTGGAAGTGATCATGAGGGGGAGAATTCTAGCTGCTGTGTGCAGCGTGAACTGGATTGAGGAAATGCGGGCAGGGGAAATGAAGCCCTCTCAGAAACAAATGAGCAGAAAGCATGGTGAAATCATTTACTGCCAAACATCATCAGCATAAACACCATATAGCATATTACGTTAATGCCAATAGTTCTATGTACAGCACTGGGACTGAGTTTGGATCTCTTAACCAGGTAAAAAGCATTTTCCTTCTAAGCCACCGCTGTTTTGCATATAGCTTTTCATAAAATTAAGTGAAATTTTAAAAATCTCAGAGAAAATATGTGTAGACCTAATGAAGCATATTCCTAATTTTCTAGTGTCATCAATTACATTGTGACTGTAGACACACAGCAAATGATTTTAATCCTTTATAAAAATTTTAGGGACAAAATTCCCACAGTAACACATATAGTAACAATTTCCAAAGCAAATTATAATCCTCAACATATTGGTATGGGATTGAGTGATAAAGAATTGGGGATTCTGTTCAGAAGTTTATCGTTAACTCTCCAAGTAACTTTGGGTGAAGTATTTTTTGACTCATTTTAAGCAATGTTTTAAGGGAAGACAGTAGAAAAAAAAAATCTATTCCTATTGTAATTCCCAACAAATTTAATTTTCAGTACATATCAGTACTTTTTTAATGGTCTTGTCTCCTTAATGGCATGAGTTTCTTGTTAGTGTCTTTTAACATGACTATGTTTATGTATTGCTGGGTTTCTTGGATTCTGACATTTTCAGTAATTTTTTGATACAAGGTAATAAGTGCTTCGAAAGCATTAGTTGAGCTTACTACAACTAAATTACTGATTAAATTTTAATGGAACTGATTATTCAGCTGTTATGAGTGTCTCAGGCAAATCTGCACTGTTCATATATGCAAGTATATGTTCTCTATTAACGTCATAATTTGACAAAAGTGTGTTGGTTTTCTGAAACTTCATGAATGTTACCATCATTCCATGTTGCAGTGGAAACGACTGACAGAAATAATAAGTTTATACGGAAGATAGAAAAGAGGGTGGGAAAAAGAGGAAATCAGAAGAGATGTACTATAATTTATCAAGATACAGTTATTCGAACCTTAAGGTTTAATCTAAAACTTACTGAAAATGACAGAAACAAAGGAACCCAGTGAGTGATGGAAATAAAACTTGGAACTCTGGATTTCTGTAACTAGGCTTCTCTATTATTTTGTTCTTTATTCTTTTGGTTGGCACTGCAAGTTTTTGGAAAATCTTTTCCAAGAGTTGCAGTGAATTCTCATTAATTTGGAAGCAATCACTTCAAGATTCATTGTAATTTGAGTAGCACCTGGGCTAAAGATTGTCAATGCACTAAGTAGGAAGAGAGATTTTTGTTAATAAAATATGACAAACTTCAGGGGACTAAAATGTCAAATAGACCAAATATACTATACTATATATTAAATATATATTAATTAAAATATATTTTGAAGCATCTATTCATATATTCTCAATCATTATGAAATGGCCAGTTCATTAATATCCTTGAAGGGACATTTCCTTATTAATATTTTCTTATACTACTGTATCTTATTACTGTAATGGCTTAGGAGTAAGAAGAAACTCTGCTTTTTTAAAAAAAAAATTAGAAAGCTTTGAGACTTTCAGCAAATACAGGATAGTGTTCCTTTTCATTACAGGCAAAAATATCTTCTTGGCCTCTCAATTCAATCCAAACGGCAGCACTCAATCTGAATGAAATCCAGGACTTTAAAAATTATACTTGTCATGATGTCCAAGTTCCTTAAACTTTGTTTTCAGATTACAGTTGTGTACAGATTTTAGTCATTGTTATCATTTCAAATTACTTAAGAAAAGAAAGGATACTCACCATTTAAATCCTTAAACCCCACACTGTAGTTAAACTCAGCTCTGGACGGTTTAGGTTCTGGAGGAGGGACAGTGTCGACTCCTAAACTCTGTGAAAACGGATCCCAACCCCCAAAGTTATTCATGATACCAGTATTTTTGCAGTGCACTTTAATCATTAAGTAAAGAATCATTTGCTGCTTATACATATTCTCTTCAAATATGTTCTCTAAAAACTGTATTCTTACTTGAACATGCTTTAGGTGATTTTTTTTTCCTACAGAAAATGACAAGTTAAATTATGACAAGTTAAAAATGACAAGTTAAAAATTATTCTAGAAGGTACATCTTGAAACAAAACAGGTCAAATGATGAGAATGAGGTTGTTCATTTTTAGAGACAACAAAAACTTTCCGGGAATGAAGCATGGTGACACATACACTACATAAGGATTTAAGTTATGACATCAAAGAAAGGAATTGTTTAGTCACTTGAAGATAAGAGCTGTTTCAGGATGCAATCTGTTATTACACAGTAAAATGTTAATGCTGTTACTCTTATTTAATAAAACTTGTTAAAAAGAAATTAAGCCACAGTAAGTTACTAATTTTGTAAATAACATTATTTTCTAATTGATAAAGTGACTGCTTGTATGATTTAAAAGCTAATATTTAAACGTATTTTTACATCCATAGTTTGAGAAGTGATTTCACCTGTTCTTAAACGTGAATGTTTTCATGACAATGAGTACATTCTTTGATATTAATTTGACTTGGTAAGTAATATCCTTGTTCATGTCTTAAATTTCTGAAGGAAACCAATCATTATAGGTTTGAGAATAAATTAATGATATCATCAGTTATACGTAGGAAAAAAAAGGCCATTAATCAAGAAGAAGTTAAAAAAAAAAAATGAACCCAATCAAGTTAGAATCAAGGATAAAATGTAGGGAAAAGTGACTGCAACTCCAGAATTCATTCTACAAACCGGAATGAACTTGCAAAAATTGCCAAGAAAGAGGGAGGTTGATGGAGAAACTACAGGGCAAATACCAGAAAAAAAAATTTAGTGAAAGAAAGTACAAAAAAATTCATTAACTAGTTGGTTTTTAAATGCTATAACTGGGAAGTATAACATCACAATTAGGGTTGCCAACTCATTTTTTTCTCAGGAATATAATTTACTAGGCTACTTACAGAAATTAGAAGTAGTTCTCTAACAAAACATGAATGCATGAATGTGTAACGTAACAGGCTTTGAGTAAAATACAGAGAGAGGGAAAGGAGAGAGAGGAAACCAGTTTTAGGAAGGAACTCCTTCAATCACAGCTTTAGCCAAGGAAACCCTGTGACCCCACTCACCTGAGCGCAATAAAGAAAGATCAAAACCCAGAAAGGTCTTCAGTGAAAGAAGATCCAAGACACTCTAAGGGGCCCTCTTCTTACTCTTGAATTAGAGTAACAACACTCAACTATGAAAATCCCAGACTCTGACCAATCAGAATAATCATTCCTCTATGGAGCAGAAGTGAGTGAATGGACAAAGAGACCACAGATGTTCATTAAACCCTCCCCCTTCATGGGAGGAAAACGGTCCTCTGATTTATAGCAATGTGGCTTCCATCCTAACACTCCCTGGTTATTAGTCAGCACCCTTTTCTCTAAGCCTGTCGTCTCACATTTTGTCTCTTCTTTCATAGAATCTAAACCTTCTTGAATTTTATACGGAGTATAAAGTAGATGCTAACTAACATTGATTTATTTTTCCTAAAATAAATACTTAAAAATAAACGTAGATTATTCTTCATTTACTTTGTAGAAAACTTTAAGATCCCTATCATATTGAGGAATACTGGATGATTCTTATTTTAGTGCTTTATGCAGAAAGCAATGAGCTGACTAGTCTTTATATAAAGGTAACTGCAGGGGAAATTGTTTAGTGGTAGTGGTTGTGGAAGGTTTGCTTGGGGAAAATTCCTCCACTGGCTAAATATTTGAACACGATGAGCATGAAAATTGCCATAATAGAATGTATGTGTGACCCAGGCATTCAATTAACTGAACTCAGAAGGGTATAAACAGGAAAAAAGGTTTATTTTCTCCCCTACCACTGTTACATCAGGAATATATAATATTGTCAATTTCCAGTCTTTTTAAAAAGATAGCTCTTGTCATATTAAAATCAAATTCTGTAACCCCATTTTTTTTCTTTTAATGTTTTTTACTTTGAAAAATGTCAAACAAGAAGGTGAAAAAATAGTACAATGGACAACTATATACCCTTAGCCTACATCCATTTAACCCCATTTTTTTCTCATTTGAAAGTTAAGGAAGGGAATTTACCTGGGTCAGGAGATCCATCTCTCCCAGCAAATTGCTGAACATTTGGTCTATATCTTCGTTTGACTCACCCATCTGAAAAAGGAAGAAATCCAGTTATAAACAATCTAATAAAAGTCTGGGGCTTCCCTGGTGGCACAGTGGTTGAGAGTCTGCCTGCCGATGCAGGGGACACGGGTTCATGCCCCGGTCTGGGAAGATCCCACATGCCGTGGAGCAGCTGGGCCCGTGAGCCATGGCCACTGAGCCTGCGCGCCCAGAGGCTGTGCTCCGCAACGGGAGAGGCCACAACAGTGAGAGGCCCGCGTACCGCAAAAAAAAAAAAAAAAAAAAAAGTCTGATCCCCGGATAACTGTCCCATCTCTCTCTTTTCCCCAAAAGCCCCATAGAAAGGCAAGTAAGTCAAGAAGAGAAGGTTGTAGAGAGGGAGGTGCATTTCACCCTGAAATTCCATGCTTGACCTCTCTGCAATTTGCTTGGTCCAAGATTGAACGGAACCCTAGTAACTATCTCAGACCAACAATTGGACACTTTTTCCAGATGGAACTAGTCTCTTTGGGGCCAAGTGAACAACATTCAGGAATTCACATCACCATAGGACACCCTGATTGGAAAAGGAGAAAGCCTCAGGCCACAGGTGATGGCATCAGAGTCATGAAGAACTTCATTTCCATTTAAAAACCTACCCAAAAATGATATGTCAGCGTTAAGACTATTTACCAAACGATTCCTTGCTTTACAAAGTTGTCTCTGAAACAGCAGCTTCTGGCACATTTATTTGGAAATTTTAGGGTGACAAACACTTAGAACTGAAATGGCCACACAATCAAGTGATGAGAGATGGAAATAAAGCAAGTTTTACATTATAATCTTTCCCTACTTAAGCTGAGTGAAAGAACTGTCCAAGAGAGGAAAAGTGTTTCCATAAAGTCGGGTGGGGACACCCTGGGAGGTGTAACTAGTCGCTCTCCTCCTGACATCACTGGCAAAGCTGGATTAGGACATTAGGAGACATGATTATGAGGCTTAATGAGTAATGTGTTGTTTAGCAAAGGGACTCAACTGCTTCATCTGTAAGACGAGGAGTTTGCCGCAGATAATTTCTTAGGGTCCCAAATGCTCTAAAACACTAGAAGATTAGTACCAATTACAGCTCAATCTAAGAAGTCTGGTGAGTGTAGCATGTATTATTTAAGCCAAACAATATTTATATGTATGTATGTGTGTGTTTGTGTTTTAATTATTTTATATGGAAACTTTTAAATATATACAAAAGTAAAGAGAATAATATAATGATTTTTATGTACCCAGTGTCCAGCTTTAACAATGATCAACTCATGACTAATCTTTTTTATGTAGATACATATGTAGCACTAAAAGATTGTTGTTGTTGTTTTTTTAACCATAACCATAATACTATCATCTCTGCACACACACGTGTGTGTTTGCATTTAAAATAAATTATTTGGGACTTCCTTCGTGACACCGTGCTTAAGAATCCACCTGCCGATGCAGGGGACATGGGTTTGATCCCTGGTCCGAGAAGATCCCACATGCTGCAGAGCAACTAAGCACGTGCGCCACAACTACTGAAGCCCACGAGCCTAGAGCCCATGCTCCACAACGAGAGAAGCCACCACAATGAGAAGCCTGCACACCACAATGAGGAGCAGCCTCTGCTCGCTGCAACTAGAGAAAGCCCACATGCAGCAACGAAGACCCAACACAGCCAAAATAAATAAACAAATAAAATAAATTATTTGAATTGCCAAGATTTGGAAGCAACCTATGTGTCCATCAACAGATGAATGGATAAAGAAGATGTGGTACATATATACAATGGAATACTACTCAGTCATAAAAAGGAATGCAATTTTGACCTTTGCAGCAACATGGATGGACTTGGAGGGCATTATGTTAACTGAAATAAGTCTGACGGAGAAAGACAAATAGTGTATGATATCACTTATATGTGTAATCTGAAAAATACAAGAAACTAGTGAATAAAACAAAAAAGCAGACTCACAGATATAGAGAACAAACTAGTGGTTACCAGTGGGGAGAGGGAAGCGGGGAGGGGCAATATAGGGGTAGGGGATTAAGAAATACAAACCATTAGGTATAAAATAAGCTATAAGGATAAATTGTACAACACAGGGAATATAGCTAATATTTTATAATAACTACAAATGGAGTATAACCTTTAAAAATTGTCAATCACTATATTGTACACCTGTAACTTACATAATATTGTACAGCAACCATACTTCAATAAAAAAATTATTTGGCTAAAATAGGCAAAGTCAGATCTATCTTTCCTTGAATAAATCATCTTGAAAACTTACGGTTCTCCCTTTACCATAACTTCAAACTAATACTCGAGCAATAATACTTTTTCATATTTAATAGCTTTAGCTAATCAGGGGTTCTCTCTTTATAAAATGTGTATATAAAAGACCTTTCTCATACTGACTCTGCTTACTTAAAACTGACCTGAATAATTTTTTAAAAACCCAATTCTTGAAAGTACAGAGATGTGGTGATGATAATGATGACGATGATGAACACATTTATCTAGCACTTAACCATGTTCCAAGAACTGATCTACAAGCTGGGTTGATATTAACAGTAAACACCCAGAATGGCACTGACACTGAGAAATCAGAAGGAATGAGGGCTGTAAAAACCATCTAGAGTGAATTAGTGCATATCCTCCAAATACCCACCCTGCAAAGCTAGTGTTCAATCTTCCCATATTATCTTCAATAGTTATCTTCACTTTACATCACTTAAGAAATCTTCTGGCTTAATTTTCCCATCATATGCTTTCCCCTCTCCCAATTTTAAGAAGGGACAACTCTTTTTTCCATGTACAACTTTACCACCTTCGCAGAAGATGAGATGAGTATTTAGAGTATTTTCCATCTGAATTTCCTGCTCCCCACAATAACTCTCTTTGCTCTCCTTCTAGGCTCTCTCTCCAGTGAAACATAAAAGCCTCTCTGCGCTATATAGTTCCTGAGTACATTCAATAGTCATTTCAAGTTTTCAGTTGTGCATGTTTAATATTGGAGGGAGAATATTTGAATTGCTATGATTGTTAGTTCTCCAGAACCTCCTATCTGGCTTCCACTGGAGGAGGTATCTTGCAGGAGCATGGGGAAGCTACAAAACTGGGTTGACCAGAAAGGGCCAGGAAGGGGACTTCATTCAAACAAAAGAAGTCTATGATACGATGGGACAAGCCCACTTCTAAGTAGCAGACACACCTGAAAGAATCAGGTGAACATACACATGGGACAGGGAGGCACGTGTTTGAGTCTGATGAAGCTATTCAGTGAGTGCTCAGGGTCAAACCACACAAGGTAGGCAGATGAGCCCTCAGGTACAGAAGTGACAGGTAAGGCAGACACTGCAGGTGTGGGTCTATGTGTGTAGGTCTAAGAGGTAGGAAGGATTCAAACAGCATCAGTGAAGAAAGGATGGAAGAAGTTCATTCCATTCTATGGATTGTTGGGTTTAGTGTTTATCATAACCAGAGAAGGAAAAAGAGATGCAGGTGGGCCCTGCCTCTGGTTGGGGAGGGAAGTCAATGCTAGGATCCACTCACATATGGTTTTAATTCCCTCCCAGTTGCTTATAAAGTATCTGAATCATACTCTCCCTTCTTCAAATTACCTACAAAATAGAGGAAAGAAAATATTTAAGTCAACAAAGTACTCATGGTTTCAAAAAGTGTCCCTTCGGGCTTCCCTGGTGGCGCAGTGGTTGAGAGTCCGCCTGCCGATGCAGGGGGACACGGGTTCGTGCCCCGGTCTGGGAAGATCCCACATGCCACGGAGCGGCTGGGCCCGTGAGCCATGGCCGCTGAGCCTGTGCGTCTGGAGCCTGTGCTCTGCAACGGGAGAGGCCACAACAGTGAGAGGCCCACAAACCGCAAAAGAAAAAAAAAAAAAAAAGTGTCCCTTCAAATCATTAATCTGGTTTCAAAATCTTATAATGGATGATTCACTCATTACTTTAATAAGAGGAAATTAGCAGAAAAAAACTATAAAATTCCAGAACTGCCCATGTGGATTTATTTTCTTTAGAATATCATGCAGTACAATAATGTGACAAAATAAAAGAATCCTTCAGATGAATTATTACTAACAGGGCAAGTTAAGAGTAAGTACTAGTGTTAACATATTTCAAAGTTTTTCATGAGAGAAAAGTAATCCTTTCAGAGTGGAAAAAAATAGATTTATTTGCTGACCTCAAAACTGCCAGTCAGTGTTAAAATAAACTCAAAGGAACCAAAGATGATGCTAGTAAATAAGAATCTTATCCTTGATGCTTTCTCTGAAACCATTACATTTGGAAAAGCGCTAAATGATGAAGAATGAAGTCTTGAAAGGAAATGTGGCATTGATGGGTCAGAAATATCCACTCAGCCCAAAGACCTTAGCTTCTCAGCCTGTATACACCACTGATACAGAATGGGGTGAGGCGTATAAACATCACTATGTGTAAAACAGATAATCAACAAGGACCTACTGTATAGCACAGGAAACTCTACTCAGTACTCCATAGTAACCTAAATGGGAAAAGAAATGGAGATATGTATAACTGAATCACTTCGCTGTACACCTGAAACTAACACAATATTGTAAACCAACTATACTCCAGTATAAAATAAAAATTAAATTAAAAAAAAAAAACAGAACAGGTTGAGGACTTGCCAGAGTGAATCATACACCTAACACGGAAATAACTTGAAACAGCAGCATCTTCTTGTGACCTCTGCTGACCCTCCCTGCGTTCATCTGGTAAAAATCTTTCCCCCGCCCTTTCATTCCTTTTCCCCAGAGTGTGTTGATATTGAATTATTTAAAGGAGTCAATATCAAAATTATTCTGTAAATCCTGTCATAAGTAAATATGTTACTGAATGGATCACAGTTTAAAAGAGTTGTATCCTTGGTGAAAATAATAAAACATTTAGTTAAGGGCTATTAACATAAATGTGTACATTCAAATCATCTTACATATTTATATTCCCCAAGAAAACCTTATGGACAGAATAAGAGTCCCGTGGATATATACAGTACCTATACACATACACATGCACAAGAAAATAGGGCTGTGTCTATTTGTATGTTCGGTATTTCCTGAAGGTCAAAATCAGAATTAAAAAGAGAGAAACCGAGCAAGAAAACACCCAGCCCTGAGTGCTCAAAGTGTTGTATGGGTTAACAGCCCCAAGAGCAGGGGTGGAGGAGCCTTAGTGAAGCAACGGATTGCAAAACAGCAACGTGCACATCGCAACTGGGTGGAATTAACATCTTTTTGTAAGTATGTCATTTCTGAATTCCTTTTGTGTCTTGGGAAGAACAACAAACCGTAGATTTAAAAAATTTGGAGGGACTTCCCTGGTGGTCCAGTGGTAAAGAATCTGCCTTCCAGTGCAGGGGATGTGGGTTCAATCCCTGGCTGGGGAACGAAGATCCCACCTGCCACAGGGCAACTAAAGCTCGCTCGCCACAACCACTGAGCCTGCATGCTGCAAACTACAGAGCCCACGCACTCTGGACCCAGGGTGCCACAACTAGAGAGAGAAAACCTGCATGCCACAACTAGAGAGAAGCCCGTGCTGCAACGAAAGGTCCGCACGCCTCAACGAAGACCCCACATGCCGCCACTAAGACCTGATGCAGCCAAAAAAAAAGAAAGAAAATAAATAAAAAATTTTAAAAAATTTTTAAATAAATAATTTGGAATAGTTCTTTATCAGACAGATTTCACTGGGTTTTTCTTGGAGGGTGTGGAGAGTGGATAGGAGAGGGGTGGGTGGCTGAGGCTGCACATCCAGGCTGAAATTCTGCCTCAGATTCCTTGAATGACGGGGCAATTTTCCTGAATTCTCAGTCTTTCCACAAGGCTCAAGCTTCTAAGCCTCAGCTTTTCTCTTCAGATAGTTTTTCTTCTCCACATATGTAAATTTCATATATAAACTTCAAATACACATATTTTAAAAATCTGTCCATAAGAGAAAACACTGTGACTATGCCAGGTGATGGATATGTCAATTCAACCTGTTGTGGTGATTGTTTCACAATATACACATATGTCACAACATTATGTTGTACGCCTTAAACTTAATATGTCAGTTATATCCCCAGAGAGCAGGAAAAAGGTCTACTCTAAGTACTCTGATATATATATGCTTAACAGGACACCTGTTTCTATCTATGGCCAAGTTAACCTCAACTATTTAACTCAGTTTGGATGCAGGTTTCATTGCCATTTGCACGAGCAATTCCAGCCATGACTTTGGACCTGAGCCAGGGCAGACCTCATTTTATCTGAGTGGCTCGCCTAAAACAGCCCGTTCAATAGTCCACAGTCCTTCCCATCATTCTCCCCCCTCTGGTGCATTCTCCTTCTACATGCCCTAACTTGGCTCTTGGTCATTATTCATTTATTAGTCTAATTTACAAACCCTGGCATAGTCCCTGACTCTTCCCATTCTTCCACCCAATCAGTCAAAAAAAATCCTGCTGGTTTCCCCTGCAGAGAGCTTCCTTTCCTCCATCCTTACTGTTGAGACCCTCATCAGCTCATCCAGCCTGCAGGCTCCTGGATCCCCCATCAAGCCCCATCACCATCACTTCGAATTTGAAATAGAAATTTGAATGCGCCAGTCTCCTGTTTGAAAATCCTCCGTGACAGATCACGATGAAGTGGGGAGAGTTCAAGTCTCAGTATGTCTTTCTAAGTCCTTCGTACTTTGCCCCAACCTACTTTTCAGGATTCAACTCTTACCCATCAGGGCCCTTGACATTGTCCGAACAGGCTTTTAAACACTCTCTTTGTCTTGGTATATGCTATTCCCTTTGTGCACTTATCCTTCATAAAACCCTACTGATCATTTGGAATCCAGCTTGCATGGATGTCTTCATACCTGGTAGAGAGATGTGCTGTCCATTGTACTTGGTAACCCTATCAGTAAATCCAGTCCCCCAGAAACAACCACCTTGATAAGGCATTTAACCTCCCTGGGTTTGTTTCCTCATCTGCAAAATGAAGAGATTAATATGTAATTCATAGGATTGTTGGGACATTTAAATAAAATAGCATACAGTACTTAGTGTAAGCACTCAATAATGGCATCTATCATACTGGATCACGCTCTTTTTGTTACTGTGTTAGAACTTCCTTCCCAACTGGGAGCTCTTATTAAGGAAGGATTAGCTCTTGCTCATCTTTAGGTTTAAAAGTGCTTTGTTGAAAACACAGAGAGCGTAGGTAACCTCCCAGACTAGTGGGAAGAAGACATTAGTCACTGTCATTCCACCTCCTGTGCCCTAGACGTGGAGTCTGTTGCCCTGCACGCAAAGATGTGACATTCTGGGGCTGGACAGTCCTTGGAGGTCACCAAATCCCACGTTTCCTTTAACTACCAGGGCAAATAAACAGAGAGTCTGTTTCCAAGCTGTAATCACAGCTACAGGTCTCTGGAACATCACTCACTATAGCAATATTTCACTTTTTTTTAGTGCTTTCTAAGTGAGTAAATACTGGTATTTATACAGATAAATTTTGTTGGCAAACACAGAGGTTCACTGGAATGCACATCTATTTAGGCCTGAATCAGTTTTTGTTGCTTTGAGAAAAATCTAATAGTCACCATGCAACTCAAGTGACGTTATCCATGGCTTTCCTTCTTATCTAATTCAACCTGAAGTCACTTAACATTTCAAGGAGTCGGTTAATTTGCCATTATTTAATAAATAAAAAACAAATTATATCTTCTATTTTAAGTATTCCTTTATTCACATCATATATCTAATTCATTTTAGCCCCATAAACAGATTCATACCTCACTTTAGAACAGAAATGGAATAGCTTAATTACACAGTAATAAATCAGGTTACCTATATCACTTTAACACATAATCTATATTATATGTGTTTTGCTATTTATACAGAATTAGCTGTATGCCTCAGGCTTGCACTGGGCTTCAAAACTGAGATAAATTATATGTGCCTGTTTGCATTTGCCAATGTCACATTTTGGTTTTTTACGTGTTTATGTGTAAATCTGCGAATCTGTGAGAACAAAAATGAATACACACATGAACACATTCAGATATGCTTCTCATGACACATATGTTATACTTTCTTGTTTGGAACTGAATTTTGAGCATAACAGTATTAAAATAAGGGGTCATACAAGCTTTGTCTGTATAGCTGGACTTTGCTATGTTCTTTGCTATCCTCTCCCTCACCTCTCTTCTATTCCAGTAGTTTCCTTTAAACTCTCGCCTATTTAATTTGGTACATCACTGCAATACCTTAAGAGATGACTCTTAGGAAAGAAAAAAGGGGGGGGGTTATTTGACACATTTAAAAAGAAAAGATATATTCATAAAAACCCAATTTTGTATATTAAATAAAATAGTTAATAAACATAAGAATTTTTCATAAACTAGAAAACAAAACGACTACTGTTCATACAGGTTTTTAAAAAGTGGTTCTGGGACTTCCCTGGTGGTCCAGTGGCTAAGACTCCGCGTTCCCAATGCAGGGGGCCCAGGTTCGATTCCTCGTCAGGGAACTAGATCCCACATACCTCAACTAAAAGATCCCGCATGCCACAACAAAGATCCCGTGTGCCGCAACTAAGACCCAGCACGGCCAAATAAATAAATTAATTAATTAAAAAGTGGTCCTAATAACTTCTGCATAAAAATAAAAAGGTTAAGATTTTTCCTTTTTGATGATCAATGCTTGGCTTTACTAAAAGATGTATTCAGTGGCAGCCAGCAACAACACAATGAAGAGCCCTGTGTTATTTACATTTTTATAAGGTGCTTATTTGTCAAAAGCCTGCTTTCCTATCGCACCAGATTAAGAGATTATGAATTTGTGGATGGTCTAATTTGATGGTTGTAAAGCTCTTCTTTTCAGCCGTGCTTTTAGTCATGCATCATCTTTACTTGCTTTGAGGTCCTGGTACCAAGAACAGAATGAAAATTTAGAGCAATAAGAATTAAAAGAAAAGATAGAATAGTTGTTAGTAAAAAAATTTTAATGCAACAACAAAGGATGTGTAAAATTGACTTTTTGATCATTAAAATGAGTTGGTCAATTAAGTTCAGACAGGTTAGAACTGGTCTTCAAAATTCCACCAGAACAGCCATCTATATACCCAGAAGAAAGTCCCCTGCTCTGTTGCTCCTGTGCGTGGCTGTCGGTTGAGAGAGAGGAATCTACTCAGTCTCTCTACCTGTCTGATGATAATAGAAACAATATCTAATAACTATTAGGTGTTCTCACTCTGTGCCAGGCACTGTTCTTGAGCTTTACAGGTACTGACTGATTAAATCTATCCCCACAATCAACCTAGATAGGCCACTTATTTTCCCCATTTAACAGATGAGGAAACTACGGCACCCAGAGGTTAATTAACTTGCCTGAGGTTACACAATTTAAGTCAGTCAACAAATACTTACTGGGACTTCCCTGGTGGCACAGTGGTTAAGAATCTGCCTGCCAATGCAGGGGACACGGGTTTGAGCCCCGGTCCAGGAAGATCCCACATGCCGTGGAGCAACTAAGCCCATGTGCCACAACTACTGAGCCTTTGTGCCACAACTACTGAAGCCCACGCACCTAGAGCCCGTGCTCCGCAACAAGAGAAGCCACCATGATGAGAAGCCTGCGCACTGCAAGGAAGAGTAGCCCCACTCACCACAACTAGAGAAAGCCCACGGGCAGCAACAAAGACCCAATGCAGCCAAAAATAAAAATAAACAAAACAAAACAACAAAAAACAACAAAAAAACCAGATTGCTCGGTCCCATTCCCAGTGTTTCTGACAAAAACAAACAAAAAAATTTACTGATCCCAGACACTGTTCTAGGCTCAAACAAATCTCTGATTTTCCTAAAAAATAAATAAACAAATAAAAATAATAATAAAAAAAAGATTTTCCTCAGTGGGTCTTCTGCAACTGTGTTTCTCTTCATCAGTGTATTATGGATTAAATATCTAGACTTCATCTACATACTATATGTCTTTCCATGTTGAAGGCAAAGAAAAATGTTTGCGTCCTTGCATTGAGACTTCTTTTTTACCCTCCATTCCATCATTTTTTGGGTAAATTTTAGAAAATTGAAGTAAAATATCCATAACATGAAATTTACCATTTTAATAATTTTTAAGTGCACAGTTCAGTCACATTAAGCACATTCATATTGTTGTGCAACCAGGACCATTCATTTCCAGAACTTTTTCATCTTCCTTAACCGTAACTTCATATCCATTAAATAATAACTCCCCATCTCCGCCCTCCCCCAGCCTCGGACCCTGGTATCTGTCATCCTACTTTCTTTTTTTATGAATCTGGCTACTCTTGTCATCTCACGTAAGTGGAATGAAATATTTGTCCTCAAGATTCATCCATGTTGTAGCACTATCATGTATCAGGGCAAGTGGAGTGGTGTTTTGAGTCTATAGCTAGATTGCCAGAGTTAAAACGTAACTAGAATTCATGAGAAAGAAGGTTGAAAAATCTGAGGCTCTGTCAGTATCAATGTGCTTAGGTATTTTTTATTACTTTTAAATTAAAAAAACGGCTGGCTGTGTTTTTTTTTCCTAGGAAAAAAAAATCAGCCCACACATTGCAACTACAGATACAAAAGAGGAGATAATTTTTAAAAGATCTGTTGATGATAGGAACCACACTTGGTATGGAATATGTAGTGCAGAATCCAGGTGATCACAAATGCTGGCGGAAACTATGAAGTAGCTAGCGTACAGTATGATTGGAAAATAACGGACAATATTGCATTTTGCCTGATTCCTTCAATGTAGTTTTTTTCAAAATGCAATGAAAGCACTCCTCAAGAGGAAGTGGTTCACGGAACAACACAGCACGTGGTTAAAGGTTCTTGCAATGTTTGGGGGAGGGGGGAGCTAACATTTCTGTGTAACATAAAACAGGAAACAGAAACATCTCTAAAATTACACACAGTATCAAATAATACTCAAAAAAGAACTAGAAGAAATCTCTTGGGCCAACTTAACTGGCTTTGCACAGTATACTTGAGATCAGTGAAAATTTTAAGAACTAGGCTAACAGTTATTAGGTTAACAGGATAATCACTATGGTCATACAAACAATACAAAACCAACACAACAATCAATCTCAAAGGAAATTCACATGGACAGCATAGACGTGTATATGTACGGTCACCCAAAAGAACAGCCAAGACAATACGATTCTTTGGTAGGCGGTACCGTGATGGCAAAAGTTTGATGGAAAAAACATTTGCAAATGAAAGAGTAATCATGAAATGACATATTTTTTTCGATAATTAAAAAACCCTAAGGGAGCAGCTTGAAAAACCTTAGAATTTGTCAGTGTAGACACACACATACAGAACATGAGATGGACTACCCTATTTTTTAAAAGTATGATTTTAAAATGGACTTATTTCCAAATTGCTTTGCTTTTGAGTGAATGCAAGGTGGAGCGGGGCAGAGTAATAATGCACTCTGCTAAGTCAAACTCCAGAGAGGTGAAAAGTGAGATGGCAGAAGAAGACCCAAAAATGTTCAACAGGATTCAAAAGTAAACCATGTGTGACACAGGGGAAGGTCAGCTCATATGAACACGATTCTCACTTGCATCTGTCCTGATGGCTTTTCTGTATCTTTAGGAGGCAAGATGGAGACTGGTGTCACTTGGATATACTTGGGCTGAAAAGAGAATTTTTAAATCTTGGGATTTTCTTAGGTTCCCTTTTTATTCTATTTTGAGCATCTACATAAAGCATGGGGAACTGCTTTTATATTTAGGATCTACTGTGACAGCAAACAAAAGTGACAACGTAATTTATGGTTTTTTGAAGAGACAAAAATAGAAAAATACATTATTCACTCGTTTGTAAATAAGAATGGGCATTAATTTTCATACACACGTTACTATGAATAGTTATCTGTATTCACTGTTTCCTACTTGTCTCCATTTCCTCTTGAATTTACCCTGCTATGGCTGAATGTCTGTGTCCCACACCCCCTTCCCCCCAAATTCATATGTTGCAACCCCAGTCTCCAATGTGATGGTATTTGTTGATGGAGCCTTTGGGAGGTAATCAGGTCATGAGGGTGGAGCCCTCATGTTGGGATTAGTGCCCCTGTAAGAAGAGACACAAGAGAGCTTGCTTCTTCTCTCTCTCTGCTGTGAGGATGCAGCAAGAAGATGAACACTGCAAACCAGGAAGAGGGCCCTCACTAGACACCGGATCAGCTGGTGCCTTGGTCTTGGACTTCCCAGCTTCCAAAACTGTGAGAAATAAAGGTTTGTGGTTTAAGCTGCCCAGTCTATGGCATTTTTGTTAGAGCAGCTCAAACTGACCAAGACATACCCCAACTGGACTTTTGTTCCCACCATGTCACCAAACTGTGTCAAGATTACCAATGACCTTCATGTCATTCTCAGCAGCTTAAACAGCATTTAACACCATTCATTGATCACCTTTTCTTGGAAATGCTTTCTTCACTTGGCTTCCAAGAAGGCTTTCTTTCCTGCTTTTCCTCCTAACAGAAACCAACTGACCTTGAAGCCAATAAAGCTTAAGTTTCAGGGATCCTCACTTGCAGGCTCCTTCTAAGACCTGCAGTTCTCTTCTGGCACCCCACAACAACATGGAACACCGTTTTCTTGCTGGGCGGTCACCTTGGTTGTGGTCCAAGGGCTTAAAGTGGGGTTGATAGGCTGCCAGCACTACCTTCACTTCACCTGGACTCCAGCAAGAGATGGACCCAACGTAAATCTCATGGACTGTGGACTGCATCTTCTATTCCAAGGAGAATATCTAAAGGAAATGCTGTTCTGCTCTGCTCCTTGCACGGAATCACCTTGACCCAGGCTTCCACAGCCACCTTACACCACCCCCAGGGCCAGCCTAGCAGTTGGGAGGGGGCAGGAAATGCATGGTCCTAGCTGAGCCGGACCAGCTGCTTCTTGAGCCATTGGGAGCCATGGGTGCCATGTCATATCTAGTGAGAGCAAATGACTCAGTTAGTTCTCTGAGGTCTTGCTCCTGGGCAAGAGGCACCTCCAGCAGTAGAAACCACAGAGGAAATTACAGATAAAGTCTTACCATAGAGAGCTGTAAGACTGAAGTAAAACTTTTTCTAGACTATCAATAACACAATTAATCTTGAGTAACCACGTGGGAGAAAAGACTAAATTAGCTATTTCCACTACAGAAAATTGTATTTCAAATGTATCCTCATATGGAGTGGTGATCAAAGAATATGCAGCCAAAAATGTAGGAAAACATATCAGGCAGTTAGTAATAATAAAAATGTACCTTTTGGATTTTGTGATATGTTTTTTTTAATTGAAATATAGTTGATTTACAATATTTCAGGTATACAGCAAATGATTCCATTTATACATATATTATATAGTCTTTTTCAGTTCTTTTCCATTAAAGGTTATTACAAGATATTGAATATAGTTCCCCATGTTCTAAAGTAGGTCTCTGTTGTTTATCTGTTTTATATGTAGTAATGTGTATCTGCTCATCCCAAATTCCTAATTCATCCCCTCACCCATTTCCCCTCTGGTAACTGTAAGTCTGGTTTCTATGTCTGTGAGTCTATTTCTGTTTTGTAAATAAGTTCATTTGTATTTTTTTAAGATTTGTGGTATGTGTTTTAAAAAATTAGTAATTTGTTGTGATTCCTTTCTCACTCTAATATTTACTTTTTTAACGTTTATTCATCATTTTGTACTCTTTTTTTTAAAGGGGGTCTCCCCAAAATGTACAAAGTTCAGGTACCTCACTGGTCTCTCCTCTTAGCCTCTTTGATTGGTTCTGCCTCATCTCCCAGATCTCCTGGTTTTCCTTCTGGCCTCTATCTACACTCACTCCCTAGCGGATCTCATGCTGTCTCATGGCTTTAAATACCACACACAAGCTGCCAACCCCCAGTGTGTATCTCTAGCCCAAACTTCTCTCTTATTTCACATATTCAACCATATTTAGCCCCGCCCCATCTTTTGCCTCTCTGATTTTATCTCCTTTAACTCTGCTCCCGGCAGCCTCCCAGCTGTTCCGTGGACCCTGCCAGCGTGCATTTGCACATGCTTTTCTCTTTGGAACACCTGTTCCCCGCTGACCTAAATGGCTTGCTCCCCACTGCCTTTAGGTCTTGGCTTAATTGTTCCCTCATTCCTGAGGTGTTCCCTGACCTATTTCAAAACCAACTCTTTCCCAACAAGTCCACCTCTCCCTGTTTATATTCTCTCCCCACTTACCAACTAGAAGTAAGCCCCATGAGGGCAGGGATTTGACTGTTTTTGTTTCTTGCTGGGTTCTCAGGAAGCAGAGCAATGTAGATACACAATAGACACTGAGTGAGTATTTGTTAAATGAATGAATGAATAAAAAAAATTAAAATGCAATATATTCATTTAAGTTTCACGAGGGCAGGGGTTACTTATGCCTTCCTAGTGCCAAGCATGGTGCCTGCTCTGGTCATGAAGACCCACAAAAGTATTTGCTAAATGGATGAATGACTTCAAGGGAGAGCAGTGGAAGAGCAATGTAGAGGGGGGAGACAGATAAGAAAAGGGAAATGGGGACTTCGCTGGTGGTCCAGTGGTTAAGACTCCTTGCTTGCACTGCGGAGGGCACAGATTCGATCCGTGGCCCAGGAACTAAGATCCTGCATGCCGCGCGGCGCAGCCAAAAAATTAAAAAAAAAAAAAAAAAGAAAAGGGAAATGATTCTACAGCCACCATAGTGGGTGGCAAGAATGAACAGCAGGGAATTTCCCGGCAGTCCAGTGATTAGGACTCTGCAATTTCACTGCCAAGGGCCCGGGTTCGGGGAACTAAGATCCCACAAGGCTCGTGGCACAGCCAAAATAAAAAAGAGAAAAGAAAAAAACCCAAAACTTGAGATAAAGAATGAAGAGTGGATGTTGACACCGGTGGGTGAAAGATGATTCTCTGCTAAGTCAAGCTCCAGGTAGGTGAGAGGTGAGATGAAAATGTTCAACAGAACTCAGAAATAGAACAGTAAGTGACACAGAGTATTCCTTAACGCTTTCAAAGGAAAAATCTGGTGGACACACTTTTAACCAAATAATCAAACTTAGGATCGTCATTGATGGGACAATCTGACACTGTTGCCCCTGATGTGATGCCCCCGGGATGTGGCGTCACCTTTGCCACCAAAGTGTTTCGCTTGAGTCTAGTCAGGAGGGATCAATCCGACAAATCTCAACTGAGGGACATTCGGCAAAATAAACAAAATGACTGGTCTGGATTCTTCGAATAAAAAAAAAGACATTATTGGGATAATTTGGAAAATGTGAATATGAACTACATTATCAGATAATGTATTAAATCAATTAAATTTTCTGAGCGTGATAACACTACTGTGGTCGTGTAAGAGAAGGTCTTTGTTCTTAAGAGATAAATGGTGAAGAAAATAAAGCACATGCAGTAAAATGCAGACAATGAGTGAATCGGAGTGAAGGGAACACGGGTGTCTCTTGCACTATTCTTACTTTTTTGTTGTTGTTGAAGTGTTGAAACTTTTCAAAAGAAAAAGTTGGGGGAAAAAAGAACCAATCTTTTAAGTCAGAGAGACCCGAGTTTTAAAAAAGCAAAGCAGGGACTTCCCTGGCGGTCCAGTGGTTAAGACTCCACGCTCCCAATGCAGGGGGCCCAGGTTCGATCCCTAGTCAGGGAACTAGATCGCGCATGCCGCAACTAAAGATCCTGCTTGCCGCAACTAAAAAAAGACCCTGCAGGCCGCGACAAAGATCTCACATGCAGCAACAAACGTGTGTGCCACAACTAAGAGCCAGAGCAGCCAAATAAATTAGGGGGAGAAAAAAGGCAAAGTGAAACAAAACACAAAAAAAGAAAGAAAGAAAGAGGAACAGGGGAGAATGAAATGTTAGATGAAGGCAAAGACAATGTAAAAGAAAAAAGAGGGCTTCCCTGGTGGCACAGTGGTTGAGAGTCCGCCTGCCGATGCAGGGGACACGGGTTCGTGCCCCGGTCCGGGAGGATCCCACATGCCGCGGAGCGGCTGGGCCCGTGAGCCATGGCCGTTGAGCCTGCGCGTCCGGAGCCTGTGCTCCGCAACGGGAGAGGCCACAACAGTGAGAGGCCCGCGTGCCGGCAAAAAAAAAAAAAAGAAAAAAGAAATCTATCCTGGGCAGGGTTGATACATTATTTCATCTAATTCTCATAAAAACCATTTGGGGGTAGATCATACTACTCCCATCTTCGTAGATGAGGATCTTGTGGTCCGGAGTTTGAGTGACGGGCCCAAGATCACAAAGGACAAGACTCAAACTCAAGTCCAGTCTCTTTCACTGTACTGCTTCCTCTTGCCTTACACAGAAAATAAGCCACGTAGATGGAAGTCATAGCAGGAGAGGTGTGTGAAAGAAAAACACAGGTGGAAAATACACTTAGACACTCATAGCACATCTGCCTAGAGATGACACACGTTCAACACAGAGAAAAAGTAAAGGAGAAAAAGGCACACACAACAAAGAAAGTCAAACAGAAACAGGCTTTCACGTGGTCACATCCCACGTGAGGGAGGATCTTTCACATCACTGCTTCTAGACTCCAGAACTGGGTTGTGTCTTCAAAGACGTGATGGTGGGTACTATGTCATACTCCTCCCCGCTCTAGAACAGCTAACACTAAGCTAGGGTTCATATCTGGCCATGACCTTGACATCTACCCCTAGGATAGGCAGAAAAGGAGGGGCCACCTGGGTCTAGAAGCCATGCTTAACGAACAGTCTGAAGCAGAAACGAGCTGGTAATCACAAGATTCTGATGGATGATTTTAAAACATTAATCTTCTCTTCTTCCAACTGCAAGCTGAAAGTGGAAAAGGATGAAGGGGAAGAGGTCAAAACACTTTGGCTTCAATTTTTCATTTTGCTTTGGAGTGAAGACCAATGTTGACTAGCCCAAGGAAGATTTCCCTGAGCGATTGCTAAAATTCTCAAATACCCAAGCATGAGAATATTAGTGTCAGATGGCTTTTTAATTTCCAGGACTGCAGAGGAGATATCTGCTAAAGATTCCTAAGAATGAAGAGTCATGATCTTGGCCATCACTGGAGTAAAGAGAACCAGACACGTCCACTGAGGTGTGGGAAACAGCCCGAGGCAGAGCACACATTCCAGGCTTTGCTTAGAAAGCAGGAAACAGCCACCCAGGGGCTGAATCTACCACAACAGCACTCTAAGACTGAGGGCCAGCTTTGTGAGTTGTTTCATATTGCAAAATAAATCCACAGGTTGCTGCAGAACTTCAAAAACACTGAAACCAAAAGGAAAACTAAAGGCAGCATATCTCCTCGATTCAAAAGCATATTTTGACATTCTAATACTTCTAAAGTTATGATTTATACAGTCAGATATGAAATCTGACTACCACCAACAGGAATCAGCTATGACGTCGTTTTCCTTAACTATATATGTTCCGAGTGGCACAGAAAAGGTGTCTTTTTATTTAATTGTCAGTTTAGTTAAGTTATCTGCATTGGCAGTAGAACACACAGTTCAACTGTTACATTTGGATCCCAAATCTTCATTTAAAAAGCTTTCAAAAGATTTCACGATGCAGCACTGACATGTAAAGTTAATGTCTGGCGAAGACTGACATTCACAGACCAGGACACACAATTCATGGCAGCAGAAATTGCCAGAGCGCTCAGATTATAATTTTCAAACTCAAAAGAGACTGATGGGGCTTCCCTGGTGGCGTAGTGGTTGAGAGTCTGCCTGCCGATGCAAGGGACACGGGTTCGTGCCCCGGTCCGGGAGGATCCCACGTGCCGCGGAGCGGCTGGGCCCGTGAGCCATGGCCGCTGAGCCTGCGCGTCCGGAGCCTGTGCTCCGCAACGGTAGAGGCCACAACAGTGAGAGGCCCGCGTAACGCAAAAAAAAAAAAAAAAAAAAAAAAAAAAAAAGAGACTGATGGCTGCGGCAGATGGATATATCATGAAGGATTATCCTTTAGGTACCAAACGCCTACCTATCAAACACTTGTAATTGGAATTCCAGAGAAGTTGTTTCAATTCCAACAATACTTAAGACAATAAAGAAAAATAAATCTTTGTATTGAACCCAACAAGAAACATTAAAAAAAATTCATGACTTTCTCTGATAAGCCTAAAAATTATATTGCGAACTCTAAAGGTCGAAAGGAACAGACTTGGGTTATAAACGGCACACTTGGCTAATTGTCCTGGCACGCTCAGCCTGTCTTAGAATCTTTAGATTCTCCATGTGAAGAAGTGAAGACTCACATTTTATAATACTTGTAATACGAAGAAGAAATGATATGTAACTCTATGACAACTGTATAGTTTTATGTCCTAAAATGTCCCTGAACATTCAGTGCAGCACCTCCCACCTCCAGAAAGAGAATGGTAATGAACTGATCAATGCAATGGTATAACAATGTTGAATGTTCTCAAGATAAGAACTGAAAAATGCCCTCTGGCTTTAACCACACAGAAGTCACTGGTTATCTCTGGAGAAGCGTTGAGGGTGGAAACCAAACGGAGCCCCTTCAGAAGTGAGTGGGGAAGAGAGATAATGACACAGCCAACTTATCTGAGAAGGTGAGTCCATTCGGTATGTAGCAATTGTAACATGCGTTCCTCTCTGGCACTCACAGTTCTTCCAATTTCATGGCTCCAAGCATCTTTGATGTGGACGTGCTGTACCATCATTTAACCAGTTCTCTATTGCTGGAAACTGACCGTTTGCCTTTCTTTCAAGAAATAATGTTATGAGCCTGATATTTTCATTTGCTGAAAAATTATGTGCAGCATGGCCTAAGGATAAAACTGGAAATATCAACCAATTCTTGTTGCCTTTCTGTGGGGTGAGGAAATTTCTGTTTTTTCGTCTTGGTCAATATTCTGCACCTGGCTCCAAAACCCCCAAAGGATTGGGGCTGTTGGTAAAAATAACAGTCAAGGGTGGTAAACTCTGCACTAATGAGCTCAAGCAGTGTGTGTCCCATGGTGCCCCTGCTTTCTATTTGCAAGGATTTATGGCCATTCCTGTGACCGCTTGTGTCCAAAATATATGTGCCATGGAAAAAGTTTATATCAGAACAATCTGAGGTACGTTTAAGAGTTTCCAGCGGCAACCCAGTTCTAATTCTTTTCCTGAGTCTCTTAGTAAATGTTCTCTCTTCTTCCTCAAAGATGCACTGACAATACTTTCTACTCTCCTGTTTTGAAGCAAGAAAGGAACTGAATTTTTACTCCCCCACATTCAAGATGATTCATCCCTTAAAACAAAAACATCTAATATTTTTCTCCCAACCTTCCATAAGTAGCTGGGGTGCGGTGTTGGGGGGAGGCTTCTATTTTGTTTACATTTCCCTTGTGACATGTGGGCTCACCTAGGCCTGAGACTGGGGGACCACTGAGTCCCTCCCCAGGGACAAGGACAGAACCTAGAACCAGGAGGCCGGGGTTCAAAACCCAGCACTGCTGCTTACTGGCTGGGTACTTGGGCAAGTTACTTAACCGCTCAGGGTTTTAGTTTTCTCATCTTTGAAAGGTGTGATAATCAGCTACCTTGTGGGGTCAAAGTGACTCCCATAAATGAATGCATGTAAAGTCCATAGAACAGGCCGGGCTCAGCTCTAAGTGCTCAGTAAATGTAAGCCTTAATATACCACTAAGCAGTTGGAACTGAAGCCTTCTTTTAGCTTCCAGAAGGCCTGGAAGGCTGATGGCATCCTCATAATAATCCTTTGAAGTTAGCATTATTTTTCCTATTTTACAAAGTTTAAGTAACTTATCCTAGATCACAAAATCAATTAGTTGCAATAGTATGGAACCACCAATTACTTTACTTAAAGTAAGTGCCACTTTGAATCACTGCCTTAGGGTCTTAGCATCTTAGGCTTTGAGGAGAGAGATTTTAGGTGAATGCAGCAGCTTAAAAATGGTGCTTGAGATCTCAGCTTAAATGTCACCTTCTCAAAGAAAAGCAGGCCCCTTCAAGATCTCCGCCACATCACACTGGATGCTCCAGTGATCAAGGATACAGGCTGACTGCATATTCTGATCACGGCTGTGGAGAGGAGGGTGATGGTGACCAGCACACATCACGCTGTTCGAGCCAATGGTCTCCTGACCAGGATCTTCCCGCTCAGCCCATCCCTTTCCCACCAACTGGCCCCAAGGGCATTCTTGGTTGTAACGGGTGGGGGTGGGGAGGTCATGAATTGAAAGAAAAGGGAGAGGGTTAAGACCTGGATTCAGCTCTGCCCTCACTGTGGTGTGATGCTGGGAAACTTAGCCTTAATAGTGTCGGTTTCTCAATCTATAAAACGGGGATATTTCACTGGGTTTTTGTAAAGAATTAAATAAGATAAGATAACGTATACAAAGTGTTTACAAATGTCTCATACACATGGGATGCTCAGAAACTGGTAAGACTGGTCGTATCACCATTGCCCTTGTTCAGTTAGTAGGTATATCCTACGAGAAGATTGCCAAACTCTGAAAGCACGTGGCGGGTTGATAGAGCTGAGTAATCCAGTGAGGCCGATGTGGTTCTGCGCCTTCTCTGCAACGGTGGTTCTCAAAGTGTGGGTCCTCAGACCTGCCCCACAGCATCTCCCAGACACGTGGGAATGAAAATTCTTCGGCCCCACTCCAAAATTACTGAATCAGAAACTCTGGGGCGAGGACCAATAATCTGTGGGTTTTTTTGTTTTTTGGTTTTTTGGGCTGCGTTGGGTCTTCGTTGCTGCGTGCAGGCTTTCTCTAGTTGCGGCATGTGGGCTTTCTCTAGTTGCGGCGAGCAGGGGCTACTCTTCGTTGAGGAGTATGGGCTTCTCATTGCAGTAGCTTCTCTTATTGCAGAGCACAGGCTCTAGGTGCTTGGGCTTCAGTAGTTGCAGCGTGTGAGCTCAGTAACTGTGGCGCTCGGGCTCTAGGGAACGTGGGCTTCCGTAGTTGTAGTGCACAGGCTTAGTAACTCCACGGCATGTGCGATCCTCCCGGACCAGGGATCAAACCTGTGTCCCCTGCATTGGCAGGTGAATTCTCAACCACTAAGCCACCAGGGAAGTCCCAATAATCTGTGTTTTAACAAGATTTCCATGTGATTTGACTGTACACTAAAGTTTGAGAACCACTGCTCTACATATAGATGGTAAAGTTAAAAAAAAAAGTCACAGGCAAGTACAGGATGTACAAAGATTATGAGAACCAAAAGTTTTAGCCAAGTCAAAAGCGGCTTGTGTTTTATGTCAAACACAAGGGAAGAAGACACTCCCATGCCCTGTATTATTATCTCAGTGTTGAAAATGCATAAGAAATTGTCGGATCTATTTATTGTTTAAAGGTACGGAATGAAAAAGAACCAGGCGTTTAATCTTAGGTGTCGGAGAATACAGCTCAGTTTTTACCACGAATGTTCCTGTCCTGGGCAACATATAACCTCTTGAAGAAAACAGTCACTCAATTCCTGTGGAATTTGGAAGCACTTCCTTTCCTTATTCATATGAAAGAAGCATATTCACAGTATAATGATGATGATGGTTTTAAAGTGGCTTCCCGTTCTTTGATGCTTCTCCCCTCAAGATGTGGGGTCTCTGTCCCCGCCCGTGACTCTGAGCACGCTTGTGACTGCTATGATGGGTGCAGTGTTAAGGAAGTGACGCTCTGTGTGCAGGGCAGGCCATCCCCTGGCCTCTGAGAACTCCCTCCAGACACTCCTTGTAGAAGCCCAGCTGTCACCCTGTGAGAAGCTCAAGCCACCTGGAGGGGCCACAGGAGACACTGTGGTCACCAGTCCCACCCAGTCCAGGGGCCAGGCCGGTGAGTAAAAAACCGTCCAGGTAAGCTCAGTCTCCAGCTGTTTGCATCACCCCCAGCTGTTCAAGTCTCCTCAGCTGAGGTCACGGACATTATGGAGCTGAGGCCAGCTAGCCCTGCCGTGGCCTGTCCAAACTCCTGATGCACAGAATCTGTAACCATAATAAAATTGTCTGTTCGACAGCAGTAAGTTTGGGGTGACTTGTTATGCAGCTGTTGAGAGTGGAACAAATGATCATAGTAGCTACCATTCCATGGTACCTTCTACGTGTCCAGCATGATACTATGCTCTTCTGCTATACCCCTCCTCTTTGCGCCCGCTCTGCAAAATATATTAGTCCCATTTGCAAGTGAAGAAATGGAGGCTCTGAGAAAATAAGTATCGTGCAAAGGCACATGTGGTAAACGACTATTTACGTCAAACTTCAGTGCGTAAAAAAATACCAGAATGTCAGTCGTTAGCTATCTAGAAACGATAATGAGAAAATGGCAAACATTGTGATGGTCATTTCGTAACAGAACAGAAATATCCAATCACTATGTTGTGCACCAGGAACTAACAGTGGTTGTAGGTCAACTATACTTCAAAAACAAACAAAAACACTCATAGAAAAAGAGATAAGATTTGTGGTTACTGTGGCATGGGGTAGGGTGGGGACTTGATAAAGATGATCAAAAGGTACAACCTTCCAGTTATAAGATAAATAAGTACTAGGAATGTAATGTACAACATGATGAATATAATGAACACTGCTGTGTGGTATCTATGAAAGCTGTTAAGAAAGTAAATCCTACCAGTTCTCATCACAAGGAAAAGTTTTTTCTATTATTTTAATTTTATGTCTGTATGAGCTGATAGATATTCACTAAATTTATTGTGGTCATTTCATGATATATGTAGTTCAAATGATTGTGTTATACACTTTAAACTTATACAGTGCTGTACATCAATTATATTTCAATAAAACTGAAAGAAAAAAATATATAGTTTCATATGGTAAATATATATATATATATATATATATATATATATATACACACACCCATATATATATATTAGTAATACAGTAACACCAGTGAAGTAAATACAATAATTAAAATAATATGTTACTGGTCCAGGATTCACTGACCAATGAAATAGAAGTCTAGAATGGTCCAAAGTAAAGAGATAAGAAATAAAGATTAAGGAAACAACCTTTCAAATACAACAAAAAGTTGAGTTAATTAATAAATAATATTAGGACAATTAAACAAATACATTAACAAATTATATGTTCACGGTTTATAATGGGGAAAAAAAGGGTTTTTAAGGATAAGAGATAAATGACACTAGCTATTCTGAAACTGGCCCATATTAACTGGAAAAAAGAAATATAGGGACTTCCCTGGTGGTCCAGTGGGTAAGACTCCGCATTCCCAATGCAGGGGACCGGGGTTCGATCCCTGGTCAGGGAACTAGATCCCACATGCATGCCACAACTAAGAGTCCTCATGCCGCAACTAAGAAGTCCGCATGCCGCAACTAAGACCCGGCACAGGCAAAATAAATAAATAATAAATAAATAAATATTAAAAAAGAAACATACGCTTCAGTTTCCTCATTTGCAAAATAGAAGAGATGTTATGTATTTCATAAGATTAAAGGGAAAAATGTCCATGGAAATCACTTAGCATAGTTCCCAGCACACACTAAGTACTAAATGAACTTTGTGGCTATGAAAAGAAAATGGGAAACAGTAAAAGTTAGCAATGACACAGTTACAGTGTTTAAAAAAATTTTTTTAAAGGTTAATTTTTTTTCTGTGGAGAATTTAAGCATTTTATCTACTCATCAGGAGGTCCAAAATCATTATTATTAATTACAATTAGTAATTATTATATCATTACAATATATAACATCTAATATCAGCATTAATCATTTGATTTAATTAATTTTGCCACAATTATGAGATGTTTGTCATGAAAAATACAGAAATTTGTGTCCCTGAATAAACCAACTAGATAGAAATTAACGTGTCTACAGAGCATCACTAACAGCAAACTAGCTGAGATCTGAGCACATTTACGAAGCAAAGAAGGGCGCCTATTGGTTCAGTGGACAGCTGACTCTTGATGAGTTTCTTCACTTTTTTTGGGAAGGATATTTACATACGAGTTCCTATGGGTATTATTTTTATATGTGACAAATGAGAGCCTTTTAATTTAATTACATTTTTCCTCCACACAGTCTACATGGGATCAGACCCATTCTAGAGCTACTGCATTTTAAATTTCTCTCTTACAGCTGTGAGAAGGAACAAGGATAGTATGCAAATAATGTATTTGAAAACAGAGTGCTCCAGAGTTTCCTGTCAGTTTTATTTAGACCACTAAGCCAATTCTCTATTTAATTCACATATCAAGGAAATAAAAACAGTGAATAAGGAACTTGGAATTACCCTTGATCATCATTCAAATGGTCCATGCTGGAGCCCTGCTGTATCACCAGGGCTGTATCACTACATGTGAATGTGATAACTGGATGCATCACACCTGGGTTCAATGCTAAATGTATGACCCTGAGCACCTTACTTAACCTTGTTGAGCTTCAGTATTTTCATCTGTAAAACGGGGATAAGAAATATAATTCATAAAATTGTCGGGAGGACTAAATTAACACAGTCAGACCCTTGCACAGTAACTGGCACACAGTGATGTTTGCATATAGGCAGGAATATTTAAAATGCACTGATAACTTCTGGTTAGTGGACAGTGAATACACAACCTCTCCTAAAATTCCAATGAAAGGACTCCATAACAGTCCGGAAAGCCAGGAAAGATGGCATTGCTAGACCAAAACCTTTGAGGAATTTCTGGAAGATGTTAAGGAGAAGGGATTGTACAGAGAACCTCTAGAGCTAGGGAGACAGCAGTTCAATATGGGTCTGGAGGAGGGCTGTCAAACATAGAGCCAAGGAAAACATCTACACTCAGGGTCAGCAAAGATGGAAATCCAGGGACAACCTGGAGTAATTAAAGGACTGACGCTATGGGCCATTCGATTTCTCTGTCACAAGGGAGAATGAGAAACCGCAATTGCCCTGGGTCTAAAATCAGCAAGAACCGTTGTCTTATATAATGTGGGAGAACTGTCTTACTGGTTCTTAAGGTGGGACTTGAGCCAAAAAAAACCCAAGTAGAGCAATTTGCGACTCAGAAAGTTTGGGATCCTGTAACAGATACGCAGATCCCAGTCCAATCGCCAACTCTCCATCCATCGTTCCATCCTTTCCTCCATGCATCCATGCATCCAAAGGGCGTGGGAGGAGAAACATCCACGTTCAGTGAAAGGCACTAAGAACTCTCTAGGAGCTCCACCTCTAGCACTAGGCTTTGCTAGCCTCAGCAAACAGCACTCAAGGAGAGCTGAAACTTACATGCCTGACTGTTATCCAAACCAAACAGGAAAGCTACCTGTCAATCCCCACTTCCATCTATAGAACCCTACAGTCAGCCTCCTAGTCAAGAAAGAGGCTTGTTCGGCTACAGGTAAATCATACCACCTTCTTATGTTATTCTAGCCCTTCAATTAAAATTATGAATCAACAATCAAGGCCCATGAAATATTTGAGGAAAAACACAAACATGGGAGCATCAAGACTAAAAACCAAAATACTGACCCCTGAGGAAAAAGAGTTGATGAAAGAAATAGAAGAGAGAATAAAAAAAAATTCCAGTTGATGTCTTCAGAGAGATTTATGATGACACAGTAATAAGAATAATTGATATTTAAAAAGCAGTCAGAGGACTTCCCTGGTGGTGCAGTGGTTAAGAATCCGCCTGCCAATGCAGGGGGCATGGGTTCAATCCCTGGTCCGGGAAGATCCCACATGCCGTGGAGCAACTAAGCCCATGAGCCACAACTACTGAGCCTGAGCTCTAGAGCCCATGAGCCACAATGACTGAAGCCCGTACATCTAGGGCCCACGCTCCACAACAAGAGAAGCCACCGCAACAAGAGAAGCCACCGCAACGAGAAGACCACGCACCACAACAAAGAGTAGTCCCCACTCGCCGCAACTAGAGAAAGCCCGTGCACAGCAACGAAGACCCAACGCAGCCAAAAATAAATAAATAAATTTGTTTAAAAACTAATAAGAAAATAACAAATCAATATTACTTACAAATATGGATACAAAAATTGTAAAAAAAATTTTAGAAAATTGATTCCAGAAGTATATTAAAATATGTAATAACCAGGAATGCAAGAACAGCCCAACAGTAGGAAATATATTAGAGTAATTCACTAAATTAAAATATTAAATGATAGGCCACATGATCATCTCAATGCCTGGTGAAAAGACAGTTGGTAAAATTCAATACCCATTCCTGATAAAAACCTCTTAGTAAGGTTGAAATGGTCGGTGCTTTCCTTAACTCGATAAAGGGTATCTACCAGAAACCAATGGCAACCATTATTCTAATGGTAAAACACAGAAAGTCTTCTTATTAAAGTCAGACACAAGTCAAAGAGTCTCATCATTATTGCTACTATTTCAGTTTGTTTGGGTGATCTTAGACAATAAAAGTTCAGAAAAAGTATCTCAAATTTATAGATACTCTGTGGTACGATTCAGCAAACTTTTGTTATAAAGAGCCAGCTAGTAAATATTTTAGGTTTTCAAGTCATATGGCCTCTGTCACAACTACTCAAGTCTGCTGTTGTAGGGAAAAAGTTGTTGTAGATGACAGTAAACAAGCAAGCATGACTAGTATCAATACAACTTTATTTACAAAAGCACTGCAGTGGATATAGGACACAGGCAACAGGGAAAAGACAACATTAGCATAAGTAGGTGATATGATTGCTTACATAGAAAATTCAAGAGAATTAGGTGCAAGCAGCCTTAATAAGATGGCTGATGCGAGGTAAATATATACAAAACAATAAGATTTCTATATATCCAGCAATAAATATTAGAAAGTGATGTGGCAAAAGGATCAAATTTACAATAGCAACAAAAGCTATGAAAAATATAGAAATAAATAAAAGGAATTTGTCAATCCTATATAGAGAAAGCCATACAGCATAAGAGAAGACGAACAAATGGAGAGAAATACCAGGTTACCAGAAGGGAACGTTCAATGTGGTTAAGATGTCATTTCTTCCTAAAGAATACAAAATTTTGGGAATTCCAATTAAACCTCCAAATGGATTTAAAATCAAAACAAAATAAAAGCTGACAAGCTGATTCTAAACTTCATCTGAGAAAAAAGGTTATTCTTAAATTGTAACAAAAAATGTATTTTAAAGAAAAAAATTCTTGGTACTTCAGGATTTACACAAATAAACCAGTGTAAAAGAACAAAGACTGCAGAATTCAAATTTAATATATGAAAAAGTTGGCGGTTAATAATCAGCAGAAAATAATATATTATTTAATAAATGGTATAGAAACAATTGGCTACCCATTTGCAAAAAATAAAGTCAGATCCCTACCCATCACCATAAACAAAATAAATTCAAGTTGGATTAAGAATCTAAGTGTAACGGTAAAACTATAAGTCATAGAAGAGAAAAGTTTTTCTTTCCTTCTTTCCTCCTTTCCTTGCTTCTTTATAATTTTGTGACAGATACTACTGACTGGCCCTTTGAACATCCTCTCCAGGTGCCTTGCAGCATGTGTTTCCATTATACTGAAGCTGGAAATCTGAAAATAACATTTCCATGCTCCCTTGCAGCTAGGGTTCTACCTATAATCCAGTCAAGCAGACACAGTGATGGGAGGCCTGCTAGATGGCACTGAGCAACGTGAAGTGAAAGTGACAGATGGTAAAACAGAATCTCCTGGGGGTAGTTGTTCTGTCCCTATCACCTTAGGTAGAGCAGTGGGTCTTGGCTGCAGTGAGGTTTTGCCAGAACAGTCCTGAAGGTAGAGTTGGGCATTTCTCCTGGCTGTGTTATTCTTGACTGTTAACATCAAACTACCTTCCTGACCCTCCCAGTTTTGTACGCAGCCGTATACCTTGTAATAAACTCTTTTCTGTCTAATCTAGAATGAATTCTATTTCCTGATCATTACAAGTAGTGAAGTATCTTCCAAGCATGACCTAAAGTCCAGGAGCTTTAAAGAAGCTCTTTCTTTATATTCATTCATTCATCAACAGATGTCTATTAAATATCTAGATATCATGGAAACGTTCATTGTCTTTGGTTTGTTAATTCAGCCTCTGGGAATTTAATTCAAGGAACTCTTATAAACTTTGAAAGAACTCTACATGCCTGGAGATGAAATGGCAGCATCATTGGAAATTAAAAACAACAAACAATATTTGTTGGATATTTATCCGACAAATATGAGAAGAGTTACTGTACTGCACTCAGTGGGTTTTTGTTGTTGTTACCATGAAAAACGGCTATGAAGACTATAACAACATATTTAAGTAAAATAAATAGGATACAAAATAATTTATTTTCTAAAATTACAATAATGTAAGAAAACCAAGAACACAGGGAAAAAAATACTACAAGATAATAAATCAACATGTGAAAAAGCACTTCTATCAGGATGCTGGTCTATTTTTCTCTATTTTGCACATTTTCTATAATGTATTAATTTCATAACTTAAAATAGAGTTAAGAATCACAATTGGTTTTAAGTCCATAGAAGTGGACTTAAAGGGCATATTAGCAAAACCAGAGGTTAATATGTAATTTTTTAATTGATATATAATTGGCATATAACATTGTGTGAGTTTAAGGTGTACAATGTGTTGGTTTGATATACTTATATATTGCAAATAAGTTCCACTATAATCATATTAGATAATACTTCTATCATGTCCTGTAATCATCATTTCCCTTCTGTAGTGAGAACAAATAAGATCTAGTCTGTTAGCAACTTTGAAGTTTATAATGCAGTATTGTTGACTATATCTCTATGCTATAATAGATCTGAAGGACTTATTTATCTATGAGTTGCAGTTTGTACCCTTAAACAACATCTCCCCAATTCCCCCACCCCCAGGTAACCACCATTCTACACTGTTTTTTATGAGTTTGGCTTTTTTAGATTCCACATGTGAGTGAGACCATAAAGTATTTGTCTTTAGCTGTCTGACTTATCTCACTTAGCATAATGCTCTTAAAGTTTATCCTTGTTGTCACAAACGGCAGAATTTCCTTCTTTCTCATGGCTGAATAATATTCCATTCTCTCTTTTCCCTCTCTCTTTCTCTCTCTCTATATATAATTATATACATAATATATATATTATATATCAGTTAATAATATATATTATATAAATTATGTATATAATTATATATATATATATATCCATCATTTATCCATTCATCCATTAATGGGCCCTTAGGTTGTTTCCATATCTTGACTATTGTTAATACTGCTGCAATGAACATGGGAGTGCAGATAACTCTTTGGTATCCTATTTCCACTTCCTTTGGATATATACCCAGAAGTAGAATTCCTGGATTATATGGTAGTTCTACCTTTAATTTTTTGAGGAACTTCCAAACCGTTTTCCACAGTGGCTGCATCAATTTACATTCCCGCCAACAGTGAACTAGGGTTCCCTTTTCTCCACATCTTTGCCAAGATTTTTTATCTCTTGTCTTCTTGATAGCTGTTCCAATAGGTGTGACGTGATATCTCACTGTGGTTTTGATTTGTATTTTCCTGATGATTAGTGATGTTGAGCATCTTTTCATGTATCAGATAGCCTTCAGTATGTCTTCTTTGGAAAAATGCCTATTCAGACCCTCTGCCCATTTTTTAACAGGATTGCTGGTTTTTTGTTATTGAGTTGCATGGGTTCTTCATATATTTTGGATATTAACCCTTTATCCAATATATGGTTTGCAAATATTTTCTCCCATTCCATAGGTTGCCTTTTTATTAAATTCCATTTTGAAGGTTGCTCACAAAAAGGAGAAAAGGGACTCTTCTCCACCCCACCCAATTGTGACTTTCTTCTCCTAAACATTGCTGGGATCAATTCAAGGAGGATGATTTCAGGTGGAAAGTACACTGCAACAGTTCCTTGTCTTTCTTGCCTAGATTCTAAAAATTCTTAGTGAAAAGAATTTAAACTAAGTGAAAAGAATTTAGTTTAAATTCTTTAATTTAGCTTAAATTAAAACTAAAATGTATCCTTCATGTGTTGTTTCTGATAGACAAATTTTATGATGACCTTTTTTTTAAAGGGTATTTTATTTGCTTATTTTTTGTAACTAAGCTTAGTAACTTTCCAGGGAGTGTTTTTCTTGTCATTAATTAATTATTTTCTTTATTTCTCTGAAGGCAACAACTAGACTTAAGAATTTAGCATTATTTGTCTTGATTCAGAACTGAGTCATCATTAAACTTCCCAGCCAAGAATATATTCTTTTATTGATACAAATGATTTCGAGGACTAAATCAACGTTTCACAGAAAATAATACTCAAGAGTTGACTTACAAAATTATGACCTTAGAAATTGTAACAAATTTCTTCTCTATATTTGATTAATGGGAAAAAAAGATACAGAGGCTTTGAGTAAAAAGTATGGTTAGCTTATAAGACATTTACTGAAAACTAGTCATATGCTAGAAAATCTAAATTCCCCAAACGAGAAATTGTACAGGCTATATTTTCTGACCAAAATGTAATAAAAATAGAAGTTAACAACACAAGATTTAAATACACTTAAAAACCCTGAAGAAAAATGTGTTTTCCTAACAACTTAGGGATCAGAGAAGAAAATCTGAAAAGGACAATCTCAAACTATCTAGAAAACAACCATAGTAAAATCTACACAATTTAACCAGAGTCAAATTCAAAGGAAATTTTGGAGAAAAAAAAATAATAAAAGACTTCCACAATGACAATAATTAAAGCAGAACAGTAATGGTGTAGGAATAAAATAGATATTACTGTCATATAACAACACAGAAATATATTTAAGAACATCAGAGAATTTGGCGCTTCATAATCTTACCAGAATCTAAACTATCAAATGAAATATATATGAATAAATTTTTGGCGGGCATATTACAGACTCTTTGTTTTGTACCTACTTTACCCCTAATAACTTATTTCAGATCAATGCAACTGCCTGATGATGCCCTGGTATAAAAGACAGATGATAAATTAAGATACAACTTAGGTTCGTTTTGATATGGACACTGAGAGAAAATGGGATACCGTGCTTGGTTAACTTCTTTGGTAGGTGTTTGTGGACCTTTCCAGACAAGGTCTCAGTAAAACTTCCAAGAATCCATCCGTTAGCTTCCTGCACTTTCCACCTCATTCACTTTCCTATTGTCCAAGGGGGCTATCCTGACAAAGGTATTAGTCAGACACTCAAAATATCCAGATTTCATAAATATGAATAAAGATGCAGCTTTACTTTCTGAAGCAAAGGTGGCAACAAATTTGCCCTTATATTTTCTTATATGGAATTTTATAATTTTAGCGCTAACATTTAGCTTTGTGATCCACTTTGAGTTAGTTTTTGTGTATAGCGTGTGAGTCTTTATTTTTTAATAGATGTTATTGAGAGCAGAGGGTTTTTTTATACCTAAAGGACCAAACAGACAAACAAAAAAAGCTCTTTCTCTTTCTGTGATGTGATAACTTTTACAATTCTCTGCACATTCAATCAAAACATACTCATGGAGTCATTTTTGCAAATGTATGTAGCAATGAACCAAACACTATATGCTAAAAGAATAAAAAGAAAAAAACCAGCAGCAGTAAGTACTATACTACTATAATCCAGGACCAATCCAAATGGATTTAGGGTAAATTTATGATTGCTCCTGCAAAGAACTGGATTCCAGCAAAACTAATTTAAATCAAGTCCATCCATAGAAAGATCACTGATTAACCGGGCATGAAAATTAATTCTTGACTTAAAACACACAGACACCAACAAAACAAACAAACCCCCCCCAATCTCAAGAACCCCAAACAGCTGAATCGGCAGACATAGAGGGAATTCAACTTCTAGAACTGCACGTATTTTATATGTATTTCACATAACAGTTTCCACGTAACTTGACAAAGTTAAGCTGAAAATCCCCAAACACTTTTTAAAAATGATAACATATTCACAGTACTTAATTCATGGCTTGCATTTATATTTCAATCAGCTAAGCAATATATTGTTTTTCTCAGCATCTTTCATTTATTTGCCTCTTGGTGAAGAATCTGAACCCCTCCACCATTTGCCTTATCCTCCCAGCAGTTCTGCAGCAGAGACAACCAGTCAAAAATGCAATTATTGGGCTTCCCTGGTGGCGCAGTGGTTTAGAATCTGCCTGCTAATGCAGGGGACACTGGTTCCAGCCCTGGTCCGGGAAGGTCCCACATGACGTGGAGCAACTAAGCCCGTGCGCCACAACTACTGAGCCTGCGCACTTAGAGCCTGTGCTCTGCAACAAGAGAAGCCACCGCAATGAGAAGCCCGCGCACCACAACGAAGAGTAGTCCCCGCTCGCAGCAACTAGAGAAAGCCCGCGCGCAGCAACGAAGACCCAATGCAGCCAAAAATAAATAAATAAATTTTTTTAAAAAATGCAATTATTCTCTCATTGCTTCATAATGTAGTGTCAAATTGGGGGGGGGGGCGGTCATTCAAGGTCCCTCCTGTCAATATCCACCAGGGGCAACGGCCCCTCGAGGCCTTTTTCAGGAGTGATCAGGGTCTGTCCTGCAGCCCAGAGGAAGGTTAGCAGTCTCCAGGGCCAGGTCAGCAGGCTTTTCAAAGGGCACAAACACCAAATGTGGAAAGTCCATGTCAATCAAAGGCAGGCAGAAGGTGAAGGTGTGGGTGGCAGGGAGGCCAGTGCGTCTAGTCAAGGAGCAGAGGCTTGATGACCAAACCAGGGCCCTCACTGTCCCAGTGGGCACAGGTCATCCTGGCATCTCCCCAGCTTGCTGGAAGAGTTTTTCAGGGCACACATCTCCTGGGATGAGTTTCTCCATGATGCACGCCACATACCTCTCCAAATCCATCAGCATCTTTCTCTTACTAAACCTTTGCTTACAGTGAAAGTAGGTGATTTTTCTTCCCCTGTGCACGCCGTCTGTAATACCTCTGCATCCCATTTTCTCCACTCACATTAGTCCTACCCACCACCCAAGGCCAGCTCAAGGCTCCCTTCTGCATCCTGGTGATCTACCCTCCTCTAAATCCTGTGGCGGCAGAGTTAGGATCACTAATTTGACAGTTCACAAGGTGCCTTATGGCTTATCTGTCTCTTTATGTGCATTTAAAAAATCTTCTCAACTATGCTGAAGGGGCAGAATGTACACCTCAACTCTCCTAGCAGCCAGCACAGCGCCACGGTTGGCATTAGGGTGGCCAAAAACATCTTACGGAAAAACCCAGACGAACTTTTTGGCCAACCCAATACTCAGAACTCAATGTAAGCTCATATTAATATGTATTAGCACCTACTTTAAAATAAGAATAGTAGGAATTATAAATATGGAAAAACTACTACAGATCAGGCACCTACAGTGCCTGATTTAATTCTCAAAGCAATCTTATGAGGTAGTGACATTATTCTAATTTTATAGATTCTAAAACTCAGAGAAATAATAATTTCCTGCCTGGAGAAATAATAATTTGTGCAAGTTCATGTGAGGGGAGGACTGGACCGTGCCTAAGTCTAACTCAAAACTCATGTTCACAGTCAAGCCACGTGGCCTTCTGAAGACACAGGCTGATTAAGAGGTAGAACGTGGCAGCCACTCTGCTAACGCTGCTGTTACAGTATCTACACGTCCAGTTCGAATACAACTGACTTCGTGTCTGTCTTTCACACCACACTGAGGTTAGGCAGGGAATCTTGTATTTTCATCCAAGCATGTGACACACACCACTCACTAAATACACTCAGCTGCTGGGTGATCTTGAACAAGCAATTTAACCTCTCTGTTGGTTTAGTTCCCTCATTTGTAAAATAGCAACGAAAACAGTCCCTATGTCGTAGGGATGAGATGACGCCTATAAAGGGCATAACATAGCATCTGATGCATATAAAGTGATATTAGTGATACTAATATAGCTATTATTATTATCACCATTATCATAATCATTTTTGTTACTATATCTCCCTCTAAAACCACCAGTGGAAATAAATGTCAGTCACTTATTCACACACCACATACATGTTCCCAAGTCCCAAGTACTAACTGATGGTTACTTCTGCCTGTTGCATTTCTGTGTACCTGGACTGCCATTTTTCCATAGGCCAGGGACATTTTTAAAAGACTAAGCTACTGGGAAGGACATCTGTAAGTAGTGTTTCTAGGACAGAGGTTTTCGTTTTTTTGGCCGTGCCATGTGACATTTGGGATCTTAGTTCCCCAACCAGTGATCGAACCCGTGCCCCCTGCAGTGGAAGCGCAGAGTCTTAACCACAGGACAGCCAGGGAAGTCCCTAGGACACAGCTTCTTAACCATTCTGAACAAGACAGGAACTGTATCAGAATCTCCCTGAGACTTTTTCAAACTGTACCCATGACACCTCCAACTCCACAATCCAAATCTTATCATTACCTCCTGCCCTGAAAGGGAAGTGTACTTCTGGAGTTGAGGGCCACCACAAAGAGAGCCGCTGTTGATGAGGGTACGTTACGCCCGTGAGCTAGCAGGTGGAAGCTAAAGAGAAAAAAAAAGAGTTGACAACCACCGTTGCCTAGGGCAACCGATCACATTTTGCCGGATGTGGGTTTAGGGCATCCTGCTCTACCTTTTACTTCCACTCTTTTTCAGCTCCTGTTACTTTTAGGAAGAATCCAAAAAATAAGGGCAGTGTGGGTGGGGGGGCAGCAGAGGGAAGAGAAAGAATAAAAAGAAAAGTAGGCAATGGCAATTTGATGCTGTTTGTTTTTGTTGCTAGAGGGCTCACAAAGCATTCTGGGTATAGGTTTAATTATGCATTAGAACCTGGTTCCAGGGAGAGACCCCAGAGTAAGAGAAAATGCTTTTCCTGTCTTTTTTCCTTTAGCTTACTTCATAGTACACCTAATATCCTCCATGCAGCTGAAGGGTTAACACGGAGTTAGGATACAGTGTTTATGCAATTACCTAGAGCTGCACTGTCCAATTCAGTAGCCACTAGCCACAGGTGGCCGTTGAACCCTTGAATTGTGGCTAGTCCGAAATGAGATGTACCGCAAGTGTAAAATATGCTGGCTTTGGAAAACTTAGGATGAAAAAAGAAAGAGTAAAAGAGTTCATCCACCATTTTAATACAACTTTAATGCCATTTAGTATAATTAATATTAATTAAATAGTCATTTTGGATAAATATATTAAATAAAATAGATTACTAAAATTAACATCCCTCGTTTCTCTTTTACTGTTCCTAGTGTGGTTTCCTGAAAATGTAAAGTTATCTATGTGGGGACTTCCCAGGTGGTCCAATGGTTAAGACTCCATGCTTCCACTGCAGGGGGCGTGCATTTGATCCCTGGTTGGGGAACTAAGATTCTGCATGCCGTGCAGCACGGCCAAAAAATAAGTAAAATTAAAAAAAAATAAAGTTATCAACGTGGCTTGCATTCTGTTTGGACCGGACAGGGTAGGTCTAAAGTAGAACAGTTCCGTTATTACAAGTGCCTAAACGTTTGACTCGAAGATGGTAGGTTGTGGTGACTGCACCATATGAATGTAATCTGAATATTACTCACTAAGAGTTAAATCAGAATCTCCCCATTTCCTTTCCCACTGTACTGTATGCTCCAGCCCTGCTGAACAATTTCATACATGTGGTGCCTGGAGGAAACTCCACTGGGCCTCCTGGAAATAACTTTAGCCTTGAAAGTGCCTCTTGGTCACCCCTCTACAATGTCTTCTCTAGAATCACTCCCGTCACCATCTTATGCACATCACACCCTGGAATGTGTTTATTTGCAGGCCTGTGTCTCCCACTGGACCAGAAGCTTCTTGAGGTTCAGCACCATATCTTATTCTGTTTTACACCTTCTACTCTGGCATGTGGTTGGCCCTCAACAGGTATGTGATGAAACTGAAAAAAAGTTCCAATGACAGCACGTTGAGCAGAGTTTCCTTCAACTCAAGTGTCTGTGTAAGCACAGAAGCCCCCTCTGCGAATCTCGAGGATGCTCCTCCACTCTGAGGGTCAGTGCAGTGAGCTCCCTGGGCGTTTCAGCTTTTCTCTTCTACACTGGTCTTAAGAGATCTGCTCACAGCATCACGCTGCATTGACCCACGTTCCTGGCCCAAGCCACTTCATCTCTGTTTGCCGCGTACAATGGGGGAAATTTAATGCACCGCGTTAGTCAACAGTCTTGAATTGCTAAGAAATAGTCTTGATTTGCTAAGTTATATCATTTACGGAATTTAACTAGAAGGAAGTCATTCCCCTTAAAAAAACAAAACAGGGCTTCCCTGGTGGCGCAGTGGTTGAGAGTCCGCCTGCTGATGCAGGGGACATGGGTTCGTGCCCCGGTCCGGGAAGATCCCACATGCCGCGGAGCGGCTGGGCCCGCGAGCCATGGCCACGGAGCCTGTGCGTCCGGAGCCTGTGCTACACAACGGGAGGGGCCACAACAGTGAGAGGCCCGCGTACCGCAAAAACAAAACAAAACAAATAAACAAATGCTACATCCCAAACCTCATCAGTTCACTGACCCAGCTGTGAGTTTTATGTCAGCAGCAGAGATGAAAAAGTTCATCAATACTATAAACACAGCAGCCTTAGACAAATTCATTTAATGTCACTGAATTGAGATCATTCTGTAAATCACCTGAAAAAGATTTTGTGGTATTTTTTCTGCCACGTAACTAATTTGTTCGTTCTTTTCTTTTTAACAGTCTATTTCATGGACTATGGTGTAGACAATGATATAAGTAGCATTCTACTAAGCGCTACTATTTCATAATGACACTGCCCTGACACCTATTATAACCAAAACAAATAAAATGTCAGTTACCTCCATCTCAGTAGCTACTTCCTAAAATTCACTTTCAGCTTTCCAAATGTCATAACAGCGTCATCTATCATTCTTCAAGAGCTACTAGTGACCCTTTAGACCTGCTCTAACGCTCGCGTCCATTTGAATCCAGTTGTGCAACGAGGAAGCTTCCTTCTCTTCCGAATCTGGTCTTAGATTTTGAAAATATAAATATCTTAGCCTCGGGGCACGAAAAGCTCCTTTGTGGAAAAGGCCATTGTCTTCCCTCCCTCAGAATCCTGCTGTTAAACTCACAATCATAGAAACCTGGTATTGCATAATGCACATAACTGGTTATGAATTTATGTATAAATATGGGGCTTTTTAGTATTCATCTCTCCCTCTCCCATTTATTAGAAAGAATATTCACTGTCTTGATTCTCATGGGCATGAAATATTACTGATTAGCTGACTCTACCCTTATTTTATTTATTTGATAAAGATTGCTGCTCAGGGCTTCCCTGGTGGCGCAGTGGTTAAGAATCCGCCTGCCAATGCAGGGGACATGGGTTCAAGCCCTGGTCCGGGAAGATCCCACATGCTGTGGAGCAACTAAGCCCGTGCACCACAACTACGGAGCCTGCGCTCTAGAGCCCATGAGCCACAACTACTGAGCCCGTGCGCCACAACTACTAAAGCCTGTGAGTCTAGAGCCCGTGCTCTGGAACAAGAGAAGCCACTGCAATGAGAAGCTCATGCACCACAATGAAGAGTAGCCCCCGCTTGCCACAACTAGAGAAAGCCTGTGCGCAGCAGCGAAGACCCAACGCAGCCAAGAATAAAATAAATAAATTTTAAAAAAAAAAAGATTGCTGGTCAATCGTTTCAGCAAGTTTGTTTGTTTGTTTTAGCTTTTGGCCACACCCCACAGCATGTGGGATCTTAGTTCCTGACCAGGGATTCCCCCCCCCTCCCCCGCCCCGACCAGGGATCAAACCCACACCCTCTGCACTGGAAGGCACAGTCTTAACTACTGGACTGCCGGGGAAGTCCCACTTTCAGCAAGTTTTGAAAGAAGAGTTAAAGCATTGGGATCCCAAAGATCTGGTTTTATGTCCCATTTCTTAAACTGTAATCTCAGGTAAAATTCTTAAAACTCTCTAAATTGTCATTTCTAATTTGTACAATGAGAATTAGTAACTGTATCTTTCCAAGTAGTTACTTAGGCTGAACGACTGTAGTCTTTTATATAATAAGCACATAGTCATTACCAGTTGACACTTCATATCCACGTCCAAAACTCAACTTCCGATGGTCTCCCCTCTAACCTCTCCGTGTTGGTTGATGATATTCCATCCTTCCTATTGTTTGCGTCAAAAACGTTGGAGTCATCTTTGGTTCCTCTTTCTCTCACACCCCATATCCACTTTGCCAGGAAACCCTATTGGCTCTACCTTTAAAATATATGCCGATTCCCAGAGCTTCCAAATAGGCTCCTTACTCTGTCCAACCTTTTCTCAAGCAATCAGAGTGGGCCTTTCACATGTAAGTCAGATCACATTACTCCTCTTCTCAGAATCCTGTAATGGGCCCTCAATTTAACTCAGGTAAAAGCCCACGTTTTCACGGTGGCTTACAAGACCCTTCACCCCCACTCTTACCTCTCCAACTACATCTCCTACTACTCTCTCCCTGCTCACTTACCTCTAGGCCACATGGGCGTCTTGTTCCTTAAACACAC
Source organism: Stenella coeruleoalba (assembly GCF_951394435.1). Lineage (NCBI taxonomy): Eukaryota > Metazoa > Chordata > Mammalia > Artiodactyla > Delphinidae > Stenella > Stenella coeruleoalba. Next base: position 164,074,251 of record NC_137147.1, read on the forward strand.
CAGGCTGACCCCTTCCTTACAGCCTTGGCACTGGCCGTTCCCTCTGCCTGGAACACTGCTCCCTCAGATAGTTAACTCCTGCAAACCTCTGCTCAGATCTTACCTTCTCAACGAGGCCAAGCCTGACCACCTTATTTAATACTGCAATTTTACTACGTTCAACTTTGCCCTTTTTAATAGGACTTTTCACTCACGAATACCTACATTATTTACTTATTTATTATGCTTACTGATGATTGTCTACATCTCCCCATTGGAATAGAAACTCCACAAATGCAGAGACCTTTGCCTCTTCTGTTCACCTAGAAGAGTGCTTGGTAAATATTTTTTTTTGAATGACTGGATTGTATTTAAAGCAGAAATCTAAGTAATATGGAAATTAGCAGTTCGCAAGTTACATATGCTTTACTGCACTTAAAAGTTATAGTTATCCCCTGATGAATCTTGGTCACTTCATTAATGACTAAGATACCACTCCTTCCACGGTACTTACTCTTAACCATTTGTAATCCACTATGTTTTAATGCTATTTAAGTTAAGTTGTCTTTACTTAATAGGACACCCTATTTATGACCATGCTTCAAGTCAGTGGAGATTCTAATTTGTTTCCCAAGTGCCGATATACTCTAATTCTCAGTTTGACACTTCTGCAAATGCATGTACGTGCTTTCTAAATGCTTTTTAAAAAATCAGCACATTCAGCATAATGATTACCTCTATCAAGAAAAAAGGGTCATTCTATTGGGAGGAAGTCAGAAGACGTATTGATAATATCTTACTTCTTAAGCTGGGTGATAGGTATCCAGATGTTGGCTTTATGATTATTTGCTGTAATTTACGTATATATCTTACACCTTCTCTTGTATGTATGAAATAATTAATAAAATCTAGTGTTTGCTTGTTCTCCTACCACTCTTTATTTTCCCTCCAGTTTGATATGATAGTTATCTATGGATGTAAATCTTCCAGCCAGTCTGTGAGGTAAATCACAGCTGCTGTGTGATTTAGCATTTATCCCCTCCCCCAGCCCACAGTCATCTCACTGATGAGTCTGTGATATGAGATCAAACCAGAAGGCTCTCCAGCAGAAATAGAAAAAAAGCTACTTACTACTTCATTGATTTAATCAACGTAGCCAGCTATCAAGAGGGACTGGAATATAATGAAGATAAAAATGAAATCACGATTGCTGCTAAAGCAGATTATTTTTTCAAAAGACATATATAAAGATAATAACTTCACAAGTGATTATAGCTTGTCTTCCCACTATTAACAAGGCACGTTCTTTGCTTGCCTACCTTCATTTCATCTTCCCTGACCCCAGGGTGGTGTAGGAATCTGATGGGTGCTCCCACAGCACACGATCTTGGTCACGTGTGGAACTGTAACTGCCCATTTATATCTCCCCTATTAAACCAGAACTTCACCGAGGAAAGGCCTCATTGTTTTTTCACCGTTTAAGCCCTTGTCCTTGGTACAGCGCTTCAAGTGCTGGTGTCATACTGGCTCAGTTCAAAGGTCAGCTCTGCTTCTCACTCCTTAGGTAAAAGCTTCTTAACCTCTCTGTGCTATCATTTCCTCAACCATAAAAGCTGATAATAGTATAAGCCCAGGATGTGAGGCTTAACGAAACAAGACGTCTAAATTAGCTACACAGGGTGTGGTACAAAATATAAGCTGAATAAATATAATTATTATTTACTACTACCATTTGGTGATAAAGAGGAAACTGAATTGACAGAGAAGAAAGACAATAGCTCTTATAATATGATTCTTAGTGATTCAAGAGCATAGATGATGTTCAGGAAATGTCTGGAAATGGAGTCATGAATTCAGGCTCTAGAGTATGTGCTGAGAAGGCGTGGTGCCTTGGAGTGGTGCTACGTTTCTGCCTGCACAAGCCTAAGGGTTGGTAGCCTAAGGGTGTGGCCCGTGCCTAAGCGTTGGGCCTGCTGGGTCTCAGGGTCTTATGACAGATTGATGGTACAATCCAGAAGTGGAACTCATATATCTGCACGTTTAGTAAATGTTATTTGAGTCCCAACTATGGTGCCAGGAACTTGGCTAGGTGATGGCGATGCGGTGCAATTGTAAATATCTTGGTGTGACAGACTATGAAACACAAACTTAATTTATTATAAGATTCTGCACTCACGGAAAGGTATGGGGTATAAAAATAACTAAAATAGAATTGAAGAGGATTCGAAGTAAGTGAAAATAGTCACGCTTTTTGAAAGTGGGATGGTTTGAAGAAATTCAAAGTGGCATATCAAATGCAGACACTCATGGTAATGCATTCTATAGGTAGTTCATTCTAACAGTAATAGGAAAATATCTAGAACTTTTAATTTGTTATTGAAAAAAGGCAAAAAAATAGTGGGTGATTGGTATACATTCTCAGGACATGAAAATACAAAAGATTTAATGGACACTACATAACCCAGTAAGTATTGCGCTTAAGATTTAAAGTAACTAAGTCATAAAGTAATCCATACTACAAAGTTATATTTCTTGAGAAGTAACACGTGAAGAATTTTGAAATCTAATATGGACCTGCCCAAGCTTGGGCATATCAACTCCCTACTGAAGTTTTTCAAAAGAATGGAAATTTGCCGTCTTACCTATAGGCCAAAAATTGACTGTTTTTAGAGGAACTTCTAAGGAACAAAGGCCTCGAAATATTTCAGAATCTAACAACACCTGTTATCATTATTTTCTCCATTCTTTCTTGTTAGTGATCAGCAATTCTAACTCTGTCAGCATTCCAGATAGGACAAATTCAAAGAATTATGGCAATTCCTCAATTGCTATTTTCATGACAGACATTTGGTAGGCCAATAATCATTATGGGTAAGTTATCTCAGGTCTAGAGAGATCAAAGCAACTTAATCAACGTCACTCTTTTCTAGTTAAAGGCAGATATGGAACAGAACCCAAGTCTTCCAAATACCCAGAAAAGACACAGATATTAGTAATAATGTGAACATTACTAAATGCTAAAAGTCTGAAGATGATATTAAATTTCTTAGACCTTTCACAACACATTGAGCAGACAGGAAATACCACCCGGAAGACATTACAGAAGTTTCGTAGCAGATCCTCTGTTAATTTTGCTAGCCCGGGTTCCTGTAAGACCGCCCATGTGCCGTCCCAGTATTTCAGTGAGGCCAGAGGGAAAACTGCCACTGGAGGTTTATTCAAAGGGACAAAGGCTCCCAAACACCCATTCAGAGGCCCTAGACTTTAAAATTAGTAGTAGCTGGTACCTTGGCCTTTATTTAAATCACATTATACCTGAGGAGTAATAAACTCATGAGCTTTTTCTTTATGTTACTTCCTCCGATACTCCCTTTCTTTCTATAACGATCACATTAAAAGTTATTTTTGAACCGCTTTGCCATGAGTGGCACTAGGAAAAAACACGTTTAGCGTTCCACAATGGTCTGAACGATAAAAAATGCCTTCCCAGAAGGAAAATAAGAGGTGCACTGGGCAAGGTCTTCAGGGGGACCCCTGCCCCGAGGTCCTCCTGGGTATAACGATCTCCTGGTTAGTTTGCTTCGTGCTCTAAAAGGATGCTCTGGATACTCATTCCGAGCCAAATTACAAAGCTTCTGCCTGGTGTCCACATCCTTCCTCTACCTTATTTTAAAACGAAAAGGACAATAATTCGGAGGAAAAGTTATTTTTAAAAAGAAGAAACAGCCGTCTGAAAGTTTTCAAAGAGGAAACACTCTAAGACGCATCAGACTGCGATCGTCACTCAAATTCTCACACTACTTGCACTCAATGCATAGCGCCCTGAAATACCCCCTGAAATGCGCCCCCCCGTGAAATACCCCCCGGGATTCCTTCAGCGTCGGTCAGCCCGGGGCTCCCGGACCCGTTGGACAGGCGAGGGTGTACCGGTTCCCCGTCTGACCTTGGAGCAATTTTCTGGGCAGGAAATCAGTCAAATATGACAAATCCGAACGCGGGGAAGACAAGCCCCAGCCCCAACCCCCCGCGGAGCTGGGTCAAGTGCAGGGGTCGGCGGAGGGGACTCCGGGGACCCGCTGCCCTGGAGGGCCCAGCGAGGGCCGCGCGTTCACCCGGCCGGCGCCGCGAGCTGGGTCGGGCCTCGGACCCTACAGGCCAGACTCCTGGTCGGGTGACCGCCCGGCGGGTCCCGGTGCAGCTCCCAGGGCCCCTGGGCGGGCCGGCGGCGCCGCTTACCTCGACGGCTGCGCGGGGCCTCGAGCGCGCGGGGCTGGGCCGGGAGGGCGACGCGGCGCTCTGGGCTGCGCTCCGGTTCAGGTCGGCAGCCTCTGGAGGAAGTGGTGTCAGCCCGCCCCTTCCCACGCAGCGCGCAGACGTGGAGCGCTCGGCGCGCGGCTCCGCATCGAGGTGCGAGGAGGCCGCCAGTCTGGAGACACACCCACAGATGTGGATAAAGACGCCTAAAGCTCGGGGGCTGCTTTTTTCGACTCCACGGGTTTGTGCCTCCTTTCGTCTTACCCCTCCCCCCTGCCCCACCCCCGAAGAAAACAACTTGGTTTTAATTCTGGGGAAAGTTGCGCCTTCCTCTCAGCCCTCCCCTACCTGCGCCGCGGGCCCTCCTCTCTCGGGAGCGACCCCCTGGGTTGTCGCCTCGATATATCAGTGGCTAAGGGATTGGGGGCCGGATGGCGGTTCCACAAAGGCCCAAGAAGCCGATTTCTTTTGCAACGGTCTTCCGAAGTGTTGACTTCAGCCCTTTCTGAGCTTCCTCTTTCGGGCCAGTTGTGCAAGGCCCGGCTTCCCTGCCGCGCGCAGCCCGCCCGCAGCGCACGCGGGAACCGGAGAGAAGCGGTTCCCCCCACCCCCACCCCCCGCGCCTGGCCGCAGGGTAGGCGCGGGACGGGGGTTAGGCGGTCTCCGCTGGAGCCGGGGCGGGGAAGGGCGCGCTTCGCAGCGGCGGTTTCTCAGCTCTCCGGTTGGCAACCGCCCCCCAAAGCTTAGCGGCACTCAGTTGGCCGGCGAGACTGTGGCTTCTCCCATAACGCTGGTGGAAGTCCAAAATGGTCTGAATCCTGTAGACAGGGATTGGGCAACAGCGACTTAATCTACATCTGCAGTGACCCTTTGACCCAGCGATCCCACTTCTAAGAATGTATTACAGAGATACAGTGATGCAAATGAAATAATGCGTACGCACCAGGCCACTCTTGGACACACAATTTGTCATCGCAAAGGACTAAGTGGAAATAACGCCGTGACTTTTGAAAGTGGCGTGTCCAGAGAGAAAGTGGGTGAGATCTGAAAACATAGCAGTTAAAGTCAGTTAGATTTGGAAATGTGGTTGAATTCACCTGTCCTTCCTCTCTACAGCTGGGTTGTCAAGGACTTATATGTGGGGAAGGGGGTGATGAAAGAGTAGGACAGTGGTAGAGGATGGGGACCAAGAGGTAGGCAGGCGCCAGACCAAGCAGGGCCTGGGGCTCAGCCTTGAGGACTTTGGGTTTTATTCTAATTGCAACGGGGAGCTATGGGAAGGCGTTTAGCAAGTGATTTGATTTCTTCTGTGTGCCATCCTACTGGCTTGTGATTGGAAAATCAGTCGGACGGGGCAAGAGGAAAAGCAGTAAGAGAGCACTCAGGAGGCTGTGGTAACAGTCCAGATGAAAGGTGATGGTAGCTTTGGTGAGGATTCTACTGCGGGGATGGTGAGAAGAGTTTGGATCCAAGACACATTATGAAACCAGAACCAACAACATTTGCTGATGGGCTGGGGTGGGAGTGGGAGAGTGGCAGAAGGGATTAGAAATCGAATGCAAACCAGTGGGACTGGTGTCCTGGGAGCTCTGGTGTGAGGCACGGCTAGATGGAGAAAGGTCAGTAGGGACAAACTGTATAGGACCACGTGGACCACGTCCAGGATTGTTTTTTCATCCTAAAAGCAATGAGATTGTGTAAAATAATATCTCAAGCCTCTATTTTCTTTGTAAAGTAAGAAAAGAAGCAGGGTCATCAGCTGGGGGTGAGATAGGAGGTTAGCGGGTCACAGATTTAGGGAGCTGGAGAAAGTTGTTTTTTTGTTAATGTTTATTTCCTTATTTGGCAGCGCTGGTTCTTAGTGGCATACAGGATCTTTAGTTGTGGCATGTGGACTCTTAGTTGCGGCATGTGAGATCTAATTCCCTGACCAGGGATGGAACCCGGGCCCCCTGCATTGGGAATGCGGAGTCTTAACCACTGGACCACCAGGGAAGTCCCAAGAAAAGTTTAACGAGGTCATTGCAGAGAATCCGAGAGTGTGTTGCTCAGAAAAATATAATGGGATTTCCAGGCAACCTGAAAGCCTGAAATTGGTGATGGTGGTGGAAGCAGTCTGCTTAGTCGTGTGGCTCTCCTGCAGGGCTAGGTTACCTGGGTTTGGAGAAAGTTTAGTTGTAATGGGAGTGGCCAAAAACAAGCCAGCTGGAAGGATGGGTCATTGTGGTCAGAAGGTAAGCAGATTGAATTTTGCTCCTGGAGGCAGTGAGATTAGTTGACAATGTCCAGGGTGTGACCAAGGGCCCGGGTGTCCGAGTTGATCAAGGAAATGAGGCCAAAGGGTAGCTAACTGTTAAGTCACCCAGGATTAGGGTGGCCACATAAAATTGTTGAGGCTGGGACACTTTTGAGGGTACCAAAGTGCTAACTGGATGAGAAATCAGGAAACAGGTGTAATGCATGACTCTTCCAGGCAAACAGAATGATAAGATTTAAGCCCATCTTAAAGGAAGATTGGGAGTCAGGTGTCAGGGATTTGAAGTGAGAGAGCAGGAGTGGCTGGGATTTGGGAAGATGACAGTCTGAAGAGGTGAACAGAATAGTTTACTCAAATGGCGTGAGCCTCGAGAAAAATGTGTTTGGTCTTTGTTTTGTTTTGAAAAAAAAGCCGAGCCACTAAAATGTCTGCAGGTAGCAATGGGGAGCACAGGGAACGGCAAACCCACCTTCTGAACTTAAGGTGCACGGAGTGTGAGAGAATAAACTACTTTCCCTTAAGAAAGTTGTAGTGGAAAGTCTGCAAGGGCAAAGTTAAAGCCCCAGGTAGAGGAACGCTCCAGAAAGAGCTTCAAGACACAGGAGTGGCAGTGAACGAGTTTGGGAGATGGCTGATTGAATCACAGGCAAGGAAGAACCGAATATCCTGGAATGATGATGTGGGAGAAAATTCTCCAGGTGGCACCCTCTTTGGGTAGGGACTCTCTGGAATATCTCTGCAGAGGGTGGCTAGTGGCTAGAGAATGCAGGGGAACTCAGTTTACTTAATTGAACTGGATTTTTACTGTGTTTCTTACAGCCTCACTCTTTTGGCATGTCTACCAAGTCCAACATGTATTTTTGCCCATTTCCTCCAGGCTAAAGAGCGCTTTCACCTTTTTGCAGGGACCTGGGTTGACGTGAAGTAAGAATCCTGCTACTATTTTTTTTGGAGTGGAGAGGGATTTTTTTTCCTTTGGTTGAGCACTTTGTAAAGTTTTGCCCATTTATTTTATTCGGCTTGCTCTTAATAGTAAGGAATGTTTGTTTCTGATATAAATATCTAACTTTTATGCTGTCTGCAGCAGACTGTATTTTCCAAAGATGGCCAGGACCATCTCTCCCTTCCCCATCAAGAGCTGGAATCTGTTCCTTTCCATCCCCCTTGAATCCAAGCAGGCTCTGTGACTGCTTTGACCAAAAGAAGGCAGCAGAAATGGTGGTGGACTTTGCACTTAACTGGCTCTTTCCGCCCTGAGGTGAGAGAGGCCACATGGGGCAACATTGAAGCATCAGATGTGAGGTGAAGGCGCCGTCTTGGGCACCCAGCCCCTGTCCGGGACTCCCGCCCCAACTCTTATCTAAATGCAGCTGCATGAGAGACCAGGGGGAAGAACCACCCAGCTGAGTCCAATCAACCCACAGATCCCTGAGAGATTATGATAAATAGCTGTGTGAACCTCTAGGTTTTGGCTTGTTCACAGCTGGAGATACTCAAGATACCATCTTCGGTACCTCTGCTTCTCATTTTTCTGTCCTGGTAAAGTTCCTGTGCTTTACTTTATAAAATATAAATTGGTAATAAAAAATAACTCTGCTCATGATTTCTATTTTAACCATAACATGCATATGTAATTAGTATATTACTAATTATATGTTTTCCATATAGTATATATTTTTCCTCTTGCCTGTTAACCAGACTCTCCCTCTGCCTGACCCACTCAGTCCTCTGGCCTTTGTTCATCTCCCTCAGCCAACCCCTTCCTGCTCCACCCCAGTGACAGTCAGTGGGAGGAGAACAGAAAGGAAAGGATGGAAGAATAGCCCCAGGAGGAGAAGGCTGGGGAAGAAGAGAGAGCCCGAGAAGGCTTGGGAGAGAATTTTTGGTGGGGAGCTGAGAGCAAAGCAAGGAGAAAGATGTTTGGGGACACTTCAGGGTATGAGAGAGGCAGAGAGTGAGAAGAAGGGGTAGAAGGGGGTTTTAAGAATGGTGGGCTTGGTTTAAAATTAAATGTGGCTGTTAGTTTTTTTGCACTGACACTGCACAGAGGCTATGCCGGTGGAAGCCCAGTGTTAGGTTACTTAATAAGCATTAACATCTGTGACATATTGAGATACATATGCATACACTGTCTCCCCAGAACTTGTGTCTCTAAAGCAGTTATCATTGCTACCTAGTATCATTGGCTGAAAGTATGAAACAGATAGGGATTGATTTATAAGGAACCAAATCCATTCAAAGTGGCTCAGGCACAAAGGAGAAGTTCTTGGAGAAAAACTCTGACAGCTCATTGAACTCAGGAAGTATATCTGGGTCTCTTGAGAGACTATGCTAAGAACCAGAGGATCACTAGGAATTCTCTCCATCTCTTGTTTTCTTTTCTTGTTTTTTTTTTTTTCAATTTAAAAAATTGTGGTAAAAATACATACGTAAAATTTATCATCTTAACCATTTTAAGTGTACAGTTCAGTGGTATTAAATACATTCATACTGTTGTACGACCATCACCACCATCCCTCTCCATAGCTCTTTTCATCTTGCAAAACCAAAACTCTGTACTTACTGAACCCTAATTCCCCAGTCTCCCCTCCTGCAGCCCCTGGTAACCACCTTTCTGCTTTCTGTCTCTATGAGTTTGACTAAGTGTCTCATATAAATAGAATCATACAGTGTTTGTCTTTTTGAAACTAGCTTGTTTCACTTACATGTTGTCCTTAAACTTCATCCATGTTGTAGCATAAATCAGAATGTCCTTCCTTTTTAAGGCCGAATAATATTCCACTTCTTGTGTATACACATTTTGCTTATCCATTCTTTCATCCGTGGACACTTGTTTTACTTCCACGTTTTAGCTTTTGTGAATAAAGCTGCCATGAACATGGGTATGCAAATATCTCTTTGAATCCTTGCTTTTAATCATTTTGAGTATATATCCAGAAGTGGAATTGCTGGATCATATGGTAATTCTATTTTTAATTTTTGAGGAGCTGTCATGCCGTTATCCACAGTGACTGTACAATTTTATGTTCCCACCAACAGTGCACAAGTGTTCTGATTTCTCCACATCCTGTTTGTTTCTAGTAGCTATGTTAATAGGTGTGAGGTGGTATCTCATAGTAGTTTTAATTTGCATTTCTCTAATGATTAGTGACATTGAATATTATTTCATGTGCTTGTTGACCATTTGTATATCTTCTTTGAAGAAATGTCTATTCAAGTCCTTTGCCCATTTTTGAATTGGTTTGTTTTTGTTGTTGAATTTTAGGAGTTCTCTATATATTCTGGATATTAATCTCTTATTATATATGTGAATTGCAAATATTTTCTCCCATTCTATGGGTTGTCTTTTTACTCTGTGACTTGTTTTTTGATGAACAAAAGTTTTCAATTTTCATGAAGTTAAATATGTCTATTTTTCCTTTGGTTGCCTGTGCCTTTGGTGTCATAGCTAAGAAATCACTACCAAATCCAATGTCATGATTTTTGCCCTATGTTTTCTTCTAAAGTTTCATAGTTTTACATCTTATATTTAAGTCTTTGATCCATTTGGAGTTGGCTTTTGTGTATGTTGTTAGGTAAGGGTCCAGCTTCATTCTTTTGTATGTGGATATCCAGTTTTCCCAACACTACTTTTTTTAAAAGACTGTCTTTTTCCCCATTGTATGGTCTTGACACCCTTGTCCAGAATCATTTGGCCATATATGTGAGGGTTTGTTTCTGGGCTTTCTCTTCTATTCTATTTGTCTATATGTTTATCTTTATGCCAGTACCACACTGTTTTAATTACTATAGCTTTGTAGAAAGTTTTGAAACCAGGAAGTGTGGGTCCTCCAGATTTTTTCTTCTTTTTTCAAGATTGTTTTGGCTATCCAGAGCCCCTTGGGATTCCATATGGGCTTTAGGATGGGGTTTTATATTTATGGGAAAATGTCATTAGGATTTTGATAGAGTTTACATTGAATCTGTAGATTATATTGGGTAGTGTTGACATCTTAACAATACTAAGTCTTCCAATTCATGAACATGAGTTGCATTTCCCTTTATTTATTTCTTTAATTTCTTTCAACAATGTTTTCCTTGTAGTTTTCCTTGTACAAGTCTTTCACCTCCCTGGTTAAATTAATTCCTAAGTACTTTATTCTTTTTGATGTTATTGTAAATTAAATTGTTTTCATAATTTCCTTTTCAGATTGTTCATTTTTAGTGTATAGAAATGCAGCTGGTTTTTTCATGTTGACTTTGTATCCTGCTACTTTGCTGAATTCATTTATTAGTTCTAACAGTGTGAGTGTATGTGTGTGTGTGTGTGTGTGTGTAATCTTTAGGATTTTCTACATACTATTAGGAAATCTTTAGGATTTTCTACTATTAGAAAATCCAGGATTTTCTAATAGTATAATGTAGATCATGTACATCCTAAAGATCATTTAGGATTTCTACATATAAGATCATGTCATCTGCAAACAGATAATTTCACTTCTTCTTTTCCAATTTGAATGTCTTTTATTTCTTTTTCTTGCCTAATTGTTCCGGCTAGAACTTCTAGTACGATGTTGAGTAAAAGTGGTGAGAGTACACATCCTTGTCTTGTCCTTGATCTTAGAAGAAAAGCTTTGAGACTTTCACCACTGAGGATGATGTTTGCTGTGGGATTTTTGAAAGGGATTTCATTGAATCCATAGATTGTTTTGGATAGTAGGGACATTTTTACAACATTAATTCTTCCAATCCATGAGCATGGAATATCTTTCCATTTATTTGTGTCTTCTTCAACTTCTTTCCTCAACGTCTTATAGATTTTGGTGTATAGATCTTTAACTTTTTTGGTTAAAATTTTTCCTGAGTAGTTTTGATACTATTGTAAATGGGGATGTTTTCTTTATTTCTTTTTCAGGTAGTTCATTGTTAGTGTGTAGAAATGCAGCTGATTTTTGCATGTTGATATTGTGTTCTGAAACTTTACTGAATTCTTTGTTTATATCTAACAGTTCTTAGTGGCATCGTTAGGGTTTTCTATATACATCATGTCATCAGCAAAGAGAGACAAATTTACCTGTTCCTTTCTGAGTTGGATGCCTTTTATTTCTTTGCTTGTCTAATTTTTCTAGCTAGGAATTCCAGTACTATGTTGAATAGACGTGGTGAAAGTGGGCACCTTTGTCTTGTTCTTGATATTAAAGGAAAAGCTTTCAACCTTTCACTATTGAGTATAATGTTAGTTGCAGGCTTGTTTTATACGGACTTTATTATGTTGAGGTTTGTACCTTCTTTACCCAATTTGTTGAGTTTATCATGAAAGGATGTTGAATTTTGTTAAATGCTTTTTCTGCGTCTATTGAGATGATCATATGATTTTTGTCTTCATTCTACTAGTGTGGTGTATCACACTGATTGATTTGCATATGTTAAACCATACTTGCATCCCAGGAATAAAACCCAGTTGATCATGGTGTATGATTCTTTTAATGTGCTGTTGGATTCAGTTTGCTAATATTTTGTTGAGGATTTTTACATCTATGTTCATCAGGAATATAAACCTGTAAATTTCTTTTCTTGTAGTGTCCTTATTTGGTTTTGGTATGAGGGTAATGCTGGCCTCATAAAATGAGTTTGGGAGTGTTGCCTCATTTTCAATTTTTTTGAAGAGTTTGAGTAGAATTAGCATCAATCTCTCTTTAAATGTTTGGTAGAATTCATCCATGAATCCATTTGGTCCTGGGCTTTCCTTTTTTGGGAGATTTTTGATTACTGATTGATTCACCTTATTTGTTATTGGTCTGTTCAGATTTTCTATGTCTTCATGATTTAGTCTTGATAGATTGTATATTTCCAGGAATTTACCCATTTCTTCTAAGTCGTCCGATTATTTGGCATATAATTGTTCATCGTAGTCTCTTATGATCCTGTGTATTTATGTAGTATCATTTACATGTATCCTTTTTCATTTATAATTTTAATTATTTGAGTCCTCTCTCTTTTTTTGGTAAGTCTAGCTAAAATTTGTCAATTTTGTTTATGTTTTCAAAAAAACCAACCAACTCTTTAGTTTCATTGATCTTTTTATTATTTTTCTCTTGTCTGTTTAATGTATTTCTGCTCCAATGTTTGTTATCTCCTTTCTGCTGATGCTAACTTTGGACTTAGTTTGTCTTGTTTTTCAAGTTACTAGAGGTGTAAAGTTAGGTTTTTATTTGAGGTCTTTTTTCTTAAGATAGACATTTACTGCTATAAAATTCCCTTTTAGAACTGTTTTTGCTGCATACCATAAGTTTTGGTATGTTGTGTTTCCATTTTCCTTTTCTCAGGATATACTTTGGTTTCCCTTTTGATTTCTTCTTTTACCCAGTCGTTCTTCAGAAGCATGTTGTTTCATTTCCACATATTTGTGAATTTTCTAGTTTTCCTCTTGTTATTGATTTCTAGTTTCATACCATTGTGGTCAAAAAAGATACTTGGTATAATTACAATCTCTCTGGTAAGGGAAGACTTTCACCGTGGAGGTGCAGACACTGGTGCATGCTGTGACCCCAGGTCTAGTGGTGCAGGTTGCCAAGTGCAGGGGCACGTGGTAGCACCCAGTCTGGGGGAACGTGATGGCTCACTGACTCGGGCTGTTGGGTTCCACAGCATCATGTGTGGTCCTTGGTGAGCACTGCATGAGGAGCAGGGAAAGGTCTGCAAAGGCTGCAAGAGCTATTGGGGTCCTCAGCAGTGTCTCCAGGTTCAGTGGATAGGGACTAGGGCAAGCAGCGGCAGGGACTGGCACTGGTGGTGTGCACATGCCTAGCTGTGGTGGCCAGCTGCAGGTGCCTGTGGAATGGAAGCCGGTGAAATCTGCGAGGGGTCTCTGGCGGCTCTGGTGGATGTTGGTTTCTTCGGTAGTGAAGGCTGCTGGGTCTGTGTCTAGAGCAGGTCCCTGAGAAACCATGATCCTTCCTGCTGTATGGCTACTCTCAGTAGCCTCTGATTTTCTTTATCATTCCTAGTCATTTGTATATATCTCAGCTTTGCTGGTCTCTGGTTGGGGTGAAACTGAAGTGGGACCTTTTTTGGGGGCCCAGAAAGACTGGGAAGCTGGTTTCTCTCCCTGCTCTTCCTCTTCCTGTGAGGGGAACTGTTTCTAACGGAGTTCTCTCTTGATGCTTAGCAATGCTGTCCTGGGGGATGGGATGGTGCAGGCAAAATGAGGCTGTCTTCCTTCCCGTTTTGTGTGGTTATTCTCAAGTTTTTTTGTTCCACTGTGTTAAATTTCGTCAGTGAACTCCAGAGCTCTCCCAGTGCTGTTTTTGTTTGTCGATAGCTGTCTAATTATTGATCTTTGTTGGGCTGTGGAGACTAGAGTCCCCATACTCTGCCATCTTGGTTACTTCATTCTCCCTGATAGACATTAAAATATATGTAACATATACACACGTATTAGATACATGAAAACAAAGCTAGCCCCCTCTTTCATACTATATACAGAAAGAGTAAAGAAATTAATATTAGAAAATGTTAGCACAAGTTCGTGTGCCTGATGCCTAGTGAGGCCAAACAAACTGAAACGTTGGAGTTTGGAGCAGAGAAAGGTTTATTGCAGGGCTATGCAAAGAGATTGGCGGCTCATTTCTCTGAATTAGTAAGAAATAGAAAACACATAAGGAAAGAAAGGGCAAAGGTGATTCATTGAAGATAAAATTTAAATAACTAATAAATATATGAAGAGATACTCACACTGGTGAAAGTTAAACAAGGAGTTTATTTTATTTTATTTTTGCGGTACGCAGGCCTCTCACTGTTGTGGCCTGTCCCGCTGCAGAGCACAGGCTCCGGACGCGCAGGCTCAGCGGCCATGGCTCACGGGCCCAGCCGCTCCGCGGCACGTGGGATCTTCCCGGACCGGGGCACGAACCCGTGTCCCCTGCATTGGCGGGCGGACTCTCAACCACTGCGCCACCAGGGAAGTCTGGGAGTTTATATTTTTAAATCATGTAACTGGCAGGGAAAAAAAAAGAAACAAAGGGGAGGGATCACACTGTGTGCTGTCAGGGTTGCAGGAAAGCAGATCTTCTCTTACTTTGCTTCTGGAAGTAGTGAATTGCTGTGCCTTTTCTGAATGTAATCTGACCACATCTACCAAAATAAAAAAACTCATTCTCTTTGGCAGAGGGATTCCAGTTTGGAAATCTGTCTTATGGAGATAGTGGTATGTAAAGCCATATGTTCCTGGATATTTGTTACAGCTTTGTTTATAGTGGCAGGAAAACTGAAAATGATTATGTTGGCAGTTACTAAATGACTAATTTAGGAGGATGTTAAAAAACCAAAGATTCATTCACGAGAAGATTCTGACATGGAGCCATGTCTTGTGACCTTGTTCCTGTAGCAAAAACTGTGCCAGGGGAGGAAGTGCCTTGACCTTGATTTCAATATTTTACAAGAATGACTTTTTATCTTGGAGGCTTCTCTACGTGAAGTTTAGGTATTTGTGTTCATCATTATCTGTTCTGCTTTGCTTAGGTGTGGAGTTTGGAAATTCTTTCCGATAGAGGGAGGATTGCCTAGATGTACAACTAAATAATCCTGGGGCCTTGTACATGCTAAACAGAGTGTGGTTTATCTCTACAACATATTTATGTGTATAGATATATAATTTTTATATCTTGGTATATCAATATATATGATATTAGATATAGATATGATATGGATGTGATATGCATTGACAGAGCTGGGGAATGTCCATGATTGTTATCAAATGAGAAAGGCAACGTGCTGAGAAATATCCATGATATGCTCTCAGTGTTGTGAGATCAGATACATTCCCTGTATATTAGCATTTATTCACATTAATTTGGGGAAATTTGTTGAGGAAATAACATCAGCTTATTAAAATCAAGTTTTTTAGCACATAGTATGTCTTTCACTTTACAAATCTCAGATAGTTTCTTCTGTTGCAATGAGCATGTATTACTTTAATTAATTTTTGTAAAACACACAGACTTTAATCTTTGCTGAACTGCAAATGGATTAGTAAGTTTCTGGACTTTTGGGGGGAAATTCTAGCTCTAACCTTGCCTTCCTTTTACCCATCAGTATTCTTTTGGGAATTCCTCAACATCTGCCTGTGAGTTCTTAGGAAACACAAAGATATTTTAATAGTTACAAGGCAGAATGTAATTTAGAAGGTCAATTGGATGCAAAGGAATTAAACAATGCATTGAAAAGCCAAAATGACTTGTTAGGTTCATTGGATTTTCTGGATGCTTCCTTTAATTAATACAGGTAACTGACCCAGCTCAAAAAATGTTAAAGCTAGTTCTCTGATTAAGCAGAAACTCCCTCAGGGTTGATGGCAGGAATTCATTATCAGGGTTAAATTCTATTTTATTTTCTCCCTGAGGCAGAGTTCATTTCTCAGTGGTAGAAAAGAGGAATGAAAGAGTGTGGTACACAGCACCTCCCTTTGTGGGTATGAGCTCACTGGGCAGAGAGACAGGGAGCTTCTGCTTCCCCCTCTTACTTCAGAGCCTAGAGCAAGGGCTTCTGCTTTTTCATCATTCCTCCCCATCATTAGTTACTAGGAAGAAAGGAGATGATTCAGGGTGAAAAACTGCAAATGTGGAGGGAGGAGTGTATTTTGATTAGAGATGAGAAGGCTGATAGAAGACTTGATTACTCTCTTTAAGTTTTTGAGAATTTTTAATGAGATATGTATTGGAAAAGTTGTTGATTGAAGATAAAAGCCTGAACAGGTGAGTCTAGACTGATTGATGCCTTGAGTTTCCTGTGGTACTTTTCTATTTATCAACAAACAACCTGGGAGTTACCTGACCGTGCAAGTCCTTTTTGGAGAGGACAGCTGTTATCATTTAAGTCTGTTGCCCGATTAGGTTAGATTGTCCTTTGGGACATGTCTGCAATTTTTGGAGTCCTTCCTGAACTTGGAATTGTATTTAGTTTGAATTTAATACATTTAG
Organism: Stenella coeruleoalba; assembly: GCF_951394435.1. Classification (NCBI taxonomy): domain Eukaryota; kingdom Metazoa; phylum Chordata; class Mammalia; order Artiodactyla; family Delphinidae; genus Stenella; species Stenella coeruleoalba. The sequence continues at coordinate 164,090,697 of NC_137147.1, forward strand.
GAGAGCTGATTGGAATTTACAGTATGGTTAGTTTACAAACTATTGCATTAAAAAATTGGCATTTGTGGTTCAGAAGTTTCTTGTTTTTGATTTTGCTTTTTTTTTTTCTCCTCTCCTTGGGCTAGTAAATTTTTTTAGACTGGATAATAGCTTTAGAATTTTGGGTTAAAAAATAGCAACAACAACGAAAGAATGAAAAAGAGTGAAGATAGCTGAAGGGACACTGATCTCAGAAGGATGCAAGAGAAAGAGGCAGAAAGTTTTTTTGAAGAAATAATGACTAAAACCTTCCCTAACCGGGGGAAAGAAACAGATATTAGATCCAGGAAACCCAAAGAGGACCAAAGAAGATGAATCTAAAGAGACCCAGACTGAGACATATTATAATTAAGTTATCAAAAGTTAAAGACAAGAAGAGAATCTTAATAGCAGTAAGAGAAAACCACCTGTTATGTACAATATATCCCCATAAGTCTATCACCAGACTTTTCAGCAGAAACCTTGAAAGCCAGAAGGGCATGGGGAGATATATTCTAAGTACTGAAAGGATAAAACTGGCAATTAAGAATATCTGACAAAGTTGTCTTTCAGAATTGAAGGAGAGACAGTTTCCAAATAAACAAAAGATGGAGGAGTTCATCACCACTAGACCAGTCTAACAAGAAATCTTAAAGGGATTTCTTCAAGTTGAAATGAAAGGACGCTAATTAGTAACATGAAAACACATAAAAGTATAAAACTCACTGGTAAAGGTAAATATATAGTTAAATTCACAATAACCTAATATCATAATGGTAGTGGGTAAATCACTTCCAGCTCTAGTATAAAAGTTAAAAGACCACTGGAAATCTTTATCAGGGCAATTAGGCAAGAAAAAGACATAAAAGGCATCCGAATTAGAGAAGGAGTAGAGCTATCCCTATTTGCAGAAGACATGATATTATATATTTAAAACCCCCTAAAGATGCCACCAGGAACTGTTAAAACTAGTAAATAAATTCAGTAAAGTTTTAGGATACAAAATCAATACACAAAAATCAGTTGTGTTTTTATATAGTAATAACAAGCTATCAGAAAGAGCAATTAAGAAAACCATCCCATTTACAGTTTCATCAAAAAGAATAAAATCCCTAGAAATAAATTTTAACCAAGGAGGTGAAAGACCTATACACTGCAAATGATAAGACATTAGGGACAGAAACTGACAGACACAAATAAATGGAAAGATATTTTATGCTCATGAATAGGAAGAATGAATATTATTAAAAAGATAATACTACCCAAAGTAATCTACAGATTCACTGCAGTCCCTATCAAAATTCCAATGGCATTTTTCACAGAAATAGAATAAATAATTCAAAAATTTGTGTGGAACCACAAAAGACCCCCAATAGCCAAGCAATCTTGAAAGAAGAACAAATCTGGAGTCATCATACTTCCTGATTTAAAACTATATTACAAAGGTATAGTAATCAGAAGAGTATGATATTGGCATAAAAATAGACACTTAGATCAGTGGATCAGAATAGGGAACCTAGAAATAAACCCACAAATACACGGTCAGTTAATTTATGACAAAGAAGCTGAGAACATACAATGAGGAATGGATTGTCTTTTCAATACATGGTTTTGGGAAAACTGAACATGCAAAAGAATGAAACTGGATCCCTGTCTTACATGATACACAACTCAAAATGGATTAAAGACTTGAATGTAATACCTGAAACCATAAAACTCCTAGAAGAAAACAGGGGCTAAGCTTCTTGACATCAGTCTTACGATGACTTTTTGGATTTGACACCAAAAGCAAAGGCAACAAGAGCAAAAGTAAACAAGTGAGACTACGTCAAACTAAAAATTTCTGCACAGAAAAATAAACCATTAACAAAATTAAAAGGCCACTTACCAAATGAGAGAAAATATTTGCTAATCATATATTTGAAAAGGGGTTAATATCCAAAATATAAAGAGAACTCATATAACTCAATAGCAGAAAACCAAACAGTCTGATTTAAAAATGGGTAGAGAAACTAAATAGACATTTCCAAAGAAGACATACAGATACCCAACAGGTACATGAAAAGGTGTTCAACTTCACTAATAATCGGGGAAATACAAATCAAACCACAATGAGATATCACTTCACAGCTGTTAGAATGGCTATTATCAAAAAGGTGAGAGATAACAAGTATTGGAGAGTATGTGAGGACAACAAGTGTACCTTCGTGCACTGTTGGTGGGAATGTAAATTGATGCAGCCACTACAGAAAACAGTATGGAGGTTCCTCAAAAACTTACAAATAGAACTACTGTATGATCCAGCAATTCTACTTCTGGGTATTTTTCCAAAGAAAACAAAAACACCAACTTAAAAAGAAATATGCACCCCCATGTTCATTGCAGCATTATTTACAATAGCCTAGATATGGAAACAACCTAAGTGTCCATTGATAGATGAATGGATAAAGAAAATGTGGTGTGGGGTGGGGTGTGTGTGTGTGTCTAGGTTTAGATTATTTGAACAATCGATCATCGTGACTTTATTACTGATGTCTTTTGCTGTTGTTAGGGAGCATTCCTGTTGGCACCTACAGAATCTGACTTGTTTACTGTTGCATCAGTAAACAAGTCAGCAAAACTTGTTAGATCAGCAAAGTGTCTTTTCTAGCCTCTAACTCAGCTAATGAGCACAGAAAGGCAGACTTCATGTCCAGAGGATAATCAAAGGAGCTTTATATGACAGACTGAAACGTTCAGTTCCAAAGCCAAGTTAAAAATTCTTTATTGTTTCAGCCATGAATAACAAAAATCTTAAGACTATTCAGTGACCCCGGGCTGAATAACCAGGACATATAAGAGGGAACCTTGTGCTGTTGATGGGGCTGTGAAATCAAGTCTTTGAGATGGAGTTGAAGGGCTGATGAATAAAAGTCTCCAATCTATGAGGCTGTGATTCTTAAGCCTGCCACAGGTGATGCAGTTGGCTCTGTGCGTGGCTTATTTTCAGCCACATTAAGTGGCAGTGTGCCCGCCAGTCACATTGACATCAGCAGCAGTGTAGGAGCAGACGCAAGTCATGAATATTTTTTTAAATTATTTATTTATTTTGGCTGCACCAGGTCTCCCTTTTTTTTTTTTTCAGTTGCAGCATGCGGGCTTCTTAGTTGCAGCATGCATGCGGGATCTAGTTCCCAGACCAGGAATCAAACCCGGGCCCCCAGCACTGGGAGCGCAGAGTCTTACCCACTGGACCACCACCAAGTCCCTCAAGCCAGGAATATTAAAGTCACCAAAACTATACATTTTTTAAAATATCAAAGATAAGAACAGAGGATGTGTCTGAGGTAGTCCACCCTCAGGGAATTTTCATTCAAGAAACATGATCATTATCTTTATATAAATTTAAGTAAATCCTACATTCAAATATTTCTTAGTGCTTTGAATGCAGTGTTTCTTATTCATATATTTAATCCTGTCAAAGCTAGTTTGCTATAAAGAGATTTCTTGACTGAATGCATTTCAGTATTCCTAGGCTTTTACTGCTGGGAGGCATCTATTGGGGGTACAAACTATAATTGCTTATACAGTAAATGATTTGTTGAAACATCAGGGATGCTAAACTATGCATGTTATGCACTTAAGTGAACTCAGCTGCCATACATAAGAATTAAAGCTACTCAGGAAATAAATAATTTTTCTCTGAGGTTTACAGTTCTTTCAAGTCAGCACTTCAGTAGTTGACTGGTATCTTAGCTTGGACTGTCATAAATTATCAAAGGCTAGGTGGATCAAACAACAGAAATTTATTTTTTAACAGTTTTGGAGACTGGAAGTCCAAGATCAAGGTCTTGGCTGATTTGGTTTCTAGTGAGAACTATCTTCCTGGCTTTCTTGCTATGTTCTCAGATGTATGCACACAGGGTATGGAGTGTTGAGGGAGTGGGAAGGGGGTTGGTGGGGAAAGCGAGAGCCCTCTGGTGTCTCTACTTATAAGGACACTAATCCTATCAGATCAGGGCCCCACCCTTTTGACCTCATTTAACCTTATTACTTCCTTAAAGGCACAGCCTCACTGGAGGTTAGGGCTTCAACATATGAGTTTGGGGGGAACACAGAAGGCAAGCTACCCTTAACTTTATGGCAGCTGGATGGAACTTTCACATATAATTGGGAGAATTGACTTGATATTGTCATAATTGATATTTAAAAGATGGGAGTAGACATATCACAGATTAATGTGAGGTTGCTTTCATATACCTAATTGAGTAATATCAATAGCATTCTTTTGTGTGTGAGCTAATTAACTTTAAAAACACTACTATGTCATTTATTCCCACCACACTCCTAGTAACCATTTGTTGAACATTTAGCATACGACAGATGTTGGCTAAAATGTTTGTATTCATTAATCTGCATGATAACTGTGTTAGGTAGGTAGTATTTTACCCTCTTTATGGTGGTCTAGAGAAGTAAATGACTTGCCAAGTTCTCAGGGATTGTTATGGCAGAGGCCTTGTTTTAACTCTGTTTGGCTATCTCAGAGCTTGTGCCCTTTCCTTACATCACCTTATCTGATAAAGAGGAACTGCCCTGGGATTCCTCTACCTTGGGATTCTGGGCTGTTTCACTTTCTTCCTATTAACTGGGCATTTATAGCCATAAGACCACGCTATTCACCATATGCTTAGTACTGAAAACACTACTGAAATTCAAGAGAAGTTTTAAAAAGAAATATGTTCAAGGAACCACTTTGAGAGCTGTAGCTGTGTATAACTGAAATGTTAGTATCAAAGTAACTTGGGTCAGGCTGTAGGGCAATCAAGCTGAGCCTGAATGCCCTGATAGTCACATTCAAGTAGACCTGATTGTAAAGTTTTGGTGCTTTATTTTTCACTTGTGGAGTTTGAGTTAATGCCATCTTAAAAATTTACATTAGTTCTTTCCAGTATATGGAGGTGTTTCAGGGCCATAATGCTGGGGCATGGGAATTCACATCAGAGTTTACCAACAGCTATCTGTTGAGCAGGAAGTGTCAAATGAACTTCTTACAAACATGAAGTTGGCAGGTGCCAGAGCAGATGCTAGCCATGGGCATGAATATGGACTTCTACATGATTTAGGACAGGAAGTGGCAAGATAAAAATATATTAGAGGGCTTCACTGGTGGTGCAGTGGTTGAGAGTCCGCCTGCCGATGCAGGGGACATGGGTTTGTGCCCCGCTCCAGGAGGATCCCACATGCCACGGAGTGGCTGGGCCCGTGAGCCATGGCCGCTGAGCCTGCACGTCCGGAGCCTTGCTCCACAACGGGAGAGGCCACAACAGTGAGAGGCCCACGTACCACAAAAAAAAAAAAAAAAAAATTAGGCTGCTTTGTAGTCTTGTCATTTGAGTTGTTTTTTGATCAGGAGAGTTATGTTATAAAAGGCAGCTCCTAGATTTGGCAGAAGAGTGATGAAGAGGATGGCCAGAGTCTTCATTCACATAACTTGAGGCCAACACCATATCCTTCAACCAGAGCATAAGCTCCTTCAGGGCAGGACTGGGTCAAATGCTATAATGGTGGATGTAGTGAGAGACACAGGAATAATTTTCCTGAATTGAATGGTAGAGTCCAGTTAATAAATTCTTTCAGATCTTTGGAAAATCTGGCAGAAAGCCCTCTCATCAATATTTGATGAGAAAACCTTGCAGCTAGTTCTACAAAGATTACCAGAAAGGTGAAGTTCACAAAAAGAAAGGAAATCAAAAGCTTGAAACATTTTCTTTCACATCCACTGTGCTGTTGTTGGCATTCTTTGCTTCCCTGGTTGAAGCAGAGTGGACTTATCCTGTGTTACTGGCACCACCTGGGAAGTGAAATGGTTCTGAGGACTGTTTACTTGTAGGTTGCAGATGGAAAGGGAAGGACCTGAAAGAATAACTTTACCTGTGCTATTACACCAGAAGTGAGAGGCCAGTAGATGTCAGCATAAAGACACAATCCTCCTGATTTCTGTTTCACCCAGATGAAAAGATTGGGTCCTGTTGCTCATATAAACAAGAGCAGGGGGAGCTTCCTCCCTCTCCAGATGCCTGATTCTCCCTCTAGGGATGTGGCAGCCCTTACGACTATTTGCGGAAGAATCATCTCATGCCCTTGGAAATCACCTGTCCACCCTCCCATACACATGACAAGCCCCCACTCTTAGGATTCTTATTCTGCATTTCTGGAGTAGCGTCTTGGATTTTGCATTTTAAATAATCTCTAAAGGTCATTCTGATGCACAGCCAGCGTTGAGAACTAATGTCTGAAGGAGTAGTAACAAATACATGACTTTGCTTCCAAGCATGCTTGTTGTATCTAAATGTGTCCTTGGATTTTACTCTGTCTTATGAAATCTATTTGTTGATTTATTGTCATTGTTTCATTTATTAGTTCATCTACAATTTGCAGAGTCTGCTATGCCCCAGGAATTGTGCTAAGTGCAGCTAAGGAGGCTCCCCCTAAGTGTGGCAGGGGAGATAATAAGAAACAAGTAATTTCAGTATAAAGGGACAGCTCTGATAGAGATAAACTCAGCAGTGAAGAGGAGCTCTTAACCTAGGGAACACAGGCATGGCACAACTAAAATGTGGGGACGAGAGGGCAGGGAGGAAAGCCCAGGCAGGCATGGGTGCCCTTGTCCTTGGTGCTGAACCATCTCTTCCCTGGCTGAGGTAAAGAAGTTTTCCCTAATATCTGGTTTCTGATGATTTCTCTACTACCTCTGCCACTAATTCTGAACCAGATGAGGAAAGGGGTAGAAAAAATGAAGGAACCCAGATGTAAGCAGATTAAAGAGGTTATTGAAGAAGAGACAGCCACTGAGTTATTGAGTTGGTGATGTGGAGTTTGGGGGAGAAGGGAGCAGAGATTTCAAATAATTAATTCCCAAGAAGAAAGTTTCTCCTCTGGAGAGGTAAGATCTCCAGTACTTTCTACAATGCTATACTTAAGAAAGCACAGGCTTTCCGGAAGTGATCATGATCTGCAATGAGTCCTGAAATTCGCCTCTAGGTGGAGAGGACCTGAGAGGCATTCGGGGAGAGAAAGCAATAGTAACAAAAAAAGAAAAAAACTTGTTTAAGGACCCACACATAACTTAAAATAGCAAGAACATATAGTGTGATAGCACGATATAATGGTGAAGATGTAGCTAAGAGTTATGTCATGGATAGTCTTGTATGTGTATATTATTTCATTTGATAGTGTCCCAGAAGTCTCTAAATTATGGCTAATTTAGAAAATGTACAGAAGTATTAGGAAAAAAAGTCATCCATGATCTCCAATGTAAAGAGGACCAAGTTTAGCCTTTGGTATATTTTCTTCCACTCTCTCCTTCTAGTCTCTCTATTATATATATATATATATATATATATGTATATATCATATATACTATATACACTATACATTAAACTATATATGTGTGTGTGTAGAGAGAGACTAGAAGAAAAATATATATACTCACATATACCCACAGTATCTATATATTCCTATAATGTATATATGGAGATAAACGAATATAAAAAGGAGTTGTGGTATTCATCTGCTGAAATAAAGACTGAGAATGAGATTTAAGAAATGTTCCTAAGACATGTGCACATTAGTTACCATTGTGAGACTTAACCGGAATTTCCACACTGCTGCTGACCAATGTTGTCCTACATGAAATGCTGTCTGTCTGTGTGGACCTGTCTTGGAGCTGGACGATTGCTTCTAATTGTCCTTCACCCCAAAGAGTCTTCATGGTTTTGAGCTGACTTGGCCATTCTGAATCTACAGGGATCTTAGGAAGTTTCAGGAGCCTTGTGAGAGTCTGTTGTGTGAAGGGCTATAAATTGGAGAGAACTGAATACAGTATAGTTATGTATATGCTGGAATACTGCCACCACTAAAAGTCATGTCTCCAAATGATATTTAATGACACGGGCATGGCTCACACTCACTTCCCCTTCCTCGGCACACAGGAAGGCCAAACTTCCTAGACTCCGCTTACGTTATACTGAGATCATGTGTTTGGATTCTGATCAATATTGGTAAAAGCAGTATTGCCCTTAGATCTGAATGGGACAAGCCTCTACCTGTCTCTGAGCATAGAGAGCCCTGCATATTATAAACACGTGGAAAATAAATATTAAAGGATACATACAAGGTCAGCCAGCTAGTAAATGGAAGAATTGGGATTAGAATCTAGGCAGTCTGGCTCTAGGATCTGTGCTTTGAACCATTCCTCTTTCCACCTTTGCTACATGTATAATTATGCCTTAAAAATACCCCTATTATGAATGGTTATATTTGTGGGGTGAAAGAATAGGGATTTTGTATTTTTTTCTTTATGTGTTTCTCTACGTTTTAATCCTCTACAATGAGAAAACATTTATAAGAAAAAGTAATACATGTATCACTATTTTAAAAAAGGAAGATTTCTCTCCATCCCACCCCCCCGGCATTTGAATAAGCAAATGTCAAGCACATTTTTTTCACTAAGGACTTCATTTTGGATTGATTCAGCCATCCAGCCCCTAGGTTCTTACCCCTAGGTTCTTCATGACATTTTTCTTGTAAAGTCCATATATGTGTGTTAGCATACGGTATTTGTCTTTCTCTTTCTGACTTACTTCACTCTGTATGACAGACTCTAGGTCTATCCACCTCATTACAAATAGCTCAATTTCATTTCTTTTTATGGCTGAGTAATATTCCATTGTATATATGTGCCACATCTTCTTTATCCATTCATCCAATAATGGACACTTAGGTTTGTCTCCATCTCCGGGCTATTGTAAATAGAGCTGCAATGAACATTTTGGTACATGACTATTTTTGAATTATGGTTTTCTCAGGGTATATGCCCAATAGTGGGACTGCTGGGTCATATGGTAGTTCTATTTGTAGTTTTTTAAGGAACCTCCATACTGTTCTCCACAGTGGCTGTATCAATTTACACTCCCACCAACAGTGCAAGAGGGTTCCCTTTTCTTCACAGCCTCTCCAGCATTTATTGTTTGTAGATTTTTTGATGTTGGCCATTCTGACTGGTGTGAGATAATATCTCATTGTAGTTTTGATTTGCATTTCTCTAATGATTAATGAAGTTGAGCATTCTTTCATGTGTTTGTTGGCAATCTGTATATCTTCTTTGGAGAAACGTCTGTTTAGGTCTTCTGCCCATTGTTGGATTGGGTTATTTGTTTTTTTGTTATTGAGCTGCATGAGCTGCTTATAAATTTTGGAGATTAATCCTTTGTCAGTTGCTTCATTTGCAAATATTTTCTCCCATTCTGAGGGTTGTCCTTTGGTCTTGTTTATGGTTTCCTTTGCTGTGCAAAAGCTTTGAAGTTTCATTAGGTCCCATTTGTTTATTTTTATTTCCATTTCTCTAGGAGGTGGGTCAAAAAGGATCTTGCTGTGATTTATGTCACAGAGTGTTCTGCCTATGTTTTCCTCTAAGAGTTTGATAGTTTCTGGCCTTACATTTAGGTCTTTAATCCATTTTGAGCTTATTTTTGTGTATGGTGTTAGGGAGTGATCTAATCTCATACTTTTAAATGTAGCTGTCCAGTTTTCCCAGCACCACTTATTGAAGAGGCTGTCCTTTCTCCTCTGTACATTCCTAGCTCCTTTATCAAAGATAAGGTGACCATATGTGTGTGGGTTTATCTCTGGGCTTTCTATCCTGTTCCTTTGATCTTTCTGTTTTTGTGCCAGTACCAGACTGTCTTCATTACTGAAGCTTTGTAGTATAGTCTGAAGTCAGGGAGCCTGATTCCTCCAGCTCCGTTTTTTGTTCTCAACATTGCTTTGGCTCTTCGGGGTCTTTTGTGTTTCCATACAAATTGTGAAATTTTTTGTTCTAGTTCTGTGAAAAATACCAGTGGTAGTTTGATAGGGATTCCATTGAATCTGTAGATTGCTTTGGGTAGTAGAGTCATTTTCACAATGTTGATTCTTCCAATCCAAGAACATGGTATATCTCTCCATCTATTTGTATCATCTTTAATTTCTTTCATCAGTGTCTTATAATTTTCTGCATACAGGTCTTTTGTCTTCTTAGGTAGGTTTATTCCTAGATATTTTTGTTGCAGTGGTAAATGGGAGTGTTTTCTTGATTTCACTTTCAGATTTTTCATCATTAGTGTATAGGAATGCCAGAGATTGCTGTGCATTAATTTTGTATCCTGCTACTTTACCAAATTCATTGATTAGCTCTAGTAGTTTTCTGGTAGCTTCTTTAGGATTCTCTATGTATAGTATCATGTCATCTGCAAACAGTGACAGCTTTACTTCTTCTTTTCCCATTTGGATTCCTTTTATTTCCTTTTCTTCTTTAATTGCTGTGGCTAAAACTTCCAAAACTATGTTGAATAAGAGTGGTGAGAGTAAGCAACCTTGTCTTGTTCCTGATCTTAGTGGAAATGCTTTCAGTTTTTCACCATTGAGGACGATGTTGGCTGTGGGTTTGTCATAAACTGCCTTTATTATGTTGAGGAAAGTTCCCTCTATGCCTACTTTCTGCAGGGTTTTTATCATAAATCGGTGTTGAATTTTGTCAAAAGCTTCCTCTGCATCTATTGAGATGATCATATGGATTTTCTCTTTCAATTTGTTAATGTGGTATATCACATTGATTGTTTTGCATATATTGAACAATCCTTGCATTCCTGGAATAAACCCCACTTGATCATGGTGTATGATCCTTTTAATGTGCTGTTGGATTCTGTTTGCTAGTATTTTGTTGAGGATTTTTGCATCTGTGTTCATCAGTGATATTGGCCTGTAGTTTTCTTTCTTTGTGACATCCTTGCCTGGTTTTGGTATCAAGGTGACGGTGGCCTCGTAGAATGAGTTTGGGAGTGTTCCTCCCTCTGCTATATTTTGGAAGAGTTTGAGGATAGGTGTTAGCTCTTCTCTAAATGTTTGATAGAAGTCGCCTGTGAAGCCATCTGGTCCTGGGCTTTTGTTTGTTGGAAGATTTTAAATCACAGTTTCAATTTCAGTACTTGTGACTGGTCTGTTCATATTTTCTATTTCTTCCTGGTTCAGTCTTGGCAGGTTGTGCATTTCTAAGAATTTGTCCATTTCTTCCAGGTTGTCCATTTTATTGGCATAGAGTTGCTTGTAGTAATCTCTCATGATCTTTTGTATTTCTGCAGTGTCAGTTGTTACTTCTCCTTTTTCATTTCTAATTCTATTGATTTGAGTCTTCTCCCTTTTTTTCTTGATGAGTCTGGCTAATGGTTTATCAATTTTGTTTATCTTCTCAAAGAACCAGCTTTTAGTTTTATTGATCTTTGCTATCGTTACCTTCATTTCTTCTTCATTTATTTCTGATCTGATATTTATGATTTCTTTCCTTCTGCTAACTTTGGGTTTTTTTGTTCTTCTTTCTCTAATTGCTTTAGGTGCAAGGTTGGGTTGTTTATTCGAGATGTTTCCTGTTTCTTAAAGTAGGATTCTATTGCTATAAACTTCCCTCTTAGAACTGCTTTTGCTGCATCCCATAGATTTTGGGTTGTCGTGTCTCCATTGTCATTTGTTTCTAGGAATTTTTTGATTTCCTCTTTGATTTCTTCAGTGATCACTTCGTTATTAAGTAGTGTATTGTTTAGCCTCCATGTGTTTGTATTTTTTACAGATCTTTTCCTGTAATTGATATCTAGTCTCATAGTGTTGTGGTCAGAAAAGATACTTGAAACAATTTCAATTTTCTTAAATTTACCAAGGCTTGACTTGTGACCCAAGATATGATCTATGCTGGAGAATGTTCCATGAACACTTGAGAAAAATGTGTATTCTGTTGTTTTTGGATGGAATGTCCTATAAATATCAATTAAGTCCATCTTGTTTAATGTATCATTTAAAGCTTGTGTTTCCTTATTTATTTTCTTTTTGGATGATCTGTCCATTGGTGAAAGTGGGGTGTTAAAGTCCCCTACTATGAATGTGTTACTGTCGATTTCCCCTTTTATGGCTGTTACTATTTGCCTTATGTATTGAGGTGCTCCTGTGTTGGGTATATAAATATTTACAATTGTTATATCTTCTTCTTGGATCGATCTCTTGATCATTATGTAGTGTCCTTCGTTGTCTCTTCTAATAGTCTTTATTTTAAAGTCTATTTTGTCTGATATGAGAATTGCTACTCCAGTTTTCTTTTGGTTTCCATTTGCATGAAATATCTTTTTCCATCCCCTTACTTTCAGTCTGTATGTGTCTCTAGGTCTGAAGTGGGTCTCTTGTAGACAGCAAATATATGGGTCTTGTTTTTGTATCCATTCAGCCAATCTGTGTCTTTTGGTGGGAGCATTTAATCCATTTACATTTAAGGTAATTATCGATATGTATGTTCCTGTTCCCATTTTCTTAATTGTTTTGGGTTCGTTATTGTAGGTCTTTTCCTTCTCTTGTGTTTCTTGCCTAGAGAAGTTCCTTTAGCAGTTGTTGTAGAGCTGGTTTGGTGGTGCTGAACTCTCTCAGCTTTTGCTTGTCTGTAAAGGTTTTAATTTCTCCATCAAATCTGAATGAGATCCTTGCTGGGTAGAGTAATCTTGGTTGCAGGTTTTTCTCCTTCATCACTTTAAATATGTCCTGCCAGTCCCTTCTGCCTTGCAGAGTTTCTGCTGAACGATCAGCTGTTAATCTTATGGGGATTCCCTTGTGTGTTATTTGTTGATTTTCCCTTGCTGCTTTTAATATGTTTTCTTTGTATTTAATTTTTGACAGTTTGATTAATATGTGTCTTGGCATATTTCTCCTTGGATTTATCCTGTATGGGACTCTCTGTGCTTCCTGGACTTGATTAACTGTTTCCCATATTAGGGAAGTTTTCAACTATCATCTCTTCAAATATTTTCTCAGTCCCTTTCTTCTTCTCTTCTTCTTCTGGAACCCCTATAATTCGAATGTTGGTGCGTTTAATGTTGTCCCAGAGGTCTCTGAGACTGTCCTCAGTTCTTTTCATTCTTTTTTCTTTATTCTGCTCTGCAGTAGTTATTTCCACTATTTTATCTTCCAGGTCACTTATCCGTTCTCTGCCTCAGTTATTCTGCTATTGATCCCATCTAGAGTATTTTTCATTTCATTTATTGTGTTGTTCATCGTTGTTTGTTTCATCTTTAGTTCTTCTAGGTCCTTGTTAAATGTTTCTTGCATTTTGTCCATTCTATTTCCAAGATTTTGGATCATCTTTACTATCATTATTCTGAATTCTTTTTCAGGTAGACTGCCTATTTCCTCTTCATTTGTTCAGTCTGGTGGGTTTTTATCTTGCTCCTTCATCTGCTGTGTTTTTTTTTGTCTTCTCATTTTGCTTATCTTACTGTGTTTGGGGTCTCCTTTTTGCAGGCTGCAGGTTCGTAGTTCCCGTTGTTTTTGGTGTCTGTCCTCCAGTGGCTAAGGTTGGTTCAGTGGGTTGTGTAGGCTTCTTGGTGGAGGGGACTAGTGCCTGTGTTCTGGTGGATGAGGCTGGATCTTGTCTTTCTGGTGGGCAGGTCCACGTCTGGTGGTGTGTTTTGGGGTGTCTGTGGACTTATTATGATTTTAGGCAGCCTCTCTGCTAATGGGTGGGGTTGTGTTCCTGTCTTGCTAGTTGTTTGGCATAGGGTGTCCAGCACTGTAGCTTGCTGGTCGTTGAGTGAAGCTGGGTGCTGGTGTTGAGATGGAGATCTCTGGGAGATTTTCGCCGTTTGGTATTATGTGGAGCTGGGAGGTCTCTTGTGGACCAGTGTCCTGAATTTGGCTCTCCCACCTCAGAGGCACAGCACTGACTCCTGGCTGCAGCACCAAGAGCCTTTCGTCCACACGGAAAAAGAGGAAAAGGGGAAAAAATCATAAATCTTGCCCTCAAAGTCCACCTCCGCAGTTTGGGATGATTCGTTGTCTATTCATGTATTCCACAGATGCAGGGTACATTCTGTTGATTGTGGAGCTTTAATCCGCTGCTCCTGAGGCTGCTGGGAGAGATTTCCCTTTCTCTTCTTTGTTCTCACATCTCTCAGGGGCTCAGTTCTGGATTTGGCCCCGCCTCTGCGTGAAGGTCGCAGGAGGGCGTCTGTTCTTTACTCAGACAGGACGGGGTTAAAGGAACCGCTGATTCGGGGGCTCTGACTCAGGCCGCAGGGAGGGAGGGGCACCCCAGTGGATGTTTTGTTTAAACAAAGAAACCCCAAATCAGAACCCCTTTGGTTTATATGAAGAGCTACCCAGGGTAGCAAACAATCACATTTACAACGAATGTGTGGATCTGGTTGACTTGCCCGTGGCAATTCCATCAGGAGGTGATTCTAATACCACAGGCAGGAAGGGCAGTCACAGCACAGAGTTGGCCTATTGCCATGGGCCTTACAGATATTTTCTCATTGAATCCTTTCAATCCCCTGCAATAAGCATCACTAACCCAATTTTACAGATGAGGAAAAGACATTCAGAATTTATCAAGAGAAGGGACAATGTATTACTGAGGAATAGGGAGTTTTGTCATTAGTCAGGAAGAATGGAAGGGGCTTGTGGCATTTTGGAATATCTGCCTCAGAGTCAGGGTGAGGATAAGACAAAAGAATTAAGCCAGGCCTGGCCCGTTCCTCCATCCCTGGATTCCCTCAGTGATCACTGCTCTAATTATCAGATTAATGGTGTCAGTGAATTGGAGACCTTCACACAGTGGATTTACTCCCAGACTGAATCATAATAAATATAATAAATTATATATAATATATTATTATATATTAATATATTATTATATAATTATATACATAATAATTTATATAATAAATTATTATAGCTTATTGTGACAGGAGCAGAGAGAATCAATCAATACCAGAATTTAATTTCCCACCCATGCCTAACTAGAGATGTTCATTCTGGGTAGATATTTTACCGGAAACTCCATCCACACTTTCAAAAAAGTGAAGTGAAGGGATGTTTTGTTTCTGCAGCTTTAACAAGCACATACACAGCAAGAAGGAAACACTTTCTTTACTTCTTGGCTGCTCTTTCCTGAACGCACACCAGCCTGAGCCCAGCCAGCTGTGGAGACACAAGCATGGGGTGGTCTCTCCCTCTAGAATATGTCTCAACAGTATGGAGGGAACAGAGACCTTATGCAACAATGTAAATAAAAATGAACACTAAAGAAAATCCCTCTTCTTTACGCTCTTGATCTCCACTGTCCTAAAGCAGACATATAAGGAGATCAAGAGAAGGCATTAGCCTTAGCAGCAAGATTTCCTTTGAACTGACTAAAATCTGAATTGAAAGAAACTCTTGGAATCGCTCCTTTTTTTGAGTTTGTGTAATTGAGTTTGCTTGGAATTCACAAAGTTACCGCGTTTAAATAACTTAAAATTCCTCTAGAAAAAAAAAAGGTGTTTGGGACTTCCCTGGTGGTCCAGTGGTTAAGACTCCAAGCTTCCATTGCAGGAGGACCAGGTTCGATCCCTGGTTGGGGAACTAAGATCCTGCATGCTGTGCAGTGCAGCCACAAATAGAATACAAAGAAGAGATAGAATAAAATAACATAGAAAATTCCTCTTGAACATCATTTCCCTGGCAACTGTAATAAGCTTTTAATTACTTTTCCGTAGCCAGAAGCCTCAGTTCTGACACTGTAACCGAGAACACTTTTTCCAGAAGTGGGACAGGATTCCAAGTAGAGAATCCCACTCGCGAGTGTAGTTTGTGTTTTTTCTGTGCACGTGCTACAAGGCCAGGACTATTGGCAGCAGCTCCCGGGCAGAGGTGACCTTCAATGCAGATCTTTTAGTGCTTGTTTACTAGTTGCGTTTTGAGGCATGGAAACTCTTTAATGGCCTGGGGAGACCAAGTCACTCTTCCTTCTCGTGGTGTGTGGCCAAGGGTTCATTCTCCATGTATAAATGGCAGCTGGGAGGGCTTGGGGATGTGAGCATGTTAGCCATTCCAGTGAAGCCAAAGCTGATGCCCATGTCATTGGCTCTAACTCTGCTGGGTTCCTGTCTGAGGCAAGGATGCTCCCTGGGGAAACGGGTTCAAATAGCTACTGGATGATTCATCCCCACTGAGAAAACTTACTTCCTCTTGTGCTTCCTTTCTCCTCAGCTACCCTGCCCAGCCCTTCTGGGTCTCTTGACTCTGCAAAAGCGAAGGCTGAGTCTGTGGCCTAGGCTGCCTCAGTCCCCAGCCTGCGGTCCTCGGGGATGACTCAGAGAATGGCTTTCTACAGGATGCTGCTGCTGCCACATCCTCTCTGCGTTCAGGATGATCTTCTCTAGGTGAGCAAAGTAGGATGAAGGGCTTGCCTAGGAAGCCTGGTCCTTACAGGCAGCAGGCCAGAATCAAAATATATCGAACACATACTGAACATTCACTGTGTTCCAGGCACGGGTTCTCTTCTCATCTGAATCTTCATTCGTCCTAGGAGGTAAGTACTATTTTGGTCCTCGCTTTACAGATGCGAGAATGGAGGTTCAGAAAGGTTAAGTGATTTGCTTGGGGTCACAGAGCTAATCCATAGCAGAACTCATCTGAGGCCAGGCAGTTATCTCCAGCAGCTGCCTTGTTGGAGGAATGAAAATGTGAGCACACAGATCCGATCTCTCCTGGCAGAAGCCCAGGTTTCCAGGTCCGACAAACCCAGCCCTGCTTACTCAGTATCCCTTGGATGTACTGCACATATTTTTATCCTTTCACACTGGTCCTCAGCCTCACCATGCCACACTTGTTATCTTTGCTTAGAATCCCTTTTCTCTTCCAGTTTGTATCCTACAAAGATTCCAGGGCTCCGCCACAGTCCCACATCTGCTAGGAAGCCTTTCCTGACTTCTGTAGTCCATTAGCCTATTTTCACTAAGCTATAAGTATATGATCCTTAGATCCATAGATTCTGTCTATATTCTAATTCCATTCTGTCTATATTCTAATTTCCTATTGTCCCCTCATTTATGAGAAAAAAACACTTCATCTTTGTACTTCAACTGTAAGCTCCAGAAGGGCAGGGACAGTGTCTTTCCCTTCTTTTATCAGCACAGCACTGTGTGCACATGGAGGGCTCCCTGAGTCCTTACTGACTGTAAAGAGTGGCATAAAAGGAACAGCTCCAAGGACGAGGCATACATTTTAAATTATGTCCAACTGTATGCAGGATCTGTCCACATATTTTACCACTGGAGTTTGTAAATATAACATTGATCTTTTAGGTTCATTGCTGCAAATATGTAATCAGGAATGTAGATGTCAGGGAAGCTTTAGACTTATTAGCTTCATAGTCAGCAACTCAGTTCAACATGGGACCCATAACTTCCGTCAGTTGTGTTCATCTTAAATGAAGGATAGATTCAAATGGAACGGAGTTATGAACGTGTGACTTTTGAATATCAACACTTACATAATTATTGGTTTGCAATGAGGTTTTAGTCCTCAAGGTACTCAAGGTGAAAAATCAACATGGTTCCCATCAGGACCAATTATTTGTTAGCTACCAAAGCCAAAGCCAGACTTGACCTTCATGTTCATTTCACATCCTGAACCTAATTTCCTCATCTGAAAATGAATGTGGATGATGATTCCAACACTGAGATTTTCTGATTCTAGATGAACAAGTTCTTACATCCCTTTCTGCTCCTTCCTTATTCCACAAGGAGGTAATGTAAAGAGGAATGTTTCTGTTGGGTTGATCCTCTTTCACCCAAAGGATTAACAATGTATGCAAGGCGTCAGGCTCATGCCGGGGAATAAATATAAAAAAGAATTTAAATATTTCAAGACTGGGATTAAGTTCTGAAAATGGATCTACTAGAATATTTTAGCCTAAGGACATGAAATGTATCACTTTGTGCTGTGAGGCGTGGTAAGCCAGTGTGTTCCTGGGAAGAAAAATCACAAATTAGAAAAGGAATTCCAAATCCATGTGTCTGCAGGAATTTAAGGAAAAAAATCACATACTATTCGTTTTATTTGTGCAATAAATTATGCTTGCTCTTTAGCACTTATAAAATAAGGCTAATGCTTTACTCAGTGAATTAAACTCTGATTTTTGTTTTCATGGGCTATCCAAGTAAGAATACATAGGAATGGGATTATTTATTAAGGACAATCAACTCAAATTTTTCAAATAAATGCAAATCAGAGGTCAAAAGACCAATGGTAACAGCCATCATCCCAAACAGATTTCGGCATAAAGTAAGAATGAACCACCCCCCCCCCAGTTCCTGAAGCCAGCTGGGTTGGCAGAAATCATAGCTGTCTAAATACATATGACTTTTGGTTGCTTCCAGAAAATGCTGACAAACTAAAATTAGCAGCAACATGGAACATCTACTTCACTGCATGATCACTACTTGTAAGTTAAGAAGGAAAATAAGATTCTGACTATTCTGATGAGTACATAGCATTTTAATTTTGTGTAAAAAATTTGGGGGGGGGTCACATTCTTGGCTTTGCTGAATAAACAAAGTCGGGAAAAGAGGGGCTGCATGTTGAAGAATTCACTAAGGCTTAATGAACAAGAGCTCTTTGGGGATGCCTTAAGAGTTTTAGTGTACCATTTTCTCCCTTGTACCATTAACTTTTTCAATCCTTCAGAAATCAATAATCAGGGAACTCTTCCGTAATTTAAATCCACATTTCTTCCAAAGAGGGCTCAGATTACAGCACCATGAAATAATCTTACAAAGATGTCACAGAAATGTATTTTTCACTATGTGTTAACAAAACCTTTTTGTTTTTAAATCTTGGAAGCCTAAGAGAAATTCTGAAAAATGAAAAAGCAGAATAGCCATAAATATTTGAAGACATTAAAATCTCACCAATTAAATTCCCCATTACATTTAATAACATAAGCTTTAAGAGTCACTTTATCTATAGGCCAATCTACTTTACCAATGTACTTTTTTAATACTTTCTGTAAGCTTTTATTATTGTTTATTACTATATTTTATTGAGGTATAGTTGATTTATAATATTATATAAATTTCAGTGATTCACAATTTTTAAAGGTTATACTCCATTTATAGTTATTATAAAACATCGGCTCTATTCCCTGTGCTATACAATATATCCTTGTAGCTTATTCATTTTATACATAGTAGTTAGTACTTCTTACTCCCCCTACCCCTATCTTGTCTTTCCTTACCAATGTACTTTTAAATCCACTGTTGACCTTCTGAAAGGCCATCAGTCAGTATAGGACTATAAAAGCTGATAGAAGAGATGCAGATAACGATCAAATATAATAAAAATGAAAATACAAGATGATGATGAAGAAGAAAAAGAACCAGAAACACAAGAGGGTGATCAGTTACCGCCTGGGACTCTCGTCAGATGAACATCTGCATGAAGTCTCCTTGCCTCCTGCCTTGGTCGAACCCGTTTGTACGTGGTCCCGTCGCCCTGGTGGTCCCATCCCCATGGTGCCCCAGGCCTTCTGTGTCCACTTTGCCTCAGTGACAGTGGGCCACCTGCACACTCACGGTCCTGACTGGAAGCAGAAAATGCACCAACCAGATTCGTCTTTCCCTCCCCGGTGAGACCTTGGAACGCTTCACGGTAGGCTTTCCCAAATTCTGTTTGTTTTCGTAATATTGCAGGGGTGAGTAAATCTCTTGTGAGTCCCAACAGTGCTCCTGGAAATCTCAGAATAACTAAGTGATTCGTAGGATAACTGAGTATTAGGAGTGGAAGGATCTTAGGGTGACCCAGGGGGTGACACATTTCTTTGCTTTAAAGAAAGATGAAGCTCTGGGAATCCAGCCAAGCTCTGAGACTTGCCAGACCGTGTGCCCTGACCCTGCACAGTCACTGCTTTACCTTATGCTGCCCCCAAATGCGGCTCTTCTCTTTGGAGTGGACCCCCAACTCCTTTGATCCCCCCAAATGCAAGTCCTTTGCAGAAGATCCAGGAGCTGGTGAGCAGAGGCAGATCTGGGAAGCCTGCAAGTGGCCAAGTTCCACGGAAGTGCCACAGGGTGGGAGTGAAGGCCTCCTCCTCCAGGGTGGCCCCCAGAGCTTTGGGTCTGCAGGTCTAAGAAGGAGAAGCATCACCTGGGGGCTAACACAAAGATGTCTTCTCAAGACATTTGTCAGGGGAGGATTCCAACGCCCAACTTCACTGTTGCAAGATTTTCATTGTCCATCAACATGGACAAGAACCACAAGGTACAGTAAGACCCAACTGGACAAGCTGCAGATTGAGGTGCATTAGGGCAGACCCAGGAAGGACAGACAGCAGCTGAATTCTGGATACCACATCCTCCTCTTAAGAACAGCTGTATCTGCCGACGGCCACCCTTCTTTGGGAGGGCGCCCTGGAAGAGACAACCGATTTCCCCGGGGAAACTCACAGATAAGCTCGGACTTGTCTTTCAGTGGGTCCAGCCTTCCTACATCCATGCAGAGCAGCATCCACCAATCGTGATGCAAGAATGGCTGAGCAGAGTGTGTTTAGAAACAGTAAGACAGGTGGTGAAAATGTGAGCAAGTGTATCTCTGCCAGTCAAATTCACTGAGTGATCCAGAGAGGTGAAGTAACTTGTCCAAGGTGGCAAAGCAAGTTAACTTTGGTCTGAGACTGAAACCCAAGGTTCCATTACAATACAAATCAATACCAATGTTTGTTACTATAAATGTTATGCCTAAGTTCTAGTTACATTTAATATTTTTGTTCAAAGTGGCAGTTACTTTGGAATGCCGTACTTTTATCCTGCATTCTGTTGAAACAAAGTTCTTTAAGGAATAAAGCTCCCTACCCAGACCGAGTCCCTAAAGGACACAGGTTCCTCCAGGGTGCTTCCTACAAGACCTACGATGGACAACGTGGGTACCAGGACCTCCCGGGCATTGACCTACAGCCCACACTCACAGCGATGCAGACACACAGAGGCCTCCTGTGACCCTTTCAAGTCAGAGATGAACGCTTCTAATGGAAGTGACACTGTTGACCTTGAGCAGCTCCAGACATGCAAACTTAGTAAGAAAACCTACTAGGAAGAAGTGGAAGGAAGCCCCTGCCCCAGGCCGGTCCGAGTCCAGCAGCCCTGGCAACTGCGAGCCCCTGCACGCCTCCCTTCCCCTGATGGGGTCTGCTGGCACCTGCGGGATGATCTGTTTTCGGTGCAGAAGTGCTGGGAAGGCTCGGTGTTCGGGGGCTGCCAGTCATGACCTGCATGCGCTTGTGTGCAGGGGCCTTCCTTGCAACCCACAGAGCTTAAAATACGAATCCCAAATTAGTCCTTCAGTGTCCTTTTCCCATTTCACTCGAGGGTATGTTCCCTACTTCCTTCTCTTTTTCAACAAGGTTAGGGGCTCCCTGGTTGGCCTTTCAGGAGACAATCCATGTCTCCATGATCCATCCAATGGGAGTCTTGAGACGCTGACTCCACTGAAGCCAAGGGGGCTGAAGGGATCACAGATGAAACAGGGCATTGCTACACAAGTGGAGAGCTCTGCTAGGCCTCCAGGAGGCCCCAGTCCTTCTGAGGATCACTCAGCACCTACCGAACACATAACAACACTTCTCCACTGCTCTTGAAAAGAACTGGTTCACTCAGCATCCACAAAACCTGTTCAATTTTATCTCAGTGTCATATTCAAAAAATGCAGCAGGAAGGTAGGCACTATTTGCTCTCTGTATCCATTTATCTAACAATAAGTACCTACAATGAACTAGGAATTATATTTTATTATTTAAAAAATTCAAAGCTGTAAAATACAGCCCCAGGTGAGAGGTTACCAAAAGCAGCCTGAAAGGATCAGAGTCGCTCACTCCCAAAATTCTGCTCTGCAGCTCAGCTGAGGATCAAAACCCCCAGACCCAAGGGAAAGCCCAAGATGGAGATGGTCTTGCCAAAGGCCAAAAGGAGAGGCTCGGGAAGCCAGCCAGCCCGGGAGAGGAGCCAGACGATGGCCTCAGGCAGCGCATAAGGCACAGGGCACGTCGGGGATCTTGGTAGGACCTCCCACCTTGCCCTCCAATTTGGTTTTAAATCCCTGACTTCTTTCTCTTCTCCCAGTTTAAAAAGAAAAAAAAGCCAAAAAGGAAAAATTCATTGAGATACTTTCATTTGTTAAGTCAAATCTAAACTTAAAGTCAGTAAATTGTGTGGTTTTCTTCATCCTTCATTAATGATGAAAACTGTCCATTCAAAAACTACACTAAGACAATGTGTTCCTAAATAGCAATACAGCTTTAATTGTAGGGCATGAATCACCTTGCAAACAAATTACATCACGATGATTTATCAATAGGTACTGTACTGGTTGTTGTCGGGTGTTTTTTTGGCAAACTTAGAACAAACCAGAGAACAAAATGTAAGTCTCCATCATCATGTAGAAAAATAAAACAAACCTAAAGTATCTACCTTTGTGTCAAGTGATTCACACTGCAAAAGTAAAACTGAAATCTACACTTACAGCAGAGTTTTAAAAATCCTTAGTGTAAGAAACATAACCAATTAATACAGATCAATGCTCATTTATATGGAAAATTTTCCTATACAGAGGTAGAGTCCAGTGCACAGGGCTAAAACAATATTCATAGTCTAAACAAGACTGAGTCAGGTTTTACGGAACCCACTTTCAGTTACCAGACTGTATGTACATACATACAATAAATAGACTATACAATTTTTTTAAGTAGTTTAATAAACTCCATAAAATAATAGCAGATGCATTGAAATATTTACATTATTCAATTTTCAAATCTCTCTCATTCAAATAAAAGGGATAAAAATAAGATGTCTGCTTTAAAGGCAGCAGAACCTCTTTCCTGAAATGGATGTTGGGTAAAATACGATACTTTACATGGGAGGAACTAATTTGAGAGGTATTCGTATTCAGTTAAGAAAATATGTCCCTTTTTAAGCTATATAGATTAGGGAATATAAAATGATATTTTCTATATGTTTAGGTCTCTATTTCAAATTCTAAATCCAACTCTTACTTGACAAGAGAAGCTGATTCTGGAACCCATACAGAGTGTATCAACACAATTATAATGGAAAGATAATTAACTTTTCATATTCTGCTTGTTTGCTTTTGAAAGTTTAAGCCAGAAAGAATCTGACAGTATTTCTGGCCCAAACAGTTCCATTTACACATGATACAAATTTCACAGAACCTGACTAGTACTTGGCTTGGTGTTCTTGGGATGCTGGGTGTTTCCGAGTCCCTCCCATTAAGCAAAGCATGTCTCATCTGGAGCAGGCATGTCTGGGGAGCAGGTGGATGAGTTTAGGGCACAGACTAATAACCTAAGATTCCAAAGTCTTCCAAGCCCACACAGGAGGAAGGTGAAACACAGATTTCTGCTGCCATTTGCCTCAAAGACCTGATGAAGGAGAAACTTAGAAACCTCTGTCATTTGTGACCCAAGAAAATGTGCAAACCCCAAAGCATTGTATGCTTCACTGACCCAGATTCTTAAGACTGACGTGGTATTCTATCGTTAACCCTTTAATTTTACTTGCTGTAACAGATTTTTATCCAGCCCATAAGGAAATGAGGGATAGTCAGAAACGAAAAGAGGTGGTCATAATTAATGACGCATAAACCTTCACAGTTTAATTTTGTATAACTTCACTAAGCACCCACAATGAAAATGCAAGTTGAGTTTTTTATTCAATCATTCTGTGAAAAATACCTCAGTAAATAGGAACATTTTGCCCTTCAATGATCTTCCACGGGAATACCCACCCCCACCCCCGTTTTTTTAAATTTTAGATTTTTAAAAAATTTTATACAAATAGACTAACTTTGATTTAAAGTAAACATATAAAAATTGAGAGGAATATTGCTTGCACAATGGACGTGGAAGTAGAGGAGGGGGTGGGCAGGGGGAGGAAGGGCTCCCACGCGGGCCGCGGGGGAGCAGCCTCCACCAGGACGTCAGGGCAGAGAGAAACCACCGCAGGACCAGAAGGCACAAGCACCCATGTGATCTAGAATGTTCCCGGGGGGAGGAGTCGGGGGAAAGGGCTACGTTTGGTTCAGCACTACAGTCAAGTTGATTCTGCCACTGTGGAGAAAACCGGCTAAAATAAAGGTGCACAGAAACGTGACAAGTGCTCCCCCTGGAGAGGAAGAAAGCTCAGAAGACAGCTCGCAGGAGTTGTGCAGAGAGAAACAGCCAGTACTATTTATTTGGATGTCTGTGCCATGGTGGGTACAAACTATATTCTCTGCTCTGTGGGACCAAAACCAAAACAGAAGAAAACAAACAAAAATCCCCCCCCCCCCAAACCCCCGAGAAGCAGCAAGAAGGAATGCAAGAAGTCTTACGGGACATACTGATCCAGGTGGGGCGGTGAACGCGGCGTGTGACTTGAATGCACATCCAACTTCGTCACCTACGCCGGGCTTTCCTGTCGGTTCCGGCTACTGACCGACGGTGGGGGGCTTAGGAAGTGGCCAAGCCGCTTTCCGTGCCTCTAGCCGACTTCCTTTCCCTTCCCTTCCTCCTCCAGGGTTAGAGTCTTTCCTCCACGAAGGAAGCGCTGTTCCGGGGCTGGGGAAGGCTGGACTGGATCCCACGGTACCGACTTCGCGTCCTCGGAGCCCTGCTGCGCGTGCGCGTGGCGCGGAGGCGCTCATCAAGGCAGCCTGGCGGAGCTATGAATTTTAAAAAAAGGAAGAGAGAAACAAAACCAAACCACCCCAAGACTGTCTTTTCTCGAACTAAAGGAGAAACTGAGGGATGGCACGGCCTCCAGCGGGGACGCCCACGGTTAGGAGATGATGGCCGGGGACCACCTGGGCAGAGTCAGATTGTCAGCACTCGCTGACCGCTTCCTCGTGGGTCTTCGCAGGTCCTTGTACTTATCCTCGCAGAGGCGGGAGATGGCCTGGGGGCAGAGGGGAAGTAATCAGGTCAGCCGGGAGCCAGCGCCCTCGCCCTGGCCGGCCCTCGGCACTGAGGACACTCGGGATGAAGGTGCAGAGGGCCTCTGCGCCTCCTCTGAAGGAGGGCTCTAACCCGTGAGCCTCCTTGTCCCCACACTTTCAGCCGTCAAAGTCGGATGGGAAGAGCTGGGTGCACGTGCAAAGCTGAGCTACACACAAGTGCAAGACACAAGAGTCACACAGCTTATCAGTGATGGCCCAGAACCCAGGCCAAGACCACAGGGGCTGGCCCTGGCTCTAACTGGGCTGTGGAGAAAATACTTTGAAAAAATGAAAAATAAAAAGGCAGAATCAAACTTTTTTGGATTCCCAATCGGTAGGGTCATCTGGTAACTTTTTCCTTATAAAAGTGCATGCTGGGAACACTCTTTTTGTGGGTACATTTTTTAAAAAACGGGTTTTTAAAAAACTTCTTTGACTTAAAAAACAATCAGTGCACATTAAGTAAAAACCGCCATTAATAAGGTTATTAAAATATGAGGTTGTACAAATTAAATCCAGGGCACCTCGTCCTTATTTTACGACACGCAGTATCAGGAACTGCCGCGAGCACACAGCTCAGTCGGCAGCAGTGCACCCGCCGGGCACCAACACCTCTTACCTCCAGCTTATGGGCCCTCTCCCTGCTAAGGGGCTCCAAGGGGAAGCTCAGGTTGTTGGCTTCCGCCAGAGAACGAAGATCAAAATAATACTTGGCATAAACACTGGAGGGCACGTTGATGTTGAACTGGAGCAATTCGAGGAACTGTCGCTCCAGCTCGTTCCTGCAGAGAAAGCCACAAACGCACAGCTCAGCCATTGTCCCCACCTGTGGCCGCCTGGGCAGGCTGCTGGACATAGCCAAGTCCATCTGGTCCAGTGACCGGAAGGATGAGTCCTGATTAACTGGGATGATCACCAGAAAGTGCTTAAGGGCGACCCTGACACTGAGACTGAGTACATCTGTGCACGCGCGCGCGCGCACACACACAGCAGGCTCTGGCCTCACCTTTCCGCGTGAGCCATTGGCTCAAACAGGGCAGAAGATGCAGTCGAGAGCTGTCAAGTGGAGTCCAGTGAGGGCGGACAGCAGCCTGGAGGACAGGCCTCCCCAAGACCCAGAGGACTGCCCTTCCCGGGAGGAGAGGTGAGGACGCGCTGACCGGCCTTCCTCCGGACCACGGGAGGAGGAGCGGTTCCCCAGCCCCAGCGTACACCCATCACCTGCAGGGCATGTGAGGACCCCCTGCTGGGCCCACCCATCTGATCCGGCAGGTCTGGGTGGGCCCGAGAACGTGCATCTCTAACTCTCCTGCGAGCTGCCGCTGCTGGTCCTGTCCGCCCCCTCAGAACTACTCAGCGACAGCCCCTGGTCCACAAGGGAGCCAACCAGCTGTATGAAGACGAACCAGGGCGGCCAGAATGCATCTGAAAACTTCCCTGTCATCAGGCCTACTTCTCGGTAGTTACTGCCGGGGGAGAAGCGTCCTCAGCGACAGGTCTGTCTGGGAGCACCGCTCCAGGGCCACCTCTCCAGGCAGCACCTCGGGATCACTTCTGTCCTTTATCACAGTCTCCCCTCCTTGTCTCCTCGGAGCCAGAAACCGTGACAGCTGATGGTGCAGCCTGGCCCCAGCTCAGCACCTGACATGAGGTTGGTGCTCCATAATTCCTGTTACTGAAAGGAGCGCACCAAGCTCAGCCTGGGCGGAGGGATCCAGGGAAGGCTTCCGGGAAGTGAGAGCTGAACTGAGGCCCGGAAGCGACCAGCTCCGGCGGGGAGGAGCCAGGTGGGGGCGGGCTGCTCCCGGCGGGGGGGTGGGGGGGTGGCGGGCAGCTCGTCTGCTCCCGGCCAGGGGCCCCATCTAGCCATCCGAGCCCGTCTAGCGCTGCTATGACAACGGGGGCGGGAGCACTGAGGCGGCAGGGTGGCAGGTTCCAGGCAGATCAGAAGCGAGAAACCTCAGCAAGTCGTTATCGAAGGCCTGAGCGCCTCAGAGGGGGAGGAACCAAGACGTCGCATTCAGGTCATTTAATCGGAGGGGCTGCTTCGATGCAGCTTCGAGAAAGGAGTAAAGCCCCAAATGTGTGTATTGTGCTAAACTTTACACTTTTCATGACTTGTATTTATGGCTCCTTTCAGTGAGATTTAATAAGAAGTCATCCTGTGAAATACTGGAACCCAGGTAAAATCTTAAGTGTCAAAAATACGCTAAGGCGGAAGTGTTCTCCTGGGCAACCTGGGAGCTGCCTGTGGACAGACTGCCACCCGGTGGCTAAGAGGTGCCACTGCAGATCCCATTCTCCAATGCCAGCAAGTTTTTAGTATAAATGTTAAGAGAACTAGTCAGCTAGCTATTCCTGCCCCAAATGGTATCTAGACACCACTGCCTCTTGTTGAGGGTATAACTAGGATTAAAGTCAAGAGGAATCTTGTTTTGAACAAGGTGGCAGTTTCCCAGGGTTCCTTAGGGAAAAAACAGCCTTCCTGAATACTGAGTGTTTTCTTGAACAGAATGTTTAAGTTTGGGGGAAATAAAGATTTTAGAGCTTCTGTGTTTTCCAACTAAGGCAAGATTTAGAAAATAAAAATAATTCCCCAAATCTGAATTTCCAAACGGCAGAAGTACATCCTCCAGGGACATCTGACAGCTTGTTATGTGATAAATCATCAAAAAACTAAGTGATGCAGAGAGAACGGGCTTGATGGATTTACTGCCCCGAAGGGGATAATTATAAGGAAATAGTTCTGATGTAAAACTTTATAATAAATAAATTCAAATCAATAAACAAAAAAATTTAAGAAATATTTGTTACGTTAGATCAACGCTGTAAAGAAACCCAACTGAACTGATGCCATTTAGCAACTTGCAAATGGGGTTCTAAAATGGAGTAAAGAGAGTTGTTTTCATCACCTAATGGCCTGTCGGCTTTTGTAGAAAAATGGGCTCACTTTAAAGACCAGCCAACAAGCAGCAATCCCATTTCTGGGCATAGATCCCAACGAACGGAGAGCAGGGCCTCTGGGAGGTATCTGCACACCCGTGTTCATATTCACGACAGTGTTATTCACAGCAGCTCAAAGGTGGAAGCAACCTACTTACGGTCTGGATGACAGTTATCTTAGTAACTGTTTTCACCTTGAAATGTAATCAAGAATTTTTTAAAACTATGCTCATTTTATTTTTCTTGCTGTCAAAAACTTCATATTTGTCTTACTTTTTATGATAAAGAATGACATGTAGGAAGGAGTCATACAGGTATGCAGCAGGAAAAGGCTCTGGCAAAAGACCGAAAACACAAACAGGAGCTCCCAGGGCAGCACAAAAATGGGGTGCCCAGCGAACCAGCAACCGGAAGAGGGGGGGTAGAGTGGGGAGGAGCCCACACTGGTCACTGGGTCCAGGGACCTGTATGTGGACCGGGACACAGTGGAACCTGCTCCAGCTCAGAGCTTCCTCAAGGAAGCCAAACAAGACGAGAAAAATATTAGCAAGAATCATGTCAGAAATGCCTGTAAACCATAAGGAACTGTAAGAAATTCATCTGATTGAGTGTTTCCAAAACAGCTCATCGCTCCTGGGAGGTTCTGACTCCACTTCTTGTACGCCCAGCCCCTGGGACCCCAGCCCCTGGGCCGCAGCTAAGTGTGAGCTCAGGATGGTGCCCTGAGAACACGCAGCCCGACCAGGACAGCACAGGGGGACTTCGAGGACACAACGCTCATTTTAAGCAACTGAACTTGCAAAACGTGACAAAAGCAGTGAAAGTCTTCTCTCTGAACAGAAACAGGTAACATTTTAGCCCATCTGCTGCCAGTCATCAGTCTGCAGTAGATACAGAGCTGGGATGAGCCCCAATGCAGACAGGGAGCAGGAAGGTAAAGGAAGGTTCGCCTAGAATAAGGCTTTCAGCAACTGTGTCCTTGCTCGGCCAGCCCACAACAGACGTGCAATCACATCCACTCATAACCACACTGAGCAGGTCCACAAAGGGGAGGGTTTCCTCTGCAGACACCCCCGCCCACACTCACATGTCCTCCACCGTGATGTCCTTCAGGATCTGGCAGTAGTCCACGTTCCACACGGCCTGGTCGTCCCATACCTTGGAGGCCAGCAGGATGGCCCCCAGAACAATCCGCTTCCAGTTGGCCGGACAGATGTCAATCTCTGCATATGTTAGAAGCCTTTCGAGGTACACCTGGAAGACACGAGCACGCCGGCGCCCGGTGACCTGCCTTGTTACTGCTCCACACCCGCCAACACACGCGAACCAACTCCCAGCTGTTCACTGCACTCCCCCAGCTCAGCTTTAAACAGGCGCTGACAGCCTGATCACATGTATTTTAAAAAGTCAAAGGGCTCAACGAGTCTGAGGCAAAATGGGCTGAGAGGCACACTCCGTAACTGGATGTGTGAATGAGGCCGGCCCTTAAGACTCCGGGGCAGGAAAGTGTTCTAGGAGCTGCGGGTTAATTTCTCACTCTACCAACTATGACATCAACACACATTCAACAAACCACTGGGCTTCCCTGGTAGCGCAGTGGTTAAGAATCCGCCTGCCAATGCAGGGGACACGGGCTCAACCCCTGGTCCGGGAAGATCCCACTTGCTGCGGAGCAACTAAGCCCGTGCGCCACAACTACTGAGCCTGCGCTCTAGAACCCGCGAGCCACAACTACTGAAGCCCGTGCTCCTAGAGCCCGTGCTCCGCAACAAGAAGCCACTACAATGAGAAGCGCGCGCACCACAACAAAGCGTAGCCCCTGCTCGCCGCAACTAGAGAAAGCCTGCATGCAGCAACGAAGACCCAACACAGCCAAAAAAAAAAAAAGTTCCGTTTAAAAAAAACAAAACAAAACCACCAACGTGCCAAGAAGGAGAACAAAGGATGTGAAAGAAACCTATTTTTTTCTATCTGTAGTTGTTTCTAAATTAAACTCTTTATTTTGAGGTAATTGTAGATTTACAGGCAGTGTTGATAAACGTATTTTTTTAATTATTATGGTAAAATACACATAAGATTTACCACTTAATCATTTCTGTGGCATTAAGAACAGTCACAGTGTTGTGAAATCGCCACCATCTATCTCTATTTCCACAACTTTTCCATCTTCCCAAATTGAAACTCTGTACCTATTACAACTCCCCACTTCCCCTCCCCTGGCCCCTGGCACCCACCTTTGTACTTTCCGCCTACGTGACTGTGACTACTCTAGGTACCTTACATAGGTGGAATCGCAGTGTATTTGTCCTTTTGTGATTGGCTTCTTTCATTGAGCATAATGTTCCACATTGTAGCATGTGTCAACATGTCCTCCCTTTTCAAGGCTGAATAATGATCCATTTTATGTATGGACCACATTTTGTTTATCTATCATCCACTGACAGACATTTGAGTGGTTTCCTCTTTCGGCTACTGTGAATAATGTTGCTGTGAACACTGGTGTACAAGTATCTGTTCGAGTCTCTGCTTTTGATTCTTTCGGGTATACACCCAGAAGTGGAACTGCTGGATCATATCATAATCTATGTTTAATTTTTTGAAGAACCACCATACTATCTTCCACAGCAGCTGAACCATTTACATCCCCACCGGTAATGCACAAGGGTTACAGTGTTTCCACATCCTTGCCAACACTTGTTGTCTGTATTTTTTTTTTAATTATTGTCATCCTAATGGGTGTGAAGTATCTTATTTTTTTTTAATATTTATGTATGTATGTATGTATGTATGCATGTATTTGGCTTCGCCGGGTCTTAGTTGCAGTACATCAGAGCTTCGTTGCTGCGTGAGGGATCTTCAGTTGAGGCATGCAGGCTGAGTTGCGGCATGCGGGATCTAGTTCCCTGACCAGGGATCGAACCCAGACCCCCTGCATTGGGAGCATGGAGTCTTAACCACTGGACCACCAGGGAAGTCCCTGAAGTGATTGTTTTTAAATGAAATAATTCCAGCTGAAGTTGTAAAATGAAACCAATTGTAATATAGGATTTATAAACTGCCATAATTTAGTTTGAAGACAAACATCAGAAATATCCACAAAGCCCACTGCTTAAGCTGGATCACAAGGTACGAATGCCTTTTAAAGTCCCCCTTCATAAAAATCTGTTTATTGGTATGTTTTACATTTTTCTGAACTGTGGAATGATTACTTCCATAGTTTTTACAAAGGTTGATGACTAATTCTTCTCATTCTACCAAGGAGAGAATCAAAAAGATGTATGATAGGGAATTCCCTGGTGGTCCAGTGGTTAGGACTCCACACTTTCACTGCCGAGGGCGCGAGTTCAATCCCTGGTCGGGGAACTAAGATCCCACAAGCGGATCTTGTGGTGCGGCCAAAAAATAAATAAAATAAAATATTTCTTAAAAAAAAAAAACAAGCAGAAAACTGAAGCTGGACCTAACTCCAGATTTTTTAAAGCAATTGTTATGAACAGTCTTCATCCAGATCCCTAAGACTCTATTCCTTTATACAGACGAGCTATGTAAACCTCTCCAAGCTCCCCAACGAAACAGCTCCTCATTGACTCAGTACAGAAAGAAGGCTACTCAATTTTCTTCTTACTTTACCATAGTAGATAGATATTAACAGGTACACTAGATAATATTTAAGATAACATTTAGAAAAAAATAACGGGCATCTACCATGTCTGATATTCCACTAGGGCTAACTAGAGGAATCAGACATGAAAATACAGTCCATTACTGAGGGAAGGCAGTTGTTATGTTGGGAGATAAGGCATTCATAATAAGCGCCACTTAACAGCATGTAATTTAGCAGAACTTGCCAGTAAAGCTATACTCAAGGGTCAGCTGCAATTTCTTTAGTAAATTCCCACTTGGGTGTTTTAATTCTCTGCCAAGTAAAATAACAGACAATTGATTCTTTCTCAACACCATTCCCTAGACCGTTGCTAACAGGACACTCTTGCTCAATTAAATTTGCAGATTTACTTTCATAAGAAGGACCGTCCTTGGGAGTCTCTAGAAAATACAGGCCAGTGAGCACTTACTGAGCTACAAAGAGCATTCGGTTGACTGTACAAAATAAAACTGTTAAAGGCACG
Source organism: Stenella coeruleoalba (assembly GCF_951394435.1). Taxonomy (NCBI): domain Eukaryota; kingdom Metazoa; phylum Chordata; class Mammalia; order Artiodactyla; family Delphinidae; genus Stenella; species Stenella coeruleoalba. The sequence continues at coordinate 164,122,637 of NC_137147.1, forward strand.
GGGGAGGAAGAAAATGCAAGCTCATGGAATCCAGGATACGTGACCAAACTTCCGACGATGCTGGAACTTTTCCATGGATTTTAAAGAGCAGCACTGGGTCCATTCATCTTAAGACTCTCGTACCCAGAGCTTAGCCAACTGGGACCTCAACAGCGCTTCCTATTTGCTAGTATTTGAAGGAGCACAAGAATGAGATATTTGGATTCGTCACTGGACACCATCTGAACAACAGCTTTTGACTTCCTTAGAAACCACTAACGTGACCTAAAAAGGGAGTCTTCGGGGTCAGAATGGATAGATTCCACAGGTCGCCTCAACATCAGAGCACCAGCCTCTGAGAGGCACTTTGGGGCTGCAGTCCAGGGGCTGAATGGCAGCCCTCATGGCCATGCAGCAATGGCTGGACCTGCCAGGCCACTCGAGGGGGACCCAGCTGGGCTGGCATGACTGGTGCTCCCTGATACAGCCAGGAGCAAGTGGCTGAAGGTCCTGGAAGCTCCTTGCACAGGCAGGCTGCAGTCTGGTTCCTTGTGTGCAGCAGTGCAGAGCTAACTGTGGGCCCCCCCGCCTCCCCCCGGGCATGCCGCCAAGAGAAGGCCCAGGAGAAAGGCCGAGAGAGATGCAGTTCTGCCAGCTCTAGACCGGGCCTGTTGTGAACGGCTGCTTCTACCTCTAGAGACTGGAGAGAAGGGCAGGATCATCATACATGGGGCTCGCTCAGAGCTCGCAGCTGTCTGCCCTCTGCCCACAGGCCCCAGGCTGACTCGGCCAACCAAGCAGGCCCCAGAGAATCCGTCTGCAGAGCTGGGCCTGCTGTGCGGGCCCCAAAGCTGCTCACCTTTAGGCTGTAGCCAGCAAGACCGCCATATATGTATGCTAATCCCCTGCTAAGCCACCAGCTGATGTCACAGGACAAGAGAAGATTTCAGCAGTTCCAATGACTGACAAATACACATCACTCTCGTAGTACTCCCAAGACAAACTAGCCACCCCTCCCAGCCATCCTCAGAGACAGGGAAACACACTTTACATGTTCTCCATGTCTCTGCAGAAACTGTGTCCTCCACAGGACGCTAACCTTCTCCTTCATGCTAATAAATCCAAACTCTAAGGCACTACAGGGCACGGTCAGGTCACAGTTTTCTTAGGAATGGAAGGTAAAAAAAACCCCACCACATTCCATCTGCAGAAGCTTCAAAATGAATCTTTCATCATGGTGTGGATTTTAGTACTAATCTTATCCACGGTGTCATCTGATTTTCTCACCCTTCCCTCCCCTTTATCACAATCTCCTTTCATTAAAATATCAATCCTGCTGCCCAAGGTGTGTTTTGTTAAGGACGTGACATCCTTTGGAGGAACAAAGCTGAGCAATAAATATGCTTCCCAATCATGACCTAAGGACCTATCATCACTCCAGATCACCAGAGGAAGACTTGTTGAATGTCTGTTAACCTACCAGGCGGCAAGTTCCATGAGAGAAGAAATGAACAAACAAACAGGTTACTGTCCAATCATCCGAGAGTACAGGGCTCTTAGTGTGGCAGAGACACAAAGGGTCCTGTACACTTTCTGTCACACACCAATCTCTTCTCAGGAACTGCAGGGATGACTTTCTGGTCCCTCGGGGCAGCCCGTGCACTGGCAGAGCTTACTTCTTATCTGAGTTGCACACAATGTCAGTGACGAAAGGTCAGTGACAATGGGCTACACAGCCAAATCTATTTCCCAAATGAGATCTGACCTAAAGAGTCCGTCCCTAAGGTTTTCAGAGTCTAAGTAAGGTTACAGATTTTTATCTCAAGTCTTAAAGTGCAGATTTATGTCCATGCTGTCTCTGAGTATCTTACAGACACATATTTACATGAAAATCACAGAAGAGAAGGCAGCAACTACAGCAGTCCTTCCGATATATGAACTTATCACATCTGATCAATGGTATTAAACCTCTGCAGGGAACCAACACCACAAACCTGGACGTTAATGAGGAGGCGCTGGTCCTTCTCAGGCCCTTGGGCCCCGTGCTTCACTTACCTGCACGCAGCATTTCAGCTTTCCTGATTCTGAGTGCGATCTGACAATGGGCTTTAGGTGGGCACTGTGGAGCAGACCACACACGCACCCTCTTTTAGGAGATCCCGTCGCTACCCTCGCAGATAAAAGACAACCCTGAAGTGGTGCTGTGCTTCCCAGGTCCGTGACGGACATTCCTGCCTGCGCCCCACTCCACGACCGCATCACCCTGTGGGCACTCACCAGGGTGACAATGGCACATTCCGCAGTCAGCTGAGCAGCACTGAACAGTGTCCGAACAAACCGGTAAATCTGCTTCTGCTCTGGGTTGTGTTTGTCATAATCTGGTGGCACTTCGCATTTCTGGGAAAGGAGAGATTCTCAATGACTGGCCGCCCAACAAGAATAACAGAGACACGACTGGACAACACCCTGAGACCCCGGGGGAGGGTTACCGAAAGAGGGTGAAGGTTCTCATCGAAAATATCCAAGAGCATCCTTCCATCTGGGTCCCTGGTTGGGGGGGCGGGCCGGGGGGAGAAATAACAGAAAACGGAGTTTACCTTCTGCAAGAATGAATGCCAGTCAAAAGGAAACAAAAATGTATTTTGATTCAGCTGTTATTTCAAGAAACAGAAGCAGTGCTGTTAAGAGATGCTACTGATTATTCATGAATTATAATTTGTTTTTCTTGGGGACAACACTTAGTCATTTTTGAATAGTCCAAGAAATAAAGGTTATGAATCACATTTAGTTTAATTAAGTGAAAATCTAGATTTTCATTTCCTGAGTTTTCAAATGAACCAAATCTAAATTTCTTTAACCTCTTGTTTCTGAGCAAAGGCTGACAGATCTGTTTAAACCATCCTTAGGTTGTGGTCGACAAGAAAGAAGTCTGAGGGTAACAATGAACACTCATAGTGTGTCCTGGAGATTAGTTTGAAAGTTTCACAGCATGCAACTTAACCACTTCGCTAATGAGGAGTTTCATGATTGTATATTGAAAAACAAGAGGGAACATGTAGAAAAGTGTAACTGGTTGTTACCAAGCCGGTAACTGCACAGACCCATTTAAAGTGGCAGTGTTCACTGTGAGCTCAGCGGGGCCGCTGGGCTCTGGGGGGGTCGTCCACACTCCACTAGTGATGGCTCTACCTCCATCTGTTTTATGTCATTTGAGTTTTGTCTAAAATTATTTCTTTAAAAACCAAATTTGGAAACCACTGCTTTGGTTAACAGCACACAATTTTCCAACGTCAACTAGGCTCGCAAGTATCAGAAGGCTGCAGATCTGTCCCTAACACGCACGCCCCGTGGCAAACACTACAGTTTCTGTTCTATGAACTTACTGTCTGCATCAAAATAAAAGCGAAAGAAAGAGCTTGGCAGACCAGCTCAATTTTCATCCCTGTCTTTGCACAGTGGGAACTGTTTTTAAAGCTCTGGGCATTCATACCTGTGCTGCTTTTCACTAGCCTGCAGGACAGACAGCAAAGATTTAGATGAACCCGAATAAAATCACGGCTCAAGCAGTCAGGACTGGAGAGTGGGGTGAAAACAAAGTGCACCTGGCGCTGAGGAATCGTGATCCCCCTCGACTGCCAACCACCTCTGCCAGGTACTCAAGGAGGAAGGTGAGGGACGCCCCCAACTCCTCAGGCTCTTCAGCCCTGTTCAGTTCTCCTGAGGAGTGAGAGCCCCTGAAACACCATTCAGCACTCTCGAGAAACTTTCACAAGTAATTTTAAAAATCAAAATGTAGGTTCAGAAATATAAATAAGGATTCAAAATTTAAGCTAAAATGACTCCTCTGAGAAGTGGATTTTGCTTTCACTTCCATTAAAAGCTATGAATCTCAGCACAGTCTCTATCAAAGCTAAGGGATCTATCACCAGCCCCTGAGGCTGGGTCAGTATGACTTATCAAAGAGGGAGTCTGCAGACACCTCTTCTCAAGACACTTTCAGGCTACAATCTGTAAATTAATCATGCTTGTTTCCACAGGCTGACTTTTCTGTTGGACTCTCTCCACTTCCTCTCGGCCCAATGTATCACCATTAACTCAGCAGAGCATATCATTTAAAGTCTCAGTGGTATATTGCTTGGGTTCAATTCCCAATTCCCCACTTTACTAGTTGTGTAATCTCAGGCAAATTATTTTAAAAAAATCTCTCTATGCCTCAGTTTCTTTATCTGTAAAATGGAGATAATGTCAGAATCACCTCATGGAGCTGTTATAAAAAATTAAATGAGATAAGGCATGCAAAGAGCTGACCAGGGCGGTCAGAGTAAGCATTTAATGGAGTTGGGTCTTATTATTAATAGCTATGGCTACAGATTAGCTTTGAGGCCCATAGAGTCTAAGAACTGAGAAATCGGAGATGCTAATGCAAAACTGTTTTGAGAACACATCTGAGTTTCACCAATGGTATTACATTGCTAGTTAAGACCTAAGTGTTTAAAAAGTGTGAACTACTATCATAGAAATAAGCAGCAAGACGAATCTACACTGTCACTAAGTTATTCTGGTCAAGGTTCGAAGTTCCAGTATCCTACATTTTGTAAGTTCGTAAATCCAAACTTCTCAAGCACCATAATGAACCATGAATCACAGTTACACTACAGAGAAAGGTCATTACAGAGAATACCTTTCCAGGTATTTGCTTCCAATGGCTGTGTTTTCCCATAACCTGTCCATCACAAGCTCTGTCATCTACCCTCCACGTCACTGCTTGTCACAACTCTCCCTTGTCCCCTTCCTAAAATAGACTCCAGGGCTGTGGCCCCCACCACGGAGACCCACGCTAGCCAAAAGGTGACCTTGCTGGTTCCCGGAACTGTTACTACACTCATATAACACATGTAAATGTCACACCCATCAGTGGAAGAGGACTGCAGTGAGAGTGGCTTTGTTCTCATGAAAACGAAGAAGGATGCTTCATAAAGACCCAATAAAAGGAAATCACTAAAAACAAGTTTGCTGTAGATCAGGTGTGGTCAAAGCCTAAAAGATTCTATAGTCATTGTTTAGCAAATGTCACAAGTTTTCTCGCTATTGATTACAAAAACAAACCAAAAAACACACACAAAACAGGTGTGGCTTATAAAAGGACAGCACTTCAGTAATCAATGCCCCACGCTCAAAGCAGAAGCCTCAGTGCTGCATAAAACTGGCAGATGAGTGTACTTTTACATGTTTTATGTTGAATTAAAATGCTTAAGGTAAATGTTTAAATGATTCTTCTGTGAGTCCCTGTTTTAACTGACTTTTAAAATTAACTGAACTATCTCCAGACATCTATCAGAGAGAGAATTTCTACTACATTAAAATAGTTTATGACTAAATTTACAACAAAACTTTTTCTACTGAATTGAAACTATAAACTAAACATTTTTTCATGTTAAAGCGGCACACAGAAAATTGTTAAAATATTTTATAACAGACAGAATGTTTAAGCAAATTATACAGAAAATAAAGTCAAGAGGAGGCTGAACATTGTCAAGAAACTTTGTTTTGCTGGCTTCATTTCGTGTCCTCTGACTCAGAAGCAGTTCAGCATTTACCTAGGAAGTGTGGGTAAATTGTACTAACTTTAGAGATTCTATGAAAATGAAATAAGAATATAAAACTCAAAGGCTAAGGAACTAGAACGTAATAGGAAAAACATCACAGTAGATGATGTGTGATGTTTTTAGCACAAAATTAATCAAAATCCACCTACCTGTTTTTGATGTGGTAATATATTGCGAGAGCTACACTGTAAAATAAAATGCAGAAGTTCAGTGTTTCATAAGCACATTCAAGATGTCATATATTATCTGGCATCAGTCTGACCATAAATATTTAAAATTTAAGTAAAAAATGACCCATCTGAACAGCCCCACTTAATTCACAATGCTGATTAAGAAAATGCATTCTTCAAAGTAAATCAATCAGGTACTTATTTTGAGCAATTATTAAATCTTTTCCAGAAACACCAAAACTTCAAGTGATATTCAGAAACAAGTTTCTCTTTCTAGCTGAAACCTTAAGCTTTCTTCACTTTAAAATACAGGCACTATGTAAAAAATAGGTGGTGAAATTAAACACCTCTAGAAGTCTCCAACTCAGCACCTGCTGTTTTAGAAAATTAGTGGTTTCTTTATAACTACCATCAAAATGTGAATATTACCCACAGTGGTTTGCCATTTTTTCTTTTAAATCAATAACCTCTTGGAAATCTGCCTAATTTATTCATTCATTTGCTGAAATGGTAGTGTAACTCTTATTTGTAATACCTTAAAATTTTATTTTACATTTTAAAAGATCTGGATTTAATGAAGACATTCCTATCCCCTGAATTTTCTTCAAATAATGTTTTTCTGATTATAAAATGTGTTACATTCAGATTGAAGAAATTTTTGGAAAATAAAAAAAGTATACAGAAAAATAATTCCTCTGCCCAGATTATTACTATCAGCTTAAGATATAGAGGTATTTATTCGTATCTACCTAAAGCAAACAGGTTTGCATCCCACTTTTATCCTCATTAACATTTTTCTTACCATTAAAGTGTTATTCAAAAACGTGACTTTAAATGGCTGACTATATTCCATTACATTGTTGAATAATTTATTAACCATCCCCCTACTATTGAACATTTAAGTTATTTTTAATATTTTTGCAATTATGATTAACACCATAATGATAAATATTTGTGTGACCTATGACTATATTATTTCCATAAGAAAACATCCTGTACTTGGAATTACTTGCTCTAAGGTCATTAATAACTGTAAGGCTCCCCACATATACATCCCAGTATCTTTGCAGAAAAGCTGTACCAGTGTACTTCCCCACCAGTGTCTGTCTCACCTCCCCTTCACCAACACTCACCTTGAATGTTTTAAAAAAATGTTCTCCAACTGGACAGGTTAAAAGTGTAACCGTTTTCAATTTGAGTTTCTTTGATCACCTGTCAAGTTGGCAGGGTTATTCGTGTTGACTGCCCAATTTTTTTTTATTATTTCCTCTTTTGCAACCTGTCTAGATCCTTCCACAATTTTTGTTTTACTTTAAAATGTACTGAGGAGGCCAAAAATTTATTTTTTAAGCTTCTAAGAACATAGCTAACTGGCTGCATCAGATTGTGTTCTCAGAGCACAGAAACTGCCATCCAGGGCACCAACATGGAGGTAGAGGGCTGGGTCCCAAACACCTCAGCTCACTCGGCGGCGGCACTCACTCAGAGACCTGGGCATGCACGCTGGACTCTGAGTAGCTCAGATGTTCACCCACGACTCAACATGACTATAGCTCATCTCACTCTATCAAAGAAAGCATCTCCTTCTAAATCTCTCTTTCCAGATCTATTAATTCAAATGATTTCAGCTAAGTGTTAAAAGTATCCCTGAGCAAATGTAATATATTCTCTTCCTCCTAACATCTTGAAAAGCATCTAAGCTGATGAAGGAAAGTGGGGTGAAGGGACTTCAGAAGTTTAAAAAATAATGGTACAGTTTTCAAAGTGCCTTCACGTACCTTAAAAGCCCTGCAATGGGAAATAATAAATGTTACTGATTCTATTTTATAAATAAGAAAATCAGGTAGAGACACTAGACGTCGGGATTTCCGACTTGTATCATGGTTTTATGCCCTTTCATTCTATAATGCTGCCTCTAGGAAAAAGGAAGAAAGTACTGTTTTATTCATTTAACAGTCCTGCTGTGATGATTAAATTGAATGTTTCATATGATTGGGTTTGGTATAGTGATTACTTTAATTGCTTTGATTGATTGAGAAAAATATGGTCCCTGCTTCCCCTGTGAGGGAGCACATCACAGGAAAATCACCACTGCACTGAAGTCAGACCAGCTGGGTTTAAAAACTGGCTCCTTCATCAATTAGAGTTTATCCACCTCTCAGAGCCTTCAATTCCTCAACTAAAAAATTACAATTCAACCCACATCACAGAGTGGTTATTACAATCAAATGAAGTGTATAAAAGCATGATCTCAAATATAAAGTTCTAAAGCAAAGTTATTATTATTATTGTTGTTGCCCTATGAATAATTCCACCTCAAGAGGTCTTCCGGCTTCTGTAGATGGACTGAAGGTCTTCGGGGCCCCAAGGTTACTGTCTCCCAGATCTCCAGAGCTGAAAGCAAGCTTGGATGTTATCATGACTCAGGCCTCCATAAAACACAGTGCCAGTCTGTAGGCCAATGTCCACTCAAGATCATACCCCGGAAAGTGAGAAAACCAAGCTGAGGATGCACGTGTTGGGCCCAGCTCCACAGGCCAGTTCAGTCGGTCATTGTGAAAGAAGTGACTGCCGGGGGCAAAGGACAGTCAGCTGAAAACAGAATCAATTCCAGGCTTCAGGCTTTACTCCAAATGTCCAGCTTTGGAGGCCTGCTTAGTCTGCCATGTCCTCAGAAAATGGTGAGGTCACCCAGGACAGGCTGACCAGAGGGTTAGCTCAACTGCCCTTGCTGCAGAGCCAGGAGGGAAGGGGAGCTGGGAATGAAGAAATGCTATTTTCTTGATCAGGAAAACAAAACATGTTTCTGACCACGGGCACTACCCTCGCTGTACTTCTCACCTAGAGCTAAGTCAGAGGTGCCAGGTTCTGGCGGGTGTACGAAGCTGCTCTCGACCCTCAGGCCCGGGGCCGCGGATGGTGTGGGCAGCTGCGAGCGGCCCTCACCGCCCTCCCCCTGTCCTCTGAGCACCATCCCCGTGCTCACACAGGATTCGGGGCCTGGGTCGGTTACAGGGGCACGGGGGTGGGTGGCAAACTCTAAATTCATACCACAGCTATTGACCTTCAGGAGAAAGATGTGAAAATCAAGTTCTCAGAGAAGATACTATGCCTGTGAAAAAAATGAGCACAGAATTGTGCCCAAATGTGTCACACTGCTGCTGCTTCTCTTTGACAGTTAGAGCCACTCTCAACCCTCCACCCATTTCTGAACCAGAATTCGTAAATGTTTGTTCATTTTGGCAATCCCCGATTTACAGAAGGGGATTTCTTTTCTTGTTCTTTTTTTTTAATATGAATTTTATTTCAGAGTACTTTTCAACTCCTGGATTTCCATTTGGTTCTTTTGTAACCTTTCCCCCCCACCCCCACCCCAGCCGCATCACGTGGTTTGCAGGATCTGTTCCACAACCAGGGATTGAACCTGGGCCACGGCGGTGAAAGCCTGGAATCCTAACCGCTAGGCCACCAAGGAACTCCCCAGAAGGGTTTTCTTCTAAAATTAGCTTAGAAAGCTATTGTTAGAACCCGGAGCATTTTCTCCAAGGTCCTACATGGTTTATCAGGAGGCGAGTTCAGCCCACGAACGCTTACTCTGCCCACAGGAAGCTGAACTACTGATTAATGAGTTTGTATCAATTTTAACATCTTGGGACAGGAGGTCACAAGGGCCTTGGCAGGTGTAGGATACGGTTAGGCAGAATTTTAGAATAGGAGGGCCTTCAGACTTCCAATCTCCCTGCCCTTCATGACATTCGTTGCCCTCGTGCTGTCAAAGGCCCTGGCTGAAGTTACCCAGGCCAGCTAACATCTCAAAATGACCAGAACCAGGTCACGTGTGACATACGGGAATTTACAGGGAACGATTCTGATGGTATCGCTACAATTAGGGCCCACCCTACCCAGCTCCCAGGTCCAAAGTGTACATTTTTGAAAACGGCACATTTTAAAACAAATAAGCAACTGACTGAAGGCATCTCAAGTCCGGGTGGTGTGGAGAAGCGTCCTCTGGACCAGGGCAGCCACAGCATCCACCCTGGATGCCTCCTCTCGGCACTCAGCCATCATCACTGGCCCAGCTGTCCAGCTGCTTTTCCTCCCGGTATTAACCACAGGTTAAGCTTTCAAGGGAACTCGAAGGCAGTTGTTCACTGACACCAGGGGTTCTTGGCCTTGGCCACCTATGAGAATCTCCCGGCGGGGTTGACATTCCAGATCCTGGATCTGCGGGGCCAGACATCACACCTCAGTGGGGCTCTAAGCCCTCGGGGGCCTTGCGGGTGTGGCGAGCTGGAACCACTGATTCACAGACCGCACTTGTGACTGCGGAGCTTCTACCTCCCAGACTCCACACTGAAATATCAAATTGTCACCCAGATCTCCTACTGGGCCCCGGAGTGTCTGCATCACAACCAGTGGCAGTGTGAAGTCATCCCCAGGTGAAGCACTGAGCGACAGAGTCCGAGCCCCTGGAAACCCACAGCTCCCGCCAGTCCTGGAGGGAGGGTCCCAGGCCCCAGGGAGGCGGGGCTCTAGGGCTCGAGCGGGTGCCAGGTGCCAGGTCTCCAGGCTCCTGCTTCCTGCCCCAGCACCTCCCAGACCCCGGCACAGAGCCCAGCCCCAGGGTAGGGCAGCTCGGCCAAGGGCAGGGCGGTGAAGCGAGGGCACATGCGGGCTCCCAGCCGTGAGCGCCCATTGTGGGGTGATGCCCGCTGGTCCCTCAACCACCAACGGAAGGAGGGAAGAAGCTACGTTCCCGTTTAGATCTTAGAAACAAGCAACCCATAGGGGAGAAGGCGGCCTCGCTCTAGGCGGGCCCACCTCTCACCTTCCGCCTGGAGGGGGCACCGTCCCCACTGCTTGGCAGGCCTGACTGCCATGTGTGGGCACACGCAGAACAGGGCTCTGAGGCCTGGATGCCTGGCCCACTGGAACACAAGAAGCCTTCTTATTTACAAACACAAACACTCACTGCACATGCTAACGTGGACTGCTGTTAAATGTGGACTCTTCTTAAATGAGTGCAGAGGCAAAATATCCCAGGTTTTTCATAGCTGAGCCATAGGCCACAGACCCCAGCACCTTTATCAAGGCTTCCTACCACAATGCTAGTGGGAACATTTCTGGAAAAACCAGCATTCCATCCCTCCCACCTCCCCCTTGAAAATAAGAGAACTGAAACCACAAAGGGAAAAGATTTTATCCAAAGACCGCCCCCCTTTCCTCCCTTAAGCCCCATTTTACAGTAAGAGACCAGAGCGAGGGGGCTCAGCCCACCCTCCCTGCTGGGGAGACAGCCAAGGTCAGAACACCACTCTCCACGCTCCAGGCAAATACACTTCCATGGTGCCAAGCCTGCTTTCTACTGCAACCCCACATCAAAGTGGGACCCATTACACCTTGAAGGTAAAATACTAGCAGACTTACGCCAGGATGGCTTCACTAGGAGGTGGGAAGGTAGAAAGTATGCACAAAACTCAAAAATATGCTCTAACCTACATTTAAAATCACTGAAAAATTTGGCCTTTTTATGTAAACGGTAATATAGACAAATATTTTGAACACCCCACATTTTAACTCCCAAAATCACTTTTTAAAAAGACTTCTTGAATATGGCCTCCCCCTGCCCAATCTTACCACTCCCAGACCCCACAACCAACCAGTTAGCCATCAGGTTAAGGAAAAGAAAAGACATTCAGTTAAGGAAAAGAAAAGACATTCAGTTAAGGAAAAATGTGTATACCCACCATTTAATTGTATACTTGAGGTTTGGTTGACTGACTGTGCTATCATCTAGGAAAATAGTCGAGCAGGAGCTGTATTTCCTTCCTATTTGTCCTGGAGGATGCTAAAAAACAATGGCAACAAGACAAGGACAATTAAATAGGGCTCAAAATTCTTCCAAGGAACATCATCCCCTTCACCTTGAGACCAGCCTATAGAGGAAAAGTGTCTTGGTGAGAAATGTTAACACTACCAGCAAGAACAGTACAAACCCACTTCCTTCCTACAATGAAATTCCATGTTCTTCCACAAAGAAAAGTCACCACCACCACTCCTGGCCCCCAGCCTCCATCAGAACAGTACACTCTCGCAATCGAGCATCAAAGCGTGTGCTGCAGAGTCCGTAAAATCACTGAGAAACAAGAAGTATGCGCTCATCACATCAATGAAAGCCCTTGCTGAAGGCGGCATCCTGGATTGAGGCACGAGGATCAAGACAAGAGTCCACTGCACCCATTTTTTCTATTCTTGGGATACAGTCGATTTGGGGACCATGGAAAATGCAGCCAATGTTCATTTAGAATCTCCGAATCTTGAATTTCAGGAGGTGAAGATAAAAATAAGTGAAAGTTATCTGATGCTTTTGAAAATACTACCAATGTATAAGCTTCAGGTAGGGTGCCTGTGCAGTCTCATGCCTGGTTTTTTCACAGCTACATAAATTTTGAGCTCTTTGGAAAACTTCAGAACTAAGATCTACTTCTGAAATATACTGTTAAAGAACAAAGAATTTAAAGAATTTAAATTATACTCGGATGACATCTAATTGAATAGTAAGTCGATTTTTGGCAATTATGTGGGCAATATGATTAGTAGACATCAATCTGGATAATTCTAGCTCAAAGCATGTTAGAAAAAAAATAATAAAATCATCCAAACAAGTCTCCACTTGCCTGGTGTTATGCTGACAATCTAAGTGTCATTTTCAGCAACCAAAAAAGATAATTCCTTAAGGATAACAACACTGCCTGCCTCATGTGCCCACCCCCAACGAAGCCCTCAGTATCCATGGTTTATGAACATGAAGGGAGCTTTAAAGCCCATCAGAGACCAAATGCCCTGTTCGATACTTTTAACATTTACTTCTTATTTAATAAGGTTTCCCGGGACTTCCCTGGCGGTGCAGTGGTTAAGAATCTGTCTGCCAATGCAGGCGACACGGGTTCGAGCCCTGGTCCGGAAAGATCCGACATGCCGCGGAGCAACTAAGCCCGTGTGCCACAACTACTGAGCCTGCGTGCCACAACTACTGAGCCCACGAGCCACAACTACTGAAGCCTGCATGCCTAGAGCCCGTGCTCCACAACAAGAGAAGCCACCACAATGAGAAGCCCACGCACCACAAGGAAGAGTAGCTCCTGCTCACCACAACTAGAGAAAGCCCATGTGCAGCAACGAAGACCCAACGCAGCCAAAAATAAATTTAAAAAAAAAAAAAAAAGAGCAAATCTCCCAAAGAGGCAAAAGCAAGGTTTAGAGTATTTAAAATTTCAGTTCCTGGATCACACTCACTTCATTCCTTGACTTCTATGGCTTAATACTCATGAAAAAACTATATCCATACTTAAAACACTGGAAAGACTTTCATCAGTTTTGCTATTGAACTTGGAAAAGTATACAAAATTTACCTATAAATCGAATGAGCAATAACAATAATAACATCAACATAGTCAGCTGTTGCTGAAATCAGTTTGCAGATCACCTTCCCGTTCAGTCTACCACGTGAACAGGTAGACAGGAGTCATTCTACAAGATCGGAGAAGTAAGACGTCAAGGCTTTTTCAAGGCCCCCCATTTATCAGGTGGTAGATCTAGGGCTTGAACAAAATTCTTTTGGCTCCAAGTCCAGCTAACAATGTGACTCTTGCTTAACTGATAAATAACACTCTCTAGTTACTTTATTCCTTCACAAAGTTTTTACAGCTATCACCTGTCTCAATATTAAGACAAATACTGTGATTGTTTTGCTGAGGGTAAGGGAGGCTGGCCATTCAACTCCTGATTCATTCTGTTTTAATATCTTTTTTCTTTCCCCTTTAACTTAGAATGATCAATTCACTTTAGGCATGCTGTCGTCGAGGGGAGGAGGATGTTACAGAAAAATTAGGCCAAAGCAAAAGCCATGAGTTTCCCCTAAGTTTCTGGGGGGTTGATTCCGGACTCCCAGCCACCTACAATGCCACCCACAATTTATAATCAGAGACTTCCACATTTTAGTTAAAAGATTCATTAATTAGCTAACCAAAACGTCAGCAAATTTTAAATAAACTACAAACTTTAAATAAAGCCCTTTACACAAGCCTTTCTAAAATACCTAAGCATCTCTATTGTAATGTATTAAATTTTCCTATAACTGTTGATCTAATTACATCTAAAACACAGGTGCTGATTAGAATATTAATCTTTATAATTTGCCCTAGCTCAGCTTACTGTTAAAAGTCCCCCAAGGGGTTTATCCTCAAATGGTTTCAAGCTTTAAAATCTATAATAATTCTTTTAGAAGCAGCCTCCTTTTACTTTTTAAGTCTCTCTCGGCAAATTCACAGCCAGGGAAAGGCCCCCTCTTTTCCAGCCAGGGGTTCCTTCTCTACTGCCCTCTCCCTGGCGACTGTTCCCAAAGTCAGCCTCTTTCACTTGCTAACACGTGCTGCTGGCTAACGTGTTTCTGGAGCCAGAAAACCCTTGTTTCTCTCCACCTGGTGGAAGTTATTTCCCTGTTGTGATCATCTTCCCTCACCTCTCCTTACATGGCTTACCTATGGCCACTGCTTTTTAGCAAATAGCAGCCTCTTTGTAGATCATCTTAGCAACATGTACTAAGCAGGTTATTCAGACACTTAAAGGAGAAATTAAAGAAACAACGTCCCTCACGATAAAGCAAATAAAAACCAAGAAGGTTTTATAAATAAGGGCAAAGTATAACGGTCATTCCAGAGTTCAACAACAAATTAAATTACAAATTTTAGTTGGGCCCAAATTCAGAAAAGAGTGTTCCCTCTGACTTCAGATAAATAAGTTAAACAACTTCTGTCCGGGTGGGGCTTGGCGAGACCATCTGAGAAGCACAGAGGAGGAGAGCTGGGAGGGCAGCTCTGAAGCCAGTCCCCTGGGCCTCAGTGCTGGCTCCACCGCTCATCTGGCTGATTCTTTGTGCCTCACTTTCCTCATCTGGAAAATGGGAGTGATAAATAGTACCTCCCAGGTGTGGTTATCGAGTACACTAAACCAATTACAACAGAGCCTGGCACAAACGTGGTAAAACACTCAATAGACTGTACTGATTATTATTATTGCTACTTATCTTTTCTCTACTGCTCTAACTTATGACACCCAAGTGTCCCCAAACCTAAAAAGCACAGCTGGTTTATTAGCCTAATTGAAGCTGCAGGTAATTTCACTCAAATTCTATTTCAGTTGGTTGCAACGGCACATTCCAATGGCTCCTCCTGTCGCGGGCAGAGCTGAAATCTACTCTGCAATGTGGTCTGCAGGGTCATGCTGCTACCCTGCTCATCTGCCACATAAGGCAGCACAGAAATGTCTTTTATAGGAATAAGCACACCTGAGCACATTCCAACAACTGTGTGCTTCCGCTTTTTGTGTCGGGAGGTGAGAGGGTTCACAGGGGAAAGAGGACACTCTGAGTCAGGATGCACAGCATGGGGCAGGTCACTGGGACTGTGCACACCGCAAAGCGTGAGGTCAGCAACAGCATGTGAGACAGATGTGCAGACTGGCACGAGGAGGGCGCAGCTCTGCCCACGAGCCACCCTCAGAACTGCCTCTCCCTCCAGCCCACTTTAAAGGGGCTGCAGTGACCAGCGGAGGCGGTCTCCGCCCCACCCTTCCTCTTGTCTGCAGGCTCCTCGGCTGACCTGCTAATGAGGGGGGAAGTGTTCCAGCGCACCCAGCAGGCGAAGAAATGGGGGTGAGGGTTTACGGAAGGAGTTCTTCAAATCTCTCAACGCTCTATGTCCAGGTTTATACAGCTTTCAAAAAATAAAATAGGGCACGGTAATGTTCAGCGTATTTTCCTTAAGACATAGCTTGTAATTTCACATATGCTTTACACTGATTCTTCAAAACTTGAGAGGGCCAGGGAAGAGGCCACTGCTTTAGGAATCTGATAAAAACTACAGACCTTCTCTTTGACCCTTAGAACACGGTTCACGCACATATATACTGACATTGCCCAAGAAGGCATCACCAGTCTCCCACAGGCCGAGCGTGGAGGCCCTTGAGTGCAAGGGCCTGGCTATGAATTTCTTTCCAACTGCATTTTGTCCAGATTTTCAAAGGGCAGAAAAGACAATATTATGGCTTTAAGTCTGTTTAGCACAAAGCTTCAGGGCCAAGTACTTCAAGTTCTACAAATACTTAAATGCAGGCAGTCTAGAAATCCTGAGAAAACCCCCCTGAGAAGTCAAATACTTCAATCTTGTTCTCGATACGAGAATCGATAGCACGCTTATTTGGTAACACGCCTACTTCATCAAGGGGCAGAAGTTTACAGGGCAAGGAGGTTGTGGCTCTAACTCTCCTGGTGGCTGGGCGCCACAGTCCTGGGGGTGCAGGTTGGGGTCGCCATGGGGCAGGGGTGGAAGGAGGCTGGCTGCACCCGCTGCTCAAGGAAGAAAGATCAAGTATCTTTGATGCCTAGCCAGCAGGTCAGGGAGATGCTGCTCAAAATGGCCAAAAGACTAGAGCTGGACTTTTTAAAATTAAAGTGTTGTCAAATTTATCCTTTCTTAGAGCGTCGAAAGAACGTGCAGACTCCACTGGACCTATAAACAATGAGGGAGAGGAAAGAGTGTGTGGAGGCAGACAGCCTCATGGAAAACAGCTGTACGCTTATTCAAATGGGACTGAGTTAGGAGAGCAAGCAAGTCTCCTGGGGGAGCGGGTAGGAGGGAAGGATTAGAAATGTAAAAGAAGTGCTCCCGTGGACCTGAGTGGGGTCTGCTGCCGTATCGTCCACACACATCTTCCCAGGATCGGCAGCTGTCTGGGGCTTCTGGACAAACACTGGCCCCGGGGAGAAATGCCAAGCCGTGCTCGTCCAGTCACAGACCCCACAGAGCACGAGTGCACTGCAGCGTTCTTCACATTCTTCCATGTGCGAACAAGATTCACGGACCATTTCCCCATCACAGACACAGTATGACAGCTCTCTGCGCTGGACAGTCATTATGAAGAACACAGGGAAACAGCTCCACTTACATGGTTAATGAAGAGACTCTTGCGTTTTTCTCTCACTGTGAAAACAAAAGATGCAACAGAAATGTTACTCGCCTGCGTGCCAAACCCTTGCAGGCTGTTGAGGACGGGCCTCTGCGTCAAGGTCCCATCCTTCCACCAACCAACGTGCCCAGATGCTCAACTTACTACATAAGAAATGCAACCTGCACAAATGCAGATCTGACCTCGGCTAGCTAACAGAGCAAAACCTAAACCCACTGACAACATGGCACCCAACAAAATCACTGCAGCCATAGTTAACTGAGGGGTAACAGCTTTCTAAGAACTAAATAAAGTAGCAACTAGTAAATCTCATAAAACTTGCATGCATCCACTAATTTAAGATGATCAACAGATAACAGGACTATTTATTTCTAACCCAACCAGACCCATAAACGTCCATACTATTTGGGTGAAATATGATAACAACAATACCCATAACAGCATTAAAATACAGGACAGTGTATGTCGGAAGCATTATTGGTCATGGAATCCAATTACTCTCCGTGCTGGTGCAGGGGAGGAAAACCGGCTTCTGTGGAGGCCGCGCAGAGCATCCTGCCCCCTCAGGGAGGCTGATCCAACTCACAACAAAAACACCGCCCCTTCTGAAATGCTGTTCTCACGCTCTGTGTGCGAGGTGTGGTCTGCACCCAGCCTTCCGTGCCCCAGATCCCAGTGTTTCTCAAAATGGGGGCCCCTCAGCCCCAAAGATGTAGAAGGGGGACAGGGAACCCAGAGGAGCTTTTTGACAATGTAGTAACATTGAGTTTTGCATTTTCTTTCCTGAAGACTTACTTTTGAGAATATATACTAATCAATCAACACAGGTAATGAGCAGGCCACTGGAGAGGACAGAGATATATTTAAATCAAAAGGGAAGCTAGGAACACTAGTTGCGAGTGTTCGAGGAAAAGGGCAGGTGGGACTCTTTCATTCAACCTGGATTCGATTCCCTGTCCGTGCCTGGCAAAGAGGTGAGGCTGCTCTAGAGGGCGCATGAACGCTGGTGCTTCCCCAGGCTCCCGAGCGCGTTGGGTTAGACCAGGCGCCTCCAGATGACAAGAGCAGTGGATACAAGTGACAGTCATTCACATGGCTGGTAAAGCCTTTCAGGTGTACTTCCCAGAAACTCGAAAGTGCGGAGCTCCTACAACCAGGTGAGAAACTCTTTGGCAAATAAGTGGACTCCAATTCCTTACTGTCAACAAAACTGAAGACTGAACTGCAGCTATCAGGAATTATTTTGGATGATAAATCCCTTGGAGTTTTTTGACATATAAACCAAATAGAGTAGAAAGAATTTAGTGATTAACAAAACTCCTTCCATCCCCACCTATTGATGTGTATAAACAAAACTCTTCAGCACTTACACATCCATAAAAACAAGAAGATCTGATGACTAGCACCTCGTTCCAGCTACATGTAATAGTCATACACAGAAACATCTCAGTAAGAAATGTTTTTCCAAAAATTATTTCACTTTTCTGTTTAATAGTTATTCATTAACGTTTTAATGCTTGTATTGTTTTGATCAACTGGGAACTAACAATAATGATACCACAATCCAGAATTTATTTATAACACTGAGAGACTTATAATTATGAGAAATAAAAATTAAATTCAAGTGAGATCCATATTTTCATAGAAGTATGATAGTGTGACAAGTGAGTTTTAGAAATCGAATATATTACATTAGGATAAAACTCTATGAAGAAAATGGCACGGAAATACAAGTTCAAGATGAAAGGAGTGATATGAAATTTCCAACTGTTAAAGAAGAGCGTGTTCATACATTTTTAAATGACTGCTGATGGTGGATTACCAAACCACCATGGTATTAAGATATTATTTGAAACATTTTTTAAAAGAGGGACAGTTTTATTTTAAAATACCAATGTTTACATCAGAAATTACATCCTTTGATAGCATGAAAAATTGGTATGGTCAACATAAAAATGTTTAAAGGAGTTCATAGTTTTTAAAAGTTATTTTCCATGGTTTATAGCATGAAAATCAGCAGCATAAGAGCTTTAGGCTCCTACAGATTCTTCAATATCTCACTGCAAAAGCATCCCCTGTGGAAACTGGGAAGCTGTGGGGAGACACACAGAGCGACTGACGGGGAACTAGAGAGACAGGCACCCTAAACAGGGCACCCAGGACCATGATAAAGAGAACTGGGACCCTCACAGGCACAGGGTTCGGCTGCCTGCAAATGTCTGACTACAGGAGAACTAAAAGGCTGGTCCTCTCATCATGCAGGAGTTCAACACTGCCAGGAACAAAAGCAGGACCCCAAAGAGAGGAAGGCCACAAAACGTTTCTCAATGTCAGTGTTTCTGAATGACTGTGCAAAGAAAACCAGAGCTCATATTTTAATTTCTGAATTTTAGTCTTTCTACTTTGGCTTCAAGTCATTCAAGGGACAAGTTGCTTTTATTCCTTTAAATATTTCAAGGAACTCCTGAAAAACACACAGATCACACATTCACATTCACACACACACACACACACACACACACACACAGGTTTTTATTTTTGTCCAACTTCTTTCTTAAAGCAAAGAACTTTTCTAAAAACCAAACTAATTAAAATAAAAAAATACACTTTGACTGTTTTCTCCTAATACTTAAAAGAGTAGGCTCTCATGTCTTTGAAAACGGCAAATTAAAATGGAATAGAAAAGGAAAAGACAAAATCAACTGCAATTCTCCCCCACAAGCAGAAATGAGAGCACGAAAAGGCCAGGCTGAGCAGACTAATCTCTCACAGGCACCTCCTCTCCCACTACAAGGAGCCCTTGGTCCTTTCTTTGTTGAGTGGTTCTCATACAAAGAAAGTCCACACTGACATCTCATATGTGTGAGGAAATGACCGAGAGAGCAGTCCGTTGGGCTTGGGACAGGACCTCCCTAACTTCAGCCAGCTGGGGAGGTCTGATCAGGAACGCCTTCCGTGATCACAGTCAGCCCAGCCTAAATCTCTTTGCTATTCAGAGGGAAAAGGAACTTAACAGCCAGGAAGCTCCTAATGACTTAACGCAGGCACATCTAAAGCAGAATCACGGAACAGCTGGTGGCAGGGAGCGTGGCAGGCAGAGCCTGGCTGCCAGGCCGAGTGCTGAGGAAGGAAGGAGGACGAGGGTCTTCAGAGCAGAGAGCTGTGAAGGCCGTGGTCCGGACGGAGCTGCCCCAGCATAACTGCCATGGCCCCATCCATGGTCTCCCACCCAGAAGCCTATCCTGAACTGCAAAGGAGCACATCGACCTCAAGAAGAGATCACCAGATTCAAATGAAAATGTGTGCTTATAAGCTCACATTACAACACTTCTTCCAAGGTTGGGGTCAGGGGGGCACAACTGGAGCACGTGGAACCCACAGGTTTTAACTGCTCTAGTACTCCTGGAAGTGGAGGGAGTGCTGCAATGGCAATGGAAGTTTACCCAAGTGAAGACAGATCACAATCCAATCAAGAATGTCTCCTGGCTTTGTCTTTCCCTCCTTTCAACCACCTAGGGTGAACACATCCTCTGTATCAGGCAGAGCAAGGCAAAGGGATACTGAGATCCAATATCACACGTTCCGTTCCCTCCAGGAGCTCGTTGGTGATACACATGAGGAAATAGTTTTAAATACCACAATATGGTTCAGATATGAAGAAATATTCACAGGGTACCCTCAGGACCACTTAATCTAGCCTGAGGGGTCAAGAACACCTTCAAGGAGGAAGTGATAGCAGAAATGAGCCTTGAAGACTGAAGAGATGAGCTGTGTGGAAGACAGAAGGGAAAACCCAGCTAAACGCAAAGGAGCAGGGGGCGAGTGGCACCCTGGGGTGCCGCAAGCGATCCAGCGTGGCGGACACAGTGCAAAAGGAAACAGACTGGAAACGACGGCGGAGGACGGACCTCCAACGGCCTGTATATCACGCTAAGCCGTTTGGAGTTTAACATCAAGGCAACTGGGGAACCACAAAAAAATTTTAACAAGGAAGTGACATAATCAGATCTGATTTACAGAAAGTCTCTTCATCTAGCAGCAGCGTAGACACAGGACTGGGAAGGGAAAAGGTCAAAGGCCAGGCCACAGGCTGCGGCAGGAATCTAAGTGAGAAATTATGGACGGAGGTGGCAGCAACAGGCATGGGAAAGAGTAGTCAGATTAAGGTGACACTGAAGAGGTAAAAACTGATACACTTTCGATTAACCTGGATGCAATGGTGGCTGATAAATGTTTAACAGATGCCTTTTAAATAAAAGAAGAAGAAGAAGAATGCCCTGACTTGTAGCATTTGCCAATTTCCATGCTGTAAACACTGCCATCATGGCTGTTTTGAACTCCTGGCCTGCTGTCACTGATCCTGGAGCTGGAAGAAACGAACATGGTCGGCTCCAGCACCACAGCCAGCAGGCAAGCACCAGAAGAGGGAAGGGCCTTCTCTGGTCTGGGGAGAGGGAAAGGCAGGAGGTGAACCCCAGTTACTAAGTTCTGTTTGGGACACACTGAGTTAGAGGAACCAATAGCCTTCAGTGTAAAAGATGTCCAGCAGCCAGTTGGACAGACGGAGTTTGAATACTGCAGAGCAGTATCTGGCTGGACATTCTAGTTGACACGGAAGCCGCAAGGAGCTGTACGCAGGCCAAAAAGATAAGAGGGTAAAAGCACATAACCCTAGAAAACACTAACATCAGAGGGATAAATGGAGAAGCTGATTAAGATGTCTGAGAAGCACCTTAAAGAAACAGGGGGGTTCTCAGGACCCATTTCCAAATAGCCAATTCTCTGTGATCAACTCACCAAAGAATGAAGTCTTTAAAGTTACCAAATTTACCTATTTTAAAAAAACCTATTTCTTTTCATCATCTATAAGGCAAGTGTTCATTAGTTGGACTTGTCTTCAGCAATACGGCCTGTGTGAGCAAGTGCCACACGAGAGCAGGAGCCACCGGAGGCCGTGTCCTCAGCAGCCTCAGCGGTCACGCCACAGAATGGGGGAAGGGAGAAGGCGGCCAGTGGGAAAGCAAAGGGAAAGGGAAGGAGGAGGCAGCACCAGGGCTTTCACTCGGCAGGTGGGAGACGGTGTCAGTTATTTTTCCTTTTCTTGTTTTTAACCTGTGAGACCCAAGTAGGTTTACACTGAAAGGAAAGAGCCAGCACTTGAGAAACTGAAGCAAAAAACAGAAGGATCAGAGTCACTGATACCCTGATGATCCAGACAGGAGAGGAAGGGAACGAGAGGTGGAGCAGAGGTGAAGGGGAAGCTGCAAGTCCCTGACTCACACCTGGGGACGCTGTTAGGTCAGAGAATCCTGCCATCCCTCTCCCGGTGGCAACCAAGATATGTGTCATCTACTTAGAGGCTCTAATGCCATTCCACACAAATCTAGGTAGAAAAATTTCTGACTGATGTTGGTCTGTACCCTAAATTCACAGGAAGCAAGAACCAAATATGAAAATATGCCAGTCGTGTAACTTGTTTTCACAGCACTACATTCAGCGCAAAAAATTGCTTCTGATTCCCATTTTTCATTGTCCCAAACCCTCACCCCATCGCCACTTTCCTGCCTGGCAATACCTACCCCTCCCAATGGGCTCCCACTTCACCAGGTGAAGAAAAAATGTCTTGTTTTGTTTTTACCCAATACGTTCTAAACTTATTTCACAAGTATTTGATACCTACGATGACTTATTCTCACTCTTGGAAACACTGTTTTTTTAATAAATGCACCAAATTCTCTCAAATCAAGTCAGTGGCCTGCTTAATTAAAGAGCGCCAATATTATATCAGCATTATACTACATCAAAGTTGTCACCTAACCATAACTGAGGAGTTATCAGTTCTTATAAATGAACTTACTGTCTTAAATATGTTTATTTTTTAGTCAGTTTAGGACTCCGTCAAAATTAGAGCTGAGCAATTTGCCAGAAGAGTCAGGGCTAGAATCACTAGGGCTCCAGCACTGTAATATAACATCTTCATCACTGTATCATCATTTAACAAATTCCTCCCACTACTCTTTTTTTTTCTTTTTTAAAATTTATTTATTTTTGGCTGCGTTGGGTCTTCATTGCTGTGCAAAGTCTTTCTCTAGTTGTGGTGCTCAGGTTTCTCCTTGCGGTGGCTTCTCTTGTTGCACAGCATGGGCTCTAAGCGCACGGGCTCAGCAGTTGTGGTGCACGGGCTTAGTTGCTCCATGGCCATGTGGGATCTTCCCGGACCAGGGATCGAACCCATGTCCCCTGCACTGGCAAGCGGATTCTTAACCACTGCGCCACCAGGGAAGTCCCCTTCCGCTACTCTTTTATACAGGAATCCAACTGAGAGACTGTGTTCACCATACTGTGTGTTTTCTCTCTCCTTTACAGTGAGATTAGCCAAGGGCTGAAAAGAGTGGAAAATCCCCCAGGAGAAATTCCATGCCACAGAACAAACTGGTTAGCAGGAGTCTGACAGAAAGAAAACATCTACCCCTAGTGTACAGGCTCAATTCGGTTCTCAAATGACACAACAGAGACAATGGCGCTTTAATTTAGGGTTATATTATACCTTCTTTTACATACTAATTCTTCTGATCTTTAGAGAATTTATGCAAAGATCAATTTTTAAAGGAAAATTTCTGATTCTCGGGGTAGAAACTACTTAGAACCAATCCAGCTGATTGGCAAAATGAGGACAGTTGCTTCAAACAGTAAATTCTAAAAGCATAACTATAAAATAAAGAAACCCCAAGGAAACCACCACCAAACAATATCCTTAGGGGTCACTAAAGGGGATTCTATTTTTATCCTGGGAAATCAAGACAGGCTAGTTGCCAACGTAAGTCTTCTTTAAAAAAAAAAAGAAAGAAGCATAAATATATCAGTAACCTACCGTCCGTCTGAGATTTACTGAGGAATATTGTGCTGGCCCGAGGATGGTCTGAAGGATTGAATTCCATGTTCAAATCTTTAAAGAAAGAAAAAGAAAATATATGAATATCCATCTGATAACTAAAGGGAGTCAAGATTTTCAATCTTAAATTACTAATACATTCAAGGATTCTGGAAAAAACCAACAGTTACTGTGCTAACAGATTCTTCTAGGTTCAACTGAGAACACTGCTATTTAGAAACTTGAGAAAGTCATACAAAAAATTAGACACTTGGCTGGAGATCTATTAGCCGAAAACTCCATTTTCTTTTAAAAAGTCTGCTCTGCACCCAGGATACTACAGAATAGCAGGACAAAGTCCTAACACGTAATTAAGGAGAGTTATGTGCTACAACTGACTCATCTAAACCCCCAGTTAAGCGAGTGATATTTCCTTGTTAAAGTGACTAAAACAGAATACCTCAGCCAAATCAGCATCTACACACTCTGCTTAATCAAGACTGTCCTTTTCTGAAAACTTAATCCTTTAGAGCAAAAGCTCAAGTTGGCCATCTGTGGGCATAACCTGGGCCATGGATGTAAGTTTTGTTTGACTCATTCATTTTCTTTCCTTTGTAAAAAATTTGAGCCAATAGATAATGATTTTTACATTTCAAACACAGACCACAAAGGAAAAAAGAAGGTCTGTGTTTCCAGCTTCTCTTGAGAAATCAGATCATTGGCAACACCAGGCCCCACCACAGCAGTCACAACTGACAGGACCTGAGACCCCAGCGCCCCCAAGCGCCCAGTCCTCACCCTCTGCCTCACTTCGTACCCCTTCTTCCCCCACTGGCAAGTGGCTCTGTAATCCTGCCTTAGAACAGTCTCCAAGGGCTACAGGCTTGTCAGTCCAGTATAAACAATTAGAATCCGATCACAGAAGAGTTCTTCCAATTAAAACAAAAACAAAAAGATTCCACAGGGAAAGAATGGCTAAGCAAAACAAAAGAATAAAGTTAGAGGAGGGAAGAGAGAAGATCAAAAATAATGGAGGGACTTCCCTGGTGGCGCAGTGGTTAAGAATCCGCCTGCCAATGCAGGGGACACAGGTTCACGCCCTGGTCTGGGAAGATCCCACATGCTGCAGAGCAACTAAGCCCCTGTGCCACAACTACTAAACCTGCGCTCTAGAGCCCACGAGCCACAACTGCTGAGCCCACGTGCCGCAACTACTGAAGCCCATGTGCCTAGAGCCCGTGCTCTGCAACAAGAGAAGCCACCGCAATGAGAAGACCGCGCACCGCAACAAAGAGTAGCCCCTGCTCACTGCAACTAGAGAAATGCCCATGCGCAGCAACAAAGACCCAACACAGCCAAAAATAAATAAATAAATGAATAAATAAATTAAAAAAACAAAAAAAAAACCGGAAAGTCAGAATGGTCTTCAAATCAGCTTCCAACATCAGAATGAAAACTATTTTGAGTTCCATTACTTCCGTAAATTTGCAAAGAAATCTAATCAACACCAATAAAACCAGATGGTATCTATCCTTAGTTTAATAGCTAATCCAGTCAAAGATAAAAGGAAAGAAAAAACAAGGATGGCCACATGTATCCAGGAGGCAACACCTGTCACAGAGACCCCTCGGCAGACCTCTGAGGTGAGGCCTCTTCCTACATCAGCCGATGGCTCGTTGCACTACAGCTGCTCACCTCCCGCTGGGGGCTTGAGGAAAGCGACACCTGAATCGCAAACGCTATCTTTATTATCTGGTCCTTCTTCTGTAACAAGTATTAAAGTTATATATAGTGGTTTCACAGCTGAAGGCATTAAGGGATTCTGATGGAAGGAGAAAGACAGAGGGAAACAATTTTTCAAACTTGCTTCCATTTGTACTAGATAAAGTTAGGCCAGAAATTTCTGGTAAAAATGAGTCTGTGAGGAGCCTGACCAGAATGCTCGCTTATGTCCCGGGTGGTTTCCTGAATAGGTGACAGGCCAGGTATCATTTCTACCCATTCAATGATACAGAGCAAGTCAGGAAGAGTTCAGAGGAGCCTTCAAGCTCTGGGCTTGACGTGATGTCACAGATGAGGCGAGTGAGGCCAAGAGAGCTAAGTGTCGAGCGGGGTGATAATAGAACGTGGGTTGGGAGCTGTGGTCTCCAGAGGCAAGTCCAGAGTTTCCCCACCGTCCCTGTTAGGCCAGACCTTGCTCAGATCCCCAGTGCCCCAAAAGGACTGGAGCCTGGAACAGGAGGGAGGTAGAGGCTGATGCGGAAGGAAATCCAGAAGTCCCTAAAGCTGGCTTCCAAGTTCTCCCTAGAATTTAAGTTTTAGGATCTAGATCCTAGATGAGATAACCAGGAAGTTTCCACAAAGAGAAAAATCAAGGACTTGTTTCTGGACACAGGGCAATGCAATGTTGCTGAGGGAAACAGATCATCAGTTAAATTTTATGTGAAAGCACATCCAAATGTTTACACTTGTTAGGGGGCAACATCTCACGAGCTGCCAGGACATTACTTAAAAAAGGATTTAACAGCAAGTTGGTGTGCATTTTCTCCAATCCTAAGCAGATTCATATTCCGTAACTGTGGCGTGCACAGTAAACCCTACGCCCAGGTGCAAGCCAACAGGCCAAGTTCCCAAGCTCGTGCAGGCCAGGCCTGAAGGGACAGAGTGCTCGGGGCGCCCTTGCTGTGAAGGAGGGCCAGCCACAGAGGCCGATTACCTAGCCTGACTTAAATATGCAAAATGGCACCAAACAAAGGTACAAGGAACTGCCAGGTGTTTCCTAAGACAGAGAGCAGCCCCAGACCTTGAAGAGAATACAGAAAGTTATTCACAGTGTGTGCTTTGGCAAGGGAACTCCAACTTTGGGGGGAACAAAAATGGGAAAAGGCAGCCTTCTCACAAGCCAAGCAAAATAAACCTGCTGTGTCACTCAAACTTACACTCCGAAGTCATGATAAACCGCTACTTTAGCCATGAAGAAATAAGTCCCCACGCTGCAGTCAGGGATTGGGCACAACAAACTAAACTGGAGCACATTCCGAGGAAGGCGACGCTCCCCGTTGGCTCAGGGATGCTTCTGAATTGCAAGAATTAAAAAGAAGAAATTCACAGGCTATTATGCTTAAAATTAGAGATTATGGATGAAATAAAGCACTCTGCTACAGTCGGTTCTGACAGTATAGTACCTATTTTGAAGTCACCACCATGTCAAGTACTCCTCCGCCCCCCAAGCCCCTCCTGGAGACTCCCAGTGCCCCAGCTCTCCCCCAGACGGGCCTTCCCAGAGCACACACAGCTCCCACCTGCCCCCATCGAGCTCCTGAAGTACAAGAGTACTAACCCACCCAGAAGAGGAGTAACTTATAAATTTTAAATATTTACTTGGCTGGGACTTCCCTGGTGGTACAGTGGTTGGGAATCCACCTGCCAGTGCAGGGGACACGTGTTCGAGCCCTGGCCCGGGAAGACCCCACATGCCACGGAGCAACTAAGCCCGTGCGCCACAAACTACTGAGACTGTGCTCTAGAGCCCGCGAGCCACAACTACTGAAGCCCGCGCGCCTAGAGCCCGTGCTCTGCAACAAGAGAAGCCCCCGCTCTCCTCAACTAGAGAAAGCCTGCACGCAG
This sequence comes from Stenella coeruleoalba, assembly GCF_951394435.1. NCBI lineage: Eukaryota > Metazoa > Chordata > Mammalia > Artiodactyla > Delphinidae > Stenella > Stenella coeruleoalba. The sequence continues at coordinate 164,149,915 of NC_137147.1, forward strand.
CAACGAAGACCCGACGCAGTCAAAAACAAACAAACAAATAAGTAAATATTTACTTGGCTGTGTGCCATTTCAGTGTCGTATGAACAGACGTCACTGCCCTTACTGAAGAGTGAATCCCCATCCCTGAAAGACCCCGAGATGAGCTCGGTGGTGACACACATGGGGGCCAACAGCTCTGTAGGAAGGTCAGCACAGCCTACAGGATGACTTACAATTTAGTCACCACTAGTGCACAGGACCAGCTAGTGAACAATGAGGAAAGAAGATTCTGACCAAATCCTGCGAGAAAGAGAGTAGTGTGCTTAAAACAAAAGCACTCAGGGCTTCCCTGGTGGCGCAGTGGTTGAGAATCTGCCTGCTAATGCAGGGTACACGGGTTCGAGCCCTGGTCTGGGAGGATCCCACATGCCGCGGAGCAACTAGGCCCGTGAGCCACAACTACTGAGCCTACGTGTCTGGAGCCTGTGCTCCGCAACAAGAGAGGCTGCGATAGTGAGAGGCCCGCGCACCCCGATGAAGAATGGCCCCCACCTGCCACAACTAGAGAAGGCCCTCGCACAGAAACGAAGGCCAACACAGCAAAAATAATTAATTAATAAACTCCTACCCCCAACATCTAAAAAACAAAACAAAACAAAAAAGCTCTCAAACAAAGCAATGGACTCTAAGAGTCAAAAATTTTACACTGCTTTTTTTTTCCTCCGGCAAGGCTATACAGTTGAATTCGGTTAAACTGAACTCTACGCCAGGTATTGTGTTCAGTCCTGCTGATACCAAAAGACTACTTTGGGGTGGTAACCATGTCTGTGTCTTTACCTTTCCAGTTCTCCACACAAACTATCTCATGGTCATAAGAATGCATTCTTCATTTTCAAAGGGCTATAGTCAATTAATGGTGAGACAAAACATGTATTTAGATGCCTTCATAATGCATCACATGTTATTTCTGTCACAGAGATGCCTTCATAATTAACTGTGGAGGGGTAAATGAGCATCCTATTAGATACCACGAATATCACCACTGGGGGGTGGTCAAGGCCAGTCCAACCTGCCACACTTTTCACTCATTCAACAAACCATCACTGAGCATCTTCTGGGTACCAGGTACTGCTGAGTTCCACATCCTGAAGATACAGAATTGAACAAAACAGATCAAGTCCCTGATCTAGTAGAGTATCCTTCTAAGCTGAAGGTGAGAAGTACCAGTAAAGAAAACAACAAGGATGGAAGACCATCAAGAATATAAATTCTAAAACCCACATCCGGAAAGCTGAAAGCTGAAAGCTGACAATCCTGGAGTTCTAGGAATCATTCATTCCCCAAGGAGAAGCTCAAATGGTGGAGTAAAAGAAACACGTTTTATAATGTGGAAGATCTAGATGTGATAAGATATATATATATATGTGATATGTGATAAGATATGTGATAAGATATATATAAGATCTGCTAGCTCTATGGCCTCGTGCAAACTGCCATCCTATTCCAGGTTTCATTCCCTCAGCTATAAAGCAGGTGAGTAACACCTTACCCGGAGGAGTGCTGTGAGAATAGCAGTTATGCAACAAAAAGCAATAAGCAGGACTCGCGCCACAAAATAGGAGCCCCATAAACAATGCTATTAAAATTTTAGGGTACTGATAAACAGTGTGCCCCAGCATCTGGCTCAGTGCTGAAGACACACGTCAAACCTGGAGACAGTTAAATGTGTTAAAGCTCCGTCATCCAATCTCTGCTCCCTAAGGGGTCCTGACGTTCACAACTTCGGCATTCCCTGCTGGTGACAGAGGTCCTCCTACCTCTTACAATGACAAGATGATCCATCATGACAAGATAAACCAGCCTCTGAGGTGGGGGTACTTCAGTGAGAAAAGGCAGTTTTAGGAAATGTGACAGAATTCCTAGGGTTGACTTCAACCTAATGCTTAGGAAGCAGTTTGGAACCACTTCTTTATGCTGATGATACTTACTAAGACACATGTCAAATTAAAATACTAACAGAACATTCTAAGACTCTATTGCCAGACTATCAGGTGATAACAGAAATACTCAGTCACACTGCTTTCAGTCCATGTTTCAGCTAAGTAAAAGGCATGATAGGATTCCTTTAGTCAAAAGTGAAAATAAATCTAACAGCTGGGAACCTAGTGTAATTAACAATGCAGTCAGCCCTCCATGTCTGCACCCATGGGTTCAACCAACCTTTGGTCAAAAATAGTTGGAAAAAAAAATTCCAGAAAGTTCCAAAAAGCAAAACTTGAATTTGCCACACATAGGCAACTTCTTGTATAACACTTATATTTCATATTTACAATTAGTTATATAAAATTTAACATAGTATTAGGTATTGTAAGTAATCTAGAGAAGACAAAGTATACAGGAGGATGTGGTAGGTTACATGCAAATACTATGCCATTTTATATAAGGGACTTGAGCGTCCATGGATTTTGGAACCGACTCCCAGTGAATACCAAGGGATGACTATATTCTCCCATGCCACATAATGTAGTTTTTTCTGTCCTTTCCACATGTCACACCATTGTTCATCTCAGCTTCTAAGACAGCACCAATGCTATAAAAGATCCGTGTGATAAAATAATGCCTAAGATAAGTGGGAGTCATAATCCATCACTGATGGTTTGGAAATTTAGAAAAAAGGAAAACAGAACAGTGCAGCAAGGCCTAAACTGTGCTGGGTCTAATTTGGATAGACGAGGAAACATAAAAGACAACCTTTGGGGGTTCCCTGGTGGTACAGTGGTTGAGAGTCTGCCTGCCGACGCAGGGGACACGGGTTCGTGCCCCGGTCCGGGAGGATCCCACATGCCGCGGAGCGGCTGGGCCCGTAAGCCATGGCTGCTGAGCCTGCGCGTCCGGAGCCTGTGCTCCACAACGGGAGAGGCCACAGCAGTGAGAGGACCACGTACCGCAAAAGGAAAAAAAAAAAAAAAAAAAAAAACAACCTGGGGCTTCCCTGGTGTCACAGTGGTTAAGAATCTGTCTGCCAATGCAGGGGACACGGGTTCAAGCCCTGGTCCGGGAAGATCCCACATGCCGTGGAGCAACTAAGCCCGTGCGCCGCAACTACTGAGCCCGCGTGCCTAGAGCCTGTGCTCTGCAATGAGAAGCCACCGCAATGAGAAGCCTGCGCACCGCAACGAAGAGTAGCCTCTGCTCGCCTCAACTAGAGAAAGCCCACGTGCAGCAACGAAGACCCAAGGCAGCCAAAAATAAAATAAATACATTTATTTAAAAAAAAAACAACCTGCAAAATCAGAGACTTCCTACCTCCTACCTCCTTTCTCTGCATGGCCAGCCCCAGGTTGATCACTGTTCCAACAAATCATCCAAAAGATGGGCTGTTCACTTCGGCCTCGACAATATCAGTGAGTAGAGCCCAAAGGATTCAAGGATCCTGTGATCCCCTGATAGTTTTGGGAACTCCGTGGTAGAAAGTCAACTTAGATTCGAAGGCCAACTGTGGTCAGCTAACAATCCCAAACTTAATCTTAAGATGATTCCATCAGGTCTGTTTCCTATCTGTAGACAAATATTTGACATGGTCATAATCTCAAACTTTTAATTTCAATTTTAGGTAGTCATATTGCTAAATGTGACTAGGGTCTGCAAAGCAATGATGAAAAGTCAACAAATAACGCCTGTTAATTTTAAATGAGATTGGCTTACTTTTATTTTTTAGTCACTATTGACCCACTGCCTGAAAATCAGTGATTATCTCCATTCGTTAGGGCCAATGAGACCAAAATACAGAGCTTGGCCCCCTGGTTTGCTCCATGCAGTCGCCACCAGGCAAGTCCCAAACCCAGGGGCCCACATCAGCATCCCTATTTATAACTTCTGTAGCTGGTGCTGTGGCAGCAAACTGCTGTTACTACAATTCCAGTTAATTCCAAAGCCATCTTTTGTACCCCCGCCCCCGCCACCGACTTCACGTTTATTCTTTACGATTCTTTACGATTATTCTAACACACTCAGACTGGGTTATTTTCCATTCTCACTCTCCACGTTGATCCGTGAGTACGTGTCCCGGGGTGCACCCCTTTCAGCCTGGGTCTGCGCCGGGACGTATGTGTCTCTGTGTGCACCTCTCTGTGAACACACATCTGACTCCCATTCATGTGCTCTCTGTCTGTCTCTCCATCTCCCTCTTTCCAACCTGTCTCTCAGTCTCTCTTCTACTCACTCTTTTTCTCTCCCCATATGTTTCCTCTGTCCGTCCCTCACCCTCTCTCCAGTCTTTCCACTGTCTCTTTCAAATATTCTGTGTTAACATGAACCAAAGGAGAGAAAGATCCTAACGTTTAAGATTGTTAAACGTTACGACAGATTGTTCCACCAATGCAGCAGACTAGATGACCTAAAAGCTCTCACACTACAAGCACTTAGAAATGTGAGATAAAACATAAGACATCCATTTAAAAGCCTAGAGAGTGTAGCTAGGGAAATGGCCGGAGGCTCTAACCAAAAAGAGAACTGGAGTCTTCCGGCAGAACAAAGGCTTCCCAGCTTTGTGAGCTGGGTCTTGGGCTTCAACCAAGGTGACCACACGTCTTGGTTCACACCTATTACCCTGGTATAATTACTAATTCTATCCTCTTTACTTACAATGTCTTGATTTGGAAGTCACCTTGTTTTAATGTCCTGCAGGATAGGATATAAGCCAGTAGAGTGGATACAAGTTAGAAAAGATGCTTTTATATATGTCTGGAACCCTCGAAGAGCTACAATTACAACAACAACTGAATTAGAAAAAAAAAGTTATCTATGAACACAGATGAAAAAGGAGCTGGGCCTCAGTGGGAGAAATGTCTCCCAGCACCCCAGTAACTGGTAACCACAGGTCTGTCTGTATCTCTAACATGGTTCTGGAGTTCCCCTCTACTCTGCACATGTAGTGCAGGGAACCCTGTGACAAGAAATTTACACCAAACTGGTCACATGCCAGTGAGATCCCTGGGTGCCTGGCAGAAGTAACTGCAAACCGCTCTGGAGAAGCCTGCGTCCCTGAACCCCGCCAGACGATGCCCTCTGAGGACAGGCTCACCATCCCACACGGCAAGACACAGAGGAAACGATCCATCACAAGCAAGGGTCAAGAGACATAACAAATGGCAAGACTGGCCCTAGAGAACCTGCGGTAACAGAGCTGGCTACAGACCATAAAATAAGCGTACATTGCAGTATTTAAAGTCCAGCAGAGAACAAGATAAAAAATGTACAGTTGAAAACTAGAAGACTGAATTCTGGTTTCTGCTTGAGCAAATCATGTTACTTCTCTGAGTCTCAATAAATAAGGATGATGGTAACAGGAACGCTCTGACAGGCCACTGGGTCCTGTGATGATCAGAGACAGTACACGGTAAAGCCAGTGGGATCCGGGGGCCCCACCTAAAGGCTGAGTGGGGTCCTCATCCCCTCCAGTCAGTACCAACTGAGGACAGGAACCCTGTGTACAAAGTCCAAATGCTCAACAATAATGAACAAACAAGCTGAATAATGGAAATACATAAAAGAATGATCAAGTGAAGTAGCTCTTTTCAGCTTTTTTAAAAAGGAAAGAAAAAGGAAAAGAAAAACTGGCAAGGACCAAGCATCAACTCATATGTAGATTAATTCAAAAAGAATCTCCTAGCAACCAGCTCCTCCTGAGGCATGAATTAGCGCTATCACTGAAACAGGAAAAACATCACTTGGAACGTTGATATTTTAGTATCAGGCAAATAACTAGGTCTAGTATGGGCAACACTGATAAAATTGGCTATTGCAGACAATTAAAAAGTGTCCAAAATGACAACCTGAAAGCTAGTAGAGACATCTGAGTCCCCGTTATTACTTTATTCAACAGTTGACAAATCTTTATATTGAGAATCAACTCGACGTGTGCAAGAAATACAATGCGAAAGCCCCTGCGGCCCCCCAGTGTTTAGGTCTGGGGGTGGGGGAAGCAGACAGGCTGGGGCAGTGACAAGTGTTCTGCTAGGGGCAGTGCCATGGAGAGCCCAAGAGAGAGCTGAGGCTGCTGGGAAGCCAGTTACATTGCGTGTAGAGTGAGGGGTGGGGGGAGAGGGGGGCGCTGGGGATAAAAACATACACGCACCAAGAACATTCAGCCCACAAAAAAGGTTTACTTATGCATTTTAGAAGCAGGCGGGATCGAATAACATCAGGGACAAAGTTACTAATGTTGAGATTTCCCATTAACAAATCAGACATTATTTCCTCTTTCAAACACAAAACCACTGAAAGCCCACACTTGCCACAAAGAACACAGAACACAAGCAAGAGGGTGGCAAGAGATCCTCAGATCAAATTCTCACCAAGTAACACCAAGTGTTCCCCCAAAGGCAGCCACCACCAGCCATGTAAATGAGGGTTACACCCGAAGCAGATGAAGAAAGTGCTAAAAACAGAAATCACAGCTATGTAAATCAGGAATTATCTGAAAGCACTTAAAGAAACTAAATAAACCAAATAAAAAACTAAAACAAGATTATAAAAGGATATCACACCAAAGACAGGAAAATAGAAGATACAATTCAGGAGACATACAGTGGAACCTACGTGTGAGAAAACCTGTTGGGTGGGTGACACACCAGGATGTGGGCACCGGGGTGCAGCACCCCAGGACTGTCAGAGGGGAGAGGAACGACCTGGCCCCTACTTGAGTCAGACAGCACAACAGAACGGAAGAGCAACTCCACCTCTGTTACAGCCACTTCTATCCCGCAGGATCTGAAGATTGTTTTCTCCGTCCCAATGTGTCATCCTAGAGCACTTCCATGATTCCTGGCGGTCAAATTCATAGTCACGTCTGCAAGTGAGATCATCACCCATCAGTATTTTCCTCACTTTCAGACCTGATATATAGCTTATATTTTAGGAAGAAAAGGTTAAATCTAGAATTTACCTCCTACCTCAATCTACAACTACAACCTGCCTTTTGAACATCCCGATTCTGGGGGAAATAGAAAGAAAGGGAATACTGTGGCCTCTGAGGGTCACCTCAGACACAAGGAATGGGAATGCATAACTAATGATAAAATCTGAGATGCAACTGCCAAGGCAGAGTCGTTCTGCATTTAATCAAGTCTGTCGAGCTTCAGAGGGATGGATAACAGGCAGCCAGATGGACAAGATTTGCATTCAGAAAAGCCGCACCGGAAGATCCAAATGAATGCGCCTCAGAATCCTGTCATCAGACCTCCTGCCTGGTTTAATAAAACTTGAATTTAAACAATCACAAAACCAAAAAGGTTTAAACAATCCATTTTGTTTCTAAAGCTGAATCAATACTAAGGCAGTGAGCCCAGCATGAGAGAAGCTCGGTGCTAACTCTCTTCTGCTCCATTTGAGTGCTCAGCCCTGCTGCACATCTGGCTCTGGTCCAGGCTGCACAGAGACACGGAGAGGACGGGAACGCACATGTCTTCCTTCCAAAACTATCTGGCGAATGGTGAATGCAACTTTACAACCCTGAGCACGTGCTGAGTGCAAGCATACACACGCCAGGGTACACGACAACCCTTACTCCTCTGCAAAACCTGAGACACCTAGCCAAGGAGGACATGCAGCCAAGGACCTACCTAGTCTGCCATTAAAACGGTCACCATGACTGCAAAAGAGAAATGAGGCAGATGTACTCAGGTTCCCTGGCTTGTTAATCTAGTAAACAGTGTTCAATAAGATGGCACAAAGCCAGGGGCTCAGTACTAATCCTGGACCCTCTCCTCTCAAGACCTGGTGAGAGACCAGAGGGAGGGAGCCAGGCACTGCCGCTGAGCTCCAGGCTCCAGGGCCTGCCCAACGTCCTCAGGCCCAAGTGGAGGAGTAGAGGAGTAGAGGCAGCGGCCCGGGTGCTGGGCCTCCTCTCTGTGCTGGCAGCTCAGCGGCGACCCCATGGGGAGCGCAGTGGGAGCAGGCCCTCTGGTAGGTTCCTTGTGATGGAGAAGAGGAGGGGAGAATGCCACATATATTCCATTTTTTCCTACCACAATCTACCAGGTTTGGTGAAATTTGATTTTTTAAAAATATTTATTTAGTTCGTCGGGTCTTAGTCTTTAGTTGCGGCATGCAAACTCTTAGTTGTGGCATGTGGGATGTAGTTCCCTGACCGGGGACTGAACCCAGGCCCCCTGCGCTGGGAACGCAGAGTCTTAGCCACTGGGCCACCAAGGAAGTCCTGTGAAATTTGGTTTTTAAGCCAATACTTTTCTCAGCATTCCAAGAAATCCATGGATCAATAAATATATCCTTGCTTTCTATTTTTGAATTTCAGTCAGCCAATGTCACTATGTTGAAAATAGGAAACGTCACTTGTCTGCATGATTCAATGAACTGTCCTTTGAGAAGAGAAAAATACTACCAGGGATTAGCTTGGATTTCAGTGATGCCTTCACCTGGTGGGGGGAAGAGGTATTTTCTTCCATAATTAGAATGTCCATCCTGCCATGGTTACTATATCCAATGGAAGGGGAGAGTCTGCAGCTACATCAGGCCCTTTGAAACCCTTGGGTAAAAGAGTCACCAATATCATCCTTCTGAGGAGTTAAGAGTGATGCAAGGTTGTGTGTAAGTCACTGCCAGCCTCCTCCTCACAGCGCCCAGTGGCCCGCCTCTGATCCCAGCAGGCTCGAGGTGCACAGCACCCCTCCCTCCATCCGGCCAGCAAGCAAAGGGCAAGGTTGTGAGGGGTTGAGAGAGGCGGGCAGACTGGCATCTCCAGCCGACCCTCCTCCAGGCCGCTGTGCAGATGTCCTGTGCAGGCTGCTGTGCAGACATCCTTCAGTCTTGGGATTCTACCCTAGTGAGAGGATCTCACATGCAGACAAGGCTTTAAGCCCGAAGATGTTCATTACTGCATTATGTATAATAGGAAAAAGAAAACTGTAAATAACCTAAATGTTCGGTAATAAGGGACTGAATAGCTAGGTGGCAAATTTACTATAAGGAAAAATGTGTAGCTATTAAAATAATAATAAATAAATATTTATAAAAAGCTCACACATTTGTAATTGGGGAAATACTTCTATTTATCACGCTAAGTGAAAAGGAAGATACAAAATTTTGTACACAGTGTCACCACAATTATATGCTATACAGGTTTGGGTTTTATTGTTTTGGTGGTGGTGGTTTCATTTTAAATAAATTCAGCTTTTAAAAGTACTAGAAGAAACTACACAAAAATGTTCACAGTACTTCTTTTGTATAAGGCAAGCACAGGAGCTTCTTCTCTCTCTCTCTCTCTCTTTTTTTTTTTTAAACTCTTCTATATGTTCCAGTTTTTCTCTGTGGGCATATTTATTTTGCACATTCAAAATGGAGAGAGTGTTAGAGCTTCCCTTTCTAAGTATACCAGTGCTACAGAGTTTTCAATCCTACCATTAAATTTCCAACCTCAAAACGTATGGACACCAAGGAGGGAAAGGGGGGAAAGGGCGGGTAGGGTGGGATGAACTGAGAAATTGGGACTGACATATATACACTAATATGTATAAAATAGATAACTAATGAGAACCTGCTGTATAGCACAGGGAACACTACTTCACTTGGCTGTACTGTAGAAACACAACTTTGTAAAACAACTATACCCCAATTAAAAAAAAAATTTCCAACCTCAAAGAACAAAGAAATTTACTCTAAAATGGTGGAAACTTCAGCAGTCATTTAGATGGAAAAGAGAGTTGATAGAACTTCATACCATGAAATGGGAAGACAAACATTAAAAATTAAACAAGTAAAGATTATATTTATTTACTGCTGAATAGGAATATTGTTTCATTCCAGATAAGCAAGGTTATGCTTGGTTTAAGGAAGACCAATACTACTGCAGAGCTGATACAAACTATAGGGCTATTTTGGTATCTGAGAAGGAGGGGAAAAGTCTGCATGTCATTTCTCATTTCAGCAGCATTTAACCTAAAGGTATATGCAGAGACAAACAGACTGTCTCAGTCATAGAACAAATTAATAATCACACAAGTCGCTCTGATCACTCTGAGCCTCAAATGTGGACTGCAGTACAAACTGTTCTCGGAGGCCACTTTCAACATCACTGCCAACAGCTGCACCTTCAATATGCAAAATCATTATTTACCATCTTTTCTCTTGACACTCAACAAGACAAGTTCTATCCTATTCTTTCACCTGTCCCCTATATAAATTAATTCTTGTAGGAACACAGAAATTATTAAACTAATGAATAAGACAAAGTATCAGTCTACTCTTGAGATACATTACTATTCGAACTATTAAAGAATTAAAAAGGGAAGACAGTATCTTATTAAACACTGCACTGTAATACAGAGCTGAAATAAAACTATCAAAATGAGTGAAAGAGAGTGGCAGAGGGCACTGCACCCAAGTTGCCGTGGGATGGACACAGGTGTTCCAGAGGGCGATGCCTGCCTGCTGGGGGTGAGGGTGGGGAGGGGAAGGTGTGCACTGACCGCTCCCCTGCCCAGGCCATCCTCGGGTGAGTCAGTAGCGACTCAGGCCTGTGCTTGGGGAGTGCATGGCCCTGGGTAACAGGTCCAGCCCTGGGCTGACCCAAGATCTATGAGGGACAGGCCTCAGGAAGCCCCTGGGTGTGCCCGTGTCTGCTCTCAACTCACACCATAAAATGTCATTTCTAAAACCTAACCACCTCCACAGAGTGCCTTTCAGAAGGGACCCTACGAGGGGGCCAACAAAAGTGGAAGCCAATCAAACACAACCTGCCAGACAAGTACTCTTCCATTTGTTCAGCACAGCCTTATTACCCTGGCTGCGCTCTGATATCAAAAACATCTTAGACTAATCTGATTTTCTAGTTAGTTTAAGAAGAAATGGAGGGCTTCCCTGGTGGCGCAGTGGTTAAGAATCCACCTGCCAATTCAGGGGACACGGGTTGGAGCCCTGGTCCGGGAAGATCCCACATGCCGTGGAGCAACTAAGCCCGTGCGCCACAACTGCTGAGCCTGCGCTCTAGAGCCCGCAAGCCACAACTACTGAGCCCGCGAGCCACAACTACCGAAGCCCGCACACCTAGAGCCTGTGCTCCGCAACAAGAGAAGCCACTGCAGTGAGAAGCCCGCGCACCGCAACGAAGGGTAGCCCCCGCTCGCCACAACTAGAGAAAGCCCGCACACAGCAATGAGGACCCAACACAGCCAAAAATAAATAAAATAAAATAAAATAAATTTATCATAAAAACAACAAGAAATGGAAAATTACCAACTCATTCTGAATCTAAGGCTCTTGGTAACAGTTACAATTTCCCAAGCACACACACAAAAAGCTGAGAATACAGCCAGCTCTGAGCCTACCAAGCAAAACCACTACGCCCAGGCAGCTAAGCCACCTGTGAAGCAGCAAATCACTCTTCTTTCCTTCTCTCAAATTCATTCTTGTTTAGAGCAGGAGAAGTAGGGGGAGAAGATTACTTCACAATGTATATAAACACACAAGCTAATTCTGGGTCTTCTTTAAGCCGTTATCAGTAGCACCTCCTACATATTACACTCTTTTAGAAAATACTAATTAGCAGGAAGTATAAAATGTTATTTGATATAAACGTGCAGTAAATAGGTAAATTTTTTAAAAACAAAGAACCTGCAGATCATAATTACAAGAATCATCTTAAATAAATAAATGGAATGGGGTTAATTTTAAAACCAAAGGATTTTATAGCTGAGACGCCCCACCCCTGCCACCATCTTTTTAAACAAAGGTGAAGAGGCCCGGAGGAAGTCTCTCTCCAAGGTCACAGCAAGTGAGGACTAGCGTGCAGACCCCAAGCCCGATGCTCTCTCACACTAGGCTCCCTTCAGCAGCAGAATCTGCTTTAGACAAGAAATTCGACCCCGTGCATTTAATAGTGCCATTCTCCAAAGCAAAGGACAGAGAGAAAAGGAAGAAAATTAAGGAGGATGAACTTCCACTATATTTAAAATAGACATCTCTTACTAAGAAATACCGATTTATAAAATGCAAAAAATAAACAAGAAACCTCCCAGTAATACCTCCTGACAGCTCCATCTCCAGTATGCAGGATTTAAAGAGGCAGCTCTGAAGCCCCGGACCCCTGACAAGATACCCTCCCCAAGATCCCGCAACCCCAGCGCCACCATCTTCCACAGAAAAATCCCTCCACTCCTGTTTGCTTGCCTCAGTCAACTCAGGAAGCCTGCAGCTCCCAGGCCGCCCTCACTATCCCCTCTCAGCCCCAGAAGGCCCCACACCACCGCCACTGTCTGGCAGCTCCCAACTCCCAAAACACACGTCCTTCCTCAGCAAAATGCCCTGTGTGTGCTCCCACACCTCCCCGCTCTGAGCACCACGTCCCTACACTGTCGGGGGTCTTCTCTGGAGCCTCGCTGTCCCCTTCGAAACCAATTCCTTCTCCCCTCTGGCCCTACCCAGCACCCCCAGCTGCCCTCTCTCCCTGGGTACTTCACCATAATATCTAGGGATTTCAACATCTAGCTAAGCGAACCTTCTACTCCCTTGACCTCCTGTCCTCTGTGACCTTGTCCTCACCTGACCCTGGGCTCCTGTCCCCATGGTTACCCACCCCAGACCTGTGGTCACTAGTAACAACACTCCTTGACCTCAAGGCCAAGCAGCCGACTCCACCCACTGCCTCCCACCTTCCCAGCTAACTCCCTCTGCCACACCAACCCCTTCACCTCTCAACACATCAAGACCATATGCACTATCTTGAGAACGAAAAATGGAGCTGGAGGAATCAGGCTCCCTGACTTCAGACTATACTACAAAGCTACAGTAATCAAGACAGTATGGTACTGGCACAAAAACAGAAAGATAGATCAATGGAACAGGATAGAAAGCCCAGAGATAAACCCACACACATATGGTCACCTTATCTTTGATAAAGGAGGCAAGACTATACAGTGGAGAAAAGACAGCCTCTTCAATAAGTGGTGCTGGGAAAACTGGACAGGTACATGTAAAAGTATGAAATTAGAACACTCCCTAACACCATACACAAAAATAAACTCAAAATGGATTAAAGACCTAAATGTAAGGCCAGACACTCTAAAACTCTTAGAGGAAAACACAGGAAGAACACTCTATGACATAAATCACAGCAAGAACCTTTATGACCCACCTCGTAGAGAAATGGAAATAAAAACAAAAATAAACAAATGGGACCTAATGAAACTTCAAAGCTTTTGCACAGCAAAGGAAACCACAAACAAGACCAAAAGACAACCCTCAGAATGGGAGAAAATATTTGCAAATGAAGCAACTGACAAAGGATTAACCTCCAAAATTTATAAGCAGCTCATGCAGCTCAATATCAAAAAAAACAAAGAACCCAATCCAAAAATGGACAGAAGACCTAAACAGACATTTCTTCAAAGAAGATATACAGATTGCCACTAAACACATGAAAGAATGCTCAACATCATTAATCGTTAGAGAAATGCAAATCAAAACTACAATGAGATATCATCTCACACCAATCAGAATGGCCATCATCAAAAAATCTAGAAACAATAAATGCTGGAGAGGGTGTGGAGAAAAGGGGAACCCTCTTGCACTGTTGGTGGGAATGTAAATTGATACAGCCACTATGGAGAACAGTATGGAGGTTCCTTAAAAAACTACAAATAGAACTACTATACGACCCAGCAATCCCACTACTGGGCATATACCCTGAGAAAACCATAATTCAAAAAGAGTCATGTACCAAAATGTTCATTGCAGCTCTATTTACAATAGCCAGGACATGGAAGCAACCTAAGTGTCCATCGACAGATGAATGGATAAAGATGTGGCACATATATACAATGGAATATTACTCAGCCATAAAAAGAAACGAAACTGAGTTATTTGTAGTGAGGTGGATGGACCTAGAGTCTGTCACACAGAGTGAAGCAAGTCAGAAAGAGAAAAACAAATACCGTATGCTAACACATATATATGGAATCTAAGAAAAAAAAAAAAACAAGGTCATGAAGAACCGAGGGGCAAGACGGGAATCAAGACACAGACCTACTAGAGAATGGACTTGAGGATATGGGGAGGGGGAAGGATAAGCTGTAACAAAGTGAGAGAGTGGCATGGACATATATACACTACCAAACGTAAAATAAATAGCTAGTGGGAAGCAGCCGCATAGCACAGGGAGATCAGCTTGGTGCTTTGTGACCACCTAGAGTGGTGGGATGGGGAGGTGGGAGGGAGGGAGACACAAGAGGGAGGGGATATGGGAACATATGTATATGTATAACTGATTCACTTTGTTATAAAGCAGAAACTAACACACCATTGTAAAACAATTATACTCCAATAAAGATGTTAAAAAAATTTTTTAAAAAAAAGACCATATGCACTGATTCTACTCCCTTTCTGCTGTCTTCACCCCTTCCCTGTCCTCCCTTCCTTCTTTTTTTTTTTTTAATAAATAAATTGATTGACTGATTGATTGCTGCATTGGGTCTTTGTTGCTGTGCGCGGGCTTTCTCTAGTTGCGGCGAGCGGGCGCTCCTCTTCGTGGCGGTGCGCAGACGTCTCACTGCAGTGGCTTCTCCTGTTGCCGAGCACGGGCTCTAGGCGCAAGGGCTTCAGTAGTTGTGACACGCAGGGTCAGCAGTTGTGGCTTGTGGGCTCTGTTGCTCTGTGGGCATGTGGGATCTTCCGAGACCAGGGATCGAACCCGCGTCCCCTGCATTGGCAGGCGGATTCTTAACCACTGCGCCACCAGGTAAGTCCCTCTTCCTTCCTTCTTTATCCAGCTCGGGGTGGACAACTCATGGTCATCACGGCTCCCTGGTATACTTCCTTGCCACCGTGCCCTTCCACCCTCTGAAGAACTCTCTGGTAAACCCCAGAGCAGGTTCAATCCAGCTCTTCGCCTCCTCCACCTCTGCCCCAGCAGCTGTTCCCAGCCCCAGGTGCAGGAAAATGCAGAGCCCAGTGGCTGGTCTCACTTTAAATTCTTGACAGCCCCTTGGGTGGGCCTGGGCACCACCCACAGCTCTTCCTCTCTCCCCTCCTCCCTCTCCTGCTCCCACTCTGGCAGCCCCCTCACTCTCCCTCACTCTTCCTTCCAGGCCTCCCCAGCTTAGAGAGCTCAGCCACACACAGCTGAATGCCCTCTGGATGCAAGAGCTCCCACGCCACTGTCGGCGGCCTCTCCCCTGAACTCCCCCACTGCCCATCCTCCTACCCCTGACCATCTAACACGTAAGTCAAATCCAGGTGGGCCAACCAGCTCCTCCCCGGCTTTCTCCGCTCACCAAGCACCAAGGGGCAGCTCCAGCACACCGGCAGACCTGCCAGCTCTCCCCAGGCTCGAACCTCCACCATCACGCCCACTGCCACCAGCAGGCTGGAGCCCCATCGCCGCTCCCTGGGGCTGCGGTGCCCCAGAGGAAGTCCTCACGATGGCCACAGGTGGGCCACGCTCTGCCCCCCACGGCCTCTCCCACCTCACCTGCCAGGGTCCCCGTCGCCCCCTCTGCTCCCACTCCACTGGCCGCCCTGCTGCTCCTCAAACCCAGCAGGCACACACCCACTCCGCCTGAAAGGTTCTTCCCCAGGTATCCACGCGGCCTGCTCCCTCATCCTTCAGGTCTGCTCAGATGTTACCTTACATAAAATGACTAATCAGGTCACATTATAAGCATTATCACAACACTAAGGCATAGTGGCTGTGAGTCAGGCACTGTCCTAATAACTTTATGCATATTAACTTATTTAGGACAACTTACTCAACCCTGTTATCCTCACTCTACCAACGAGGAAATAGACGTGGATAAGTCAGAGCCCAAAGGCACTCAGCCAATGAGGATGCTACATCCACACACACCCCTACACACCCTACTCGTAATTTCTTGCGTCCCCTGCTGTGTTTTTAGCGGTACTGCATCTGCTCGCTCCCCTGTGGTCATGGGAGCTCTATAAAGGCAGGGGTCTGCCTGCTTTGCTCCCAGATACCCGAGCCTGAGGATGTTTAACACGGAGCAGGTACTTGGCACTGACCTGCTGAAGGAAGAAAGGAATCACAGAACCACTGAGCCACCTGCTGCCCCTCCAAAGCCTGCATCGCACCAGCTTCTGTCTCTGAGCAGCCACATGACAATGAAAATGAGGCTCACGGCTCCCCGCTGGTGCCAAGGGCCATCCTTCACTGGCTGGAGGCAAGTGGACAGAGGAGCGCAGGCTGGGACACCACCCCTGGGGAGTGGAGCAGGGCAGCGAGCTCTTCCCCAAGGAAACCCAGGGAGAAATTTACATGTTTTGGCTAAAGGCGTACCAATTGTTTCCTGCCTGTTACTTCCTTATCAAACTATCTGTGGTTCCAACCACATTTCCCAAAATTACTGACCCAGCACAAATAGCCAACCTTGGCTAAACAGACTGAGCAAACCAGTGAAAGGAAATCACATGAAGCATGCAAACTCACCAAAGTGTCAGACACGCTAACTATTTCTGGCATTTCGTGGCAGAAAACACTACACTTGGGTTATTATTTATAAACCTTTCAAGCTACTGAAACAACACTGCTACTAAATAATCCTTAAAATCTTAGAAATTAAAATTTTACATTAATTTCCAGTCTTGTCATATTTTTCTTTTCTTTCTTTAGGATTCAGATTTTTTTCGTTTGTTTCTTTTTTTGGCCGTACTGTGGCGGCTTGTGGGATATCTCAGTTCCCCAACCAGGGACTGAACCCGGGCCACAGTAATGAAAGTGCCAGGTCCTAACCACTAGACCACCAGGGAACTCGTCATATTTTCTTAAGAAATGGGAATGCGTAGTGTTAGAAATAACTGGTGATCAATCATCATCATCACCATCTCAGGACCAGAGCGATGGCTCCTATCCTCTGCTTTTAAATGTGAATGAAAACCCCTCTAACCAGCAGAGCCAGGAACTATGAAGAGCCCTGGGGTAGTATCCAGGGGGGCCACCAGCCTCGGACCCCACAAGGGGGAGGGCAGGGGCAGAAGGACCAGCTGGCACTGTCAGTCTGTCTCTACTCGCCACCAACAAAGACCTTGGCAAGAGGGAAAGCCGCTCACTAAAGACAATTTGATACAGTTTTATAATTCCTGTTCGTGAATTTTATGTTCCAAATATACACTATACATGGCAAATATGCACCACCACGCTTTTACTAAAAGCAGGGAAAGGACAAGGGAATGACTTCTTGCACACAAATGTGCTCTGGGGGGCAGCGAATTTAGGACAATTAAGTACTATTTAAATGAACTAAAATGTTCTGTATTTAGGGGGAAAAAAACCTCACATTTTCCACTGGGCCTATTTGTTCCGTGCCTAAATAAGGACAACATTTTAGGGATTTATTTCACGTGTAAGTATTTTGAAGGGAAGACTTCTGAACCTCACTGATCTAGCTCACTTGTCAGACAATCAATAAATAACAGTGTTATACTGTGGAATCAAACATTTACTATTATTTGAAAAAGGTCTAAATAGCCATCATGTCCCTCTACTTTTTCTGTTGATCAGCTACCAATCAACACAGACCAATATCTAAAAAAATATTTTGTATTTCAGAAGTTTATAGTATAGACCAAGTCCCAAACTGTCTGTGTTTAAGCTTCTCAGCAGGCAAATAACCACAAAATATTTTAGGAGGTGGACGGGGTGTCCTGGTTATTTTTCAATAAGGCTTCTCAAAAGCCTTTTCTTATGAGAGTAAAGGGTACTAAATAGATTATATACAACATAAATACAAGTAACAGGTTCATAAAATATGAAATATTTAGAAGTAAAAGTATCTACTGTCTGCAACTTATTCTCAAATGGTTCAGGAAAAAAAATTATGTAAGAAAGAAAAAATCATAAAGCAATTGTGGCAAAATGTTAACTGCAGGTAAAGTTAGTTCTATTCCAACTTTTCTGTAAGTCTGAAATTGTTTACAAATAAAACACTAAGGAAAATGTATCAGCAGGTTTACTGCACAAAAGAAAAGTTATCTAGGTTGTGAACTCTTTCCTGCACATTCTGCCTTTCCTCGCCTCTGATTCCCATCCCACAAGCTCCTTTCCTGCTCGGACTTCTAGGAAAGCAGGCTCTCCTCCCACTCCCCGCTGCAAGCCACCTCCAAACATGGTCTCCGTCTCCTCTCAACTGAAACCTTTCTCACCAAAGTCATCAACGACCCTCATCCCCAAATCCACCAACACACTTGCTCTAACCAGACTGCAGCTTTTCTGGTAGAGATGTGGCTCCAACTACTGCTTCTGTGCTCAGTCTCTCCATGCAGTTTTCTTCCTCTAACCCTTATACTTCCCTTGTATTTCATACACCATGGACATTTTGCCCCATCTCCTGTCAATTCCCAGTGCTGTGCCTTGCGCAGGCTCCTGAGGTTCCCCAGGCTCAGTGGGAGGCGGTGTCTGCCCTGGCTGGAGGGTGGAGAGGAGCAGAACACGCCTCCAGGAACCTGACACCCCTCTCCCTGCTCCACCAGGACTCTGACTTCCAGCTCTACAGGCTCTCTTTAGGGAAACTCACCTCCTCCTACAATTTCAACTACGTAGTTCCAATACCTGCCAAATGTTCTCTTCAAGGCACGCTTCTCCACTGACTTCTAGACCTATGCTGCAAACCACTCAGGGGCAGTTCCACTTACTGCTCCATGGGCATGAACTCATCCACCACCAAAACACACTCTTTTCTCCATAACCCCAAACTGAGTTAAATGGCACTGCTGGCTTTGTTGTCAAAGCACAAATTCTAAAAACTTCCCTGATCCCTACTGTTCCCTTACCTCTCACACATCCAAATCTACATAGTCAATTATCCTGTCTGTCTTTAGAAGCACCTTTCTCATTTCCATCATTACGTCCACCACCCTAATTTAAGTCCTCATCATCTGTCACGTGGATACTGCAATACCCTCCCAACATATCTCTGTACCTCTAGCCTCCTCCATCACCAAGTCTCCACACTGATTTACTAGGACTATCCTTGAAAAATACAAATCTAACTTAATTTGTAAAAAAAAATTTTTTTAAACACCTTTATTGGAGTATAATTGCTTTACACTGTTGTGTTAGTTGCTGCTGTATAACAAAGTGAACCAGCTATACATATACATATAACAAAAATATATTAAATGACAGGGAAAATAACACAAGCCCAGATCATGACCCCATCCCACAGTTCTCCAGTAGTTTCTCACCGTCCATCATCACCAGGCTGGCATCCCTCATTTTGGCCCCTCCCAACTTCACTGCTCATACCTTATGTTCCAAACATGACAATATCTTCTGTTCCCCTAAACATCAACTTGTTTCACACCCTTGTACTTTGAGTGGCTTTTCCCTGGCTGAAGAGTCCTTGTCCTTCAGGCAAACTCCTATTTACAGCCTTTTAAAACTATGTTCAAATGTCAAGTCCTGCAGGCAGACCTTCCTAACTCCCACCAAAGCTCCTCCTATCCAGGCAATTTCTATGTGTCTCCGGTCACATTATATTTCACCATCTTTTAATTATAAAGCCATCTCTCTCCCCACACTATGAACCTGATCATAACTGATGACTAATCAACTGTGAATTAATTTTATGTACCTTTAACAACTCACATTGCTTCTGCTTCCAAGTTCTAAGCTTAACATTTAAGGCTACCTACCATGCATTCCTTATTTATTCTACCTATGTATCTGTATCTTCCATTTCCACAAACGGATGTACTCTCCAAGAACCACCCCCAGGTGGTCAGCAAACGTTCTCCATCAAGATCTAGATATTTTAGGCTTTATGGGCCACACGATCTTCATAGCAGCTACTCACGTCGACATCACAGAGCAAAGGCAGCCAAAGACAAGATGTAAAGGGCGGGTGTGGCTTTGTTCCAGTAAGATTTTATTTATAAAACAGGCATCCAGCAGCACAGTTGGCCCTGCTCTAGACTGATTTTCGCCTCAGTTTGTCCACACTTCTCCTCTGGCCTGGAAGGCCTGCCTGAGGTCTATTCTGTGTCCACCCTCTGACCTCAGAGACCTTACACGGTGTTCCTTCCTCTACGTTTCCACAGCACTTGACGGAAACTGCTCATCTGACGTTTAGCCTCTGCCATCCCGAATTCTTAATTCTCTCTGAACACCAGAGCCACTTCACCAGCTTACCACTGTAAACCCTCACAGGGCAACAGGCTCTGCCTTCAAGTTTGCAAACGTTCAACCCCAGCACATGACGCTACACACCAGGGGTGATACCGATGCTGCTGGTCAGGTAACCTGGTCATTAGCGCTTGTCGTGGAGGCTAGCTGACCTTTCCAGCCCATGGGTTATGCCCGGGCACACTTTCATATTGCTTTATTCAGACTTTTAAACTGTTATTTTAAAACGTACTTTCTTTATAATTGTTTCACTGTTTAAAAACTTTTCTATCTAAAACTATAAATGGAAACTTTCCCTTTCATATATTCTCTTATAAGGTTGGGCATTCTCAGTATCTCAAACCCTAAAGCCAAGTTTGTTTTCCAGAGAAACACATTTTCTTTCTCTTTAATTTTACAGTGAGTCATTAACCGAAAATAACTTTATATAAAAGGCATCTACACTTTAAAATGAGATACGACAGGACTTCCCTGGTGGTGGAGTGGTTGAGAATCCGCCTACCAATGCAGGGGACACGGGTTCGAGCCCTGGTCCAGGAAGATCCCACATGCCGCGGAGCAACTAAGCCCGTGTGCCACAACTACTGAGCCCACATGCCACGACTACTGAAGCCCGTGCTCCGCAAGAAGAGAAGCCACCGCAATGAGAAGCCCACACACCGCAACAAAGAGTAGTCCCCTCTCGCCTCAACTAGAGAAAGCCCGCGCACAGCAACGAAGACCCAACGCAGCCATACATACATACGTACACACATACATAAATAAATAAATTTTAAAAAACAGAATGAGATATGACAGATAAACTCCTATCAAGTTTCTGCTAATAAGCTACTGCTTTTTCCATTTAAAAGCTTAATTTTTAAGCTAAAGTCATATTCATACAGCACTAAAATAAAGAAAACAAGAAGCATACACAATGCAGATACACAGGAAAAGAAGCTCTGTGTAACCACCTAAGGCCACAAACACATAACATCTGGAAAAGCTCTTACTCATCCTGTCACTCTCCCTTCCAAAGTGAAAGTCATTTCAAAAAAGACTGTTTCTGCTTCTCTGCTAACAATAGTCTAAAAGCCAACTTGTTCCTGAGTCACAATGGCTCCATTCTGCAACACGGTGGAACAGGCTGTGTTCAGAAGGAAGGGGCCCGACACCTGTCGGTGCTGCAGAACCCCACACCCCACACCACGACATTCCCTGCAGGAGTGGCCAGGAGCACAAAGCCCATGTTTCAAAGCATGCGATTTTATGGAAAAGTGCTTTTTCTCAGACTATTTTATAATTGTAGCACTTGGAAATCAGAATTAACTTCCTATATTAAATTTCTACTGCTAGATTTTATGTCCCTTTAGTATAAGAACTTCTATGAAATTTTACATTTCAAGCAATTTCAGTTAGTCAAATTTTAACACAGCCCTTTCTTTAATTAAAAAAGGCGGGGTGTAAACAAGGACCACTTAATTTTAAATATTACTGTATTTTTATTCATCTAAAAAGGGGGGGATTTCCCTTCTCATTTTAAACATTTATCATCTTCCAGTTTTTGCTACCGGCCTAGTCTCAAGTAAATAATCTAATGCATGTTATTCATTTCATTCTGGCTCCTTAAGAGACTCTGTATTTCCAGCAAATGGGACCTGGACAGGGAGGTGCTGCTAACAATATAGCATGAACTCTCGATTAGCAACCACAATACTCTCAGCTGAAGGAAAAGCATACCATTCTTCAATGCCTCAAGCCCACAGCTATACAACAGAAATAAGAGCACCCATCCTTAAACAACTTCACAGAAACACAAACCAAAATCATGTGTAAAAAGAGATGTCTTGACATAGCAATGCTACGTGAAAATCCAGACGTTTCAGCTGAACTAATTTATAAGTTAGATGATCTCTCCAGCAGCATGATTAAAAGTGTTATTAACTAGCAAACACCTGTTGTGTAATGTTGATCGGAAGTACAGTTGACTAGGGACTGGGCCCCGGTGTGCTCAACTATGTGTCCCTTTGACTTTGGAACTTACTTCCGGCTCCATCATTTCTGCTGCTTAGCATCTCTGTTTCCAAGAGCTGGACATCCTTTTTTTTGAGGTCTTTTTTTTTTTTTTGAAAGTCCCAATGTAGCTAGTTACAGCAATCCTATAAAGGTGGGTCTTTTGATCCCCATTTTACCAATGGAAATGCAGAGGCCAAGAGAGACCTAAACAACTGGCCCAATATCTCAAAGCTAGAAACTGGCAGACCCAATACCCAAACCTAGCTCACCTGACCCCATAACTTATAAACCGTTTTAATCTCCTACAGATATAAATCATATGTGAACTCAGCATACCAGAGAAGCATAAAGTTACTTCCTTACAGAGCTGCCTCTAGGGTGCAGTGAATAAGGACAATTGCCCAAGATTCTTTCTCTCTGTAGCCTAAGAAAATCCCAGACCCAGGAAACACAGTCACAGTCAGGAGTGGAGCTGGCAATTCCTCGGTGCATTTGTCCAGTCCCTAAATCTACTACCTCAAAGGCCAGGCAAACGGTGCCTCATTCAAGCTCCTGGTGCCATGCTGCTCGTGGTCAATTACATTCCCCTCCAGGACAGCCACGTGTTCATTTAAACAGTTAACTTATCATTATTTTGATTGAAGAAAGGAGAGACGGTCTAGATGTGTCCCAAGCGCTCTCTTCTCCACAGTTCCCTGAAGTTCACAGAACCACCACGCAGCTGCTCAAACCAGAACACAGTTCCCTTGCCTCATGCATCCAACACGTGCTGCTAATGTTACTACCTCAATCTTACCATCATCACCTCTCACCTGCACAACTCACCTCCACATCTCCACTCTAGATTGTTCTAATCTACTCTCCAACTCTGACAAGTGTTCCTCCCGCCTTCCCTCTCTTCTTAAACACCCTCCCTGGCTTCTCACAGCTCTTAGTGTAAACACCCCGAGAGGACTGCCACATCCTATCTGCCAGGCTTCGTCTGGCCCTGCCCACCTCTCAGGGCTCACCCTCCGTCACCTTCCCTCCCTCTCTTGTTTGCGCCACATGGGCTTCCTGTAGCTCCTGGACCGCAGGCAGCAGTCCACATGCTTTCCCCTCCACTCAAAAGGCCCCGTACCACCACTGGTGCCCACCCATCCCTCAGATCTCAGCTCAGCCGTCATGTCTGCAGTAAAACACACCCCCTGGTTCTCTGTTGCAGGTTCTCCCGAACGCCCCCCGGCACTCATCACAGAACTCTGATCTAACACCCACAACGCCTCCCGACTAAAAATAACACGGCAGCAGTAACAGCATCTGTTTTTGTTCACCATTTTAACCCAAAGCTTGGCATATAGTAAGTACATCATAAATAGCTATTAGATGAATAAAAGAATAACACATAATCAGAATGTGCTGACTCACGTACAGAAAGAGTGAGCCAATTTACGTTCCCACAGACTGTGAAAGTGACTTTCCCCACCTTCGCCACCAGGTACCAGGGAAGTTTTGATGTCCTGGTTAAGTGGCTGCTGCCAGGCTCAGGAGGGGCTGTGGTCCAGGACACAGCGTGTGATGTCGGGTTCCCTCACAGCTGGCCACCGTCAGCACTTGACTTGTTGCCTTTCCTTAAATCTCAATGAAGGATGTAATCTGAGACTTGATTTCAGCCTGTTGTACCAAGACCTCTGACAGGCTCCTGCTGACACTACAGCTTACTCCTGGCAAATCCCAGAAGCTGATCTCAACTCCCTTGTAACCTATGTTATTTACATATATGCTTCTGTGGGACACAACTGATTTCCCTTATATACATACGTGGAGAACGTGTGTACCAATAAATATTGTCATATTTACACACACACACATCATTAACATTTATGGAACACTTATTATGTGCCAGGCAAAACACCAAAGGCTTTACATGCATTATTTCAGTTACTTCTTACCAGAAGGCTTTCCAGAACATTCTATCATCGTATCCATTTTAAAATGAGGAAACTGGAGGTTAGAAGGCTGGGTAACTCGCCCAAGGCTACCACGCGCGAGTGGCAGAGCGGGCGTCTGTCTGCTGCAGACCCGCCATCTCTTCCCCCAACTTCACTGGACTTCTGCCCAACTACAGCCAACCAGCAGGAGCTCAGCAGGAGCTTGAAAAGAAACATGTTGTTTTGGCCTTTTTTTTTAAGAGAAGAAAATACCATCCTTAGCTTAATTAGTCTTTCCATGCCAGGGCAGGCCCTGGCTACACACGGAGCTAGCACAGTGGGTTTATTTGGAGACCCATCTCCACCACGGAATGAACTCTCAGGCCAGACGTAAACACATACAATCATATGCATCAAAGAAAGGGGGAAAAAAACTACCAAGAGTAATACCATTTATTTTGTGAGTTTTTTGAAACTGGCTTTTTTGATTGCACCCTTGCCAGCCTGGATGGAAAACTACAACATGCGCTTTGGAAGCAAGTACTTTAAGCACAGAGAAAACCACCACGTCCCTCCCTGGAAAAACGCCCTTGATGTACAAAGCCTGGCGCACAGCAACACCAGGGCCCTCTCTCTGCTCGCAGTTACACCTTGTCCACCTTTATCCCTGTCCACTTTAAGAAAAAGTTAGCTGTACTGAGGTAATCTGCATACAATTAAATGTATACCCATTTTGAGTGTACAATGAGTTCAATGAGTTTGGACAAATTTATACACTGTGTGACCACCAATATAATCAAGATACAGAGTATTTTCATAACCTCAAATGTGCTCATGTGCCCCCTTCCCAATCCACACACCTGCCTTCACCCCCCAGCACAGGCAAGCGCTGATCTGCTTTGTCACTCACTGCAAACTGGATTCGTCTTTTCAAGACTTTCACACAAACAGATGTAGAGTATTACTCTTGCCCACCCTTGACTTACACATCTTCTCCACTGTGCACTGTTTTGTGAATGCTGGTATTTGATGGATTCCAGCTGTCCTGTCTGATGCAGGAGTGCTTTGTTCCAGTGATCCACGGGGTGGTGAGTGAGGCAGGTTCAAACCACACTCACACAGGCGTGCGTGTGCGTGCAAACAGCCAAGCCCCGGCGCGGTGCCCGATACCCTGGGCCAGCTTAAGGGATCAAGCCTGGGAAGCCCTGGTTAAGTGTGAAACCCAGGAGAGTTCCCTGTGACACTGGCTGCTGCAAACTCAGACCCCAAGTCACGGCAGGTCCTCTGGTCCCTCTGGAGTTGCGTTAAGCTTCGCTTTTGTCTCATTTAACATTTCAACCCCAGTTTTCCGTTTCCCTTCCTTCTCTTTTTATGATATCTTCCCACGTGTGTAGGTGTCAAACAGAAAAGGCGTGCTGGTTTCTTGAGTGGACGTGAGGGTGGGACATGAAGACACATGACAGCCCCCTCTTCCCTTGGAGGAGGGCTCCTCCCCACTCACTAATCCATCCGAGGCAGCCGTGCTCACGTGGCTGCGCGTAAGACTCACCTGGGAAGCTTAAAAAATACTGACGCCGGCGTCCACACCAACAGCTCCCAATTCAACGGGTGTGAGATGGGCTTGGGCCCGGCAGACCGCAGAGCTGGTCAGGGAGGCTGCGGGGTGGCCAGAGGGAGCAGCGGGGCCCTGGGTCAGCCTCCCCGGGGAAGTGCACCGCCCCTGCCCCACCATGACACACCCAACAGGGGCCCAAGTCTCTCACCCTAAGATCTGAATGCTTCGGTGCACCCAAGTACCAACTGTGTCCCCCGACAAAATTCATGGCCTGCTGTGTGCCCTCGTGCTGCAGCCTGAGCAGTGGATTTTTCCAGTGATGCTTAATAAAGCTGTGATAGGGTCTGTCGCATTTAATCACTAACACAAAGCCCAAGGTATTGAAGGGATCTGATTTCTGCTCCGCATAAGGCACAGATATACTTTTGAAGAGTGCACCAATGTATCTTAGAAACGGCTTCTGCAACTGTGGTTCCAGCTGTCTGGGTCGAGACAGGAAGCTCCAGAGGCACAATGGATTCTCCTCAAATAAAGGAAGCACAAAGCCTATTGGTGACGCACAGACGGGTGGAAATCTGGCTTCTTCCTCAGAACAAAATTTTGAAGCCTTTTCTGTCAGAGTGCTTGTCCACGCAGAAACGGCAATTCAGAATATACCGCACCAGGGTGGAGCGTTTCCAGAAAGACTTCTGGCCTCAACTTGACATTTTATTTTTGAGACAAAGAGTTCCAGGGAGATGGATACTGGCTTTAAAGTCAGTGAAACCACTGGTTCAGCATCACAG
The DNA here is from genome assembly GCF_951394435.1 of Stenella coeruleoalba. Lineage (NCBI taxonomy): Eukaryota > Metazoa > Chordata > Mammalia > Artiodactyla > Delphinidae > Stenella > Stenella coeruleoalba. The sequence goes on from NC_137147.1 coordinate 164,176,285, forward strand.
AATTTCCAGATAACTAATGCTGTAATATAACATACTGTTAAAGAAATTTTAAGGGTGTTTTTTAAAAGGTACTACACACCATCCTGCCTTCCTAAGCAGAGTACCTGAAACAGCATTTTGCCTGTTCCCGATGCCTGTCCACAGTCATCAGGATAAACCGCCAGCGACGGAGTGTTAACACAGCGAGGCGGCTGCTGAGGCACGTTGGGCTCTTTGCACCAAGGTGAAGTGGAGTTTGACGTGTGGAGTGTTTTCAGGCCTTGGTTTATTGCTCTATAGTTTTGCCATCTCCTGCTTCACCATCAGACTTCCCTAAGACCGTGCTGCCAACTGGGAAAGCAGGCAACACAGCATGTCTGCAGAGAAGGTTTCAGAGCAAAGGCCTCGTGTGCCACTGTGTGAGTGGGGTGTGTGTGCACGGGTGTGTGATGGGGCGGGAGAGGGGGAGGAGGGGCCAGTGTTTTAACTGAGCGAAGGTCTCTGATGTGAGAAGACTGACTGGGCTTCTTGGGGCTTCTTGGCGCTGCTGGCTGACCCCAGGGCCGAGTCCTCCCAGGGGACAGCAGGATGCTACAGGCCCTCCCGGCACCTCTTGGCAGCATGAAGAAGGAAGTAACCTCCCAGAGGAGACCCAGGGTCAAGGTTGGCCATGGCACTGGCCGAGTTTGTTTTTAGTTTTTGTGCAAAAGCAACCCCTATAACTACTTAAACATTTACACAATACAGAAATGTAAAAATTTATAAAGTGGAAAGTCCTCTATTATAATGTTACACTCGCTTCGCTCCCTTCACTACTGCTCTGAACTATCAAAACAAAACTTTTCCTAATCAAATCATTCGTTTCTCCCTCTGTGGTCTCACTGCACGTTCACTCTACACAATGTTATAAACAAACCCTGGGCAATTCTTACCTTACTGTTCTTCAGTGAGCCCTTCTTACTCATTTTGGATACACTTTCGTATCAGTACTTATAAAACTCATTTTAAGCCAAATACAGTATCTCATTCTAGGAATGTACCATAACTTATTTAACCAATCTCCAATAAACAGTTGCTTTATTATAAACAATGCTATGATGAACACCCTAGACCTTTGCAAATGTATACAAGTATTTCCAGGATAAATGCCTTTGAATGGACATTCCTCAGTCATAGAGCACAAGTAAATTTAAACAGATATTGCCCAGTTGCCTTCCAATCAGGTTGTACCAATTTACAGAACAACTTTTAATCTAATATGATACCAATGAGATAATCTTTAGGCCCATCCAAGGTTCCTGGCCAAAATGGGAGAAAACAATAAAGAGTAAGTCAAATAAATGGGAACTGCAATCCCAAAGCCCATCCTATTTGGAGGGAGCCCCCTCTCACGGGGGCCTGCAATCTCCGGAGCAGAGGATCAGCGTGTGCCTCCCGGGCGCCCAGGCCACACACGTGACTGCACACGTGCGGAGTGAAAGGAGGGCACCCACACTACTCCTGGAGCACAGCACACAGCATCAGGACCCCTGCAGAACCAGAAAAAACCCCGGAGGCTGAGGTCCCGGCCAGTTTACGGGGCTGGGAAGAAATCATGGTTCTCTTTGTTTTTAGAACCAATGCTGTACCTGACATTTTTACTAACACTTTCCTAGCTCGTGTAGCTGGAGGACAAAGTGGATTAGACATTTCTCTAGAATTGTACCTAAAAGGAGATAGGTTATCAGCAAAGGAAATTTCTACAATCACACAATGCATGAGTTTCAAAGCATGAATTCTGTAACCTCTATGCATCTACTCAGGCACATTTTGGGACATACACCTTGGTTCTTAACACTCCTGAGAGTCTGCAAGACCAGGCTCTCTCTGGTCACACACCTTGAGCGCTGGGGGGCCCTGGGCCACCGCTCACTAATAGCAGACGTACCTCCTTGAGATGATGCTGTGAGCATCGGATGAGAGAGCAAGTGAGAAAATGCTCCGTAAGTCACAAAGCACTGTGGAAATGCGAGGGGCTGTTGACCACAATTATAACAGAGTAACTAACATTTGAGAGCTTATGGTGGGGCTCTACATGAATTAACCTGTCCAACGCTCACAGCTGCTCTGAAGGAGGCGGGGGGGGGGGGGCCGTTTACTACCCACGCTGGGAGGCTCAGGATGTGGAGGGAGCCCGGGAAGTCTGACTGCAGGGTCAAGCCCACACTCTGCTCCGCCACCTTGTTCCAGGCATGTTCCCAGAACAAGGGTCACCTCCCCTGCCTCAGTTTCCTCATCTCCACGCTGAACGGGGACTCAGGGGCCATATGAAGGGCTCTTCTCTAACCATCATGTCCTACTACGTGAGTTCTATTAGGTGATCAGAAAAGCGACCTTTGGATAAGTACAGTCTTACTGAAGTTCAGAAAAAGCAAATGTGAGAATTTTCAAAACAGTACGTCTGTGAACGAGTGCTGCTGTTTTTAATCATTTGCCTGAGCTGGCCATGGCCAGTACTCCAGGAATTCAGGCAGGCCAAAGTTCTTTTGGACAAAAGGTTTCCTTGCGCGGTTCTCCAAAAGGACTCGGGCGTCGAAACCACGCTGAGACCTCTGCCACCATCCAACACACTCGGGGGAATCTCCTTCATAAAACCTTGGTTTGTACCAAAATAACCCGCTGCTCAACCAGCCCCCTCAGTATACATACCCCCTCCCCCAAAAGCCTCTTTTGGTAGAAAATGATTAAGTAAATGAAAGACTATAGAAAGCCGAACTGAATGAAAGACAAACATCACGCCGCCGAAGCAGCACCAAGGAGGGCCAGACTTACTTTAGGAGACTGAGGCAGGTGGGGGGTTCAGCATACAAAGCAGGCTGGAAACAGAGGTTCACAGATCAAGCGGTTGTTCGTCCCCATTAATTAAAGCAGTAACTGCCGATGACTTAGCACCACCTAACAACATGTGAAGTCAGTTTCAAAGACTGCAATTAGATGAAAGCAGATACTACTTTATTGTGCTTTTAGAGAAAAATTTTTATAAGGGCCTTTACTCTAGCTAGACATTAAATGAGTCAGCATTTGTTACAAGATAAAGTAAATGGGAAAAAAGATATGCAAAAGATAAACCAGTATCTTCAGGCTTAACTAGATGGTAAAAGTATTCTGTTCTGAATGGAAAAATTCTCTCCCAACCCTTTAGCTCTTAAGTGGAAAAAACAAAAACAAAAAAAAAGCCTTGCTTCGTCCCAAACTGAATGAAAATTGAGAAGCCTCTTTTCTTGGCTCCATCCACCATAAACCCAAACTGACTAACTGCAAACATGAACGAGCATATTTCTCAAGTTAATAACAGTTCTCAACTTTTTCATAAAAAATATAATAACAGGGCTTCCCTGGTGGCGCAGTGGTTGAGAGTCCGTCTGCCGACGCAGGGGACACAGGTTCGTGCCCCAGTCCGGGAAGATCCCACATGCCGCGGAGCAGCTGGGCCTGTGAGCCATGGCCGCTGAGCCTGCGCGTCCGGAGCCTGTGCTCCGCAACGGGAGAGGCCACAACAGTGAGAGGCCCGCGTACCGCAAAAAAAAAAAGACAACCATAATAACTACCATTTTCTGAACATCTATTATGTGCCAAGCACCTTGCTACTGACTCACAGTTAATCTTCTCAAATGCCTCTGAGTTAGATGAGGAAACAGATCAGAGAGGTTACAAAGCTTGTCCGAAGTCACACAATTAGGCAAGGGTTCAAAACACCACACCTGCCTGTATTAAAGGGTGGCTGAGCACATATGAACGAGCTAACCCATCCGGGGACCACTGGGCCAGAGAGAAGAGGAACCAAGACTCAGCAAGTGGTATAAAGCAGTGGTAAGAGAACTGGTTCCAGAGCTAGGTGTCTAAGTTCAAATCCCACTGCGCAGACTTAGCCGCCCAACAATCTGGGGCAGTGACCTACCCTCTCTGTACTTCTGTTGTCCCATCTGCAAAACAGCGAAAAGCACCCAAGACTGAGACCCATGTCTGGCTATAGTGAGCACTGTACTGGTGCTGCTGTTATGAAGGGAGATATCTGAAGGAAATGCAGAGAGACTGGACTCAAACCTAACAGGCTACCACGTGGACAAGGACAGAGAGCCGAAGAGAAGAGAAAGCAGGAGGAGGAAACATCCTGCAGGACGACGAGTGACTGCACTCAAGAAAACGGGGTGGGGCTGCCCAGACCCAGAGGAAAGGGTCACTCAGACTCCAGGCTAACGGGGTCCAGCCAGGAGAGCTCGGCAGCACCTGGGTAAGACTAGCAGGGCGGTTCTGGAGGACAAAAAAAAAAGCCCAAGGGGTATGAAACTGGAGTCCCTGACAAGAACAACCTTACTCTTGTAAGTACCAAAGGGAGTCAAAAGTCCTTGGCCACAGACTGCAGACAAGACAATGAAGGCACACTCGCAAGTTCTGAGTCATCAAAGTCAAGGGTCTAGAATAACAGGAAAGGGCACCTGGATAGGACTGGAAGGCACTGGTCCCGTAAACCTGCGTCAAGCTGAGCAATGGGAGACAAGAGTTGGGATTTACTGAGTTAAAGAGAGAGCAGCGTGAAACACCATGTTGTCTGCCCTTCAGTCTGGAGACAGTAACTTCCAGAGAAGACAAAGTAAAACAGTGTCCGTGAAACCAGGAATGCCAACCTAAAGAAGAAATCTCCTCTCCTTACACTTGGCCTTAGAAAGATAACCCGAGAAAAGCACATGAGTGGGCTCCTCCGGAGGGGCCCTGTTGGACACCCGTGTGGCTGCATCCGTGTCCTCAGCCAGGTCCTCTGGACTCGATCCTGCACCCAAGATCCAGCGCCAGAGCTGAGCAGGCGTCAGCACAGGTGTGGGATCACGGGGCACGAACCGGGGCACGAACCCGTGTCCCCTGCATTGGCAGGCGGACTCTCAACCACTGCGCTACCAGGGAAGCCCAGTTATTATGTTTTTTATGAAAACGTTGAGAACTGTTATTAACTTGAGAAATATGCTCGTTCATGTTTGCATTTAGTCAGTTTGGGTTTACGGTGGATGGAGCCAAGAAAAGAGACTTCTCAATTTTCATTCAGTTTCATTCAGTTTGGGACGAATACAGCCCAACTTACACGACAGGCCTATCAACTCAGCTGGCTGTGCTATTAAGAAATAAATGGAAATATGCAATTTACATTTGACCATGACATGCTCAGATCTGGCTTAAAACGCTACAGGGTATGATTCCGAATTAGTCAACAATGACACATTTTTCACCTCACTCAGCCAAATAAGATTTTGAAATGAGAATTCAGACTCATTTTCATCTAGACTCCAAATTAATAGTTAAGAACTTATTCTCCACTCGTATTCAGCTTAGGTTTGACAAGCAAAGTTGCCAAAAGAAAGCATCTGTTTTTGCAGCTTGAGAGCTACTTTTCCTTTTTTTTAAAAAAAAGTTTACTTAGCATTCAGTTTCTATTTTTTAGGTGAGACTTTGTTTTTATTTTCAAATAAGATTTTGAGGTAAGGTAGTGATTTGCCTTATGATTCGATTATCAGGGACCAGAGAGGTGATTCTGGATCCCACACTCCACTCCCCAGAATCCCCATCACTGGTGTGGGTTTTACCTCATTCAAACTGCACTCCAGCCATTTTCATCTTTTTTTAAACCACAAATTGAAGATACGCCAGAAGAGTAGGTGTAAAGTCACCAAAAAGCTACCTGTGCCAAGTCAGAGGCATAAAAATATCATCATAACAGCTTCACACCTTCTAGAGAAACAAGACGCCACCAGTGAGAAAGACCCAGAATATCCAGGAGGACCTAGATTCTCAAGCTAGCTCCCTCCCCATTAGGAAGGACCACTGGGGCCAGATCCCACAAGCCGGCCTCCACTGCACACAAAGCAAACAATACCAGAACTTTCTTCCCACAGAGCAGGACATGAATCACTCAGGCATTGCTCTATACACTCCCACATACAAACAAAAGATAAAGCAGGATGCAGATTTCTCTAGGGAGCAAAGTGGTTCAAATGAAAACTTTTGGAATTTATATACATGACAATACTTCCACTATTTTAGCTATAAAAGACAGCACAGGAAAAATCAGGCAAGCACAGGCATAGGACCCCAGTTAAGAAAAAGAGAAAATTAAGAACAGGAGTCACCAAACATTTCCTTTAGAGAAAAATAAAACTGAATAAGAAAGAAATCATTTGCAGGACCAAATAATGACAGCCATAATTCTCTCTTCTTTTAGTTAGAAAATTTATCTAGGAATTAGTGATCAGTCAACCTACTTTCTACCTTCAGCAGAGTGAAGACAGTCACAATGATGGGAAAGAATAAAAACCTAAAACATCATATATATAATTCGTGTGTGTGTGTGTGTGTGTGTGTGTGTGTGTGTGTGTGTGTATGAATGACTAAGGATGAAGCTACTACAATGAATGGTGTGTCTATGGGGATCTAGTTTTGGACAGTCTCCAAATTAGCTATTCAATCACTCTCTCAACCTCTAATTTAACACCTAATACACACTGCAAAGAAAGGGAACGGTCCAATGAGCTCCAGCTCCTCTTTTATGTTCCCATGGCTACCGCCTGGGTGCACACCTAAGGCACACCTGCATTCATTATTTCAACAGGTTCCCAGTGAAACCTCGGGTCCATCCTGGACCACTCTGCCAGTGTTCCAACATCTCTAAAACACTTCTTCGTGTCATTTCTTTGCTTAATTTTTTAAAGACTTACAGGATAAAGTCCAAATTCTTTAGCATCACATCACATTAGAGGTGCCTCACAATTAACCTCAACCTACTTTTTATTAACTTTTTTCCAAGAATTCCTGAATAATAGTAATAACACAACTGAACACTCACAGTATATCAAGACAGCATCCAAAGGACTTGACATGCGTGAACTCACAACCACTTTATGGCGTAAGCACTATCAGTACCCCCGTTCCATCCGGGAGGAATCTGAAGCATGAAAGAAACTGCCTGGGTTTGGTCTCCTGTGAGGAAGCAGTGGGCCAGGGTGACACCAGCTGGTCAGACTCCAGAGCCACACTGGACCCAACATGGTGCCCGTCTCCACCCTCCAATGTCCCACACGCCTCCGCTCTCTCCACTCTGAGTCCCAGCAGTGCGTTCTCAGTTACCACTTATCCCACTTGCCATCGTTTTTACGCAGGACCAAGACCACGCCTCAATGCAGACAAGAGCTATGTAGAGGTGACTCTACGCAGCACACGGCCCGTGGAGCTGGCTGACCCATGCCTGTGTGGGCATGTATCTTCCCTGTCTGTCCGGTTTCTCCCTCCCGGGCAGCGAGAGCATCGTGCCACAGTAGGTTTCCCTGAAAAGATGCGGTGATCAAGCCAGGAGGCTTTCCTAACCCTTCCATCCCTCTGTCCCGACTGGAGGCAGATGAGGTACATGCTGGGTGTCGTTCAACACTCCGCCCAGGCCACGGGAGGAAGTGCCCGCTTTCCCTGCTCCCAGACGTTAGTGTCTGCAAGCCAGCACTGAGCGCTCTGTTACATCAACTCGCAGCCCTTCACCAACTTTGGAGTCAAATGATTGCCTGTGGCACAAAATTCATTTTACACTTAAGAACCTCAGCCTCAAGCTTTACTGGATGATTTTTTGCAAAGGAGACACTCCAAAAGGCCACAGGTTTAGAGCTTTTTTAGACTGGCTGCAAATGGTATCAGCTGAATGTCACACATCATATTGCTGAAGGCTTTTTGGAAACAGCTGATGAGAAAAGAGAACAGACTGCCGGAGAGGTGAATGAGCTCTGGTAGCTTCTTCTTCACTCTCGCAGCTCTGTCAACCCAGAGACATGCTGAGACCTTCGAAGCCTGGAGAGAGATCTCTTACCATTCCCCGGAGCACTGCGAAGTCAGCTCTGATAGCTGCCTCCTTCATTACTACTGGAGCGCTCAGGTTAAAATAAATTAACATAATTCAAAGATGCAGATCCATTCCCTCAAACGCCTGAGAGAAGGCACACACCAAAGAATTAAAACTATGACAACCAGAAGTTCTACAAAGCATCCACTGTTTACAAACGCATCTGAGGAACTGGGGTTTAACTCTCATTAAGACAAAGAAAGCACCGAGCTGATCTCCCTGTGCTATGTGGCTGCTTCCCACTAGCTATCTATTCTACATTTGGTAGTGTATATATGTCCATGCCACTCTCTCACTTTGTCACAGCTTACCCTTCCCCCTCCCCATATCCTCAAGTCCATTCTCTAGTAGGTGCTTTGTGACCACCTAGAGGGGTGGGATAGGGAGGGTGGGAGGGAGGGAGATGTAAGAGGGAAGAGATATGGGAACATATGTAGATGTATAACGGATTCACTTTGTTATAAAGCAGAAACTAACACACCATTGTAAAGCAATTATACTCCAATAAAGATGTTAAAAAAAAAGACAAAGAAAAACATGCTAAAATATTTTAATGGAAATTGACCATAAACTTTTCTTTCCCCCACAGATAAAAGAAAACTATAAATAGACATAAGGGTAATTTGTTAGTTCTTGACATACCCACACACAGAGGGCCAACAGCCTTGTGGGCACAGAAGAAAAGTGGGTCACCGTTTCAGGCTGACAATGATGACGACAATGATGAGTACTGACCAGGTTAACAGGCAGTATTCTAAACTTTAGTCTTTTTTTTTAAATTGAAGTAGAGTTGATTTACAATGTTGTGTTAGTTTCTGGTGTACAGCAAAGTGATTCAGTTATATACGTATATATACACATACATATGTTATATACAGTTTATGTGTGTGTGTGTGTGTGTATATATATATATATATATATACACACACACACACATCTTTCTCAGATTCTTTTCCATTATAGGTTATTACAAGATATTGAATATAGTTCCTTGTGCTATATAGTAGGACTTGTTGTTTGTCTATTTTATATATAGTATAAGCTTTAGTCATTTAATCACCATTTCATCCTTACAACTATCCTATCAGTGACCCCATTTTACTGATAAACTGAGACAGAGAAGTTAAATCATTTGCCCACAATTACAGTCAATGGTGGATCAAGAATTCAGACTCTGGTGCTGGAGCCCACACGGGCTACTACGCTCTGCTGCCTGTGGGACCAGCTCTTCCTAAAACTCCCTGGAGGACATGCAGGATGAGAACACCCTCGTCAAGATCCACAAAGGTGACGGAACCTAACGCACCTCCCTGCCAGAAAAGCTACCATGAGGTCGAAGCCAGGCGGGCAGGGGAGCGGACCAGCGCTCCACGTGCTCTCTACACCACCCACTCCCCCAGCCACCCCGCCGTGCTCCGGGGCGAGCGACTGGGTCAGGCCAGTGGACTGTAAGAAGGGACACTTCTCACTTCCAGCGTACCTCTTCCATCTCTCTCCTCCTGCTGAAGTGACCCTGGAGAGGATGAAGAAGGGTCACCTAGCCTGCATATAACCCTGTTCAAGCAAGTTGTATTAAACCCTGAGACTTGAAGGTTGATGAGTTATGAAACCTCGCATCAATGACGCTGCCTAATGTAAGAGGCACAAGGACATGTTCCTGAACTTGAACTCCCTTCCCTCTGTGCTCCGGCTGACTCTTCCTCCCCCAGGCTCCTCTAGGCTGGAGTTAGGTCCCACTGCCACCTGTGTGAACGGGTTTATTGTGTTCCCAGAAGCCACAGGGAGTGACCTCCAGAACAACCGTGCCAAGTAAGCAAGGGGTGTGGGCCTCCTTCCAACGGGGCCCCACTCCAACCCCTGTCAAACACACCTGATGTCTGGAGCAGAACAATCACAATCAAGTAAATCACTGCAGCCTAGTTTCACGTGATAAAAAAGCCCGGGAGGCCATGAGGAACCTTACTCTTGCTCTGTGGTGCCTTCGCTGCCATCTTCTCAAGTAAGTCTGGACATCACTTGGTAACGACATGGCACGGTACTTCTCCAGATCCAGACTTCTTTTATGACTCCTCCCAGATTCCATTTCTCCTCTATGGAAAGGATTCCCCATTCTTACAGACAACGAATGACTTGAAGAGATCCACGGGGCCTCCACGGTAATTCTCAACACCACTGGGAAATAAGTGTTCTGAGTCAACCCTGAAAAGGGCAAGACTAGACAGAGTGCCAGTGCTATGTACCGAGCTGACATCACATCTGCAGAAGCACACAAATGCCAGCTTCATCAAAGTAAACGGTGGGCGGCCGGGACAGAGGTAACAACCACACAGAGCCTCACACAGACACACACCCAACTACCATAAGCTTCCCAGCCACGCCACACGACGCTGGTCAGTATACAACGTTCACTAGTGTCATCAGTGACGCTGACAGTGCCGCGGATGACAGTTTCTCTTCCTTTTAAAAAGCAGGTGCTAAAATGATGTGGAAAGCGGTTCCTTAAAGAATTATGGGGGAAAAGCGACCATTTCTTCTTCACATCCAACATGACAACACTGTATCACGAAAAGATGTCTTTTTTACAAATACTGGTTTTTATTGACAGATAGAAAATAAAAACTATTCCTCATCAGCTCTTCAGAGTTGGCAGTGCCACTCGCCTGGCCCACTGAATGATTGATTCTCCACAGCTGAAGGCATGACAGGAGGGAGCTGGCCTGCACAGTCAGTTGGAAGCGGGCAGTCCTGATTCATTATCCTGGTTTAAAGCCCCCATCTGCCCACAGGACCAAGCTCCACTTCCTCTGATGGAACACAACCTGCCCCAAACTACCCTTCCAGCCACACTCTCACTCTTGACCTTCCATGTCCCTGAAGACCAGCCTCATAAACCTGCTAGCTTTCTCCTCGAAACAAACGGCACCTGGTCAAGTTCCAGCGCCTCTCTTCTGCGGCTCTCCCTGCCCAGAGTGCCCAGCTGCACACTGTTCCTCTCCCTTGTTGGCGGGAAAGAAGCCTTTGCATCCTCCAGAGTAGTGTCAGTTAGCTCCACCTCCCAACCCCTCAAAACGCAGGTCTCGTTGCACACCTCCTGCCAATCAGACTGTCCCTTGTCCCGAAGCCCCTGGAATATGGAAGTTCTTGAGCTACCACTTCGAAGTTCAGATCACATCTCATCTTCACTGGCATCTTTTCTGGCACCCCTTTTACCACGGACCTCAAGTTGCTTGAAGGCATGTTGCCAAAGTCTCAAGACAAAGAGAAGCACCTCACAGTTCTACTGTACTGCAGGCAGCCTCTGAGATCCTCCCCTGCAATGATCCCCGCCTCTAAGAGGGCACTCACTCCCTGCATAATCCCCTTTCCTGCCTCTGGGTGGGATCTGTGATTTGCTCCTAATCCAAAGAACACAGGTAATGCCAGTTCTGTGATCAGACTGCAAAAGACGTGCCTTCTATCTTGCTACAGATTCATTCTCTCTCTCTCCCTCTCTCTCTCCCTCTCTCTCTCCCTCTCTCCCTCGCTCTCGCTCTCGCCCTCGCTCTCGCTCTCTCACTCTCTCGCTCTCGCGCGCTCTCTCTCACTCTCGCTAAGTTTGATGAAGTTAGGCTGTGAGTCAGCGTGGAAGCAGATCTGCCCTCACTCAAGCCTTCAGCCACGCAACTGCATCCTGCAGAGACACAGCTGAGCCACGCCCAGACTCATGACCCACAGAAAACTGCTATAATAAATATATTTATTATTACATTTATTAAAGTGTTTTAATAAACATGTTGTTTTTCACTGCTGAATTTGTGGTGATTTGTTACACAGCTATAGAAAACTAACACAGAAGGGACAGGTTTTAAAAGGATATAAATCCTTGGGCTGAAAGATCAGTATCTGCAACTTGATTCTCTAACAGAGGCTCCACGGCAGAAGGGAACTTGAGAGGTCAAGTTCAGCCTCCACTGGCTCCACATCTCCACTTAAGAAAGAAGGAGAGGGACTTCCCCAGTGGTCCAGTGGTTAAGACTCCACGCTTCCACTTCAGGGGCATGGGTTCGATCCCTGGTTGGGGAACTAAGATCCCACAAGGCATGCGGGATGGCCAAAAAAAAGAAAGAGGGAGAGAGCTCTGTCCTGAACATGACAACTCCCTGTCTCTGCCCTCACTCTCCATCCAGTTCTGTCAGGCTGGTATGCAAGTAGAGCAGCGGGGAATGTCAAAGAGACCCAAGCTGCTTGTTTTATATCATCTTCCACTTGGGGAGCCTGCCTCTTCCTTGGTTGTGCTCCAAACATAAGAACCCTTTTTGACTGTTTTGTCCCCAGCGTTTGTGAAAGCCTCTGCTTATTCTGGGCTTTGACACTGTTCAGAAAAGTCAGTGCTTCTCATGCACCTATGATTTCCTCCTTCAAGGGGAATAGGGCAAGGTTGATTTTTTTTCTTCCTTTGTGTTTCTGTACCATCCAAGTCAGGTAAGAATCACAGACAACTTTATCGCATAGGGGCAGAATACCTCTTATCTATACATTTTATTATTAATTTTTATTTTACAGTGAGTTCTTCAAAGCGTTCCCTATACTGTGTCTTTCTTTCCTAGGAATCATCTGTACATCGGTTTCAATTAAGACAACTTCTCTTTTCATGTTAGAATTACAGTGCAGTTTTCTGCTCCTGGCTCTGTTCCTCTCCCTCTTGCCACTCTGGCCCAGCCTCTAGAAAGCAGGAGACCAGCTGGTTTTCTGTTCACAGCCGTTACTTTCCAGCTGCCAGCGGTTACTTCAGTGACTCAAACTTCTTGGAGCGTGTGGCCTGGCCTCCCTGCGCGCGGCTGCCCTACTTCAGACGCCCAGACAGCAGCTGTGGCCGTGGCTCCCACAGCCCGCACCCACACCTGGGTCGGCATGGCGGGCTCTCCCAGCACGGGAGCTCAAGAAAAGGCAGCGAAGGCACTGAAGCCACCACTGCAGTGACCTGGGCACCCACAGTCGAGCGGGGTCACCGTGGTAGATGCAGGATCCACCCTCATGAAGGCAGCTGGCCACACGGCATCATGGCTCCCGACCAGGACTTGGGCCAGAAGCTTGGTGATTCCTGGTCATAATATACAGCCTAGCAAGTCCTTGAGGGAGACACAGTCTTCTCAACATAGTTTGCTTCTCTGCCTAGTAATGAGCTATGACGTAGGGTCAATTTGATTTCTGCTCTCATCTCTGTGCCTGGGTCGAGGCAAAAGAGTATTTTTGTTTTTCTCCATGACCAGAAAAGAACAAGCATTAAGCAGGGCGGGGCTTGAACACAAGTTGAGCCATTAATGATGAAACAATACAGTTTGTTAGTTTGTTTTCATCAATTTCTAATGTCAGTTTCCCTAGGCCTTCGCTCAGTCCATCTTAAACATCCTCGGGCAGAGCTGGACATGTTTTTCGTTCCTTTTCTCTTCTGAAAATAAATTTCCCTCAACCTTTTTTTTTTTTCTCACTTATTTTGAGTGGAAAAAATACTTCCGAGTGAGAAAGGAAGATGCCTTTGCTTGAACACCCACTCCCTGCCTCCCACCCCCCAAAAAACTTCGGGAAATTTAGAACTGAGCCTGCTCCTGGCAAAACAAATTTTTGCTATAGCTGTTCAAGGAGAAGACTGACAGGCAATCGTTTAATTCGGGAGTCACAGAGCTGGAAGGGAAGAGTGTTCTATGGTCCTCTGGGAGATCCCAGGGCTTCGTTATCACCTCTGGAGCAATGAGGCGGTCACAGGGCAACACACTGCAGCCTCCTCCTGGGAGCAAATGCTCTTCTGCAGAGGCCCGCCCGCAGCCTCCCGTTCCACTCTTCTCATCAAACCTGAGAGGGAGCGATCACAGGGCAGCTGGGGGCCAAGGATGCGAAGAAGCACATGGCACTCGTGACAGAACCCCCCTCCAGATGGGAACACACACAAACACAAGTGCCGCCCGCCCGCCAGGGGGCGTGCCAGCCGGCACCTCCCCTGCCAGCCCTGCGTACCCTTCAGAGCACAGTTCACAGCAGTCTGCGTTCCAGAAAGTACACATGCAAAAGTCTCTTTTCTTCTCCACCATCTTCTCCTTCTCTCAAAACAAAGAAAGCAAACGCTGATTAAAACAACAGATCACTACCACACAGTGCCTACTATTAAAAAGAAAAACCCAACAGTCTGGAAATTCATGCTGAGGTTGCCACAGCAACAGTTCCACAGCCAACCTGCAACATTAACCATTCCCTGCCGAAATGCTGTAAAGATTCCCGGGGCAGGGAAGACTCCCCTGTTTTATGATTTGAATTCTCTCCATTGAAAACACTATTTAAGCACATATTGTACCATTAATATTCCTGCTCCCAGCTGTCTAACAAACAGCAGATAACTCTGGAGATACCTACGGACAGTTCCTTCGGTTGGAAGACTGGGAGAGATGTTGGTTAGGAAACACTCTTTGAGTTCTTAGAACAAAAAATACGCTTTCTCAACAAAGCATATTCTTAACCAAGCACACAAGGTTATTTCAAGTAATCCAATCAGGTCAGCAACTAGGAGGCTCCAGACTGTGACGCAGTGTCTCCTCCCTCTGTGAACTGGCAAATTCAAAGGGACCCACTGGAGTGCTCTGAACATTCATTCCCAAAGGAGGAGCGGGAGGGGTGAGAAGAAGGTAACTGTTGGGCTTCCCCTCCCAGAACAAAACCCCAGCACTGTACCAGGGAGGTTCTGAATAAAATGCCTGTTCATCGCATTACAAGGATGAGTTCTTAATGTCTCACAAAGGCCAGCAGGCCTCCTCTACAAAACTGCCCACATCAAATACATATTGCTGGAGGGAAATCCAAATAGAAAGGAAAGCTATCCACGGGGCTGGAATCAGGAAAGAGAGATGGGGGCATGTCCAAGAGGCGTTGGTGAGACTCCAGCTCCGCGTGTTTTCTGAGAGCCCCTATAAATAGGAAAACCATATGCCTGGCCTTCCATTCCAATAAAGCCCTATCTCCAAGGTTTGAGGCACGTGTCCTCAAACACCAGTGAGGCTGATCCAGTGTCCAGTCAAAATGTTCCCAATCTATAGGAGAAAGCACCCTCAGGGTTCCCAGTGTAACAGGAGAATTTTCTCCCTGTGGCATGGAAAGGAGCATATTACTGAGATCTGCTCAGGGGAGTCCAGCAACACATTCCCCTGTCGGTACATAAAAATAAAAGATCTATTACACAAGAGATACAGCCACGTTTCAGTTGAGGAAAACAAACACAACAGCCTGTTTTCCTTTGCAGAAAGATGCTCCCTGCTGAAGCTAAAAAGCACGTTTCCTGCGTTGACCCACGCCGCAGGCAGGCGGGACCTAAGGTCACGACACCATCTTCCCACCACTTCAATACTCTAGTGCCCAGATTCAGTGGTGGGGCAGGAGGCGTCCAGGGGAGGGGTGCAGAGAAGGCAGCGGCCACGGAAGGAGCCCTGTGGGTGGACAGACGAGGGACCCGGGCAGCTGAGGGTTGGCAGCCAGACACGGGGTCCACGTTCTCCACAGCGTGCGAGGGAGTTAACAGTCTGACCACATTAGGGAGGGATATTCAAAATGCGACTCTTGATTTCAGGATCCCTTTAGCTGCCTTCCGATCAAACGCACACAGCAAGCCCTAAAGCAAGAGCTTGACGAAACGTGAAAAGAGAAAAAAAACAAAATATGAAAGAAACCCAGTCAGCCTGCAAGGTTCTCAAAGTCAATTTGCACAACACTGGGTTGGAACTCAAAATGCATTTCCACAGCAGGTCTGCAATCTGCCCAGGCTGTGATGGACTTAAGGACAGAACCAAAGGACCAGGGAAGCCAAGCGCTGTGTGTGTCTGTTCCCAGGCCCTCGAGATGCCCAGGCCGCATCAGTCGTGGGCCTCAAGCCAAACATCCTCCCAGACAGCTTGAGGCTACCTCACTCCCATAAATGCCATTTGGTTAAATGAAACAGTAAAAATGAAGCACGTTTTCAGCTGTTTTAAAGGAAGAAATGCGTACTAAGGCACTTCATCTACAAATTTACTGAACTGGAAACTTTCAGATTTTTCTAGACCAAATACACTATGCATTTTGTAAAATACAGGAGAGCTCCAGTTCAAGAGCAGTTACAAAACTTACGGTCTTAGGAGTCTGAATTAAGGACTAACTTTGAGAGAACTGTGGGGCAGTTTATCTACCAGAAAGTATGATTAAGTGGGTATTTCCTACTATACTGACACATCAGGAAGCGAAAAAATAACAATAAAAAAGAGAGCCCCTGAGGACTTCCCTGGTGGCACAGTGGTTAAGAATCTGCCTGTCAATGCAGGGGACATGGGTTCGAGCCCTGGTCTGGGAAGATCCCACATGCCGTGGAGCTACTAAGCCCCTGCGCCACAACTACTGAGCCTGTGCTCTAGAGCCCGTGAGCCACAACTACTGAAGCCCGCGTGCCTAGAGCCCATGATCCGCCAACAAGAGAAGCCACCGCAGTGAGAAGCCCACCTACCGGAACGAAGAGCAGCCCCTGCTCGCCGCAACTAGAGAAAGCCCACGAGCGGCAACGAAAACCCAGCACAGCCAAAAAATAAATTAATTAAAAAAAAAAAAAAAGAGAGCCCCTGTCTTAAGAGATCTTATAGTTATTTTCTTCTAATTTTCTGCAGTAGATGTATATTACTTTTATAAATACAGAAAAAGTCATTTTGAAAACATTTTAAGGAAACATATAATGAATGGTACAGGAATTCAGAGAAGGCTGAGGTTCCTATGAACAGGCCTAGGAGGGAAAGAGGAGGGTGTGGGAGGGGAGGGGAGGGGAGGGGAATGGGAGGAAGAGGAAGGGAGAAGGAAGGGTTGGGGGGAGGAGCAGACTGGGAAGGGACTCTCAAAAGCAACAGCTGAGGCTACCATTTATTGGGAGCTGTCAGATCCCAGGCTCCCGACAAGCATAATCTCATCTCATCCTTGCAGCCACGCAGCGGGGTAGGTCTTATAATTTCCATTTTAAAGATAACAAAACTGAAAACTAGGGTGACTTGCCCGAAGCACACATCTAGTAAGTGATGGAGTCTGTGCTCTTTCTACTCTGCTAGGAATTTTTCAAGTGGGTTCTGTGTTACCAGAGGGATCCGTGGACACATGGCCTCCGTCACTGCCCTGAGCAGGGCAGGCTCTGGGTCCCATTCAGTATCACCTGAGCAGTTCCATCTTAACCCGTTTCCTGTATCTTCAGTATCTGTGTAAGACAGCATTTTTTTTAGATACAGGAGTTCCCAACACTTCAAAAAATAAACAACAGTTTGAAAACCACTGCCCTATGCCACCGCGCCAACTACAAAGGCCCTGAGGGGCTGAGATATATTTGGCAAGTATATAGATATATTTATGCTGGGCTGGGGACACAGAGGGAGGAAAAGGGCTGCGCTGGGCATGTGCTGGGAAACAGAAATGAGAAGGAAACATGAGAGCTAGGAAGTTCCAAAGGATGTGGAGTGAGGCAGAGGTGAAGGAGCCTTTCTACTGGTGACAACCATCCACCTCCTGCTCACATAAAAACCAAACGTGCAGGCCACCCTCAAAGCAACCAGCACTTAATAAAAACTTCAGAAAGCCCGCTGTTCTGTTAGGGCCAGCTTTGATTTAAAAAATTCAAATACCAAGACAAATGCAGCACATGTGCAACTCTATTTTAAAACCACCTGAACGTGTGCCAATCCTGCAAAAGAATGTGAGTTTTCTCAGCATTCCCACTCCCTATGCTGTCTCACCAGGTATGCTGGGCAAGTTTTTGGGGGTGCTTCTCCACCCTAGGTTTGCCTCCTACTAATTAAACACTGAAAGGCAGTGCAAAGGGCATTTAGACAAGGTCAAACTTAACTGACAAGAATTCATCTTCAGCCATAATATAAAGAAAGATCAAATTATGCTATTGTGCTGATTTATATGGTATATTTATACAAACATAATCTGATAGTTCTCACAGTTTTAAAGTATTATCCTTAAGAGCAAGCCAATAATGAATGTTTGGTATGAGATTTTCTATTTTCCATGATTTATTACGAAGCGATACTGTTTAGCAGAGAGCAGTTTTCAAACAGACAAGCGGTAATTCATTCTGTTCATTTGGTTTCACACTCATGACCAGTATTGGATGATGGGAATCTTCCTGAGAGATGGCTACAATAATGCATTCTACTGCACACGCAGGTTGTCTGAGCCTTGCATTCAATGGCTTTACAGAAGTCAAGAGATAAAAGGGGTTTTGAGCTCTCACTGCTTTGCTGTAAAAGTCATAGCTCTCTAGCTCTTAAATTTGTTCTTAAAATCGGGGTGTTGAAACAGTTCTGTTTAGCTTGGCAAACTCTTACTGAGCACCCTATATGTGCACCAGATGCAGTGGAAATGCTGGGAATTCAAAGGTGATACAGACAATGTGGTGGCCCTGGAGGAGTCTGTGAAATCCAGAGGAGTGAAATATATGTAAACGGACAACTTCTGTATAACTTAAGTACAGATCAGGGTACTATGGAAATACAGAAAGAGCCTGTGATAGGCAGAATAATGGCCCCAGAGATGTCCACATCCTAATCCCAGGAACCTATAAATATGTTACCTGACATAGCAAATGGGAATTTAAATTGCAGATGGAATCAAGGTTGCTAATCCACTGACTTTAGAGTAGGGAAATTATCCTGGATTATCTGGGTGAGCCCAATGTAATCCACTTAGAAGTGGAAAACAGAGGCAGAGGAAATGTGATGAGAGAAGCAGAGTCAAGAGACGCTAGGCTGCTGACTTTAAAGACAGGGAAGGGGGCCATGAGCCAAGGAACGCAGCTGGAAAAGGCAGGGAAATAGGATTCTCCCCTAAAGCTGCAGGAAGTACCGCCAATCCCTCGATGTTAGCCTAGTGATATACCCATGTCACTTCTGAACTAGAGAACTACCAGATAATAAATACATTTGTATCGTTTTAAACCACTAAGAGTGTAGTGATTTGTTAAGGCAGCAACAGAAAATTAATCGACAGCCCTTCAGTGGGAAGATACAACTATTTATATGTGAAAACACGCATTCTTACTAATGCTTCATCAGCCACACTCAGCAAGGAGGGTGAGGCTGTTAAACCTTAATGCTCGATCCAGAAGCACAAATGGCCGAGCCGCACACATTCATCGTGTTACAGTAAGTCTCCAGGGCCTGTTCTCAAAAGATCCTTCACACACTCACCAGCCAAGAGAGCTGTCACTTGGGAGACAAAGTCGCCAAATACAAGGCCACAACTATTCTGCCAGCACCACCACTTTGAACGTGTAAGTGCCACATGTACGATGCTCACGTAGGCCTTCTGAAATGTCTGCTAGCAGACTCTATTCTGCTGCAGCCTCAGACAACAGAGACTATAAATATAGCTTACTATGGAGCACAGCATTTAAATGTGATACCACAAAAAAGCTGCAGAATCACGGGCCAGAGAAAGTCAGCTCCTCTGGAACTGCTCTCCAAAGGAGTAGAAAATAGCCCCAAAGCTACCTGCCAGGCCACATTCTGAAACATTAAATGAAAATGAAGGTGGGAAAGCACAGAGGGACTGTTGCCCCGAATCCCAGCCTGGTATTTGTCTGCTCACTCAAGACGACTCCAGCGAGCACAGCCTCAGCGGGACCGAGGCCAGAGGGGAAGGGCCGCACCTAATTCGGCTATTTTCAGGAAAGCCAGGCTCCGGTATGAAATTCTACAGCTGTGTTCAGAATCCATCAACGATCTGTGGCTTAAAATATTATCTTGTGGATGCTGGCAGCAAGTTTAATTCTACGTGCTATATGTTAACTACTAAATTTATTACACTGTCCGAAATTGTCTTGTTTTTTGAACTTAGAAAACTGCCCACCGTAAGTTTTTAAATCACAAGCAAACCGTGTGCATATAATCACTTTTAAGAACATGTGTACCCTCTCCCCCTCCCAGTTCTTTTTTACTTAATTTTTTTTTTTTCCTTTTTTTTTGCAGTACGTGGGCCTCTCACTGTTGTGGCCTCTCCTGTTGCAGAGCACAGGCTCTGGACGCACAGGCTCAGCAGCCATGGCTCACAGGCCCAGCCGCTCTGCGGCATGTGGGATCTTCCCGGACCGGGGCACGAACCCGTGTCCCCTGCATCGGCAGGCGGACTCTCAACCACTGCACCACCAGGGAAGCCCTTTACTTAATTTTTATTGGAGTACAGGTGCTTTACAACGTCACGTTAATTTCTGCTATACAGCAAGATGACCCTCCTCCCTTTTCTTGAGCTCCTTCTTCTTCCTGATCTACTCACGGCTCCTCGGAGGTCTTACCCAATGTCCTATGTCTGGTCAGCAGGCTGATTAAAGCCGTTCCCCGTCCCACCACAGGTGGGACACTGAGCACACAGTCTCGTTCCAGCTGAGGCTCTCCGGTTATCGCAGCGGTAGGGTCTCCTCTTCATCACTACCCTCCCCTGGTGCTCAGAACAGCCTTGCCAGTCATTCCAAACCCACATTTTCTCAGGGGAGTGCCTCCGACCCCTTGTACACTGAAGGGGGAGGACATACATCATCAGCACACACACAGCTCTCCCGAGAGACCTACCAGACAAGAAGACTCACTGTTCTCTACAAGGGATCCTTTTCCACCCCAGCCCTGCCTTCTCACCAACACCGAGGAGGGAAGGAGAGAGCAGCCCCACAGACTCTGACGTCATACAAAGACAAAGAAAAAAGAACTCACAGGATGTGACAAACGACTCCTCAACCAGCCAACAAACACCAAGTTAAGTGTCCCCGGGTCACCAGCTGTCTTTTTACAGGATCTCAATACAAATTTTCATCTAAATCTAATAGAATTTCGCATCCAAAGGTCCAAAAAGCACATCCAATTCCTATTCCTCTATTTCTCATTTTAATCAGATTGTTGGGAACAAATATATAAACAGACAAAGGATCAAGACACTTATGAGAAACATTAGTATAGATATGAAGTGATGTTTAGAACTCACATATTTATGTTAAATTATGCCTTCATGTTCACCTAAATGGACAGTACAGTGTTAACCTTCTTCTTTCCAGTGGCTGAGCAAAGGGCCACTGTCACTCTCAACTAAAGCACCTACCATCTCATTGTTGGATGGAGAGACCACAATTTTCTCACCTATGGAGCACACCCCAATAGCTACATTGAATGTGATGGTTCTGATGACGCGTACTGCAAAGTTTTTTTTAACTTTTATATACTATTAGGAATATCACAGTGAAACGAAATTTCACTTATTTTAAAAGAAAGATCAGGTGCTGGTGAGGATGCAGAACAACTAGAATTCTCAACCTTTGCTGCTGGTAGTATACATTCCACTCTGGAAAACTGCTGACAAAGTATTTAACCTATGAACTAAAATTTGCAGGTACCAAGCAACAGTATTACATTGCAAGTTCTTTTAAACACAAAAACTCCAGTGGCCACACAGGAAGACAATCACTGTGCTATCACTGTTTACTCAATCTCCCGTTAACACAGTAGTAGCACCAGGGGCTGGAGACGGCAAGCTCCAGAGTCAAGTCATCGTGAACTTTCCTTCACAACCAATGAGCCTGGGCAGCTTCGTCCACAGGTATGGAGCCCAGTCCAATTCGGAGCCTCCCTGTGAACTGAAAGAGAAGGCTTATCCAAGTTAAACAAAAGCCTCAATCAACAGTCTTTGCAGCAAATATATGGAAGCTAGACCACAAAAGATTTGAGGAGGAAGAGTATCTTATCACTGACATTGTTTAGAACAGCAGGCAAGAAAAAAAAAAAAGCGAAGCTAACTTTTGGTCAGCTTTATCATAGTTTTTAAATTCTCTACAATGGACCCCTTTATTGCCTGCAGACGGGGAAGAGGAGGCCAATCATTCCCATCTCCCTGTCCTTGGTTAATCACTCCTTGCCAATTAGAGTTGAAAAGGATAAGTAATAAGTGTGTTAATTTGAAGTTTACATATATTTGAAATTTCTTTATGACCCAATACTCCTACTTCTAGGTATCTATGCTGTAAAAACATGAAAACATGTGCCCAAAGAGACATGTGCAAAATGTTCATGGAGTCAATATTTGTATTAATGAGTAGTTAGAAAAAAAATAGGAGAATAGCTAAATAAAATGGGGTATAAGGATACACTATTTTATAGCAATTACAAGCAATAAACTAGAGCTGTAGATTTTATCTACAATACTCCAATTTTTAATTCACATATTTGTATAATTCAGATTGAGTATTTTCAAATCACAATAATCAAAGCTATAAGTAAGCAGATTATTAGCCACCATCAGTTCTCAGCAGGCCTATAGCTATTAAACACCTGGTTCTCTGCTACTATCTTCTTGCCACAATCACTGTGAAATACAGATGAGCTCAATCCCTTTGTTGGGAGCAAAGGTCCAGGGATCTGACTCTGTGCATTAATGTGAGTTCCTAGAGATGAATGCCCTTGGCTGAAATGGTGGCCCCAAAGGAACTCATGAGCCATCTAAGCACCGGCAAAACTTCCTGAGACAAGCATGGTGCGGACCTATGGGAGAAATCAGGTTACCTTCCAAGGCATCACCAGAGAACGGACCGTCATGAGCCCATGCAAGTGGATCCTAACGGAAGCTCCTCCCATAACCCCAAGCCGGGAGTGCCCCAGGCCAACCCCACGCACAGGAGTGGCCTGGAGCCATCTCAGGGGTGTGCATGCAGACCCAAAGGGACTCAATCTGCATTCAAGTTATACTCCGGTGAGTCGTGATCTGCATCAACCCCACTTCCTCCACTGCAGGGTCCCCCCAGCTGCTTATCTTCTGGGACATTACAAAACGAAGTAGCCAGCCTGCTAGAACACTAGCTGGAAGCCTCCTTTAACTAGAATTTGTGGAGCATGAGTTGATATAATTCGTTGTTTCTTACAGTGTTGTTTGTGGAACATCACGCTGCCGTGTGCCTAATAAAAGAGGATTCTATAGTCACGTAAGTTTGGGAAATGTTGCCTAATGTATATAATCTTACTCCCACTCCCCACAATGTGTAATGCAAATTATCATATTAAAGGCTCAGCAGAGCTCTAGAGGAAAGAGGTCTGCTTTACTCTCAACCAGGGTTTCCCAAACTCACTGACAAAGAAACGCTTTTCCTACCTAAAAGGACTGTTTTTCAAACTTGCCTCATCTTAAGAATCACCTAGGACTACTGTTAACACAGAGGATTCCCACTATGCAAGCACAACCCCTCCACCCCCAACCTCTGAAAGTCTTCAAGGGAAAGATCTTATCATTAACAAGCAGCCCAGGTGGCTTATCATCAGACCAGTTTTGAAAATACTGACAAACCAGCATTGGGCCAGAAACACTATTTCCTGTTCAAATGCTTCTAAGTGATTTCCAGAGCAATTTCCTAATTTAAAGGCAGGCTCCTGGGAATTCCTTGGTGGTCCAGGGGTTAGGACTCAGCGCTTTCACTGCCGTAGCCCGGGTTCAATCCCTAGTCGGTGAACTAAGATCCTGCAAGCCACACAGCATGCAAGGAAAGAAAGAAAGAAAGAGAGAGAGAGAGAGAGAGAGAGAGAGAGAGAGAGAGGAGGGAGGGAGGGAGGGAGGGAGGGGAGGGGGGAGAGAGGGAGAGAGAGAGAGGGAGGGGAGGGGGGAGAGAGGGAGAGAGAGAGAGGGAGGGGAGGGGGAGGGAGGGGGAGGGGAGGGGGAGGGGAGGGGGAGGGAGGGGGAGGGGAGGGGAGGGGAGGGGGAGGGAGGGGGAGGGGAGGGGAGGGGAGGGGGAGGGGGGAGGGGAGGGGGAGAGGGGGGAGGGGGAGGGGGGAGGGGAGGGGGAGGGGGAGGGGAGGGGGAGGGGAGGGGGAGGGGAGGGGGAGGGGAGGGGGGAGGGAGGGAGGGAGGGAGGATCCTAAGCACCATCGTCCACTTAGAGCAGCCAGGACATGGAGTGGAGTACTCTTACTGCACTTGAGTAGTCACAGCAGCAGGTTTCCATCCTATGGGTCTCTCCACCAGGTTAACCATCATCGTTACACCACCAACTGACTTCTTCAATGTATCACTCCCATAGTTTGCCACAAAATCCCTATGAGAAAAGCACTATTATCTTCCCATTTTGAGGAAATGAGGAAACAGGCTAAGGAATTTTAAGTGATTTGCCCTAAGTCAGTTTCTCAGCACCATGGCCATTCTGGGCTGGAGGATTTTTTGCCACGGGGGTGGAGAGGCTTCCAGTGCCCTGTAGGATGTTTAGCAGCATCCCTACCTCTACCCACTAGAGACCAGAATCAGATCCCCTCTAGCCGTGACAACAAATGTCTCCAGTCCTTGCCAAATGTCCCCTGGGGGCAAAATCAGGTAGGGACCACTGCTCTGCATCAGGTCAGAGCAGAGGACACAGAGTCTCCACCAGCCCACCGCCCGGGAGCAGCTGCGATGCCACCCTTTGCTACTGGCAAGCTGAGAGGCCCAGCAGGCCCCAATGGAGCCCTCACTGCTCTGTTTCACAGGCTGTGGGCCCTGAAGCAAGGCCTGGGAGAAGCTCACGGAGTGACACAGTGAGATAAAGGTGCAGCCAGTGCCAGCGGTGATTCCTGGCACAGACTCATCCCTCAATAAAGTAGTGCCTAGTGTGCATCTTTCTTCCTGTCCTGCCAAAGGCTCCAGTTGCACGTATAAAAGATTCTCATTCTGTTCACTTAAAAAAGAACCATAGAAAAAGAATTCTGCCTGCAAGGGCATACCTAGTGTATTCAACACCCAGGAAGGACCATTTTTTAAAACACTCTCCTCACATGAAAAAATTATTTTCAGTAATACTTATGTAAAAATCCATTATTTTTATGATTTGTTCTTTAGTATCAGAACCATCTATTTTAAAATAATACATTTCAACTTTACTGATATTATCCAAATTTAGTAAAACAGTTCATGTATGAACTAAAATTTGCACTTACCAAAGAAAAATACTATACCTCCAGGTCTCCGCTGTTTCACCTTTTAAACAGAAACAAAAGCTCCAAATGGTCACAGAGAATGACAGAATTACAAACCTCAGTAATACTATGATTGTTCATTTCAAATCTACTGTTTAAATGTAGAAATATACAGGGGTTAAATACACGAAGAATGTCTGAAGCAAAGTGGAACAATTCCAAACTCTTAAAAATCTTCTCTCAAAATGAATTCACGTAGCTGAATCCCATGCCATGTGTTGGAGGCTACCTGTATAATTAGGAGTCTCTGATTTAACTTCCATGTAGTCTACGATGTCTATTAAAGGATAAGTAATCAGGACTTCCCTGGTGGCGCAGTGTTTAAGAATCCTCCTGCCAATGCAAGGGACACGGGTTCGAGCCCTGGTCTGGGAAGATCCCACATGCCGCGGAGCACCTAAGCCCGTGCACCACAACAACTGAGCCTGCGAGCCACAACTACTGAAGTCCGAGCGCCTAGAGCCCGTGCTCCGCAGGCAAGAGAAGCCACTGCAGTGAGAAGTCCGCCCAACGCAACAAAGAGTAGCCCCCACTCGCTGCACCTACAGAAAGCACACACACAGCAATGAAGACCCAACACAGCCAAAAATAAATAAATTAATTAAAAAGAAAGGATAAGTAATCAAAAAGTACTTATTTGAGGCTTACATATATATTGTTAAAACTCAAGTTACCACAGCAATTATTCAGAACACACACCAGCAAAAGATTTTTGTTGGAGGAATATGTTATCACCAACATTCAGAATTACAGGCACAATTCTAGACTTTCAGACTTTGCAGACAAACTTTTGGATGGTTTTATTTTACTATTAAATTTCCTACAGACACTGCACCCCTTTATCACCCACACCAGAGCAGACTACTCCTACCACCCAGTCCTTGGTACACCACTGTCTGCTTCACAGGGTTAAAATGGTACTCAGAAGTTCCAAGCCCATAAAGTAGTTGGGTGCCAAAGAATAATGGAAAGAGAAAAGTCACAAGAAAATCATCATAAAAGAAAATGAAGTGGAGAAATCTCCTGGTCCCACTTCTAGTCTGACTCCGGCGGACTGTGTGAGACAAGCTAAGAAGTGTTTCCAGGCAGTGCAGTGCAGTGGAGGGACTCAGCACACAGGCTTTGAAGGTTGGCTGCTGCTGTGTGACCCTGGACAAGTCACTTAATCTCTCTGGGCCTGTCAGTTTTCTCATCTTCAAGATGGAGATAAATAATATCTGCCCCATGGAGCTGTTGTAAGGCAATAAAAGGAAAGCAGAATTAAGTGCTCTGTATATAACAGTCAGCTGTACCTGGGAAATATCTTGAAATTACTGAATCTGGATGATGAATATATAGGGATTCATTATACTATTCCCTTTTGATACCCTACACATACTCGCCTCAATGACTGGATGTCAGACTGACTCCAGGCATTCATTACAAAATACAAACATGCGAGCAGTGCTTCCAGATCCAAGCCCGATGACCTGAGACTGGTGCCCTGAATCCTTCTGCTCTGCATGGATCAGAGCCCAGCAAAAGACACAACAATGATATGAGGACTGTTGCCGAAGGAGGGAAATCCCCCCGAAAGGCTGAATGAACTGAATACAATACATACCACAAACGACTCTAAGGCTGGAATTCCGGGGTCAAGCTGGGAAGAAAGCCAGGGACCCCCTTCAGCACATGCAGGACTTTCAAGCCACCCAAGCCCGGGCAGGCAGGCAGGCAAGGGAGCCCTCAACCAAGCTCATCCTCAAAACACAATGAAAGCCAAGCCAGTGTCCTTCCCCTGCTCTCCTAAGACACCTGTCGGCCTACCCGACAGCCTGCCCCACACGCTTCCCACAAAGCTTCCCATGTCTTAACAAGGCTTGCCGGATGCTCTTCGCACGCACGCGTGTGGCCTCCTCGGCCCCTGACCTATGAACCAAGCTTGGGCGGGGCCGCCCCACCTCCGCACATCTCCTGGTGCTCCTTCCTCCGAGTCTTTTCCAAGGTCACCACTTAGCACACCAGCTCCGCCAGTGTCTCACTCACAGAGCATGGCTACAAACTAACACCGTCCATAGGAAGCAGGAGGCCTGAGGGCCGGGGCCCACTCCTGGCTAACCTAGGACTTCAGACTGGCAGGTGTGAGTCTCACTTTCCACACCTATAAAACTGGGTAGTAATCCTGCCTCCCTACCGAACTAAAAAGATCATGGTGAGGATCAGAATGGGCGGGACATGGGACAGCACTGCTGCAAGTTGTGACGCCCACACACGCTGTAGTTCCCTGAGGTGGAAGCCCCTCCCTAACACCCCGCCCTGCTCTCTGCCCTCTTTCTGGCTCCCTTCCGTCTCTGCCCTAAAGGCTTAGATCACTACAAACAAACAAAACAAAAAACCCCCCAGTTCTCCTCAGTATATGTATACCACACCCTAGCATAAAAAGGAGTAACAGAGGACTTCTAGGGAGTCACCATATAGATAGGTTAACACCAGGCAAAATCTCTTATGCTGTGAAACACTGAATATCACACATCTTATCACAACCCCCAAGACCAACAGCTGGGGTTCCCTTTCAACTTCTGAGCCCTCTGCAAGAAGGGAGTATTTTGATCACACCACAGAGAATCTGCTTACAAAGGAAAGCGGCTTCTCCCACTGAAAACAACACTGGTAATAAGGAAGAGCTCTAAATATCACAACAGTCACCTCCAGGTTAATTATCCAAATATCAGGGTTAGGATAAAGCGTACCAAAAAACTCTTCCAACTCCTTAAGGTAATGGCTCCAATACTCATGAACTTTTTGTCATCACATTAAAAACAAAAAACAAAACAAGTAAATACCCTGCTTAAAGTGCTGAGAAACCAGGTCTTAATGGAGAAATGGATCCAGGTGGAACTCAGCCTCCTGCAGCTACTCAGCCTCCCATGTCCCAGCTGCCGCCTCCCTGCACTAGCACCTGAGTTCCCTGTGCACATCCAAATGGACATGTGGGCCAATTCCTGGAAAGAGGTGACGGTTGGAAACCACACATGCTCCGGCTGCCTGAAACGTCTTCATGAGCTCAAACGTCACCACAGAAACCCCTGAGACGTAGGTAAACAGCCAAATGTCAAATATCAAATTCTGCAGTTATCTCATGCCCTTGGGGAAAATGTCATTCACCATCAAAGTTACCAAGAAAGCACTAAAAGATGAACCACACATCCCATAAAGCAGCCTCCTTCCTTTTAGCATCCAGCACAACAGGTAGCTATTTAACGTGACCTCCCCCAATACTAACCCACAGGAGTTCATGCATTAATCCCATATGTATCAATGTCCTTACTCTCTCTGGGACACTGTGCCCAAGGCTGAAGATGAAGAAATAAGAGCCTGGATCAAAGAAGACAGAGCTATAAATAAAGCATTGTAACACAAGACAATAATACCAGTTGATGTATGTACTTAACACCTACTATGTGCTAGTCCAGCAGGCCTCAAAATGTGGTCCCTGAAGCCCCCAAGAAGCTTTCAGGGGGTCTGAAACCATCTGTATTGTAATACAAAGAATTTTTTGCCTTTTCATTGTATTGACTTTTGCAGTAATGGTGCAAATGCAATGTTGGTTAAAACTGCTGATGCCCTGGCACAAATCAAGGTAGTGACACCAAACTGTACCAGTAATTCTTGTATTCTTCCCCTCACGCACTCACAGAAAGGAGGGAAAGAAAAAATAAAGGCCAGTTTCACTTAAGAATGCCCTTGATGAAACAGTAAAGATAATTAATTTTACTAGATCTCTACCCTTGAGTAAATATCTTTTTAATATTCTATGTGATGAAATGGCACGTATTTCAATGGTCACCTTGAGAAAAAGCTCTTAAGCATGTGGCAACTGAGTTGTAAGTTAAACTAGCCATTTTTCATAGAATATCATTTTTACCTGAAAAAAAAATGACAAACTATAGTTATTCAGACTTGCCTATCTATTAATATTTGAAGAGAGCCTGTTAACTTCAAATCTGCATTGATAATGGTATAAAATTTGAGCTTTCACTTAGAAGTCAGAACTCTAGAAACTCATGTCTGCCACCGTAACCTTGATGATTTCTAATCGTCAAGACTTTTCTGGTGAGATCACAGGTGAGTCAAGTGTAATTTTATTTTTATTTTTTTTAATTAATTAATTTATTTATTTTTGGCTGCGTTGGGTCTTCGTTGCTGCACGCAGGCTTTCTCTAATTGCGGCGAGCGGGGCCTACTCTTCATTGCGGTGCACAGGCTTCTCATTGCAGTGGCTTCTCTTGTTGCAGAGCACGGGCTCTAGGTGTGTGGGCTTCAGTAGTTGTGGCTCAGGGGCTCTAGAGCGCAGGCTCAGTAGTTGTGGCGCACAGGCTTAGCTGCTCCGTGGCATGTGGGATCTTTCCAGACCAGGGCTCAAACCCATGTCCCCTGCATTGGCAGGCAGTTTCTTAACCACTGTGCCACCAGGTAAGTCCTGAGTCAAGTGTAATTTTAGATAGACAGATTGATAGAGGTGAGTGGAAGTGTAATTTTAGGTAGACAGAGAGATGGATGGATGAAATATGACAATATTTAAAAGATCTGCATAACTTGGTAAACCAATGTTTTCCAGATGATCAAAGCATGATGTTACAAAATTTTGGATGGGTAAAAGATCCATTCAAAGTACAAGCTAGATCAATACATTTTAATGTAACAGAATAAATGGTTTCTGATTCCACATTGCAACTAACCTGCAGTAAACTACCACCTGTCAAGTTTTGGTATAGTATCAAAGAATATCCATATTACATTAAAAAAATGGCTATAGGAAAAATACAGTCTCACCATTAACATCATACTCCACGGTGAAAGGTTGAAAGCTTTTCCTCTATAATCAGGAACAAGACAAGGGTGCCTACTCTCAACATTCCTATTCAACACAGTCCTGGAAGTCCTAGGCAGAGCAATCAGGCAAGAAAAAGAAAAGGCATCAAACTTGAAAAGGAAGAAGTAAAACTGGCTCTATTTGCAGATTACATGATTTTTATATATAGAAAGTCCTAAAGAGTCCACCAAAAAACCATTAGATATAATCAACAAATTCAGTAAAGTTGCAGGATACAAAGTTGACACACAAAAATCAGCAGCATTTTCTATACTAACAATGAATTATCTGAAAAAGAAATAAAGAAAACCCATTTTCAATAGCATCAAGAAGAATAAAATTCCTAGAAATAAATTTAACCAAGTAGGTGAAAATCTTCTACACTGAAAACTACAGGACATTGAAGAAAGAAATCTAGAAGACACAAATAAATAAAAGGGTGTTCCATGTTCATGGACTGGAAGAATTAATATTGTTAAAATGTCCATACTACCAAAAGCCATCTATAGATTCAATTCAATCCCTATTCAAGATTCCAAAGGCATTTTTTACAGAAACAGAAAAAATGCCTAAAATGTATGTGAAACCACAAAATATCCCAAATAACCAAAGCAATCCTGAGAAAGAAGAACAAAGTGGGAGGCATCTCACTTCCTGATTTCAAGCTATATTATAAAGCTATAGTAATCAAAACAGTACATACTGACATAAAACCATGTGCATACAGTAATGGAACAGAATCAAGAGCCCAAAAATAAACCCCTGCATATACAGTCAACTAATATTTCACAAGGGATTCAAGCATAAACAATGGAGAAAGGACAGTTTCTTCAATAAATGATGCTGAAAAGCTGGATATTCATAAGTAGAAGAATGAAATGAGACCCCTATCTTACATCACTCACAAACATAAACTCTAAATGGATTAAAGACTTAATGTAAGACCTAAAACCATAAAACTCCTAGAAGAAAACATAGAAATAAAGCTCCCTGACATGGTTTTTGGCAATGATTTTTTGGATATAACACCTAAAGCACAAGCAACAAAATAAAAAATAAACAAGTGGAACTACATCAAACTAAAAGATTCTGCACAGCAAAGGAAACCATCAAACATGAAAGACAACCTACAGAATAGGAGAAGATACTTGCAAATAATACATCTGATAAGGGGTTAATATCCAAAACATATAAAAGAATTCAGTAACAACAACAAGAAAATACCCCAATTAAAAATTGGCAAAGGACCTAAATAGACATTTTTCCAATGAAGACATACAGATGGCCAATAGGTACACAAAAAGGTGTTCAACATCATTACACATCAGAGAAATGCAAACTAAAACCACAATGAGCTATCACCTCTGCCTGTTAGAATGGCTATCATCAAAAAGATAAGAGATAACACATGCTGGTGAGAATGCGGAGAAAAGGGAACCCTTGTGCACTGTTGGTGGGATTGTAAATTGGTACAGCTACTATGGAAGACAGTATGGAGGTTCCTCAAAATATTAAAAATAGAACTACCATATGATCCAGAAATTCTACTTCTGGATATACATCCAGAGAAAAAGAGAACACACTGTTGAAGAGATACCTGCAACCCAATGTTCATAGCAGCACTATTTACAATAACCAAGACATGGAAACAAACCAAGTGTCCACTGACAGATGAATAGATAAAGAAGCTGTGACATATATAAAATGAAATACTACCAGAAAAAGGAAGTCCTGCCTTTTGCTACAGCATGGAAAGACCACAAGGGCAATTATGCTACTTTTACTGTACCTCTGAAACTCTAAAGGGTGACTTTTGAATCCGTCTCTCCAAGTCTGTGCTATGACAGATGCACGGAGAGGAGCTTAATAAGCACAGGAAGTGCAGCACTCTGTCTGCCTGCTGGTGCCTGTCACAGGCAGTCTTTTATGGGAAACCAAGAAGCACAGAAGAGACAACAGAAGAAAGAGAGACACTATGGATGAAAGTGAAGGAGAGATGAAAGAGTGGAAAAGTGGGCAGGAACCACAGGAAATGAAAGGAGAAGGGCCCCACACTTGGGATTGCACACAATGTCATCACTGGGGACTGGCTTCTTTCACTTAGCCCAGTACTCTGGAGATGCACCCAGGGTGTTACATGTGCAGGTAGTTCGTTCCTTTTGATTGCTGTGTAGCATTCCATGACGTACTCATTGACCTGTTTAAAGACGTCTGGGTGGTTTCCAGTTTGGGGCTCTTCCAAATAAAGCTTCTATGAACACTCGGAAGGAAGGAAGGAAGGGAGGGACGGAGGGAGGAAGGGAGGGAAGGAGGGAGGGAGGGGCACTGACCTATCCACAGTCTTTCCCTGGAGCTTTTCCACTTCCTTTCTTAAAATCTGAACCCTCATTCTTAACCCTTATTCTTTTCTGTCAAATGACAAGCATCAGAGTACCTGCTCAGCACCACTTTGTAACAAGTGCTGACAATTCGCTTTTGTCTCCTTTGCATCCTGGTTTTAACAATCCAAATCTCTTCCATGGACAATGACTTCATTTTCTCCCTTTTTTGTCAGCATTCTCTTTGGCATATTTACCTATTTTCCAGAGACACATATATGAGACCTCTAGTTAGACTTCTAGTATGCTATGAACATAAACTGTTTCAGAATGCATATCTGACAAACCAAGAAACACTTCACAAAGATCAAAGTTGCATCACCATTCAATGAGGGGCTTCCCACTGGCTCAATTATGAAACACCACCCCATCTGCACCTGCAAAACATTTCAACACAATCTCTAGGTTACAAGTGTCATTTATCACCAGGCTCTATGTCATGAGACATATTTTCAGCACTAAAACTGAATGTGCACTCATTCGTCACAAAGACGGATGAGAGCTAAAACCCTGTGTGACTGGCTATGGGGATGAACAGAATAGAATACTCTTTTAAAATATTTATATTGGTTTGTCGAGTTCTCATAGAAAAAGCTTCTTTTCCTGTTTCTCTGTTAGGAAACATCTGTATTCCTACAGAGAAAATGGAAGGATCAGCTATCCAGCAACAATGTCAAATACATTAAAAATTAACAAGAAAAAATTAACCCCACGGTAATATTCCTTCTCTGGTTTCATAAGCTATATAATATGTATACTTCACACAGCTGCCCTACTAAATGTCTAAGCCTCAGCATTTGTTCTGAAAAGGAAAGGGCCGAAAATAAATCATTTCAAGATGCCCAAGGTTCTATGGGCAAAGACAAAGCAGAGCAACTTTAATGGGGGAAACTTTAATCTTATAAGCTGCATCTCTTGCCATAAATGTGATAAATATCTAATTATGTGCTACTCCCAACTAGTTGCCAATCCAAAAAAAAAACCTGTAAAAATGATGTCAACACTATGTGTACACTACTTTGCTAGAATAAATATGTGCTTCCTTCTATGCAATCACCAGGAAAACAACGAAACCACTATTTGCATAGGGCACTTCACGAAACAAGTTAACACAGTCATAAAGAGCATCCACCACCTCTTTACTACACGACGTGCACAGCCGTGGGACTGGAAGTTCAGAGCAGAATCCCGCATCCTTGCCCGCACTGCACTGAGGAGAAGGGGGCACACTCACCCGCTCTCCTCTACCTCATCATCCCTCCCGAGGTTCAGCCAAATGCTGTCGGGAAGCAAGGAATCTGTTACTAACAACTGTAGTGTGGACTACAGAGCACTTACTGTGTGCCAGGCCTGGGCCCCCCATCCCTAAAAGGTAGGTTTCATGATCCCCACTTTGTAGGTTAATAAGGTGACAGGATGTAACCACCCCACGTCACACCCAGGGAGACGCAGAGCCAGGATTCAAACTCAAGTCAGCCCAACTCAGGCTTATCCTCTGATATTTACATACATTTTCTTATTACATTTTATTACAGTTAAAATTATTCCTGGATTTAAAAATCCTTTCAGTTATAACCTAGCAGAGGAAATAAAAGCATGACTAAAAATAACCATAATTTTAAGAAATGTGTTTCCATTCTCTATGGGATGAGATCTACAGTTAACCAACACCTAATGAGCAGAGGAGGAAGGCGGAGCAGGAAAGGGTCATTCCGGCCAAGGCCTGAGCCAGCATGAGCAAAGGCACGTCATCGGCAAACAGCCGGGCCTGTCGAGAGAATGACACACAGGACAGGGGGTCCTCGAAGGCAGACAAGCGATGGCCTGGGCACCACGGAAGGCACCGGGCTCACGCCTGAGACAGTGAGTCACCTAAGCTTTGTGAAGAGAAGAGGATAACACAGACCTTTCCAAGACTAATCTCTGCAGAATCAGTGCAAGCTATCCCACGCACACTGCTACCAGTGAGACTCCTCTCCTACCGACAGAACCCAGCGCTGCCGCCTGCCTCCGCCCGCCTCCGCCCTCTCCTCCTTCCTGACTGTCAGAGGCAACGGAGTTCCTGGAGGAACCCCATCCCTACCCTCCTCCTCCTCCTCCTCTACGATCGCTCTTTAAATTATTCTGAATCTTCTTCCCCTCTATACCAGCTCCATCCTCTGGGCCTTCAAAACACCTAAGAATCTGTCATTTGCGGGGGGGGGGGGGGGGGGGGATAAATAAAACCTGCCTTTTCATTTTCAAATCTCACAAATAAGTGGTCTGGCCCCCCACTGCTGGGCAATTTAACTTCTGTTCCCACCGAAATCTTTACAGAACACACCAAATTGCCATCCTTCGCTCATCAAATGCAATGGAACCCACTCGCCTGAACACGCAGTATTGCTGATCATCCTCTTCGTCTTGAAGTTGTTTCTTCCTTGGACCTCTGTGGCTGCCTCTTCTGGTTCTTGTCCTAACTCTGACCACCCTTTTCCACTCGAATTCCAAACCGGGTGGGTGCTGCATCCCCACGTCCCGTCCCGGGCCCTGCAGTCTATGCCATGGGAACACTTACAACATCTCTGCCCTGTCCTTACCCTCCTCAGCTCGAGCCCCACATTTAAAACTGTGTGGAGGATGAAAAAACAGGTCCCAACTGGGACAGACTTAGTTTGAAAGGGCAAGGTGAGATGTTTAGAAAAGCAGGCAGAAGTGAAATTGTGGAAAGCCTCCCAGGTCAGGGAGGGTCAGCGAAGGTCACTGAGGAGGGAGGGACTCTTCAAACTGGCATTTGCAGGTTAGCCTGGCAGGGTGGTGAAGGATGGGTCTTGAAAGCAGAGGGGCCCAAGGAGACCACTGAGTCCAGCCTTAAGAAATGAGAGCAGGAGCAACTGTGGCAACAGTGGCAACAGAAAGGAAGAGGAGGTCCCCTCTCACCAGTCCGCCATCACTAACCAGGTACCATGTTTCCTCCTGCGTCTCCTCGGCAACGCTGGGCACTGCTGTTACCGACATCATCCACATACAGTCCCTGCTGTGAAGGGACACACAGGCTAGGTGGGGATGACAAGAAAAGATGTCCAGCCTTTTTAAAAAAAAAAACCTCACAGAACAAAAAGTGAAATAAGCTATCTGAGAGGCAATCAACAATGAACAGAGCTTAAGAGCTTCTATCCAAAGTAGTAACACTACCTGGCCAAGTCTCCAGATAACCAACCACACAGCAATAGAAACAGAAGATCCCTGATCATTATCATGCAATGTCTATAACTAGCTAAGTTAGAACAACGTTCAACTGAGGCTTCATAACCAGCCCACTTCTAGGCACACACCAAATACACATAAATGCCCAAAGAATATGGGTAGGGTGAAAGACAGAATTCACCTCCCCTCTATGAGCATATGCCCTCAACAGTGAAATCTCGGGGTTGTAGTGAGGCTTGTAGGAGCTAAGGCTTTAGGGCAAATCATCTGAGCAATTTACTGAAAACACATATTCCACAGTTCCATCCTTGCAAATTCTGATTTAGAAATCTGTGTTTTCAAATAGCCATCCGGGGAATTCTGATCCAGAACAGTGTACCAGTCACCCTTTTAAATGCTCTCAGAAGTGGTCTGCCAAGCCTAGAGTAACACAAGTCAGAATTCAAATGCACTTTATTAAGATATTTGGTCACCTCTAATCTAGTAAAAATATTGATTTCTCTGGGGTCCAATTTGTGAAACTCACGAATGTGATAACGTGCAGAAGCAGAAAAATACTCCATCACACATTAGTAGGCTTCATCTCAGGAACACACCTCAATTGCAAATTTTTATATATGTTCAGCTCACCTAAGTCGGTTCAGAACACTAATAAAAATCCTATGAAAATCTCAGGGAAGAAAAATTTAATAGAGGAAGGCCCAATGGAGCAGTTTTCTCAAATGGGTATATTAAGCTATAAAACAAAGAATGCTGTCCACCATCCAGTTCTACCTATAGTACACCATGAAAGGAATTCAGGGTGACGATCAGGAATGAGGCACTCCATGTTCTGGGAAAACAGGCAGAACAGGCCCTCACACAGGTATTTTTAGGAGAAAATTTTATGAACACAGATGCTGGCATCTTCCCATACTTAGAAAAGCACCAAAATCATTAACATAGATATCTGTTGCTCGTGACTAGCAGCAACTTCTACTGAGAGGCGTGCCTGATTACACACACCCTTCACCAAAATCACACACATGCGTGTCTCGGTGGAGCAAGCCCTCAGAGCTATCCAAGAGGCTGTCTGCCAGGCTGCAGTCCTTAATGGGACCACCCCCCCAATCAAACTGAAACTCACAGCCCTAACGCTGTGCGTTTTTCTTTTTCAAGTCAACAAAGCCAAGAATTTATTCTCTTATATTTTCATAACTCTTTCCCATAAAAAAATTGATTGGAATTTCTTCTGTGTTTTCTGAAAGCAAGAATCCAGGGCTTCCCTGGTGGCACAGTGGTTGAGAGTCCGCCTGCCAATGCAGGGGACACGGGTTCGTGCCCCGGTCTGGGAAGATCCCACATGCTGCGGAGCAGCTGGGCCTGTGAGCCATGGCCGCTGGGCCTGCGCGTCCGGAGCGTGTGCTCCGCAATGGGAGAGGCCACAGCAGTGAGAGGCCCGCGTACTGCAAAAAAAAAAAAGAAAAAAGAATCCAAGTTTTCAGGGATCACAGAAACAGTTCCGTTTAGGACTTGCCAGAGACCACAACCTCCCTGGACTCTGTTGAGCCTTTCATCCTTGGCTTTCCGAATGTGATGAATAACAAATCTACCCCTGAAACCAGACAATGTTCATGCCCTTAACAGTTTGGCTGAAGCCTCTGGCGGGATGCAATATGGTGCGAATGGGTCCAAGGTCCCAGGCGGGATCTCTGTCAAAGCTCATCTGTCCTGCTCTGTTCCTCTGTCCCACTGACACCCGCAGGGGCAAGTCAGTGCCCACACAGTCACCAGCACCTCAGACACTCTTAACTAACCCTGTCCATATCACAGTGCAAGGCAGTTTCTGCCTGATGATGAATTTAGTCCAGAACGCTTTTTGTGCATTTGGCACTGGACTACTTCCACAAAGCAAGTTGGGCGGTGTCCATGAAGTCAGACCAGCAGGAAGTTCCTCAAGATAACAGGCAGGATACTGCCACTCCTTCCTATACACCAGGAAAGTGGAAAACACTGAAGGGTTTCTCAATAGAGCGATGAGATCTCAGAATTCAGTGGTGGAAAGTACACCAGATTGGAGTCTGGAGAGCTGCTGGCCAGCCCCACTGATCAGCCTTTCAGCAGCCTTGTGACCTGGGATATAACTCGGAGCCTCAGTTAAGGAGACAGTAAGATGATCTCTGAGGCCCCTCTGAGGTTCTAAAATCTAGGATTTTATGACTCTTTCCTTCAAAATTCTGTCTTTAATCCCACTGGGAAGGGCCCTGCAGGGCGGTCAGTGCTCCAGGGCAGCCCTCCGGTCTCTGGGCGGGGATGCAGATGGCTCCACTGCAAACTGGGAATGGTTTCACCAGTACAGAGATGCCTCTGACAGCCTAGCAGAGTATACAATGACAACCACATCTGTGAAAATAACAAGTCCATGTATTATCTATGAATACTCATTTGCAGATGAAAAGAAGCAAAAAAGTTTAAGACAATTTTATATAAGAAAAACTCAGAACAAAGGAAAGCTTATCAATGCATTGTAAAAATTTTTTTTCTTTTTGCAAATTAGGAGAAGACTACGATTTTTCCATTTTTGTGGTAGCGCAGTTTCTGCAAATGAAAAATACTGGGACACAATCTGCAAATCAATCCTAAAGATGAGGATTAAAAACGTGAAGCCTCGGGGCTTCCCTGGTGGTGCAGTGGTTGAGAGTCCGTCTGCCGATGCAGGGGACACGGGTTCGTGCCCCGGTCCGGGAGGATCCCACATGCCGAGGAGCGGCTGGGCCCGTGAGCCATGGCCGCTGGGCCTGCGCCTGAAAGGCCACAACAGTGACAGGTCCTCGAACCGAGTAAACATTATAGCAGGTCTCCTGATTTCTGGGTAGGTGTTTCCCACTACACAGCTGCCTTCCAAAAGGAGCAGTTCTCACCTCTGTTGTACTGCCCTCCAGGCAAGAAGACTTTGTTGCCTCGCCTGTAATCAATTCCAGCTCTAACCTTTCTTATTTTCAAGAGTTTCCTTGGCATGTGCACCTAAATCGCTCTTCTGATAATTTTACCCATTTCCTCATGTTGATAAAAAATGGCCTTCCATCTAGGTAGTAACCAAGCTCTTTAAACCAGCAACTATACTCCAAAGTTTTACAGAGGGATGGAAGCGGGGAATCTGTGTGTGACTGTTCTTTGTATCCCATTACTCAGGAGACTGGGCAAAATGAGAGGTCCTCTGAGAGGAGGTTTTGTTAAATGAAATCTTTTACTTCTGGTCATTCAGACGTGCCTTTTTCTGGTTTAGGAAAATCACTTTCAGACTGCAAACCTGTGAAGGTGTCCAGGGAAAAAACACAGGTACAGGGGTGCCCTGACAACCCTGCCCACCTCCACCAACAAACAGCGTGACTCCCACAGAATAGGCCGCCGGGGAGCCAGCCTCGTGGAGAGCTGCATTCCACAGATGCCTGACTCGCTGGTTCCAAGGTTCCATGGTCACCACTCTGGACTCTGAATCCAGAGATGCCTAAATTGTCCCAAGTTTTAAGGTGTTTGTTTTATTCAATAAGATCCATGAGATTTGAGCCCATGTCATCTCACAAGAAATGACCTTTACCTAGTAATATTATTAATAAATTAGTATTTCTTGAGTGCTTATTTTGTACCAAAGTAAGTGATCTTGATCTTTTTACCCATTTTTATCCCCCACACAAGTCTCTGAGGTAGATTTTTTTATTATCCCATTTCACAGAAGAGGAAACTGAGGCTGAGGGAAGTGATGAAACAGGCCCAGGCACTCGCAGCAGGTGCTCCACGAACATTAACACATTTGCCTCTTTCACCTTCTTATAGATCTAATAAAGCCTTCTTGTTCTGTGACTTTTCATTGTGTATCTTATTTCCCACATAACTCCTGTACTGTCTGATAAGCAAGTGTTGAGTTATTCCCATCCACGTACAGCCCGACACATTTTACACGTTCAATGCCTGTTCAGAGAGAAAGCTTTTCACCATCCATTCTAAAGTTTGGGGATTTCATCTCCGTGCTAATAGTGCTGCACTGCCTCAGGGTCAATTCTAGTAGAGCTCAGTTCCCACCAGAATTTTTAAATTATCACTTTCTCTAAAATGCAGGCAAATAAGCATGTGTCATCAGGGTAATGCAAATTAAAACAAGATATTACTCCATACCTATTAGAGTGGCCCAAATCTAACACCACCACCACCAAACGCTGGTGAGACATGGAGCAACAAGGACTCTCATTCATTTCTGGTGGGAATTCAAAATGGTACAGCTACTTTGGAAGAAAGTCTGGCAACTTCTCACTGAACTAAAGGTACTCACACCATACAATCCAGTAATGACTCTCCTTGGTACTTACCCAAAGGAGGTGAAAACTTAAGCCCACACAAAAACCTGAACACAGATGTTTATAGCAGCTTTATCTAGAATTGCCCAAACTCAGAAGCAATCAAGATGTCCTTCAGTAGGTGAATGGATAAACAAACGTGGCACATTCAGACAATGGGATATTATTCAGTGCTAAAAAGAAATGAGTTATTAAGCCACGACAAGACATAGAGGAACCTTAAATGAATATTACTAAGTGACAGAAGGCAGTCTGAAAAGGTTATAGACTGTCTGATTACAACTACATGCAATTCTGGAAAAGGAGAAACTATGGAAACAGTAAAAAAAAGATCAGTGGTTGCCAGGAGTTGGGAGGAAGAAGGGATGAACAGGTGGAGCACAGAGGATTTTTAGGGCAGTGAAAATACTCCATCCGACACAGTAATGGTGGATACATGTCATTATGTATTTGTCCAAACCCAAAGAATGTACAGCACCAAGAGTGAACCCTAATGTAAACATGGACTTTGGGTGATGATGACGTGTCAGTGTAGGGCCATCAACTGTAGCAAGTTCCATCCTGGTAGGCGATGTTGGTGGTGAGGAGGCTCTGCAGGTGTGGGGTCACGACACAGATGAGAAGTCTGCTTACCTCTCTATTTTGCTGTGAAAACTGCTCTTTAAAAAGTTGTCTTTAAAAATAAAAATAAATTAAGAATAAGGCAGGCTACTTTCTTTCAAGAAGCCTCTGAACTTGAGACCATTTTCAACAGATTAGATAGCATCCTAAGAAAAGTGTGAAAGAAAAAGGCCCCCTTTTGTCCCAAATGTAAAATAACACCTCTTTTCAGCGCCAGACTGGCAGCACTGACCTGACCGCAGACGGCTCACTCAGTCCAGCAGGAGACACACGGGCCGTGAACATGGCACGCCTGTGCTCAGCCGGGGCCACCATCCTGGGGCAGCAGGCCTGTGGAGAGAGGGCTGAAGGCTCCAGGCTCGACGTCCAGGGACCAGCTTCTCTTACTGAGCGACCCGACAGCGCAGGACCGCATAACAAGTGGCAAGAGCTCCCCACGGACCTGCCGAACGAGCCCCAACCCTGCCCCAGGAGGTGCCGTTTAAGCATCACCCACAAGGTCAACCCAGAAAGCCAAGTGTCTAACACCACACCACGTTCAAGGTCACTGTATCTTTGCCCTGAACAGCGCAGAAAGAAAAGACAAACAGAAGATTTAGGAATGTGCAGATGCCCCCTCAAAGCTGCCTTTGTGTCAACACACACCCCCTAAAATGTGTTTCACTCTGATGAACAACCTTCCACAAATGCCAGTTTAGAGAGTAAACTGGGTGCAAACTT
This sequence comes from Stenella coeruleoalba, assembly GCF_951394435.1. NCBI lineage: Eukaryota > Metazoa > Chordata > Mammalia > Artiodactyla > Delphinidae > Stenella > Stenella coeruleoalba. The sequence goes on from NC_137147.1 coordinate 164,217,252, forward strand.
GTTGGGCGGGGGAGGGGGCGTTGGCGAGGAGAAGCGGCGGCATACAGGGGCACTTTGGCAGTAAATACCAAACAAAACAAAACTCTAATATACACCTACGCTTTGACTGCGAAATTCTACTCCTTGGAATTTCCTGAGGACCAAAGCAAAGATGTACCCCCACAAAAGAATGTACATTAATTAGTCTTCTAAGAATTGCATGTAACATAAAAATTGTATGCAATATTTTAAAAGGATAAATAGGAGATAAGTAAATGATGGCAGAGCCATAAAACAGAACACTACAATAGTGATTAAAAATGACGAGATAAAAGTATCCTTACTGACATAGAAAAGTTTATGTGAAAAAAATTATGTTTTAAAATGGTACCCAAGGGGAATGCCTGGCAGTTCAGTGGTTAGGACTCAGAGCTTTCACTGCCAGGCCAGGGTTCCATCCCTGATCGGGGAACTAAGATCTCGCACGCAAAAAAGGTACCCAAAAGGTGCCTCTCACTAAGGTAGCCCTAAAGCAAAAGCAGAGTCAACATGGTTTCTGTGTTGCTTTAATGGAGATTTTATATTGAACAATGGAGAACTGAATGTCTGCATCCAGTCCCTTTACACTTAAATTGGCATTCAAAGTAGTATTAAGGAACGAGCAACGGCAGCTACCAGCCACAAGTGGCTATCCACAGTAAAACTCTTTACAATTAGATAAAATGTAAAACTCAGTCCCTCAGTCACACTAGCCACATTTCAGGCGCTCAGTAGCCACATGTGTCTGGTGACCACCATACTGGACAGCACAGATATGGAACCTTTCCATCACCAGAGAAAGCTTTAGATCAAAAGGAAAAGGGTAGGCAAAGAGGATAAATTGGGGCTTGACTAATAAAGAATGAAAGCACAGCCCAAGCTTCCGGGTTAGTGTTCACACTAAGCAACAGCACGGCCCACACAGCAACTGCTGAAAAACCATTGGTCCTTTCATCTATTAATAGGGATGTCACCAACAATTTATAATGGTATATATCTAAGTGACAACCTTTGAAGCTGAAATCTACAAATTAAACTTAGTCCAAAGATAAGACCACTGCACAAAGAAACTTCACGCTGTTCCTTAGAAATCAATTCAGAACCAGTTCATTTCAAAAAGAAATCTCATTTCTTAAATTTAGATCCAAATCATTATTAAACTGCTTGATCACTCAACTTACACATGATGCCCCAAATCATATGCTGCTTTTTGCAAAAAAGCCCCATCCCACCAAGAAAACAAAGGTGTAACAAGCTAAAATGAAATTCTATAATCTTTTTGTAAAGCCAGTGTCTTCTTTAGATGCACTTACTGCATATGTGTACGCAAACTGATATCTGTGCATCTACGCATATAGATACATAACACAGAAGAGAAGAAGGAACAAGTCTGCACTCACTGAACACACGAGCACAGCATTTTCATCCTCCTGAGATAGTTCAACTCTCAATTTTTCAGGTTAATGAACATAAACAAGGAATCAACCCTCAGCAGACAAACGACTTCTATCTGGTTTTGGAATACACTAATAATTTTGCTGATAAATTAGTCATTTTTTAACATTTTATTTTGAAATTATTTTCAGATTACAGAAGAATTATAAAAATCGTTCAGAGTTCCTATATACCCTTTGTCCAGCTTCCCCCGAAGTTACAACACCTTATATACACAGTTTTAAAAACTAAGAAATTAACATTGCTACAATACTTTCAATTAAAGATTTTATTTAGATTAATAATCTTTTTTATTTTTTTACCTAGTATTATATATACTTAACTGGCCTTTTTTTTTCCATTAATTAATTAATTTATTTATTTTTGGCTGCGTTGGGTCTTCATTGCTGTGCGTGGGCTTTCTCTAGTTGCGGCAAGAAACTAGAGTAGTAGTTGGGGCTACTCCTTGTTGCGATGCGCGGGCTTCTCATTGCGGTGGCTTCTCTTGTTGTGGAGTTCTGGCTCTAGGCATGCAGGCTTCAGTAGTTGTGGCTCACAGGCTCTACAGCGCAGGCTCAGTAGTTGTGGCACATGGACTTAGTTGCTCCAAGGCATGTGGGATCTTCCTGGACCAGGGATTGAACCCGTGTCCCCTGCATTGGCAGGCGGATTCTTAACCACTGCGTCACCAGGGAAGACCCCTTAACTGGCCGTTTCTAAGCATACAAAGATTAGTAGGGGCAAAAGAGAACTGACAACCTCAAATCCAGAGAAGTTAACCAAAAAATCTTGATTTGTATTAGGGAATTAAATATCTTGACAGTAACAGCATACAAATGAGGGAGAATTCATCTGTGACTTTTTATTTTTGAAGTTCAACATTCTTCAACTGGTGGTAGGAAGCACAGAAATGTCTCCTCACTTGATAAGCATAAAAGAAATAAATCTAGGTTTTGGTTTGGTTTTAAGCTATAAGGCTGCAGTAAAAATAGGCAACCACTCTTTGCCACACAAGTCTTTTTATCACGAGGACCATTTAAACATAAGCATATGTATATATTTTTTTCTTTTCTTTTCTAGCTGAGTATCAAATTTATGCTATTCTTGCTCTCAAATGTCCTCCAGGGAAAAAGATTACCTGTCTCACTTATATTCCATAAACCTCACGAGCTCAACAAACACTACTAGGCAAGTTTGAGATAGAACTGGCTGTTAAGTATGTAACCCAGTGATAAAAATCTTTCATGTGCACTTAGAATTTTCCACCTCCCAGAGCACTAATGTTCAAAGATCAACATGTTACAAAACACATTTGTTTAAATTGACTGATAGTTAAACATATGCTAACTGGCTCATTTCAAAAGTATATACAAGGTGGTCTTGAACTTAAATGAGCACTAGGAGAGCTCAGAAAATGTCCACATTTTGACAATTAGGGCCCAATTCTAACTTAGGACCACTCCCCAAATCAGATTTATACAGCTTTTGCTTTGGTAAAGTCCTCAATGTGTAAAAGAAGATGGCTTTTAAAAGTTCAAAAGTTAAAAGAGTTAACAGGCAAATCATATAAATAACCCGAAGTTTTGAAAAAAACACAAACAGTAGCTGGAAAAAATGAAGCATAAAAACACACAATTCTCAGAGGTAAAATGTCTAGTAAGCATATTAATGTAGCTTTAATGTATTAAAGCTGACTTTCACATAAGAATTCAAAACTTTAGAAATATGTCGTCTCTTGATATTCTACACTACTATGAACACACATTCAAACATGATCCTAATGTGTGGAGAAAAGGAAACCCTTGGTATACTGTTGGTGGAAATGTAAATTGTTGCAGCCACCATGAAAAACAGCATGGAGGTTCCTCAAAAAAGTAAAAATAGAACTACCACATGTCCAGCAATTCTACTTCCGGGTATATACCAGAGAAAACAAAAACACTGTGTCTGTCTGCACTCCCATATTCATAGCAGGATTATTTACAATAGCCGAGACATGGAAACAACCTATGTGTCCATCAACAGATGAATGGATAAAGAAGATGTGGTATTTTTATACAATAGAGTATTAGCCATAAAGAAGAATGAAATCTTGCCATTTGATGGATGGACCTTGAGGGGATTATGCTAAGTGAAATGATCAGACAGAGAAAGTACCGTATGATTTCACTTCTATGGGGAATCAAAAAACAAAACAAATGAACACATAAAACAAAACAGAAACAGACTCATAGATACAGAGAATAAACCGATGATTGTCAGAGGGAGGGGAGTGGGGGGATGAGTGAAATAGGTGAGGAAGATTAAGAAATACAACTTCCAGTTATAAAATAAGTCATAAGGATGTAATACACAGCATAGAGAATATACTCAATATTATTGGAATATCTCTGTATGGTAACAGATGGTAACTACACTTATTGTGGTGATTGTTTTATGATATATAGAAATATTGAATCACTATGCTGTACACCTGAAACTAATATAATATTGCAAGTCAATTATACTTTTTTTTTTTGGCTGTGTTGGGTCTTCGTTGCTGCATGCGGGCTTTCTCTAGTTGCAGTGAGCGGGAGCTACTCTTCGTTGTGGTGCGCATGCTTCTCATTGCGGGGGCTTCTCTTGTTGCGGAGCACGGGCTCCAGGCGCATGGGCTTCAGTAGTTGTGGCATGTGGGCTCTAGAGTGCGGCCTCAGTAGTTGTGGCACGCGGGCTCTAGAGTGCGGGCTCAGTAGTTGTGGCTGGCGGGGTCTAGAGTGCGGGCTCAGTAGTTGTGGCTGGCGGGGTCTAGAGTGCGGGCTCAGTAGTTGTGACACACAGGCTTAGCTGCTCTGCAGCATGTGGGACCTTCCTGGACCAGGGATCGAACCCATGTCCCCTGAATCGGCAGGCTGATTCTTGACCACTGTCCCAGCGGGAAAGTCCAGTCAATTATACTTTAATTTAAAAAATCACCCTAATGGTACATCTGACCACTCCACCACATCGTATTTTTAAATTAGTTATATTGAACCAACTTAAAAACTTATGTCTGAAAAAAAAAAAAAAACCTTATGTCTGGTGGTCAGAAAGCAATCTTTTGGTATATCTAATTATATGTGGAACAAACAGGACGTAAAATTCAGTCAACTTTGTGTCATGCTAGCTTGAATAACTTAAAGGAATAATCAAAAGAACCTTTACTTAAATCTAAATACTTGAATTTCACCCCTACTTGCCTCCTCTGTTTTGAATTATGGGTGAAGGGCTAAAAGACCAGAAGTCATATGAGAAACGAGATCAAAGAATCCCAAATCACCAAGAGCTGCTGTAAACACACATTTTCATCAAGTAAAATGACTATAAGTCTGGATCCTTTCATCATTTCTTTGAGGATGAGAACATTCAGATCCTTTCACATTACTAGACCTAGAAAATTACATTCTTAACAGGAATATATTAAAATGAATTTTGTAAAAACTAATTATCACTTAACACTGAGGGAGACTGTGTAAAACCTGTCTATGCCCCCAAAGTTTACCCTCTCCTTCCTCAAAGCCAATTCTTCCTCCTCCTTCTCCAGTTTCCATTCACCAACACAGCATCCTGCCGTCTCCAAGGATCCTGAATTCCAAGGCTGCTCCATTCATTCTCTCCGGTGGGCGGGGTGGGTGCTCTGAGGGACTCAAAGTCTGTCTGGGGCTGGGGGGTGTGGCAGCAGGATGCGTCCATAACTTTCTTTCCAAGACCCCCATCCCACCTCAGACTTCCCACTGGCTCCAGTCGTTTCCTGTTCACATCTAGTTCCCATAGCTCCAACATATTAATCTTCCTGGGCCACTCTGACCAGCTGAGCCTACTACCCAAAACCAGATGCTCCAAAACGCGGCACTCAGGACAGCCTGACCTAGGATTCTCAAACAAATGCCATCTAGGGGTTTAGGTTGGATATAAAGAGTACACTGGACAGAAAAAAAGGTCCCAGGAACAGCCTGATGCACACAAGAGCTAATCACAGAACAGATGTGTAGCCAAGTGGATCAGGACAAGGAAGGAGTGCAACAACCAGGTCAGCGACCGTCAGAGGCCATATGACATCTCCGCGTGGAGGTGTCAACCATATTACAAGTGGAAAAGTGCAGAACGGCTCCGCCACGGTGCCCCAGCAACCTCACCCTCCCCTACACAGCCCCGGAAGCAGATGTGTCCTGGAGGAGCACCTCACGCCCCTGCCGGAGCACGAGAGGAGGGCCTGAGGAGCACCAGGAGGCTGTCTTAGTCTGTTCCGGCTGCTGTAACAGAATACCACAGCCTGGATGGCTTACAGACACCAGAAATTGATTTCTCACTTTTGGAGGCTGGAAGTCCAAGATCAGGGTGCCAGCACGGTGGGGTGAGGGCCCTCTTCCGGCGTGCAGGCTTCTGACCGTACCCTCTCCTAGTGGAAGGGGCAAGGGAGTGCTCTGAACTCTCTTTTATAAGGCTCCACCCTCACAACTCAAGCACTCCCAAAGGCCCTACTTGAACACCAACACAATGGCCATGAGGATTCCAACATGTGGATTCTGGGGAGACACAAACTCTCAGACCATGGCAGAGGCCAACTCCCATCGGCCTCCCGCCCTCTCTGATTGCCTCCCAGGTTCTGATGAAGTATGGGGCCTTCCACACACACCACCCTGCTCTGAGTAGACGTCCAGAACATAAACCCACACAGACTTGGCTTCACAGCAGCAGGGTGCCTGCAACTCACAGTCACTGGTCCCTTTTATTTCAGTGTCACCCTTTCTGGTGTGTGGTTCACAAGCATTTGGGGACGCCGGCTCCTTTGTCTGTATAGGTAATCTATCATCTAAATCTGAAAGTGATTTGTCATATCTTTATAGGTCAAACGGGTCAGGCCTTGGCCTTGCCTTGTCCTCTGTGTGTGAGCCGGTGAAGAGGACAGTTCGTTACCAAAGTTCGCCTTTCCGACCTCACTTGTTCTTATGCACAGACAGTCTCATCTTCCTCCACTAAACCCTCCACCCCAGGGAGCAGAGCGGGCGCTTGTCTTCAGTTTTTCCAGCTCCAGGTAGAAGGCTTTACACGTTGGCAGTACTCAATAAATACTGTCAACATCTCACTCAACTATCTTGTCCCTGAGCTACCGGCAGATAACCTGCCAGCTCTCTGATTTCACAGAACCAGCAAGCAAAATCATGTGAGTTTACAAAAAGAGAGACTTGCTTAAGGCCACATCTTCAGGCACCAAGATTGGCTACTGACGTTACTGTGATGTTCTGTAAAGGAAAATATTGCATCCATATTTCTTAAGGGAGAAAACGTTTTCCAAACCAAGAGAAAAATTATTTCTAAAAGGCAAATATCCTGTGAGAAATTAAGGAAGTGTTCAAGGAATGAGGAGGACATATCAAAAGGACAGAGCTGATAAAGAAACCAGTTTGCAGTTTGAAGAGGCTCCCACCAACCAAATCTGGGACAATCTGAGCAACAACAAAAAATAAGAAGAACATATTGCAACTCACTGAATAAAATAAGAATCCATGACTCCAAACTGGCAAATCTATAAATGAGAAGAGCTCGCCCGCACATCAGATGCCCACCCAAAACACGGGAGGACCTAAGTCACCAAGCTCACGAGAAAAAACTGATCAGAAACAGGGCATTTACATAGTCTCAATCTCCCCACAAATTACTACTATTAATTAAAGCTACATTATGCTGAAGAAACCCAGATGGTACCACCCCTTAACCGAGTATAAAGTCAACATCAGCAGCCCTGGGATGAACAGGACACATGTGCCCCTGTCTGTGATGCACCACCTCTGCGGTACTCCCGCTGAAAATGCAGAACCTGAAGCAAATCAAGAGAAAACATCAGACAAACCCAAACTAAGGGGTAATTTTAAAATAACTGGCCTGTGCTCTTTAAAAATACCAAGGTCAAGAACCACAAAACGTTTATTAGATGTGAAATGAATGCACTATCTCTACTGTTCTAATACTTACTGAGCACCTTCTATGTGCCAAGTGCTGTTCTAGGTAATGGGGATCAAGATGGACAGAGTCCCTACCCTCCTGGAGTTTACATTCTGGCAGGCGGAGGATGGCAGGAGGGCACATAACAAATAGGCAAACAAGGTAAAGTGACAGAGAGCAATGGGCCTAGGGCTGGGGCTGGGTGGTGGCAGAAGGCTCCCCTCTCTGCGTGCACTCCTGCCCCGGAGCGAGCCTGGGAAGAGCACGCAAGGCAGGAGGAATAAAGGATGCACAGCCCTGAGACAGGGGCAGGCTTGGCAGTTTGAGAAGCACCGAGGAGTCGCTAGATGAGGAAAGAGGTCTGTGCACAGGCAGGGGCGCGGGAAGGAGATTGTGTCTGAGCGAACCCAACTAAGGCCAAGTGGGGCTGTAAGCAGAGGGACAAGATCAACTCCACGTGTGTAAAGGGGAGAGAGACTGGATTATAAGAAATAACAGATTGAAGAGAATGGATCATAAGAAGCAACTAACATGAAGAAGCTGGAGAAACTTGCTGCATCGTCCCAGAGATTCTGCAACTGCAGTCGACAGTCTTTTTCCCTACCAGATTCTAACAGGAAATAGCAGCGTCATTACCAAATCTACATCTACAATAATGGAGTACTGTGTGAGGAATGTATTAGGGTAAATAGTGGGAGCTGACTTTTCCAAAGGAGCACCAACTGGCAAACCTCGCAAAAACCAGCAGACTCTGAAACGCTCAGAACACCCTCTGGGTCTCCACACCCACCTGTGCCAACGCCACTTGCCGGCTCCCCCCACCCAGGGACCTGTAAGGGCTTAGCATTCCCAGAGACCATTCTGCCAGTTTCAATTTTTAACCAACAGAGCAACATCCTAAAATGTACAAGCTTAAGTATTCACTGCATATTAATCTGCTTTAATTGCTGCCGCTATTGGACTGTTCAAATCAAACTCCAAAACAAAACTCAAAACCAGCCAACCAACTTGTCTACAAAGCAAAACGAAAGATACCTCTGGGAAAGGCTTTCAGTTTCTATCTTTATAACACAAAATTTCTTACGGCTAAGTCAAAGTGTGCAAAAATGTCAATAAAAACCTTCTGTGCACCTTTATAATTTATTGAAATCAATTAAAGCCAAAAACAGTGTTATGAAGACACTTAAGTGGGCAGTTTTAGAACAGAACAAAAATGCTTATTTCAATTCAAGTTACATAAACTGCTAAAAAAAAAATCTAAGATAGGAAAGCTGACAGATGTTCACAGTGTAAGAGCATTTTTTTTAAGTGGATAAACCTGGAATTTATAAGGGGCAAGCTCAGAAAGAGCAAGAAAGAGAAACAGCAATTTTAGTAACCAATAAGTCTCCCAGCTTTCAAATTAACAGATGTCTCAAAGACTGTTTTTTAAATTTCTTAATAGAGATAACCATGCTTTTCTGCTAAGGTCCCTCTTTTCCAAACTATTTGCAAAACTTATCCCTAACTTGAGTTTTACCCAAATTCATTCATTTTAGGTCTACTAGGGAATTCCTTTTCCTACTAGGGAAAACTGAAACATGGATTTTAAAAATACATATCTGATAAAATTATTTCCAAATGCCCTTCTCTGAAATGTGCTTCCCCCAACCATCACCACCCCCTGCAACCTCACCCTTTTATCCACTTCCATAACAACAGAGGTAAAGCTTCTGTAATCATGTCCAGACCCCCACCTTGACCTTCACCCACCACAGCTGACTGGACACTTCTCACAGGGGAAGCCACCCCATTAGCTGGGTGGAGTGCATGCAATCCTTTCTCCTGGGAAACTGGAACACTGAGATTCTAGTCAGTCTTTTGTGGTCTTAGAATTGAGGGAGAGAGGGAGGGAGGGAGGCAGGGAGGGAGGAAGGAAGGAATTTTACAGAGAGAATAAAAATTGACAGAAAAATAAATTTGAGACATGGAGAAAGATAAGACCAACTAAGCCTGACAAGAGAATTTAACAGTAAACTGAAGAGACAGCTGCCTCTGTTCCTACAGGCTGTCCAACTCCCAACTCCAGTTCCCTATGAGACTCAGGTATGCTCCTGGCCCTTGCTTTCCATGAAATATCTTCACGTACTTGCAATAACTCTTCCCTCCTGCACTTCCCACCCATTTTGCTCAAGCAGTTTTAGTGGACGACCCTTACATACAAGCAAAAGAATCCTGTTCAGTGCCTGCGGTAAGCAGCCTCCAATATAGCCCCCCCAAACACCTCTAGGTTTTCACACTCTTATGTAACACTGTCCCCTTGGGTGTGGGCCAGACTTGAGCAATGACGGAATGCCATTTCTAACTCAGGTGCAGAAAGGCGGCGGCTCCTACCCTAGGGGTCTCTCTTGCCCTCCCAGATCACTTGCTCTAGGGGAAGCCAGCTGCCATGGTGGGAGCTGCCCCTGGAGAGGCTGGCAAGGCAAGGAACTGATGTCTGAAGCCAGCAGCCAACGAGCACCTGAGGCCTTGGAAGGAGATTCTCTTCTCCTGGTTGAGCCCTAAGAGGACCATGGCCTCAGCTGACAGCTCGACTGCAATTCTACCAGAGACCTTGAGCTAAGGTGTGCCCGTGTCCCAACTCACAGACACTGAGAGATGATGAATACTGCTGTTCTAAGCTACTAAATTTGGGGGTAGTTTGTTACACAGCCTGATTAGCCCACGTGCCACAACGAAGAGCCAGCGCAGCCAAAAAAAAAAAAAAAAGGTTAATCTCCTTTGGGGAATATTTAATCTTCTGGCGAAAACCAGTGTGAAAGACCCTATCTCCCATCAGGAGACTTTCCTGCCTGCACACCACCCGGAACGAGCCGTGTGATGCTGGGGAGCAGCCCTCCCAGCAGCTTGGCTGCCTGACCTGAAGCGTGAGGATCTCGGTGGTACTTGATGGTATGAACGCTCCGTGATTCTATGAAGGCTCATGTCTCATACCCAACAAAAACAGCACATTGCTTTTACAGTTCTCAAGACATTATTCTGTCTTCCACATTACAACTTTGAGTAATCATTTCCCAGAATCCAGAGTATATGCAAAATACTCAAGAAACTGCTCTCCAATGCACATCCATCCATTATGAAATCTTTTAGAACAAATGTCCCCCTGAGGAGCATAATTCATTAAATAAGATGTTTGGGAACTAAGCCACCGATAAGTTCAACATTACCTACTGACTTCAAAACGAAGTTATGCCCCAATGCACGCAGGATCTTTCTAAAACAGTTTCCCTGCATCCTTTCCTGCCCCTTCCCCACTCCCACTCCTCTTGCCCTCGACACCAGGCTGTCTTGGCAAAGTCTTCCCTGACCACATCCCCTCACCACCTAGGACAGAGATCATCATTTCAGCCTCCCTTCTACCTCTGTATATGGTATTGTAATCACTTATCTGCGTATCTGTCTCCCTTAAAGGATCATTAGGTCTTTAAGGGCAAAGTCCGAGCTACATTGATCTTTGCATTCCCAGCATCCAGTGGGGAGCCTAGAACTGATTAGTACTTGGATTGACCAATATCTGTTGACCGGTAGAAGAACTGGACCTTAACCTCCAACAGGGGACATCAAATTCTCGCTCGTATGCAAAATGCCAGCATAGCACTGCCCAAGATAGCCAGGGCTCTGAGCCCAGTCATCACAGGCACCATGAGTTCCCCCTTTAAGTGATGGAAAACAGACGTCTCTCGGCCAACACTTGCTGCTGAATTCCATTTTCTCTCCAACTCCTGCTTCTCCGTGGCTGAAGACAACACATTCTAGAAATACTTCTCACAAGGAATTTACCACTTGCTAGACATGTTAGTTTAAAAGGAAAGGAAGCCCCCCCCAACTTCTCAGCTTGTCTAGTTCCTCACAGCATTAGCATTCTGCTTATGTGGCCTCTTTTACCTATAATGAGAATTCCAAACTAAACAACTGTCACCACTTCTGAACTCTGGGGAAAAAAAGGAAAAAAGAAAAAAAAAAAGCTTTGTGATTAGTTTTGCAGCCACAGTCATCCTACAAACTGATCCCACCCTCAGCAATAACCGGCATTTCAAATAAAAACGGTACTGGGAACGCTATATTCTAGGTAGACTTCCTGGAACAAAACAAGTGAAATGAAGGCCAAGACATCACACCCCAAGTGTCTTATAATAATACCTGAAAATCAGGGAAATTACGTACACCCTCAGGAGCAAACCAAACAACATGGCCAACGCAGGTATCAGTGATCACGCCTACCTGGCCAAAGCGTATAACGAGCAATGGCCCTAAAAACTGTTGGGCTGAAGACATTCAAGAGGAGCACTGCTGTTTACTAAGAGAATAGGATTCAAATTCATATTGGATACCCCTTTATATACTGGTTACCTATTCACCAAAAGAGGTCTCGTAAGGGCACCTAATAAGAAGCACTTCTGTTCATCGTGTCCCACGCTTCTGTTTTATATGCTTAAAATAAAAGTACTTAAAATATTCTACAATCATCATCTTCTGTCTCAAGTTACATTCCTGGTCCCCACGAACTGCTAATTACCCCTACCTTAAGTGGTACAGAAGACATTTTGCCGTATTTCTTCTTGTGCAAACAGATTCTCTAGACAGCCTGCCCACGAAAGCAGCTGAAAGAACTATGACACACTTCGCTTGGGTAAGGCCAGACCTTCCTTCCCTGAAAGACCTCTTATTTCATGCACACGGGCATATACTGGGCCTCGTAAAACTTCAGATTCACTCTAAAAACAATACTGAACGTCACTTCAGAGGGCCTCAGAATACAGAAGGAACAGAGAGAAAATGACCAAGGTCTGGCTGCCTCTGCATGGCTCATCTCCATGTCACATCCAGATGTGCTATGCGGACCAGGAGGGGCTCATCCTTGTAACTCCAAGCAGTGCTGCTACAGGGCTCTGAGAGCACGTGGACGGGCAGCCCCAGAAGCAGTGCCAGTCCCAACCGCTCCGTTCTCCCATCTTTCTGCCGGGAGCCTTTTTCATCCTGCCGTCAAGGCCCAGGCAGCCGGCTTCCCTCTGAGCTCTGCAGCAAGGCTGCTGACCCCCTTGCTAATCCAAGGCTGCACCTTGACAACGGGGACGCTTCCTAACCAGCGATCTGTGCTACACGGGCACCACAGGCGCTGACTACGCACCTTCAACCCTCAGGCTCTGGAGGAACATCTTCAGCTTCAGGAGCCACTTCCGTTCTATCTTTACAGGTAACTTCACAACTAAGGGACTGACATTTGGGGTTCAAATATTCATAGAGGCAAGGTTTAACTGTCAGGAATACAGCATCACCACATTTTTTGGAGCTTTCTTCACCTAGGCAAGCTACAAATCAAGACTTGAATTTCTAAACCTCAAATCAAATCAAGTCTTGAAATCAAATGACCTGTTCATCCCCAAACTTTTTCCTCAAGAGTGTAACAGTGCAACACAGATACGACACCCAGAAGGGTTTCCCTCCAAGTTTTCTATTAAGCATGACCTTGAATACCAGACCCTGAATCAAACACCATTTCTGTTCACCCACCACCTGCCTCAGGAAGCCAGGTCACCCAGCTGCAGTGATGAGATTTGAAAAGGTCCACAAAAATACAAAACTTCACTGAGCACTCAAACCCAGCCAAAGCGACGTCAGAAAACACATCAGAGCTTTACCAACTCAAAGAGACCATCTTTATATTCCTCCTCAAAACAGACTCTCAAAGGAAAGCCCACTGTGAGTACTAAGAAAATATGAAAAACCCACACAAAAAACTAGCTGATATTAAAGTTGAAGTAAAAAATAAAACTGCTGGCTAAAAGAAGAAAAATGTACCACGCCTCTCAGTATTGCACTAAAAAGGGAAAAAAGAAAGGGGAAAAAAAAGAGAAGGCATACGGAAGATAAACGCATGACTTTTTAATTTGAACAAAGGAATCACACACCTTCCAGGTGCACCCAGAACACCACGGCCCCATCAGCTCAGAGTCAAGGGCACATGTTTCTGTCCACAGTACCACGAGGAGCCCCACCTCAGAGCACGTGCCCGTCCTAAGGAGTCCAAATGAGCACAGAAAGCAGCCCTGTGGGGAAACAGCGGGGTTGTTCACACAGTGCCCCTGGAGCCCGGCATGCCTGCCCGTGGCCTCGGATGTGTGACAGTGACAAACGTGCAGAACCGAGACAAAGGGGAGATAGCGCTGTCCCCTCGCAGGCTGCAGCCCATGCTCACCCGGCTCCACCCACTCTTGTCTTGTCCTCACACTCCATCCTCAACTCCCTCCATCCTTCCCTCTGTTCCTGTCACAGTGCCTTTTTACCCCAGACACAAGAATAACTTCCATTTTCGAAAAACCCAACTTAGGCTTCAACAAAGGCTCCTTCCAGAACATTCTTGGTTAAATGAGAGATGACGATGAGGTCCAGTCGTCCAGTGTGTCCTGGTTCCACACCAGAAGCCCACAGGGCCTCTCCCCAACAGGCCACCCCCACTGACCCTGAAAACCACAGCCCCGCGCGCCGTCCAGCCCCAGTCATTCTCAAGGGCACGAGGCACCCAACGTGGCCCAGGAGCAAAGGCACTGACCACTCGTGGGGCCGTGCCCGCCCGGGGGTCTTGCACAGGGTCGTCCCCACCCACCCCCACCTCCTCGAGGCCGCCGCAGCCCCTCCGCACACGCTCTGTTCAAGTCCTGCACTCCCCAAACCCAGGGGCCACCGACAGCTGCAAAGCCAGCGACTAAGCAGTGTCCCTCCCGCTGCGGAGGAGACACTACATAGCGCACGGGGTCTGCACCCGGGTGCAGGGCTCAGACAGAACCACCAGCCTCCACGGAAGAGAACGGCGTGCACAGCAAGGACCCGTGCTCTCCTCCTCCAGTTCAGAGCTGTGCGGTTGATACTTCAAGTCACACTTCTGAAAGGCAGCTTTGTTATGCTTCCTCCAGACTTCCGACAAAATGCAAGACACAGAAAATTAGACATTAGATTTACCTACAGAAAAGAGTCAAATGTATGCTAACATTAACGTAAACGTCCCTCTTCATTGCCTTTAGCTCTCGAAGACAGAAGGCAATCTCCAATTCTGTAGAGACCCTGTTTACCAATGTCTTTCAAGCAAAGGAGTAACAAGAACTACACATTAAAATAACGGCCCATCACTTACACACAGCTTGAGGGGAAAAAAAAGATTATCCGCATAAACTGACAAAAATAATTGCTCACTATAAATGAAAGAACTGCTTGATGAATGTGTGAGTTCGAAATTTTTGAAGCTGAATTTAAACACAGCATCACAACTTCAACTCTCATCCTAGATTTCAGCAGGACACACAGGGAGCCCTAAAACCTGGACTCGTAAGCAACTGTACAAAATCTAGATCCACATCTAAAAACCAGAGATAGTTCAAAGGACAACTGCGATTACACTTAATTCAATAGCTGTCATCAACTAGTATCCTAAGTCAAGGTTCATTCCTGGACAGAATCCTAAATGTGGGGTGAAACCTTTTCTTGAGGTGAAGGACAGACCTCTTAACCTATCCATCCATGCACTAATTCCCCTGATTAATGCTAAATTTGCAGAGTGAGACAAGAGTTTATCAAATATAATCACAATATCTTTAATAGCTTCTCTTTCCCCACCAGGAACAGAATCATCCATCCACAAGAAAACGTGCTTACAAAATGTTTCAAACACTACACACTGTTGCAACACACAGCTATATTACATGTGAACTCCCATGCCGAGTACTTCCTATTTATCCTCCTCAGAGACACAAGGTCTATAATCGGAGGTGTCCAAAATAGAAGTGACTTGCATTTCACCATCCAACTGAGATTTCTGTAAAGCTCACGAAGCAATCTGGCAAGGATGTAATTGCAGTTGCTAACAATTATCTTTAGTGTACTCCAGCTGTACTTCTCTCAGTACCAGGAGCCAGCTGACATGTCTGCGGAGGCTGGTACATCTCTGCTGAGCATGGCACTCACATCTATCACACCCAATGAGCCCCCACTATACAGCCCAAGTAGGGGACAAAGACCACAAAAGAATGACCCAGGAATTAAAATTACATATGTTAGGTAATGTGTCTATCAAATAATGAAATCAGGTTGAATTTTTTTTAATCAAAGTAGGATAACCAGAGGAGACTAGACACTTATCCCAGAGATGTTACCATTGACCAAATATTTTAGAACTCCCTTTCAGTACAATTTTTGAGCCATATGAAAAACAAATAAAAAAACAAAGTTTCTTTACAAAGTCAAAACTGTTGTACAGAATGTCAATATTCTGACAAAGGTGAAGAATAAAGGATTTCAAGGTTTTCCACTCCAGTATTTAAGTGTAACCTCCCCAGCAAGGCAACAGAGAGGCCCAAAATGTAGCAATTTGGAACTGACCGTCCCTGAGATGATCTCTCTTCTCAGAGTCACCAAGAGACTTTCTAGGCAAACTCTTGCTGACTGAGGAGCCTGCCAATTTGTCAGCTATCAGACCAACCACACTCGATTTTAGCTTCAGCACACCCCTTTTTCCAAGCTGGCAGAGAGCAAAAGAAGCCCCAGAAGAAGTAAAGGAAGGGAGCCATACGAAACAGCTATCAGCAGCACAAGCAGCTGAGAAAGGGAACAGAGGGCGAGGTCTCCCTGACCTCTCTGCAGCTGTGGACCCAGCCAGTCAGATTCTTCCATGAAAAAGATTGGCACAAACCGCCCCAAAGAACTCGCTCAGGGCTTCCTGTGCTTATTTTTCAGCCCATCAATTCCTCTTTGTTTAAAGCAGTATTTTAGTATAATAAAGCACCTGTATGCATGCCTCAGAAACCTTATTCTTTGAAGAATTTTGTTTTTTAAATCCCTGGCCTTACCCTGTCTGTCAGGGCACAGGCTGACGTTCCCAGGAACCCAGTTCCACGGGCAGCCAGTCAACCGGCCGGCTGGCTGGAGGGGCCGGGTATCCCCAGGAGTTGGAGAAGCTGTCTCAAATACTCATCCCACTTTCACTGCATGGCATCATGGTATGACTTTGGAAAGATGCAACCCAGAAGGGCAATAAATGCTAGAAAGAGGATGATTTCTATTCCAAATTCTACTGCCACCAAGCTCCCACTCAAAGGTCACAGAGCTCTGCAAAACCTCATCCCACCCAGCTCTAAAATTCCACTTATCCTTCCGGTACTACCCTGAACGCTTGATATGTTGGTAGGATGAGCCCCTTGGCTTCTGCCTTCTCTGGCTATGGAAAGTTCAAACACAGGTTGCTGTAGCTCTTGCAGCACACTGCATATTTAATCCAAGAAAATCAACATGAGAGCCATGTTCATAATGACATACGTGCATCTAGTACTTTCTGGTTTATTAAGCATTTTAGTCTCATTTTAGGTCCCTTGGGTCATATGTCAAGGCAGTATTTTTTTTTAATAAATTTACTTATTTATTTAGGGCTGCGTTGGGTCTTCGTTGCTGCGCGCGGGCTTTCTCTAGTTGCGATGAGCAGGGGCTGCTCTTTGTTGCAGTGCGTGGGCTTCTCACTGCAGTGGCTTCTCTTGTTTCAGGGCACGGGCTCTAGGCGCAGAGGCTTCAGTAGTTGTGGCTCGCGGGCTCTAGAGCTCAGGCCCAGTAGTTGTGGCGCACGGGCCTAGTTGCTCCGCGGCATGTGGGATATTCCCAGACCAGGGCTCGAACCCATGTCCCCTGCACTGGCAGGCAGATTCTTAACCACTGCGCCACCAGGGAAGCCCTCAAGGCAGTATTTTTAAGCACGCTTTTTTAAGCAGAGAGGAAAGTGGCTCACTAGGGCAGAGGCCCCACAGCAAAGGCAGAGTCATGTCCGGGGCACAGACCTCCTGATTACTGGGCTCCTGCTCCTTGCCCTCCATCAACTTCACAGACCCAGAGGCACATTCTGTAAACCCCCTGGGAAGAGCCTTCTCTCATTCTTCAGGAAAGGCAGGATAGGACAACAGTGAGTCTTGGAGCACAGAAAGGAAATGATCTCCTACCCAAGACTCCCAGCAACAAACTCAACATTTCATGATGACGCGAAAGGCTGCAGGGAGAGCGAGCTCTCTCCCTCCTTCCAGCTACCAGCTGAAAATGATACTGAAAGCACGAGAGGCTCTAACATCAAATGTTGGTGCCACAGACTTACCCTGGGTGCCTAGATGTTGAATCGTTAAAGGATCTGTATTTTGAAGTATGACAAGCATGATACTGTGAATTGCTCTCTTGTGAAAAATACCAAACACTGCTTCCTTAAAGGTAAGTCCAACACTATATGCCTCGAGCTAAATCTCTGACCCTGCGTGATTAAAACAGGATTTCAAAGCTGCTCACGTGGCTTGCCTCTCATTATAGTTTTCCTTTTGGTTCTGCCCTTTTCTGGATAGGAATGGATTTAATCTTTTTTTTTAATTTATTTAATTTATTTATTTATTTTTGTCTGCGTTGGATCTTCATTGCTGTGTGCGGGCTTTCTCCAGTTGTGGTGAGTAGGGGCTACTCTTCGTTGCGGTGCATGGGCTTCATTGCGGTGGCTTCTCTTGCTGCAGAGCATGGGCTCTAGGCACGCGGGCTTCAGCAGCTGTGGCTCGCGGGCGCTAGAGCGCACGCTCAGTAGTTCTGGGGCACGGGTTTAGTTGCTCTAAGGCATGTGGGATCTTCCTGGATCAGGGCTTGAACCCTTGTCCCCTGCACTGGCAGGAGGATTCTTAACCACTGCGCCACCAGGGAAGCCCTGGATTTAATCTTTCTGTTGTTAGTTTCATCTAGCCAGAAATGTGAAAGCAATTCATCTCCTTAAGATGATAGAAACAATCAGCTTCGTAGAAAAGGGTGAGAAAATCTACAATTCCAAGAAATTATTTAATCTTCACTCCTCCCTAAAAGGAGCAGAAAAGTAAAAATCCTATTCGCAAAGTACTGTTAGCCAAAAGCACACAGGCAACAACTGAAACTCTGAAAACAAGACAGGCGTGGGCCAGGCACAGATCACTCCCTCCCTAAGTAGCTATCACAGGGTAGTTGAGGTGTGACGCTCTAGCAAGTAAGGATAAATTGGACCCCAACTCTGCTACTAACTAGCTGTGGAAACTTGAGCAAATTTCTTAACATTTAAGGCTCGATTACCTCTCCTGTAAAATGAGGAGAAAGATGTGAAGAGATTCACTACCCTCTTCCAGGATCTGCATGACCTGCGCAAGAGACTGCACCTTCCAAGATTCAGCTTCCTCATCCATAAAGTGAGGGGCAAATGACTCCCTGATTCTAAATTAGGAAGGAAAATAAGTGAGTGGAATGGAGGTCAGGGGGCCACAATCATTGCTCCATGGAGCCACCACTGTATGCAGTTAGCCCACACTCGGTCGGAACATCTTCACAAACCTCACAGGCAGCATTGCTAATAAATTTTAGCCTGGAAGCAAAGTCTACAGGCATGGTTTTGCCCGTCAGGCTGGAAAGGTTAAAGTGGGACCGAGACTCGAGAAAAAGAACGCAGAAGGGATCAATTTCCATAGGCTGCAGACAGCGCAGAAACCAAGGGCAGGAGTCCGAGCTCCTGCTCCAAACAGGCACTTAGGTCTGTTACCAGCTCTCTTGTCGCCCCAGCCTTACAGCAATTGGCTTCCCCAGCTACCCTGCGGTGCCTGGGGGAGCGCCTCAAGCTTCCAGCTTCCCTGGCCGTGGGAGGTTCAGATACCAGTGCCATATATCCCAGAACACATTTCACGTTTAATCCAAGAAAGTCACATGAATGGCTATGTTCATAATCACATTTGTTTATCTAGTGTTTTTTGATTTATAAGCATCTTAGTCTCACTTTGATCCTTAAGGACATGAGACCACAGCTAAAGCCATTCATCTGAAGAGACATCTGAAATAAGACTAAACACATCACGCTGTTAAACAGACTTCCACCAGCCATTGGTTTCCTTTCAGTTTGGGCGTGTTTTTTTCTTTTGTCATGCTTTGAAATCTTTCTTCAGTTTCATTTTCAGGATATCACCTTATCTGCTTACCTCTCAGGTTAAAACGCAAACCAACCAAAAAGTTTCACATCCACTCTGCCTTCATTATTACAAGTCTTATTCATTCTCTACTTCCTTCTGCTTCCTCTCACTCAATAAATACACACACTGATGCTCTGACTCTGATGTCCTTCAGTGGCTGGCTTCACTCATTCATTCAACAAATATTTAAAGCGGTTCTTCAAGGTATCAGGCACTACTGTAAGCACTAAGGTTACATCAATGAACAAAAAAGTTCTAGCAGAACTTATACACTAGAGTAGAAATATTATTACAATACATACATATGTGTATACAATGTACTACAGGTGACATGCAGTTAAGAAATCATAGTGCACAAAATGTATATTAGGATTGCTGATGGGGTGACCAGAGGAATGTTAAAGTGGGGTGATTGGGAAGGCCTCACTGAAAAAGTGAGGCTTGAACTAAGACTGAAGGGGCTGAGGGGGGGCTGGCCAAGAGAACACATGGAGAAGAGCATTCCAGGCAGAGCGACAGAGCAGAGGTCCTGGAGTGACAGCATGTCTGGTGTGTTCAGGGAACAGCACTGAAGGAGGCCAGTGTGGCTAGAAAGAGCTAGTGATTGAGGAAGGCAGGCAGATCACAAAGGGCCTTGGAGTCCACTAGAAGGACTCCACTGTCAAGTTCACTGTAAGGCTTTTACTCCATGTGACATAAGGAGTCGCTGCAGTTTTTTGAGCAGAGGAGTGATGTGTTAAAGTTCTGAAAAGGATCTCAGCACAGCTGCAGTGTTGAGAACAGACCGTGGTGGGTAAGGGGAGAAGCAGGGAGACCAGTCAGGCTGCTTAGATTGCAAAAGCAGGAGAGGTTTTAAGAAGGAGTCAGACTCTGGATATATTTTGAAGATAGAGAGTCATGCCTTCCTAGCAGACTGGATATGAGATGAGGGAGCTATTGGATTGTCAAGGATGACAGCTGATCCTTGGATGAAGTGGCTCCCAATCATTTTGAGGTTTGAGTTTGTCAACCCAAACTGACACTCTGGTACAGATGTTAACAATTATCCTGATTTATTTAGTCTCACCGAATTTTAAATTCTCTTCAGTCCATTCCTCTTCTTCTCCTCCCACAAAAATAATCTAATCTGGTAAATCCAGCATGTTACAGATGGAGGAAGTCCTTCCCAGAGAAACCATGGATACGACACAGTGACACAGAGCCTACCCCAGAAGGCAACCCCACACTAGTTAATATTTAGTTAATATTTGATGGCTAGTCAAGCAACAATGGAAAGTTTCCACTAGTCATTTACTGGCTCCATAACTTTGGGCAAGTCATTTCTCCTCTCTGCCTCATTTCTTGGTCTTAAAGTAAGGATAATATTACCCCCAGGGTTACTGCGACGACTGAATGAATGAGCTGATGTCAAGCATTAAAGCAGCATCCATCACAGAGTAAGCAATATGTAAGGGTTGTACTTATTACCATCACTGTTGCTAAGTGTTTTTGTTTTTTCTCAATCTCACAGTAATTTTACCAGGAGTAATACCTGGGTAACTGATGAGTCTAATATAAATTTCTAAAACAGGAATAACCTAACACTAAGGTACACTAAATACAAAGGCAGGCAAGTTGCCTGTGGGCATCATGGAAGCCTAACACAGTCACTGAAATTCTACAAACATTACCTGCTGTGTTTGGGCAGGGAAAACATGAACCTCATATCTTTGTGCTCTAAAGAAACTAACCTAACCCAGCTCCATGAACTTCTCTAAACCTTCCAAGACTAGCTGTCTGGAAGATCTTTCAGGGTATAAGAAATATGGTACTTAGGCACTTCAGCTTTTGTTACCTACTAAAATCAAGAACTCCTGAGATGCAGTTTTTACATGTTTACTAATCACCTAATAATCAGAAGTTAAAATACAGATATATATGTATATCTATACACTACAACTTAAGCAAACCTATTCTCTTCTCCCAGCCTCAGACAGAATGAATTTCCACGGAAAATGCCCCTGAACAACAATGACACTTCCAAGGCTCACCCAGCCAGCGATTTTCAATCCAGCTGCATCTTAGAATCACCTGGAGCGCTTTACACATACTAATGCCAAAGCCCAGTCCTAGATTTCTGCTCTAATTGAAACTGTTGAGAATGGCCAAATAGGTAAATACTACAAGTATTATTGACTGAATGTGGCAGACAGAGAGAACATTGTTTAAATAGTGAATTAGTATTTCTGGGTTTAAACTAGCCTCATACCAACTGGGTTCTGGGGTGAGAAGCCACTACAGCCCACATTAGAAATCGTCTACAGCCCAGATTAGAAATCCTCTTAACCTGCTCTATAGTCTCTCAAACCTCCCCAAACCTCCAAAACAAGAGCTGCTGCTCTTCCAAATGTTTTCTCAAAAGCGAATGATGACCAAAACTTAGATTTCTTCCAAATGAAAGAACACAACACTACTCTATTTTTTTCTGGCAAAATCCTTCTAAGCCTTACTGCCGAATAGCTGATTACAATTACTTTTATTTTCCTGTTTCCTTACTATAGGCAATAATAACACGCAGCCTGGGTCTAAGAAATGAGAGTCTTCCTTTTGTTTGTATTATTTTAATCCATTATTTAAAACACAACGCCTCTACCTGATATTAGGGCACAACATAAGGGAGAAATTATCTTCAATGCTCCAACATTATATAGGACTAAGTGATGATTTCCTACAACAAAATCATTCATTCATTCCTGTAAAACACAATACTTAGTGTTTATTACATGCTGGCCACTTCTTTCAGGTGCTTGAGACCATAGGAATGATCATGACAGACCGAACTTAATATCCTGCTAGATGCTTTTAAACGCATAAATTTAAAAATAAAGTACGGTTATAGTTCAAAGGCAACTAAAGAGTAGGTCAACATAATGGAAGTCTAAAATAACACCACTAGAAATGTCATACTGAGCCCTAATTTACTAAGTGCCTACTATAAACCAGACATTCTTTTAGTCTCTTTTACATATGGTACTCATTTAATAAAACTGTTGTCCTAAAAAGAAGAATTTACTATTTAGAAAAAATTAAATGAGGCCAAACAATAAGAAAATTCTTCCCTTTGGTAGAGTTTAAATTTGGCTTTGCATACTACATGGAATGTGCCATCCTAAAAGCGACAAGAATAAATTACGATAGGCTTGTGCCAATTCATTCACACAAGAAATTTTTTCAGATTAGTTCAACCACATCAACTGTGAAAAGATTCAATGGTTAAAAAAAAAGTCAAGTTGTCATAAAAATATATTTCCAATTTTTAAGGTGAAAACTTATAAATTGTATGATGCATAAACTACCCATCTGTAGATATTAAACCACGTCGCTTATTGATAAGATGGTACTAATAAAGGTACTGTAAGACCAATAAAATAAACAACCATTACTAGGCGCAGCGATCAGTCCTTTAACTTCCTTTACAAACACTAATCCAAACCAAAAGTCATTCCAATCAATCAGAAATTCACGGGACTGTAATTCAGCCCCAAGCAAAAACGAGGGGACTTATTCCAAAGCTCTCTGCAAATCACTGTGATAATACCGTAAAGAAAAAATTTTAAAGAATTCTGGTGAAGCTATCTGACTGCAGTCTCTTAAACCCCCCCCCCCAAAAAAAGCTTTTTGTTGGTGGTGTTTTGGGGAGGTTAGTTTTTCATGGAAATGGGCTGAAGGCCAGCAAGTGGGATCAACTGGCGAGTTTCCGGGCAGCTGACCCAGGCACCCAGTCCTCGGCCTGCCCAGGGCCCCCATACCCTTCGCCTTTCGGAGGACGGACGACCTCACCCTTCTGCGCGCAACTGGACAGGCGGCTCCGCCGGACAGACGGCCGGAGCCCGGCCTGGACCCCGCCCAGGCCCGCTCTCGGGGGCGAAGACCCTGGCCCGCTCGCGGGGAAGGACCGAGAGCAACGGCCGCCGGGCGGGATGCGGGGCGCGCGCTCAGGCGGCGCGGGGCGTCGGAGGAATCGGAGGGACCCCCGCCCGCCCGCCTCACCGTCGATGTTCTCCCGGTCGCTGATGTGCTGCAGGTTGCAGCCCGTGTCCTCGCGGCTCAAGTCGGCGTCGGGCCGGCAGGACTCCAGCCGCGAGTGGGCATTCCTGCGGAGCTTGGGGCTGGACGACACGCAGCACGAGGCGGTGTTCCCCATGGCGGGCGCCCCGGCCCCGGCGCGGCCCCGGGTCAGCAGCGGCGGCGGCGGCGCGGCCTCGCCATGGGCGGCCCGGCTCCCCTCGCCCGGCCCGGCGGCCTGTCCGCGGCGGAGGAGCGCCCGCGCCCGCGCGACTGCGGCCGCCCGGCCCGGCTCACCCCGCCGCCGCCATGGCGGGCGCCGCGCAGCCGCCTCCGCTTCCCGGTCGGCCCGGCTCCGCGCCGGCGGCCGCAAGCGGTTCCGGTTCAGGGGGCGCGGCCGCTCGGGACGCGGGGACGCGGGAACTCGGGGACGCGGGGCGAACGCGGGCGGCGGGAACGCGGACAGCCGTGGACGGCGGGAACGCTGGCAGCGGGGAGGAGCAGCGCCGAGCCTGGGCGTGGGCGGCCGCGGGGACTCTGGGCCCGGCCCTCCCGGCCCCGCCCTCCGCGCCGTTTCTCGCCCCGCCCCCCGCGCCCTCAGCGCCCCGCCCCCCGGCACCGCCCCGCCCTCTGCCCTGGAAGCGGATGCGCTACCAAGGAGGGGGCGCTACCGAGGAGGGGGCGCTACCGAGGAGGGGGCCCTCCCGCGGGCGCGGGCAGCGCGGCGGCGTCGCGAGGGACCGGTGCGGGCAAGAGAGGTTCGTGCGGCGCCTGGGCCTCGGGGTAGGGGCCGCGGGGCGGCTCCGGGCTGAGCGGGGGCGGCGGGGTGGAGCGGAGTGAGGGGCTTTTTTTCTCTTTTATGCGCTGAGAGGCAGCTGGGCAGGGTGGGGGCGCTCTCCTGTCCTGAGCCGCCTGTCGTCTGCCCGGAATGCACCTTGGGCCCGGGCGGCGCCGCGCTCCCCGCAGCTTACCGTCAGATCCGTTCAGTAGTGCCTGCTCTCCTGTTCCCCCGATCTCGTGGGCCTTGCGTGTGGGGACTCTGGAGGGTGGTCCCCGCTCCTCCACCCCCAGTGCATCGCTGCACCTTCGCCTGTCGGGGGGACAAAGTAAGGCGGCAGAAACAACCCTCCCACCTTTTCCAGGTGGCCAGGGCAGGCGTGCTGAGGGGAGACGCGGGGACAGAATGCTTTGAACAGGAGAAACCTGGCGCAACCCATTTTCCATATGAGGAAACTGAGGTACAGAGACACGAAGTGTTAGTGACGGACGCAGGTACTAACTGGGAAGAAAAGTAAGGGAACTAATACCCAGCATCAGCAATGTGTGTACATCTTGTCAAAGGCAGTGTAAGCATGATTTTGTCTAATTCTGGACGACTTTAATCTTTTTTTAACTTGTGCTCCCCCCGGTCTCTCAGTAATGTTTATTACATTTATTAGTCTGTATTTTTAAAAGTTCCATGCTCTGAACTGTATTATTGCCATTTGTTGGGTTAAGTGGTGGGTGTCCTTGTCCTGAGTTGGCCTGCTGGTCCCCTCTGCAACCATGACTGTACTGTAACGGGGATTGATGGGCGGCCAAAGGTAAGACAGTTTACATCCCACCCCCTTACCTGTGAGGTCGATTCTGGTATCATCACTCTTTCCTTTTTGTATGTGCCGGAATGGCCTCCCCCTCCTCAGAAGAGATTTGCTGAATAAACTGGGAGCTAGTACTCTTAGAACAGGGTGCGGTCCCAGAAGGAACAGAGATTGCATCTGTTAGTAGCCCCAGATGACCCGCCTTTTGGTCATAAAAATAGTCCCCAAGAAATTAGGCAACAGGTAGATCGTGTGGTTTGGGACGTATTGGTACCAGGAAAGGCAAAGCATGTTCCCCCAATAGAAATAGAGGAAAAGCCTGGGGGAAAATACCCTTGGCAGAGGTACTATCCTTTAAAGCCTGAGGTCTTGAGGCAGGGGAAGGGGTGGGGATGGGGGCCAACTGCTGCTCACCAAATTCCTAGAACCTGGGCTCATTTGGCCCTGCTAGTCCACTTCTCTAATTCTCCCCATCCAAAAGCCTCCCGGGGATACGGTGATACTGGTTGGTGCAAGACTTACAAGCAGTGCGTGAGGCAGCCATCCACCCCATTCACCCAATGGTGCCAAACCTGTACACCGTACTCAAATGCCAGGGGGTGCGCAATACTGCTCTGTGTTAGACCTCAAGGATGTATTTTTCTGTATCCCCCTACATCCAGACTCCCAGTACCTTTTTGCCTTTGAATGGAAGGAACTTGACACCCGGGAAGCTATTCACTACACTTGGACAGTGCTTCCACAGGGCCTTCGGGACAGCTGCTGTCTTTTTGGAAATGCGATAGGAAAAGAACTGAGGGAACTGAGCCTGAAAAATGGAACTCTGTTACAGTATGTTGATGACCTATTAATAAGGTCCTAAGGTCCTTTACCTAAAAAAGGTGAAGCAAGATTCAGATCAGAATACTGTTAAGGTCCTAAATTTCCTGGCAGAAAGGGGATATAAAGTCTCCCCAACAAAGACTCAGATTTCACAGCAAGAGGTTCAATATTTAGGGTTTGTTTTGACCCCCATCGCATGAGCCCTGGCCATAAATCAGAAAACAGCCATTAATGCATTACCATTGCCAACCACAAAGAGACAGCTCGGAGGCTTTCTCAGAATGGCTGGGTTCTGCCGTATCTGAATTCCAGATTATGGCCTTATAATCAAAGCCCTACAGGAAGCTCTAAAGGGAGAAGAAAGGGAACCCCTCTAATGGAGTAGGGACCACCAGTGGGACTTTGAGACCCTAAAGATTGAGTTGAGTAGGGCACCAGCACTAGGGCTTCCAAATTTAGACAAACCCTTCACCCTATCGATGAGAGGTCAGGGATAGCACTAGGAGTCCTGACCCAAAAGCTGGGAGCAGATCAAAGGCCAGTGGTTTACTTTTCAAAACAACTGGACTCAGCCCCGAGATGCCCCAGCTGCCTACAGGTGGTGGCAGCCACGACCCTACTGGTCAGTGAGCCTTCTGAGCTCACCGTGGGACAACACCTAGATGCATCAACTCTTCATCAGGTGCAATCTGTGTTAGAAGCCAAAGGACACCATTGGTTAACCAGGGGAAAGTTAGCAAAATATCAGGCTCTCCTGATGGATACCCCTGATATTACTTTAAAGGTGTGCCAAGCCTTAAACCCAGCAACTCCTCTCACAGCTGTCGAAAATGGAGATTTATTGCATCAGTGTACAGAGACAATAGAACAAACTTATTCCAGCAGATCCAGTCTCCTAGATGAACCCCTTGACAACCCTGAGGCTGAACGGTTCACTGATGGGAGTAGTTTTATAGAGATGGGAACCCGAATGGCAGGATGCTATAGTTAGCTTAAATGAAATCATAGAAGCCAAGGCCCCACCACCCCAGACTTCAGCCCAGAAAAATATTTTTACTGATTCTAAATATGGATTCCATGTACTACACGCTCATGCTGCCATTTGGAGAGAGAGAGAGGAATGTTAACTGCTAGAAATTCTTCCATAAAACCTAAAGATTTAATCTTGGCTCTTTCAGAAGCAGTGCAGCTCCCGACCCAGGTGGCAGTAATTCACTGTAAGGGCCATCAGAAGGACGGGTCCTTTATAAGCCAAGGAAATAACAAAGCTGATCAGGCCACAAAACAGGCAGTTCCGTTGCAAGAGCCTGACCAAATCATGGCCCTAATGATTGGCCCCCCTGAACTCCCTGGCCTGCCCCAGTATTCCCCACAGGAACAAGAGAATGCTGAAAAATGGGGCTACAAGAAAGAAAGCACAGGCTGGTATATAAAGGATGACAAGTTTCTTATCCCTGGGGCCCAAGAAAGGAGGCTCATTAAGGGTTTACATGGTGCCACGTACTGTGGGGGGAATACACTGTGGGACTTGATACAAAGGACCTTTTCAGGAAAGGGGCTCAAAGGAACAATAAAATGAGTGACCCTTGCCTGTGATTTGTGTGCCCATAATAATCCGCAGGCCCATCCAATCCCTCCTTCATTACTCAAGCCACTTCAACCCCGTGGGACATACCTGGGGGAAGACTGACAATTAAACTTCACCCAAATGCCCCCACAGTCAGGATATAAATATATTCCTGTGCCTGTCAGTACTTTTATAGGATGGGTGGAAGCCTTCCCCACTCAATCTGAAAAGACCACTGAAGTCTGTAAGTCCCTCTTAAATAAGAAACGATTCCTCGGTTTGGGCTTCTAAAATCCCTCCAGAGCAATAATCGGCCCTCCCTCATAGCGAACATTACCCAAGGCCTATCGACCGCCTTGGAATTAGCTACAATCTGCACACCTCTTGGCACCTCCAATCTTCAGGAAAAGTAGACAAAATGAACCATACTTTAAAGAAAACCTTAACAAAACTTTGCCAAGAGATTCATGAGCCTTGGACCAACCTGCTTCTTATTGCACTCCTCAGGGTTCACATAGCCCCCAGGAGTCTCCTGAAGCTTAGACCATTTGAAGTGACGTATGAGATGCCCTTCCTTACCACTGGTATGAGGAAGTGAGCCAGAGGCTACAGTGTGTTATTAACCTGGGACAGGTGCAAAAGGCAATCTTGGACTAAGCCAAGAAGGCACTGCCAGGTCCCACTAGGGATAAAACAGAAGGGGCAGCCCCTCCACAAATTAACTTCAGGGTCCAGGTTCTTCTTAAAACTTGGAAGGAGGGATCCCCTGGAGATCAACTGTTACCAAAATGAAAGGGCCCCTGTAGAGTAATTTTAGCCACCCCCACTGCCATTAAACTACAAGGAATACCTAGTTAGGTACATTTATCTAGATTAAAACTCTTGCCTCCCAAAACCCCACAGGCCACAACAGAAGAATACACCTGTGAGCCAGTAGAAGGCCTGAGATACTTACTCAAAAACCGAGCACCACTAACAGATGAGTAAAGGGGGATGTGGTAGGCTGGACTTCTATTTGCTTACTTTGTTATAGTTTTGCTCACATCTTACCGGTTTGCTCAACCACCCCCACTGAAAAAGCAACTCTTTTGTCCCTCCTGGGTCTAGAAGACCAGAACCAATGACGGAGTGGAAAACATGGGCACTTCTCTTGGCCCTTCTCCTAAAGAGGGGCTGGGGAGAAAATAATAAGGGAAGGGGAACCTGGAGAGAAAACTCAGTCGTCAACTATTCCAGCATTTTGGCCTCAGGAAAAAATCTCTCTAATTGTTGGATCTGTCATCCTCTCACACAAGAGGGGGTTTCTCGGTTCCGGTTTGTGCCTGTAGATGAGGACATTAATCTCATCCTGACTTCTGAACCCATTAGGAGCACGCCGCTTCTAATAGTGGAACTCGAAGATCATGATGATATCGGGTGTGTAGAGCTTACAGACCCTTGGAACCAAACCGGTCTCTGGATCAAGCGGCCCCTTCTCTGCACAGGGCAAGGAAAACCCTGTTGCCCCTGCCAGACAGATACCTGCCTTACTGATACGGGACGCTCGCTATTTATCCTATGTCATTTTCCACTTCAAGCTCCTCATGCACTCCTAACCAGACTCATTGGTGTGTAGACCCATCTCTGCTCTCCCCAGGGACCCAACCCAACACCTCTTGTACGCACTGGAAGGGAACAGCAGCCTCTTCCTGGAGGCTCACCTATCAGACCCCATCTGCCTTCAGTGACGAGGAGGGAATAGAGGAAAACTCAGAACTAGATGGAGGACCACTAGACGGAGGGCCCCTGTCCCCCAGATGCAATAATGCACCTAGCTGGGGTTCCCTTTTACGTCGATAGTTTAATTCCATTTCACCCCGCCAAGCTTGCACCCCCACTGGACATCTGTTCCTCTGTGGTCCACCCCAAAATAAACTACCCTTCGAAGGGAACCCAAATTCCTCCTTCTCCTGGCCTCTCCGAGCAATGGCCTATCCATACTTAGACAATGTTCACTTCCGGGGAGAATGCACTTTGGGACGACTGGGCCCTAAAGGACAAGGTGCCACCATATGTAATAATGCCACCTCTCAAAACAGACATAGCTGGGTACTCAGACTAATCCTGGCAGGAATTGGGGTGGCCATAGGAGTGGCCGCCCCTGGGGCGTTTTTCCCTATCACAAAACAACCTTAAGAAACCCACACAGGCCATGGAGAACCTGGCCTCAAAAACTGGTGATGGGAATTCCCTAGTGGTTAGGACTCAGTGATTTCATTGCCGAGGGCACGGGTTCAATCCCTGGTCACGGAACTAAGGTCCCGAAAACCTCACTCGGCGCAGCCCCAAAAAAAAAAAAAATGGTGATGCCTTTAAGGGGCCTCCAGGAGTCCCTAGATTCCTTAGACAATGTTGTGTTTGACAGTAGGTTAACCCTGGATTATCTTCTGGCTGAACAAGAGGGTGTCTATGCAGTAATTAACAAAACTTGCAGTACATACATCAACAACTTGGGAGAAGTTGAACTAAATATTCAGGAAATTTATGAACAAGCTAAGTGGTTACTTGGGTTCAGCTACCCCACTGCCCAAACTATATGGGACTCAATTAAAGGTTACATCCCTAGCATTACTTGGTTCCTGCGTCTCCTGGGCCCTCTAGTGGCAGTAGTTCTTTTGTTATTGTTCAGACCCTGCCTGTTTAATCTTTTAGTTAGATTTGTGTCTTCCAGGCTTCAGCAGTTCCAAGTGAGGTTCATGGTGGCCCAGGGATTTCAACCCGTTCCATTAGAAGGTGACCCATGTCCCTTTAGGTCCTTGGAACAGTCATCAAGGGACTTCTACACCTCTAGGGTAGGCTAGGGTCTGTGGCCCCTGTTCAGCAGGAAGTGGCTCCAGAAGAAGAGATGTTTGGCCCCTTGACCCTTAAGAATAATGGGTGTAGGGCTTCCCTGGTGGCATAGTGGTTAAGAATCCGCCTGCCAACGCAGAGGACACAGGTTTGAGCCCTGGTCTGAGAAGGTCTCACATGCCATGGAGCAACTAAGCCCATGCACCACGACTACTGAGCCTGCGCTCTAGAGCCTGCAAGCCACAACTACTGAGCCCATGTGCCACAACTACTGAAGCCTATGTGCCTAGAGCCTGTGCTCCACAACAAGACGAGCCACTGCAATGAGAAGCCCGCACACCACAACAGAGAGTAGCCCCCACTCACTGCAACTAGAGAAAGCCTGTGTGCAGCAACAAAGACCCAACGCAGCCAAAAATAAATAAATAAAATAAGTAAATTTTTTTAAAAAAAGAATAATGGGTGTAGAATCCCTCAAGAGAGAATGAGATTGGCTGGGACCTAGAGTCATCTACCAGGACACTTGCACCTGGACAGCGCCTCCTTGAACAACAGGAAGCTGGCAACCATAAACGGACCAAGGGGTAAAGCTTCCTTAAGCAAAGGGATGCTGAAGGCCGTGAATCAACCACAAGTGATTAAAAACAACCTCATGCCTGTGCAGCAGGGACAATGTTGACCGCTACACAACCTTCCTGGTGGTGGTAATGAGCAAGTCTGGCATTTTGAGGTGCCAGCACAGAAAGTGGGAAACTGCACATGATCTCTGTATATGGCACTGCCGAGAAGGATGGACAAACTGCCTAAGCCATGCCCCCTGTCTGGCCTGCAGATCCACCCCCACTGTCACCCCATCAGAGGACCCAGGGAGCTCTTTGTGAAGGAGTGGGCAAGGACACCTGGTGCTTGCTTTCACTTCCCTATGCTGTAGCACAAGCCCCCATAAAGCCATGTCTGAAATTCTCATCTGGCCCCTTGTCAAGTTCTATTGATTAAAGAGTCCACGGGTGCTGGTTGGTAACACTTGGAATATAAATGATAGCAAAATGCTGATGCTGAGGAGATGAGGAAGGAAAGTTCTAAAGAACTGCAGCCCCAAAGAGGTGGGTAGGTAGCAAGAATATGAAATGATTCTCTTTATTAAGGCAGTTCTGACCCTCTTGCTTCCCAGGAAAGCTTGTGACATAATTGTAAGTCAGTGAATATTCAGATTTTCAGGGCTACAGTGCATGGGTAAGATGGCTGAAAATTGGGAGGGGGTTACCGTATTGTCTGTTCTGATTGCTGTTTTGTGATTTGAGTGTCGTATGAAAGGAAGCATCCAGTCATTACCATACGTGTGCAGCAGATCCATGCAGGCACATTAAATTTTTATTTAATCATAACAATTATATTAATGATACAGTTTGAAGGGCTTACAAGGATACACAGAATGGCACTTAGGAGACAGCATGACTGTCTGCAAGCTTCTCATGCTGACAGGTCATTGGCAGAACTAGATGGCAGTGTTAACCGAGAAAAGCATCTGGAGGAGGGGGCAGGGTAGCCACAGACTGTTGCCAAAGGATGGATAGCTACTGGTCGGCAGGGACTTTTGTGCACTCCCCCCACCTTTGATGTTCCCACCTTATTCCCCTTAGGAATGCACCTGTTGGGCTTATTCAGGAATATGACTTCTGGTCAGCACGCCTGGAGAAGAAAGATAAGTACGAAAGCCTTACCAGTAATTTACCAGGGTGTCAACCCCACCCCACCCCTGCCAAAACACACACACACACACACACACACACACACACACACACACACACACGTCAAAATCCTCCAGGCAGAGATGCCTCCTGCTTGACACACAGTGACACTTTAGGAAAGGCTGCAGAAGCAGTGGGATGCCAAGATGGTAATGAAAGGTGTCATTTCTTGAACACCTTCCAAATACTAATTTTTTTTCACAAGCAAGCCCACCCTATTATTCCCCATTTTACAAATAAAGACACTTGAATTCTGATAATTAAACCTGTGGAAGGTCAGACTACTGAGAAATGGCCTAAGTGGGGATCTAGTCCATGAGGTCCCCTCTTAGCTGCATCCACCCCACCCCCCTGCTGCCCCCCCTCCAGGAATCACTGAACCGGAGGAGAGCAGGGAAGCAGACTGGAATAATGAGGGAAGGAATCTGCAGACGTTTTGAGTAGAAAAGAGACTCACTCTAGTGAGTCTAGCTTGTCTTCTTTCTTTTTGAAGGAGTTTGGGAGTGACTGCTTAGGACTAGTTCTAGACTTGAAGAGAGGGGAGCCTTGTTATTTCTGTGGGTCCAGCCCTCCCGACCAACGGCAACAAGGTTGAAGAGAAGCATTATTCAGAAAAAACTTGTGCCTTTAGCCACAGTATCTACCATGATGTATCACTTGGGATTCTGAATGCAGGGACACTTCCTCCGTATGGATCGAGCCGAGGTTTGGGGCTGGAAGGGGAGAGGGAAGGTGAGCACTGCGGCCTGAGACCCCATCCTCGAACACTCAGCCTTAGAAAACATCCAGCTGGATCGACTCAATCACACTCTGCTCTTCGAGCAGAAAGAAGCATTGGGGAATTATGTTTCTTCATCTCCTCCATAATCGCTATATAAGGTTTTGGTTGTAGAGAGGTGCATTTGGAACTCGGGTGAATAGCTAAGTCAGTGCTCTTCAAACTTTTTAGCTATGGCAGCTTTTTTTTTTAACAAGGTTTTGAAAGGAATCACAGTATTTAAAACATTAGCAATATCACTATTAGCTTAAACAATTTATAAATATCTACTTATAAAAACAAATCATTGAGAATAGCCTAGCTTGATTGAATCAGGGAGAGTGTAATTACAGTCTCTTCAGCCATACTCGTATCCTTGAAATATGAACCAATCACTTGCACAACTCCCTGAATCACCTCCTAGAAGACAGAAAACGCTGAGCCAAGTTAACTCAGGAAATGGACCTTTGGTCAAAAGAAGGAAAATGGCTAAAAGCTTGGACCAAATACCTGCTTAGACTATATCTGCTCTTTCTTTATCACCTGGTAGCCAGTTTCCTGTGTCAGTCACTCTGGCATTTGTAAGGCAGATGTGGAGTAACCAAGACCCTTTGTTGTGCCACCAGTGCTCTTCCTGTCACCTTCTTATTCTCCAATGACCCCCCCCCCAAATAAGGCCCCCAGAATACTCAGTGGTAACCAGCTACGGGGAAGTATTGACTGATAGCAACTTGACTTTGACCAACATAAGTGATTCATTTATCAATAGAACATTTCTTGTACGTACCAAGCCAGGGACCTTGGGGATGCAAAAATGGATAAAATAGAGCTCTCACCCTAGAGAAACTCATAGTCCAGTAAGGTAAACAGTCAAAAGAACAGGTTTAGAACATGTCAAGTGATTGCAGTCACTTAGTGGTAAAGTCTGAATACTTTCATTGCGTGTGGATACACCTAAATTCCACTATGAGAGATTTATTCCTATGAAGTAAAGAATTATATCCAGAGATCCTGTCAGAGTGAAAACCCCCATAAGCAATTAAAGATGGCTAGTAGACTGAAACACTAATGCCAAGCCTTTCGGACCAGAAATACCTGCCAGATTCTGAGGTCGTGCTCCCACTCAGCAGAGAAGAATGCTGCAGTGAGGAAAGGAGAGGGAGGAGACAGCACCGTGCCACACAGTTCCTATCCATGAGCAAAACCTGTGTTTATGGGATAAATAACGAAGCAGGGACAGCCATAGTTGCTGGGTATCTGGGCGAAGGCCCACGTGGGAACTGATTCATCTATCTTCCTCACCACTGAAAATTCATCTGTCCCCAGGCTAACCAGCCTTGAGTCCAGTCTCTCTCTTGCCAAACTATCTTCTTTATCCCTCCTACTCACCAAGAATAAAAATGGTAAGTGTATGTGGATCTCTGAGAATTAGGATGTCCTCTGGACAAGGCAGATTCCAGCACCTCACAAGTCAGGCGTAGGTCAGGTTGGGAGAGGCTGCATCCCTACCCAGTGTCCATTCTCCCGTCTCCCTTAGTACAGGGCCCTTCACCTTGTGAGGAACACAGTCTGCCCAACTCAGAGCCCACAGCTGGCCACGCGACCAAGTCCAGCCAAAGATGTGAGTGGAATCTTCCAGGCAAGTGCTCTGAAAAGGCTCCCTCCTTTTTTCTTTTTGGAATGGGGCTGGAATTCTAGAGCATGCACTTTTAAGTACCAGGTGACCTTAAAGAGGGAAGCCTTGACCTAAGATCATGTCCCTGTGCTCTTTTGCATGAGAGAAATAAACTGTTATATAAGCCACTGTTGGGAAGGAGCCGTGG
Source organism: Stenella coeruleoalba (assembly GCF_951394435.1). Classification (NCBI taxonomy): domain Eukaryota; kingdom Metazoa; phylum Chordata; class Mammalia; order Artiodactyla; family Delphinidae; genus Stenella; species Stenella coeruleoalba. The sequence goes on from NC_137147.1 coordinate 164,251,852, forward strand.
TTCGGGAAGATCCCACATGCCGTGGAGCAACTAAGCCCATGTGCCACAACCAGTGAGCCCATGCGCCACAACCAGTGAACCCATGCACCACAACTACTGAAGCCCGCATGCCTAGAGCCCGTGCTCCGCAACGAGAAGCCACCGTAATGAGAAGCCCGCGCACCACAATAAAGAGTAGCCCCCACTCACCACAACTAGAGAAAGCCTGCACACAGCAACGAAGACCCAAGGGAGCCAAAAATAAATAAATAAATAAATTTATTTTTTTAAAAAAGAAAAGAGATATACTATAAGCCACTGTTACTTTGAACTCCTAAGTTATATGCAGCTAAGCCTAATCCTGATATGGCCAGGATTTGATATTACTCTTTGATTGGAGTTCCATGTATTCATGTTGACAATTTTCACTGATTGGTCCCCAGATAATAAGGGACTCTGACCTAGAACTGTGGGGTAGTCTTATATGCTTGGCTCCCCACAGTAGAGTCCTGGTTGGAGTGGGAAGATGCAGTAGGCAGGCTCTGGAGCCAAGGTAGGATTTTGGTGGCAAAGGGAATTTTTTTTTCAGCTGCGCCCTGCAGCTTGTGGGATCTTGGTTCCCTGACCAGGGATTGAACCCGGGCCCAGGCAGTGAAAGTGCTGAGTCCCAACCACTGGACTACCAGGGAATTCCCAGCAAAAGGAACTTATTCCTCTAAAAGGCAGATTAGTCCCCAGAGAAATTAAAAGAATTAAATAGCTGATACATTATTTTAATATAGCACTCCTTCAGCATCCGCAGAACTAGAGCCAAGGGTTCCTGTGAGTAGGAAACTCCATGAATAGACCCTGGTATATATATATGCTCAAGAGCCACCTGGTCCAGGAAATTGATTCTTTCCTGTTCAAAACCTTTTTTTTCTTCTGGACCTCCCTTCATGACTCCCCTACTAACTACTTGGGAAGGGAGTCTGAAGATCATTTCTGCCACTTTGTACTCCTCCCAGCACAGGCCAGAAGGCTCTTTAGTCCCATGTGGCTGGCGTTGGGGTGTTGGCAGGGGATTCACTGACTGTCTCCCAGTAGCTAGGTACTTCCACATACCTTTATCTTGGTTAACTGGCCTCAGTTCAGACCCTGTTCCAACACCGAAAACCCAGCAGCATTTTCTTTTAATTAATTTATTTATTTTTGGCTGCGTTGGGTCTTCATTGCTACGCGCAGGCTTTCTCCAGTTGCGGTGAGTGGGGGCTACTCTTGGTTGCGGTGCGCGGGCTTCTTATTGCGGTGGCTTCTCTTGTGGTGGAGCACGGGCTCTAGGCACGTGGGCTTCAGTAGTTGTGGCTCGCAGGCTTCAGTAGTTGTGGCACACGGGCTCTAGAGCACGGGCTCAGTAGTTGTGGTGCACGGGCTTAATTGCTTCACGGTATGTGGGATCTTCCCAGGCCAGGCTGGAACCCGTGTCCCCTGCATTGGCAGGCGGATTCTTAACCACTGTGCCACCAGGGAAGCCCCCCAGCAGCATTTTTAAAATAAAACAAGGATAGTTGATGAGTTGTGTAAACTTATTGTCTCTACCTCACATTTTTAGCCTCCAAGAAACTCAGAACACCCTGCAGCTATAGTTCGACATTCAAATAGGCCTGGGGTCCCCAGGAGCAGCGAGGTGGATGCTGCTGAAGTGGGCAGTCTTGTCACCACCCTGCTTAAAATCTGTCAACAGCCTCTCACTGGTTTTAGAATAAAAACTCCACTCCCCCTGACCTTCAAGCCCACCCTCCCTCCAGTCCATCAGAACTTCTCAGAACTCACTCCTTGCCTGCCATTCCCACCTCTCACTTTACTCATGACCGCATCCCCCAAAACCCTCTTCCTCCTCCCCTGCCCCAGCTCCACATGTTTATAATTCTTCAGGCCCAGCACAAACACTGTTTTTTCTCAAGCCCTCATGATGCTGGAGATCATAAACTCACATAGATTTCATCTAAAACCACTTTTCCTACTTTTTAATGTTTTTTTTTTGTGCATTCATTTGCTTGATCCTGCCTACTGAACTGTAAGCTTCTAAAGGGTACCCATGCTTCCCAGACTCTTCGATGTGCTCACCAGGTGCCTGGCATCTAAGAGGCACCCCAGGACTATATGTTACCTGTAGGAGGTTAGACAAGAACCAAAACAGGCTCCTTTTTCACCCCCTCAGTCTCCTGGTACTCTTCTTTCTCTCCTTTATTCTCAGCAACAGAAGGACAGGGAATTATTTGGGGACAGGGGAGGTTACTAGCGATGACTGTAAAAAGCTAGAGTTGTCATGGATAATTCCCTTTGATTATATGTTGAAATTTTTGAGAAAATATCTTTCTCATTCTCTGCATTGTGAAGCTTCTGATATTTATAGAGATCTTTTGGAAATAAATAGTGTTTTTTACCTTTAATGCTTTCTCTCGAATGTAATTAACCAGGAAAAGGGCCCTTGTGACATGGAGTTGTACTTCTCAGAGCCTAGCTCTGACTGCATTAGGAAGAAAAACATCAGAGTGAAAGTATAATTCATTAAGTTGTCTACTTCAAAGGCAGAAATCAGAATTCCACAGCTCAGGTTGCCATGCCTTATATCTTCTTTTTTTCTTTTAAACCTGAAAGCAGCCAGATCCTCCAGAAGAAAAATGTGTATGCCGTGTGTGTGTGTGCGTGCGCCCACCTGCGTGTGTGTGTGTGTGTGTGTGTGTGTGTGTGTGCTTGCAAGTGGCACATATGTACTAATAAGCCATATTTCTTCAGTTGACCACTTTTGCCAGTTTGTCCCAAACAGTGGTTTGCCCCTGTCTAGAGATACTTTTTTTGGGGGGTGGCCACACCGCACGGCTTGTGGTATCTTAATTCTCGGACCAGGGATTGAACGTGGGCCCTCAGCAGTGAAAGTGCCGAGTCCTAACCACTGGACCCCAGGGCGTTTCCTGGAGATACTTCTTATTATTCCCACTGGGGAGGGACTGTACTGCATCTAGTGGGTAGAAGCCAGAGATGCAGCTAAACATCCTACAGTGTGCAAGACAGCCTCCACGGCAAGAACCGTACAGCCCACAATGGCAGTAGTGCCAAGGTTGAGAAGCTTTGTCTAAATCTGCCAGTTATTCACTTCAAATATTCATTCCTTCCTTGAGAACATACTTTTCATAGTCTCTGAAAGAAAATAACAGCAATTACTATCAAGAACTCATTACCTAGTTTAGCTTTCCACTGAAAACTGTGTAAGAGGAAAAGTAACATATTTTCAATAAAAAGACTGTTAATCTCAAAACACTTCTTAAGTGTGAAAAGACATTTTCTTATTATGTGAGTACCTACATAATATCCTCAATCTTGCCTCTTAGCCTACAAAGCCTAAAGATTTAATATCTGGCCCTTTACCAAAAAAAAGAAAAGCTCCTAATCTAGAAGACTGTGGATGTTCTGAAATTTGCTAGGAAACCTCCTTAAAAGTGGCGCTGAAGGACTGCTGGCTGGGGAAAGTTTGCTTACGTGTGAAGTCTGATTAGTCCGATTTAGCAAACAAAGCCCATCTACAGTTACATTATTTAATCAAAACAGAATTGGGGACTTCCCTGGCAGTCCAGTGGTGAAGACTCCGAGCTTTCACTGCAGGGGGTGCAGGTTCGATCCCTGATTGTGGAATTAATATCCCACATGTTGCTCATGGCCAAAAGTAAAAAATTTAAAAAATAGAATTGGACTTGAAGCTACATTTATCTGCTATAAACCTAACACTGTACAATTTAGTTTCAGCAAAGAACACCATCTGTCTCACATCAACATTGCCAGTTTGAATTTTTGTTAGTTTTACAGTTTTGTTTGTATCCTATTTGTACATCATGCTTTGACTTAAGACATCCATGTCATGGAAACAGTGGAGTGTCCAGAAGAGGCTGTATCAGGCAGAGCAGACCTGGACAGAAGTCTGGTCTTCCCTCTTCAAATGCAGGGCTCTTAAACTTAATATGCACTGAACCACCCAGAAGTGTTTCACATTCAGCCTCCCAAACTTTTCTCCCAAAGAGAAACATGCATTGATGGTTCCTATAGTCACAGCTTTGTTCTGGCCTTTGCTTTAGACCCCAAGAGGATCTTTCACAAAGCTCCAAGGCAATCTTCTCTATAAGAGATCCCCACCATGAGTTAGGAAGAAAGGGAGCCCACTCTACCTTAGAATTCATTGTTACTATAAATCCTAAACTGCACTTGTTTGCAGAATATTCTAGAATACAGCAGTGCCTTGAGCTATTTCATTTGTAACCAACTAGCAGTAATTTAGGTTTAAAGATACAACTACTAAACAAGGGAACTTCCAGTTAAAAAAAAAAATATGGCCAAGATTCATTCTCTATCAATCTAGTTAATTTTTAAAAAGCTTTAAATAACATAAACAATCTCAGTAGTCTTAGATTTTAGTGATTTCTGAAATATTCACCGCAGGTTCAAACATACATGCAAAAGCCCTTGCTTCATTGCCTGCAAAACCGATAAATATTTTCATTTTAGATAAAAGTCAGTAGTCCAGCACAGGCTTCATGGTTAGTATAGACTCTGTACTACTGAAAAAAAGTCTCAGTGCCAGGTGCCAAAAACCTAGTGTCTCTAAAAAAGACTTTCAAAAACCAAGTTGCCTTAAGTTCAGGCCACTTCCTAAGCTAACATTGCTGAGGAAACCAGGGTATTAACCTGTGATTTTGACTGAATATGTTACACAAGCTACCCTCCAGACCCCACAGCCCACTGCCCATTAAGACGTAAGACATTTATTATAAACAAAAGCTTTTTCTAGGAAGGGGAAGATTTTTAGGCTGGACAATGACAGGACCAAGGCTCACCTGGTAGCGAAAAGCTCCAGGGCAGGAAATTCCAGTCCCAGCTCAACTCCTGACGTGGATGTGACTGAAGGGGGCTTGGGTTCACCATCCAGTTTCCTCACCATGAACCTGGAATGACAACACACCCGACTTCACAAAGGAGCCAGGACGTGGAACGAACAAAGTGACAGCAGCATTTTCCCAATTCAAGATGGGAAAGCATAAAGTAACTATACTCCAATAAAGATTTAAAAAAAAAAATGGGAAAGCATAACTTCATCGTGTGTGATGTCCCCACGCACCTTTCAGTGACCCTCTGCCATTTTAACTATCAGTTACTTATTTATTCTCAGTCTCAGCACCTTCTGTTCAGATCCCTTTGGGTTCCCTAACCTCGGCTTTGGTCTCTGGTGGTGAACCCCGACCCAGCTTTCCGACAGACATTTCTCCTGCCTCCCAGCTCACCTCCATCCCCAGCGCCCTGGCGTGGCTTGCACAGACTCACCACCATGCGTCTGCAGCCCGCCTCTGGACAAGCCTGCCAGCCCGCCAGCTATCAGCGGGATGGTCCACTGGTTCTTGCCCGGGATGAAGGGCACATCTCTCCCTGACCCCCCCCTTCCTCCCGTGTCCAACCCACACGCTGTAATAATGCCCCTTGTGAGTCATAACTAGGTCATGACCCTCCTCAGGCCATATGTCACCTCCTCACTTCTTTCAGATCCCTGGTGCTCTGTATGTAAGACTGTTCAATATACACCACCAAATGGTAATTATTTGTTAGACCTGTCATTTTCCAGTGGTTTGGAGAATGTTTTCCTAGCTCAGTGGATTCCCTCTTTCCTTAATCAATAAACGTTTCATGACCATACAAACACCATTAGCTGAAATTATTATTTTGGTTTAGTATACGTCATTACATCATGATTTAAATTTGAAAAGGCCTCTGTATGATTATTATACACGGAAACAGCGACATCTCACTAATGTGGCATTATAGGAAGGGGTCAAGGCCATAAAAGTGAACTTCCTGGATAAATGAAAATGACCTCCTTAAGGACCAAGCCCTTGGAAAAATTTCACAATTTTTAATGGAACTCTTTGTTTTCGAAATCATTCTAAAATTAAACACTTCAATACTTACATAATTATCAATGGATTTTTTCTTACATAATTACCAATGGTTTAAGGATGCCTGCCTCCTTATACGATGGAAATCGAACATAATTTAACTTTTTCATTATATTCCAGATCACCATTAAGAGTATCCATTATTGAATATTGTAATAATCCAGTGCTAGTTTTGCTTCTTGTAATTCTTGTCACTCAACGTTAGATTGCCAGACGACACCTCATGCTACTGTTTTACCTGCTGGTCCCTTCTAATTCGTTGCTTCTAATCTGCTCCAGACCAGCACACCAGGAAATCAAACTTAGGAGTCAGAAACGTGTTTGGGCACTGCTGGTGGGAATGTAAAGTGGTGCAGCTGCTATAGAAACTAGTATGGTGGTTCCCCCCAGAATAAAAATAGAATTATCATATGATTCAGCAATCCCACTTCTGGGTATATACCCCCCAAAAATTGAAAGCAGGGTCTCAAAGAGACTTTCGTACACTCCTGTTCACAGCAGCATTATTCACAATAGCCAAAAGGTGGAAGCAACCTAAGGGTTCATCAGCATATGAATGGGTAAACAAAATGTGGTGTACACCTACAATGGAATATTATTCAGCTTTAAAAAGGCTGAATTTTCCCTCAGAGTCCCTACATTGTCCTGGACAGAGTGAGTTTTCTTCCCTCTTGGTCATGACCTGTGCGTGTCATGACCCACCCCTCACCCTGGCCCCTCCCTCTCTCTGCTCCCAGGAGGGTCAGAAGAAGAGAGAAGGGTATTTAGTAGTGGGAGATGGAGTAAGAGGAAAAACCAGCTCAAGGGGACGAGCAGGGGAGGGCTAACAGCCCCCCATCCCCTCGTTTGTGCCAGGCAGGACAGCTAGGTCAGTGGTCACGTGCATGTGTATATATTATGACCCCATTTTACAGATGAGGGAAATGAGGCCCATTTTCAAATGCCAAAAATGAGTGAAGTAAGAGAAGCAAAGACACCGTTGTGAGTTCACTATTCTCAGATTATATCCTTCCTAATTTTTTTTACGGGTGGGGAGGGACAGGTGGGGGAAGGTTAAAAAAAAAAGTAAGGAAGGAAATTCTGACACATGCTACACATGAATGAACCTTGAGGACATTGTACCAAGTAAAATAAGCCAGTCACAAAAAGACAAATACCGTATGATTCCACGTATATGAGGCACCTGGGAAGTCAAACTCATAGAGACGGGGCTTGGGTGGGGGTATTGGTTGCCATGGGGTGGGGAGAGGGGCAAATGGGGAGCTGGGTACAGAGTTTCAATTCTGCAAGATGAGTTCCGGAGATGATTACACAACAATGTGAAAGTAATTAACACTACTCAACTGTACACTGAAAAATGGTTAAAATGGTAAATTTTATGTTATATGTATTTTAGCACAGTTAAAAATAAACTTTAAAAAAAGAGTTAGAAACATGCATTAATTCATTCAATAAATATTTCTTTTGTGCCTACTACATATCAGGCCTGTTCTTGATGCCAGGGCTAAGGGGCCTTCCAGCGTTTCCATTCCAGTGTATAGTATATAAGAGCACATGCACCTTTGCGGTCCACCTAACAAAGTGCACAACTGTAGGACACTGGTTTTCATAAAATAAATGATTTACCCAGAATGTCTGCAACCTGACCTATTTGGATGAAGACTGTATTTGAAATTTAAATATATTAATTTGAAAAGAGCATAATGATTTTTTTTTTTTTTTTTGGCCGCACCGCAAGGCATGCAGGATCTTAGTTCCCCAACCAGGGATCAAACCCGTGCCCCCTGCAGTGGAAGCGCGCAGTCCTAACCACTGGACCCCTAGGGAATTCCCATTATGACTAAAACTTTTAATTAATCTCTCGCCAACATCTTTTGGGTGTGTCTGCTTAGTTTTTCTTTCTGTTCTCGATTAAGGAATGGGATGGGAGACACTGAATGTACACACAGACGATGGCCAGGCCATCCATAGCAATAGAGCTCTGCCCCACAACCTGCAGCCACCTGCCCGGGACACCAACCGCTCTTCCACAGTAACCAGCCCAGGAAGCCAGCCTCCTGTAAATCACACTTGCAGGAAGCAAGATTGCTGTCTCTAGCAGCAAACCAGGAAGCTAAATAATAACTTTTGTAACAATTGGCCCCAAACGGCCAGGGCTTGATTAACAACTGACAGCCCTCCCTAAGTTTTGTTCCTGCTTCCAACTTAAAACCAACCAAAGAAAGCCAAATCTGCCCCCCTGACCAATCACTTAGGATGCCCGATTCCAGTTTATCCACCCTCAGCTGCCCCCTGCCACCAGCCAGGCACACCGGAAGCCTTCCCTTTCTGCACCTTATAAGGCATTCCCACTCCTCTGCCCACCTTTGGGTCTCCACCAAAACGCAAGTGATAGCGGCTAGCTCCCTTACTATAGCAAACCCAGAAAAATGGCTTTTGCTTTTCTCATTTCATTGGTCTTCGATTATTTCTGCAGATGTTTACTGTATAAATGCAAAACGCTATTCAACCTTGTGCAGCACTTAATAACTACCAAAACGTAACTGTTACACCCTAGGTTCCTAGCAAGATCACCAAACTCACCCATTACCTCTCACACCGGTTGCCATGGTTGCCACGACATGAACCAGCCATCCAGCATGTGCCATAATCACCACGTGCCTGCCCTCGATCAAATAGTTCTTTCATTATTACAGTGCTGAAATTGTTAACAATGGGTAATCATTTGAAAAATTCTTTTAGAACAATTCTTTGGCCATTTAGACTCTTCTACTGTACTTACTACAGTCACTGAGAAACAGAAAACATCTGTTTGTTCTAATGTTTGTGGACAGGTGGAATGGCCCCGGTAGATAACCCCTAAATAGTAGGGATGTTTATACATCCTACTTAAGAAAGTACATGTGTTCGTACTGCTTGCTGCACGACAGGCTAATACATTGAGACGAGTTGTCGGGGCAAGGAATAACTACTTTATTCAGAAAGCCAGCAGACAGGGAAGATGGTGGAGTGGTGTCCCAAAGAACAGCTTGCCTGAGTTAGAATTCAGGCTTCTTTTATACTAACAGGGGAGGGAGTAAAGTCAAATACTTCCTGGTTCCCATCAGCCTCCTGGGGGGATGTGTTAATTTCTTCCTCCCTGCAGTCATTCACAGGTGGGCCTGGCCAGCATGCTTCCTGGGAGCTAAACAAAGGTACTTGAGCTTAATGCTCATTACCTGGGAGGCAGGGTTCCCAGGGACAGGCCATTATGTATAATTTAAGCTTATAGGCAACACCACTTCAGTGATTAACTTGTAATAGAACACAAAGTTTCTTCCCTATTACACAGGTTAGGAGCTATTTCTGTTTGCTTGGATCTAACTACTGGCTAAACATCAGGCGTTAGAAAGTACTTGATAAAGAGACTTCCCTGGTAGTCCAATGGTTAGGGTCTTTGCCTTCCAATGCAGGGGGTGCAGGTTCAATCCCCAGTCGGGGAGCTAAGATCCCATATGCCTCGTGGCCAGAAAACCAAAACATAAAACAGAAAGCAATATTGTAACAAATTCAGTAAAGACTTTAAAAATGGTCCACATCCAAAAAAACCTTAAAAAAAAAAAGTACTTGATAAACCTGGCTTGACTGTCATGCTGAAGAATCGTAATGGGTATTATTTTTTAAATAGGTGATGTACTTTTCTCCCTGTACCTCCACGTATATGACCTCCCCCTATCCTGTTGGCGGCATCCATTTGTCTCAGGCAGGATTATGTTTCTTATGGAAGGAAGGCAAAGAAAATACGTTATGTTTTTGCAGTCTAGTCTTTGCTTTTGAGAATTGTTAAGATCACAAACTAGCCAAACAGGCTTTCAAAGAGACAGGACTTTCTAAACCCCAAATGCTCCATCTTTGTATTTCCAGGAGCAAATAGGGCTGGCTCGTAGATTATTACAAGGGCATAAATTTTAACTCTGATGATCATTTGAAAAATGTAAAACAGAATTTTACTTTAAACCAGAGTGTAAGTGAGTCCTTGAAACAGGAAAGGAATAGAGAAAAATCCCATCTCTTCCAGGTCTGGGAAGAGGAAGCAGCAGCAAAACGAGTGAGTCCTAGTTGGTCCCCCTCTAGTCAGAGAACTACAGGAGGGTGACATCTTATGTGTGGAGAGAGATCTTGGAGATTTCCTACCCTATTTTTCTGGTATTTTCCTCAAAGACTCACTAAGTCATCTATCAAATTCGATTCTGGTTTACAGTTTTAGGTTCAATGCATTACATCATCAATCTTAGGGGCTTGTTATTTCAGTATTTCCTGTGAGTCTGCACCTACTCCCTGCTGGTCCCCATCTCCATCCATGGCAAATGGGAAAGGTTTAATGCGAATACGCTTGTTGAAAACCATATGTTGTTTGCTACCTTTTTTAAGACATTGAATGTGTTAGTTATGTTATTTCAAGGATGTTTTTTAAAAAACCATATCTTTTAGAAAAGTGATTAATTCTCACGTAGGACTCATTTTGACACTGTGCATTGACTGACTCATCAGCGCAGGAGATAGGCTGTCATTTATCAATTTGGCTCCCTCTAGTGGCCAGTTTGCAAATTTTTGTAGGTTCTCATATTCCTTAAAACCCCTTTTAAACCACAAAGCAGAGTCATTTTTCTTAGGAAGGTTTGGGGGTAAATGATTGAAATTAAGAGAATATATACCTTTTTAGCAAATATGATACTTAGTCATACTTAGTCATTTTTTTGAAGAATTACTAAGGTTTCTATATAGGGTTGACAGATTTAGCGAATAGAAATACAGGGTACTCAATAAAATTTAAATTTCAGATTTAAAAAATATTTTTTTTTAGTATAAGTATGCTCCAAATACATGAATCTGGGAATCTATAGATTTGTATTGTGTTTTACATCTCGTTTAGCAAATGAGGATTCTGAGGATCAAAACTTCCGACTTCAAAGCATTTTTTCCATTTTACTACAGCTTGTCCTTGTTTTTTCATTCGAAATTTTCCTCAAAGTTCCCAAAAGAAATCAGATCAGAGGTGTGATCAGATAACACTTGAGTTTAAGCTCCAAGGGTCCTGAAATATCTTTAACTTGACCAGGTGAAATGATCTCCGTGCAAGGCCCCAGGGAACCCTCGACCTCTCCCGGACCCCTCCCCACTTGGCCCCTGGGGCTCACCTGCCGGTTCCAGTCACTTGTCGAGGACAGGGCTACTAAGTGGGGGCAGGGATTTAACTCAGAGAGGCCCCCAGTTCTCAGCTCTGCAGCGGGAATCACCCAGGTGACACCCACCCCTCACCCCCTCACCACATCCCCCTTTCTAATTAACTGGACGAAGGGGGAGCCCAGCCTTGGTGTTTTAAAAAACTCTGAGGTCTGAGGACTTCCCTGGCGGTCCAGCAGTTAAGACTCGGCGCTTCCAATGCAGGGGACATGCGTTTGCTCCCTGGTCGGGGAACTAAGATCCCACATGCAGCTCTCAGGTCTGGTTTCAAAGCAGAACTTCTCAACCTTGGCTGTGTCTTAGGGTCTTAGGGTCATGGGGTGGAGCGGGGTTCAGCAGGTGGCCAATTAGATCCATAACATTAAACCTTCCCACACAGTTCCAGAACTGAGAAGCACTGCTGTAGGGCAGGGAATGGCAACGTTTTCCGTAAAGAAGCAGATGGCAAATGGCTCAGGCTTTGCAGGGAATGGGTCTCTGTCAGAAGCGCTCAGCAAAAGCAGCCACGGAAGACACATGGACAAGCAGGTTCTGCTGAGTTCCAGGAAACCTTGAATTCCAAATAATTTTCATTCCTTTAATTTTTCTCCATCATTTTAACATGTAAACACCATTCTTAGCTCTTGAGTAGGAATCGCCAACTAAGTCTGTAGGTCAAACCCTGCCCACCACCTGTTTTGTACCAAGTTACTCATCTTTTGTCTCCCCAGCTTCCTCTGGTAGGACTGTGATAGGGAAGAGCCTTCGTATTCTATTACAAGTTAATCACTGAGGGGATGTTGCCTACAAGCTTAAATTATACACAATGGCCCATCTCTGGGAACCCTGCCTCCCAGGTAATGAGCATTAAGCTAAAGTACCTTTGTTTAGCTCCCAGGAAGCATGCTGACCAGGCCCACCTGTGAATGACTGCAGGGAGGAAGAAATTAACACCTCCCCCCAGGAGGCTGATGGGAATCAGGAAGTGTTTGACTTTACGCCCTCCCCTTTCAGTATAAAAGCCTGAATTCTAACTCAGGCAAGATGGTTCTTTGGGACACAAGTCCACCATCTTTTCAGTCTGCTGGCTTTCTGAATAAAGTCGCTATTCCTTGCCCTGACAAATCGTCTCTCAGTTTACTGGCCTGTCGTGCAGCAAGCAATACGAGCTTGGACTTGGTAACAGGACATTTCCTTTCATTCTTCTTGGTAGAGTAATTCATATGCAGATGCTGTGATTTATCAAGTCCAATGTTTTGTCTTTCCACGGTGCAATACAGGGCTTTTATGTAAGTAACTGGCTTATATCCTTTGGGAGTTCTTTTTAAAAACAAATTGGTATTATTACCTTGTATCTATGAATTGGCATAAAATTAGTGTACCATTTTAACAAAATAGTTCTTTTACCAGATAATCCATTAAGAGTTTTCCTCTTAACTGGGCGGTAATCTGGGCACAATAGCTATAAAGAGAAATCCACTTGCCTTTGTGACACCAGGAACTCATCCCCAAGTTCTACTTTGGAGTTACATATGTGCTCATCCCCCACGAAGGAGCAGTAACTGTGGTCGCATTTGAGTCCTGGGCACCTCACTGAGTGTTCTCCCCTGCATGGTGCCCAGAGGAAGGTGTGGCAAGGAAACATGGAGAAATCTGCCTGGGATTTGGGGGGTTTTCTTCTTCTAATACCTGTATATTGACAGGTCACATCTCCTCCTTTCAAGCAGTAATATTTTTTTCCTCTAAAAATAGATTAACTCTTCAGCCCTAAACAAAATTTATGACATTTGAGACAAAAGGTGAATTTGAAACTGCTAAAAATTTAGATTTTTAATTACTTTTACCATGCTTTCCAAGCTTTCAAAAGAAATGGATGAATCATTCTGGCTTATGGGAAATGGTTAAGGTATTAGGTATTGCAGGGTCACAGAATATGCCACCCCACAATAGGGCACTTTGGCATAAGGATTATTTTGAGCTGAAGGCGGTTGAGAAGCAGCAGCTGCTCCCCCATTTGCCTAAAATCAGGACATAAATTTACAAAGGTGTCCCTCTCCACTCTCTGCCAGGAAGGACAGACGTTAATGAGACAACTTTAGACCCTTAGTCTGGAATCAGACAGCACCAGGGGAAGCAACATGACAAGCTTTACTAATTAGCCTGGATCTACTATTGGTTCCCAGATATCTGCCTTCCCACAATTTGCCACCCCTAGAGACTCAAGGTCCTTTTCCTTTGTCTTGTCACTTCCCTAAATTTTTAGTGTTGCTTTGCCAACATGCTCTGTAAGCCCAGTTCTAAGCTCCCTTTGAGTCGTTTGTCTCTGAGTGCCCCCGTGGGTCGGATGCACAAGCTAATGAACCTCTGTGCTTTTCTGTGGTTAATCTGTATCCTGTCTGGTCGGCTCAAAGGAGCCCAGCCAGATGACCCAGGAGGCTAGTAGGAAGGAGAATTTCTACTCCCCTACAGGATCTTGAAATGCTGCTCTCTGCTTCACAAAGGGGAGATTCCTGGGTCAGCACAAGTCCATCCCCACACACGTCCCTGGGCCTGGGATGCGGGTGCTGATGCCTCCAAACAGAAAAGTCAAACCAGTATCTGGACCATGTGTCTGTGCCCATTGGGATGGACCTCTGTCCCCTGCAGGATGGAAGAGGGTCCCATGTGGTCTCCTCAGGAGATAGCACCAATCAGGGGACACGGTGCCTGTCTCTACCATCAGCAGATTAGATATTTTGTTGTACAGGTTACTAGATCAGTCCTGGCCAGTGGGTGTATTAGTTATCTATTGCTGCATAACAAATAACCCCAAAACTTAGTGGCTGAAAGCAACCTTTGTTACAGTTTCTGCACATCAGGAATCTGGCCCCGGCTTACCTGGGTCCTGGAGCTCAGTCTCCCTTGGGCGGAGTCACCTGCCTGGAAAGAGCGGCTTCCAGGCTCACTTGCAGAGGCAGTGCTTTTCTGAGGACTCTACCTGCTGCCCCACCAAGGAGGAGTGTTTTCCGCTTTGGCCGTTGGAGACACAACCATTCCCAACTCCACTGAGCTCCTTTCTGTGGTCCTTTCCTTGGCTGGTCTGACTTGATAGGGGGCCTCTGGGGTCTGGGCTCCTCTGCAGCTCCCTCTTCTCTGGACGCTGCTACCTTGGCATTACCCAACCCTCAGCCATCTCCTCAACACAGGGAGATTGCTGGCTGGCTGTTGGATTCCCCTCCCTGCCTGGGGGCCTTGGACTCCTCCCAGACCTTGGGCTGGGGCAACCACAGGGTCACAGAGAACGTCCCTTCCCTCAGGGAGCCCGGTGCTGAGCTGCTGTGTCAGGCAGGCAGATTGATCTGGTTCCCGCTGCTCCATCCTGGTCAGAAGGCACCTCTCCTGTATCCTCTTTAACATCTGTGCTGCCGGACTTCTGAATTCACCAGTCTCCTGGTTGCAGAATGCTAGCTCCCCGTCTGCAGCTGTAGTTCCTTCATTACTGATGAGGTGAAACAGCGTTTCCTGTGTCAGCGCTGGCCAGACACGTTGCTCTTCTATAAGATACTCATGTCTCCTGTTCCTCTTTCTTTGCATTAACTCTTCTTTGCTAGATAGGAATTATTTCTATATGTTGGATATTGCTCATAATTACATATATTGCAAAAACGAGCACCCCTTTCATGTTTTAGATTTTTCACTTAAAAAGAGAAATTATTTAGTCAAATCCATCTTTTCTCTCATGATCAGTCCATTTGTGTGTTGAAGGCAGCGTTCCCTGCCCCTCTTCTCCCACTCCCAAGTGGGGCAGTCGTCAGCCCCTGGTCACCCAGCACCCCCATGAAGCAAGCCCCCCGCCTCCCTGATTGGAACTCACCCTGCAGCCTGGAGTGCGGAGCCGGTTCTGCTCTCCTAGTGGCTCATCTGTTCGTGCATTGGTGACCTTTATGGATCGTGGATCCTGAGCCCTCCAGGTCTAAATTAGGGAAGCTTTCCTCAAGCTGTGCTTTCCACTGGAGCTCTACCTTACTGCCCTTTTCCACCCAGAGCCCGAGGCCAGCATCCGCCCAGCCCACCACCAGGCCAAGGGCAGGTGCCCCCAGAGCAACACCGCTGCGGCCACCCACCCCCACTCAAGGCAGCCTTACCCCTCAGCGTGCCACCTGCTCCGACCCGGCTTGTGTTGTCAGGAGGCCCTTGCAGAGGGTGGGGTAGAGAGCTCCAGT
This sequence comes from Stenella coeruleoalba, assembly GCF_951394435.1. NCBI lineage: Eukaryota > Metazoa > Chordata > Mammalia > Artiodactyla > Delphinidae > Stenella > Stenella coeruleoalba. Next base: position 164,267,210 of record NC_137147.1, read on the forward strand.
GCTTAGATGGATGGCAGTGGCGGGGGGGGGGTCTCAGAGCACCTAGTGGAAGTGAAGTCCACACCATTTTTTATAAATGTATACACATAGATGCATATGGGTGTAATTTCTGTAAAACTACTAGATCATATGTTTGAATTGTGCTGTCATTTTTGTTTTCTTGCAAGCATGTCTTGGAAAGCATTCCTTGTTGGTATGTATCATGCTTATATACTTTTAATATTATAATAGTATTTAATACCCTGGGTGCACCATATGTTATTTAACCATTTGGGTACTGTTAAAAGACGTGAGGGCCTGCAGCATGAGGGCCTAGAAGCAATGGACAGGATGCCACCTTAAATACAGAAACAGAACACAAGGAACATTAGTTGGGCTAAGTTCCAGGGTTTGGACACGTGTGTGCATGCGAATGCACACACGCACACACAGAGGCTTTTTTTTTTAGGAGGATCCTTTTCCCAAATAGGGTCAAGCAGCCTGAGATGCACACCTCCCTCTGCTCAGGGGGCCATCCTGGCACCTAGAGGGATTTCCAGATGCACGAAGACCTGGGCACCCATTCTACACCCTTTTCAGAGGACCCCAGAGGTACATAAACAGCATCCAGACAGTTAATCAGGACACCCGCAGACACGTCCTGAAGCTCGCACAGCTGCCCGTCGGTGTTGTGACCGCAGGGTGGGGATTCTTCCTGACCACTGACACCACTTGGGTGGAGAACACTCAGAGCACCTCGGCCGCTGCCCTGCCAGGTGAGTCTGAAGGCCCCTTCTCAGACTGCTACGTAGGGCATAAATAATTCATCGATCCACTCAGATCTTAAAGGCATTTGCCCTGCGTCCAGAGGGGTCCCTGCCAGCTCTCGGCGTCTCCGGTTCACATGGGATTACTGCACTGATGCACACACAATCTCTAGTGTAGAATGCAATGGACAGAATAGACGAAGAGCTTGGTGTGTACTATTAACCACCCCAGTCTTTATCACGAAACCCAGCCCGACCACATACTGCCTCAGACTCTCTCCTGCGACTCCAAATTGTCACTTAACTGGTGACGGTGGTTGCCTCCCGGGTGGCTTGGTGCCAGGGATGGGAGACAGACTTTTCACTGTACACCTCTGTATCCTCTGAATTTTGAACCTCAAGTACGTCTTACCAATATTAAAAGTATTTTTTAACATGTTAATTTTTGAAAAGTAAAAAGAGACAATTCGGATTTTTCAAAAGTTACACCTTCCGGGGAGTTGGTGAGCTGAAAGGCGAGCTTCACGTGCCTCCCCCGTGCACCCCATAACTGCGGGGCTGTGGGCAGAAGCCATGGGAGGGCAGAGAGGGAGAAGGAAGGGTTTTCAGCTCAGGATTATCAGGCTCTGACTGCTTTCTGCACAAAGACCCCAATTCCCACTGTAGATTCACAGAAGGGCTTTATCTCCACATCTGATGGATGGTCCAGGGAAAGAAAAGACCTGGATTAAAAGCAAGAACAAAGGGCAATGAAGTACGTGTAGGTGTAGCCCAAGCCACACTGGCCCAGCTTCTTGGTGCTATTCTCCAAATACATGAATTAAGCAGCAGAGTTAGCAGTTACTCAAATAAGGGACAAAACATCTCCATTAAAATATTCATATAATTTACACAATGAAGATTTTGCCTTAAGTCCCAATAGTTATTCCATTTCTTCTATTTTTTTTTTTAACCCAACAATGTGTTAAGGTACTTTAGAGTCCATTGTGGGGTGAGGGTTGTTGTTGGATTTTTAGTTTAATATTGATAGAAACCAAGCTTCTCAGGACCAGATCAATAGAAGGGACAAATAAGCTTTGCACTGTTTCTCCCCTGGATCCCCACCAGCTTGGAAAGGGCATCAGGCCCTTTGGTTTATTTTATTTATTTATTTTAGTTATTTTAAACTTTTATTTATTTGGTTGTGCCAGGTCTTAGTTGCGGCAGGCAGGCTTCTTAGTTGTGGCATTCGAACTCTTAGTTGTGGCATGCATGTGGGATCTAGTTTCCTGACCAGGGATCAAACCCGGAGCCCCTGGATTGGAAGCACTGATTCTTAATCGCTGTGCCACCAGGGACGTCCCCAGACTCTTTGGTTTAGACAAGCCTTCACGCACACGCAAATCCTTGAGTAGCAAATATGATATGAAGAGAATCATAATGCTTTTTTAAAATACCTCTTTGATCCCCAAATAGACTTAATAACAATGGGTCTTTTAATTTCTGAGTATGCTCTTCATTCCCAAGCATATGATTATGTCAAATGTACTCAACCAAAGATTCAATAGTTCTGATTTTTTTTTCAAAGCAACTGACGAAGGATTAATCTCCAAACTATACAAGCAGCTCATGCAGCTCAATATCAAAAAAACAAACAGCCCAATCCAGAAATGGGCAGAAGACCTAAATAGACATTTCTCTAAAGAAGACATACAGATGGCCAACAAACACATGAAAGGATGCTCAACATCACTAATCATTAGAGAAATGCAAATGAAAAGCACAATGAGGTACCACCTCACGCCAGTCAGAATGGCCATCATCAAAAAATCTAGAAACAATAAACGCTGGAGAGGGTGTGGAGAAAAGGGAATCCTCCTGCACTGTTGGTGGCAATGTAAATTGATACAGCCACTATGGAGAACAGTATGGAGGTTCCTTAACTAAACTAAACTAAAAATAGAACTACCATATGACCCAGCAATCCCACTACTGGGCATATACCCAGAGAAAACCATAATTCAAAAAGACACATGCACCCCAATGTTCATTGCAGCACTATTTACAATAGCCAGGTCATGGAAGCAACCTAAATGTCCATAGACAGATGAATGGATAAAGAAGATGTGGCACATATATACGATGGAATATTACTCCACCATAAAAAGGAATGAAATTGAGTTATTTGTAGTGAGGTGGATGGACCTAGAGTCTGTCATACAGAGTGAAGTAAGTCAGAAAGAGAAAAACAAATACCGTATGCTAACACACATATATGGAATCTAAAAAAGCGGTACTGATGAACCTAGTGACAGGGCAGGAATAAAGATGCAGACATAGAGAACGGACTTGAGGACGGGGCGGGGGGGGGGTGGGGGAAGGGGAAGCTGGGACGAAGTGAGACAGTAGCACTGACATATATACACTACCAAATGTAAAATAGATAGCTAGTGGGAAGCTGCTGCATAGCACAGGGAGATCAGCTCGGTGCTTTGTGACCACCTAGAGGGGTGGGATAGGGCGGGTGAGAGGGAGGCTCAAGGGGGAGGGGATATGGGGATATATGTATATATAGAGCTGATTCACTTTGTTGTACAGCCAACACAACATTTTAAAGCAATTGTACTGCGATAAAAATGGGGGGGAAGAAAACAGGACTTCCCTGGTGGCTTAGTGGTTAAAAATCCGCCTGCAATGCAGGGGACATGGGTTCGAGCCCTGGTCAGGGAAGATCCCACATGCCATGAAGCAACTAAGCCCATGCGCCACAGCTACTGAAGCCCACGTGTCTAGAGCCCGTGCTCCACAACAAGAGCAGCCACCGGGATGAGAAGCCCACGCACCGCAGCGAAGAGCAGCCCCGCTCTCTGCAACTAGAGAAATCCCACGCGCAGCAACGAAGACCTAACACAGGTTAAAAAAAAAAAATAGAATTCTCTCTGGGACCTCCCTGACCGTCCAGTGGTTAGGACTCTGCCCTGCACTTTCACTGCTGGGGGCGAGGGTTCAATCCCTGGTTGGGGAACTAAGATATCGCAAGCTGCGCGGTGCAGCCAAAAAAAAAAAAAAAAAAAAAAGAATTCTAGTTTTTATGAAATTCTCAAATTACAAATGATACTTTACCATTCTTTATATCACAGGAAGCAAAATAAAACCAAACTAGTTAACTGTAAATGGGCATGCACCATCTTAGTGGAGTGGTGGAAGTGTTCTAAATCTAGATTGTGGTGATGATTGCACAACTAGGTAAATTTGCTAAAAATCATTGAATTGTACACTTAAGAAGAACTGTGGTATGTGAATTACATCTCAGTAAAGTTACTCACAGAGCCCAAATTAGTTGCAGTGCATCATATGACCACAGAATGTCAGCAAAGATTTTTCCATAAACCTATCTCCAAGGGGGACATCATCAACCACGGCTGTGGCTGCTGCCCTTCACCACAGAAATTCCTCTGTCCTGGGTCTCAGGGGCTTGAAGTTACCAAACACCAGAGTCAGGTATTAGGAATAAGGAAATATTTTCAAATATTGGCTTATGCAAATCTACAGTGATCGGAGCTATCAAATCGTTTAATCCATGATATATACAATTAAGTAAAACTCACACCACAATAATCTTCAATAAGCAAACTAGAAATTCAGTCCTACTGGAAATATTAAAGTCCTTTAAAACTAGTTTTGGACTAATTATACGTTCTAGTAAACATTATACAAACTTTAAAAAAATCTTTTTTTCTTTTTTTCATTGTTTTGTTTTATTTATTTAAGTTGAGCCATGTATCCTTTTTTTTTTTTGCCCGTGCCGCATGGCATACAGGATCTTAGCTCCCTGACCAGGGATTGAACCTGTGCCCCCTGCAGTAGAAACCTGGAGTCTTAACCATTGGACCGCCAGGGAAGTCACTAAACTTTGATTTTTATGGCTATTATATTTTACATTAAAAATGTAAATTTAAAAAGTACAATTTAAAAATTTCCATCGAACTCCTTTTCAGTTAAAGAAAGTAATCAATAAAACCTTTCAAATAACTAATTAACATGGAGAAATCTTCTAAAAGGAGTACAGTCTCTCTCTCTCTCATTACTAATTTATATCTTTCAAGAACTTAAAAACAGTAAATCGGATTATGGGAAGGTAAACCTCCTAAAACACTGAAAACCACAGCCACTTCTAGGCTGCCAATACTTCCTCTTAGTGCAGCTATGTTAAGATGAAGAAGGGAGGAGACTTGTGAGCTGGAAAATTTTCAGTCAGTCACATTTTGAGCATGTTTATAAGTAAGTGTAAGTGAAGTAACATTCGTCTAAATAAAGTCTTAATGTGTCAAAATCTTAACCTAGGTGAACCAGATCAAAGTAGATGCCTCTGCCTTCATTACGGCCCTTTCGCTCGTGAACTCCGGTTACAGGCAATCTGAACGATGCTTTCTTGGGTTAATGACTTCAGTACCAAGAATGTAGAAACTGTGCTCACAGGGATAAGAAACTATAGGGTCTGATGAAATATTACTTGTATTTACTCTTCTCAGAAATTTGAGGGTCAGCCGTTTTCTTCACAGTATCACTAAATGCCAAGGTCAAAGCAGAGGAACAGAGGTTGGGCTGGTTAAGTGACCCAGGGAGTTAGTGGAAGAGCTGTATCAGCCATGAGTCCTCCATTACAACAGACAGCCATTATTCATTCTACACGCTGTATCATCCGTAACATTGCTTTTGGTTTTGTTGCTGTAGTTCTTTTAGTCAGGATGAATTTTTTTTTCTTTTTATTTATTTTTATTTTTGGCCGCTCCACAAGGCCTGTGGGATGTTATTTCCCCGACCAGGGGTGGAGCGCGGGCCCTCAGCAGTGACAGCATGGAGTCCTAACCACTGGGTGGCCAGGGAATTCCCCCCAGGATGAATTGTTAAAAGTAACCACTGCCTGACTTGAAAGCTTTGAAATCAAAGTCATGAGACAGTGAGGTCTGGGATACTAAATGCTCTGACGGCACGGGTTCAATCCCTGGTCGGGGAACTAAGATCCTGCATGCCATGCGGACGGGGAAAAAAAAAAAAAAGATACATGGCCCAATTAAAATAAATAAATAAAACAAAACAAAAAAATGAAAAAAAGAAAAAAAAATTTTTTAAAGTTTGTATAATATTTACTAGAACGTATAATTAGTCCAAAACTAGTTTTAAAGGACTTTAATATTTCCAATAGGACTGAATTTCTAGTTTGCTTATTGAAGATTATTGTGGTGTGAGTTTTACTTAATTGTATATATCATGGATTAAACGATTTGATAGCTCCGATCATTGTAGATTTGCATAAGCCAATATTTGAAAATATTTCCTTATTCCTAATACCTGACTCTGGTGTTTGGTAACTTCAAGCCCCTGAGACCCAGGACAGAGGAATTTCTGTGGTGAAGGGCAGCAGCCACAGCCGTGGTTGATGATGTCCCCCTTGGAGATAGGTTTATGGAAAAATCTTTGCTGACATTCTGTGGTCATATGATGCACTGCAACTAATTTGGGCTCTGTGAGTAACTTTACTGAGATGTAATTCACATACCACAGTTCTTCTTAAGTGTACAATTCAATGATTTTTAGCAAATTTACCTGGTTGTGCAATCATCACCACAATCTAGATTTAGAACACTTCCACCACTCCACTAAGATGGTTCATGCCCATTTACAGTTAACTGATTTGGTTTTATTTTGCTTCCTGTGATGTAAAGAATGGTAAAGTATCATTTGTAATTTGAGAATTTCATAAAAACTAGGAGAGAATTCTTTTTTTTTTTTGGCTGCACCGTGCGGCTTGTGGTATCCTATTTCCCCAACCAGGGATTGAACCCTCGCCCTCGGCAGTGAAAGCGCAGTGCAGAAAGTATTCGAGTGATGAGTTACAGTGAAAATGCCTTCTGTCTGGGGCTTCCCTGGTGGTGCAGTGGTTAAGAAGCCGCCTGCCAATGCAGGAGACACGGGTTCGAGCCCTGGTCCGGGAAGATCCCACATGCCGCAGAGCAACTAAGCCCGTGCACCACAACTATTGAGCCTGCGCTCTAGAGCCCGTGAGCCACAACTACTGAGCCTGCGCACCACAACTACTGAAGCCCGCATGCCTAGAGCCCGCGCACCGCAACAAGAGTAGCCCCCATTTGCCGCAACTAGAAAAAGCTGTGCACAGCAACAAAGACCCAACGCAGCCAAAAATAAAAAAATAAATATTAAAAAAAAAAAGCCTTCTGTCTAAAACGCTGCACATAAGTCCTCCTGTGCTCTGGTGGCTGAGGCCTGCCCGGGTGGGTGGGAGGTGACCCGGCCGCTCTGCAGAGTCCACACTGCAGCCCAGGCTTCCTCGCCCTTCATCACCATGCTGGGTGCTCTGGGAACCCACACTGGTCTGCGGACTGCCCCCCTTGTCCCCCCACCAAACTGCTGCAATCCTATGAGTATTTCTGGAGCAAGAGCACCAGCGTTTAATGAAGTAAGCCATGTTTCTTGACTGCAAAAATGAACGAGTTAGGCAGGTTATGTACCCTTGATAAAGTAGATTTGCGTTCTGCCCTTCAAGGTCTAAACTCCAGCGAAGTCCAGCTGGGAAATACCAATTCAGGCATCTCAATAAAAGGATAAAAGAAAGCTTGTAAATAATACAGAGCTATACATGCCTGCAAAAAAATCACACTGTCTAAAAGCTGCAACCTCCGTGGAAAATCAAATGTGTTTTAACACTGGCTGGTTAAGTGACGAAAAGGATAGTAAAATGTGCATTCTTAAACAAACAATGAAATGGATTAATGTTCTAAAATTTGTGATTTCTAACATTCTCTTATTACTCATAATTTCATATATCAGAGTCCCTGAATTGAAACCGTTCAAAGGCAGACAACTTCAATATCATTAATTCGTGTCACTAATCTAACCTCTAAGAGATCCCAAATATCATCAGTGCCTCCATCTCCAGTCACATTTTCTTCATCTTTCAAGTTAAGATAACAAGACAAATGCTGACCTCAGCATCTAACAGGATATAGTATTTGTTTGTTTGTTTGTTTTTAATTTTTATTGGAGTATAGTGATTTACAATGTTGTGTTAATTTGTGCTGTACAGCAAAGTGATTCAGTTTTATATATATACTTTTCAGATTCTCTTCTACTATAGGTTATTATAAGATATTGAATATAGTTCCCTGTGCTATACAGTAGGTCCTTGTTGATTATTTTATTTTTTTTACTTTTTATTTTTTTAAATAAATTTATTTATTATTTTTGGCTGTGTTAGGTCTTCCTTGCTGTGCGCGGGCTTTCTCTAGTTGCGGCGAGCGGGGGCTACTCTTCGTTGCAGTGCACGGGCTTCTCATTGTGGTGGCTTCTCTTGTTGCAGAGCACAGGCTCTAGGCATGTGGGCTTCAGTAGTTGTGCCATGCGGGCTCAGTAGTTGTGGCTCATGGGCTCTAGAGTGCAGGCTCAGTAGTTGTGGTGCACGAGCTTAGTTGCTCCGCAGCATGTGGGACCTTCCTGGACCAGGGCTTGAACCCATGTCAGGCGGATTCTTAACCATTGTACCGCCAGGGAAGCCCTCTATTTTATATATGGTAGTGTGTATATGTCAATCCCAATCTCCCAGTTTATCCCTCCTCCCCTTTCCCCCCGGTAACCATAAGTTTGTTTTCTACATCTGTGACTCTATTTCTGTTTTGTAAATAAGTTCATTTGTACCATTTTTTTTAGATTCCACATATAAGCGATATCATATGATATTTAGTATTTTAACTACTGAAACATCACTGCTCTCCCTCAGTGAATGAAACACTTATTTTCCCAGTATTGTCAGTAACTTCAGTGACGTGATCATGCTCAGCTGATCCTCACGAGGCCGACAGTCTGATAACAGGTTAAGATGAGAACTATTGATAAAATGCCATCCACCGCCAGGGCTGAGTGACACCCATAGGTAGGACGGTGAGCAGAATTCTTTGACCTTGGTCTCATTTTCCATTATATTTTAACCACCTAAAGTAACTAATTATAAGCAAAATTGGCAATTTACCGATACGTGATTGATTCATCTTAGTCATTTATTTGCTAAAAATATACGACTTAGAACTAATTTATAAGGTTCCTATACCAAATAGCTCGTTGTATTTGCAAGTAACTGTGTACCTGTATACTCCTGGGGAAAACCTATAGTCATAGGGTTCCAAATCTTGTCAAATTATTGCCCCTCCCCCATAACAGTTTACCCAAGACCTCCCAGAGTTACTATGCACATAATTTACTAAACTAGATCAGAGAAAACTCCTTTTACCCCCCTACCTTCCTCGGGCTTTGGACTTGGAGAGTCCATGGCAGAAAATATCACCCATGAGGTTTTGTTTTTGTTTTTACGTTCACTAAATTTACTTTAAAAATCATAAAACGGGGGCTTCCCTGGTGGCGCAGTGGTTGAGAGTCCGCCTGCCGATGCAGGGGACACGGGTTCGTGCCCCGGTCCGGAAAGTTCCCACATGCCGCGGAGCAGCTGGGCCCGTGAGCCATGGCCGCTGAGCCTGCGCGTCCGGAGCCTGTGCTCCGCAACGGGAGAGGCCACAACAGTGAGAGGCCCGCGTACTGCACAGAAAAAAAAAAAAAAAATCATAAAACGTTTCTTACAAAAGAGCATTACATTCTGCACACTGCTCTGAATAGATGCCAGGGACATACGGACTATTGTTACTTTTCCTCCCTATCCCACCCCCCCAAATGTTACAGTGTCCACAAAGCAAAGCGTTCACAATAATTACATGGGGGGATTTTTTTTTTAAACCACCAACAATGAACAAAAATTAAAATTCACTCACTCCTCTGCTGTTTCAAAATTTCAATGTTTTTGCACACCCGCCCCCAACCCCCAATGCTGTTCGTAAGGAACTAAAACATTACATCTGGTGAACAGCAAAGATTTCACTACACCTCAAATGCAGAACACCTATGAAGCAGAGGAATGTTGGCTTTTTAAACAGAAGCTGATAAAAAAAAAAAATGTAGGACTCCTTCAGTTCTTCACTAGTCTTAGAAAAACTTTCCAGAATACTGCTTCACACTATAAAAAAGAAAATATATCTTGCATTAGAATGCTTCAACATCTGCATACTGTTTCACACTGTTCTGCTCAGCAAATACTGTGCATTCTGTATCTAGTCCCGTGTTCTTTCCTGTAATGGTAACAATCCGATCTTCGGACCCTTCTAAAGGCTCATCAGTTTTGATCGAAGCTCCCAACTCATGACAGATCTGTTTAATCCACTGACCACCTTTGCCAATAATAGATCCAGCCAGGTCTTTGGGAATAGTTACTTGTGTAGCAATAATAGGTCCACCAAGATCACCATATGAGCCACGACCCCCTGCATAGGGATAATCATATCCAGAGCCACCCTGTGGTTTATAAGCCATCTGCCGCTCTGATGGGCTCCAGGTATCTACTTCAGAGTCGCCGGTTTCATCAGCACTGAAACCAACCATGCCATCATAACGGTCTCCACGTCTCCCTCTTCTGTCATAGGCCATTAGCTCTCCTCCTCTAGGTGGTGGTGGTGGAGGAAGAAGAAGATTCTGAGCTCTGCCACCACCCCGGCCCCCTCGTCCAGGAGGAGGTGGAGGAGGTCCTTGGCGAGGGCTCTTATCATCACAATCTCTTCTGGATGGAGGCATGGGACGCCCACCCCGACCAGGAGGCCTTCTGTCAAAACCGCCTCTACCCGGCATGGGAAATCCCATGGGACGTTCACGGCCGTCATCAAACATCATTGTAAAACCACCATAATCATAGGTTTCATCGTAAAAATTGGGATCCTAAGGCTGAGCACGTCCTTCGATGGGAGACTCGGATATAAAATCAAGGATGATCTTTATGCACTCTACAACCTTATCAGGCTTTCCTCCAATAAGAACAACTCTGTCAGTGGATTGAGGACAACGTTCCTGGAAAAGCTTGATTGTTGTCTGAGTGTTCCTCGAAGTTCTTTGATTTTAGCGCCTTAGAGCCCCATAATTCCTCCAGCCAGACTCTGATGAATCAACAGTCTCAATTCGCAGTCAAAGTCACTTCCTTTATAGTGTTGGTAATTCAAGCATTCCACAGCATCAGATTCGAGCGGGAGCTGGCTGGTTGCAGTGGGTGATGGCAACCGCAGGCCCTCTTCCAAGGTAGGGATGATTTTCTTCAGAATTTCTCCAATTGTTTCAGTATCAGAACTGATACTCAATATGCACTCGGGGCCACTGCTGTCTGGGACTGAAACACTGGCATTGTAGTCTGTATGGACAGCCTTAATATTCTTGCCTCCTTTTCCAATCACTGCCCCAGCATTCTTGCTCTGAAGCAGAATGCCTAATTCAACCATCTCATCAGTGTTTCTAGATCTTTCAAAAGTTTGTTCCTCTTCCATATCTTCAGCAGGGCACTACCAAATTCGCCATTGATTTCGGTGTTGGGAAAGGTTTCCTCTGGCTGTTCTGTTTCCATTTTCTTACATTAAAGGGACACACCAATCAGTTGTTAAATATATCTATCCTTGCAGGGCAGAACTGAAGTGTTCCGGGCGGGACCAACTGACACCCTAGTGCTGCAGTAGCGGGGCAAGGCTACCGTCCCCATGCTGCCGCGCTGCCTCGGCGGGTCACAGCTAGACAGAGAACGAGCCCACCCACGAGTTTTTGGAGTCTTCATAGACTAAAAATATTTCAAAGAAAAGGAATTACAGAAACAGCACATACGCTATGTAGGGCTGTGGCATTAAACCATCTTGTGTGCTCAATAAATGCAGGCTAGGAACAGCCACTCAAGGGCAACCATGGCTTAGAGGGAGATGGGGTAAGGCCTGACCCAGACCACGTGGTCAGTGTTCTCCAAAATGAGTGTCTGCAGAAACAGGCATGGTACTGGCCAGAGATAGGAACGTCCAGAGCTGCTGAACCAAATCTCAACACAGGGAATGATAAACACAAATAGACACATGGGCACACTCATGTTGTCCTCTATCTAAAAAGCCCACTTTCAGGGAACTCCCTGGCAGTCCAGTGGTTAGGACTCCACGCTTCCACTGATGGGGTTCCATGTTCAATACCTGGTCAGGGAACTGCATGGCCCAAAAATTATAAAATAAATAAAAATCATATTTTCATTAAGAGCCTCCTTATCTGGGCTACTTACTTCCTCAAAAGTGTACCAATAGTTACTGTGTTTTGAAAGGGAAGAATTTGGGAATTCCCCAGTGGTTAGGACTCAGTGCTTTCACTGCCTTGGGCCCCAGTTTGATCCATGGTTGGGGAACTAAGATCCCACCAGCCGAGCGGCACAGCCACAAATAAATGAATGAATGAATAAATAAAAGGTAAGAATTTAAAAATTTATTCCCAAGTCAAGCCCGACACTAGTCTGCCATGTCAGTGCTTCCCAGAGCTCACCAGACAGTAAAAACAGGACCCATCACGAGCCTCATTAAGAGCCAGCTGTTCTAGAGACATTGTGCCGTGTGTCAGCAATCGATGGGTCCAGCAGGGTCCTGCATCCTCCCATTGGGTCCAGCGTCCTCCCGTTGTTTCAGGGACAACAAGAGCTAATGTTTTCTAGAAAGCTATGCTTTCACCAAAAGCTGGTCGAAAACCCAGTTTATAGAAAAAGAGAGGCATCATGGGGATATAAAGATGACTACACTAGTTAAGAGTTCTGAGTCTCTCCATTCCCAATAACTATAAACATTTAAGTAAATCAACCTAAAATCTGGTTTCCTTGCCTATAAAATTAAAGGAGTAAGTTATACCTTTATGACCTCTTTTAGCTTGAGGATTCGATTTCAATGTGTACATCTGTAGCTTTGATTGATATCCCAACAGCTAGTCCTTAAAACTGCAGGATCATTTTCTCCTGATCGGCGTCATGGATTTTAAACAGCAGAGAGAAAGGATGCCTGCTTTTGTCTGTTAGAACAGGAAACGTTCGGGTGCTCTTAAGTCCACCCGCTTGGACCACAGAACTGTCTCCACCAACCACCTACCTGGCCAGCACACACCCCCTCCGGCCACCTTCCTGCTTTGGGTCCCAGCTCCCTCGCTCCCTGCCGGCTTTGCTCTTGGCCCTGAGCCCTAACAGCTTTGTGACCTTGGGCAAGTTACTTACCTTCTCCAAGCCTGCTTCCTCATCTGCAAGATGGGGATGATGATAAAAGCACCAACACTGACGAGAATTAGGTGTGATAAGCCCCGTAGGGTGCACGGTTTGGTGCCCGGCACAGGGAAAGCATTCAGTGAACGGCAGCGATTACTTCTGATGATGACAACTGCGTGGTTAGAGCATCCACAGGACTCAGGACGTAACGGAAGAGTCTAGGAAGTGCCAGCAAAGGGCCAGTGTTGCCAGGGCCCCTGGTCCCCTCCTCCTGGACCCCTTGTCACTTGTAGACTTGAAGGAATGAACACGCTGACTCCCTGTGCCTCTTCCCAGAAACTCCTCATCCCACAGCCCTGAAGATGGGACAGGAATCTAAGGAAACAGGTGAATCTCTTTCACAAAAAGGAAACTGGTGACAGTGGTTGCCTCCCGGGTGGCTTGGAGCCAGGGATGGGAGACAGACTTTTTAGTTTGAATTTTGAACCTCAAGTACATCTTACCAATATTAAAAATTAAACTATTTTTTAACATGTTGATTTTTGAAAACTAAAGAGAGACAATTTGTATTTTTATTTATTTATGGCCGCTCCCCGCAGCACGTGGGATCTTAGTTCCCTAACCAGGGAGGGAACCCATGCCCCCCGCAATGGAAGCGCAGAGCCCTAACCACTGGACCGCTAGGCAAGTCCACAATTTGTATTTTTAAAAGGTTACACCTTCCCTCCGGGGAGCTGGTGAGCTGAAAGGCGAGCTTCACGTGCCTCCCCCGTGCACCCCATAACTGCAGGGCTGTGGGCAGAAGTGGTCTAATCCCCTGACCCAGGATCAGTAATTTCTATCTCCAGAAGTCCAGATGCGGAAACTCTTAGGATTAAAAAAAAGCCACAGATGCAGTGACAGCTCTGGACTCTGCGCAACACTGTTGCACAAGATGAGCCATGTTCACACGGCTTCCAACATACGGCTCGCTCTGGCCACCAGGAGGCTGTAGGCAGCATCTGCTAAGGCTGGGTGGAGACCTAGCGAATCATGCTAATCTAGCAGCAAAAAGTCTGCTTCCAGGGACAAATCAGATGAGCCGGAATCTGGAGGAGTCCCGTGCGGCTCCGACAGCCTGGCTCCAGCCCCGAGTCACACAGCTTTTCCCAGCTCCCCACCAGCCGCGGCCTCAAACATCATCCGTATGGCAGACACCGCCAGCTGCCCACACCCTGGTCTTGCAGAACCCAGTTCTATTCTGCACCGATTGGCCATATGCTTCGCAGAAGCCTGGAACCCTCCCCACCCCAGGGGTTGAATCCTCACTAGTAATCCAGAGCTTTTAATTCCACTCTCCTTGCCAGCGAGCAGTTACAGAAGGAGTATGATGGGCGTCTACTGCTGAAGGTCTTCTGTGCAGGTTTCCCTTTGCTCTTAAGACAGGACAAACGGAAGAGGAGCTGCCAGCTGCCCCCCTGGTGCCTGCACCCGGGCAGCAATATCCGGATCGGGGGACCAGCTACACAGGGAGCCAACGGTCGTGAGGCCGGGTTGAGACACTGAATCTCCCACCTCTGCGCCTGGGGTTTTGTGAGGTGATAACATTTCCTCACTGTTTAAGCCACCGTGGAGAAGGGGGGACATCAGCTATGTAGGGCCCCAAGTAGTCAGATGCAATCTCCTTCCCCTGAGACGACAGAGTGGGGTACACATATGCACGCACGCTCTCTGTTACACCAAACCAACCCCTGGTGAGACCTAACTTCACCTCCCCCATCTCCTTGACTCCAGCTCCTTTTGGGGCGTGCCTGCTCTGTACCCCATCTGGATGCACCACTCTGCCCCCACCCCCCAGCAGTACCACTCACTTCCAAGTCTGCCTCCTGCAGGAAGAGTTCATCTGACCTTGCCTACAGCTTCCTCCAGTTCTAACACAGAGCGTCTCCTGCCTCGACATCCCTGGGTTGCCCTCTCGGTGTCCACATTCTGAACACACGTCATTTACAGTAACTGACTGACTGATAAACTGAATGAAAGGATGAGTGAACTGTGTGAACGATGAATGTGTGAGTACAAAGCACCATTTTCCTTCACCTGAAACCTGGGGTTTTCCTTTCCTCTTTTCTTTCTTGTCTTCTTTCCTCATCTTACTTCTCTGTAGAACAAAAGACAAAAATTGAGATATAAGATATTCAGAGCTCAGACTCTGTAGGATGAATAAGTATTTCTAGAGAAAGCCCCAAACGGCATGCCCGCCCGACCTCCTGGGAGTTGCAGATAAGGGAAGGGGATGACGGTGTGGGGATAGCACTTAGACTCTGCACGACGGCCTCCTGCTCTCTACCCCACAACACACAGCTCCACACAATGACCAGCTCCACTACTGAAACTAGGGGAGGGGCAGCCTTAACAGGTCAGGAGTCACAGCAGAAAATGCAGCAAGTCTAGCCCACAGGAGGCCTTCAACATATGTCCCACCGGAGAATGAGGTGACAGAGCATCTTGTGGTTAGGGCTTTGGGCTTATACCTTGAAGTTTTTTATTATAAAAGCAGGATGAAATGTGGATACCAGTAATCACCCCATGTAATGAATTTCATCTGAATGTGCAGACTAAAAAATGTTTGACCTAAAAGTAGCTGTTTTGAAGTGGAAAATAAAATTTTGGGTTGTTTTAGTTTTTACTTTAAAACTCCTATGGTTGGGACTTCCCTGGTGGCGCAGTAGTTAAGAATCTGCCTGCCAATGCAGGGGACACGGGTTCGAGCCCTGGTCTGGGAAGATCCCACATGTATCAGAGCAACTAAGCCTGTGAGCCACAACTACTGAAGCCCACGTGCCTAGAGCCTGTGCTCCACAACAAGAGAAGCCACCGCAGTGAGAAGCCCGTGCACCGCAATGAAGAGTAGCCCCCGCTCGCTGCAACTAGAGAAAGCCCGTGCGCAGCAACGAAGACCAACGCAGCCAAAAATAAATAAATAAATTTATAAAACACAAAAAGCAAAACTCCTATGGTTGTTAGCCAAAACTCAAAATAGAGGGCCACCAGCAGGAGATTTCCAGACCATCTGCAGAAAGGCCTACTCCATCATACCAG
Source organism: Stenella coeruleoalba (assembly GCF_951394435.1). Classification (NCBI taxonomy): domain Eukaryota; kingdom Metazoa; phylum Chordata; class Mammalia; order Artiodactyla; family Delphinidae; genus Stenella; species Stenella coeruleoalba. The sequence continues at coordinate 164,283,155 of NC_137147.1, forward strand.
CTGAACCTCTCATAGCTGCTCTTCTGTGTAAAAGCCCTGGGGCCGAGCTTCTGATGAGATGGCAGAAAGAACACTGTGGAGATCACGACCCACTGTGGAAATCGGCAGTGGACCCCCTTGACGGTATGCAAATACAATTCTAACCTAAACCTTTAAATCAGGACAGATATTAAAATTTGCGTTAATGTTCATCATGTAATAGCAAACCGACACTAAAAACTTCTGCAAGATCTTTTATGTTACACAAGAGTAAAAACTGTAGTATATGTTCAGATAGTTAAATGAGCACCAAACACTACAAAGTGTAACCAACATGGTTCTATTAAAAACTCTCTTCAACTATGGCATTCAAGGACAGCAATACAATATTTTCTTTACAAAGCAACCAATATAAAAATCTGCAAATGCCATAAATTCATTTATAGGCTATTATTTTCACATAGGCATGTCATTAGATTCTTTCAATTCTTTCTTTCTTTCAGTTCTTTCCTGAGGTATTTTTTGTGGTTTACTTTTATTGTACTGCTGGATGCATTATCTTTGATCATCCTTTCCTAAAATGATTTTTAAAGACCTGCAAAAAATTTTTATTGCATAGGACACTGTTCATGACACAGAGATCGGGAACTGCAAATATGTGGCACTGGAACAAGCCTTACAAATGTTGCATTTTAAGAATTTTTTTTTTTTTACAGTTTGCCTCTTTTAAAAAATTGAAGTTACAGCTAAGAGTTAACTACGTACAGTGAAGCAGTTTGGGAATGTTAGAGATTAGAAAATACGATGAATGATAAAGGGAAAAAAAAAGCCATAATTCTTGCTGGCTTTATATTGTATTGCCTTCAAAAGCAACTGTACATATTGCAATCAGTTCATAGTTTAATATTTCTACTAATCTGTTTTAGGAGAGTAAATGTCTTTCAAGGTTTCCAGTTCCTCTATGAGCTTCTTGTTCTGAACTTCCAGCACTGCAACTCGACTCTCCAGACATTTGACATATTCTTTCTTTCGACGTCGACATTCTTTAGCAGCTTCCCTATAAGAGAGTAGAAGCAAAAGGGCAAAAACAAAACATTTTTTTTCACATGCATGCTACTGACAGGGAGGTTGAAGTAAGCTTGGTAAATGTGATCGTGGTGTTCCAAATCCTGGGACAACATTCCCAATGCGATTCCAAACCCTAAGCCAAACTGGGTTCTGAAGGGTCACAAGCATCCCTTCCACAAGTCCACATGGCAATTAGTAAGACTGCTGCATCTCCTGCCTTGATTAGAGCTCTGGGCAAACAAGGCCCAAGTCAAAGTCACTCTGCTTTACGGCAGTAAAGATCTTTGAGGGCCTTGAGTTCCTCAATGAGAGTCTTGTTCTGGTTTTCAAGCACAGCCACACGGTTTTCAAGACATTTGACATATTCTTTCTTCTTCCTGCGACACTCCCGGGCAGCTTCCCTGGAACCAACACAAGGCAAATGACAACAGGAACAACCTCTCAGCACAATCCAGAGCGGCTTGTGAGTCTCTGCCCCCCAGACTCAACTGCCGGTCAGTCCTTGGGGATGTCCGCACGGAGCCGCACAACAGTCGTAACCGAGCACATGCCTCATTGGGAGGTTAGCCTAAGACAGCAGGAACGACGGCAGAGCACAACAATTCGCCCGGCATCCGTTGTAAATGGTGTTTTCTTAGGGCACACGTCCCATGGTCACAGTGACCAGCAAGATTTTCAGTAACCGAAACGATAGGACCACATCCCCAAGTGGAATTTCTACAAAAACATTTACAGATCTTTTCAATTCTCTTAATTATTTTTGTCCACCAAAAGCCACATATTCCATCACAATGAGTTAACTTTATTTGATCAAAAATGATTAGAAAAATTAATCCTTAGAAACCAGTGTCAGCACTGGAGATTTTAATTCTTCAAGACTAAATCTCAGTAAAGCAAGATCAATCATGACTGCAAGCCAACAGTTTGTCGGCTAGAAAACAACATGGATAAGAATAACAATAAACAAATCATGCACATTTTCATAAACCAAAATAGAAGGGACTCTGCTTCTGAAAACTAAGGAAGGAGAGAAGAGAGGGTACAGAATACAACCCTCAATAATTCAGATAACTTAAATCCAGAAATGTGAGAACACCACAGCTGAAGTCATGGAAAGGACGCGAGAGATGCATCTGCTAACCAGGATTTAAAGCACTGCAGACACGCCCAGAGAAAGGCCAGACCAGCAGCCAAAGCAACACACACAAACAAACAGAGGAGCTGAGTTAGTCATTTTCACACATAACCCTGCCAAAATACAATGGACATGGCCAACATTTTCTTTCTTTCTCCTTCTTTTCAGGGTGGGAGGGGGTGGCTACTACATCATTGAACTCCTCTAGAGAATATACCCTCTGATAACAGCTTTATTTTGGAGTGTTCCTTTGAGAATAACTGCCTTTGGCGTACCCATCATATCAAAAAGCCTACATTGAAACAGGTAATTCAAATATGTATAAGCAAAAGTTGTGTTGAACGTCTAATCGCCAGTTACTGTAATGCCAGTTAGCACTGCTGCAATTCTGGACTAGGAGTGACACATGCAACACATGTGGCCAATTCTGTTTTATTTTTAGGATAGTTGATGCTCACTAACAACTGGTTATCTGTGTTTTCTCTGTGGGAAGCAAGGGTCAGCAGAAGAGAGCCCTTGAAATCCCAATGAACTGCAAGAAAAGATCGAGCCCTACTCCCCAGCCAAGAACAAAGCCATCACCCTGTGAACGTGAAAGGTTCTCAGACTTCTTAACTGGTTAACAGAAAAATTAACAGTGTAAAAGTGAACACAATCTGATAAGCACAGATGAATTTAATCTAAATCATGCACACGGCAATGCCAAGAATAAATCCAAGCACACTTACACGTTTGCCAGTTTGGGAACACAATTCAACTCTTCCACAAAGAAACTAAAATACATTTCTGAACACCAAGGTTTTTGTGATTAAATCATTATATTAAATTCTAGGTCTGGAAGGAAGATAGATGGTCATTTTACAAAACAAGTTACTACTAAATGAAATTTTAAATGTCGAATAGCTGTGTTGTGGGATGTCTAATGTTTCAAGTGTAATTTACCAAGCTGTGCTATTTCTCGTGAGTATGGATACTTCGTGTCTCATGCGCCTGCATGCATGTTACCAGAGTCAAAATATTCCAGGCACAAAGCTCTGGATGGCCACACCAGTAGGTGGTACATTCCTAAGTAGTCTCGGCTAAGGAAGACACCTGTTTCTTCTATTAATAGTTAGCTCCATTTTCAGGCCTTGCATTGGTCTGGATATACCCTTAGCATGGAGAGGAAGTACATGGCAAAGAGGAAAAGCTGACAAGGTTATTAAAGAAATAACAACTGTAGCTGGATTGGCAGAAATACAATTAAGTATCTATTATGAATGCCAGCCAAGGAATTTAGCTGAGAGAATGTGTAAGAGGTCTTTGACATTAATAAGTAAATCCTACATACTCTCCATAGAGCTAAATCTGCAGCTGACACCGGGGTCTCTTTGAGGTGACCTGGTGTTAGTGCAGGGTGGGCTCTGGGGAAAGACGGCCTGACTGCAGTTCCAGGTTCTGTCCAGTTTGGGCTGTGTGATCTTAATCAGCTTGTTACCTGACCTCTCTGAACCTCAGTTTCTCATCTGTAAAGTAAGGGAGAATAACCAGACCTACTCTCATGTGAAAGCTATGTGTGAGTTAAAAAAAAAAATGGTAGAGGGCTTCCCTGGTGGCGCAGTGGTTGAGAGTCCGCCTGCTGATGCAGGGGACACGGGTTTGTGCCCCGGTCCGGGAAGATCCCACATGCCGCGAAGCGGCTGGGCCCGTGAGCCATGGCTACTGAGCCTGTGCGTCCGGAGCCTGTGCTCCGCAACGGGAGAGGCCACAACAGTGAGAGGCCCACGTATCGCAAAAAAACCCACAAAAAAACGGTAGAAACAAGCACTGAAAACTTGCTCAGCAGACACTGAGCAACCGAAGAGCCATTTATCATCTGCTTTTCTCTTGTCCTGCTCTGAAACTGAAATTTGGAAGCTAAAATAGACCCTTCTCAGAATCCCGTGCACCTAGGGGCTCTCTTGTTTATTTCTAGCCAATGAAATGTGCAAGAACACGTGAGAAAATGAGAGAGGGAACTGGAAGCGTATGTACGATAGGAGGCATCTCTATGCGGTGGGGCTGTGGGTAATTTTAACTCTTCCTCTTGCTTTGTACTTGTCCCCAGCTAGAATTTTTCACAATAGATTGTACTTGGGTATAATAGAGAAAAAACAAAGTTACAAAATAGATGAAAGAAAACTACATGTAAAAGACTTAGAAAATTCTGAACTCACACTCAGATTTATTTTGCTCACAAAGAAGCTAAAAATTATACGTATCACCTACTTCACAAAGTAAATACCAAGTACAAAATGAATCTTTATTTGTAATAAAGTCCTTCCATTATCAGTTAAAAAATGAATGTATCGGGCTTCCCTGGTGGCGCAGTGGTTGAGAGTCCGCCTGCCGATGCAGGGGACACGGGTTCGTGCCCCGGTCCGGGAGGATCCCGCGTGCCGTGGAGCAGCTGGGCCCGTAAGCCATGGCTGCTGAGCCTGTGCGTCTGGAGCCTGAGCGTCCGGAGCCTGTGCTCCGCAGCGGGAGACACCACAACAGTGAGGGGCCCGCGTACCGCAAAAAAAAAAAAAAAAAAAAAAAAAGAATGTATCTTTTAGACATTACCCTAAAACACATGAGGATGTACGGCCTGCTGATGAAACAGTTTCATGCCTGGAACTCTGACTAGAAGACTTACTTAGCACATGCAGAGCACAAGCCCACATAAAATGCCACACAACATGTAACTTGGGAGAAATAGCTGAGGAAAAGTTAATTTTTTAAAAGCCCCACAGTAATAAATGATATGTCCCCTAAGTGGTTGCGGTTTCTAGTGAAACATCTTACCTATTTTTCATTAGCCTCAGCTCTCGTTTGCGTGTTGCTTCCTCTGCTAGTTGCTGGGGACTGTGCAGGCTTCCCGGCGAGGCAGCCATCACTACTCCCTGTGGCAAAGCAGTAGTTGGAGCTCGGATCTGGTAAGTCGGCATGTCACCAGTGGTGGCTGCAATGAAACAAAATATCACGTTATATAAACAACTTATGACTTGATATTTTACGTAAAATTGACCTGGAAATAACATACTTCTTTTTACATGTTTTAAGAGGTGAGCTTGCTAATGTTTAAGATGATTATTCTGAGCATTATAGAAATTTTAGGTATCAAAGATCCCTTCAGCATTTGGAACAATGATACTCAGCATGCTCTATACATTTAATTGAAAGGTTTTTATCAAAGGCTAAAGTAGACAGGCTTTTCAACTGATAGTTCATTTAGCCTAAAATCAGTGGTGTGCTGATAAATATTTAACCACCAGCTCTCTAAGGGGGAAAAAAAAAGCCCTGGTCCGTAGTGTTTATCATTCCCATGATGTAAATGCTTTCACCATGGCCAATTTCAAGCTACCGATATGACTTCACTAAATGTAGAGTTGGAAAGACATACAACAATAAGTAGCACACCATACAGACAAAATAGATGTAAATAACCTCAAGAGCATAGATACAATTATTAGAAATGATGAGTTTTAAGTATTTATTAATGTTGTTTTTAATGTAATTTGTTAAATATATATGTATTTATATCTTTAGTTTTTAATAATGTCTGTTTTTGCAACCAGTTCATAAAAATCCTGAAAACTTAATAATTGGCCCCAGCAAATGAGTGGGAGCTGGCCCTAGCACACCACTGCAAACATTTTAATTAAGAAGAACATCTCCATCCTCTGAATACCCCAGCTAAGAGATTTTCCTAAACCCTGCAGCATGCCTGAAACAGTTCCTGAATGTCTTTAAGTGCAAGTCTTATTAACAGGTGATGACTGGTACTGGTACTGGTACTGGAAGGAAAATACTAGCTTACTGTATTTTCAGCTTAAAAACAAGGACAAAATAAGAAACAGGAAAGCTCTACTTAAAACTGGTTTCTCTAGGGAAGGATAATTTTTGTCTTTCTTAGATTTCTTGGGATAATAATACATTTCTAAGTATTCATTTTTTAAAACACATTTTCTAATTATAGTATAATCACAGTTAAATGACAGATTTAAATATTTATTTAGTATTCAGAGCGAATACTAAAAGTCCCAAAGTGTAATAATTTAATTTCAAAATTTGTCTATCTACTGCAATAAACACAGGTTCCTAGGAAGGACAGATGGATTTAAGTGATTAAACATGTTTCTACCACCAATGTGTCAACTTTGAGAACGTATGGTCCAGAATTAATTTGACGTTTTGATGAGATATTACAAAATACATGCTCTCTCAAAGCTAAATGCAAGAAAAAGGTTAAAAAATCCTATAAAATCCTATAAAAATTGGTCTGATCTAAATCCCAATCAAAATATGAAATGCATCACTGCTGTATGTCATTAAAATGTATTATACCTATTGAGTAAGAAACAAAATTTTACCCAAAGGGAGACACAGACTTTTTTCACTTAAGTAGAATATTATCACTGAAAATAGCCAAGCAGTTTAAAATGTTAATTGAAAACTGATCTATGTGCTTCTTTTGGGTAAATGCCAGGTGTCTTCCCTCTAGGGCTCAAGAGTTAGGTGAAAGAATAAAAATATGGCTTTGGGGGCTTCCCTGGTGGCTCAGTGGTTGAGAATCCGCCTGCTGATGCAGGGGACACAGGTTCGTGCCCCGGTCCGGGAAGATCCCACATGCCGCGGAGCAGCTGGGCCCGTGAGCCATGGCCGCTGAGCCTGTGCTCCGCAACGGGAGAGGCCACAACAGTGAGAGGCCCGCGTAACGCAAAAAAAAAAAAAAAAAAAAGGGCTTTGGGTGAAGATCATTCAATTCTTCATAAGGTTTACAAAAATATCATTTATAAGGTTCTTCTTTCTATATATAATTTAATAAACAATGGTGAATAAACAGTAACTGTGATAGATATAATGATCACCAGCAGAATCTCGATTAATAAACTTGGGAAAAATCCTAAATTTGTTTTCATGACTAATTAAAATATTGTACATACATATGTCTCATTAGGTGTCATAGAAATTTTTGAAATATTGAAGAAGATAACTTTAAAAATCAGTTGTAAACTTACTAAAGATTTTTTTTAAAATATTTTAATCATATTGCCAGAGGAGCTAGAACGGTGCACAGAACAACATGGTTCTCTCCTTTTCTCTTTATCCACATCAAGGGAAGGTGGCTATGGGATAATAAAGGTTAAACAATGGAACCCGCTGGAGGCAACAGAGGCTTTCTAAAATTGGAACAATGGCCAGCAACGAAGAAGAAGTCCATGTGTCATTATGCTGACATTTGCAGGCAGCAGGGATGCAGACCTCGGTCTAGGGTTGCTCTTGCCAAACACTGCTGACAAAGAGTGCAATACAATGAATAGAAAGGTACAGAGGGGTTTGCTGTGCTTGTTCGAGTTTTGTGTGTACTTTTTGTACTGTAAGTTAAAGCAGAATGCTTGAGTAACCATTTTTTCAAAAAAGGAAAAAGTCGGGGTGGGCAGGAATACTTTGCAGGTGAAAAGTAAAGTTCATTCACTGGTCTTAAAACCAGAAATGGTTCTAAACTTGTGCCTATTTCCAAAAGCTGAAACTACCCTCCAAGGACCAAACTTGGCACCAGGAAGAACAATGGCACTTTCAAAAGAAGTATTCTTAAAACACTTTGAGCAACAGCTCAGGAAAACATACCGCTTTAAAATGATAACTTGGAAGGGAATGATATATTTGGATGTATTAGTTCTGGATGTTAGCTAACAAACTGGGTTTTATTACAATTTTTCAGACATAGTGTATATTCATTTTATCTCCTTCAACAAAAATCAGTTTGCAGCTCATTAGTTCAAGCCAGAAACAGGAATTAGTATAAATTAGTAGGAATTTGTATAAATTTCTGTAATATCCCAACGAATCTATATGACAGTACTATTCTAATGGTCACTGAATAAGTATCAGTGGATGAATTCCATATATTCAAATATGATCACATTAGCAAGCATGTTAATAAGATATGGGCAAAGAGAATCTCTTGTTTTGAGGAAATCCAAATGTCAAAAAGTTTTGTTTTTGAAACAAGTTATCCAAAAGTTTTTATCTTAGCTTTAGTTTCCAGTGTTATGGATGCAGTGGTGATTTAAAGCAGGTTAGCTATTGAGGATCACAGTTCAGAGAACCATACTACATTCTTCGATGACACATTCTGATCCCTGTACTCTTAAGAAGGCCAATTCCTGTTCCATCTTAACTACTGAAAGTGTCCAAATTATTTTTTATGCTAGAATTTCACTGTATAAATTATTTCTGAAAATAAATGGGCCATCAGTGGGGGCTTCAAGTTCATGACTGAAGAAGAATAAGAAAAAGATATTTATACATTAATTTTACTCTAAGGCAGCAAACTTTAAAGGCAAGTCAGGGATATCTTTTTTACCCTAGACTCTAGCACAGTCCTCGGCATACAATGGGTGCTTTGTGAGTTTACATGTGCACCACAAAGTAAATTTTGAACTTCTCAAGGTTTTGCAAAAGCCCACTGCCATTCAGAATGTTTAAAATAAGCAATCTTATTATTATAAGACTATAATTAGCTATTGTTATTATAGCTAAGTCTTTAACACTAAGCCATGGAAAGCCCGATAAGATGCCATATATTTATACAAACTGACCTTTCTTGATAAAAGGCATTATTTCTTAAGTCTTCCCTTAAATATTACTTATCTACCCTGGCATTTTAGAAACAGAGGAGTTGTAATTACAGTGTGATTCCAACCATCTAACTCCTGACATGAAAAAAAAGTTTAGGTTTAGTGTCAATATTTCATGGGAAAGAAAATTCCTAGGACTCTCAACTCTGGTCAGTAACTTCATACCTCTCTTTGCAAGCTTTAAACACGGTACAGCAGAAAAAGCATGGGATTTGGAGTCTGGGTTCTAGTCCAGCTGTGCCACTTACCAGATATGTGACTTGGGGCAAGTTCAGTTTCCTCATCTGTAAAATGGGGATACATGATCTCATTTAATACTCACAATAAACCCTATAATGTATGTCAAAGTGTCTAGCACAGTGCCTGGCACATGGTAGGCTTTCATCAAATGTTAGTTCCCTTCCTCTTCCCTTCCTTAAGTTCTGAAAGACAATGTTCCAAATTATGCTTATACTGTATAATTAAAAGACATATAACAACCATATTTTCCCCTGGAGTTTCCCTTCTAACAAACCTAGGTAATAGAATGACTGAAACGTATGGCTCTTATTCCTTATTTTGTTTAAAAAATATGCCCCTTAAAAAGCTTTTAAAATTTCTACTATATTTTATTATATCCCTTTAGAGAATAAATCATTAAAAGATAATATAAAATGTCCTTTTTAATGTGCATAATCATTTAAAAGAGAACCTCGAAGATGGAGGATCACAAAGAAACACGATACAATCTCATCAGACTGGTAATAAGAAAACTGAAAACCTCACAAGTAAAAGGTGTTTGTTTCTTTCTAACCAAGAAAGAAACAAGAAACTCAGCCAAATGCCTATCTTGATAGCTTCCAAAGTGAAACAGTTTATCAACACCCCAAATGATGGTGATATTACTTGCTTATTGGTTTATTGAGATCTCTGAGCACATCAGCTGAATAGAAACATTTTTCTATGTGCAGCTCCTCCCTTCATATGTCATTTTGCTCTGCGTCACTAATCCCAAACACACTGAAGTAACACGCGATGGAGGTGACTTAGGAGCCGTACTTGTTAGCAGGGGCTTCTTTCCCTGGCTCCAGCGAACCAAGGACATCTTCACTTTTCCTTTTGATCCTCTCCTCCCCACCACCACACCAGTACTCAAAATGCCCAAATCAGGCTTGTCCTCGCCTGGTATCTCACACTGTCAAAAACTTTCCCTCCTCCATTGCTCCACTTTTTCCAAGAAAATGAAATCCTATATAAGTGTAACTAAGTACTGATCATTTTCAAATTTGCTACAATTACTATAACAGACAGACCATGTGGAATTAAGCCAGTACTATTTTTTATTTTAAGTTACACATATAAGGGACCTTCCTGAGTTGTTTATTAAGTGAAACTCTTAAAGTGACAAAAAAAAGTCTATGTAAAAAGATGAAATTATGAATATTGAAATTTAAGGTTCTCTATAATAGCAAATATATGCTCTATTGTCCTATGAGAGTAATAATAAATATTCTAGAAAAAATCCATTTTGACTACTTAACATGATGCTAACTTCATTTTGCATGTTTTATAAGCAGTGTGTAGTATGCTATTATAACTCATCTAACCGTAGCATTAATTTACCAATGTCAGGTGGATTTTGAGCAGCAATGTAATATGGTGTGAACAGAACCAGACAAGGAGTCTGAAAACCCAAACGGGTTCACCACTTGCTAGCTTTGTGAGCTAGGAGAGCCTTTACCCACTCCGATCCGATCCCTGTTCAGTTACATGCAAATGAGTGTAACAATATCTGCGCTAAGTGCCTCAGTGAGAATGCATGGAAAGTGCTTCTCCTCTCCGGTATTTAAACATGGTTTCTTCATTGAGGCTTGCCCTGATCCTTTAACCCATATTACTGCTTCCTGTGGGTCTCTCGTGATCTGACAGCTTCTTTGATAGCACTCACCCCATAAGTGATTTTTTTAATTTTAAAGTTTATGTAAATGCAAAGCATCATCATAATTATTTTATTAGGCAACGTATTCATATAGGCATATAAAACTGGACAAAGTGAAACAATTATCCTAAACTATATTTCATTAAAAATTTTTCAGAAACAGTGAGGAGGCAATTTCAGTATACCTTCCACACAGGTTTGGAGTTTTATGGAAACTTAAGGTAGATGAGTGACTTCTTGTTTTCATTTCCAACATGATTATAACTTGCTTCGCTACCAACTTCAAGAAGCTGTTATAACTTGATCCAAAACATTCCTTTACGTGAGAATTTCCAAATAAAAACCTTTTCCAGCAGCCTCTTTTCACAAAGGTAAAATGCATCCTTATTCACTAAGATACTGTTTTCCAAATTTGAATTAAGTTGTAATATTTGTTTTTTAACAATTCAGAAATCCAGGCTGAATACAATTCATCAGAGTTTTTTAGACTTGGAGACTAAAGGGTATGGAATTAGGCTCCTAAACATAATCAGCTTATGAACAAAGCCAAGAACTATTTCTAATAAAACTTTAAACTATACCCAACAGAATCAATAATATAATTCTATAAACCAAAGATATTCACTTTCACATTCGATTCTATGATCCTGTAAGCAAATGCTCCTAAAACCTTTACCAGGCCAGTCATTATTTTGGAGCCTGAGTTTGGTCCAGATCAGCTTTTCAAACTATAAGTTGTAGACCATGAGTAATTCAGTAATTAATTTCATGGGTCAAGAATAGCATTAAAAAAAGAATGGAATAGACAAGTATGAGTACATCACATAGAGTAAGGATAAGCACTATTTTTGAAACTTGTTTTATATAAATGTACTTGTTTTATATAAATACACACACACACACACAAGGTCTATGGCATCATGCTGTAAAATGTGGGTCATAGTCAAAAAGTTTGCAAGTCAAATATCTAGCTCGGTCCACTTGGTTGCAATCCACACGGGGAGGGGGCGGAACTGGGACTCCAAAGGTGGGCCCCAAAGCTGCTCTACTACACCTTGAAAAGGCCCCTTAAATCCTGTGCTCTTTGGGCTCCTCGAAAAAGCAAATAAAATATGCTTTTCATTTTCAAATAGCATTTTCAATAGAATTGATTCTGTGAGAACTGACCAGATTTCCAAAAATAATGATTTCCAAAGGCACAAAGAGGTCTTGGGAAAAAAGTGACATTTAAAAAATTTCAGCATTCTGAAAAATTTAAACTAGAATGGGTAAATCATGTATAAGCATTATGGGTAAAACTGTGAAAAAAAATGTTTTCAAGGATAGTGGTATGTTCACTCTGTAAACATAAACGCATAAAAATGTTCATTTATTTTCAAGCAATGGTTAAACATTTATGTAAATTTTTACTTTAAAATTTAATATTTAAATATATTCTGGGTATTCTCAAATCATTTATTTTTTGTTATAATTCTCTCTCATGTTTGGACATGAAAATTGGAATTAAAGGCTTAGTAAAGAAAGATATAAGGGTGGGAGGGAGGGAGACACAAGAGGGAAGAGATATGGGGACATATATATATGTATAACTGATTCACTTTGCTATAAAGCAGAAACTAACACACCATTGTACAGCAATTATACTCCAATAAAGATGTTTAAAAAAAATAAAAAAGATATAAACCAACTAATAATTTTTAGAAAATACATGTATGCATAAAAATGCCTTTTGGTTCTAAGAATCATATGACATGCAGTATCTGAGATTATTTTAAGTCCATCTATATCTTACAATAAATCTATTATGTGAAGGCTTCTGCATTCTATAGCCCCTCTAAAACCTCACGAAAACTTCTTTGAGAAAAACAATTTAACACAGGCTTTACTTGCTCAAGACAATGGAATGTTCCCATCCGGAAGAGAGCCGAGACCCACTAAGTGAAGAGATAAGGTGTGGTGAAGCTGTTTACAGTCACCCACTCTTCAGGAATTCAACTGCGAGCTTAGCACCAGGCTGGCACTCAACTGCCGGTAACTAAGTCACCAGCATTACCTGTAACTGAGGGCACCACCCCCGGGAAGAACTGCAGGTGGGGCGGGTGGGTGCGGGTCGGCACTGAAAGATGCGCACTCCCCGGACCCGGCGCTAGCGGGCACTCCGGCCCCGCCAGGCGCCTGCGCAGGCCGCTCGGCCCCGCCAGGCACACACTTACCTCGAGCGGAACGTTAAGGCGAGGCTCACGGGACCTGCTAGGGGTCTACGGGCGCCGGCGGAGAGGGTGGCAGCCCCCACCTGCGTGCGGCCGGGCGGAAAGAACTGAGTCAATCACAGCGTGACTCGGGCTGACGTCAGCGTGCTGCCTGCCTGCAGTTTAACTTTCCACTGCCCGCCGCACCGATTCCAGGAAATGTAATGACGTCGGCCCTTTGAACCCGGTTAGCTGAGAAGCAGACCATTTTAAACAGGACGGAAGGAACGGCAGGCTCACAAACACCCCTGACGCGCTGTGTTTCCTATTCTGTCTTGCAGCTACATTTGAACACAGCAAGAAAATCGGAAGCTTACTTTTTTTTTTTTTTTTTTACAACTTGAACAAAATGTGTTTGACTTGCAGCTGCACTGGATCTGCAACAGGTTGCAGATGAATCAACAGCTTATTTTAGTAGAGCAAATGGAGACGGGGGGGGAGGGAGAGAGAGAGAGAGGGGGGAGGGAGGGAGGGAGGGAGGGAGGGAGGGAGAGAGAGAGAGAGAGAGAGAGAGAGAGAGAAAGGGGAAGCAGCACAGTACTGAGCAAAGAAGCGGTTACACTCAGATGCCTTCACAGAGTGCCGAGTATATTCGGTTACAGATTAGAAGGAACGTCTTACTCCTCAGCTACTAGAAAGTTAATACTTTTTGAAACACTCAGAGGTTCCTAAATAATTTTTCTAAACTTCAAAAACAATCTTGCGGAATTTCAATCCCTCTTTAAAATTCTTACCTGTTTCGTCTCCAGTTACAGCCATGATGGGCTTCTGCATACAGAACTGTCTTGCTTCCCCTATCACAGGACCACATAAAGTGTTCCAAACCAGCAAGCATGTGCAGGGTAAGTAGGAGTACTGACATCACAGTGACCTCACTAGCTATCACTGCCATCAATTTGCTTTGTCACAGACGAGCTCACTGAAACCAAACCCTATAAAAACCCTTCCTGTAATAAATCATCTCAATGTTCTTGTTTCTTATTTTTACATAAAAATCGAGTTGGGCTCTGGCAAAAAATACATCTCATTAGCATTAAAAGTTACATGGCTATTTCTTATGGGGCTACTTTTAAATTATTGTTCTGTCCAAGGTTTCTAAGTAACCAAAGTAGGCATATAGCTTATATATTTTTCGTAACTCATAGGAGAAAAAACACAGATTTAAAAACAACAACTGACAATCAACCCAGAAAAACGCTGTGAAACACACAGAAGTGTATTTCAGACACTTCTAAATTCACCAAGAAATACCCAGCCACCTTAGTTTACTTGACACATTTTTATTTGCTACAATGACATAAAATCCAGCTGTTTATAAGATGACATAGAATTTGCTAATTTCACTTGAAGGGCATACATACTGAAATTTTTAAAATTCACTGTGCCAAAAGCAGTAAGTATTATATAGCATTCCTCCATAAACATTATGGAACCACATGAATTTAATGATATTTAACATTTGGGGGCCACAAAAACAGTAATTTCATGTGGCTCAATCTAATGCACTATTTTGCTCAATTAAAATCCTTTGAAAGAATTTTGTGATTTAAAAAAATTCATAAATAAATCACAGTTACTATTCATAAAATTTAAAAAATATATCCAGTTTCATTTGGATCACTTAATGAAGGTTCAGCACATGAAGAGCTGGATCACTATTGGAAATTTAACAATTACAAAGTTAGGCCAAAGAGTGGCACATGTTCAACAGTAAAACAGACCACAGCCCAGGGGAAAAAATGATCTGCATCTCTACTGCACAAAAAGAAGTGACATGTCACTGATCTTGTATCTTGATCAATGGGTTTACAAAGGCCATTCCCTGTATGATTAGGATCCAAACCATTCTTATGTCAGTGAAAGGGCATTCCACCACATTCTTGCCTTATTCAATGAAGTACCTCTAGTAAGGCAGGGACTTCACATTCAGAGGCTTAGGAGGCGAAACATGAGGGAGGATCCATGTTTACAGTAATTCTCCAGGGCACATAAACTGAAGACATCCTGGCTAAGTAAAAAAGTCTGGGGACCAATGGAGAGTCCATGAAGGATTCTTTTCCATCCCAGCCACACCTAAGGGCTTGGTTCCAAGACTACTAGTCAACTTTATTTCAAATTTGAGAAAGTTCAAATTGATTTTAATCTCAACATTTCTTTACGGACTTCCCTGGTGGCACAGTGGTTAAGAATCCACCTGCCAATGCAGGGGACACGGGTTCAAGCCCTTGTCCAGGAAGATCCCACATGCCGCGGAGCAGCTAAGCCCGTGCACCACAACTACTGAACCTGCGCTCTAGAGCCCACGGGCCACAACTACTGAAGCCCGCATGCTCTAGGGCCTGCATACCACAACTGCTGAGCCCGCATGCTGCAACTACTGAAGCTCGTGCGCCTAGAGCCCATGCTCCACAACAAGAGAAGCCACCGCAATGAGAAGCCCACGCACTGCAACAAAGAGTAGCCCCCGCTCACCGCAACTAAAGAAAGCCTGCGCACAGCAACGAAGACCCAATGCAGCAAAAAACAAACAAATAAAAAAACCACATTTCTTTAAATTGGCTCTTAAGTGCTCAATAACTAATAGTGGTAAAAAAGGGTAAAGGAAGGAAAGGAAGAAGGGGGGTTGGTTGCTTGGCTGACTACTGCTATTGGTGCGGTTTTAATAAATCCCCTGGACCAGATAAACTTGGTTAATCAACACACAGGAATAGTAACATTTTCACAGAGGGAGTGTATTTCACTGTCATTCACTAAATGGTTATTGAACATTTATCATACGCCAGGGACTGTGCTAGGGACTAAAGATACCTGTCCAAACAGAAGTCATCATGTGGGCAGGACAAAGAGAGTCACAATATGGTGGGATACATGCCCTAAGAAGGTGCAGGGGTCACACCAGACAGATTTGGAAGGTAGAGGAAGGTTTCCTAAAGAAGTGCTATCCCACATGAAACCTGGATAATGTACATGATTGTGGAGGTGTTCCTGTCAGGGTACAAGGCTCTGCATGAGGCCCCTAGAGCGGAGAGGGGCCATGGCATGTCACAGGAAATGAAAGAAATTCTGCACAAAAGAGGGAGAAGTTGAGGGAGAAGCCTAGTAACCTAGTAACGGATTAAACAGAGGTATGGTCTTTGTTAGGGATTCTGACTTTGTCTAACAAGTAACAGGCATTCACTGAAGGATTTTGAGCAGGAAGCTGACGCAATTACATGCATATGAATTTTAGAAGCCCCACCCCTAAGTGTAGAAGTGAGCACACAGTGGGGAAAGGGAAATGCTGGAGGCAGAGACTTTGTTTTTAAGAAATACTAGTAGCTCCCAGAATCATTGGGAGGCATCAACAAAGGGAGCCTAGCTAAACTTTCAGAAGCAACTCCCAAAAAACCAGGCCAAAAAGGGAGCTGCTGTCTCTGGCATGATTAGGAAAATCAGGATGCTGTTCTACAGCTACCAGCTTCCAGGCAGCCACCTGGCAGGGACTAGGGATCATGGTAACACAGGTCAGAGGGCATGGCAGCCGGAACGAGGACTATGACGGTAGGGGTGGAGAGGACTGAAGAGACGTGTGCTACAGGAAGAAGAATGGATGGAGAAGGGGTGGGAGAGTGATGGGTGACACCCAGGTTTCTGCATGAAGCAACAGCATGGAGAGTTACTGAAATAGGGTAACAAAAGGAGAACTGGGGTGGGAAAAATGGATGTGGGGTTTTGGACTTCAGGCGTCGGAGATGTGTGCCATGGGCAGGGATGAGGTCATCCAGGGAGGGCAATCAAGTCAGGTGGAAGAGGGCGCGGGATGCAGCCCGAGTACCACCACCAGCACCTACAAGCTGGGCAGAGGCGACTGGAAGAAGGGGTACAAGCATCCAGGAAGTGAAGGAAGCAGAGGTCGGTAGTGCTAAATGCTGTGGAGGGATCAATCAAGATGAGGGCAGAGACTCACAGAAAAACTGCTGTGACCTTTCAAGGAGATGACAGGGTGGAAGGTGGACAGAGTAAGACAAGAACACTCATGGACCCCGCTATGTTTAACAAAAAACTAGAACCCCTGGCCACCATTATTTTTAAGATGGAGAAGGTGAAGAGAAAAGAAAAGGAAAAGAAAAGGCAAGGAGAAAGAACAAGAGGAATAAAGATTGGAAAGGAAAAAAGAAACATCTTACTTGTATTTGATACAAACATTCATGTAGTATCACAGGGAGATTCACCAAGATTCAGCATATTATTAGAAGTAATCAGAGTTCAGAAAGGTTCATAGATAAAAGGTAAACTTAAAGAGATCAATATTTCTCTATACCAGGAACAACCAGAAAATGTAACAGAAAGCTACCACTCATAATAGCAAAACAAACAAACAAACAAAAAACCCAAAAAAGCAAAACCCTAATGGGTTAAACATTTAAAAACTAACTGAACAAAAAGTATGGAGAAAATTTCAAACTGTTAAAAGAAGTTAAGATCTGGATAAGTGAAGACATTCTGTGCTCTGTTGGTGGGAATGTAAATTGGTGCAGCCACTATGGAAAACACTATGGAGGGTCCTCAAAATTAAAAATAGAACTACCATATGATCCGGCAATCCCACTTCCGGGTATTTATCTGAAGAAAATAAAAACACCAATTCAAAAAGATATCTACACCTCCACGTTCACTGCAGCAATATTTACAATAGCCAAAACGTGGAAACAATGTAAGTGTGTCTATCGACAGATGAATGGATAAAGATGTGGTGTATATATTGTACAATGCAATTTTAATCGGCTATAAAAAAGAAGGAAATTCTGCCGTATGTGACAACATAGATGGACCCTGAGAGCAGCATTATGTTAAATGAAATCTGTCAGAGAAAGACAAATACTGTATGATATCACTTATATGTGGAATATAAACAAACAAACAAACAAAAAAATCCCAAACTCATAGACACAGAGAACAGATTGGTGGTTGCCAAAGGTTGGGAATGAGGGGTGAGCAAAAAGGGTGAAAGGGGTGTCAAAAGGTACAAACTGCCAGATATAAAATAAATAAGTCCCAGGGATGTAATAATGTATAGCATGGCGACCACAGTAAACAATACCGTGTTGCATATTTGAAAGGTGCTAAGAGTAAATCTTTTTTTTTTTTTTTTTTTTTTTGCGGTACGCGGGCCTCTCACTGTTGTGGCCTCTCCTGTTGCGGAGCACAGGCTCCGGACACACAGGCTCAGCGGCCATGGCTCACGGGCCCAGCCGCTCCGCAGCATGTGGGATCTTCCCAGACCCGGGCGCGAACCCGCGTCCCCTGCATTGGCAGGCGAACTCCCAACCACTGCGCCACCAGGGAAGCCCCAAGAGTAAATCTTAAAAGTCCTCATCATAAGAAAAAAAAATTTGTAACTATATATGGTTAAGAATGTTAACTAGACTTATTGTGGTGATCACTTATTGTGACTATACAAATGTCAAGTCATTATGTTGTACACCTGAAACTAATAAAACGTTGTGTGTCAATTACACCACAATGAAAAAAGACTTCAGTTCTCCCTAAGTTAATGTATAAATTCAATGTAACTTCATCATTGGTTTTATTATTATATTACGTTATTATTATTTGGGAACTCAAACTTGTTCCAAATGCATATGAGAGAACAATAGTTCACAAAAGCTAAAACAGCGCTAAAAAAAAGTTAAAAAGACAAAAAAGGGGCACTTGTTCTGTGACAACAAAACTAGAGTGGTGCTGGCACGCAGAACAGAGAATGCTGAGACAGATCGGGGCTGCACGAGGCCTACTTACTGCACAGTTAATAATGCCCATAAGTCAGCGGGGAAAGGACAAACCGTTAGCAGGGAAAACTGGCGCCATACGCGGGGAAACAATAAAAATGGGTTCCCACTCGACACTATACACAGAGGTGGACCGCAGGTAGATTAAGGACATAATGTGAGAGGTAACACTGTAAAGCTAACAGAATCAATGCAGAAAAAAATCTTTGTTACTTAGGGAAGAAAAAGAGTTCTTTAAACCCCCAAAGTATAAAACTTATGTATGTATTAACGATGCAAAACACAAAACATTTTAAAAAACTCTCCTTCTTAAAGTATCAGTAGTTTTTAGTAGATTTTCCATATAAAAAAAAATAAAATTGGAAGAAATGAGCATTCTTTATGATTTTTCACAAAAGATGTATTTCATATTTAGACATATAGGGTTCATGAGTACTGGGGAAAAAGAATGGGTACTTTAAATTTATATTTAAAAGAAAACATTAAAGCACTGGGTAAGTACTATGGATTTTTTTTTTTTACTCCATAAATGTCACCACTTTGGCTCTTCATACACTTTTATTATAGTCCATATAATACCTAAGAGTAAAGCTCCCCAAATACCTAAGAGTAAAGCTAATTATCAAGAGATTCATCAATTATAATCTGCTTTTTTCTATACTTGCAAGACTTTCAAACTAAAAGAACTGATATTACTTCCTTTGAAATTAGTGCAAATAGACCAAGGGGAATAGAATTAAACTAAAACACAGGATTTTTGAAAGTTGTATTGAACACATTATAGTTATTTGAGCACAACTGAATGAAATTAAAATAATGTATAATTCAATTTTAACTGAAATCTTAGGTTACCCTAAAAACTTAGGGCTACATCCCAACTGCTTTATTTCACTACTCAGCTTTCATTAAGAGGTAGAACAGGTACCTCAGAATTCAAATATACTAAGAATGGTCTAAAGAAAGAACAAAGTCAGCATTTGTTTTGAAATGAGATGTCTAGAAAGCAGACTTGAGTATAACAACTGGGGAAAAACCCAAATTCAGTGCCTCAAGGACTGGATACTTAAATCTTCCTACACTAGGTACTAAAAACATACTCAGTACATTTCTAACCCCCAAATGAAGAATATTTACTTAATTAAAAACTTCATTCATGTTTTCAACTCCTTTTTTCCATTATGCTACTCTGAATTTAACTTTTCTTTAGAGCCAATAAAATCTGCTAAAAATTGAAAACTGTATAATTTATTTAACTTATTGTTTAATATACTAAAATATTTCTTCTCCAAGCCTTTTTAAGTCCTCCCTCCCTCCCCCGAAAATCTACCTCCTGTATATTTCAGAAAACTATGAAATCACCACTAAATGGAGTGCTATAGTAACCCATGGGTATTCTAAATGTATTAGATGAATGACATATACCTTGAACCACCACCTGGCTGCCTGGGACAAAGAACTGCTGTGTGCCATCTGCTGACTGTGTTGCGTACTGTACAATTGTAGCACCTGGCGGAGGAGCTCCTGAATTTGTCATTGTTAATGCCTGCAGTCCCTGAACACCATCAGATCCTGGGTTAGAAATCTGGATTGCTTCACCTTGGGCTATAGCAACTTAACAGAAAAAGAAAAGAAAAATTAGAGAATTTCAAGATTCATTTTTAATAATCCCATATAGGAAGAATATACTCTGGATCTATTTATTACCAAAGCTTCTCATTCTCAAGTTATCCTTAATTCTCTATGCTGAATTGGTAAGGGGCTCCTCCTTCATGGGGCAACACTCTGAAAAAGCTCAAAACACTTGAAAATATCTTATATTCAGAACTGTTTGAAATACACAGAACTCATGGAGTTGTCCTCCTCTCTGGCATCCATCCAACTAAATTATTTAAGAGGAAGAGTGGAGATCAGACAGGGAGAAAGTCCAGGTTTTGATTTTCTCCAGTCTTTCATATATTTTCAGTTATAGATAAACAACATTCTTCTAACATTTAAGAAATGGTCAGTTAAATTCCATTGAGCATTATGAGTACAATGAATTTATAATTTGTTCAGGTAACTACTTGTCTAATTTATCATCAAAAGAAAGTAGCTTTTAATGAAATATATATATATACAGTATATAGCTTTAAAACATATATTTATTAAAATATACATTTCTATATATTTCTATACTTATTAAAACCTATATATATTTTTAGACTTGAGGTTTTAAAGCTCAAGTCTACAAACTGTAACCTTTGCCATTTTGACTATGTCAGGAGAATCCTGAAATATAAAATGTTAAGTTGGAAAGAACCTTAAAAGGTAACTGTATTGAAAGACTTCGTGCTACATTTACCTCTACCAAGTGTCTTGAACTGTAGCTAATGGCAACAGATATGAGGTAGACTTCCTTTAAATACTGAGACTTGCCAGCCATGTTTAAAAATTAACTTATTAACAGAAAGTTTCAAAAGAATAATTGATCAAATGTTATGTTTTTAAATTTCACTCTAATGGACAAATAAGTACTATTTAAAATATCTGAGAGTCCTATATATTTTAACATAAAGATGACAACTCCATGATTTAATTTAAACACTAGAGGTTAAGTGGAACAAGGGCTATTCTTTAAACAAAAAATCACATATAAACCAGCTAGTTAGACTTTACAATGAAGATAAAAATGACACATAATCAGAATAACGCAACACCTATAATTCAATGTAAATGTCTTACAGGAATGCTGTAGTAGTGTCTAAAATATAGTCTGAATATTTCTGAGTCATTCCCTAACTTTGTAACGGCATCTAAGCAAAGGTGACAATCTGATCGAATAAAACTATCAGAACTGTTGGTAAGATTAACAACCACCACCACAACAAATCTTCAGTTCTAGGGCCAACACAGAAAGATGGGTTAACATTTTAAAAAGATTTCAACACAGAGGCGCTGTCTGGTTTTAGTTTGTTGGCAGGCTGCTATACGATTGACAGAAACTAAAGAATCAGTTACCAAAATGTCAACAGCGCTGTGGTTGAGAAACTCTGAAGTAACCTCACTTTATTTGTCTGGCTCATCTAGAGCATTATATTCCGTACACATTTTAAAAACAAGATTTCACCATGACTCTCCAAAGATTTCAAGCTCTCAGGACTCATCCCTTAATAATAAAAGGGTTTGAAAGAAGTCTGAAAAAGAAGAGATATTGCTTCCTTGGATCTTCATGGCTGGACATGAATGAATTTCATATGTTATCATATATTTGAATGAATATTTTCAGTTGATAGTTTGTTGCCAAAGAAACAGTGCTTTAGAAAGAACAGGCATAGGCAGTGTAACCACAATGCTAAGAAGCACAAAGCCTAGCACACAGCAGGCAGTCAATAAATATGATGAATGAATGGCTATCATTTCAAGACAGAATATATAAAAATGACTTAAGCCATGTGTGAATCCATAAGAGTTAAATGAAGTATTGTTTCAAATTATAATGATAGAACTTAATTTTCCAATATTGACAATACAACTACCGAGTTTTTGAACTAGTAAAAAATCTGAGTAATTGCTTCAAAGGATAAGAACCATGAAGTAGGTAGATAAAAATCCTTACTTTCTTCTTTTCATACTTCATTTTTTTCATTTTTTTTCATTGTTTCCCCATAGTTCCACCCAAACTTCTTTGCTTTCATACTGTGCAAAGCTGATATACCAAGAATCTGCTCCTCTTATCATTTTATTTTCTGGTCATCATATAATTAGGTGTGGAAAACAAAAGGCAAACACACACACACAGAAGCTGGCTCTAGGGGGAAAATGTTTCTACTGATGAGTCTTGTCGTTTAGCCTAACTTTTTTTATACCAAAGGCACTCTTGATTTTGGCACTATCAAATGACAGTGGACCCTCCCATGTAAAAATGTAGCCTCTCAATTGACAATATTCCCAACACGTGAAGATTTCCCAATGCTTCAGGATACGAGAAAGAGGCTGTGTGTGTGTGTGTGTGTGTGTGTGTGTGTGTGTGTGTGTGTGTGTGTGTGTGTGTGTGTGTGTGTGTGTGTGTGTGTGTATTCAAAAGATTTGAGGAGGAAACTTTTCAGGTTACGAAATATTCAAGGATAGCATAATTTTTTAAATAAATACACATCAATATAAATTAACTAGTAGGAAAAACTAAACTGAAATTAACTGAATGAGTTTAGTCATGTCTTGTTTTAGCTAATTATTATTTTTTTTAACTTATGGAACTTTTCTAGCAAACATAAAAGGTGAAAGAATTTTGTGTCATTAATTTTCCCTACCCACTCATTCCAAACCTTTTTCTGTGTCTGGAGTATTTTAAAACAAATCTCAGACATCATATCTGGCAAATCATTTTAAAGTAAAATCACTGGCCCATATCAAGGCCATTAGCAACCACTGAAAATAAAACACCTCTGTATTTCCTACTAATTTTACCTTGGGAACCTAGGTTTTATTAATGCTTTCTTGGACTGATGCATGCAACTGAGGCATAAAAGCTCACACATATGGCCATTTTGTTGTTTGTAATGAAGAGTCCAC
The DNA here is from genome assembly GCF_951394435.1 of Stenella coeruleoalba. NCBI lineage: Eukaryota > Metazoa > Chordata > Mammalia > Artiodactyla > Delphinidae > Stenella > Stenella coeruleoalba. The sequence goes on from NC_137147.1 coordinate 164,306,464, forward strand.
ACAAGTCTATGAATACTAATTAGGATTCAAGCAGAAGTAAAAGTGGTTTATTATTTTAGAGTATATGCACATTTATTTTCCTCTTTTAAATAATCCTAATAACATTACAGTTTGATGAAATAATCTAAATTGAATTAAAACTGAACAAATAGATTATATAGTCAATTAAATTCTACTTCAATGTCCATTATTAACTGATTCAAGCCTGACAGTATGTTATCTGCTCATAGTAGTGATGGGTAGAAGTTGAGCTCTGTTGTCCTAGTTGCTCTGGGACGTACCTAACTTTTTGTCCCGTAATGTCTCAGGTGAGCTGTACTCCATAATTAAGTAGGTCGCTCTATATGCACAGATTGAACGTTGAACACACTGACCTTACGTTAAAAAAGAGTTTGTCTAGAGAGAGTATAATTCATTAATTAACTAAGTATTTTTCTACTAAGTTAGTTTTAGTGGTTACACAAATGTCTTCATACACATTCTTATATAGTTATGATATTTAGCCTCAAATCAGAATTAACCCAAGTATGGTCTCCCCATGCCCAACTTACCACATACAACGGTAACCAGGATGCTATCATATCAACTAGTCTAGGCAATAAATTCTTTAAAAATTCCTGGTATAAAAAATTGTGTTTAAAATAATCTGCTACTTCTACTACTCATTGCCACTGAGCACTTCTCTCCTAGAGCGATTAATATCACTGAAGCAAGGAAAATACTACGTATAGGATGAAAATTCAAGAGTTTTGATTTAAAAATTTTTTTAATTAAAAAATATTTTAAAGTCTTGTATAATCAATAAAGAAGGAAGAAGAGAAAAATAAGGGTGGAAAACTGAAAGAAAAAAAAAAAGTTCATGACCAAATGAGGAAGGAGCAGAATTTATTTAAATTAAGATTTTATCTGACCTCTTTTCATGTGATGCTAACATCTTTTTAACCCTAAACCTGTATATATGAGCTAATCCAAACACATAAACATGTAAATGTTTAATTACTTACGATTTAAAACCATCTTTATTCCACATTGCAATAAAAGGATTCATAAATAAAACTTCATCGAATGAACTTTAAAAAGGAACAGGAGACCTTATTCCAGTGAATTCTTAGATTGAAATTCAAAAAGTGAGCACAAAACAAGCTGTGAGTACCTGTGCCTTAAAGCCAAGAGGTGCCTTCCTCTTGAATAAAGACTAAGGAATAAATGCTAAAGAAGCATAAAGACTAAAACAGCCGCCTGCTGTAACAAGAACAGCAACACCAAGGTTAAAGAGCCAGATTTACATCAAGTAGATACCGTCCTAAGTTTGCTTTGAAAGGTACCTTGGGAGCATGTAAGAAAAGTCACTCCTAAGAGCAGTAAATGCAACTGCATTTACTTTAGAATGTGCAAGCCTATCGCGCAAATTCCTCTTACAAAGAAATGGAATCGGTGCTTATTCATTTGAGTCTCCTGAGAATTCTGAATTCTTCAAGCAATCCACAAAGTTCACAGATACCTTTCTTCATATGGTGGATTTAGGACTGACCCACTTACCTATAGTGTATAAGATGCCAGTAAAGATGAATTAATAGAGACTCACTCTAGCAAGATTCCTAGTAAAATAAAGTAGGAGCAAGCAAAGAGACAGGGATATTTAGGAAAAAATAATTTGAAGTCTTAGGTGACAGTCCTTAATTGGTAAGGGAAGAAGTAGGGTAAAGTAGACGGGGGATTAAAAAAAAAACCCCAAAAGCCGTCATTAGAGAAAATTTAATGAATTAAGAAACTTCAAACATTTAAATTTCTTTACCTGCAACAGCACACATAGAAGAACCACAACTTTTACTGTTTGTGAATTCACTCCCGTTTAATGCATGTCTTGAATGTCATGCAGCAAGTAACATTCTTTGCTAATTCTAAGACTATCTGAACCACTATCATTCAGAAATATTCTCTTGAGACAAAACAGGTTTTCTTTGACCAGAACGACTTAATTGGCATACAGCAAACCTATCACTAAGATCTGTACTTCCAGCAAAGTTTCTCAAGCCGAGGTCACTTTCTTGGTGTTACAATAATGAATTCCTGCCTATTTTAAGTTATTTTCCCTACTCCGGGAAATAGCCTGTTCTAACTTTCACTCCTTATCTTTGTGATTAAAAAAAATAAGTTGAAATAATAAGGCCAACTTCCATCAAATATCTCACTTTCAACTACTAAAAATGTGACTACCTGTATATGAGAAAACCTGAATTTTTATTTTACTTCAACTTTGACTCACAAAGTTGAACACTCCTTTTACAGTTCTTTTGTTTTTAACTCCAACTAACTCATTATAGCAAATTAAAAATAAAAGATCTAGAACAATAATTTTTGAAAAAAAGAAACAAAGTAAAGTTTGGGAGAAAGTCATCCATGGATAAAAGTTGAAGAAAATTTTAAATTTTTTTACAATAAAAGGCTATAAAAGGGTCTCAAAAATAGGTACATGCAAATACACAGAAAAATCTCCAGAAATTCTAGTAAAATAAACTCTATTCTAAAAATCAAAGGACACCAGTAATTGTTTCTATTTCTAGATATTTAAGAATATTAATTTCTGTTAAGTTATTGCTAGTAAGAAATGGTTGATGAAAATGGATCTTGTATGTATAAATATACATTTAAAGCAAATGTCTTCTAAAGAAAAGTTTAAATGTTAGTATGCACTTTTCAAATGAAAGAATTATCAACATAAACAAGTGTCACTAATTATCATTTTTAACATAGGCAATATCCCTTCTTTTGAACCAATAAAATGGCAATTTTTAACCTGCGGACAGCACAGGTAGGACAACCACAACTTTTTATTAAAATAACTGCCAGGATCATACTGTATGGGTCCATATTAAGAAAGCGAAGTAAGAAACTGTCCATGACTTCTGATGTGGCAAATAGAGAAATGTCTAACTTCTAAACATTCGATTTTCTAGTTCTCAACCAGAACTCCTGACTCCACTCCTGCACACCCACGTACCCCACACCCAAGGCAGTGACACTTACATCGAGCCCCCAGCTGCAAGCACGTGCTAAGAGCACAAGAAATAAAGGCTTTGATGCTGGCCGGGGGGGAACAGTTTAACGACTGGGAGTGAGACACTGCCACAGCTGGCTTACATTTCTCTGTTTCATGTCAAAAGTAGCATGCCTCTCTTCCCCAACAGGTAAAATCTGTTATCTTCTTTTGTCCTCATATTAACCTCCGAGTTTGGCAATCTAGTATCATTCACACTTCAAAGACTAAAAACCTGAGATTCGAAACTATCTCACTGTGATCCAGGTAGTAACTGGCAGGACCAGGTGCCACCTTCCCCACGTCATCTCCAGCTTCAACATCCTCTCCAAATTCTCAGCTAATAATGTAGGCAAATTCACCACAGCATCCTCGCCCATGTCACTTATAAAGAGATCAATTCCTAAGCAGCATCAGGATATGCCAGAGAAATGTTTCAGACGACAGACAGCATCTTAGGTCACCCTCCAAACTTTAAGATGTCTTAGCATTATTTCAGCAGTAATTTCTAACCTTTTCATGACACAAAACAGAAAATGATAATAGGTGTACAGCCCACTGCTCAAGGCCAGAGCTGACCAGCCAGGAGGTTCCAGCAGCTCCAAGCCCTGCCCAGCCATACCAGTTCTAAAACTCCCACCATCTACTCCCAGTGGGTCAGACAAAAAAGGCACAGAAATCAGTGCAGTAATAAAAGAGAAATGAAGATGAAAACCTCAAGGTCTAGCTTTGACAGACTATGGAGAGTTTTCTTTTCCTAATGTCAACTTTGGACATATTCATTCAGCGCCCTGTACAGGGTGTGGACAAATTATACGCCAGTTCTGTCAGGTATCAGCATAGGAGTTACCCAAAGAACAGAAATCACCATAGCAGAATTCGTTTAATACTGCAAATCTACCACCATTAAAAGAAAAACTCTAAAAAACTAATGACTAAGGCTTCCCCATATATTATAGCTTGCTTTAGCATCCAGGTCATAAGTTAAGACTTGAGATCTTTCGTAGGTATTGTTACTTTTTAAAGGGAAAACAGAAAATACACCTAAAATCTTAACACTGTACTTGGATCAACACAGTAATTAACGTCACACATATTCCTGTACCTAACTAGCTTGTTTAAAAAAAAAAACTTTGTTTCTGTCCTTTTTCTCTCTTTTCCTCCCAACTTTTCTTTCTAGCTCTCATTTTAAACTAAAGTATTTTTATATATAAAACATTCTTGATTTGGGAAAAGACTAGTGCTTTAACTGAAGCAAAAAGCACAGAATTAACAGCCCATTAAAATGCACAAGACTAAATGTGAATGTATCTGTTTATTTACAGCTTTCGGTACTTAAAATTTCAAATAAAGTGATCTGTCCAATTGCTTTAGTTTAAAAAAATAAATCATTTTTCCATTCTCTTCTAGAAAAAGCTGCAGCACAAATTAACACAGTAGAGAGTAGTGAAAACAGAATTACATTTAAAACATAGTTTAGAAAACATATGCACCTCTTTTAGATTAGTAAGTATAAAATGTAATTGTTGGTGACAAAAGCCAACAAGAATGAAATACAGACATTTATATCTTATTATGTTCACATGTATCATAGAGACAAAAACAGTAAGTTTTAAACTTTTACTAGATATGAATATACACACATAAATAAGAAAAACCCTCTCTTTATTTTTACCCCAAAGTTTTCTTCTATTTTCAGTAAAAAATTTTTTTACTTTTCAAAAGTATATGACAACTGTCAGTACAAATCTCTCACTCCTTTAACATGTACTTTTCACACTATGATACACAGTTTAGGTATCATGACGCATTTTAAAATGGGTCAGTTTAGTGTCAAAACCCGAGACGCTTCAAGGAAACTAGAGAGACTTAAAGTTAGCAGTACGTCATATGGAATTGCAGCATACATACTGTATTGCCCCGTGCTAGTCTGATATATGCTAGTCGGCACTGCCATTGCAGCGATATTAGGTGACGTCCCTTCTTCCTCGGATTTTTCTTCTTCAATCTTGGGAACACCAGGCACATCAGAGGAAAGTTCATTCAGTATTTTTCTAAAATATAATTTAACAATATAAATAATTAAGATACATGAATGAGATTTAAAACAGAACAGCTATAATGGGAGAATCTGATGTATAATTATTCTCTTTTTTTGGAAAAAGTATCATTACAGTAGGAAACTTAACTTACCTGTAAGAGGGTCTTCGTGAAAGGATTTCTCTGCGTTTATGAAAATCAATTACACTTTCTGATTCTGCAGACTCATCTGTCTCTGCAATTGTTGCTACCTATAACACAAGAGTTCCTGAAATGCATCATAAAATCCATGGTATCTCCTTCATTCACAACACGGTGCTTAAGGGTCTCTCTGTGTGCAGCACTAAGCCGGGAGCTGGGGACAGAACACACTGAGATGCACTAACCACGCTCACAACCTGGCGCAGAGGAAGAGGAAGCGCAGACAACAACACTTAGCTGTAGAACCAGCCTGTGTGCAAAGGATGGCACAGATAACATATACTGCAGAAATGCAAATGAGTGTCAGGCAGCCTTCAGGAAAGCACTCAGTGTAAGATACACAAGACCTAAGATCCAACCCTGAAAATATCTCATAAATCCAGCAGGGGGTGAGCCAGCGAGTGACAGAGGCAGAAAACAATACCACTGCTGACTTATGCTGCTGGGTCTTCAAATTAGACATTAGATAGGTCCAAAGAAGAAAGAATATTTAAGCAGGTAAACACGTGGGTAACAAGCCTGGTTAAAGTTACAAGAAGTAGGTGGGGTGGGCTTGATGGCAGTAGGTCTTGAAGGTCAAAATAAGGAATTTCTCCTTAAAAGAAAGATCAGATTTTTAAATACAATTTCATTTTTTCAAGTAATGGTATAATAACAAATAGTAAAGAAAGTCAGGAAACTAAAACAATGAATCTCTCTACAACATGACTGCTCTCAATATATTCAGCCGTCTATCATAGGGGCTAGGATAGTTCTGAGTTTGCAAAACTCACTTTTGCAAAACGCAGGCAGGAATATATACTTCCCAAGGCACATGGATGTACATATTTGTTCACCTACACGTATGACCTTGCATCTCTGGTGATGAACACCCTACACATAAGCACACTCATCCATGAGGAGAACTTATTAGAGAAACTGCCGCTGCAAATCAGACAACCATATATCATCACCAAATATTTATCACGGTAAAGTGGGCTTCCACACATCTCTCGTACAATCATAACAACTCCCTTATGCAAGGTAAGCTATTATTTTAGAAAGTGAAAACTGAAGTTCATCATTCGACAGGTAGGAATTCTAACACAAGATCCACAGACACCTATCTCTACAAAGATAATCACATCATCCATTTAACAAAATCCAAAAGAGCCTACTGAATATGAGACATTTTCTTCCAGTACCAGCAAGGTTAAAGCTAAGTAGAAATATTGATATCTGCACCCCAATAAAAGTCATAATACAATAAGGAGAGTGGAAAAACTTTCTTGCTTTATAATTAGGGTCAGAAAGAGTCAGAAAGTCCTGGAATCAAAGTTCATTGCAGGAAATAAATAAAAAAAAAAAGACAATACTGAGAATCACTCTTACATTTTTGAAAGACAGGAGAGACACCTGTGCTGAAAAGATAACCAAGCTTTTAACGCATGTGGATTTATTATTACTTCAAGTGTCATGTTGCAACTCTCATCCTTATTCTGCAACAAACTGGATTCAAATATGCAGAAAAAGGTAAGACTGATTAAGTATAAGAAACTACATTTTCCTCAGAGATCTTTTTGTCATCAATTAGGTTCAAGTAATTTCAACATTTAAAGGACAAAAACAAACTGACCTTAAAAAGGAACAAACATAAATTCAGTAGAAGAGAAAAGTATGCTTTTAAAAATGCATACTTAATAATTTACATCTGTTGATGCAAAGAAATGTTTTAGCTTTGAGAAATGTTAAGAATTTATGACCAACTTTGATGACAATAAATAACAAAACACATCTCTGGATCGCAACCACAACACTAACCACGTCTAAAAAAAACAAAGTTTAATCTGATGTATAAATGTAACACCAAGTAAAAATAATATCATGTCACACATATTGAATTAACAATAAACCTAAATTTCTACACTCTAATGTGAGTACTGGTGAAAACAGCATCAGTAGTACAATATTTACATTACCATGTTTATCAGACATCTCCAAAGAATCCTCAAAATACTTTTAAGCATCTTTGGAGAGCATTGCTAAACAAATCTAAGTGTGAGCAGAGAGCAACAACTTAAAGGAGAATGACTCAATCTGTAAATTAAGAGCTGACAATAAAACAACTAGAGTCAAATCTATGTATCTAGCAGGGCACAATGCACTTCACACATAAAAAGGAAATTCGTCTAAATGTTAAATAACAAGATCTGAGCATCAAAGCTACACAAAGAAAATGAGGATAAATGAATTAGTAAAAGAAAAAAAAAAAAAAAGCTCAAGAAAGTCCAAGACAAATCATCTGGGAAGGAAGCTAACCTGAACAGTCTGTAATTGTGGTGACTGAATAACCGATGGCTGTGGTGTCTGAAATACTCCCTGGACATGTACAGTTTGGCCTGAAGGTAACTGTACTAGAGTTACAGCTGGGGAGCCTCTTCCGGTGCCTGACCCAGCTACAGAAACCTGCAAAAATGATCATCATTGAGGATTAAGGCTGGACCTTTTCTTGGTTCTTTACGTTTTTCTTAAAGAAATACCATTCACTATTATGACTGGCCTATTTTTCCTGCTTCTAAGAAATGACAAGCAAGCTGGGGTACGTACCATTAGGAGATGGTTACTGTCCTGGAACAGTCATTCTCTGATGTGACAGATATTAAAGAACCCATGCTCCTCACTGTCGGTTCCCATGCTTTGGTGGCTAAGAATGTTCCAAGCACAAAGTTCTAAAGCAGTTAAACTACCTCACTGCGACCTCACAACTGCTAACAGTGAAGCCTTCTTTAGGCCAGAGTATAAACCACCCTCCTTAACTTCTTAAGAGAAATCGGAGACAGAACTTAAAGATGGTAAATTATTTTTTAATAAATGAAACTTCTGACATATGATATTATAGTATTACTCCAGACACAAGCTAATGCCTTGTCTCTATACTGATGAAAACTGCGGTTACTTTTATGCCCCAACAGTCACAAAAAGGGCACAGGCCAAAGAAATTCCAGGACCTCTCATGCCCCTCGCACCTCCGAACCAGAGAAAGCTCATGACTTGGAGCCTATGTGGCCCTGGCACACTTCTTTCCCCCCAACTCAAGCATCCAGAGGGGCCAGAACCATCACTTGGCTTGCACAGACAGGAGAGAACAGCCGTTTACCAGCTACCTTGGGTGCTTTGGACAAAGATCCCTACCAGTAAAACACAATAAAACCTTCACTTCTCTGGACTCAAAACCTGCCAAGTTTCTAATTAGTACACAACTGTCCTAGAGGCCAGTGTAATCTTACAAACTTTGCCTCATTTTACTAAGTTTCACTATTCATTATGACTTAACACCGAAGACTTTGGACATGAAAGAAGCTACTAGTTTCTATCATGAGTGGTGGCAGACCACAGAATCTAAAACAAATTTTGAAGAAAGCTTCCGTTGGACCTCACTTTAAGGAAAACCAATCATTTCCAATCTACTTACTCTAATACTTTAAAAAGAATTATTAAAAACTGGATTTATAACAAATAATTAGATTTATTTAAAACATCATTCTCTTGGAAGTTAAATTTCTTCGGCAATCCAAAAGTAAAAACTCTTCTATCCATGCAAGAGAACCTATGCAGAGAGCATTGAACTAGGTGCCCTAGGGTGGAAAGCAGAATTGCTAAAACCAACACCTAAGAAACAACAGCACACAAACAGTACAGAACTAATTGCTCCATTGTCCAGGTCATGAAAACCACAGGAGCACAGAACCGAAAGACCAGTATGGGGCTGAACAACAAGTGGAGGCCTTGTGTAGAAGCTGCCGACTGAGCTGGGCCTTGCTGTGGCCTGGGTAATAGCTGGACAGAAAAGCGAGAAACCGGGCCGGAGACACCCAACATGTAGCCCACGGGGCAAATTCAGCCCACCTGCTCCTGGAGTTTTATTGCCTACTTTAGATTTCAGGGGAAAGAAAAAGGGCATTCCACAATGGAGCCAGCAGATTTAACAACCAGAAGTTTAAAAACCACTAGATTTACTCTACAAATGTTCCCTGCATGAATTATAAAAAAGGATCCATCTCTTTGTGAACCAACTGCCAAAGGGTACTCCTTTGCCAAATGACCAATTCTCAAACTTTTTAGTCTCAGGACACCTTTCCACTCTTAAAAATTACTGATGACCTCAAATAACTTTTGTTTATGTGATTTATATCCAGCAGGATGCTGTAAACGCACAAGCAGCTCCTGGGAAGGGAGAATGCTATGGGTAACTTTTGCAGATTTCTGTAATTTCAATACTCCTACTATGGCAGATTTCAAGCTACCAATGGGTGACACTGAACACAAAGCTGGAAAAAGATGTACACAATCGGCTCTCACAAGCCAGCTCAGCCCACTGTTGGTTATATATACTGATATTTACCACGTTAGAAATTAAAACTGAGAAATGTTTAAAATACTTAGTAACTCACTTAAAAATAACAATAATGCCATTACATGCTAACATAAATAACATTTTATGAAGACTACTTTCCAAGACAAAATAATTAATGACAAGAGTGTCAATGTTTTACATTTTTACAAATTCTTTTAATGTCTGGTTTAACTTAAAACAGCTGGATTTTCATACCTATTTCTGCACTGAATCTGTTGCAATATGTTATTTTAATTGGTATGTGAATAAAATATGCCTCTTACACATGTATAAATAGAAAAGGAGGAGTATTTCAATGGCTTTTTCAGAGAAATGTGGGTATTCTTCTTTGATACTACACCAAAATTCAGCAAGTGGTTGTTTCTTAAAGGTTAGTGGCCATGTGGAATCTGAAAACTTAGTTACGTTAAAATCCATTCATCTACCTTATACTTATACATTGATCTATCTTATACTCTTTAGCCAGGCATGATTTTGTAACGTTATGTGGTAGTTATTCGGAAAATACTGGCTCACTGAGTTAAGTAGATCTCCCAAATGCTGACACATTTCATGAGACACTATCAGAAAATCACATTCATTAAAATCAACATCAACTTCTTCAGAAAACTATAAATACTGGGAAGCTATCAAGCTCAAAATGGCAGATGGAGATTTTCCAAAATTCAAAACTGCTGCTTAAAAGCCTGAATTGCATCATTGGCAATAAATACTGTTAATTGTTTTCCTTGACGTGACAAGCTTACTTCAGTTTTTTTTTGAATTTTTGAATTTCATTTTATTTATTTCTTTATACAGCAGGTTCTTATTAGTTATCCATTCTATACACATCAGTGTATACATGTCATTCCCAATCACCCAATTCATCACACCACCCCCCTCCCGCCTCACCCCCTGCCACTTTCCCCCCTCGGTGTCCATACGTTTGTTTTCTACACCTGTGTCTCTGTTTCTGCCCTGCAAACCGGTTCATCTGTACCATTTTTCTAGGTTTCACATACATGCGTTAATATACGATATTTGTTTTTCTCTTTCTGACTTACTTCACTCTGTATGACAGTCTCTAGATTCATCCACTCATTTTCTTTTGAGAAAATGTTTTTCAAATACTCAAGTCTGAACAGTCATAGTTTGGCTATTTGCCATTATTGCAAGAAAAATGATGTTCTGTTTGGGGGGGTGGGGGAATGCAGCTAGTTCTTCTTGCCTCTCATTCAATAACTCAAGTGTTTTTTTCTCAAGATCACCATTGGTCTTCAGTACGCAGCAGAAATGCTTTCAGTGAATGTCCCACTTCCACAGCACAGAATATTAAAACAACATGTACTCGAGGGTCAAGATTTAATACAATTGGTAATGTCTGCTGATTCATCAGGGACAGTCTTAAGTGAAACTGACATTTTTTTTAAAAACTGCAAGTTAATGTAGTGAAGACCACAATCACAGTTCGGCACCACTGCCACTGACTTGGTCATGCTAAGGTGCCAACAGTTTTACCCCCCAACTGTTTTTGCACCATCAGGGCAAATGCCAATACAGAGAAAAAAAGGAAATAAATCTTAGTATTACCGTGAAAATAGGTTTGTCATCCCAAACCTCCAGGCATGATTGTGTAACACCATGTGGGAGTTATTTGGAAAATACTGGGTCCTTGGAGTCTCCTCCAGGCCTCCCTGTACCACATTTTGAAAACTACTGCTCTATCCTCACGCAGCCCCTAGGTAAGCCCTGCTCACAGCTCAGAGCGCAGAGTGCTGAAGCAGGCGGCAATTTCAGCTCCACCACAGCAGCACAGCCAAAACCACCGTATATAGTAACGCTGATAGAGCATTCGTATCGCAGAGATTGAGCAAAACAGAATATACATTATACCCAAGAGTATTACTAGTATTCCTGCAGACTGGACCTGTGGCTTGAGATGGCAGACAGTGCCACATTCACTTTCATGGGGAAATGACCAGCTTCAAAGAAATTAGATATTTTGAAGAATTGAAGAACAACTCAAGAAAGATTTATGGGGTTTTGATAAGTATAAATCATGCTTTAAGTTGCTCTAATTGTCTTTCGGGTGTAATTTTCAGGACTTCAAATTATTAAACAACGCTCTATCAAAAAGGCTTAGTGAGAAGAAAACCTGCTGTAGAAAGGGAGCTGTACCCACTAGTACAAAACTGTATTCCTAGAATTCTGGAGATGAGTTATACAAATCTGTAACTACAGTGAAAACTCTTACGTCTGAACTCTGGGTAGTACAAAAAGCTCATGAGACAACTCTTTAGTTAAACTGTTGAAATAGAGGCTGAGAAGCAGCACAAGTGATATACCCTAGAGTCACAATTCCAATGTATCCTTAAAAAACAACAACACTCTTAGATCTAGAGAACCTGTCAGGCATTCTACATTCTTACTGGTTTTGCCAAAACTGACCTGTGACTAGCATTAAGCTTGTAACTAACTGTACTGGTAGAGTTAACAGGATAAACAGCATTATTCATAGGAAAAAAATTCATGTGGCTCCCTACCTTTAACATCTTATCATTATTATTATTCTATTGATCACATGAGCCACAAGTAAATACAGGGTGCCCTTGAAGTAGGATGTGGTCCACAGATGGCACAGAAGGAACTCAGGCAATGATTCAAGAACATGCATGGTGGCCCCAAAGCCAAAAATGGGTAAATAAAGAAGCATCTTTTTGTTTTTGTGCAAGGTGGCAGATTCAGTTTTAGGCAGGCTAGGGTGAAAGCAATGGGAGCAAACCAGTTGCAAATGTTTAGTGGGCAAGGAGAATCATGGGACTGATGCTTGGGTTAGAGCTCAGGAAATAAAGATGTGAGATACACTGACAAAAAGCAACCTATAAAGACTACCATACTTTATTCACAATGTGCAAATAGAATTCTAAAGAAGCTCTGGAAAGAGAAGGGAATTAAGTCTCTCCTAAAGGACACTACTGATAGAGACACAAATTTTAGTTCACTTGAACTAAAATATGCATACTTCACGTAGAAACAGATCTTTCTTATAAACATCATATACTCATTCCAAAACTTTTTAAGAAGTAAATCTCACAGAAACAAGCCATACTTATGAATTAACTCATTCTTTTGTTCACTTAACAAATGTTTATTGGAAGCCTGCCTTGTGGACCAGTCTACACAGCAGGGATATAGCAGTGAACACGAAAAGTCTGCTCTCCTCAATCAGGAGACAGAAAACAGATGAAGAGACAAAAACATAATTTGGGGTGGTGCTAAATTCTCAAAAGAAAAACAAAGAAGGGTAACTGATGAGGTGGCGGGAGGGTGGAAGGAAGCTACTTAAGGTATACCTACTGTATAAAGAAAAGTGGGAAAGGAAGCCATGGGAAGATCTATATTCATCACATTCCAACAACCAAGCAGGCAACTGCTCAAAAAACAAGCACATAAAATGGATGTATTTTATATTTCATAATTTTTATACCTCTTTTTATGAGGCTCTAAAAGTGAGTATAATGAACTCATAGTAGACATAGTTTACCTTTTCTTCCTGATCCCCTGAAGAATAATCCTCTTCTATAGGATGCCTGAAACATAGATTGTGCTGATGCCACCACATCTACAGAAAACCCCACTATAGACAATAGTTAATCTGAAGAAATAAATTAAGATGATGCAATTGACAGCCTTACTTGGCTTTGCAATTTAAAAAACTCTAATAATGACACATAACTGGGAAAACCTCACAATGTTGTAACAGCATTTGATTAGCACCTAGTGGACTTGCTCCAATCTGTAGCTAGGTTCCCTTATGATGGGGTTTATGATGTCACAGAGCCACTGAGCCTGCATTTAAGACAGTTAATAAAGGCTGAAAAAATGTGAATTCATGGTATAGCAGACTTCGCTATCAACTCTGCTGCCTGAAAAGCCAGATCTATATATCACCTATTTTAATTCCAAGGACTACAATGAAAACCCAACTAACACTCTATGTGAGAAGCTGGAAAACTATACTGATTTCTGTGTATTAAGACAGGATTCTCAACAGTCTGTTTCTTCTATGGAAAAAAGAAGTATTTAAAGAACATTTCAAATATTTTAAGGCTGAAAACAGGAAAATAATATTTTAAATGTGAACACTTTAATGAAGACGCAAAACACTTCATTTTAAAAAAAAAGTTGTATTTACTTGTGCTAAGTGAAGACAAACACAAAAAGAAAAATGTAGAATTGGTATCATTTTAGTGTCTTTAGTGTTTTTCTTTCCCATATTGAGGTTCTTCTTTTTTTTTTTTTAAACAGTGTAGCTAACAAATTGCCAAAATCAATGGAGTTAAATTTTACCTTGTGAATATCAACTGAAAACACTGATAACAGAGTTGGCCACGTAAGACAGATATTTTTATATTTACTATGTTAAAATTGTTAGAACTATAATATGATCCTTGAATCCTTTGTGTGTAAGGCATGAAGAAATACTATCTGAAATCTATAACCTGAATTTAAAAAGGGAGAAGTGGATTCTGTTTCTGGTACTGTAACTATAAATGGCCAAATATTATGTCTCTTTAAAAACATTCCCCTCTTGAAAGCAAAGCAAATGTCGGAATCAACTCATTCTTAATTATATAGTCTGATAATACTTCCAATAAGCAGTGGTGATCACTGTGATGATCAGTGATGACAAAATTAGGGGTTCTTATGCTTTGAAAAATAATGTCCTAGTGAAATTTTTCCCTAGCTAATCCTTATAATTTCCTATTTATAGTACTTGGAGCGTCATTTTATATTCTAACCAATACTAGATGTTTTACTTGTATTTATAAAGACTATGAACACGTACATGACCTTTATAGAAGTCAAAAATCCTTTTGCTCTAGTTGTTTAAAAATCAATCTTATATCTTGGTTTCAGTAAGACTGAAACTAAAACTGATCATAATTTTCTAGCCAATTACATTACAAAGTAGTAAATGTACATAGTGAAGTAAGTTGCAGTGAGATCCTGAGCCAAAAATGGCATTTACCCAGCAGATGTCTTACAAGGGCAAACACTGGACTCTTAACAATGATACACATCATTTCTAGTAATGAATAGGAAATGAACATGCCAAAAGCCAGCAGCTACAGAATGAATGCCTAAAACCACTTATTCTCCAAACTACATATTAATCTATTTCTGACCAAAATCAACTCAGGAATGTCTATGCAGAAAACTGCAATTCACTTGAATTATTCTACCTTAATTCTTCTACCAATCACTTGGTATAAGTCCTAAAGAGTACTGACTAAGCAAAAGCAACCTTAAAAAATAGTAACAATAAACAAAATGTGGTATATACACGCAAAGGACGAAGGAATTCCTATCACATACTGTATAGCTGAACCTTCAGGACATTATGCTAAGTGAAATAAGCCAGTCACAAAAAGACAAATATTGATGATTCCACTTATCTGAGGGATCTAAAAGTAGTCAAATCATAGAAACAGAAAGTAGAATCGCAGTTACCAGGGGCTGAGGGGAGGAGTAAAAAGGGAGTTGCTATTTAATGGGTATAGGGTTTTAGATTTGCAAGATGAAGAAGTTCTAGCGATCTGTTTCACAACAATGTGAATATGCCTAACACTACTGAACTGTACACCTGAACTTAAGACTGCAGATTTTATGTATTTTTTTTCCACACATAAAAAATAGCAATAACTATTGCCCCACATTTGGTGGATATGATAATTAACTGACTTATTGCCAGGAAGATACTCAATAAATTGATTTTACCAAAGGCAATGAGATTGACTTCCCCATCAGTTTATAAGACATAATTCTAAAGCTCTGGGTGTTCCCGTACTCTTGGCCCCAGAATTACTGCTCAAGACATAGACTAGCTATTGGTGCCAGGATTTATATGGACCAGTTACTAATACATCAAAATGGATAAAATTTAACTTTTCTATGCTCTTCATATATCCAAGGTCAGAAGCTGAGTTGGGATCTAAATATGATACTATCTTATCTACCACTAAATAATGAAGGAGTAACAGTATACAGTATATATGTATACATACAATAGTTACTGCCTAGTACTGTGCATATATATATAGTATTATATATACAGTAGCTAGAGGTAGCATATATTTATGATTACTCTTTGCTAACTATGCATTTTCCCAGGTAATGCTATCTGAAATGGTCTGGTTCAACACTGAGTACCTACGTATTACAAGTAATAGAAATGCTTAATGAAATCTAAACCCAGGTGCCTGGGTTCTGCCTTTTATTAACTGTGTGACCTATGACAAGTTATTCACCCTCTCTGTACCTTAGTTTCCTCAAGTGCAAAAGAGAATGAAAAAAAACAGTACCTTTCTACAGAGCTGTGTGAGAGCTGAGCTATACGTGTAAAGCATGGAACAGCGTCTGGCACATATTGAATATTCAATAAACGCTCACTCTTGTTATTTTTATTATTGTTACATTTCATTTAAATAATTTGGTCAAGAATGTAGAGCTTAATTTACATGTATTGATATTAATCCTTTGATATGGAAAGATTAAAATATTTTTAAAAATATTCCTCAAAATTAAGGTGGAGAAAGAAGAATCAAGGATTTGCATGAAAGTAGAAGTCAAAATCTGAATCAGTGACAAAACATGGCCAGACCAAATTGCATCCTTAAGTTTTTTCAGTTTTAGTCCAAAGATCAGAGTTTATAAATAGAAAAGTCTAAGAATTTAGCTCCTAAAAAAACAGTATAATGAAACTTGGTCTCACCATGAAATCAAAAATCTAGTAATAAATTTTAGTTTAGATTTTCAGAGCCAAAATGTTGCGAAGGAATGCTTGCAACGTTTTAAAATTTCTAAAATAAATCCAAAGTACAAAAATTTAGTATAAATAAAATTTGGTAGAAATAAAATATACCAATTTAAATACATTCATGACATTATATCAGAACTTTGCTTACAAAACAACTACATATCAGCTTTTCTTCTCTATACCCACTGGAGGCCTATTTAAGCATAAATAGATTTATATTACTTTAGAATGAATTTTTGATACAATATATTCTTATAAATTTATTTATTTTTGGCTGTGTTGGGTCTTCGTTGCTGCGCGTGGGCTTTCTCTAGTTGTGGTGAGCGGGGGCTACTCTTTGTTGCGGTGCGCGGGTGACTCATCGTGGTGGCTTTTCTTATTGTGGGGCACGGGCTCTAGGCGCAAGGCCTTCAGTAGTTGTGGCACGCGGGCTCAGTAGTTGTGGCTTGCGGGCTCTAGAGCACAGGCTCCGTAGCTGTGGCGCACGGGCTTAGTTGCTCCACGGCATGTGGGATCTTCCCGGACCAGGACTCGAACCCATGTCCCCTGCACTGGCAGGCGAATTCTTAACCACTGTGCCACCAGGGAAGTCCTGATACGATATTTTTTTTTCTTTTGCGGTACGCGGGCCTCTCACTGTTGTGGCCTCTCCCGTTGCAGAGCACAGGCTCCGGACGCGCAGGCTTAACGGCCATAGCTCATGGGCCCAGCCGCTCCACGGCATGTGGGATCTTCCCAGACCGGGGCACGAACCCGCGTCCCCTGCATCGGCAGGCGGACTCTCAACCAATGCGCCACCAGGGAAGCCCTTGATACGATATATTTTTAAACTAGCATAAGCCACTTTATCTCAAAGCCTGGCCACTACTATTCTAACCATATGAGGTTACTATAATGAATAAAGCAAACGTTTATTGCACGTGGACTTTGTGTCAAGCATGGTGTTTGGACTTCACATAAGTCATCTCATTTAATGGTCAACCAATGAAATTAGTATTTCAACTATTTTAGGTAAAGAATCAAAGAATTCAGTCTAATAAGTATTTACTTAAAACTATGTATAAAAATTAAGAAAATAATTTTGTGCGGGCCTAGCCGCTCCACGAAATGTGGGATCTTCCCGGACCGGGGCACAAACCCGTGTCCCCTGCATCAGCAGGCGGACTCTCAACCACTGCGCCACCAGGGAAGGCCCCCATTATTTTTTAAAAGGTATTTAAAAAGAGGTCTATTGCTGTATAAACATACCTACTGAAAGGCAAATGTCTTTCCTGAACTATTTCTGCTTGCACCATTGTCATCTAATATTGTCTCTACTTAGTATTTTCAACTCCATAACCAGGCTTTTCTCTTCTATGCCTTTTTGGAGAATGACATGTTATATCTCTGATAGGGCTCAGAAAACTCACATTTCTGAAGATCACTATTAAGATGTTGTCCTCACTATCAATGAAGTGAAAATTTCCCAAAGCCTCTGTGTTTTCCAAATGTAATTCCTTTAATGGTTTGGGGTTTACAAAGGTTGCAGTAGCAAAAAATTGAAATAAGGCAAAGTAAATAATCTCTGGATCTTATTCAAAGAAGGAATTATAAAAATTAATGCTCCATTTTTAAAATTTCAATGTCTAGTCTATTATTTATTTATTTATTTATTTTGAGGTATGCGGGCCTCTCACTGCTGTGGCCTCTCCCGTTGCGGAGCACAGGCTCCGGACGCGCAGGCCCAGCGGCCATGGCTCACGGGCCCAGCCGCTCCGCGGCATGTGGGATCCTCCCAGACCGGGGCACGAACCCGCGTCCCCTGCATCGGCAGGTGGACTCCCAACCACTGCGCCACCAGGGAAGCCCTTGTTGTTTTTATTGTGGTAAAAAATACATAATATAAAATTTACCATCTTAACCATTTTTAAGTGTACCGTTCAGTAGTAAGTATATTCACACTGTTGTGAAACAGATCTCCAGAACATTTTCATCCTGCAAATCTGAAACTATACCCCTTAAACAACAGCTCCCTTGTATCTCCTCCCCCCAACCTACTCTTTAACTAGAAAAAAGTCAGAGAAAAGGATAAAGAGAATAACTGTTTATTCTCAGTTATTTTGCCATTACCATTAGCGACAAACTACCTGTTACTAAAACTAAGAAGGAAGACTTGAACATCAAACAAAAAGTACCCAAATCTCATAGAAAATCATTACAAATGACAGAAAATCTCTAACAGTCTCTCAAACACCAAAACAGATTTGTATGCATTTTTTTTCTGATTATAAGGTGTATAAAAACAAAACCTTTTTCTGAAATTTGACTTTGACTGCTTTATACCTACTGAAATTACCTTTGAAACACCGATTTTCATTCAAAGAAAAGTATCATTTAACACACTGGGATGAAAACACAGAGTATATTCTAAAGCCAAAAGCCAACCTTTAAAGAAATCTGTTAGCTATTATACACAAAGTTATCAAAATATGAGTACAGATTATATAACAAATTCTTATTCAAATTGAATAAAATGGTGACTAATATTAACAGTTCACAAATTATTTTTACTTATATCCCTTTAACCTTGAATTACCTTCAAGAATGAGTTACATTTCAAAGCAGTATATTTTCTTGAATTAGTTGACTAAGCAACAACAAAGATTTAGCATTTACTGAAAAAAATTCACTGTTCTATTTTTTTCCTCCTAACTTTTGTTAATTTTTAGAACTAATTCTAAGTGAATACAAATGTTATGTTCAAAAAATTTTAATTAGGGCAATTAAAAATAACCAGGGGAAGGAATACATAAAATTAAGAAGCAATAGAAAGTCAACAATAAAATGAAAATTTTTATTTCAAAATCTTAAGAGGAACTTCTTCTCTTTCAGTAAGAGCCCCTCAAGTCAGGGAATCAGCATATTGAGGTTTAAAAAACAAGATTCAATTAAACACTGAGCTTGGACTTCCCTGGTGGCGTAGTGGTTAAGAATCTGCCTGCCAATGCGGGGGACATGGGTTCAATCCCTTGTCCGGGGAGATCCCACATGCCGTGGAGCAACTAAGCCTGTGTGCCACAACTGCTAGGCCTGTGCTCCAGAGCCCACGAGCCGCAGCTACTGAGGCCGCGTGCCGCAACTACTGAAGCCCATGCGCCTAGAGCCCGCGCTCCACAACAGAAGCCACCACAGTGAGAAGCCCGAGCACCGCAACGAAGAGTAGCCCCCACACACCACAACTAGAGAAAGCCCGCGCGCAGCAATGAAGGTCCAATGCAGTCAATAAAGAACCAAGACAAAACACTGAGCTTGAACTAGATGTACTCAGCCGACAGTAAGTATACCAAATCAACCTAACATGATACAGACCAACTTTAATATACAAATACGATGTTGCTGACCAATTATCAATAGCAAATGTTGCTTGTATGTTGCTTGTTTTTTTTTCTGATAGCCATCCATATTCTTTCTGGTCCTACTTAGGACCAAGAACATGGATTTTTGGCACAGCTGGCCAAAACAATGAGAAACGCCATTCCAATTTTCCACCAGTTTGAAACAGAAAACACACAAGTCATACACTGAAACCTATCCCTTGTTAAATCATTCCTACTCCAATCCCTCACTGCACGCCAGGCCTGCTTTTTTCTAAGATGCTTCTTTACGTACTGTTTGCATTTACAGCAAAGAGGATAAGAAAGGAGGTTAGGGCTTCCCTGGTGGCGCAGTGGTTGAGAGTCTGCCTGCCGATGCAGGGGACGCGGGTTCGTGCCGCGGTTTGGGAAGATCCCACGTGCCGCGGAGCTTTTGGGCCCGTGAGCCATGGCCGCTGAGCCTGCGCATCCGGAGCCTGTGCTCCGCAACGGGAGAGGCCACAACAGTGAGAGGCCCGCGTACCGCAGGAAAAAAAAAAGAAAGTAGGTTAGCAGAGTATAATCTCTGAACAACATTCCCTAGTGGCTTCCTCTGCTCCACAGAGTCTCCTTGTTTCCAAAAATACAGAGGTTCTCGGAAAGGTTAAATTTTATATTAGAACTAACTCTCTCGAAGCACTACGCTGACCCTGATATCTCGAGTTTCCTTCCAGCTCTATGACCCCTGTGATTCTGCTCCTTTCACCTTTCCTTTCCTATCTGTGCTGAAACTTTGAGAATTGGCCATTTACAAAATAGGGTTATTTATCTTTCCAACTTGAGGTGTCATACTCAGGCCACAGGCTGCATCAGCAGCTATAAGGCATGAAGCTCCAGATAGCACATCCTCTCCTGAGGCTCCATCTGGATTACCGCGCTCACCCTGAGTTTCATGGCAGCATTATCAATTCCCAAGAGACGTGGAACAAGAAAAGTTCAAGGTGCTACCACTGTTGCCTTCAGAGTAGATTACACATTTGTGAGATGAATGGGGAAATGCGAGCATGGACTGCATATTATACCAAGGAATTATGCTCGATTTTGTTAGGTATGATCATGACATTTGGTTATATAGGAAAATGTCCATAACCTCTTAAGAGCTGCATACCCAGAAGAAAGTAGGAATGACATGACATGATGTCTGAGATCTGCAGAGCTGCTTAAAATTCTTCGACAAAAAGAAAAAAAAGAAGATAAATGAAGCAAGTGCTACCAAATCTTAATAATTTTTAAGTTTCTACATATATATGCGGGAGAATTATTCTACTCTTGTATATGTTTGAAATCTTTCATCACAAAAGAAATGATAACTTCCCATCACCCATTTAAGGATTATATTATTTCCAAAGGCTGTAAGTATTATTTTAAAAACTACCTGTATATACAGTAATTTTGCTTTTCACCGTTTTAGCTTTAGGAAAGGGTTTCCTCCTGGCTTGGTTATATAAAATAGACTCTTCCATTTACCACCAAGAGTTTTTCCAGGGGGGAAGGGTGGGGATGGGGGTAGAATCTAGTCTTATATATGTATCAACACATACACTTACCAGACAAGATTCCAGCTTCAATTAAACAAACAAAAAAATCTACTTTAAAAACTAACTCAGGCAAGAAGAAATCCAAGTCACAGTACTCAACCTCGATGATCTGCCACTCCAGCCTCTAGCCCTTTGACACTGTCACCACGTGACTTCTATTCACTATTGGATACAGTTAGAAGCGAAAGGCTCCACTGATATCTGGGAAGTTATAAAACAGAAAAACTGAAAACTGAGAACTCCAGCCTCCCTCAATCAGTCAGCAGAGCAGAGGTGTGAGGGCCAAGAGCAAGCTCAAGTTTTCAGATCTTCGTAACTGGGACAATTTTCAGTGTTAACTTGATTAACAGAAGCTCTGGAAAGGCCAGGATACTCAAAACTACCACTATCAAATGACCAGAGGCAAAGGATCAAACCCGCTGAACCTTCTGGTTACACCCTTCGTTCCGACACTACTTAATGATAATTAGACCATGTAAAAAGGAAAGTAACTGTTATAAATTCCTCTCTATACAAACCTGAACTTAAGTCTAAAACATCTGAGAATTCACAATCCTCTAGTTTAAATGAAGTAAGTGGCAAGTACATACAATGACACTGCGAATTATTCAGAAGAGTCAGTCACTTTTAGCATACATTATAGGCTTAATAAAATTTCAGTTTGATTTCCTAATCCTTCTATTATATAATACTGCATAATAATAATGAATACTCATAAATAAACAGCTTCAGGCATCACAAGAATCTAAATTAATAATTACGTTTAGAAAATTCTGACTGCTAAGAACTGTGTCCTAATTCTGCAAAACATCATGATCCATAGAGGATTTATGGCCTCATATCCATGGAGGATAACTCTTAGTTAACCAAAAGAATCAATGACTCAGCATACAGATTTCTTCTTAATCTCTTAACATTCCTAGTATGTGAAAGACAAAAACCATAATTTATTTTTTGATCAACTATTTTAAATATAGAGAAAACAGAATAACATAGCAGGTCAATGAACTCGCTATCCAGATTTAATGACTATCCACATTTGATATATTTGAGATTTTTAAGGAAGTAATAAACATTGTAAACGTAAACCACAGCCTTTTCCTAGTTCTGTGATTCAGCCTTCTCACAAGCTTCTATTCCCCCCTTCTATTTTATTTAACACTCCCAGCTTTCTCACACCCCAGTTCTCACTCCTTTGTTTCACAGACCCATCTTTATCTATTATTTCACAGAAAAACTTCTTGAAGAATCTATACTTCCAATTTCCTCTCCCTCTTATTTATTCTCTAACCTACTAAAGCTAGGTTTCTGTTCACTGGACCTATTCAATTCCAAAACCTCATAAATCCAAGGTTATTTTTTGGACTTCATATTACTTGACCTCTTTAGCAACTTCTGACTGAGGCTCACAGGGCTGGGTGTCACCCAGGCTGAAGGTCCTCAGAACTGCCAACTATCACTGTTAGACAATGGAGATCTGTTGTTTTGACTGTGCAGGCCCAGAAGGCCGGAGGAAACTGCATGTGTGGAGGACAGGAAACCAGTACCTAAAGGGAGAGAAGTGGCGGCAGAAGGAAGATTTGCTTTCAACTACCACTTCAGCAAAAGGGCAGAATTATAGACCAAGAATCATAGTTATAAAAACTCTAGAACACCCCCAATTCACCAAAAGATATATGTGCATTCTCTTCTATTTTCACAGACAAAAAGACTAAAGGATAAACACCAAAATGCTAACAACAATTAAATTTCTGGATGTTAAGACTATAGTTAGCTTTAATTTTCTTCTAATAATACACATTTTATCAATTCTGTACAATGAACATGCATTTTTTTAATAAGAAAAAGGCTGCTTTCTTAAAAAATAGCAAAGGTCTGAATGCCTGTTTTCCGGGGTAACAAAGAAGGGTGTTGCCATGGAGATGTAGCTCCACAAAGCACTTGTGAGGAGAAAACCCCAGGGAGCAAGTGGGTGTCGGGAACTTGAAAGAGGAAAGAAAAGCAGGCTGGGTGCGTGGGTGTCTTGGGAAAATAGAGGCCTCACAGGAGCCAGCCTGGCCGGAGACAACCCAGGAGGTGCCTGGCGCTCCCGAGGGCTCTCCAGGCAGCCATCCGGTCGTTTCTATTCTCCCTTAAAGATACTGCAGGAGTCTCTCCACTGCTCGCATCCCACATCACCATGATGCCACTCAAATGATGTCCACCCCCCAACTCCCCGACCCGCTCCCAGCTCGCTGAGGTCCCCATCCAACCCGCACACAGTCGCTGGTGTCTTAAACACAGTGAACACTGGAAAATGTCTCAGGAACATTTAGAACACAGGATGGTCCACGCTCCCAAATGTTTACCACCCTCTGCTTACCCTGACCAGCTCAACTTCCCAGGCCAGACACGCGGCTCCACTTGGCCTCAACGCTGCAGCTCCCACCCCCATCCTCTGCCTTTGTACATTCTTCCCTGGCCTAGAATACGCTTCCCTCTCCTCCACCCGTCAACCTCTACTCACGCTTTGTGTCCAGCTCAAAAGTAAAATCCTCTACAAAGCACTCCTGGTCAACCGGCTGCTCCCCCGCTGCACGCCTCAATCATTCCTATGTAACATCTCACAGTACTTCTTCTTTTTTTTTTTTTTTTAACATC
Source organism: Stenella coeruleoalba (assembly GCF_951394435.1). Taxonomy (NCBI): domain Eukaryota; kingdom Metazoa; phylum Chordata; class Mammalia; order Artiodactyla; family Delphinidae; genus Stenella; species Stenella coeruleoalba. The sequence goes on from NC_137147.1 coordinate 164,330,504, forward strand.
TTTATTGGAGTATAATTGCTTTACAATGTTGTGTAAGTTTCTGCTGTATAACAAAGTGAATCAGCTCTATGAATACATATATCCCCATATCTCTTCCCTCTTGCATCTTCCTCCCTCCCCACAATACTTCTTACACAGCGAGAATTACCCCTCAAACACCTCTACCCCACTAAACCGTGAGATGTCAAGGCCAGGAAATACATACCCCACACACCTAGAATAGTGCCTAGATACAGGAAGGATTCAGTAAGTATTTGATGAACTAAATAAATGTGATTGTTTTTACTACATACTTTTATAGATATCCAAAAATAAGAGCTGAAAAACAAACACTAACTCATATCAGTGGTCTCTAAATGAAACTAATTCAAAGTTTAAGACCTAACTAAAAAGAAAGTAAAGATTAAACCAAATATACACTGGACAAATGGCAAGATTTCTGCCATCTTTATAGCTAAGAATATAAAACTACTGAATTGAATTCAATGTGGAATTACTGAACTTCTCGAATAATAAATTGAGGATTACATACTATGGATACTAGGATTACATACATACTATGGAGGGGATTTTGTTTTTCCTTTACATAGTGTCTGTTACAATGCAAAAGTAATTCAAACACATATCTTCTCTTCCAAGTCAAATCAGTAAGAATGGCTGATAACCGGGGAATAGGGGAAACTTAAGACCAACTGCAAGAAAACAGAATCTGCACACAATTCTCATTCCCATACAGGCTAATTTTCATTGGTGCCTGCCTGTTGCCTACATTAAGTTTACCTGAGCTAAAGTGGGGATTGAATTTTGACCAGTCTGCATCTGCATGTGAGCAGATTCGCTCTCTGCCACAGAATCTGGTATACTTCCATCCTGCTGAAAGTCAATTTCCATGGTCATTTGTCTGGAAAGACAATAAAAAGGAAGAAGTATTAAGGCCCTATCTGAATATCTGAAGTATCTGTTTTCACTTGGCTTTCTGATTGATATTCATTTCTATCATCCAATCGTACTACTTTATATTTTCAAGAAATAGACTCAGTGGCAGAGTCCTAACTCTCCAAACTTAAAGGCACCTTCTCTGCTCACTGGGTATGAACATTACCAAGGGAGCACTACAAAATGTTCCATGGAATTAGTTTATTTAAAAAAAAATTTAATCTTATAATAAAGCCTCCTTGATAGTTATTTTAAGCCCTCTTGCATAAATTAGTGATAAAGTTAGGTTTTATATTTTACATGAAGTTTAAATATTCTATGACTCTCATGGCCTAATAAACCTGCTTTACATTATGATGTAATATGAAAGAACTTCCACATTGTCTAAATTAAATGTGTTACAATATAAAGATGTATCTGCTTTGTTAGCACTAAGTAGTTTCTGATAAAAAAGCCTGTCAAATTGAATCACTCAGAGTTGACCATTTGTCCTGCAGCTCTCCCTTTACTTAAAGAGGAGAATCTAATTTTTCCAGGAAAAACTTATGCAATAATCTTTTTGCCTATAATTTCAATTTAATTATTTCTATATAGACTCTTTCTAGATAGATGGTAAACCATATTATAATGTTACCCTACTACTAGAAAATATAAAATGCAAACAAAAAATAAGCAAAATCAAATTCCAAAAACTTATAGGAACTACTCCCTGCTATTGTATATCTTTTCAGTTGTCAATAATATAGTGTGTTTTTTTCACCTTAGTAGACTAAACATATATGCAGAAAGTATGCAGGTAAATCAGAACTTTGAATTGACATGTCCAGATCTTTTTTCCCAGATTTGATTAGTAACCAGACCCTACAGATCCTTCATCTACTTAATACCTTCTTTTGCATTTCAACAAACATTACCTGAATTCAAGTCTTCTGTTCTCAAAGCTGTCTGCTGTAGTCTATACTACACCTAGAATTACTTCTCCCTATTCAGACATTTTAATACTTACAACTGAACATGACAATTTAGAGCAATTATAAAAATAAAAATCTAGAGTCTACTATGAAAAAATGTCTTTCCCTCAACATTCCCCAATTCCTTTATCTCTTTTCTTATTATTTCCCAACATGGACTGCCCAATTCTAGGTAAGTAGAGGCCATGCCCCTGCAAAAACTGCCAATTCCTGCGGTTCTACTTTTGCTGTGAGCAGTTCCCAAAGAGAATACCTAGAACACTTAATTCTGCAAGATATGAAAAGGTATTATCTGAGAAAAGAGGGTAAGGGGGAAACGCTTAGTTAGAGGTCGAAATATCCGGGATTAAAAGGGTTTCTTTGCTGCAGAATTTTCTCAGAAGCTTGAATATTTCAGTATGACTTGAGAAGGGTGGAGGGTGCAGATCCAATAGGCAGCATTTTCCAGAAGTATCTGACTCCCCTAGATCCTCTTCCCACAAAGCAAGTCCTAGCAGAAGTGTTTTGGGAAGAACTTGAGAAATGTTGTCTTATGCTATTTCTTACACCATTATTAAAAGCTCTCTTTAGGGGCTTCCCTGGTGGCGCAGTGGTTGAGTCCACCTGCCGATGCAGGGGACACAGGTTTGCGAGCCGGTCCGGGAAGATCCCACATGCCGCGGAGCGGCTGGGCCCGTGAGCCATGGCCGCTGAGCCTGCGCATCCGGAGCCTGTGCTCCGCAAAGGGAGAGGCCACAACAGTGAGAGGCCCGCGTACCGCCAAAAAAAAAAAAAAAAGCTCTCTTTAGGCTCTGCCAAGAACTTGAATCTCCACTCAAACATTACACGCTGAAAGGCCTTTCCCACTTCAGGAACATTCCTTTAGCACCATCTATAATACATGACAGGCCCTGAGAATACAAAAGTTAAGTCACAGTCCTTGCCCTGAAGGAAATCATTCACCACTTGGGCCCTGGTTTCTCAAAGTATAGTCCTCGCACAACCTGTATCAGAATTAACAAATACACTTGTAAAGACAAAAAAAAGGCAGATTCCCAGACTCAACCCCAAATCTACTGATTCAAACTTTCTGAGGGGTCTAATTCTTTACATCCAAGAGATTCTGATATATATTAAAATTTGAGAAAAACTTAGCTTATTGGTAAATTCTATCAGTTAGACCAGTAATGAACACTTCTTAAACTGTGTGAAGGATGTTATGTACGAAATGCTTTGGAAAACATAGGAAGGAATGTTGAAGTGGGCCTGAGGATGGGGCCATGTGAGTTGTATACTGAAGGATGAGAAGAATTTCACCAGGTAGAAAAGGACAGGAGGACCATGAGAGGAAGGAAAATACGGAGAATGTCTGGAAAATAGAGTAGCCGACTGTAGTAGGGAATGTGGTGAGGCGTGGGGGAGCCCTCGGGGGAGCCTATCTACATCTAGCGGGGAAGAGGCAGAGCAGACAGGTGAAAGTATGGCCAGAAAGGCAGGGGGGATCCAGATTAAGAACTGCTTTTAATACTCTGGAGAGAAGAAATGTCCACATCACTCAGACGCTCCTCTACTCTAGGTCCTTCAGCGTCTACACTGTACAACGTTTCAACTGTTTGATATCTTAGAATTCAGTCAAGAACGAGACAATAACCAAGAGTTACCTGTTAACAGGCAAAACAAATGGCCCAAAGTTCGTAAACTGAAACTTCTAAAATGAGGAGTACCTAGTTGGTACTCTAAGCCCATTCAATTTAATTTTAAATACAATTCTCATTTATCTGGTTTCTAAACATACTGGATATAAGAAGTGACAGCTGGAGATAGGGTAAGGGGAGGAGAAAATATACAGAATATAATAAACAGGTCAAGAATTCCAAGTGTGGCTGTGGGTAGGAATGTAAGTTGGTGCAGCCATCGTGAAAACAGCGTGGAGGGTCCTCAGAACACTCAAAAGAGAGCTGCCACACGACCCAGCAATCCCTCTACTGGGTGTATATCCAACCCCCTGCACTAATTCGAAAAGACACATGCACCCCCAATGTTCACAGCAGCACTGTTTACAACTGCCAAGATATGGAAGCAACCTAAGTGTCCATCAACAGATGACTGGATAAACAAGATGTGGTCTGTATACACAGGGGAATGCTACTCAGCTATAAAAAATGGAATTTTGCCATTTGCAATAACGTGGATGGACTTGGAGGGTATTATGTTAAGTGAAATGAGTCAGACAGAGAAGGACAAATACTCCATGATATCACTTATATGTGGAATCTAAAAAATACAACAAACTACTGAATATAACAAAAAAGAAACAGACTCACAGATATATTAAACAAACTAGTGGTTACCAGTGGGAAGAGGGAAGCCGGAGGGACAGAATAGGTGTAGGGGATTAAGAGGTACAAACTATTAGGTTTAAAATAAGCTACAATGATATACTGTACAACACAAGAAATATAGCCAATATTTTATAATAAGTAAAAATGGAGTAGAACCTTTAAAGATTGTGAATCACTGTATTAGTACACCTGTAACATATAATATTGTACATCAACTATACTTTAATAAAATTTTTTTAAATTATTTTTTAAAAAAGGAATTCCAAGTGTGTAGCAATTTGGGCCCATACAGGGTAAAGTCTCCTAGTTCTTTATATTCAGGAAATTGAAGAATTTATGAGTTAAAATTCAATAACTGATATTTACAATAACTATCCTGAGTCATTAAGAAAGAAAATAATTATACTTTGTATAATTTAAGGAAAGAGGAGTATACATAATAGAATCTAGGAAGACTCCCACCAAAAAAAGCACTAATGCTTAAAAAGGTAAACCTAAGCTATTCAGGAGTTGTTTTTTGAGATATAATGAAAGACTTCGTAAGTTATTAAACATTTCAAACTCTTTTACACATGAAAGTGTTTTATACACACTATTTCATGCACTCACGTTCACTGTTCCCTTTTTTTCCTGGGTATTCCCCAGAGTTCAATCCTTTGCCCTTTTACTTTTTTCAGTCTACATACTATGGCTTCCTCAATCCTAGATGCATTTGACTCCCAAATCTGTATTTGTGCTTCCCCCCCCAGTGAGCAGCTTAACCTGGAGTTTTCACAGACACCTATCCCTTCTCTTATATTCCTTCTTTCAGTCAAGAGCATCACTATCCATTCAAGCTCCAAAGTTAGAATCATGTGTCTGTATGTGAGTCAGTACCACACCAACTACCAAAAAATCCATATAGCTAAATACCAGCCAGATCAGGATGCCATGAGGCCCTGAGCCTCCTAGTGAGGAAAGGCAGTAATGGAAGGTTAGCAGCACCACCCTCCCCGCCACCTCCATTCATCCTCCCTGCCACACTTGGCATCATCCACTAACCTCCTATCCCAGCGCTGGACCAAGCAGCTGCATTGCTGCTCCTCACAACTGCTACCGTCCACTCACACATCACAGTAAGGTCCCCTGTAAGCCATGACTAAACTGCAATGCCCCTTCACCTATGCCAGAATCCTATCCATTAACATCTCACATTCTGGTTTCCCCAGCCACTGTCAAAGATACAAGCTCCTCCCACATTTCATTTTCACTCTCATAACCAGTGCTTCCTTTCCCCCCATAATACAGCTGCTCGCTCCTGTTCTCCTCCGAAGCCTTTGCGATGTGCTGTCTGGAACTCCCAAAACCCCACACACCCCGCCTCAAGAGGGAGCTGTTTGTCTTCCCACACTGAATCAAGATCCCAATGTTGACTTGGCATCCTCACTGATCCCCACTATTTCCCAGCTGTGCTTCCTCTGCTCCTTCATAAAAACTCTTGTTCACGGAGCCTCAAGGTAATTGGGTGTACCATCCGATACGACTCATCCATATGATAATCATCAGCTTCTACTTTCAAGGATTGACACTGAAGACTTTGGCACCTGACTTAAAAAAGCTTTCCTCTCCACCATTCTGTGTTATGTTCCACCCTCAAAACAAAGGACCCATCCCTCGCCCTGATGCCTCGGTTTAATGACTTTCTTCCCTCCCCTACAGCCTTCTACCTGAGGGGCTGGCCGTACACTGGACCTTGTCAGTGTCCAAAACTGCTCCACTTCTGAAATAATTAATTCTGACATCCCACTCTACCAATATTCTATCCTCCCAGCTCACAACCACCCTCAATTACTCCCATCACGCCTGTATTTCCACCACACTGATCTCTAGACCACTACTTTCTCCCTTTCAATCAGCCTCCTCCTTTCTTCACATCCCGTCCTACTCAGCTTAGAATCCATAGTTTCTCATTTTAACTGCTGTTTCCTAATACCCTAAATTCCCTTGTCCCTTTTCCTTCTGTTTTATCTGCTTAGTAAATACCAATCTCAGATAAAACCTGTTCTGTCTCCTCTATGCATGCACCAATGAACAATACTGAACAAAATTTTAAAAGAGAATATTATTAAGGCTACTGAATCCAGTTTTCAACCTCAAATAAGCAGCAATCTTACTGCTTCCTTGGAAGCTTACTCTCCCATTCTCTGCTACTGTTTCAAGTCTCCCTCTTCTCAAATCCCTGAGCTCACCTACTATCACATTCCACATGAGACCTTGCCTCCTGTTTCAGATGAGAACCCCCTCAACTTCCTGCCACCAAATCAACAAATCCACTTACATCTACACCTGCATTTTCCCTTGCTTCCAACTCCCCAGACTTAAATTCCTGTCTGTCCTTGGGATCCCTCTTCATTAGGCTATGGGGGCATTACACTAACAATTACCTTCTGCCCTCCCCAATGGCTTCCTCCTGCCAAGATTTAAGCTTGTTCAAGTCTCCCCAACCACACACACACACACACACACACACACACACACACACACACACACAACCACTGAACCAGAAGTCATTCTCTAGCTGCTCTCTCAAACCTCTCTTCTTCCTCTCACTGCTAAGCTACTTTAAAGAACTGCCAACACTATCTCCATTTCTTCACCTCCCACCTACTCCCAGACAACCCCTAACTGGCTTCTGCCCCACGAAGACTTCTCTAGTAGGGGTAATCTATCTCAGTCACTGAATCCAATGTTCATTTTAAGTCCTATCTTGTTTGATCCCTCAGCAGCACTCAAAACCTCTGACATCTCCCTTCTTGGGTATCTTGAGGTCACGATACTGATTTTCTGCTCTCATCTGATTCTCTGACAATTTCTCCACAAGCTCCTTTGCCAATTCCTTCTCCTACTCGGTGTTAACCTTCAACACTGCATTCTTTAGGACTCTGGTTAGCCTTCTGGCCTCACTCTCAAATCTCTCCCTGTGTAATATCATCCATTTCTCTAGATTCAAGCACCAGCTTTAAGCTTATGACTCTCAAATCTAGATCTCTGGCCCAGAGGTCTCTCTTGAATTCCAGAATCATATCCAAGTGCCTACTTAACATCTCCAAATAGATGTCCTGCAGGTACCTCAAACTCAATGGGTCCAAAACTAACTCCTTTTCTTCCTCCACAAATATGTTCCTTCTCTGAGTTTCGCACCTCAGGAAATGGGGCCCCACTTCAATCCATCTGCTCCAGTGGAAACCTGAGTGTCATCCTGAAACCCTCTCCCTTTCATTCCCTACAGTGCCATCAGCAGGTGGGATGATTCTACCTTCCAAAGAACAATTCAGTCCTCTTCTCTGCCACCACTGTCCTGCCGACAGTTATCTTTCTGAAACATATTTCTGCTTAAAACTCTTCAGGAGCTTCCTATTGACTACAGGATAAAACCCAAACTTCTCACAGTAATCCTAACTACAACTACCGTTTGTCAAGTGCTTACCATGTGGTAAATGCCTACTAGTTTTCATTCTTAACAACTTTATAAGGGCAATATAGCTAGTTCTTCTTTTAGAGGTGAGGAAAAGGAGACATAAAGAGGTTAAGAATCTGATTTTACCACAAAGGTATTGAGTGGCAAAGCCAGGTTTCGAACTAAGGCCTTTTTCCAAAGTTCATATTCTCAATTACCAAACCAAACTGCCATTCAATTTCTTTCACAATGTGACCTCATTTTATCTTTACAGCCTCATCTCCAGTCACCCCATTCCTTCCCACACTCTGCATTCCAGCCTCCTTATGAGCCATTTTTTGGTCAAATACACATCTTATTCCCCCAATTCTAATCTTTTATATCTGCTCTTCCCTGTTCCTGGGATGCCCTTCACTCCTTCTCCGTCCAACAGGCGCATTTCTACTTGTTCTTCAAAGCCTGGCTCAAGGACACCATCTTTCAAAGCCTATTCTAATAGCCTTGGGCACAATTACGCTGTTCTGAGTTCCCAAAGCATCTTGTGCAATCCCCTCCATTTCAGCACTTGTCTAGCATATATCACATCTGTCCACAAAGTACTAGCACAGTGTGTGCAACAGAGACCACATCTTAGATTTCAATGTATTCCCAGTGCCTAGTACAGAATCTACCATAATCATTAAATAAGCCAATTAATCAACTATTCTGGAAGACTATGCAACTGTTAGGTGTTACTAAAATGATAAAAATAAGGTTCAGAGAGATTAAGTGACTTTCTACAGAGGACACAACAGACTGCATGATAGAGGGTGAACAAGAGGTCTTGTGACTGTGACCTCAGGGGTCCTTCCACAGCCAGTGCCCTGAGCAGTAGTCCCGTTTAGATACATCTTAACCAATGCTGTGCTTTTGAGTATGCTGCAACTGTTGTCACAATCTTCATTTAGATATGCTGTGTCTTTCCCACTAGGATGTAGAGACTCTAATCTTATCCCATTTTATTCTCCTGGAGTGCCTCGTACAGTGCCCAGTACATGTCATTCAGTAAAAGTTTGATACTAAATCAATTTATTTGAAGGTAAAAATCATCTACAGAAGAGTAAGGTCAGCACTACCAATTTACACACTCTGTCATTTTCAACTAAGTTCATTCTGCTGATCTATATCCAACTGTTCTCCAGTACCACCGCCTAAACCCACTAAAAACCAACCCAGGCCAGGACTCAGGGCTGAAGATTCAACTAACATTTAAGTGCTCAACATGGGTCAGGCACTGTACTGGGTATTTTCAAACACTAACTCAGCAGGAAATACAGGACCCAGACCTCAGCTGGAAATGATGTACATCAACACTAACATCTGTAAGTCAGCCTCAGTAGTCCTGATGGAATTTATTTAAAAAGTGTAAGAGAAAGATCCATCTTAATCTTTCGTACTTTAAAGTATGAAAGATTCATACTTTAAGTATGAGTGAAGATTTGAGTATGAAAGATTTGAAAGATTTCGTACTTTAAAGTATATTCACTTACATACTTTATAGTGAAAATTAAAGATGTGTACATACAATATTTTCCCCCAAATCTCACTTTTTGTAACAAATTTTAATCATAGTTATACTAGTATTAATAGAGTAATCTATAAATTAATTAATTATGTAATATTTTAATCTTAAACAAATCCAAATTAGACAGAAAAAGACCAATTAGGAAATATAAATTACAAAATATTTAAAAATAAAAACATATGAGATAAAACAATAAAAACACTAAAACAAATTAAAAAGTCCATTAAGCACCATAAGCTAACAGTAAGCAAAATACTGGCAAACATTCAGTTCCACAATTCTAAAGAACAGATAAGGATTTGCTAAAATGGGCATATTTAAATTTATAAATGATTAATGGAAGTAGTAACATTCTTTTCTTATGAAAGCTAAATATTTCTTCTGAAATCTTTTTTATATTATTGGCAAACCATTTTCTTCTTCAACAGAAAAGTAAATGTTATCCCAATATCTTCTTAATATATTGGGATTCAGTTCAGTAAGTGTTAATATAACTAATGTTTTAAAAGAATAGGATCCATCCAGTAGCACAATTTTCAAAGACTTCCAGGGTGAACTACTTTTAGGGGTTGGGGGTAGAATTGTATGTTTGCTTACTGTTATTTTCTAGGCCTTTAGTAGAACATCTATGTCATACTGCAAAAACTCCCCAAAATACTGAACTACAACAAACAGTACAGTACTGTCTGTATATGATTTGTATAATATACATTCAAGAAATGAATACAAAGGAATATATCTGTAAAAATGATATTTACAATTATAGAAATATTGAGGTAATTAATGACCAAAGTTATTTCAGCATACCTATGTTTCAAGAACACACAAGATATTTAAATGGAAGGAAAAACCAGAAGAAAAAGGAAAAACATTTTAAAGAAATGCTATCATAAGTACCCAGGAAAGTGTTCGTAAAAGATAGGAACAAAGAAGAGAAAAGGAATACAGACCAAAAATATCTAAATGAAAAATAAGACAAAGGCAGTTTCCTAATTATAATTAAAGTGTATAGTGAACTAATAACTTCTAAAATCTTACTTAGTTGTATCCAATTTGCAAAGACAAATTACACTGCAGAGCAACTATATTTACCCTTGTAAAAATTTTCATCTCTTTTAAAAATAAGATCCAGCAGCAAAAGGAAAAATTATTAAAGTTGTTTCTATTATCTATTTTTAAATAGTTTTACCAAAACTGTCAAAGAAAATTCATTTTCTTTTTGATGCTAGACCCAATGGATGAACCAGAAGGTCTCTGAAAGTAACTAAAAGAAAACCTGAAAAGTAATATTTGGATTTCTGTAAAACGCTTGGTAGAGACTTCCCTCTGTTTTACAACTTCAGGTACAAGTGTAAGCAGAAAAACGAAAACTCTGTCCACATCCTTAAGTGCAATCTCCTTTCTGACTGGAAAGGCCAGCGCTTAGAATGAGCTGCCCGTGAATATCCACCTATCCTCTGCATTGCCTCACACAGCACATGGTGGAAGAGAAACTCCCTAATTGAGTAGCTGAGCAATTTGGGTACATATTATTATATTTTTTATTATAATGTGTATATATATGTACACACATACACATATATATGTATGGTACATAGATATACACCATTAATTTATCCATCATTTTAACTTTAAGCTCTCTAAGTAGAACTTTCAAAAGAATAGAAAAATAATATATCCACCTACCTTAGATTTGTTTTAATATATTTTTTCCTGCCACACTTGCTCATTATTAAGACATTTGTAGTCAATGCTTTGCTCCTTCGTTTTCTTCTTTATTTATCCTGCAGTAAAATTATAATGTCTAGTTGGCAGATCATAAGATTTTATTTAAAAAAAATTAAAATCTCTCAAAACTACACCAGAATACCCCAGAATACCCTAATTTCCATAAAACAAAAAAACAGCATAGAGAGGTGAAAACAACTCCGTATTTTTTTCAAACTTACTACTATTCAATTGCCTTATTTTCTTAGGAAAAAATTCCAAAAAATTAAATCATGTGCTACTTATCATTTTCCACTGAAGAGAGTGCAGTGCTGCCTAAATCATTTCACACACACTACAAATCGCTCATAAGTATCAGCTCTATTTTAAAATAATAATCACTTAATAAACTGAATGAATCTATCATTTTCTCAAATTTCATTCCACTGAAACAAATTTGTCAACTATTTTTCATTTACCTTAACTTCAAAACTGGGTTTTGTCAAAGAATTTTAACTGCAAACAAAATAGTAACCGTTCCTTTAAAATCTCCTCTGATAGCCTTTAATCCATTAAAAAAGCTGTTTTAGACACTCTAGCAATTAAACCCCCCCTTTTTTTTTTTTACTAATATCTCTTTAAAATACACATTTGACATGCTGAATGAAGTAAAGTTGGGAAAGAAAAAGACAAAAGGAGAGCAGTGAGCCCTCAATTTGTTTTAGATTTGAAAGGACCAACACCCGCATCCCTAAGTTCCTTCCAGGCGTCTATGCCAGCAACAGAGATGCTTGGCAACAAACATGCTATTTCCGGGGTTCCCTCCTAAGTGGTCTCTCTAAAATGATGTCACACCATCCCACCCAATTTGGAAACTGAGTCAGCAGGCAAGTGTGCTGCAACTTACTACGGGCACCAGGACAATGGTTACTGTTACCACCTGCCCCCACACAACCATAGCGACAATGTGGAAAGGTAAGGCACTTGAACCAGGCAACCTACAACATGAACAAGAAACAAGGATGGTGACATTCATTCAGATTAAACCTTATTCTGTGTTATATTACACTGGCATTTTATGTGGGGACATCTTATCTTCCATAACAACTGTGTAACCATGAGGGCAGGGGCTACTGATTTATTAAACAGTGATTGGCACCCAAGATACCCCAGCCCTTGTGCTTGGCACCAAGACACAGGTAACAAGATGTCCCTGATCTCCAGCAGCTTTGGTTCTAATGAGGGAGACAGATGTTTAAACAAGGAATAATGATAATATTATCTGAATAATAATGATGAGTACGGCACCATATAAGAAGAGAGAAGTAACTCCCAATTTCTCTTGGAAATACCATATTCTTTGGTTTAATTTCTGAGTAAGTAATACATTATGATTCAGAACTCAAAAAGTAGAAAAAGGTATTTGGTGAAGTCTGGGAACAGCCACCCATTTCCTCTTCCCAGAGGCTGCCAGCATTGAAGACAGTCTCAGCTTCCTGCCACCCCATCACAAGACATCAAGAGAGCAAATGACTAGCCTCACAACAGAATAATGACCATCAGATAAACCTGATCCTGACTCAGGCTCATCAGAGAATTATTTCATTCCAACTACTCTCTAAGAAGTCATCACTGATTGATCACCTGCTTGCCAAATCTTCAAGAATGATCTTTAGTCCCTATCCTCAACATGCCTACAGCATTTCCTACTCCCCAAATTTCACCCTCCTTGAACTCTTCAGGACACCACGTTCATGTTTCCCTTCCAAGTTATCCAGTCCTTCGCCTTAGTCTCCTTTGGCCCACTCTTTAAGTACTGGTATTCCCAGGCTTTCAGTCACAAACACCTCCACACTCTCCCCCTAGGCTGCCTCATCTCCTCTTGATGTGTCTCAAATCTCACCTCCAGCCTGGACCTCTCTCTCCTGAGCTCTAGCCTGTATGTATCTGCCTATTCGACATCTCTTAACGGTTTCTTCAGAGATCCTCAAGTCTAATATGTTTAAAACTAACTTCAACTCCCTTGCTCTGCATCTCACCTCTTGCTGTACTTTTATCTCGATTGGGGAGTGACATCACCATCGGCACAGCCACCCTATCCAGGAGTCCTCTCTCTTCATTCCCCACTTCCCTTGTCCCCAATTCCTGAGGTGGCAACACGGTCTAGTGGTCGTAGCATAGCAGTGTGCAATATAAACAGTGTGGCACTGGAGGTTGATCTGGGTGTTAACTTGAGTTCTACCCCTTATTAGCTATGGTTTTTGCAAGAAAGGCAAAATAAAGATCCCACTGCAATTAGCACGGTCAAAACAAAAAGAAAAGAACGTGGAATAAAGGGAAGTACACCTCTAACGGAAGCAGGAAGAGAAAGAACACAGAAAAGTATGATCTGTTTCTTGAGTTCTGGATGAAGAAAGGTTTTAGCCTTTTGGGAAAGTAGAAGATCCTCAGCGGTTAACTATGATTTAAGTAGCAAAGCAAGTAAGGTTTGAAAGAAAGTAGGAGAAGAATATGAAGCTTACATTGTAAAGCTGGTCCTCCTCAACCAAGTCAATTAAGAAACTGGGAAAAGGGAGGCTAGCTAGGAGAGAGAAGTACCGTTGACCCTTGAACAACACAGGTTTGAAACAGTATGGGTCCACTTATATGCAAATTCTTTTCAATAAATATATTGGAGGGACTTCCCTGGTAGTCCAGTGGTAAAGCATCCGCCTTCCAATGCAGGGGACACGAGTTCGATCCCTGGTCAGGGAACTAAGATACCACATGTCATTGGGGGCAACTAAGCCCACACACCACAACTAGAGAGAGAAAACCCACGTGCCGCAACTAGAGAGAAGCCCACGCGCCACAACGATAGATCCAGCACAGCTCAACAAATGTCCTGCGTGTCGCAACTAAGACCCGACGCAGCAAAAATAAATAAAAACAAATAAATAAATTAATTAAAATATATTGGAAAAATTTTTGGAGATTTGCAATAAGTTGAAAAACTCACAGATGAAACTCATAGCCTATAATTATTGAAACAAGAAAAAGGTATGTCATGAAAGTGTAAAATATATGTAGATACTAGTCTATCCTTACACAGGCATAAGGTGATATTTAATAAAAATAATGTGTTAGTTTTCTTACTGTTTTATAACTTTGCTTTCAAAGAACTACATTACTGTACAGTATTCCTCTCTCTCATAGTTGGAGGAACTGCAAATCAGCTATCGTCATAGGTAAGTGGTTTTTTTAAAAAAAGTAACAATGTTTCCAATACTGTAATATGAATATGACTGTAATACTGTATGCCATAAATTTCTACAATGATTCATTCATTAGTGTTTGGGCTAGGCTACCGTGAAGCAATCGTATCAATTACACTAGGCAATCATATTGCTGCTTCTGCGCTATTAATGTATGAATCGTTACCTATAAATAAATACAGATTTCTTTTTCACATTATCTTTTCATTTTTGATGTCAAGTGTCAGTAATACATATTACATCTGCAGTGTTTTGTATCATATGACAATACTGATGTAGGTACAGACAAATGATTCATCTCATAAACTTATGGTATTGATAAATACAGTACAGTACTGTAAATGTATTTCTCTTCCTTATGATTTTCTTAACATTTTCTTTTCTCTCGCTTACTTTAGTGTGAGAATACAGTATATAATACATACAACATAGAAAACATGTTTTAACTGTTTACATTATTGGTAAGGTTTTCTGGTCAACAGCAGGCTATATTAGTAGTTAAGTTTTGGGGGAGTCAAAAGTTATACAGGGATATTCAACTGAGCAGCAGTCGGCGCCCCTAACTCCCACGCTGCTCAAGAGTCAACTGTAATTACAAAACGCCACGTATGTGAAGTTGACAGGGACGCGCCTATGGTTATTATGCATTTTAGGGGAAGGAGATTAGTACAGGAAAAACAAAGCAATACAGTAGTATAAGGAAATTATGCCACTTTCAAAGTTTTGTAATCTTTGTGAAGTAGTTAGAATAACTTTCAAATAACAAGTTTTACACTTTTGTGTAAAAACAGAAGTGGCCAGGAACAGTTCTCCTAAATAATTATTTGAAACACTTGTAAATATTGTCTTTACTATTTTGAATATGAATCATACAGAAAATCAGGCAGCATTCTAATACAGATTCAAGGTCACTCCAGTTTAATTGCTTCAGATACCCATTATTATTTAAGAAATCTAAACTCTTTACTAAAATCACCAAAGGATTAACTATTCAAGCATCCCTTTTTCGGTTCATTCCCCACCTGGTGCCTGCTTTCGTCTATTTCAGTCAATGAAGAGCAGAATCCACTGCTAAGGAGGAAATGAAAAATGAAATTCAAATAGTCATGGCCTATCTCCACTTTTCCAAGCACACCCCGCCAGGCCGAGCCCCGGCCCCATTTCATGAAGGGAAACATAACTTTCAATCTATTGGGGAAGTTATTTGCTTGGCTAATCATTGTAGGGCTTTTCTTTCAACAGAACACTTCATTACCGCACTTTAAGTACATTTCAAAACATTTATTTACACATAAAGTACAACTGCATCGACTACTAACTAGAAAATCTGGGAAAGAGTATATAAGACACTGGAATTAGCTAAGGTTCACAGAAACGAATTTCAACATTATTATACTTACCTAGGTTGGTCCTATCTTGTGTATATGAACAAAACTAGTACCTAAGTGTAGAAACATGCCTAAATAAGTTCAATTTAACTCCTCCATCAATTTTAAGAGGTGCAAAAGCATCCCAAGTGTCTTTATGCGTGATATATAGTTGCCCCAATTCCAGAGCTGGAAGCTTTCATCATAATCAATGCTAGGATATAAATTCCTAAGCATTTCTAGGCAAAAAAATAATTTTTGTGCTACCAATGAAAAAAAAGAGGCTGTTTGAGAATATGAACACAACTCTATGACATTTGACATTCTGAGTTAGGATGGTCTAATTTTAAATCTGCTGAGTTAAAAAAACAAAAACAAAAACTTCACTAAGATAACCTTGAAGAAACTGAGTTTGTTTTCTGGAATTCTCAAAAGTAAACAATGTCAGAATCACATGAACCCCACTGTTAAAATTTCACAGGGTTTCATTTTGACATTTGATTGGTCTGGTTGTACTTTTCTGTTCAGAAAGTATGCATGAAGATGCTTCCCATTTGGGGAGAACTGAGAGACTTCAAAAGAGCCTCACAAAAAGTTGCTAGTAAGGTTTTCTTGGAGGCAAGCGTCCTTCTTCACCAGTGAGATAGTTATTTAAACAGTGCTAAATAACCTACTAGCTCATGCCTTCACTCAAAATTGTTTCACATATACCTTGCCAGTAATTTCCCATAACACTCCTGGGAAGGTCAGTCAAGATTTGCAAACTAGATATTTTAAAAAATTGCTATAACTGTTATTATACCAATAAGACTTGGCTTGTCTTCATGAGTAATATTAAGATAAATCCCAGCTAATGTCATCCTTAGGTTTTCCTCTTCATTCTCCCTTATTGGCTACTGGATATCCTACAGCATCATTAAAAGAAAACCCATGAATGAGAGATTTACTTTTAAGAACAGGGCACTCTTTATTGTGTGATTCCCATGGTAAAAAGTATTTTAAACACCCTGTGCTCTTTAAAATGAAATTAACAAAATGATTTTAAATGTTTACTTCTACATATGTATAATGAATGAGAAACACTTTCCTTGAAATCTATACTTTTACAATATATATATACTTGTACTGATAATATTGAAATTGTATTCAATGCACACACTGCTATTATCAAAGTTGACTTTTATATATGTCGACATCAGTTCAATAAAGTAGAAATACTTAACAGAATTCAAAGACATTTCAGGTTTATTTCCTTAATGACCAATACTGATTGCATGTCAAAACATCAATGGTTCAACTGTTAAGTGTTTGCATTGTTCAGTTTTATGTTTAAAAGTCTACCTAAATGGGACAAGACATTTAAGCACTTTCCAATAGACTACCCACTTCAACAATAAACCTGACTTACTTTTCTGGCCGAATATTAACCCGTAGAGAATACCAGGTTGGGGAAAACAGGATCAGGAATATACGTCTATACTGGTAAAGATTCAGTCAGTGTTCCTTACGTATGTTAACAACCTGAAACTCTTCCTTACTTTTCATGAAATGTGCGTAATTTTAAACATGATTTCATATTTTAATCATGTAGTGATTTGCCCCAATAGGAAACTAGAGTAGTCTATGGAGTCTGGAGTTTGTTAAACTCACCCAATTTCAGTAAACTGCTGGAACAATGTGAAAACAAAAAGACTAAAGAGCTCCTTTGTGTTTACACATTCAATAAAAATTTATTCATACACTCATAAAATGTGTACACAAAACATCCGTGTAATTACAACTTCACACTCACCAAAGCGACTCCAGGTTGAACAGTCACTGGGCAAGCATTTGCTTACACTGAACTATTTACAGATGCACCAAAAATGTTTGTGTCATTACCAACACTTAACATGACAATGCTTTCAGTGTTTACTCATCCAGGATCAAATCCATTGAAAAGCTGCGTTTGGATCAATAAGCAGCTTTTTAAACATCAGTATCTTAATACTTAGCATAAGTTGGCCAAAACACATTGTTTGCAATTTGCCTTTCTTTGGGGGAAAAAAGTTCCTTTAAGTTCAAAGTTTCAAAGACTACGACTTTGAAGGGAAAGCAGCTTGTTATCCAAAAGCAGGATCAAGACTAGGAGAAAAATATGGAACCCACGGGGAAAAAACTAGAGAACACGAATTATTCATGTAATCTAATCTTCACACTGGACCTCTAGCCCTGCGCATCTCGGTTTGTGTTTGTTTCCAGGGAGGGTGGCTGCACTCCCAGCAGCCCGGCGAATTAGGCAGGAAAGGAAAAGTTGTTCGGAAGCCGCTCCGGTGAGCCGCCCGGTTACAAGGCCTCCAGTGCGGACCGACGCTGGTCCCGCGGGTCAGCATCGCTCTGACCCCGGCCGGCCGGCCGCCCCTTCCCGAGCCGCGCAGGGAGCGTGAGAGGCTCACACTCGGGACCGGGTGCGGGCCCCGGCGGGGACCGCGGGGAAGACGTCCGAGGACGCGCGTCCCTCTCAGTTCGCGCTCCGGCTCCGGGGGCCTTGCCGGGCTGGCTGGTCCCGGCGCAAAGGGGACGCGGGGAACAAGGGCGGCGCGCCTTCCAGCAGCGCCCCGCTCGCTCGGTCTCGGGCCGCGAGGACCGGGAGGCGGCGGCTCTGGCGAGTGACGGGAGAGGACGGAGCCACGTCGCCCGCCTGTCCGGCGGCCTCCGCTCCCTCGGAGCCGGAGAGGTGGCCCCTCGGAAAGCGCCCGCCGGGTGCGCGGGGCAAACAGCGGGGGCGGCCGGGGCTAACCGCTCCGCCCTGCCCCCGCTCCGGCGCCCCCGCCTTAGGCTCCGCCGGCCCCGCCGGCCGGCGCGCCACTTACCCGCCGCGAAGCGATTTACGTAGCGGGCCTCGTCACTGCTTACGGACGCGAGGAGGTGGGACGACAAGCCCCACCGGGACCGGCGCCGGCCCACGTCGCCCCACGTCAGCACTGATGCGGCCACCGCGGCCTACCCGCCGAGCGCGACCCAACGCGGCGTCGCAGCCGCCCGCCCGCGGCCTCGAGTCCGCCCACTCGCCGGCCCAGCTCCGCGCTGCACCTGCCCCTGCCCGGGGGACGCCGCGTGAATCCACGCTCGAACCCCGCCCCCTACCGGCCGCCGGAGGGAGTGCGGCGCCGACAATCCAACAATTGAATGGAACGGGGCGGGAGAGGGGGGTTGAGGGGCGGAGCTGAGGGTGGGCTGGGGGCGGGGTCTGAGGTGGGGGAGGAGGAGGTCGGGGCCCGAGGATGAAGGGGAGCGTGGCTGGAGGCGGGGCCTGAGGGTGGGGGACTAGAAGGAGTTGGGTCTGAGAACGGGGGAGGAGGGGCCAGGGGCGAGGCCGGGAGGAGGAAGTAGGCTGGTTGGGGAGGAAGACCGCCTCGGGGACGGGGCCTAAGGGGCGGGCGGAGAAACCGGAAGCTGTCCTGCGGCCTCCACTCCCGGAAGCCAATCGATTGGGAAAAGAGCCGAGGTTGCGGCGGTGTCCTGCGTGGAAGTCGGTTCACCTAGGGGAGTCGCCAGCTGCCAGCCGAGGCCCGCGAGCGCATCCTGCGGACCCCACCTCAACGCCGCCGGCCGCAAGGGCCGGAGGCCGCGCCCGCTGCCAACTTCCGACGACCCTGTCTGTGCGTCAGTGTCACGGAGATACAGCGGGGTCCCCACTTGGTGATGTGACAGAGGACAGAAAGGCTTTTTGGTAACAAGCAAAAGCCCCCGCCTGGAAGAGGGAAGAGTTTCGTTTTCGTCCAGCTGGAAACCCGGGGCTTTCCAGTAAGAGGGGCGGCCCCGGCCGGTAGAACGGTCACCTGTTTTACACCAGGAAGCCGGTTATAACGGTGACCCAACGCCCGACCTTCGGTTCTCAGGAGTGGGTCACGCCGAGAACCGCCGTCAAGGACACTACTTGAAAAGTTGCTGAGTAAAGAAAATAAAAGCATAATCCACGTAGTGCAGGTGAAGAAGGGCAGCTTTGTGAAATACTAGAGTCCCAGTGGAGTTGAGGGGAAAATCCTGAACTCTTCAGTGCTAGATTACGGCCAGTCCGAACTACTGGCAGCTGTAATGCGTACTAGCGGAGATAAGAGGATAAACACCTGGTAAATTCACGTCCTCCTTTCCACATTGGCAGAGTTTTGAAATTCTTCCTTCCGGGGCGATAGATGATGCCTGTCTCCACCTCCCTGTAAGAATGAATTTCTTAATGAGGAACACTAAGACACTAATGAAAAACTTAAATTTAAAAATTAACCAAGTCCTTTTGTGTGTGTGCTGAGGTAGGGCTGTCACAGAACATTTATTCGTAAGTAATCAATACAGCTCATGTTAGCTCAGAAAAAAAAAAAAAAAAGGAGTCATTAGAAGGAAAGAGAAGAAAAAAAGACCAGATTGCTAAACCTGAAAAATCATAACATTCGTTTTAGTCAAGGGTGACCATGTGCTGGATGAATAGATTTTTAGCTTCGAGTGATTTAGGGGAAATTGTGATCACTCTCCTTCCCAAAACATTGTTCTCCACCTACTTGTTTATTCCTAAATTTCTTTAACAACGTATACATTCTTACAGGTAGAATCCATTAGATAAAGGTCTCAAAATGCAAGTATGAGTGCTAAGTCAATGTATACTAACATGTAAATGTCATACACAATCCTTGAGAGCAGGGGGAGAGTACCTGCTCTTCTTGAGGATAGGAGAGAGTACCTGGGGTCTGAAGAGAGAGGGCAGGAGATAGCAGGAAAGGTACACGTAGTCACCTATTGCTGGTATGACAAATTCACACAAACTTAG
This sequence comes from Stenella coeruleoalba, assembly GCF_951394435.1. NCBI lineage: Eukaryota > Metazoa > Chordata > Mammalia > Artiodactyla > Delphinidae > Stenella > Stenella coeruleoalba. The sequence goes on from NC_137147.1 coordinate 164,350,861, forward strand.
TGGCTTAAAACACAAATTTATTATCTAGAAGTTCTATGGGCTAAAATCAAGGGGTTGGCTCCAGGGAAGAGTCCATTTCCTTGCCTTTTCCAGCTTCTAGAGGCCACCCACATTCCTTGGCTCGCGGCCCTTTTCCTCCCTCTTCAAAGCCAGCAACAGCTGGTTGAGTCCTTCTTATGCTGCCATCTCTCTGATTCTTTCTCATACCTCTCTCTTCCACTTATATGAACCCTTGTGATTACAGTGGGTCCACCTTGAGAATCCAGGATAATCTCCCCATCTCAAAATCAGGTGATTAGCAACCTTATTTCCCCCTTTACCACATAACCTAACATATTCGACAGGTTATAGGGGTTAGGATGTGGACATCTTTGGAGGGGCCATTATTCTGCCAGCACACAGTGAAGGATTCCAAAAGAAGCTTGAGCTCCTGAGACAAATCACCTGCTTCTCAGGGTCATCCCTTGTAAAGAATTCAAGCATTTGATTGGAAATGCCAGTAACTGATTTTTCAGTTTCTCATATTTATACTTCAAGATTATAGTAAAATCTAAAATGGTTACCAGGGATAGAGAAGAGGAGCACGGTTATATTCTCATTTTGTGTGATCAGCCACTGTAGTGTTAACAAGTGTCTTCATAATTTGCACTGAGTAGGACCTAGTCTAAATGCCAGCTTTGTTCAAATCTAATTTTCATAGATCATTTAAAGGGGAATTGTATCCACAACAATTATCCCTGTCACAGAATAGGAATTCATATCAGGCCACAAGAATCAAAGCCATGCAATTTCTTGTTTTCAAAGTATTTTTTACTATTTTCCCTATACTACCAATATTTCACTCCTAATGTGTTTGTTTTACTAATTTACTGCAGAATAGAATTAAAATAATTTACACAATCCCTTTCTATTCAAGCTTTAGGCTTTAAGACTGACACATACAGTGTGCCAATTTAAATATTTGAGAATGGTAAAACAAGTCCATGTAATAGGTACTTGACTTTTTTTTTTTTTTTTTTTTTTTTTTTTGCGGTACGCGGGCCTCTCACTGCTGTGGCCTCTCCCGTTGCGGAGCGCAGGCTCAGCGGCCATGGCTCACGTGCTCAGCTGCTCCGCAGCATGTGGGATCTTCCCGGACCGGGGCACGAACCTGCGTCCCCTGCATCGGCAAGCAGACTCTCAACCACTGCGCCACCAGGGAAGCCCAGGTACTTGACTTTTGATTCTCTAATTTGCTGTTTGGCAAGAAATGTTTCACTCTACTAGAAAGTTAACAGTTCTAGGGTCCAACAGAGAAAATATCCTTTTATGTGTGGGTGTGTGTACTTTGTTTTTTGAGTTTGGTAAACTTAAACTTCCAAAGCTAATGTGCTCTGAACTCAGCAGAATATTTAGAACGACTGTTAAAGGATGAATATTATAATACAAACTCAGGCCACAGAATTCTTTAAAACTATGAGATTATTTATAGCCATTAGACTATCCTGTCTCATTTTAAAAATAATAAATATATAATGAAAATCTACTTTCAAATATTTTTGATACTTTGTTCATCTTGGATTTTTGCATTAAATTGTATTTTTTAAATATTATATTCAAATGTTATTTATTTTGATTACTGAGTTTTTTGTGCCATCATAAATTCTGTGCCCAAGATGGGTGGCTCGCTCCTATCACAGTATCCCAGTCTTGATCTACAGCTCATATTCAAATCTTATCAATTTTCCCAACATTAGTCTCAATAGCGGTCTTCTCCCATCCATGATCCCATATGGATTCATGCATTGCACTTCTCTGTTTATGTCTCCTTATTCTGGAGCTGTTCCTCAACCTTTTCTTTCTTTCTTTTTTTTAAAATTAATTTTATTTATTTATTTTTGGCTGTGTTGGGTCTTCATTGCTGCGTGAGGGCTTTCTCTAGTTGTGGCTAGTGGGGGCTACTCTTCGTCGCGGTGCGCGGGCTTCTCACTGCGGTGGCTTCTCACTGTGGTGGCTTCTCGTTGGGGAGCACAGGCTCTAGAAGTGTGGGCTCAGTATTGTGGCTTACTTGCTCTAGAGCGCAGGCTCAGTAGTTGCGGCCCATGGGCTTAGTTGCTCCACAGCATGTGGGATCTTCCCGGACCAGGGCTCAAACCCATGTCCCCTGCATTGGCAGGCGGATTTTTAACCACTGCACCACCAGGGAAGTCCCCAACGTTTTCTTTCTTAACCTTGATATTTTGAAGGGAATAGGCTAGTTATTTTGTAAAAGATCAATTAAAAAAAAAAACTATGGAGACAGACTTCATTCAAGGAGAACAGTCAACAGTGATTACATTATGGCTTAAATAGGCTTCATGGTACTATTATTTCTACTATTTTTATCATGGAAAAATATTTTTCCTTCTAAACAGTTAATTTTTCATCAAACTTTTAGAATGTAGTCCATCTATAAATTCGATATAATGTTCAAATTCAGAGATTAATGAATTGGTAATAAAATGTCCTGAACTAACTCTTGATGCGTGAAAATCAAGATAGGATGGATTTTTCATGCTCTCAGTTCCTGGACGAGCCACTGCAGGCCCTTTGCACATGCCCGTGCCGTTCCTCTGACTGTAATGCTTTTCCCTTTCTTTTGCCTAGTTAATTTCTATTCATCCTTCAGGGCTTAGCTCATTATATCTTCTTCAGTGAAGCTTCCCTTTACTTGGCACACTGGATTCAGCCCCTTTAACCATTTATATGCTTTCATTTTACTTAGACTTCTCTTTGGTAGCACTTATAATTTTAATTAAGTAATTATGTCAGCGTGTACTTAAAGCCTATCTCCCCTGCCAGAATATAAACTCCATGATGACATCTGTCTTATTCAACACTGTTTCCCTAATAACTTCTGAATTATTCCTCAGACTCAAAAACAGGAAGAAATGATATTATGGGTGATGCATTAAGTAACTCCCAACACAGTTGCATATTAGCCTCTTAAATACCTGTTTGTTTGCTTTTCTTCTACTTATTCAGTTGAGGGCCATGTGCTAGCGATGGTTAATAACTGTTTTCTAAAAAGATGAGGACTAAGATCCTTTTATCCAATGAACAGGAAAAAATGTTAAAAAAGCACTTGAAGTGAGAGATTAGCCAGTGTGTCTCTGTAAAACACAAGGGAAATGATATCCATATTATTTTGTATTTAAAATGCCTTATTTTTATGCATGCTCCATCAATAATAAGTACTTTAACTAGAATTTACCAAGTTCTTGCTCTTCATAAATTGACAGCCTCTTATTTTGTAGGTTATAGTGCCATCATGTGGATACTTCATTTTCCTAAAATAAAATGTAACATTTTTGTAACAGAGACTAGAAAACTATGATTGGGAAACACAGCCATTCCCACACCCAGGCAAAACAACTTATAATTCAGTACTGGTTCCTAAGACCAGCTGTGTATAGATTCACTTGGGGACTTCTGAATCTGAGTTGTAAGCGTACAGAATTTGGAAGCATTCATTTAAATGGTAAAAGAAGCCTTACAAGATGTGGCACAATAAAAAGAAACGAAATTGAGCTATTTGTAATGAGGTGGATAGACCTAGAGTCTGTCATACAGAGTGAAGTAAGTCAGAAAGAAAAAGACAAATACCGTATGCTAACACATATATATGGAATTTAAGAAAAAAAATGTTATGAAGAACCTAGGGGTAAGACAGGAATAGACACAGACCTACTGGAGAACGGACTTGAGGATGTGGGGAGGGTGAAGGGTGAGCTGTGACAGGGCGAGAGAGAGGCATGGACATATATACACTACCAAACGTAAGGTAGATAGCTAGTGGGAAGCAGCCGCATGGCACAGGGATATGGGCTGGGTGCTTTGTGACCGCCTGGAGGGGTGGGATAGGGAGGGTGGGAGGGAGGGAGATGCAAGAGGGAAGAGATATGGGAACATATGTATATGTATAACTGATTCACTTTGTTATAAAGCAGAAACTAACACACCATTGTAAAGCAATTATACCCCAATAAAGATGTTAAAAAAAAAAAAGATGTGGCACATATATACGATGGAATATTAGCCATAAAAAGAAACGAAATTGAGTTATTTGTAGTGAGGTGGATGGACCTAGAGTCTTTCATACAGAGTGAAGTAAGTTAGAGAAAAACAAATACCGTATGCTAACACATATATATAGAATCTAAAAAAAAAAAAATGGTTCTGATGAACCTAGGGGCAGTACAGGGATAAAGATGGAGACGTAGAGAATGGACTTGAGGACATGGGGAGGGGGAAGGGTAAGCTGGGACAAAGTGAGGGAGTAACACTGACATATACACACTAGCAAATGTAAAATAGATAGCTAGTGGGAAGCAGCTGCATAGCACAGGGAGATCAGCTCGGTGCTTTGTGACCACCTAGAGGGGTGGGATAGGAAGGGTGGGAGGGAGACGCAAGAGGGAGGGGATATTGGGATATACGTATGCATATAGCTGATTCACTTTGTTATACAGCAGAAACTAACACAACGTTGTAAAGCAATTATACTCCAATAAAGATGTTTAAAAAAAAAAAGAAAGAAAGAAAGAAAAAAGAAACCTTACAAATACAATAGCTGAAGATTCATGCAGTTCCTATGGATGGTCAGGTTTTTTTTTTCTTAACTTACGTTTATTGGTTTATTGTAAAGGATACAGGTGAATAGCTAGACAAAGCTAGATGAAGAGGTACATAGGTCTGGAAGTGTCCCAAGTGCAAGAGCTTCTGTCCCTTGGAGTTGGGGTGTGCCATGCCCCCAGCACGTGGATGTGTTCACCAACCTGGAAGCTCTCAGAATCCCGTAGTTTAGAGATTTTAAGGAGGCTGCATCATGCAGGTAAACACCAGCTCCCTTTCCTCCCTGGAAGCTGAAAGTTCCAAGCTTCAAATCATGGCTTGGTCTTTTGGGTGACCAGACCCCAGACCAGAAGCTATCCAGGAGGCCACCAACAGTTACTTCATTAGAACAAAAGATGCTTCTACTTTTTATGGCTGAGTAATATTCCATTGTATTGGGTTGGTCAAAAAGTTCGTTCATGTTTTTCTGTACCACCTTACTGAAAAACCCGAATGAACTTTTGGCCAGCCTAGTATATATGTACCACATCTTCTTTATCCATTCCTCTGTTGATGGACATTTAGGTTGCTTCCATGTCCTAGCTATTGACATATATACACTATTGATACTATGTATAAAATAGATAACTAATGAGAACCTACTCTATAGCACAGGGAACTACTCAGTGCTCTGTGGTGACCTAAATGGGAAGGAAATCCAAAAAAGAGGGGATATATGTATATGTACAGCTGACTCACTTTGCTGTACAGCAGAAACTAACACAACATTGTAAAGCAACTATACTCTGATGAAAATTAATTTAAAAAAAAAGATGCTTCTATCACTCAGGAAATTCCAAGGGACTTAGGAACTCTGTGTCAGGAACCAGGGGCAGTGACCATATACATATTTCTTATTACGTTACAATTAGCCATTCTATAGGTGCACTGAGGTATCTCACTGTCATTTTTTTTTGCATTTCCCCAGTGACTAAGGATGTTAAGTTGAGTAATGTTTCATGTGTTCATTTTCCCTCTCTATATCTTTGGTGAAGTGTCTTTGCTCATTTTTTAACTGGTTTTTAAATTTTCTTACTACTGACCTTTGAGAATTATTTACACATTCTGGATGAAAGTCCTTATTATATGTGTGTTTTGTAAGTACTTCCTCCCTGTCTCAGCTTGTATCTTTATTATCCTAATAATGGATTTCGAAGAGAAGTTTTTAACTTTGATGAAATCCAGTCTATTAATTTGTTATTTTATGGATCAAGCCTTCAGTGTCATACCTAAGAAATCTTTGCCTAAAGAACAAAGATTTTTCTTGTATGTTTTCTTCTGGAAGAATAATAATTTCAGGTTTTACTGACCAGGTTTTTAAAATTTCCTTTATTTATGGTTAGGAGGCTGTGAAAAAGAAATCATGGGCCAAAGTCTTTTTGCCATGTTCTGAAAAGGCAATATCCAAAAGTAATACTCTTTACATTAATACCCATTTTAATATAAAGAGTAAACAATCATCTCAAACTTGCCCAGGAGAGCAATAAAGTCTAAGGAAAAGCCTTCTTTATCTCAGCACATGGCAAACTCATTGCTTAGGCCAAAAATCTGATTATAATCCCTGAGGTTTTTCTTTCTCTCACTTAGAAGTGGCAAACCCATTCATGCTACCTCTAAAATAATTCCCTAATCCATCCACTTCTCACTATCTTCTATGCTAAAAACCCTAACCCAAGACACTAGCATCTCTTGCTGTGACATTGCGATAATATCCTAACTGGTGTCTCTGTTTCCATTCTTGCCCCCTGTTACGGACTGAATTGTGTCTCCCTACTCAAATTCATATGTCGATGTCCCAACCCCCATTACCTCTGAATGTAATCATGTTTGCAGATAAGGTCTTTAAAGAGTTGATTAAATTAAAATGAGGCCCTTAGCATGGGGACCTAATCCTATATGACTGGTATTCTCATAAGAAGAGGGAGAGATCCCAGGAGTGTGTGCACAGAGGGGTGAATGTGTGAAGAGACAGGAAGCCATCTGCAAGCCAAGGAGAGGGGCCTGGAACAGATGCTCCCTTTATGGCCCTCAGAGGAAACCAACCCACCGGCTCCTTGATCTTGGATTTCCGGCCTCCAAAACTGAGAAAACCAATTTCTGTTGTTTAAGGCAACCCAGTTCATTGTATTTTTGTTGAGGCAGCCCTAGAAATCCAATATACCCTTCTACAGCCTAGTGAATTTTCAAAATATGGTAAACCAAATCATATTGTTACCCATGCTTAAAAGCCTCCAAAGATTTCCCAATGTGGTTAAAATGAAATCTAAACTTCTGACCGTAGCGTACAAGGTCCTACAAGACCTGGTCTTTGTCTTCCTTTTCAATTTCATGCTGTAATACTCTCCTCTTTGCTTGCTATGCTCTGATCATACTGGCTGTCTTTCTAGTCCACAAACACACCAAACTCATCTCTTCTTCAGGCTTTTTTCATGTGCTGTTTCCTCTGCCTGGAAATCTTGTTCTGTAGATCATTGTGTGACTGGCACCTTCTCTGTTCAGAGAGGCCTTTGCTAATTGTCTTAGCTAACACATTACTCCCATCACTTTATTCCATTACTGTGTTTAATTTTCTTTATTAACTGCTAGATTTCAATGATCTGTTTCATTTGTTCATCTGGTTATTATCTGCCTCTCCTCACTAGAATGTAAGTTCACTGAGGCCAGGACCCTACGAATGCTGTGCCTGGCACCTAGGACATTACATGACACATAGTAGGTATGCAATAACAACACAGTGAATCAGTGAATGAAAGAAGGATGTGTAAATACGTGTATAATTCAGCCTGGTTGAAGTGTTTAGGTTTTTTTTAAAAAAAATAATTCAATAAATATTGACCACCTTTGTGACAACTGACAAGTTCTAAGGAGACTCAGGCAGTCCTATGGAGAGGACACACGGACCACATGGAAACAAGGCCTCCTCCCAGCAGTCATGGAGGGACTGAGGCCTTCTGCCAACAGCAACACGGGTGAGCCCAGAAGCAGATCTTCCAGCCAGTCAGCCCTTCAGTGATTGGAGCCCAGGCCAGTATCTTGACTGAAATCTCGTGAGAAACCCCAAGCAAGAACCATTCGGCCAAACCCCTCTGAAATGCCTGACCCACAGAACCTGGGAGAAAATAAATATTTATTCTTTTAAGCCAGTGAGTTTGGGGATAATTTGTTGCACAGCAACAGATAACTGATAAATTCACAAACCTGGAATCTAGGATTCGTCCTTGATAACTTTCTCCTCCTTCAATTCCAATGTCAAAGCCATCTACCCATCTCCCAAATCTTCCATTTCTCCCTGTCTTCCCCTCCACTATCCTAGTCAGTTCTCTCTTAGGCAAGTGCAATAATTTTTAAACTGTTTAGACTGCATCCATTTTGGCCTCCCTTTAGTTCTCCATACGGAGGCTAAAGTGTTCTCTTCCAAACACACAAATCTCATGAACTCCTCATTTCCCTCTAAATACTTACAATGACCTATGATAAGTGCTAAATTCAAGGTAATCTCAGAGATTACAGTACACAGAAAGGAGCAACAGGGCTTCCCTGGTGGCGCGGTGGTTGAGAGTCCGCCTGCCGATGCAGGGGACACGCGTTTGTGCCCCGGTCCGGGAGGATCCCACATGCCGCGGAGCGGCTGGGCCCGTGAGCCATGGCCGCTGAGCCTGCGCGTCCGGAGCCTGTGCTCCGCAACGGGAGGGGCCACAACGGTGAGAGGCCCGCGTACCGCAAAAAAAAAAAAGAGCAACAAACTTATTGCGAGTAGGAATCAGGTCTCCTACTTTTTTATTAATAATTTTTCAATAGATAATATATGAACATGGTACATAATTTTGATGACACCAGAGGGCATACCATGAAAGGTACAACTCTCTCCTGTCTCTATGCCCCCAGTTCTCTCCAGAGGCTACACTTATGTAGTTTTTGAATATATCTTTCTAGATGTACTTTATAAATATCTATTGACAATTATGGGAAGTGCTTGAAGTAACCTACCCTTGTCTCTAAAATCTTGACCTTCAGCCTGCTTTCAAACCCATTTCTTATAAATTCCTTTTCAGGTCATAACCACTCTGCTTTCAAAACCATGTAAAGGCAATGCAGATATATTTTATCCTTTTTCTTTATTGCCAGAAGGAGTTATAATGATAAGAGCAAACCCACACATTTTGATTTAGCCTCCAGCCCTCTAACCCTTTAATTCTTTGTTTCAATAATTGTTGAGGATATATTTTTTTCTCATCTTTCATAACTCTCTACATATAAAATACATTGTCTCATGCCAACATCTCATTTTGCATGTGAAATTTTTTTTCTTACACTGTTTGTTGTTGTTTTTAATTTAAGGAGGCTGCTTCTTTCAGGATCCAGGTTCATGGCTTTTCATAAAGCTTGTGACTAACATTAGTTGTACTCCCTTTATTGGATATAATTATTTAATTTTTTTGTAACCTAAATCCAGGCCATCACATTTAACCCTTGTTAAACGTCATGCTGTTTGTTTCATTTCTGGAACCTGAATATATCTTTAAGAATCTTGATTCTGCAATGACCTACAAATTGAATTAATTTGACATTGATTTATTGAGTGCCTAGTATTTGCACATTACTATGCTTTCCTAAAATTTCACCTATCTTTAGCACAACTAAGAATTAGAAAAGAAGGCCAGCGATCCCTTCTTCCCCACCACACCAAGGTTCTAGGCAACCGAGAAAAATGAGGAGTCAAAAAGACTGAGAAAGCAAAAAGGTCAGGAAAGAAAAGAGAAGGAGGCCAGAAAGTCAAGAGGCTAAGCTCAATGGGAAAAGTAGAGAAATGTCTTGCACCACCTTCTGGGCTGTGTGTGTTTCATAAATGTGTATGTATGTTTGTGTCATAGTAACATTGTTTTTGTACAGCTAATAGACTGTATTTAAGCTCTTCCAGATGTCAGAGACAGAAATGATTTACCATAACGTTAATGAATCTTGAACTTCCTTTCCAAGGCCCTCTGTGGGGCTCTAACGTGTTTTTAATTTGTAATTTTATATTCTTTTTCTTAAAGATGACCCTTCCAATCCCAGATCTGGTGAGGTTACATTTTACCGTGAAGTTTTAGAATAAATAGAGGGGGAAGGATGAATGGGGTACAGAATATGAGGTCAATGTTAGTTCAGACAGGCTGAATGAAAATGTTTTGAGTCAAGTAGATTTTTTGTGGGACTACCCGGAAGTCTCATTGGTTTCTGGCTTTGATCATTTGCAAAAATCCAACAGATTAGACACTGAATGAAAAAATATCAAGAGAGCTTTGCATACTGATTAGAGAGCTTTTCATACTGATTTTACAACTAGTTCTTTCCCTTAATAGCATTATTCACTTTAGGTTTTATGGAATTTCAACAATTTGGACTGGAAATAATGTTGAATGTCACCTAGTTCAAGTTTCTTATTTTATTACTGAGGCACAGACATTTAAATGACTTGTGTGATGTTACAGCTACAAAACAGATCTCCTGTTTCTTGTGCTCTGTTATGTCTACTCCCTCTAATTAGAAACTATTCCCTTTGGTGTGCTAAAATGAGAGCAATAAGCTGAACACTAGCTGTGCTACTACCGATGTCAAAAGCAGCTGCTCTATTCAACATCCATTTACGATAAAAACTCTCCAGAAATTGGGCATAGAGGGAACTTACCTCATCATAATAAAGGCCATATATGACAAACCCACAGCTAACATCATACTCAACTGTGAAAAGCTGAAAGCATTTCCTCTAAGATCAGGAACAAGACGAGGATGTCCACTCTCACCACTTTTATTCAACATAGTTTTGGAAGTCCCAGCCACGGCAATCAGAGAAGAAAAAGAAATAAAAGGACTCCAAATTGGAAAAGAAGAAGAAAAACTGTGACTGTTTGCAGATGACATGACACTATACATAGAAAATGCTAAAGACACTACCAATTGTCAATTGGGGGAGACAGACATTAAATAAACAATCATGCAAATAATTACTTGATTATACTTGTGATAAGGGTTATAAAGAAAAGTACAAAAATTATAAGGACGTGAAACAGGAACCCGATCATGTCTAAGGAGCAGGTTGGCTCTTCTGAACAAGAAACTTTTAAGCTAAATCTTGAAGGATGGTAGAAGTTATCTTAGAGAAGAGTCAGTACAGAATTGTTCTGGGCAAGGGATGATTGTGGAAAGGCTCTACATTATGAAGGAGTTTGGCATCTGAGGAAGTACAAGAGCACCAATGTGGCTGGAGCATGGTACACACAGAGAGAGCAGCCAAGGCTAGAAAATGAGGCAGGCGCCAGAGCACAAAGTCTCTCTCTTCTTTTTTTTTTTTTTTTTTTTTTTTTTTGCGGTACGCGGGCCTCTCACCGTTGTGGTCTCTCCCGTTGCGGAGCACAGGATCCGGATGCGCAGGCTCAGCGGCCATGGCTCACGGGCCCAGCCGCTCCGCGGCATGTGGGATCTTCCCGGACCGGGACACGAACCCGTGTCCCCTGCATTGGCAGGCGGACTCTCAACCACTGCGCCACCAGGGAAGCTCACAAAGTCTCTTTTTAACTACTGTCTAGGAATTATAAGTTCCTCAGGTTAACTGGCTCATGCTAACCAGAGTCACATGAGGCCCATTTCCAATCAGAAAATTAATTTAACAATTGATTCCAAAGCTTACTTCCGAAATCAAGAACATTAGATTGCTAAATAAGAATACAGAATTAGACAAACGTCTGCTGTGGAAATACGTAGACCCATATGGCCCAGTAATTTCCCATTTATTCAAATCATTCATTCATGCAATTAACATTTACTGAGTGTCCCATTAGACATGTTTCTGCCTTCTTATATATTCTCTAGTGTTTTGCATAGAGTAGTTGTTCAATAGCTTTTCAATCTAGTGTTGGCAGATTTTCCCCATGGGTCTCTCACATTTCTGCTCATCTTGCAGACAGAGGCACTGACTGCTTTTGCTGCAGACGATGTTATCAAGGATGTTGTATAGCAAACAGTCCATTATAAAGCCGCTGCTTATTGAAGATTTGATATTCCTAATCTCAGGGTTCCTGAGATACAACACAAACCCACTATGCGCTCAATGATCACCTGGGCTGCTTCATGTCATCCCTGTGGCACTTGTTGGGAGGGACATGGGAAACTAGTGTGAGCATGAAGCTCATGCTTCCTGCTGTGATGATGGACATAACAAAGTCCTTTGTCTCTGACCCAGGAGTTTTTGTGTCTTCTGACAGCATCCATGAAACTGTGGCAACTTATCTGCTTCCTAGTATAAATTCTCAGATCCTTCACAGTGCCTGACATATAGTAAGGATGACCTACATGTGAATGGGTATGTTACAGTATGAAAGGGAAGGTGTTCATATAGAAGTATGAATAGCAATACTAGTTCAGCTTGATGGTAGTGGTAGGAGGTTGGGAGAATACAGTCTTGTAGGATGAATAAAACTTTCACTCCTAGAAAAGAGTAAAGATATTCCTGAGAGAGGGAATATCTTTATTCCCAAATGCAAAGAGTCATTAAAGGGCCTGATGTGTCTAGAAATAGTTAAAAGCTTAGTAACAGGATAAATTGGGTCGATAGCAGGAGATAATATTGGAAAGTATTAGCCCATTAAAAGCAGGTATTCCAAAACTATCAAATATGTTGTAATTGCACTGTTTTCTGACCTTATTTTCAAAATCAAATTTGCACTCAGGGAGGTAAACTTGCATCTCTGAGCAAACTTTGACTGTTCTGTACTAGTTTCAAATTCAGGTAGTGTTAATCTTTTCTAATAAATGAGACTGTTTAAATGTATAAATATGCTTGCTTTTTAGAAACCTTGTAAAACACATTAAATAAATAAATATTGGATTTTTTGACTTCTGTTTATGTCTCTTCTTGCATAAAGTTTATTTCTCATAATGTATATATATACTTCTAACACATTTCAAAATGTTTGAAAAATGTCTATCCTAAGATCAAGTGCTATAGCTTAAGTTGTTTTTCTTTTCAAATATCAATCGTCACCTTTATAATTTATATATTCTTTCCTAGCACAGATAGGTAAAGCCTATACATAGAATTGTGAAATGTGGAATCTGAAAGTAAACTTAGGACTCTTCCAGTCTAGTACTCTCTGTATGCTGGATTTAATTATTCTACCACTAAAAGTGAAAAATAATTTTCTTAATTATTAAAAAGCATTACACTAGGAGACATAATATTTCAATTTTCTGTTTTTCTTCCCACAAATTTTTACACAATTTGTGCTTTCTGTTTTTAAAAATGGAATTGAGGAGGCAGTTCAACACGACGGCGTAGGAAGATCCTGAACTCACCTCCTCCCACAGACACACCAAATCCCCAGCTACATATGGAACCCCTCTGAAAAAGACCTGAAAACTAGCTGAATAGCTCCTGCACAACAAAGGACAAAAGGACCACATTGAGATGGGCAGGAGAGGCACATACTCCACCCACAGTGTGGTGAACCACAATCGGGAAGGATCTCACAAGGATGGAGCTTCTCCCTAAGGAGCAAGGGGTTCACACCCCACATCAGGCACCACAGCCCTTGGGACCAGTATCAGAGAGATGAGCCACCAGAACATCTGGCTTTGAAAACCAATGGGGCTTACCTCCAGGAGGCCCAAAATGCTGTAGGGAGTTGAGACTCTGCTCCTAAAGGGTTCAAGTGCAAACTCACTCACCTTGGGACCCAGTGCAAAAGCAGTGATTTGAAAAGCACCTAGACCATATGTGAAGGAGACTCATTTGCTTATCATAAATTGTCTGTCACTGGGGAAAGGGCCTGTTGGGACTCTCTCTGGGGACAGAGGCACTGGTGAGTGCCATTTTTGCACTCTTGCTCTACCTTGCTAGTGCCAGTAATGTGCCCTACCCTGGTGCTCTACCGCGACACCTCTAAAGCTGGTGTGGTGCACGGAGTCCACCCAGGGGATGCCCCTTGAGTGACTGGCTCTGGTGGTGGTGGGAGGGGCTTGCGTTTATGGACCCCATGGGACTAAAACAATCAGAGAGACAATTCTTGGCATGCTACCACCCCCAGGGCATGGCACAGATAGCAGATAGCAGACTGAAACACACCCTCAGTCTTCCTGTGAAAAAGGCCTATTTACTTGTCCTGGAGCCTCAGCCTGATGAGCAGGTTTACCACACATCTAGAGGCTACAGAGGTGCTGTCAAAGAACAGAGGCCATCTTTGTGCTCTCCCCTGGCCTTGCTACAGCTCACCAGTACCTCCCAGAAAGAAGCTTATACATTCGTCTGGAGTCCCAGATTTTGCAACTTTGCCAAGATGACACCTCAATATCACCTTGTCTGGAGGCCAGCTGGGTTTACAATTGCAGTCCCGCAGGGCTGTATATATTTTCATACTTTAAAAGATGCTGCCAGAGGGTGACTTTCAATCAGCCTAAGGTGCAAAATAAGATTCAATCTATGCTCATGGATTGGAAGAATTAATATTGTTAAAATGTTCATACTACCCAAAGCAATCCATAGATTTAATGCAATCCCTGTCAAAATTCCAATGGCATTTTTCACAGGAACAGCACAAATAATCCTAAAATTTCTATGGAACTGACAAGGATCCCAAATAGCCAAAGCAATCTTGAGAAAGAAGAACAAAGCTGGAGGCAGCACGTGATGTGATTTCAAACTATGTTGCAAAGCTACAGGAATCAAAATGGTATGGTATTGACATAAAAACAGACACATAGATCAATGGAACAGCATAGAGAGGCCAGAAATAAACAACAAAGAAAACAAGAATATACAATGGGGAAAGGACAGCCTTTCTATAAATGGTGTTGGGGATAAACAACAAGGTCATACTGTATAGCACAGGGAACTATATTCAATATTCTGTGACAAACCATAATGGAAAAGAATATATATATACACACACACACACACATATATAAAACGGAGTCACTTTGCTGTACAGAAGAAATTAACACAACATTGTAAATCAACTATTCTTCAATAAAGTTTAAAAAAATGGGGTTGGGAAAACTGGAAGGCTACATGCAAAAGGATGAAATTAGACTACTATCTTATAGCACACACAAAAATTAACTCAAAATGGATTAAAGACTTGAATGTAAGACCTGAAACCATAGAACTCCTAGAAGAAAGCATAAGCCAGGGACTTTCCTGGTAGTCTAGTGGTTAAGACTCTGCCCTTCCAATACAGGGTGCACGGGTTCGATCCCTGGTCGGGGAACTAGGATCGCACATGCTGCAGTGCAGCCAAAAATAAAGAAAGAAAGAAGAAAGTATAAGCTGTAAGCTCCTTGACATCCACCTTGGCAATGTTTTTTTTGAATCCGACTTCAACAGCAAGGGCAACAAAAGCAAAAATAAACAAGTGGGACTTCATCAAACAAAAAAGCTCCTGCACAGCAAAGGAAAAGGCAACCTACTGAATGGAAAAAGATATTCGCAAATCACCTATCTGATAAGGGGTTAATATCCAAAAAATATAAACAATTCATACAACTCAATAAGAAAAAAAAAATCCAATTTAAAATGGGCAGAGAATCTGAATAGACATTTTTCCAAAGAAGAGACACAGATACAGCACATAAAAGAGATACAGATACAGCACATAAAAGGATGCTCAACATCACTACTCATCAGAGAAATAAAAGACCAAACCACAAAGAGATATCCCCTCACACCTGCTGTCACGGCTAGTATCAAAAAAACAAGAAATAACAAGTGTTGGTAAAGATGTGAAGAAAAGGGAATGCTCGTGCACTGTCGGTGGGAATGTGAAATGGTACAGCCACTGTAGAAAACAGTATGGAGTTTCCTAAAAAAATTAAAAATAAAACCAGCATATGATCCAGTAATTCCACTTCTGGGTATGAATCTGAAGAAAATGAAAGCTCTAATTCAAAAAGATGTATGCACACCTATGCTCATTGCAGCATTATTTACAATAGCCAAGATACGGTAACAACCTAAGTGTCCATCAATGGATGAATGGATAAAGAAGATGTGGATATATACACAATGGGATCTAATTCAGCAATAAAAAAGAATGAAATTTTGCCATTTGTGACAACAGTGATGGACCTTGAGGGTAATATGCTAGGTGAAATAAATCAAATGGAGAATGACAAAAACTGAATGACTTCACTTACATGTGGAATCTAAAAACAAAACAAATGAACAAACAAAACAAAACTCATAGATACAGGGAAGAGATTGGTGGTTGCCATAGAGGAGGGTGGTGAGTGTGGGCAAAAAGAAGGAGGTCAAGAGGTACAAACTTCCAGTTATAAAATAAATAAGTCATGGGGATATAATATACAGCATGGTGGCTATAGTCAATAATATTGTATTGCATATTTGAATGTTGCCAAGAGAAAAAAATTTGTAACTTTGTGTGGTGACAGATGGTAACTACACTTATTGTGGTGATCATTTCACAGTGTATACAAATATCAAATCATTATGTTGTACACCTGAGACTAATATAATGTTATATGTCAATTACAACTCAATACAAAAATAAACATATTAGCACTAAATTAGGACTTTCCCATGACTTAATTAGAAGATAGTAAGATAATTGAATAGAGAATAACATTTCCATTATATGATTCAATATCACTTAATGTCTTGTCCATGTGCTTTTAAACTTACTTAGCATACAACTCATGGTATATATTCTACACGTTTCTGAAAAAACTGGGACCCACCGATGACCAATGATGAAGAGGTTCAGTGGGAGAGATGAGGGTAGATAGATACTCACAATACACTTGCACACTTGGGACACTTGTTTCTATACTTTTTGCCATCTGGGCCATGGAACGTGTGAGTATCCTACTCCTCACTTGGTTCTGAAATTCACTGTACAGTTTATGGAAATTGAAGAAAATATTTTTAGAGTGGGTTTCTACCCTTCCTGCACCTTTGCTTATGATGAAGAACAAGTGAGGAATAAATAATGCAGAGTAAGAAGAAAAAAGTGATTACATGTAGCAGTAAATCAATAAGTATTTATAAATTTCCATAATGGACTCAGAATTGTCCTGGCACTATGGTGGGTCTGTAAATATCCATCATCATTCTCCTGAGGGTGCTTGTAATCTAGTTGCAGAAGAAAGCTGACAAAATTGGTAGAGACCAATAGAAATGTTTGTGTTGCATTGCACATCACAATCTATAAAAGCTATGAAAGATCAAAGGTGAGGAGATTCAATAGATCTAGAAGGGGAGGCTTCTGGAGGAACTGAGAATGTTGCCGAGTCTTCATGGGAAAGAAGGAAATCCTGCCATTTGTGATGACTTGGATGAAACTTGAGGGCATTATGCTAAGTGAAATAAGTGAGACAGAGAAAGAAATACTGTGTGATCTCCACTTATATGTGGAATCTAAAATGTCTGAACTCATAGAAACAGAGAGTAGAATGGTGGTTACCAGCGGCTGGGGGAAGGGGAAATGGGGAAATGTTGGTCAAAGGGTACAAACTTCCAGTTATAAGATGAATATGTTCTGGGGGTTTAATGTACAGCGTGGTGATTATAGTTAACAATACTGCCTATATACTTGAAAGCTGCTAAGACAGTAGATCTTAAATATTCCCACTACAAAAAGGAAATGTTAATTATGAGGTGATGGACATGTTAGCTAAGCTATGGTGATAATCATTTCACAATATGTAAGTGTATCAAATTAACACATTGTACACCTTAAACTCTTACAAGGTTATGTGTCAGTTATATCTCAATAAAGCTGAAAAATGTAATATAAGAAAAATATGCCAAATTTTTTAAAAAAATAGAATCTACATAAGATAGCATCTGAATTAGGATAAAACTACATATCAACTGTTAAAATTGTAAAAAGTAATCATTTTATGATATTCCTGTAGGAATATCTTGACTTCCAGGTACTGTATCTCTTACACAAGTTTAACTTCTCCAACTCCTGACTTTCATGGATGAGGAACACGAGACTTCCTTGAAGGTTATGAGAGCTGCTCAGATGGAAGACTGAAAACTGTGTTCTGAATACATTCCCTGCTTCCCACTACCCAAAAGTCCTCTTCTCCCATTTCCTCTTTCTCCTTCTTCTCACTACCAGGTACCCATCCACAGATAGGCATTGTCCTTCTCTCCTGTTCTTTTCTGGGGTAGATTGGTCAGAAATGACTGGGTAAACTGGAGGAAAACTTAAATGAGAAAGAACTTGGACAAGAGCCCATGGTGACGTGGAAAGAAGCAGAGTGATATAAAGGAGTAATATGAGAGAGCTTGTCGGGGTGATGGAGCTCTTCTGAATCCTAATGGTGGGGCTGGCTACACTGTTCTGAAAGTTGTTAAAACTGATAGAAATGTACATCTCTCCCCCAATCAATTTTACTGCATGATAACTTAAAATAAAAATAAATAAAAAAGTGCAAGGAGGTCAGATAACTTAAAATAAAAATAAATAAAAAAGTGCAAGGAGGTCAGACTTCTCATCTTTCCTATCTTCTTCAACAGTCATAAGGGAAATGTGATGAGGATCTAGTCTACAAAGTGGCTACCTGTTAGAAATATTCAATAGTATAGGTAAAAAGACCCACCACACTTACACATGGGCTGATTTCTAAGACTACATACATATTGTATGAATATGTGAATGTTTCACTTTTTCTCTTTTTTTTTTTTACCAGCAAAATACATCTTTTTGGAAGCAAGAGGTTGCTAACTTTTTTTTTAGGTACGTGTGATATGTGAATATTTTTATTAAATGATAAACCATTGTGCAATTTTCAGTATATTATTAGTCTTATTGGCTGACCTGTAGGGATCTAGATAAGCAAACCATAAGGTTAAAAGGGTCAATGTGTTTTTTTTCTTACTGGACTCATATTCTATTTACTGGCTCTTAACCTTGCCATACCTAAATATGCTATCTTAGAAATCCCGTTGCATAATCTTGCATTGTTCCTGTCTCCAACATGGGTGCTCAGCAGACTAAGCACTTAGGACCCATTGGGCACAAGTTAACTCTATTGATTGACCTCCTTCCTTTGCCCAGAGATTGTGACTTTACCAGTTACCCTTTCACTAAATTAGCTTCCTTCTAGACTTGCCACATTTGAATTGCTCTGCGCTCTTTACCCGTTTCTCCTAGAATGAGATGGTCCACATTTCTTATTTTTATTAAGTTACAAGTTTTCCCATCTTCTCTGTTATCACACCTATTTGGGTGGATCATGACTCATGTTCTACTCTAGTGACACATTTTTTTTGTATTTAATTAAAATTTTATTAATTAGATTTTTTAACATCTTTATTGGAGTATAATTGCTTTACAATTGTGTGATAGTTTCTGCTTTATAACTAAGTGAATCAGCTATACATATACATATATCCCCATATCTCTTCCCTCTTGCGTCTCCCTCCCACCCTCCCTATCTCACCCCTCTAGGTGGTCACAAAGCACCGAGCTGATCTCCCTGTGCCATGCGGCTGCTTCCCACTAGCTATCTATTTTACATTTGGTAGTATATGTAAGTTCATGCCACTCTCTTACTTTGTCCCAGCTTACCCTTCCCCCTCCCCATGTCTTCAAGTCCATTCTCTACGTCTGTATCTTTATTCCTGTCCTGCCCCTAGGTTTTTCAGAACCTTTTTTTTTTTTTTTTTTAGATTCCATATATATGTGTTAGCATATGGTATTTGTTTTCCTCTTTCTGACTTACTTCACTCTGTATGACAGACTCTAGGTCCATCCACCTCACTACAAATAACTCAATTTTGTTTCTTTTTATGATGGAGTAATATTCCATTGTATATATGTGCCACATCTTCTTTATCCATTCAGATAGTGAACTTTATGGGTATTTTTTTAAAAATTTTATTGAAGTATAGTTGATTTACAATGTTATGGGGTGTTTCTTTGAAATGAGCTCTCTTTCGACACAGCTTTGATCTTCTTAACTTTCCTGTCTGAATGTGACTGCAAAGAAATATAAAGGATTCATAGGTAATTTTTTTTTTTTAATTTAAAAGAGGAGGACTTCCCTGAGGGCGCAGTAGTTCAGAATCCGCCTGCCAAAGAAGGGGACATGGGTTCGAGCCCTAGTCCGGGGAGATCCCACAGGCCACGAAGCAGCTAAGCCTGTGCGCCACAACTACTGAGCCTGAGTGCCCTAGAGCCCGTGCTCCCCGACAAGAGAAGCCACCGCAATGCGACGCCCGCGCACTGCAAGGAAGAGTAGCCCCAGCTCACTGCAACTAGAGAAAGCCCGTGCAGAGCAACGAAGACCCAATGCAGTGAAAAATAAATAAATAAATAAATAAATAAATTTATATAAAATAAATAAATAAAAGAGGATACTTTTCCTTTTCTTTTTAAATAGCTTTCAACCAGAATTGTCTAGGAGAGGCATAGATGTAAACTTTGCATCTGGTTCCACCTTCCCACATGGAAAACTCTCATGGGTTCTCAGCTTTTCTGATTAGAGACCCTGGACTTTTTCTTTTTTTAAGTGTACAGTTAAATGACGTTTTTTAAAATTAACAGACTTTATTTTTTAGAATAGTTTTAGATTTACACAGAAATTGAGCAGGTAATAGAGTTCCCACATCCCCTCTCCCTTCACCCCCATTTTTCCCTATTAACATCTTACATTGAGAGGGCACATTTGTCACAATTAATGAATGTATTTTGATACATTATTATATATCCATATAATCCATATGTTTCAAATTTCCTTAGTTTTTACCTGATGTCCTTTTTCTTCTTCTTTTTTTTTTTTTTGGCTGCACCGCGTGGCATGTTGGATCCTAGTTCCCAGACCAGGGATCGAACCCGCGTCCTCTGCACTGAAAGTGCAGAGTCTTAACCACTGGACTGACAGGGAAGTCCCCCTAATGTCCTTTTTCTGTTCCAGGATCCTCTGCAGAAACCCCATATTACATTCAGCAGTCATGTTTCCTCTTGGCTGTGACAGTTTCTCAGACTTATCTTGTTTTTGCTTGTTTGTTTTTCTGTTTGTCTTTTTCTTTCAGATTTATTGAGATAGGACTTATCTTGTTTTTGATGACCTTGACAGTTTTGAGGTGTGCTGGTCAGGTATTTTGCAGAATGCCCCTCTATTGGAATTCTTCTCATGATTAGACTGGAATTTTAAGTTTGGGGGAGGAAGATCACAGTGTAAAGTGCCAGTCTCCTCACGTCACATCAAGGGGACATACTATCAGCAGTGAGTTATCATTTTTAATGTTGACCTTGATCATCTGGCTGATGTGACGTTTGTCAGGTTTCTCCACTGTGAAGTTACTCTTTTAAATTCTCTTTTTGTACTGTGTTCTTCGGAAGGAAGTCACTTTTCCTGGTCTATACTTAAGCAGTGGGGACTTATGCTCCCCTTCCTTTAGATGATATACCTACATAATTTATTTGGAATTCTCCTGCACGAGATTGTTTCTTCCCTCTCACGAAATACTTTATTCAGTCGTTCATTACATTAGTATGGACCCATGGATATTTGCTGTATTCTGTGGGTTATAATCTTTGACTCCTTTATTTTCTTGCTCACATAGTTCTAGCTTTGGCTGATGGGAGCTCTTTCGGTCGGCTCCTGGGCCCTTTCACATACTCTTATCAGTGTGGATGTTTTTATCTTGGAGCACTTCCCTACTTTCTTACACTACACTACAAGACGTTCAGGCTCATCTTGTACATTTCCTGCCCTAGGCCTAAGTCAGATGTTTCTCCAGAGATGAACCTTGCACTTTTATAAGCACAAAACAGCTCCTTCATTAGCTATTCCAAACATAAAAACTGTTCTTCAATCTCTTTTTCTTTTTTAGTTTACTAGAAACAAAAGATGGAAAAATGTTTTAATAAATGATGTAGCCATGAAATGCAAATTTCCAGTAAAGGTTTAAGAAAAGATGATTCAGATTTGGTATGTAGATTATAAAAATGAGACAAGGGGCTTCCCTGGTGGCACAGTGGTTGAGAGTCCACCTGCCGATGCAGGGGACATGGATTCGTGCCCCGGTCCGCGAAGATCGCACATGCCGCGGAGCGGCTGGGCCCGTGAGCCATGGCCGCTGGGCCTGCGCGTCCGGAGCCTGTGCTCCACAGCGGGAGAGGCCACAGCAGTGAGAGGCCCGCGTACCACCAAAAAAAAAAAAAAAAAAAAGAGACAAATTATTTGAAATCATAAGTCCTAGAGAAACCAGGGGTCTTTGGGTTTCACGTCTATAAAGGAAGCTTAGAAGGACAGAAAATGATTCTGGTTGGGCTCCTCAAATAGTAGGTACTATTTGCAGATTATGAAATGAACTTGGAAAATTTTGAAAGAGGAAACTATGTCCACTCACATGTGGAAACTGATTAGAAATAGACATACTTTGTTTACTGAGTTATGTAATGACAGTTTAAGGTATTCTACTTAAAATGTTTTTCATTAATTTACCTCTTTAAATATTAATTTATAAGTTACTTTGCCTGTCTAAGGATTATTTAGGTGTTCTCATAAGGACCAACATCAGAAAGATTTTGAACCGAAGAGAGCTGGCTACAAAGTAGCATATCTATTGTCATATGAGCTGATTTGTGTAAACATATTTAATCATATTCATAAAAAAATCTTGAGGAATATTTATCAACCTAAACATGGTTATCTATTTCTGTAATATTGGTAGGTTTTTTTTTTTTTTTTTTACAAAAAGGCATTTATTACTTTTGAAATTGGAAAAAAATAAAGGAATTCAATAAACATTACAGAAAGCCAAAATACATTTTTAAAGTAATATATGTAGCTTTTGCTAAAAAATAAAAGAAGGAGAGGACTCAGAGATGAACTAGGGTTTGAGGTTTGGTTTGGAGGTAAAGGCCAAGTATTGCTTGAAGCAGTGTCTTGAAGGATTGGCTAGAAAGGAGACTTTTTTTTTTTTTTCTGGAATGACGAAGTAATCTCAATTTAATATTAGGGCTTTATATGCTATAACGTTTTTAGAAATGTAATTTCCCTATTACCCAGGTTGGGTAAGATATAAATTCTAGAAAGGTCTCTAGCATTTAGAATGGAGGAGTGTTACAGTGATTCATATTTGGCACTCTCTGTATTAATCCACATCTCCAGCTAGAGTTTGCAAGGAAAATGGTGAGAGCAGAGGTGCTTCATGAGTTCAGGGCAACTGTTCTCAAAATTCTGGTCCCTGGACCACTTTACACTCTTAAATATTATTGAGGAACTCAAAGAGCTATGTTTATGTGGGAGATATCTAGCACTAGTTCCCATATTAGAATTCAAAACAGAAATTAAAAACACTTAATTATTAATTTAAAAAAAACAACACATTTTAACATAAACTGCATGTCTTTATGAAAAATAATCACATTTTCCAAAATAAAAGAAATTCTTTGAGTTTTCATTCTTTTAGTGAGAAGAATGGCACTGCTTTCTGTTTTTGTGTTTCTCTTTAATATCTGGCTAAATAAAAGAGAGCTAGATTCCCTATGATTGAGGTATATGAAGAAAATAGGAGGTCTTAGGAGAAGAATTTAATAGTCTTCTTGGGTAATTGTGGATATTCTTCTCTGATACTACAGAAAATTTGACAAGTGGACATTTCTTAAAGGTTAGTTGCAATGAAAATCTGAAACGGTATCAGGTATTGTTTTGTACTCTGTTTTTTATATATGTGTAAACACAGACACACACACCCCTATCTATCCATTGGTCTGTCTTTCACTTTGAATCAATCTTTTAACCATGCATGATTTTGAAATGTCCTGCATTGGTCATTTGGAAAATATTGGTTCACTGTATCATGTACATCTTCCATATGTTGAGATATCTTATCATACAGTATCAAAAAATTACGACCATTAATAATGCTACAGTCTCATCAGAAAAGTCTTTAAGATGTCAAGCTCATGGCAGTGATAGAAGACATTTTCATGTATTGAGGTATGGTGAAAATATTCTGGCTTATAAATGATTTGGCTTGAACTTTAGACTAACTAGAACAGGCTGTCTTGGAGATTGGTTCAAGATGGTGGAGTAGAAGGACGTGCTCTCACTCCCTCTTGCGAGAACACTGGGAATCACAACTAACTGCTGAACAATCATCGACAAGAAGACACTGGAACTCACCAAAAAAGATACCCCACATCCAAAGACAAAGGAGAAGCCACAGTGAAAGGGTGGGAGGGGTGCAACCACAATAAAATCAAATCCCATAACTGCTGGGTGGGTGACTCACAAACTGGAGAACACTTATACCACAGAAGTCCACCCACTGGAGTGAAGGTTCTGAGCCCCATGTCAGACTTCCCAACCTGGGGGTCCGGCCACGGGAAGAGGAATTCCTAGAGAATCAGACATTGAAGGCTAGCGGGATTTGATTGCAGGACTTCGACAGGACTGGGGGAAACAGAGACTCCACATTTGGAGGGCACACACAAGGTAGTGTGCACATCAGGACCCAGGGGGAAGGAGCAGTGACCCCATAGGAGACTGAACCAGACCTACCTGCTAGTGTTGGAGGGTCTGCTGTGGAGGCGGGGATGGCTGTGTCTCACCGTGGGGACAAGGACACTGGCAGCAGAAGTTCTGGGAAGTACTCCTTGGTGTGAGCCCTCCCAGAGTCTGCCATTAGCCCCATGAAAGAGCTGGATAGGCCCCAGTGTTGGGTCGCCTCAGGCTAAACAACCAACAGGGAGGGAACCCAGCCCCACCCATCAGCAGTCATGCGGATTAAAGTTTTACTGAGCACTGCCCACCAGAGCAACGGCCAGCTCTACCCACCACCAGTCCCTCCCATCCGGAAACTTGCACAAGCCTCTTAGATAGCCTCATCCACCAGAGGGCAGACAGGAGAAGCAAGAAGAACAACAATCCTGCAGCCTGTGGAACAAAAACCGCATTCACAGAAAGATAGACAAGATGAAAAGGCAGAGGGCTATGTACCAGATGAAGGAACAAGATAAACCCCAGAAAAACAACTAAATGAAGTGGAGATAGTCAACCTTCCAGAAAAAGAATTCGGAATAATGATAGTGAAGATGATCCAGGACCTCAGAAAAAGAATGGATGCAAAGATCAAGAAGATGCAAGAAATGTTTAACAAAGACCTAGAAAAATTAAAGAACAAACAAACAGAGATGAACAACACAATAACTGAAATGAAAAATACACTAGAAGGAATCAATAACAGAATAACTGAGGCAGAAGAACGGATAAGTGACCTGGAAGACAGAATGGTGGAATTCACTGCCGTGGAACAGAATAAAGAAAAAAGAATGAAAGAAATGAAGACAACCTAAGAGACCTCTGGGACAACATTAAATGCAAACAACATTTGCATTATAGGGGTCCCAGAAGGAGAAGAGGGAGAGAAAGGACCCGAGAAAATATTTGAAGAGATTATAGTCAAAAACTTCCCTAACATGGGAAAGGAAATAGCCACCCAAGTCCGGGAAGCACAGAGAGTCCCATACAGGATAAACCCAAGGAGAAACATGCTGAGACACATAGTAATCAAATTGGCAAAAATTAAAGACAAAGTAAAACTATTGAAAGCAGCAAGGAAAAATTGACAAATAACATACAAGGGAACTCCCATAAGGTTAACAGCTGATTTCTTGGCAGAAACTCTACAAGCCAGAAGGGAGTGGCATGAAATATTTACAGTGATGAAAGGGAAGAACCTACAACCAAGATTACTCTACCCAGCAAGGATCTCATTCAGATTTGATGGAGAAATCAAAAGCTTTACAGACAAGCAAAAGCTAAGAGAATTCAGCACCACTAAACCAGCTCTACAACAAATGCTAAAGGAACTTCTCTAAGTGGGAAAAACAAGAGAAGAAAATGACCTACAAAAACAAATCCAAAACAATTAAGAAAAAGGTAATAGGAACATACATATCGATAATTACCTTAAACATGAATGGATTATATGCTCCAGCCAAAAGACACAGGCTGGCTAAATGGTTACAAAAACAAGACCCGTATATATGCTGTCTACAAGAGACCCACTTCAGACCTAGGGACACATACAGACTGAAAGTGAGGGGATGGAAAAAGATATTCCATGCAAATGGAAATCAAAAGAAAACTGGAGTAGCAATACTCATATCAGATAAAATAGACTTTATTTTATTTTATATTTTAAATTATTTATTTATTTATTTTTGGCTGTGTTTGGCCTTTGTTGCTGCGCGTGGGCTTTCTCTAGCTGCGGCGAGTGGGGGCTACTCTTCATTGCAGTGTGTGGGCTTCTCATTGCAGTGGATTCTCTGGTTGCAGAGCACGGGCTCTGGGTGTGTGGGCTTCAGTAGTTGTGGCACGTGGGCTCAGTAGTTGTGGCTCACAGGCTCTAGAGTGCAGGTTCAGTAGTTGTGGTGCATGGGCTTAGTTGCTCCGTGGCATGTGGGATCTTCCCACACCAGGGCTCGAACCCATGTCCCCTGCATTGGCAGGCGTATTCTTTACCACTGCACAATCAGGGAAGCCCCTAAAATAGATTTTAAAATAAAGAATGTTACAAGAGACAAGGAAGGACACTACATAATGATCAAGGAATCAATCCAAGAAGAATATATAACAATTATAAATATATATGCACCAAACATAGGAGCACCTCAATACATAAGGCAACTGCTAACAGCTCTAAAAGAGGAAATCAACAGTAACACAATAATAATGGGGGGCTTTAACACCTCACTTACACCAATGGGTAATCCAATCCAAACAGAAAATTACTAAGGAAACACAAGCTTTAAATGACACAATAGACCACATAGATTTAATTGATATTTATAGGACATTCCATTCAAAAATAGAAGATTACACTTTCTTCTCAAGTGCGCATGGAACATTCTCCAGGATAGATCACATCTTGGGTCATAAATCAAGCCTCAGGATATTTAAGAAAATTGAAATCATATTAAGCATCTTTTCTGACCACAACGCTATGAGATTAGAAATCAATCACAGGGAAAAAAAAGGTAAGAAACACAAACACATGGAGGCTAAACAATACGTTACTAAATAACCAAGAGATCATTGAAGAAATCAAAGAGGAAATCAAAAAATACCTAGAGACAAATGACAATGAAAACATGACGATCCAAAACTTATGGGATGCAGCAAAAGCAGTTCTAAGAGGGAAGTTTATATCAATACAAGTCTACATCAAGAAACAGCAAATATCTGAAATAAACAATCTAACCATACACCTAAAGGAATTAGAGAAAGAAGAACAAACAAAACCCAGTTAGCAGAAGGAAATAAATCATAAAGATCAGAGCAGAAATAAATGAAATAGAAACAAAGAAAACAATAGCAAAGATCAATAAAACTAAAAGCTTGTTCTTTGAGAAGAGAAACAAAATTGATAAACCATTAGCCAGACTCATCAAGAAGAAGAGGGAGAGGACTCAAATCAATAAGATTAGAAATGAAAAAGGAGAAGTTACAACAGACACTGCAGAAATACAAAGCATTCTAAAAGACTACTACAAGCAACTCTATGCCAATAAAATAGACTGTCTGGAAGAAATCGACAAATTCTTAGAAAGGTGTAAACTTCCAAGACTGAACCAGGAAGAAATAGAAAATATGAACAGACCAATCACAAGTAATGAAATTGAAACTGTGATAAAAATCTTCCAACAAAAGTCCAGGACCAGATGGCTTCACAGGTGAATTCTATCAAACATTTAGAGAAGAGCTAACACCCATCCTTCTCAAACTCTTCCAAAAGATTTCAGAGGAAGGAACACTCCCAAACTCATTCTATGAGGCCACCATTACCCTGATACCAAAACCAGACAAAGATACGACAAAAAAACAAAATTACAGACCAATATCATTGATGAATATAGATGCAAAAATCCTCAACAAAATACTAGGAAACAGACTCCAACAACACATTAAAAGGTTCATACACCATGATCAAGCGGAATTTATCCCAGGGATGCAAGGATTCTTCAATATACGCAAATCAATCAATGTGATACACCATATTAACAAATTGGAGAATAAAAACCATATGATCATCTCAATATATGCCGAAAAAGCTTTTGACAAAATTTAACACCCGTTTATGATAAAAACTCTCCAGAAAGTGGGCATAGAGGGAACCTACTTTAACATAATAAAGGCCATATACGACAAACCCACAGCGAACATCATTCTCAATGGTGAAAAACTGAAAGCATTTCCTCTAAGATCAGGAAAAGGACAAGAATGTCCACTCTCACCATTATTATTCAACATAGTTTTGGAAGTCATAGCCACAGCAGTCAGAGAAGAAAAAGAAGTAAAAGGAATCTAAATGAGAAAAGAAGAAGTAAAATTGTCACTGTTTGCAGATGACATGATACTATACATAGAGAATCCTAAAGATGCCACCAGAAAACTACTAGAGCTAAACATTGAATTTGGTAAAGTTGCAGGATACAAAATTAATGCACAGAAATCTCTTGCATTCCTATACACTAACAATGAAAGATCAGAAACAGAAATTAAGGAAACAATCCCATTTACCATTGCAAGAAAAAGAATAAAATACTTAGGAATAAACCTACCTAGGGAGACAAAAGACCTGTATGCAGAAAACTATAAGACACTGATGAAAGAAATTCAAGATGATACAAACACATGGAAAGATATACCATGTTCTTGGATTGGAAGAATCAATATTGTGAAAATGACTATACTGCCCAAAGCAATCTACAGATTCAATGCAATCGCTATCAATTTACCAATGGCAATTATTTTTTTTTTTTTTTGTGGTACGTGGGCCTCTCACTGTTGTGGCCTCTCCCGTTGTGGAGCACAGGCTCCGGACGCGCAGGCTCAGCGGCCATGGCTCACGGGCCTAGCTGCTCCGCGGCATGTGGGATCTTCCTGGACCGGGGCACGAACCCGCGTCCCCTGCATCGGCAGGCGGACTCTCAACCACTGTGCCACCAGGGAAGCCCACGGATGGCAATTTTTATGGAACTAGAACAAAAAAAACTTAAAATTTGTATGGAGACACAAAGCACCCCAAATAGCCAAAGCTCTCTTGAGGGAAAAAAAATGGAGCTGGAGGAATCAGACTCCCTGACTTCAGACTATATTGCAAAGATACAGTAATCAAGACGATATGGTACTGGCACAAAAACAGAAATATAGATCAGTGGAACAGGATAGAAAGCTCAGAGATAAACCATGCACCTATGGTCAACTAATCTATGACAAAGGAGGTAAGGATATACAATGGAGAAAAGACCCTGTCTTCAATAAGTGGCGCTGGGAAAACTGGACAGCTACATGTAAAAGAATGAAATTAGAATACTCCCTAACACCATACACAAAAATAAACTCAAAATGGATTAGAGACCTAAATGCAAGACTGGACACTATAAAACTTTTAGAGGAAAACACAGGAAGAACACTCTTTGACATAAATCACAGCAAGATCTTTTTTGACCCACCTCCTAGAGTAATGGAAATAAAAACAAAAATAAACAAATGGGACCTAATGAAACTTAAAAACTTTTACACAGCAAAGGAAACCATAAATAAGACGAAAAGACAACCCGCAGAATGGGAGAAAATATTTGCAAAGGAGTCAACGGACAAAGGATTAATCTCCAAAATATATAAACAGCTCAATATTAAAAAAACAAACAACCCAATCCAAAAATGGGCAGAAGACCTAAATAGACATTTATCCAAAGAAGTCATACAGATGGCCAAGAAGCACATGAAAAGTTGCTCAACATCACTAATTATTAGAGAAATGCAAATCAAAACTACAATGAGGTATCACCTCACACCAGTTAGAATGGGCATCATCAGAAAATCTACAAACAACAAATGCTGGAGAGGGTGTGGAGGAAAGGGAGCCCTCTTGTCCTGTTGGTGGGCATGTGAATTGATACAGCCACTATGGAGAACAGGATGGAGGTTCCTTAAAAAACTAAAAATAGAATTACCATATGACCCAGCAATCCCACTACTGGGCATATACCCAGAGAAAACCATAATTCAAAAAGACACATGCACCCCAACGTTCATTGCAGCACTATTTACAATAGCCAGGTCATGGAAGCAACCTAAATGCCCATCAACAGACAAATGGACAGAGAAGATGTGGTACATATATACAATGGAATATTACTCAGCCATAAAAAGGAACGAAATTGGGTCATTTGTAGAGACGTGGATGGATCTAGAGACTGTCATACAGAGTGAAGTAAGTCAGAAAGAAAAACAAATATCGTATATTAACGCATATATGTGGAACCTAGAAAAATGGTACAGATGAACTGGTTTGCAGGGCAGAAATAGAGACACAGATGTAGAGAACAAACATATGGACACCAAGGGGGGAAAGGGGTGGGGTGGTGGTGGGATGATTTGGGAGACTGGGATTGATATGTATAGACTAATATGTATAAAATGGATAACTAATAAGAACCTGCTGTATAAAAAAATAAATAAAATTCAAAAGAAAAAAGAAATGTATATGTACAATTTGTCATTTCTACTTGTATGGTATTTTTGCCATGCATATTTAGAAAAAATAAACTCAGATTTCAATCTTAAAAAAAAAAAAAAGAACAGCCTGTCTTATGACCAGTCAGACATACATTGTATATCTGCTTTAACCATTAAAGAAAAGAATGCATTAAAAATATCAAAATGGAGTAACTGTGGTTCAGGCATTCAAAATGGAGCCAGGTTGCCATTGTGGGTATGGTTTCAGACATATTATTGCAGCACTGAGAACTTAAATTTTCTGAATCAAGGACACCACCAGCAGTTCTCAAAACAATATCTTCCAGCAGCTGACAGCTGTAATCTTATGGTCTCAAGGTCTCCCCTTTGAACTCTGCAACCGTTTTGGACCCCAACCAATTCTTACCTAACAAGCATCCTTACTTTTTGCTAGTTCCAATCCTAAGTCTTCACAAACAACTTAGGTAACTTTGTGGGTTTTGCCCATATCACCTTCCTCCATTTTTGAGCCTGGAGGAACACAATTCAGGTGCTTCTGGAAGCTGTTTCTCCTGGACTATAGTTCTCAGTTTGGCTGGAAGAAAACTCTTTTCTATTCCGATTATAGATTGTTTATGTCCATTGACAGTGTTGACATAAATTTTCCAAATTTCACTGGGAAGCTACATTTTATTATTGGCAACAAATACTGTCAGTTGTTTTGCTTGAAGTGTTAGGCTCACTTTATTCATTTTGGAGAAATGTGTCAATGCCCAAGTCAGAGTAACATTAGTTTTTTCTGTCAACTGTTCTTTCAAGGAAAAATGGCGCTCCATGAGAAACAGCTAGTTCAGCTCCCAAGTCAGCCGCTCAACTGTTTTTCTTCAGGACGACCATTGCTACTTTGGTATACAGCAAGAGTGCGTGTGTGCTTCACGTTTTTTCCCTCACAATGTTAGAAAGACGTGTACTCAGGATTGAACTTTAAAAAACTCATATTTTTTACTACTTCATCCAGGATATTCCTAAATTAAAAAAACAAAAACAAAGTGGGAGAGTATGGGAACAATGCAACGACCAGCGGGATAGTTGTGTACTACCCTCTTTTTTTTTTCTCGTCCCGCCGGGCTTGGGGGGAATCTTGGTTCCTCCACCGGGAATCCAATGCAGGCCCACGGTAGTGAAAGCGCCGAGTCCTAACCATGGGACCGCCAGGGAATTCCCTGTGCCACCCTCTTGACTCCTGCTGATGCGATGTCAGCTGTGTTATGTGAACCCAGAAAAAAAGACAAAGAACATGTCATTTACAACGCATTTTTTGGGCCTCTCACTGTTGTGGCCTCTCCCGTTGCGGAGCACAGGCTCGGGACACACAGGCTCCGGACGCACAGGCTCAGCCGCTCAGCGGCCATGGCTCACCGGCCTAGCCGCTCCGCGACATGTGGGATCCTGCCGGACAGGGACACGAAGCCGTGTCCCCCATCAGCAGGCGGACTCTCAACCACTGTGCCACCAGGGAAGCCCCGAAGATTGTTTCTACCATTGGGACCCCTAAAAAGCTCTTGGAGATTTCCAGAGGTCTGGGGATCACACTTAGAATTGCTGAATTAGAAGGAGAACATGTGAGAAAACAGGTCATAGAATGGAATTGAATTTAGCATATAATAATAACTTTCTTAAAAGAAGGGCTGCGGACTTCAAGTGCAGCGAGAGGCAGATTAGAAGACGAGAAAGACTGGTGGGATTTATCAGGTCGGGAGACAGGATTTTAAGTGGGCCTTAAAGGACTGGTCCAAATAGTTTGAAGAAAATCTTGTGTTGGAAGGGAAAGGCTTGCTCAGAACGCACAAAGAAGACTAGACTCTGACTTCTGAGATCTTGTAGCTACGAAAGGCTGATAAGGAATAAAGCCAGGCTTTTGTTCCCTGCGGTGTTGTGTGTACTAGGAGGTGATGGGTGCGTCTGCACTTTTGTCAACATCACCCTTAGAAATTGTATGCGAGGAAACCCTTGGACTGACAGGTGCGGAGAGGCAGGGAGTTGGGGTCACGGCTGTGAAGAGACGGGCCTCTACTGAAAATACACATTAATGTCTCAGAATGGCTACAGATAAAAACCTACTACAAAAGGAATATGTCCGAGGAAACTAATTTTGCTAATACATATTGATCTTTTGAAAAGCCCATAGAAGTAGGTGGCAAGGAGATGGTGGTGTATCAGAATGTTCACATAGTTCTGATAGAACTCAAGGGATAAATCCTTGTGTTGAGACCACTTTTCTGACACACTGTTATCAGCAGTCCCTAACTTGGGGGTCCCCGGTCCCCCGCTCGGCGAACAGCGAGGGCTCGAGGGCACTGGGAGCCGCTCGCAGCCGCTCGGAGCACGGGTCCCGTGGCCTTCCGCGATCGCACAAGAGCGGCCCTCGGCACTCGCCGTACGCAGACTCTACCATCGCCGGCGCAGGGGGGGTTGGAGGCCGCGGAAGAGGAGCCCAGAGGGCGGTTCGGGAAAGCCGGGCATTGGAGGACAGTTGTTTCACAGCTCGCATAGCCCGCCCGCCCTTCTCCCCTTTCCATTTCCCACAGCGCCGTCCCATCCGGGAGCTCTGCCGTGTTCCCGCGGCGGCAGGTGAGTGCCCGGCCGCGGCCCCGGCCCGGGCCCCCCCCCCTTCTTGGCGGTGGCGGCGGCCGGCGGGGAGGCGCCTGCGCGCAGTAATGGCAGCGCGGTGAGCAGGGACGGAGCTGACAGCCGCCGCCGCCCACCCTCCTCGCCGGGCTTCGTCCTGCGCGCCCTCGGGCTGTCTCCCACCCCTGGCCCCTGCCCCGCGTCCCGCCTCTGCAGCAGGTAACCCGCTGAAGGCCCGGATCCGGTTGCGGGCACCGGGAAACTTCCCTTCCCGGTTAGTGGGTGGCGGGGCTGGGGCGGGGAGAGGAGTTGGGGGCACGGAGGGGGAGGGGAGGGATGGAGGGGCGGCTGGGGACCGGGTGTCCTGTGGGTGACCCCGGCTCCAGGAGCGCCAGCCCCGGAGCCCGGCCGCCCCCGGACTGCATCCCGGGCCTCCCAAGCCGGTCTTGGCCGCCCCTCCCTCGGCCTCATTTTCCTCCTAGGGAGGGAAGGTGCGAGTGCGTGTTCTCTGCTTATTTACGTCCTCACGCGGGCACAGAGCTCTGTGTGTCTGCTGGGGGCGGGGGTGGGGCGGCATCAGTCTCTTATATCCTTACTACGAGTGTTTTCACTTTTGTTTCCGCAGACAGCGAAGATTGATAGCTCTGGGGAGTAGTGTCCTATGTGCATGCTAGACCTGTCTCACCACTTAGGGTTTGGTGAAATTAGATCCTTAGACTCTCTTAAGAGCACTTAGTTACACACCAGGGAGTCTGCACCATTCCCCATCACCCCGCAAATACGTGCATGTACATAAAACATTTGCGAGTTGCAGGCTGTTGTTATCGTTAAATCCTCTCCTTTCCCCAGGGATTACTATTACCAGTTGAAGGACAGTACCTTGGAAGTTAAAATTTTGATAATAAGATAAAAACTATTAACATTTGCTACAGACTGTTTGACTTTACAGTGTAAGCATCTTTGAACTAGACCTGTCCCAAATCTACACTCATAGTAAGGTATGGGAAATAATCACTTAGTTCTCATTTACTACCGACTACGTAATAGGCATTTAAACACACTCAAAAGACTGCTCCTTCCTTTTTACAATCTCACAGTTCTTTCCAAGACAGACAGTTGAACAAATTGTTTATATTTTGCCTCTTTTGCCCAAATATAGTGTTTGGAAGACCCTTCCAAAAGAGTCAGAGATGAAATAGCAGATGTACACAGTGTTTTGAGTTAATCTTCTTCCCCCCACCCCCCGCCGCGAGATGCTGTTTATAAGTTGGGGGAACATCTCTGTAGTGTGCATGCACAAAGTATGTGAAAAATACCTTTTCTATGTCTTTGAATGTTCACTTGCATCTGAAATACTGTTACTTCACTCTCCACCCTTTGGTGATTTTTTCAGTGTTTTATATGGAAAGGTAGTTTATTCATGTTTTTTATCTTCACCAGTTTGTCACTAAATTAAATGCTGTGGACCTTCTTTAAAGTCAGTTTTGCCTTGTCTAACAGTTCAATATTTATTAAGCACCTGATTCGTATGCCAAGCATTACTGGAAGCATTAGGGATACAACCATAAACAAGACACATGAAATTTCTGCTTTCCTGGAGCTTCAATTCTGGGAGGTAAGGGAAAGTCAGAAAGTAATTAAGAAATAAAAGCAATTTCAGAGAATCATAAGTGCTATAAAGGAAGTAAAATAGGGAGTTGTGGTAGTGACTGGGACAGACTGTCTCAGATGCTGTGGTCAGGAAAGACCTGACTGAGGTGACTTTTGACCTGATACCTGAAAAGTGGGAAGGATTTAGCCTTTGGAAGTCTGAGGGAAGAGTGTTCCTGTCTGAGGGAACAGTAAATGGAAATCCCTAGAGGTGGTTTCAAGCTTGGGTTCGGCAAATTGAAAGAAACTCAGTGAAGGTGAGCTGGGACCCTCGCGAGAGAGAAGAGGTTAGGTGGTAGCCAGGGGTCAGGTCATGTGAGGTCTGTTATCCAAAGGAGCTTGCTTGGCTTTTATTCTTAAAGTACATTGAAAAGCTATTTCCTTTTTGTGAAGCTGGGAGTGATATGGTCTGGTTTACAATCTGACTGTGAAGGAGATTGGATAAGAGGAGAATAGCAGGGATACCAGTGAGAAGGCTGTGGCAGATTTGAGTAGTGACTGGAGTCCAGTAAAAAAGATTTTGAGATATATTTTATAGTTAAAAGTAGTGATTTGGCATGGTTGGATGGGAATGCAGTTGGTTGGGACAGGGGTGACTCCTGGGTTTGGGGCTTCACCTGGGGCTTGGTGATGCCACGTGTTGGGATGGGGAAGAAGTGAGGGAAGCAGGTTGTTGTATGGGGATAGGGTTGGAGGGGACGTGTTACATAGGACCTGTTAGATGTTCACGTGGAGTTGAGAAGCAGGCAGTTGGATATACACGTTTGGACTTCAGTGGAGAGGTTAGGGAGTCCTTCGTCCATTCAGCAAATAGTTTTCAAGTACTAGCTGTGGACTAGGCGGTGGGGGTGTGTAGTAGTGAAAAAATAGACAAAAATCTCTGCCTTCGTCAGATTTAAATTCTAGTAAGAGAAAGAGATGGGGAGTCATCCGCCTTTATCTGTTGGTTTATTATAATTATGTTTGGATAAAAACTACATTCACCTTATTCAGAATTTGAAATGTTTGATGGGATATAGAATGAAAATCTCCTCTATTTCTTGTCCCTGCAGTTTTTGTCAAGGCCAAATATGTTAGTGGTTTCTTACTCATCTTTCCAAAGATATATTTTGTGCACATGTAGGCAAATGTGTGTAGATTCTTCTCCCCATTTGGCTAAAGTGGAAGCATACTTTCCTTGCTTTGACACCTTGTATTTTTAAGAGTATTAAATAGTATTTAAAAGTTATGAAGCAGTATGAGACCACCTAAAGAAAGAATGTAGAAAGAAGAGGAGACAGTCCTGGGGCACTGCAACATTTTCTGATTTGGTCCCTGCCCTCTTTGAGTTTGGGAACTGCACATGTGGAGTTGTTTAAAGAGCTTTTATTTTTGTGAGGCTTTTTACAGAAGTTTGCACTGTTTGTGTGTGTGTGGGTGTGTGGGTGTGTTTCACCTTATCTGCCTATTTTCTTTACATGATAAAATAATGTTTGATTATGATTGAAAGCAGCGTTTTCATGTATGTACTGTCAGTTAAATTCAGATAAATTAATGACAAGATCAAGCCCTTGAATGTTAATATTTTGAAGAAGTTTGGCTGATGTTAAATCTTAGAAAAACAAGCAGAAATTTGGAATGTTATCATGAGACATAACAAGTTATTGATACTTGAGATGTATGACTGAATTCTCTCTCAGTAACCAGTTAATAATCAAACTATTTGTTCAGAGTGATCTGGCTCTTTGCCTGGGTTTGAATCTTAACAGTGATGTTTCTATTGCATTGCAGATGTTAGCATAATCTTTGTGTTATTATCTTAAAGAATACAGACCTTCCCCGATTTACGATGGTTTGACTTACAATTTTTCGACTTTATGATGGTACAAAAGTGATATGCCTTCAGTAGAAACCATACTTTGAATTTTGATCTTTTCTTGGGCTAGCAATATGGAGTATGATAATCTCGTGATGCTGGGCAGTGAGCCTCAGATCCCAGTCAGCCTAGCAATTACGAGGGTGAACAACCAATATACTTAGAATCATTCTGTGCCCATAAAACCATTCTGTTTTTCACTTTCAGTACAGTAGTCAAAAAATTACATGAGATATTCAATACTTTATTATAAAGTAGGCTTTGTGTTAGATGATTTTGCCCAACCGTGGACTCATGTAAGTGTCCTGAGCACGTGTAAGGTAGGCTAGGCTAAGCTATGATGTTCGTAGGTTAGGTATATTAAATGCATTTCAACCTAACGATATTTTTAACTTCTGATGGGTTTAGTGGGATGTAACCTGATCTTAAGTTGAAGAAGATCTGTATATAGATTCAAACTATGTTACTACTGTGTATTTGGAAAGGCCTGTTGGAGATACTAGAACAGTGAAGTTCCTTTGATTCTTAAAAATTTTGAGGCAGTGAGTAGTGTTAAGATCATGATATTAGCATCTGCAACAACTTTTGGGTGCGGTTAAACCCTGTTGTTTGACCTGGAGGAGGGGAGATGGAATATTCTGTAAGTTGCTTTAAGCTTTGTTATTTTGAAGAATTAAAAAATCCAGACTTACTGTGTTCTCTACTGAATTTATAATACTTTTTATATTGGTTGGCATTTTGATTTTCAGTTAGCTGTCTTTAGCCAGATAACTTCCTATGTAAATTGATCTACCTCTTTTTTTTCTGAGATTGTTCTTGATTTATGAACTGTTTTGTTTATGAACTGTTTTGTTCAGTTTGATTCTTGTGGTTATTTTTGTTATTGTTACCTCCTTTGTTTTCTTTTTTGTCTGAGATAAGTAAGCAGCTAGTTTCTAGGTTGGAGAAATATAATCTTTGGTAGAAAATATTTAATATTTCTTTTTGAAGCATTAGACACTAATTACTATGAAACGTGTGGTGAATGTGTTAAGCCTACTTGAACTCTGGAAATGTATAGATGTTAATGTCCTATTTGAAGATTTTAGTTATCCAAGGGATTTTCATTTATATTCTTTAACATTGTAAATGATGTTACTGTTGTTATTTAATCATTGGATTATAGCCTGATTGTGTGTCGGAATTTTTCATCAATCAGGCTAATAGTTTATCATTTTTGTTTCTCTTATCATCTGTATGCTTCTTGAAGGCAGCATCTCTAGTACTTGGTAGAGAGAGGTCTGAATATTGTAAATACTTAATAAATATCTATTAACTCAGTGACTTAAGTCCTGTTCCAATGTAGGTTGCTTTTCAAATAGCGAAATGTTGGATTTACCCTGTATAGATATTCCTTGAATTTTTCAACTTCGTTTTACTTCAGTTGAAAAAAAGTACAAGATACTTAAAATTTTATTTATTTATTTATTTAGTTTTGGCTGCACTGTGCAGCATATGGAATTTTCCAATCTGTGCCCCCTGCAGTGAAAGTGTGGAGTCTTAACCCCTGGACCACCAGGGAAGTCCCCCCAAGTTTTTTAAATGTTGGAGTAATTTTAGACTTACAGAGAAGTTGCACAAATAGTACAGAGAGCCCAAGTATACTTTTCCCCCAGCCTTTTGTAATGTTAACAGCTTACATAACCAGAGCACAATGATAAAAATGAGGATAACTAACATTGTTACAATACTGTTAAACTACAGACCTTATTTGAATCTCACCAGTTTTTCCTGTAATGTCCTTTATCTCTTTCAAGATTCAATCCAGGATCAGACGCAGCATTTAGCATGTGTCTCCCTAGTCTCTTCTGATCTGTGATAGTCTTTTCTCATCTTCCATCACCTTCATGCTTGTGATGAGTGTGGTCAGTTATTTTGTAGAATGTCTCTCAACTTTGGTTTGTCTGATGTTTTCTCATAGTTAGATTGAGGTTGTACATTTTTGTCAGGAATACTAGAGAAGTGATGCTGAGTCCTACTCAATACGTCACATCACAGGATACAGGGTGTCAATATATCCTATTAGAGGTGATGTTGACTCTCATTAAGGTCATGTCTGTTAAATTTCTCTGCTTGTAAAGTTACTGTTTTTCTCTTTGTAATTACTGGATATCTTGGGGGAGATTGAAACTGTGCAGAAATCCTGTTCTCAAATTTTTGCCCATTCGTTGCAGCATCCTTTGGTAGTTCTTGCTTGTAATAATTATTACAGTAGTGTTCACCTGATGGCAATTTTATATATTTCTCATTTCCTTCTACACTTATTAATTGGAATTCTTCTATAAGAGAGAACTGTCCCTTCTCCATATTTGTTTATTCCGTAATTTGTTTGTATCAGTGTTGGGTCATAGATATTTGTTTTACTCTATGGTTTATAATCTAATTCTATCATTATTTATTTTATCGCTCAAATTGTTCCACTGTGGCTTTCAGGTTAGCTCTTTGTCTTTTGGACATCCCCCATCCTCTTTAGGAAAGCACTTCTATTTTCTGGCATCATAAGATGTCCAGGCTCATATTTTCCCTGCTGCAGCCCTGGAACCAATCACTTCTCCAAACGCTGGTTCCTTCTGTTGGAGAATGGTATCTAGAAACCAAGATCTGGATGCTGTGTGTGTTCATTGCCGCTGGGGTGTCATTGCTCCTAGGCCCGCTCAGTGAGCAGAGCGAGAACTATATATGTATACTAATCCATGCATACACAAACGTCTATGTTTATTTCTATATCTTTTTATCTTTGTGTGTGTGTTAAAAACCATGAGTTCACACTGATAACTCTGATTCCAGTCAAGCACTATAGCATTTACACTAGCTATCCCCTTTTATTTATGACTACTATTTTCTGACAGAAATAGAGCATACTTTTCTAATAGTCATAATAATGTATGTAGTATAAAGTTACCAAAATAATGAATCCAAGGTTTTTAGATATATGTGACTTAATTTAGCTCTCAGAATAGGATAACAAATATTGCAAGTCATTGGGTTGTGCAAAGAGAGGATAATTAGAGTAACCATTTTTAACATTTGGATAGAAAGTCAGGCCTAGAAAAAAAATGCACTCTTAATTGGATTATATGTGAAAAGGCTTATTGGTCATAGCCTTGTCTAGCCTGCATGCCAAACTGGGCTTGCCTACCCATGAGAGACTCAGACAAATTCAGGTTCTCTAACTCATCCCTGATACGTATATAAGAATTTTTTTTTTTGGCCTCCCTGGTGGCACAGTGGTTGAGAGTCCGCCTGCTGATGCAGGGGACACGGGTTCGTGCCCCATTCTGGGAAGATCCCACATGCCACGGAGCGGCTAGGCCCGTGAGCCATGGCCGCTGAGCCTGCGCATCCGGATCCTGTGTTCCGGAACGGGAGAGGCCACAACAGTGAGAGGCCCGGGTACCGCAAAAAAAAAGAATTTTTTTTTTTTAAGGCTGGTTGGTATCTTAGATTCCTTGCTTAGATTGTTAAAAATGGAAAAAAGTGAGAAAGCAAGTGAAGAAGACATTAAACTTCATGCTGATAGGAGCAATGTGAAAACTTGGAAAGAAATACTGTCTGTGTAGATGTGTGGGAGAGTCTCAAGTTCATTGAGGAGAGAAGGGTCTTTAATTCTGGTCAAATTAGCTTTATTTTGGAA
The DNA here is from genome assembly GCF_951394435.1 of Stenella coeruleoalba. NCBI lineage: Eukaryota > Metazoa > Chordata > Mammalia > Artiodactyla > Delphinidae > Stenella > Stenella coeruleoalba. The sequence goes on from NC_137147.1 coordinate 164,390,787, forward strand.
GCAAATGTCTTCTGTAACTTTTTTGTTGTATTATAAGTACATTCCCTACTTACCACTGTCCCCCTTCCCTTTTTTTGAGACTGAGGTTTTCATCTTGCACTATACATTTTGCCAACTGGGATGACAGACTGCTGTATTTCTCTTTACTGTTTTCTACACCAGTTTCCTCCTTTTTTTTTTTTAAGCATACTACTAGAAATTCTTAGGTAGGAAAGTCATGTGATGGAGATGACATTTGTGGTGTGGATCTTGTGTGTCAAACCTCATTGCAACAGTAAGCTTTGTACCCTGAGCCTCCAACTAACAAAGGTACCTCTTAGCTATAGCTAATGGATCACACATTCAGTACATAAGATGGAAGTATTTAGATGCATTCTTGGAGCTTATTTTCATATGAAATCATGGTAGCATTTTTGGTCAGTGTACACTAGAGACAGCCCTTGAAATGGAAAATATTGCAAAGTTAATAATGCTCTTTGATTGGGTCTTAAGTATTTTCCTTATTTTGTGTATTTAGAATATAACCTGCTCAATAAGCCCCCTGAATGTCATTTTGAAAACTAACTATGGTATGTTGACTTACCTGAAATTTTTTTAGTCCCCAGTATTATATCTTTTTGGTGATTTTTGGAATGCCAAATTTTTGTTGCTGGTACTGATCAATACTGAAATAAAAAATTATCATTTGCTAGTTTTTTGGTTTTGTTTTGTTTTTTTAACTAAAAAGAGACTCACAACTTTAAGCGTTTAGCCATTTACATTATTGATAATTATACTTTTGGAAGGCAACTGAAATGTTTATCAGTAGTTAAGCTGTAGTCATACTGATCAGTATGTTAAACATGTTATACATTTTACTAAAATAGTTTATACTTCAAATAAAATATCTAATTATGCACCAATGTCAGTTCTAGGCTTAAAATGGAATGTTTTGAGATTCTGTTACTGCTTTACCTGCTGAAATGTAATTATCCAAGTCACTTCTTTGTATGAAAAATGTCTAAGTGAAGAACTACACAGTATCACTCCAAATTAAAATCCATCTGATCTTTGCAAAGTTATATCTTTTGTATTTCTGCTATTACTAGTAACTTTGTTTTTAAAACATTTTTGGAGTGGGAATTTTGTTAGGCTGTGTTAACACATCATACTTTGGGGCAGTACCATGTTATTTTGGAGCTCTTTCAGCCTCAGTACCTAAAACTCACTGGAAAGTTAAGATTTTCAGGAGAAAGGAAAGGTTAGTGACAGGTCACCTTTCAGTGTTCTGAGGAGTGAGGTATGTGTATGAGGAGAAAAACTTTAAAAGCAAAAGAGATTTTAGAACATTGCTATCAGAAATCTGGATAGCTTATTAATTTGATTTTCCTGATTGCTTCATTTTCATCTTTACTTTGGATTACCTAGCTATTCTCTTAGAACTGGTAACCGATTTAAAAGTCTTTGTTGTCAGAATATTAGTAAAGTATTTATTGACTTTCATGGGAAGTCAGTGATAAATTAAGAAAGCACAGAGAAGTTTTATTTTTTCTTAAATGATAATTGATAGATAATAAGGATTGTAAGTTAAAAGTCTTTGAAGAATTGTAAGCAGAGGGTATGATATTATCAGACTTGCATTTTTGGAAAGCTTACATTGGCCACAGTATTTGGAATGTAACAAGGGGGCAAAAGAGGATACAGGTGGCTCATTTAGGAGGCAGTAGTTGGGTGAGAGGTGGTGGTTTGGATTAGGGTGATGTCAGTGGGAATGGGAAGTAGTGGTTGGATTCAAGAAATGGTTAGAAGATAGGGTTGACAGGACTTATTCATTGATTTGAAGAAGACAGTAAGAGAAATCAAGAATGATTAATAAAATTTCTACCTTGAGGAGCTAGATGCATGAAAATATTTATTAAGATGTGAAATACTGGAAATGGATGGACATGTTGAGTTTGAGGGGTCAGGTTTATTGAGGTATAACTTACACATAGTAAAATTCACCCTAAAAAGATACACAGTTATTTGAATTTTGACAAATTTATATGGTCACATAACCACCACCACAATCAAGATATAGAATATCTTATCACCCCAGAAGTTTCCTATTTGCTCCTTTGTAGTCCATCCTGAGTCTCTGACAACCAGTAATCTGATGTATGTCCTTATATTTTTGCCTTTTTCAGCAGCCATACAATACGTAGCCTAATGAGTCTGTCTACTTTCACTTGGCATAATGCTTTTGAGAATCACCCATTGTTGTCCACATATCAGTGATTTGGTCCATTTTAATGTTGAATAGTACACCATTGTGTGAAAGCACCACATTTTGTTTTCCATTCACTAGTTGATGGCACATTTGGGTTTCTGGGTTTTGGTAGTCATGAATAAAGGTGCTCTAAAATTTTGTGTTTAGGTTTTTCTGTAAATGTATGTCTTCATTTCTTATCTATAAATAGCCAGGAATGGGATTGCTGGGTCACATGGGAAGTGTTTGCTTAATTTTAATAGAAACTGCCTAAGTGGTTATTTCATTTTAAATTCCCACCTGCAGCAAATGAGAGTTTCAGTTGCTCCATGTCCTCATCTGCATTTGATACTGTCAGAATTTTTGAGCCATTCTAATAAGTGTATAGTGGTATCTTGTTGAAGTTGTTTTTGTTTGTTTGTTTGTTTGTTTTTTGCGTTATGCGGGCCTCTCACTGTTGTGGCCTCTCCCGTTGCGGAGCACAGGCTCCGGACGTGCAGGCTCAGCGGCCATGGCTCACGGGCCCAGCCGCTCCGCGGCATGTGGGATCCTCCCGGACCGGGGCACGAACCCGCGTCCCCTGCATTGGCAGGCGGACTCTCAACCACTGCGCCACCAGGGAAGCCCTGATACCACTCTTGATAGAGAATTCTAGGTGGTTAGTCATTTTCCCTGAGAATTTTGAAGGCATTGCTTTATATTACCTTCCAGCTTCCAGTGTTGCTCTTGTAAATCTAAAGACTTTAATTTATGTAGTCGTTTTTTCCTTTCTGAAAACTTACGGAATCTTTTCTTTACCCCCAGTGTTTTAATGTGTCAAAAAGAGGTGCCTTGTTATTTATTTTTAAAATCAAATATTCTGGGTATTCAGTATGCCCTTTTAAGTTGGAAAACTAATGTTCATTAGTTCTGGGATATTTTTTCTTTGATAATTACCTCTCATTCTAATTTTCCAGAATGCATATTAATTGAATGTTAGACCTTTTGGATTAATACTACTTTTTTTTTAAGCTTTCTGATTTCTTTTATGTGCTTCCCCCCATATTTATGGAACTGTTAATGATGATGATGGTGAAGATTTTTTTTTTTACCCTTTTACTTTGGAAAATCGCAAACATACACAGAAAATGCATATTATAATAATCCCTCATGTACTTATCACTCATTCTCAACAATTATCAATTCATAAACAAGCTGTTTAATCTTGAAGCAGATCTCAGACAGCATTTATTACATCCATAAATATTTTGGCATGTGTCTCTGACAGATAAGGACTCTCAGTTTTAAAGCTCTCATAATTATTGTTATAAACATTATTTTTTAAAGTCATCAAATATCCCATCAGTTTATAAATTTCCAGGGTTATCATAAATATAATTTTTAAAAGGAGCTTAAATCTAGATCCAAATAAGATCAGTCACACTGTGGTAGATGAATGTGCCTTTTTAGTCTATTTTAGTTCAGTTTCCATTCCACATATATCTCTCTCCCACTCTCATTTTCTTTTCTCTCTTTTCCTCTTATGTGTGTGCATAGTTTATTGAAGAAATCTGATTATCCAGTAGTTTCCTGCAGTCTGGATTTTGCTGACTTGCAGGTTGATGGTTAGTAATGCTTATATGTATAATATGTATAGCATAGGAGGAATTCAGAAGGTATTTAGTAAATGGTAGTTAATGGTAATAGTGTAATTTTCTTCTCTTATCAACTAGTATAGCAGTTGTAACTTAAATTGTGTTATTAGTATCTTTAGAAGAAAACCTTGTTGATGTCAACATAAAAAGAGCTTACTGGGCTTCCCTGGTGGTGCAGTGGTTGAGAGTCCGCCTGCCGATGCAGGGGACGCGGGTTCGTGCCCCGGTCCGGGAAGATCCCACATGCCACGGAGCGGCTGGGCCCGTGAGCCATGGCCGCTGGGCCTGCGCGTCTGGAGCCTGTGCTCCGCAACGGGAGAGGCCACAGCAGTGAGAGGCCCACATACTGCAAAAAGAAAAAAAAGAGCTTACTAATTCATTAAAAAAAAACTATTTAACTTAAAATTACTGATATTAAACTAGGCACTTCAATTTTGGAGGACTCATCACATATCATATCAAACTTAGTAGAGTGAATCCAGATACAGCCAAACAATGAAATGCTATTAAGATTAAAGAAACCCTTGTGTATTAAAATGGAATACTTTTCCAAATATACTGTTAAGTGAATATATTGTTAAGTAAGCAGTGTAATACCATTTATGTAAAACAAGTAGAAAAAGACCCTCTCTATATTCATTTATGTAAAAAGGGGGAATAACAATATATATGTATAAAATACCCTCAGACACATATAATATATGCCTCTGGTGATGGGAGCTGGTGACTAGAGCATGGGAGTGAGAGGGAGACTGAGATTTCAGAATTTACAACCATGTAAATATACCTTTTCTCCCCTCCCCTCCACGTTAAATTGCTCCAAAGTTTTTTGTTTGTTTGTTTTTTTGTGGTACTCGGGCCTTTCCGGTTGCGGAGCACAGGCTCCGGACGTGCAGGCTCAGCGGCCATCATGGCTCACGGGCCCAGCCGCTCTGCAGCATGTGGGATCTTCCCGGACCGGGGCACGAACCCGTGGCGGACTCTCAACCACTGCGCCACCAGGGAAGCCCGCTCCAAAGTTTTTGATATGATTATTTCACCTTAAGTGTCTGACAGCTTTATTGAGTTATGCTTCACATACCATTTCAGTGTACTGTTGAACGGTACAATTCAGTGGTTTTTAGCGCATTCACAGGGTTGTACAAACATGATGACAATCAATACTAGAACATTTTCATCACCTAATTAGCAATCACTTCCCATTTTTCTCCAAGTCCTCTAGCCCTGTGCAACCACTGAAATACTTCCTGTGTCTGTGGATTTGCCTATTCTGGATATTTCATGTACGTAAGTGGAATCCTAAAACGTGGTCTTTTGTGACCAACTTTATTCACATAGTGTGTTTTCAAGGTTCATCTGTATTGTAGCATCTATTAGTACTCCATTCTCTTGTATTACAGAATAATAATCTGTTGTATGGATGTACTGCATTTTATTTATCCATTTATTGCTCGATAGACATTTGAGTTATTTCCACTTTTTTGGCCTTTAATGCTGCTCTGAACATTTGCGTCCAGGTTTTTGTGTGGACATGTTTTCTCTTGCATAGGAGTGGAATTGCTGGGTCATATGGTAACTATGTTTATATAAATCACTTTTGTGATTATTTAACTTACTATTATTGACAGCCATACATACTTAGAAATGGTGCTCTAAGTGAGAAAATCTAATCTAGGAATCATTTTCAAATGTAATGAAAATTTTGTAAATGTTATTGTCATAAAATATTGTCATAATGTTATCTGGAAACATAAGTAAACATGAATTTTTATTTTTCAATTTTTTTTTAAATTTGGAGACTATGATTTATTTTTAGGGGCCATAGGCACAGTACCTGTGTGCCAAAGTGTTAAAAACCCTAACATTGCATGAATGGACCCAGAAGAAAGCTAGAGGAAACTTTAGTAATGTGAGATTTGAACTTTGCAGGTGCTCAGTAGGACATAGTCTCACTGACTGGGGATGGAAGTGGTCCTGACAGGACACCAGGTGAAAGACATGATGTGGCACAGGAATGAAAACAAGACTCATATGTATTCTTGTGAGTTGTCTGACAGTTTGGGAAGTGGAGAAGAACAGTGTGGTGGTCGTGGTCTTGTTTCTTTCTTTGCCCTCTCTCTTTCACATCCTTACATAAATGCTCCATGAGTAAATGATCATTTAAACAATTGAAATAAAATGAAGACTTCTCTCACCTTGGTGTCCACATTTTCCACCCATATAAGAATGGATTATCACTGCACATAAACCCATTCTATCAGGAACCTGTTGGTCTCAGCAGAGAAGTCAATGCCAGTCTGATTCTGCTAAAACTTCAATAAAGCTAAAAGGTAATCTGTGCAACCATTAAAATAATTTATAAGCAGGGTGTGTAGTATGATTCTATTTTTATAAGGGGAGGAAAGGAATGTGAAGCAGACAGTGACAGCTTTTTGATAGACAGTTACAGAATAGTCCCTACCTTGAAGAAACACTCATAATCACAGTTGAGCATGGTTTAATCCTCTAATAGAGTTCTGAAGTAATGCATAAGAGGGCACCTTACCTAGCTTAAGTGGGCCCAGAAAATTTCTTGAAATCAGATATTCTGGGCCAAGGCTGAACTATCAGTAGGAGTTAGGGGAATGGGTGGAAAGGGGGAGGCAAGGAGAAGAGAAGAATTTTAGGTACAGAAAACAATGAGGATAAACGGCAGGGTGTGTGAATCAGCCTGTTGTGTTCAGTGACCTCTAAGCAGAGAAGTTACCAGATTATGATGTCAAGGAAGGGAGTCCCATGAGAAGAGCAAGGTGGAGAGGTGCTTTAGTCCAAGGTCAAACCATGGAAGCTTGGTGGGCCATGTTGCCAATGAGCTTAAACCGGATGCTATCTATAGTGGACAATCACAAACAGCTTTCAGTACCAGAGTGACATGGTCAGCTCTGTGGTTTACGTAGGTTATTTTTGTTTCTGAGTGCCAGATCCAAGAGTCTAACTTTCTTGAAGGTCAAGAACTTTGTTTATTGACCACTGTATCCTCAGCCTAGTACAACGCCTGGCATGTATCTAAGTATTCACTAAGGATGTTAGTAAGGCAGTATAGTTGTATATTGCAGTTGAGGGCAGGGGTTACAGCACGGGTCTGAATAGCTCCATGACCTTAAAGCAAGTTTCTTAATCACTCTGTGATCAGTTTTCTTATCTAGAAAATGGGGAGAACATTGGACCCTACCTAATCAGTTTGTTGGGAGGATTAAGTGAACTTACATAAAGCACTTAGATTTGTGTTTGGCTTATAGTAAGTACTGTGTAAATATTAACAGTTGTTAGTATTTCTTTGATAAAGATTAATACAAACTGGAACTGCTGAGGGCCTGATCTCAGAGCATTCATAGGGTTGCACAGGAATGGATGGATTTAAGAAGTATTGAGTAACACAGTTAGATAGGATGTGTGAATAAGGGTGAGACGGAGTTAAGGTTAATTTTCTGATTTAGAGCTAGAGCTTTAGGTTTCCCCCTTCCCCCAGTACACACACACACACACACACACACACACACACACACACACACACACACACACACACACACACACACACAGGAACTACTGCTAATCCATTCTCGGTAGTTAGAGGAAGTTTAAGGCTTGTAGGTGGAGTCCCTGGTATGTTGAAGAAAGAGGGTTGATTTAGTGTGGCACACCCTCTTTTGGGTTTTTGTTTGGCTTCTCTTGATTCTTTTTCTTCCCTTCCTTGGACTCCTCTTGAGTTCTTTTCTTCACAGGACAGAAACGTAAGAAGGGCCCAGGGCCACCTCCGGTTTGTGGGCTGGGACCGTGCAGCTGGTCTCCTCCCCTTGTCTCTTTTTTCCTTTCTCTCTATGCATTCCCCCCTTCTCCCCACTGTTTCCCTACCTCCTTTTTTACCACAGCGGGACACAGGAGGAAGAATGTTTCCTCCTTGTTTGGCCCTGGCTACAGACTAGCTTGGTGCTTCACAGTCCTAGTAACGAGGGAAAACTTTGGGGAAGATGTGAAGGCATGTGCCGGAAAAGTGCTCCCTTGTGCAATTAAATTTAACTTTAGAGGTTTCTCTTTTTAATTCTGTTCTTCTGGTGTGATATTGAAAAGGATTTGGAATCTAGTTAAACTGATGCTTCAGGAAAATAAACCCTTTAATTGTCTTGTGTTTTCTCATATATGGCCTCAGTCTCCAGTTTAAGGAGTGCAAACCACAAGGATTTGGGGCCAAAACCTTTTTATTGAGTATCTCTTGTGCATTTCTCATGATGGAAGTTAACTTTTTGGCTCATTAGGTCCCAGCTTCTTTCTCTCAGCAAATTGAATGAGGCTTCTCAATCTTTGGACCACCCTGGGTTATAAATAATTTGTGCTAAAAGCTTTTTATTTCCTAGAGTTTGCAGTGAATGCACATATGCTGTGGAGTTCCTTGTCTGGACAGTCATGAAAAGATGGCAGCCAGTGTTTATTGTTCTCACCACGTGCCAGGTTCTGGTCTCACCCCTTCCGTGCAGCATGCTGTCTAGTTGTGTGGTGCTTTAGAAACAAGTAACTGACCTTGTAGAATTCATGCTAACCTTACCATTGTTTTTAATTAACAGATTTCAACACTAAACTTGCACAATGTCTTTGAAACCAAGAGTAGTGGATTTTGATGAAACCTGGAACAAACTCCTCACGACAATCAAAGCTGTGGTCATGTTGGAGTACGTGGAGAGAGCAACATGGAACGACCGCTTCTCGTATCCTTCCAGTGGCACGGATGCCTGCACTGATCAACATGCTAGGTTCATAAGCTTGTTGAAAAGTGACAACAGGTTTAAGTTTTCCTAAGTGGAAGAACATGCCAGTGTGACTATTTTCATATATATTATTGTTCACATTTCCAAGTTCATTGCCTGTATGTGGCAGTCAACAATCTTTGATAACCTTTTGCTCAACAAATACTTTACTGAGCACTTAGTATATGTCAGGCACTACTTTAGGCTTTGGGAGTACATTTGTGAATGAAGCAAACTACTTTCCCTTCATTCTACTAAAGGAAATAGATATTAAATGGATGTAAAACACAAAACCTGATGCCAGTGCTTCTAACAACAGGTTACATCCCGTGGGGGGAAGTAAAGCAAAGCGAGGGCATGAGCGTGGTTGGAGTGCGTGTGCGCGCCTCTCTAGATGGTGGTCAAGGAAGGTCGCCTTGAGGATGTTGATGATGTCGAGGATGGCGATACTTGAGCAGAGGCAGGAACCGAGGGAGGGAGCAGGTCACACAGAAACCTGGGGGGGAGTGTTCCAAGCAGAGAGCAAACAGCAAATTCAGTGGCTCTGAGATGGAAACGTTTCTTATTTGGGTTTTCTACATTTGTGATTTAGGGGTTTTATATGAAAATATAAATTTGTGGTTTCCCTAGGACAGTCTGAAACCTGCTGTCCTGCATTCCTACATGACAGCAATCTTTTTTTAAAAAATACATATATATACATACACACACACACACACACACACACACACACACTGTACATGATATGTATAATGTATGTATATTATTATAACGTTATTAATAATATTATTTTATATATACATTATATATGTAAAAAACACAGTGCAACCTCCAGCACCCAGGCTATATACTCTGGCACCAAAGGAAAAAACCACAGTATTACAATACTGTAGTTTCTTAGTACTGGGGAGGTTAAAGGGGTCTCTAGGAACCCTCAGCCACAGGTAGCTGGAGCAGAGTGGTGGGTGGCAGCCTCATCAACTCTGCCCAGTGTTTGCCAGGGGCCACGGCTGGGAGGGCCTGGGAACGGCCTGTGCCCTGGCAGACTCCTGACCCGCCTCCATCTTCCACCACAGGGACCACCACACACACCACATTCCAGGGCAAAGAAGGGGCATAGGGTCGAGGCCTGGTCTCTGGATCTGAGTGCCATGGCAGTGCCCCAGGGCCCTGAAGGAGGCCTTGTGGACTGGGTGGACACTGTAGGGACCAGAGATTCTTTCCCCCAAAAGGGAAGGTGAGATGTGAAGGTATTATTACCGGAGTGAGCTTGGAGATTCCGAGTCCTCTCATGCGCTGTGCCGCCCTCTCCAGCAGTGTCCTGGGGCTGAAGGATGGCTGCCCTCACTGTGCGAGGTGTGTGTTCTCTAGAAAAGCTTGGATTTCATAAGACAGTGATTCAGCTTGTTCTCAATGCCTAACCTAATTGTCAATATTAAACTGAATGTTGATGCAAGAACAGTGAAGTTCTTTGAATTCATTACAATTGCAGTTGTCAGTAAGAAACATTTGTTAGGGTACCTATGTTCTAGGCACTACAGATACAGAAAATGATGGTAACATTTCTAGAAGGCTTCAGAGTTTGCAAAGATCTTTTATATTTTTAATATAGAAACAAGCCTATAAGATCAGTGGGGCAGATATAATAGATGAGGAAACTGATACTCAGAGGTGAAGGGACTTGCCCTGGGTTATGCAGGTAGTCATTCATGGAGCATACAGACTTGCATACAAGATGTCTAACATCTAATTTCCTGTACTTTCCATTGTATCTAGATGATAATTGTTATGGAGTCTGTCTTTGAAGAGCTTATATTTGAATTAGTCTCTTAAATTTTTTTTGTGGAACATCATGAATTGTTTTTGGTGGGAATCAGTAAAAACTGAGAAAGGGTTAAAGGTTACTTGTGTGTTAATGAGGTTGGACTAAGCACATACTCAGGTACTTTTAATGCTGTTTTAACTAAAATAATGAGCAGAGAGAGGAGAGAAAGAGTTGGTCATAGAAGATTACAAGAAAAGAGAAAATGAGCATAAGGTAAAGAAAATAGAGTCATTAAATGTGTTCTTATTCTTCTACAGAATATACAGTTAATTGCTGGTTTATAAATGGTTTTGAGATAGCTGACTTCCTTTGAAAGTGCCCCTTCAGTTACTGATATTTCTAAGATGTTTATTGTTTGATCCATCTAAGATGGTTCAGTTACTCTTGACCTGGTCACGAGTTTTCTCCTCCTCCCCTGAAGTAAAAAGTATCTACAGAAACAGTAAACTGAGGAGTGGAATATCATTTTAAATTTTATTATGAAAAATAAAGGAATGGAATATCATTTTAAATTTTATTGTGAAAAAATTAACATTTTATTATGATTTTATTTATTATGTAAAATTATGTTCCTAATTGTTCTAAAGCCAGATTCCCTCCTTTTCCCTGTTATTTTGCCCTAGAATATAAGATTGACATCTGATACTCAGATATTTTATGTAGAAATTTTAGAGGCTATAAATCTTTAATATTTTGAAACTGGAAAAGAGCCCTCCCTACAAATTGTTCACCACCATATATTAATACTTGATCTTTTACAAAGCATTTTTTGAGGTGTATGAAATATAATGCATACATAAGTAAGATATACATGTAGAGTTGAGCAAATAATTATAAGACAGACACCTGCATTATCACCACACAGGTTAAGAAGCAGAACACTGCTGGCATCCACCAACCTTCCCCCACCAGCTGCCCCTCTCAGTTCACAAGCCTTCTCCTTTCCCTTGGAGGTAACTACTATCATATTATTCTCTTGTTTTTTAAAGAACAGCATGATTGCTTATATATACAGCCTTAAACAATATTGGTTAATTGTGTTTTGAACTTTGTATAAATGGAATCATACTGTGTACATTCTTTTGTGTCATAATTTTGTCTTTCAACATATAATGCATGTGATTAATTTGTTACAGATGATCTTGTAAAATATATATTATTAGCCTATTTTACAGTTGAGAATATAGTGGCCCAAGAGGGTTAAGATTGACTTCCCGATATTGTAGGCTAGATGCTGGGATAAAAATGCTCAAGTCTCCTTACACCCTTGAAGTGGGTATCAAAGAAACCTGGTCTGCCAGCTGAAGTGTTTAACCTGTGTAAGTATGGAACTTAGTGAACCCCTGTCTACAACATTTTTACTAAATATAACCTCTGTAAGGGCACAGATACCCGTCTGTTTTGTTCACTGCTGTATTCCCAGTATCTGGTACATATAGACACCTAGCAAATATTTGGTGAGTGAGTAGCTGCTGTCAGCTGAATGCCATGAAGCATACTGTACGGATGAAAGAAGTAGCATTAATATTTAGCTAGTTCTCTTATTGTGTTGATAAGAGGGCTCTTAACCCTCATCCTTCATAAATGTACTGGGTCCAGTTATGTATGCAAGGCATTCTGGTTGATAGGTAATGTAAATAGAAGACATCAGTGTTTTCTTTTGATGCATAACAAATTACTACAGACGTAGTGGCTTAAATTTAGTGTTTCACTCTTTTATTATCTCCCAGTTCTGTAGGTCAGAGTCCATCGTGTGACTAGGTTCCCTGCTCAGGATCTCACAAGGCTAAAATCGGGGTTGGCTGGCTGTCTTCTCATCTAGAGCTCAGGGTCCACTTTTAAGCTCATTCCTGTTGTTTGGCAGAATTCAATTCCTTACAGCTATAGGACTGAGGTCCCGGTTTCCTACTTGACTTTTGGCCGTGAGCTGCTCTCATTGACTTACGGTCACTCTCCAGTTGTTGCTTGTGACCCCCTTCCATCTTCACAGCCAGCAGTGGTGAGTCAAGCCTTTCCCCTTCTGCAGCTGGCGCAGGGGGGCAGGGGCTGGTAGGGATCTGCCTTTGAAGGGCTCATGCGATTAGATTAGGCCCATCAGGGAAGTCCAGGATCATCTTCCTATTTTAGAGCCAACTGATTAGTAATCATAACTGCAGCTGCCAAGTCCCCTTGCATGTAAAGTAACTGGGCGTGCTCTCTTATATTCACAGTCCCAGGGGTTAGGGAAGGAAGTCTTCAGAGGCCATTTTTAGAATTCTGCCTAACACAAGTAATAATGATGCTCTGTAACAGAAGCTCTGTGACAGCTTAGGTGCAGTCTAGGGTCGTTTGGGACTTACTCCTTAAGAGGTATATCAAATGCTTATGATATGATAGAGGCTAGGTGTAGATGTACATTTACTATTTGCTTCCCTGGGTTGGAGTTCTTTGGTTCTTTTGGTTTACGGTCGACCCTTGAACAACACAGGTTTGAACTGCACAGGTCTGCCCATACTCAGATTTTTTTCAATAAGTATACTGTCGGTCCTGTAACCACGGGTATGGAGGACGGACTGTAAGGGGCTTGAGCATCCTCGGATTTTGGTATCCACAGTGGGTACTGGAACCAATCCTCTGTGGATACTGAGGGACAAGTGTACTTGTATTCATGATTTTCTGCCTTTTGGTAGCTGTTAGGACAATTTCCAAACCCCAGCAGTGTAACATAGATGGTCTCCTACTTAAGGACAAGATAGATTCTAGTGAATAAATGGTTTTATGTTTAAGTCCATAGTGACTCAGTGAGGGGTTATTTAAGATTGCTTCCCTGAATGTAATTCTCCCAGATACGAAAACCTGGCTCTAAAACTATTGTCCTTATTTCAAATACATATTCTATGAGGAGTCTTTTTCAAACATAGAACAATTTTGACTGCATTGAAAAATGTTGAGGTGGGAAATCTTCATCCTTGATGATCTTCACAAGTGTTAGAAGGAGGACCTCTTAGCAACCTTGGCATCTACACTTAGCAGCCCATCAGTCTTTCTTAGATTGTGTGGATTGGAAAAGGTTGTATCTGTAGTCATCCCTGGTTGGTGCATCAGTAACAGTTTCACTCCCTTCTTCTAAATTATGTCAGAGTTCTTTTATTTAATGAGTCATTTTTTTATCCTTGCTTGCTAATTGATGATTTTATAGATACTGCATTTTTTACATGTCACATTTTTATTTTTTCGCTTACGAAATGTCAATAAAATTTTTCATTTTTTATAGTTTTGTATTGTCAGTTCTTTTTTGACCATTATTTTACCATTTTCAATTTTAAGGTAATCTTTACTTTTATTCCCATTGCAAAACATTGTTTTTGACCCACTATGCAGTAGAGTTAATAGTGTTAAAACTAAAAATTAAGCCCAAGCATAGGAAGCATCTTTTAATAGAGAAAATGAACTAAAATAAGTAATTTGCTGCTTACCAGCACTGCCTTTTGGTTGTAACAGAGTTCAGAGCTCTTGCTCCTGAACACATTTTGTTTCTGACTTTGAGAATTTGTAAGTGGAAAGTTTGTACATTACAGGTATCTTTCTATTCCGGCTCCCAGAAAAGATGACTTGGAGAAGACAGTGTTTAAATCTAAATCTGACCACCTACGTTATTTGCCATTTCTGGTTTTTTAAAGTATCTTGTCTATAACCAAATCATAATTGAATGCTAGAGGGTTGAAGAGTGCTCCTCTTGGGTGCTCTTCCCAAGGCCTAACCATTTCCAGAGTGGTTGGGTATTTGAACAGGTTAAAGAAAAAGAACATATTTAGGTATATCTTTTAGGCAGTTGAGTGAAATTATGCAGTGAGACTCCAAACTATGCTGAGTTAAAATATTCATTTAAAAAATTTATTAAGGTGGACTCCATTAAAAGCAATACATGAGTACATTCTCACTGAGGAAGAGTCAAACAATATATAAGTCCTGTATGTGGAGTGAAATGGGAAAGTCTCCCTGGATTCCTACCTTGCACAGATCCCTTTCCCTCAGCAGAGAGAAGGGAAGCCCTATTAGGTGAATTTTGCTGGTCATTTCTGTTTACATATACATGCAGTGGCTATATTGAGACGTTAACTTTGTTGATGTAAAACATTTGAGCACATAATTAGCATATCATGTTGAAATTATGGTACTGAATTGCTGATTTTTCAGTATCAAGTAAGTTGTGTATTCTAGAAATGTGTATATATGGCTTAAGGGAAGATTAGAGGAGCAAATATCATCATCATGTTGGATGGAAGTTCTGGAAGTAGGTATTCAGAACTTAAAGATAATAAATGTGTCACTTCTGATTGTTGATCTAGAGCCTGGCCAAATTTAGTCATTTAAAAAAATTTTGTTCTTTCTTTTTTTTTTTTGGCAGTGCTGTGTGACTTGTGGGATCTTAGTTCCCTAAGGGATTGAACCCAGGCCCACGGCAGTGAAAACTCCGAGTCTTAACCACTGGACTGCCAGGGAATGAAAAAAAATTTAATTTAAATTTAAGTATGATATACGTGCTGACTGGTGAATGTAAAGGTGAATTCTCACAAAGTGAGCGCACCTGTGTACCCAGTAAACAGAGTGCTCCTACCAACCAGGAACCTCTGTTCCGCAGTCGCTGAAGTTAACTGCTGTCCCGGCTTCTACAACACCTAATTCTGACAGCCCTTTTACATCTAGTTTTACTAGGATAGGCTTGTGATCAGTTAAGATTTAAATTATGTCATGAACTAGGACTATTTTTTCTAAAGGCATTTTTAGCTGAAACCTGGAGGGACCCCAGGCTGATCCGGGAGCTCATGTAGTACCTTACTTTGAAGCTCCTTCTCCATTGATGACTTGTTCCCTCTCCCCTCCACCAAACCATGTCAATTCTCTATAGAATTTGTGTCCAGATAAATTAAAAAATTTTTCTTTCTTAGATAGTGTATATTCAAGTCTCTACTTTCTTTGTAATACAGGTGAATATTTTTTATGTTATTGCTGAAAAATAGCTCTTATATCTGTACTATTTTATTTAATCTTCCAGTCTATAAAGGTTCATTATGATATCTAAGTTGACTTAAAATAACTTAATAGTTTCTTTTTTTTTTTAACATCTTTTTTGGAGTATAATTGCTTTACAATGGTGTGTTAGTTTCTGCTTTATAACAAAGTGAATCAGCTATACATATACATATATCCCCATATCTCCTCCCTTTTGTGTTTCCCACCCACCCTCCCAATCCCTAAAATAACTTAATAGTTTCTTATTGTAACTTTTTTTGCTATAAAGAAACCTGGCACAGTGATATTACACTATTTGGGTGATATTTTTGCTTCACCATGTTTGTTTTTTAAGTATGTAAATAAAATTTTAAATATTTAATATAATAGTAATCGAACAAATATATATACATGGATACATGGAGATATTTTATTGGTTACTAATTACAATTAAAAATAAACAATGAAAGAATTTGGAGGGAACATAAGAAAGTCTGACTGAGGCCTCCCAGACAATGACATCACGTGGAGAGGGCTGCTTGCTCTTTTTGGGGTGAGGATACAAGGTAAAGAGTCAGAGCATGTGAGGTTGATTTCCCACCTCCCTTCTATCACCATTGTGTCGGGTAAGTGTCTTTCATTCTGTGTATGTATCTATATAATCCTAAACTGCAAAAATGAAATAAGGATTTTTCATTTTTTAATGCCAGACTTGAGTTAAATCTTTTGTTTTAAAGTAGTATCTTCAATGAATATGAAAACCTTAACAATTTAACTAGAGATATCTATGCTTTATGTGTGGCCTATCCTGAACCCCTTGGAGAAAGACTTTATACAGAAACTAAGATTTTTTTGGAAAATCACGTACGGCATTTGCACAAGGTAAGGATTGATATATACATGATGTAAATGTGTTTATGGCTACATAGTTATTTGACTAGTTCACTGTTTTCCAGTGCAGAACTTGTATCAGGTTAAGGTTATTTGTTTTGTTTCCTAATTAGCATTTTTCTAATATGTGTACAAGAGCTTTGGGTCAAGCTCTGTGTTAGGTTCTCCAAGGGAAGTCAGTTTAGTTGCTCCAGATCATACAACTAGTAAGTTAAAGAGTAGGGTTTCAAATCAAGATGTGTTCAATTTGAAATCAAGTGCTTACATATATCCTCTGGATGGTGTTTATAGAACCAAGTTTTCTTTACTGTTGCTTCCCACCTCTTGGTGAATCTCTGTCTTTATATTCAACATTTTAGCTGCCTCTTCATATCCTATATAAGGTCTTTAAAAACCTAGAATTAAAAAGGAGAATGGTAAATTAAAAAGTATGATAGAAAGCCTCTGTGACCAGTTATTTTGGTCAGTGTGCCATGTGCATGAGGGCGACATCACCGACTTGATCTCTGTATAAGCAGTGAATGAATTTTGTAGTATTTGGCTACACGCAGCATTTCTGACTTCTTTTGGATTACTGATCTTATCAGGAACTGGATGAGATCATTTATTCTTTGAACTAGAAACTTGACTACCTTCTTTTCCCCCCCAGTATTTTATTTTATTTATTTTTAAAAATTTTTTATTTTATATTGGAGTATAGCCAATTAACAATGTTGTGATAGTTTCAGGTGCACAGCAAAGCGACTCAGCCATACATATACGTGTATCCATTCTCCCCGAAACTCCCTTCCCATCCAGGCTGCCATATAACATTGAGTAGAGTTCCGTGCACTATACAGTAGGTCCCTGTTGGTTATCCATTTATTTTATTTATTTTATACATCTTTATTGGAGTATAATTGCTTCACAATGCTGTGTTAGTTACAGTTGTACAACAAAGTGAATCAGCCATATGCATACGTATATCCCCATATCCCCTCCCTCTTGTGTCTGCCTCCCACTCTCCCTATCCCACCCCTCTAGGTCATCACAAAGCGCCGAGCTGATCTCCCTGTGCTATGCTGCTGCTTCCCACTAGCTATCTGTTTTACATTTGGTAGTATATATATATATGTCGATGCTACTCTTGCTTCACCCCAGCTTCCCCCTCCCCCAATGGTGTGTCCTCAAGTCCATTCTCTATGTCTGCATCTTTATTCCTGCCCTGCCACTAGGTTCATCAGTACCATTTTTTAAAAAAATTCCACATATATGCGTTAACATATGGTATTTGTTTTTCTCTTCCTGACTGACTTCGCTCTGTATGACAGGCTCTAGGTCCATCCACCTCACTACAGATTACTCAATTTCATTTCTTTTTATGGTTGAGTAGTATTCCATTGTATATATGTGCCACATCTTCTTTATCCATTCATCTGTCGATGGACACTTAGGTTGTTGCTTCCATGTCCTGGCTGTTGTAAATAGTGCTGCGGTGAACATTGGAGTACATGTCTCTTTTTGAATTATGGCTTTCTCAGGGTATATGCCCAGTAGTGGGATTGCTGGGTCATATGGTAGTTCTATTTTTAGTTTTTTAAGGAATGTCCATACTGTTCTCCATAGTGGCTCTATCAATTTACATTCCCACCAACAGTGCAGGAGGGTTCCCTTTTCTCCACACCCTCTCCAGCATTTATTGTTTCTAGATTTTTTGATAAGGGCCATTCTGACCAGTGTGAGGTGATACCTCATTGTAGTTTTGATTTGCATTTCTCTAATAGTGATGTTGGGCATCTTTTCATGTGCCTTTTGGCTATGTGTATGTCTTCTTTGGTGAAATGTCTATATAGGTCTTATGCCCATTTCTTAATTGGGTTGCTTGCTCTTTTGATATTGAGCTCCATGAGCTGTTTGTATAGTTTGGAGACTAATCCTTTGTCTGTTTCTTCATTTACAAATATTTTCTCCCATTCTGAGGGTTGTCTTTTCGTCCAGTTTATGGTTTACTTTGCTGTGCAAAAGCTTTTAATTAGGTTCCATTTGTTTATTTTTGTTTTTTCATTACTCTAGGAGGTGGGTCAAAAAAAGATCTTGCTGTGGTTTATGTCAAAGAGTGTTTTTCCTGTATTTTCCTCTAAGAGTTTTATAGTATCCGGTCTTACATATAGGTCTTTAACCCATTTGGAGTTTATTTTTGTGTATGGTGTTAGGTAGTATTCTAATTTCATTCTTTTACATGTAGCTGTCCACTTTTCCCACCACCACTTATTGAAGAGGCTGTCTTTTCTCCATTGTATGGTCTTGCCTCCTTTGTCGTAAATTAGGTGACCGTATGTGCATGTGTTCATCTCTGGGCTTTCTATCCTGTTCCATTGATTATATTTCTGTTTTTGTGCCAGTGCCATACTGTCTTGATTACTGTAGCTTTGTAGTATAGTTTGAAGTTGGGGAGCCTGATTCCTCCAGCTCCGTTTTTCTTTCTCAAGATTGCTTTGGCTATACGAAGCCACCATCACCCTGATACCAAAACCAGAAAAAGATATCACAAAAAAGAAAATTGTAGACCAATATCACTGATGAACATAGATGCAAAAATTCTGAACAAAATACTAGCAAACAGAATCCAACAACATATTAAAAGGATCATACACCATGATCAAGTGGAATTTATCCCAGGAGTGCAAGGATTCTTTAATATATACAAATCAATCAATGTGATACACCAAATTAACAAATTAAGGAATAAAAACCATACGATCATCTCAGTAGATGCAGGAAAAGCTTTTGACAAAATTCAACACTTATTTATGATAAAAACTCTCCA
Organism: Stenella coeruleoalba; assembly: GCF_951394435.1. Taxonomy (NCBI): domain Eukaryota; kingdom Metazoa; phylum Chordata; class Mammalia; order Artiodactyla; family Delphinidae; genus Stenella; species Stenella coeruleoalba. Next base: position 164,409,940 of record NC_137147.1, read on the forward strand.
GAAAATGGGCATAGAGGGAACCTACCTCAGCATAATAAAGGCCATATATGGCAAACCCACCGTAAACATCATGCTCAATGGTGAAAAACTGAAAGCATTTCCACTAAGATCAGCAACAAGACAAGGATGTCCACTCTTGCCACTCTTATTCAACATAGTTTTGGAAGTCCTAGCCACGGCAATCAGAGAAGAAAAAGAAATAAAAGGAATACAAATTGGAAAAGAAGAAGTAAAACTGTCACTGTTCACAGATGACATGATACTATACATAAAAAATCCTAAAGATGCAACCAGAAAACTACTAGAACTAATCGATGAATTTGGTAAGGTTGCAGGATACAAAATGAATGCACAGAAATCTCTGGCATTCCTATGTACTAACAATGAAAAATCAGAAAGAGAAATTAAGGAAACACTCCCATTTACCATTGCAACAAAAAGAATAAAATACCTAGGAATAAACCTACTTAAGGGGGTGAAAGACTTATACTCAGAAAACTATAAAACACTGATGAAAGCAATCAAAGATGACATAAACAGATGGAAAAATATACCATGTTCTTGGATTGGAAGAATCAGTATTGTGAAAATGACCCAAAGCAATCTACAGATTCAGTGCAATCCCTATCAAACTATCAATGGCATTCTTCGCAGAATTAGAACAAAGAATTTTACAATTTGTATGGAAACACAACCCGAATAGCGAAAGGTTATCCATTTTAATTATATCAGTGTGTACATGTCTATCCCATATTCCCTAACTATCCCTTTCCCCCATCCTTCCCCCCTGGTAACCATAAGTTCCTTCTCTAAGTCTGTGGAAGCTTGACTACCTTTTGTTAGCCCTGTGACCCTGGACAGCTCACCTAACCTACCTTGTAGATTGAACTTCATGTTCCTTTATCTGTAAAATGGAGATAAAGTAACACAGTCTGTGTAATAATATGTCTAACCCTGTACATGACTAGGAGTAGATCTTTTTCAAATGGTAATAACCCATAAGTAGAGCACAATTGATCCTGTGATATTTCCCTTATAACATTTGAAGAAAAGCTCAGTTTTTCAAAGTCTATTTTATCTATCTGTTTATTTTCTTTTATTTTGTTTTCATTGAAATGTAGTTGACATACAATATTTTGTAAGCTCAGATTTTCAGAGCCGATTTTATCTGTTTATTTTCTTTTCATTGGAATATAGTTGACATACAATATTTTGTTAGTTTCAGGTAAACTACATAGTGATTCAACATTTGCATACATTATGAAATGATCACCAAATTAAGCCTAGTTACCATCTGTCCTTATACAAAGTTATTACAATATTATCGACCATATTCCTTGCACTCTACGTTACATCCCCATGACTTATTTATTTTCTAACTGGAAGTTTGTACCTCTTAATCCCTTTCACCTTTTTGGCCCCCTACTCCAGCCTTCTCCCCTCTGGCAACCACCTGTTTGTTCTCTGTATCTCTGAGTCTGTGTCTATTTTGTTTTGCAAGTTCGTTTGTTTTTCAGATTACACATATGAGTGAGATGATGCGGTATTTGTCTTTCTCTGTGTGACTTATTTCACTTAGCATGATACCCTCTGGGTTCATCCATGTTGTTTTAAATGGCGAGATTTCATTCTTTATATGGCTGAGTAATATCCCATTGTATATATATATACCACATCTTCTTTATCCGTTTGTCTATTGTTGGACACTCAGATTGCTTATGTGTCTTGGCTATTTGTAAGTAATGCTGCTATAACTGCTATGAACATTGCGGTGCATGTATCTTTTTGAATTAGTGTTTTCTTTTTCTTCAGGTAAATACCCAGGAGTGGAATTGCTGGCTCACATGGTAGTTCTGTTTTTAATTTTTTGAGGAACACCCTGTTTTCCATACTGGCTGCACCAGTTTACAGTCCCATCAGTAGTGCATGAGGGTTCCCTTTTCTATAGATCCTTGCCAGCACTTGCTATTTCTTGACTTTATTTATTTATTTATTTTTGGCTACGTTGGGTCTTCGTTGCTGCACACGGGCTTTCTCTAGTTGCGGCAAGCGGGAGCTACTCTTCATTGTGGTACGTGGGCTTCTCATTGTGGTGGCTTCTCTTGTTGTGGAGCACGGGCTCTAGGTGCGTGGGCTTCAGTATTTGTGGCACGTGGGCTCAATAGTTGTGGCTCGCAGGCTCAGTAGTTGTGGCACACGGGTTTAGTTGCTCCACGGCAAGTGGGATCTTCCCGGACCAGGACTCGAACCCGTGTCCCCTGCATTGTCAGGCAGATTCTTAACCACTGCGCCACCAGGGAAGTCCTATTTCCTGACTTTTGATGATAACCATTCTGACAGATGTGAGGTTATAGCTCATTCTGTTTTTGATTTGCAGGAAATGCTCTACTTTTCATTTTATATGGCAGATACATTTTAGTGTTCTAGTATGTGCATTTATCAGTTTATGAAAGTGGTTTTAATGACAAGTAATTTAACTTAGTCTTAACATTTTTCATATGTTAGTTTTGAAGTTAAAGTTCTGCTGTTGTGAGCTGGTTAGCTTTGGTTATAATATACTAGATAACTGTGTGAGTCATTTATAAATTTTGCAATTTTATGTTTTAACGTAGGTTGTAAATGTGATTTTTAAAAACTTTTTATTTTGAAATAATTTTAAGCTTATAGAAAAGTTGCAAAAATAATACAAAGACTTCTCAAATACTTTTTACCCAGCTTCGTAATATTAACATCTTGCGTAACAGTGGTACAATTATTAAAACCAAGAAATTAACATTGGTATAATTGTGTGATTGAAAAATTACAATTGTGAAGTATTTTATGAAAGTTTAGAATATTTATATAATTGTATACCATATTTTCTCTCAAGTCCAGTGACAAAAAAAGAAGTTGGCTGTTATGTAGATGACAAAGTAAATTGTTAATATAGCCAACAGAACTGAAAAGTTTCACCTGTGAGAACTTTTTAAATTACTAAAGTATTGCATTATGTTGTAGATCATTTAGAACATACTCATAAGGAAAAAAGAAAATAAACATCACCCATAACATACCTCCGGAATTAAACCACTGTTAATACTTTTGATATATCTATTTTTAAATATATCTTTTTTTGATACATATTAACAAAAATATAATTTGATATATGTCTTTTGCATATTTTTGTTTTGTGTAGACTTCCATTTTTTATTAGAAAATGAAGTCATGTTGTATACTTTATAATGTGCTTTTTGCTTTTAATAATATTGTAGGTCTCTTTCTTTGTCATTAAATAGACTTTTGTAATTCTGGCAGTGATTGTAAAATTTTTCATTTTGTGGAGATACTGTGATTTGTTTAAATATTCCTATATTGCTGGGCATATAGATTATTTCCAGTTCATAAAGTTGTGATTATAAACAATACTTCCATGAACACCCTTGTAGCTAAGTTATTCTTGTGTTACCAAGTTTTTTTACAGGGTAAGTCCCTAGACGTGGCATTACTGGGTCATAGTCATGAACATTTCCCTCCATATCTCTGTGTTCCGAATTGGTGGATATGGAGGCCCGGCTGTAGGGACTTGAGCACCTGCGGATTTTGGTATCCATGGTGGGGTCCTGGAAACAATTCCCCACTGATGTTGAGGAACAACCGTAGTAAGAAATTGTTCTTAGATTTATATTCTATCCAACCAGCAGCAGTAGTTCCTAAGTGGGCCCTATTCCCCAGCATTATTAATAGTGGTTGCGATTTTTAATTTATTTACCATATGATAGGCAAAAAAGTACTATTTATAGGCTATTCCTATCATCCTGAGACTTAATTGGTAAAACTCCAAGTTTAAAAGCATAGCTTTCATCAAGAGTTAATTGGATGAGTGTTGAGGTCATGTCTTGCCTAAGGTCATGCGGACGGTTGATGGAAGAACCGAAGTAAGAGCAGCGGTGGCCTCGGGAATGTCTGTCCTGTCCAGTGGATTTTTATTGTTAGACTGGATTTCCATTAAAATTAACTTTTTAAACATCAGCCCTCAGATTTCAGTTTGATTTTCATTTTTCAAAAAATAGTAGGTTTTTATTAAATAAATATAAAATAACTTATTTGGGGAATATGGAAAATGTGTCAATTTTCATAAGTAGTCTTATTCACAATAGTGAATAATATGAGGTGATGACATAACTGCAGGCTGATCAAAAGTGATGGACGTGAGGAAACACAATAGAATTACATTCTGTTTTCATCTGATCTAATATTCTAGCCCAAAGAACAGCATCAAACCATTATATTTTGTTTTTTTATCTTAGAGAATGAAACAGTTACTCTCTAGTATGGACGCTTCACTTTCATATCTAAGATTCACATTTTTTTCTATCTCTTTAATTGTTACTAAAGATAGTTAAAAATAAGAATGTAATTTGTAAATGTAATATATAGTGCTTGAATTATGTCACTTATTTAAGAACATTAGTTTTTGATAAATTTCATAGCTTACAAATGAAAATGATTAGTGCTTTCTGAGTAAAAAATATTTTTCTTCTTTTTTTAGAGAGTTCTGGAGTCTGAAGAGCAAGTACTTGTTATGTATCATAGGTACTGGGAGGAATACAGCAAGGGTGCAGACTATATGGACTGCTTGTATAGGTAAGTACACTTTTAGATTCTCGACAGTCTAAACAGTATTGCCTGCATTTGGTAATTGCAGGAGTTTTTTGTTTTTACTACCTACTACCCATGAAAATGAGCAGAACTAAAGCATTACCTGATGTATGGACTTTTCTCTGCTATGGGGAAAGGTCTGTAGTGTGGGTCATGTGGGTATTTGGGAGCCAGGCAGTGTATGGAAACTTATTCTGTGAAAACTAAAACTGTATTTGATGGCATAGCTCTGTTTCTTCAGTTGTCTGGGACTGTGTAACACACATTAAATCTTGACAGATCCGAAGTGAAACTTCAGCTTGGATGAAACTTTTAGTGAATCTAAGCTCGTGCCCCCCTCTAGCATGCTCTTGTTTGACTCTAGGGTTCAGCATTTTATGTTTCATGGAAGTACCTGGCAGTTTTCTCTTGACGTTCTCCCGCCCTTTCCTCTAGACGTACTGAATTACTGGCAGTGTTGTGATGCCTTGTGGTCTCATATCATCCCGCCTTTCCTTGTGCTATTCTGTCTGTCTGGATTGCTTTTCTTCCTTTCCCTGAATGACTAGTTCCCATTCCCCGCTCTGAACTCCCCTCTCCTTGCCTCAGTCTCCTGCTTAGATCTTTGGTGTTAACTGCCACTCATGTAGGTTCCTGTGGCACCCTGGGCTGGTCCTCTCTAACTCATTCACGTAGACGGTGGAAATGAGTACAGTACCTAGGTACACAGGCAGAGACCCATTTGTTGAAGGACAGTGGATAAATAGGGAATAGTGCTGTTAAGCACCTGGGCCTTGTGGCCTGTGATGGTTGCAGTGATAATTTTGCCCTGTGCATTGTGGCTTGGGCCACAGATGAACCCCTGCCTCAGTTTCTTGCTGGAGAAGAGGAGTAGAGCTAGGTCTCAAAGCGTTTCCTGCACAGGTGCATGGGGCCAAGGCATGGTCTCCTTGGTGTGTCTGTCCTTTGCTTTACTGGTTCGTATTCCCTTTGGTTTTTATAACAACACTGGACTTTACTAGATGTAAGCTGCCTATGTTGGAAACTGGAACTCACTTCTAAATGGCCAGTAGCTCTATTTCCTCTTAGAAGAGCAAAATATAATAAAACCAGAAACCAGCAATTGCTGACATGGGCAAGGTTCGCTGGGGCTTTGGCTTTTACAGAACATGTCTGCCATCCATTAAACATCCTGACATTTGATTTCCCCCCTCCATCCACCAAAGTGGCCTAGTCATAAATAAAACTTTAAGAATTCCTTAGCTAAACCGTGGGGGAGAGCGGGGGGAGTTTTAAGGATCAGAGTGAGAGCATACGCGTGTTTTTGTCACTGCTGAGAAGCTGGGGCCACTGGTATATGGATGACAAAACAGTGCTTCGACTGTGTGCCGTGCAGTGGATCCCTCGTTAGCTGAGATACTTCAGTAAAGATTCAAGTTGTTTTTCTGTTCTTTCTTAGTTTTCTGGGGCACCGTTCTCTTGGTTCTCTTGCACCTCTCTTTACCAAAATCAAATTGGTATTATTGAAAGTAGTACTATTAAATTGGTACTGTTGATGAGCTTTTATTAAATTTTGCAATATATATGATATATACACATATGTATGTGTATATATAAAGCCATATGAGATAGTTGGTTTTTTACAATGGAGGAAAACTAAGAGTCAGAGAGGTCAAGGTCCCTGAGCTGGAAAAATTACAAGGGCAGAATTTAAACCCAGATCAGTCTGAATAAATCCATTTAACTTCTTCATTCTACCTAGCCTCATTCTAGAGAGTCATTGCAGTCACTTACATAGGTTCTATTCTCATCCTTTAGCTACACTCTGCATTCTTTCTAGGATGATCTCTATTACTCCTGGTTTTAGCTACAACCTATATATTGATAACCACCAAATAAATGTTTATTGAAGGTGGTCTAAGTTTCAGAGGAATATTCTTACCTAGCTGCCTGTACCTCCAGGATGTTCCGTGGGTACATCATACTACTGCAGATGTTCACAACTGAGCTTGTTATCTTTTACACACACGCTGCCCCAGAAATACTCATTTTGGTTAATGGTAGTCCTGGACATCCAGATGTATAGGCCGGAAGTCTCAGTTATCCTTCACCTAGGGTTATCCTCTCTACTTGACCCCTCTTGGTCAGATCCTCCAAATGTCTCTTAAATTTATTATTTCCTTTGCAGTGCTATTATAGTATTGTAGTTCAAGCTTTTTATTGTTTCGGACCTGGACTATTATTGATAACATCCCTGTAACCAGTCTCCCAGCCTTTGATTTCTAATTTATTCTATTTAGTAAACTTCTCAAGTGCAAATTTGATCACCGTCCAAAATCACTTAGTAACTTTCCACTGTCTGTAGTAAAGACTTAGAACCAATGGCTCATGGGATTCACTTATAGAGTGTTTTGTTTGACCTCTGTGGGGTTGGCTTCATGTGACTGATTTATTTAATTATATTGGTAGACTGGGTGGTGAGATCCTTCTCATAGAGGGTACATTTGATTAGATAATTAGATAAAAACTGCTTGATAGTCTTTGCTTGTTGGGTAGTAGGTTATCCAGGCTATCTCTTGTTATTAATCTTAGTCTATAAGGAAATCTGTGTGAAGAAATGTAAAGGAAAAAATCAGTTTTATTTCAAAGCATTTTTCGGTATTATTGTTTTGAGGTAATTTCTAGCCTTTTCTTTACTCTGATTGATTTATAAGATGGATATGCATTAGCATAGGTGACTTAAGGATTCCAATTCTAAAGAAAAATAATGATGCTCCTACGCCACCTTTCCTGCTGCTACATATCTGTTTAGGCCCTGCGGGCCCTTGAAGTGGGATACTTAAAGTATTACCTTGAGAACTAACGACTCTTGAAATCCAGTAGGTATTAGTATGGGAACAGTTCTTATAATAGAGTTTTTTAAAGATAGATTGAAATGCCTGATTTCTTAGAGGCTTCACAGTTACCTTAGGCTATTAGTTCTTGTTAGTTAATACTGTTGTGTTACTGCTGATACTCCAGAAAAGCAAAGGATACTTATCAATCACTTTGTTGCCAGAATAAATTATAAAAACATGTACTACTGCATGAGTTAGACCTGAGCAGAACAGTCAGGTATTGACTGTGTGGTAGAGTATTGACTATTTAAAGAAATTATTGAAAGTTATTTTACTTTACGATTTCCTAGAATATATATCTTTATTTAAAAACAAATGTGTGGTTAATAAATCTCATTGTAAAATACTACAGTGACTTAGAAATTAAGAATGGCGTCTGAATCAAAGTGAAAAATTATGCTACTTACATTTTAAATCATATCTATAAATTATTTTAAAAGCTTCTCTATCAAGTTTAAACTGTCAAGAGTAGAAATCTAATGAGAAGAATATAGATGATGAAAGTTAGTGTAAAATTTATTCCATGCGGGAAAGAGAATAGTGACTTGTCCTATCAGATATAAAACGTATAAAGCTCCACTAAAACAGTGTATTGGCTGTGGAATATACACACAGATCTCTAGTGAATCCAGACTTCTGCAGATCTAGCAGCTACTCTTCAGAGTCAGCAAACTCCTACGCTGAGAAGTTTACACTTACTGTATAGGAATAAGGGGGCTGCTGTAGGCTTCTGAATAGGGAGTTGATATCCTGAAAGCAGAATTTTTAGGTAAATTGGATATGCCAGAAATGGGAAATAGAGATCAGTCATGAGAATGTTGCACATGATCCAAGCAGAGAGTCAACGAATGGCATTGACAGTGAAAAGGAAAATAATGGGAGGAGGTGAGGAATAGTGTGAGAGAACAGGAGGACCAGCTGAGTAAAGGAGGTAAACGGAAGGATGAGATAAGTGATGCTAATGTTTTAGGTAGGATTACTGGGATGGCCATGGTACAGTGACCAGAAAAGGAATGGTTTGGAGCAAAGGGTCTTATAGAAAGGCACATGTAATGGTGCAGATATGACTAAGTTCCCCCTACTCGGCACTTTTCACTTTTGATATGTTACATTTGTTTATGTTTTTATGTCCTACCAGATGGGTAAGCTCTCTGGGCAGAGACTACATTTTTGTTTTTCGTTTTTCTATCCTCAGTGCCTTGTCGTACCTGGCATGCAGTACGCACTTGGTCAGTACTTGCTGAATGAGAGTGGGAGACCTCGTGAGTTTTCTGGCCCAGCTCTGCCACTTAGTAGCTGATGGACCTTTGCCGAGTTCTTTAAGCTGTCTAAGCTGCAATTTTCTTACACGTAAAATGAGGATCCTAATAGTACCCCATATATCTACCTCCTAGTATTCAGCCAGCTGCAATGCTTACGCCTGTCTCTGACACACGATAGGCGCTCCATAAGTGTCAGTGATTACTTTTATTTCCTGACATTCATGCTTTTATGATCTGTCTCCAGGCTGCTTTTCCAAGTTTGTGTTCTAATGTTAGCTTTTGCCATCCGTGCTGCTGGAACGTTACCCGTTTATTCATTTCGTAATTCGGAGAAGTATTTTTCGAGGACTGCCTGTCTGCCTGCCACTGTTCTGGACACTGTCTGCCAGACCTCACATTCTAGAGAGGAGGTGGATGTACAAAACCAGTAGACAAAGAAAAGAACAGGATTATTTCTCATAGTAGCAAGTGCTGTGAAGAAAACAGTTATGTATTAGATAGTTACTTCATTGGGGGTGGGAAGTGAAGGCTAGTTTGGTTTGGGGTCAGGTCAGGCCTGAGAGAGGTGTGTTTGAGCCGAGACCAGAGTGACAGAGGCCAGAGGTGAAATGCCCTACCCCAGGGAATCTGTTTCAGGTGAAGCAGCCGTTTCTCTCCAGCTCTTGCTTCCGTCTCAGTCCTGTTCCCCTTTTCTCAGCTGGAAGGCGTGGTGGAAGCACATCAGGAAATTATTAGGGTTACAGTGAGAATGGAAGGGAAAGCTAAATGATATTTTGAAGGAAATGGCTTTGTAACCAGTGGACAGAAGAGACTAAAATGTCACATGGAGCACCAAGGTTGTAAGCCCTGGAGTCCAGAGCTGGAAGTGAGTGAATGTGGGAGGGAACTTGTGTAAGTGGTGGTGGCCGTAGCGCTTTATTATTTTTCATCGTCTGCTAGGATTGTCAGTGGAGTTATGCAGTTGAAATTTTTGTTTTCTTTGCTTGCAGTTTCAGTTGTCTGAACATTCAGCAGACCTTTCATTTTGATTCAGTGAACGTGGGAAAGTGTGTGTTTTAATACAGAGATTTTGTGGTTGTTGCCTAAATACTTGTATTGTCAATAGCTATTTTCACCTTGGCAGAAGCTGTCAAACGAATAGTTTTAGGTGTTGAGCATTAAAGGCCTTGTGGTGAAATCTGGGATGGTGAAAAGTGATGCTTGAATATTACATGCCTTTGTACACATTTTATTTAATCTTAGAACTCTTTATTCATCTTAGTAGTTCTCAGAGTTCATCATAGTTATTAGTCTTTCTTTATAAAGCTGTTTACCCCTGGTAGACAAAGTGATCTTGAATCTGTCAGTTTTGCCCATACTTCTTACTGTCTGTAACAATCTATTGCATTTTCTCACCTACTGATTGTGATTTTTTTGTTTGTTTAAAAATGAAAAGTTATGTATTTAATGGTGATAAAATATAGAGAACTTTCTTGACTTTGATCTTTTAACCATTTTCTGTTTAATTCTTTGCAAAGTGAACTTGGCTTATTTAACAAGAAGAATCCGGGAATGAGCAAATTAGACTGTAGAGGGTTGACCCTTGGATAGGAGCTGTTGGGCTATAAGAGTATTGGAAAGTTTTAGAACAAAACCCCTGAGTTTTTTTAAGTGAGACTGTGGTAATAGGGGTTTTTTCTTTTTTGCTACTCTAGAGGTCTTACTCTTTGTCTCTTAGGGCCTAGCAAAGGGAGTTGGGCTGGTAATTTTTATCTTTTTTAAAAATTATATTTCTAATTTATATATAATTAGTTTCTTTTGGATGTATTACTGAACTACTCTACAGTTGATTATAACCCTAAAATTATTGCTCTAAAGTTGCACGTTACTTGTTTTCCTACTGATTTTGACAGTGTCTATTGATATTATGTTTGTTTTTCAGGTATCTCAACACCCAGTTTATTAAAAAGAATAAATTGACAGAAGCTGACCTTCAGTATGGTTATGGTGGTGTAGATATGAATGAACCACTTATGGAGATAGGAGAGGTAGGACATTCTTTAAATGACTGGCAAACATAAGAGTGTTTTTATATACTGAGGAAATTTGATTCACTGTCCTTTTCTTAAGGACACTGAGTGGACTATCTTAAAATTGTCAAGATTTAAAACATCCTAGGGAATAATTCCCTGGCGGTCCAGTGATTAAGACTCTGTGCTTCCAATGCAGGGAGACGCGGGTTCGATCCCTTGTTGGGGAACTAAGTTCCTGAAAGCTGCGTGGCCAAAGGGAAAAAAAAAATATTCTGAATGTTAAGTAAATGAAATACTGTTATGATTTCCTAAGAATCTTCGGATAGATGAGACGAACAGAAAAGATGTGATGAGTATTATTTTAATAGTTAAATTAATGATGGATGAATGACAGAAGGTTAATAGTTCTGCTGTATGAAAAATCTCATAAAAAATATTTAGAAAATGTTGAGACTCTTACAGTTGAAAAGTGTGAAGGACATGGACTTAAAAGAGAACCTACAAGAGAGGAAACACAAATTTGTGGATGCAACAAATTTATTTTAACTTTAAAAAGTAATTAAAGAGGGCTTCCCTGGTGGCGCAGTGTTTGAGAGTCCGCCTGCCGATGCTGGGGACGTGGGTTCGTGCCCCGGGCCGGGAAGATCCCACATGCTGCGGAGCGGCTGGGCCCGTGAGCCATGGCCGCTGAGCCTGCACGTCCGGAGCCTGTGCTCTGCAATGGGAGAGGCTACAACAGTGAGAGGCTCGCGTACTGCAAAAAAAAAAAAAAAATTTAAGAAATTCAGAGTAAAACAATAAAGTGTGCAGTTCAACCAATTCACTCAAATTTTTGAGGTACAGTTCAGATTTAAATGTGGAAAATTATAATATATAAAACATATACTGACTATGCAAGAAATACTCTGGTGCGGTGTTTTTTAAAAAATTATTTATTTATTTTTGGCTGTGTTGGGTCTTCGTTTCTGTGCGAGAGCTTTCTCTAGTTGTGGCAAGCGGGGGCCACTCTTCATCACGGTGCGCGGGCCTCTCACTGTCGTGGCCTCTCGTTGCGGAGCACAGGCTCCAGACGCACAGGCTCAGTAGTTGTGGCTCACGGGCCTAGTTGCTCCGTGGCATGTGGGATCTTACCAGACCAGGGATCGAACCTGTGTCCCCTGCATTAGCAGGCAGATTCTCAAGCACTGCGCCACCAGGGAAGCCCTAGTGCAGTGTTTTTTTATTCATGTCGTACATATTTATCGAGTCGCCAGACATTGGGGATACAATGGTGAACAGACAGAAGGTCCGCTCTCCTCATGGGGAAGCAGATGCCAACAAAGTAGAGAAATTAATGTTAAATTTTGTTGGGTGTCAGTGAAGGAAATAAACAACTAAGATGCAGCATTAGTAGAAATTTAAATTAGAATAACCCTTTTAGAAAGAAATTTATCAGTGTCTTTCAGTAGACTTTAAAATGTTCAATACCTGTTGACCAGGTAATCCCACGTCTGGTAATTTGTACTGCAAAACTAATACGGAAAAAACGGTTTAAATGTTTAAAAGTATTCCTTGCAGTCATTAATAAGGGTGACTAATGGGCTAACAGTCTAAATTTCCAATACCCAATAAAAATCACACATAGAAGACTATATACAATATGATTTTGTTATGAAAGTAGGCAAAGGGATAAATTAGTAGAAAACAGTTCATAGAAACATTAACAAAGGGGAAAATGGTTTTTGAAAATATTTGGGCACAACATTATATGTTTAATAGGAATAAAGCTGTGGAGGGGAAAGAGAAACAAATATGTAGAGAAACAAATCAGTGGGAAATACCAGAATCTTAATAGCAGTTGCTTTAGTTTGTAGGATTATAAGTGAATGTTTTATTTTATAATCGTTCCTTATCACTAACGCCATCATGCCCACTCCTCTTCCCAGAGGAAATCACTATAAACAATTAGATTTATATCTTTTCTGAATTTTACCTGCGCATTTACATATAAATATATATATACACACATAATAGTTTTGACATCAGAGCATACATAAAATTCTGCAACTTGTATTTCTTGCCTTTTGTTTAACAAGTAGGGGTATCAAATAATTATTAATTATTTATTAAACTATTCCCCTTAGTTTTCATTTTTTTGTTGTCACAAACAATACTGTGTGAACATCATTGTTCATTTGTTCACTTATTAAATATATTTTGAATCCCTCTGTGTGCTAGACACTGTACTATATGCTGGGAATATGGTAATGAGTAAAGTAAACAGAAATCTTACAATCATGGAGTTACATTTGTGTATATATCTGCTGGTACATGAGCAGAAATTTTCATGGAGTGAGTACCGGGAAGTGGATTTTCTGGGTCAAAGCACAGCCTGAACTTTGATAGCCCTGCCACCTTGCCTTTCAAAGGCTTTACCAGTTTGCCCTCCTACTACAGCTATAAAATCCCATTTTCTTATGTATTATCTTCTTTGTGCTAATGAAAAAGAAAAAGAAGGCAAAACCTGAAGATTGTTCCTTGTGGGAAAACAGATGCTTTTACTTATTTTTATAAAATTACCAGTGATCAGAAAAAAGTTATCCCAGGGAAACAGTAGAGAGACTAAAAACAGAATCATACCTGTGTGGATGCAGCTACGTTGGAAACAGGAGAAATCAATTTTTTTTTTTAGGAGCAATCCGTTTTTGATACTGGAATAATTTGTACTCTGTATGAGAAAAATTTATTGGAGTTTAAAGGCTTTCATGTGAAGGCAAAACTTGAAAACTTTGGAAGGCAGCATAGGAGCACACATATCTCCTCAAGGTTGACCTTAGGGAGCAAAAGAGTTCTTAAAAGACACAAGAATGCAGACAATAACGGAAAAGATTGATAAATTTGAGCACATTAAAATATAATATATTTTTACTTAAAAAATGCTGTAAAGAAATTCAAAAGTCAAGTCACAAACTATGACAAAGTGTGATATGTAAAACTGTCAAGGGATTAATTTCCACGATATATAAAGAGCTACGAGGTCGCATGGAGAGCAAGACAAACATTAATGGAATAATGGGCAAAAGAGATGAATGGACAGTTTACAGAGAAAAAAGAAAACTGAAATGCACAAAAATCATAAAAAGATGTCCAGCCTTATTCAGGAAATTGCCAGTTAAAACGTGAAGGAGGTCCATTTTATGTCCATCACATTGGCAAAGTCTGACCGGAGCCTGGCAGTAGCAGTTGTTGTCAGGATGTTGGCTTCAAGTGTAACGTGGAAAACCACTTGGCTTTGTTTAGTAAAGCTGCACGGCTCCTGTCGGCCAGCATCTCCACTCGTCGGTGTGTATCAGGGAACCGCTTGCTTATGACCACCAGAAGGTGAATACAGGAACAGCCGCAGTGTTCTCAGTGGCAAAAGCTGGGATCACAAACAGTGTCATCAGCAGTAGAAAGTAAAAGCTGATCATAGTGTCTTCATACAAGAGGATACTATATAGCAATGCCAATGATTGAACTATAAACACTATCAATTTGGTTGGATTTCAATAAGTTACAGTTAAAAAATTATACATAAGAAATAAGATTAAAAAATAACAAAAAATAAATTTAAAAATAACAACAAACAAAACAAACCAAAACAAAAATCATACATGGAAGAGCATACAATGTGATTTTGTTATCAAGGTCAGAAACAGTCAACTTCAGGACTTCCCTGGTGGTCCAGTGGTTAGGACTCCATGCTTCCATTGCAGGGGGCACGGGTTTGATACTTGGTCGGGGAACTAAGATCCCACATGCCACGTGGTGCGGCCAAAAAAAAAAAGAAATAGTCAACTTCAAAAATATCATATGGGGATAGTTACACACTTGGTAGAGCTGTAAGGAAGGGAATGATTTAACACAAAACGCAGGATAGTGATAATCTCTGAGGGGAAAGAAAGGAGGAGGACATTTGGGGCAACAGTAATGGTGAAGTCGTATTTCTTAAATTGGATGTTGAATACAGGTATGTTTATTTTATTATTCTTTAAATTGACTTATTCTTTTATGTTTGTATGAGAGGTGTTATAATTTCAAAAACCAGCCAACAGCCAAATCACATTATTTTATTTAACATAACTCCTTTGTTTCCATTATAGTTTTGGTGTCTATAGCCCTTCCCTAATATTGGGCATTTAACAATCAATAAATTAAGGTTTTATAAAAATCAGTTATTTCTGTAAGATTTTCAATTAATGATAAAAGCTTAATTCCGTTGTTTGTACAAGTCTGATATGATAGTCATTGTCATTTTAAATTAGAAATTTATTTTCCTTATATTCAATTTTTATTTGAATTTTGAAGTAGAGTTATAAATACTTCATTTGATGGGTGTTTTTACTTTTAAAAGAAGTCTTGAACAGATGTTTAAATCAAATACTGAGTAATTCAGCCTTGATGATTTTCCTTTTTCCTGGCAGCTAGCATTGGATATGTGGAGGAAATTGATGGTTGAACCACTTCAGACCATCCTCATCCGAATGCTGCTCCGAGAAATCAAAAAGTGAGTACTGACATTGATCTTCCTGAGTCAGTTCTAATTTGCTGTTTGAAATGGTCTAAAATAGTGAACGGTTGCATGGCTGTCAACTGCACATAGGCCTCGTTTTACTGTAACAAGCCTCATTTTCCATTCTAATGCCAATATTTTAAAATCGTTTTATAATCTTTTGGTTTTGGGGGGCACATTTCACTATGACCTAATATGCTTAGTAAATAAATAAGTCCCTGAAGGAAGTGACTTGTTTTGTAATCCTGAAACATCTTGGATCTTGTAGGCAGTGCTGAGTTGTTTGAACATATTCTCAGCTGAAACCCTGATGACAATAACCTACTCAGGAAAACAGATTCTTCCAGTTGTTGGTCACCTTAATAATCAGTTAACTTGTGAGGTAAATTTATGAGGAAAGGGCTTCCCACTGTCCTCATGGCCCAGAGTGGTTGACTCTTTACCTAACTGCTGTGTGAATAATGTTTGGCACCAAGTAAGTTATCCTGTGGAGTCCAGAGTAGAACATTCTTGGTCAGCTCTGGCCTAGAAGATTCTTACTAGACCTCAGCTCTGGGGAATCCGAAACTGAAATCGCTCACACAGATAAATTTTAGGTGACTGGAACTACTGTGAAAGGAATGCTGTAGACCAGTGAATTGCTGTGTGATAATGGCCAAGTCCCTCTGAAACTCCTTTCATTAAGAAGACCCAAATACGGAGTTTTTTATGTGAGGAAAAAAGCAGAGCGTTGTTCTTACTATGGGGCTCCTAATAAGAAATAAGAGGTTAAGAAAAAAAGCCACAAAAGGAGAGACTATTTTAATAATTAATGTTAACACCAAATAGAAAATATGTGGTAGGAGTTAGTAACTTGGTTTTTAAAAATGGTCACTCACACTTTTCATGATTCTACTGTTTCCAAAGGTGATGAGAGAGAGGAAAGGCAGTAGTGAAGCAGTAGGGTGGAACAGTTTTCTTCCTTCCTCTTTCTCCACTGAACTATGACTGACTAAAAGAACACGTCCAACGAGAGTTACAGGCTCTAGTATAATTTCCTTTGCTAAGAAATATTAGCTTTCTTCTTAACTTAGAATTCAGCTATTTTACGTTAAAAGTATAATGAAAATATTGTTATAATTTTCTAAATGCGCTTTTAATGAAATGTCTTTTTTTTTTTTTAAAGAATTTTATTTATTTATGGCTGCGTTGGGTCTTCGTTTCTGTGCGAGGGCTTTCTCTAGTTGTGGCAAGCGGGGGCCACTCTTCATCGCGGTGCGTGGGCCTCTCACTACCGCGGCCTCTCTTGTTGCGGAGCACAGGCTCCAGATGTGCAGGCTCAGTAGTTGTGGCTCACAGGCCCAGTCACTCTGTGGCATGTGGGGTCTTCCCAGACCAGGGCGCGAACCTGTGTCCCTTGCATTGGCAGGCAGACTCCCAACCACTGCGCCACCAGGGAAGCCCCGAAATGTCTCTTTTAATATAATTTTGATCCAACCTAGTAAATTTTCCTTAAGTGTGATTGTTAACTTGTTAAAAATGAATTTTATGAAAAATTAAAGAAAATATAACTGAGAAAAATAATACAACAGTAGGATACTAATTCTGGAAAAGACATAGGGACTATATGTTTAGAGACATTAGGGCAACTTGTTTTGGTTTTGTTGTTAAAATCAGTTTCCATTAAAGTATTATTCAACATGCTTTACTAATATCTCATTTATTTTTTATGTCTACTCTATTAGGTAGGTATTATCTTACATTTTACAGCTAAAGGTACTAAGGCTTAATAATAATAATAAAATATGGAAACTGTATACCAAGCAGTGATCTAAAAACTTTACGTGTGAATCCCATTTAATCTTCACCCTAGGTGATTGGTACAGTTTACCATTTTACAGTTGTGTTGCTCTATTGAGCTCCCATCTTCTTAATTCCAGAGATTCAAATCTGGAATTTTTAACTCTAAATCCATGATGCCTGTCATTTCAATCCGCAGAATGTTTCTTCCACTCCTAGCTCCAGTACTTGAGCTTAATGATGAATATATTTTGGTTTTATAATGCTTTGAGTATTCTAGTGTTTTCACACGTATTTTCTTTATTTGATCTCAAGGAGGCCAGACAGGTTTTATTTATAAGTAAGCAAATTGAACTTCAATAAGGAAAAATGACTTACTGAACTTGATGTAGGTAGGAAAGAGACTCCATGTCTTTAAGCTTCCAATTTGGGTCTTTCTGCTACATTGCTTTAACATCTATTTACCCTTTGTCATGTGAGATATCATGGACAGATAGGGTGACAGTAAAGCATGATGAGAGAGTGGTAAATTGCCCAGAGCACTGGGAAAAGTAGATTGAAAAAGGTGAGATGAAGTGGAGAGGATTATACAGTGAAAAGATTTCAGAGCAAGGACAAATGACATGGCGGCAATCCCTAACAGATAGACGTGGTTTTATTCCTGCCTAGATAGGTCTCCCTTAGTGCTAACATTATTTAATGTAGTCTGAGAGGTTATTTTTTATCATAATAGCCAAGAGTTACTAAAAGAAAAGACATGTGTCTTTCCTAGTTCTTAAATATATTTAGTACTTGGTACACTGTTTACCCTTGGACGTAAACTTTTTTTAGATACTGCTGCTTTAAAACTGTTCCCAGGGTTTTACGTTTGTTTAGCCCTGTGATTCTTAAGCACTTGTCCTTTAGCTAAAATGCTTGCTTCCACCGCTCAGGTGCTTATCTGATACTAATGATACAGCTCTTTTCCTACAACTTGGGTTAGATAATCCCTACCTCAGTTAATTGTTCTTTATTTTACCCAAGTAATATACTTTCTCCATCTTTTCACTGTGTGCTCTTAGCTTCATCAGTAGATGAATTAATTTGGTTAGCACCTTTAGGAAAAGAGTAGTTCCTAATGTAACTTTGGTTGTGCAGAGGTATATTTTATGCTGCACCATCACCTGCATCTCTAGGAGTTTTTGTATAGAATCACACATAGAACTGTCCTTCATTTTCTTATTGTAAGAGAAATATACAGATCATAAAAATTCCCCAACTCACAGGTAGTGTGTTGATCTTCTTGGAAGATTTCACAAAGTTGAGGGCCATCTCAGCCTTGAAAGAGGTAAAGTTATCTGTCAAGCTAATAGAGGACTTTTTCTTGTGAAATCAAAATGTTCTGCTAAGTGAAAATTCTTACTAGGCATGAATGCTGAAATGCTCAGTAAACTGTAATACAATTTCATGACTTTTGAAAAAAGTTGTATTGGGTGGAGTAGGGTTTCTGTAGATCAGAAAAGACGGTCTAAAAAGGTCACAGGCAGGAAAACAAGACAGCAACATAAAGTGACGTAAAAGGCTAAACGACCATGTATCCTCTGCTTTTAAGGTACAGACTAGATCCAGGCTCTTTTTTTGATTAATTGTATTCTATAAAGGTGGCTTCTTTTGAGGTATATAAGCGCTACAGGAATAATCCCAGCTTCATGCATTTTAGAGAAACTGTTTCAGTGAAGTACTAGATTTAAAAGTGGAATGTAGGTTGCAGAATTTTTTTGTTTGCTTAAGAGAGTCAATGAAACAATTGTTTAATTTTCTTCATGGTATCATGAAATCTGTACACATAAAATTTAATTGATAATCCAAAAGTAAAAGTGCTCCTTCTATATAAGGAAGAAAGATACAAGTGATGTAGTCATAGGTTGTGTATCTGCATGTTTTTCACAGTGTCTGCTTCACTAAGGAAAGATAAAAGTAATTCTATTCATATAATAACTTGTCTTTTATAATAAAATAGTAGAATTGCCAATTGGGGCTTTCAGCGTAGTAACAACCTAACATTGTTTTTAATTTTAATAAATAAAATACTGTAACTTTGTGGATCTAAATGTTACAGTGTAAGAATATGAAATTAGAGAGAAGAAAGTAGATACATTTTTAAATGCAGGTAAAAGGATTTGCTTAGATGCTTAAAGATACTGTTGAAAACACAGACTTTTTAATGCTAAATGGATTCAGAATTGCTTTCCTTTTTTCCAGTAGCTCCACAGTTAACTTTCTAGTGTCAAGTAGTCTTTGAACAAAAGTAGAAACTTTAAGTTTTAAAATTTTTTAAAAAATATTTTATTTATTTATTTTTGGCTGCATTGGGTCTTAGTTGCTGTGCGTGGGCTTTCTCTCTAGTTGCGGCGAATAGGGTCTACTCTTCGTTGCGGTGGGCGGGCTTCTCATTGCAGTGGCTTCTCTTATTGCGGAGCACAGGCTCTAGGCGTGCGGGCTTCAGTAGTTGTGGTGCCTGGGCTCAGTAGTTGTGGCACACAGGCTTAGTTGCTCCGTGGCCTGTGGGATTTTCCTGGACCAGGGCTCGAACCCATGTCCCTTGTATTGGCAGGTGGATTCTTAACCACTGTGCCACCAGAGAAACCCCAAAATAAAAACTATAAATAAAATTCTTTCTTTCCCTTTGAATTAGGAACAATCTATAACATAGGCTGCTATGGCTGATTTGTGTTTTCTCTGGCATGTTCATATGTTTGTTATTCTATTTCTTAACTGTTAAGAAATTATAGATTTCATTGAGGAAAAATATCTTGGATAAAAATAAAATTTAGGGCTTCCCTGGTGGCGCAGTGGTTGAGAGTCCGCCTGCCGATGCAGGGGACATGAGTTCGTGCCCCGGTCCGGGAAGATCCCACATGCCACAGAGCGGCTGGGCCCGTGAGCTATGGCCGCTGAGCCTGCGCTTCCAGAGCCTGTGCTCCGCAACAGGAGAGGCCACAACAGTGAGAAGCCCGCGTACAGCAAAAACAAACAAACAAACAAAATAAATAAATAAAATTTAATGTAGTAGTTTTTATTCTTTTGTATCTCAGTTTCTGAGAGATGTTTTAAATTTCCCAGCTCATTTTAGATTTATGGATTTTCATCGGTGCAGTTGTTAGTTTTGTTTTATGAATTTTGAGGCTCTGTTGTTAGTTGAATAAATATCAGGGTTATTCTGTTCATGGTTAATTGTTTTTATTGTTATGTAGTAACTTTATTTATCTTGTGCTCTTTTTCTGTATTGTCACATATTAATATTGTTATAACAGTTTTCTTTTGGACTTTTGGGGATTTTGCTATGTGTGTGTATCATTTTAGTGTAAAATTAAATATAGATACAGGAGGCCATACAACACAAACGTACAGCTTAATGAATTATTATAAAGTGAATGTGCTTGTTACTGCCACCCAGGTTAAGGACTAGAACCATGCCAGCCTCCCCTGAGACCCTTGTGTGTGTCCTATCCCCTCCCTTTCTCCCATAGTAACCACTACCCAACTTTTGAGGCAATCACTTTCTTCTATTTCCTTATGGTTTTTTCACCCATGTGTGCATTCCTAGACTCTGTAGTTTAGTCTTGTCTATCCTAAAAAAACCTGCTCTAGACTGTGCCCAGACTGAGCTAGACTGAGCTAGACTGCGCCCAGACTGCACCCTGACTGCTCCCAGACTGCACCCAGACTGCCCCCCCAAGACTGCTCCAGACTGCACCCAGACTGCAGCAGACTGCGCCAAACTGCCCCCAGACTGCGCCAGACTGCTCCAGACTGCTCCAGACTACACCTGACTGCTCCCAGACTGCACCCAGACTGCCCCCAAACTGCGCCAAACTGCCCTCAGACTGCTCCAGACCACACCCAGGCTGTGCCAGACTGGGCCCAGACTTCTAATCTAACACATCTTTTAATCAATAGGTTTCTCCTCCATCCCTTTTTTTTTTAACTTGTAACTTATTTGTTCATGAATCCTGGCCATTTGATCTTTAGACTTTACCACTGTCTGGATTTTGCTGATTGCATGCATGAGGCCCATTTATACGTGTTTCTTTGTCCTCTGTTTCCTGTAAATTGGCAGTTCAGTGTTTTACTCAGACTCAGGTTGGTTCTTGCCGGCAAAACCAAAGATATTTTGTTCTTTGGTAATGTCTGATTTTTCACTCTTTTTTTGATGTAAGCAGCCACTGATGCTAAATGCTGACATCTTTTACTGTATTGGGGTTTGTAAAAAGTTGCCACCTTAATTCTGTCATTCGGTTTTCATTTTTTAACTTGAAAAATTTTATAAAAATATTCTTACCCTTATCTACTATTTGGTTATCATATAGAAAGGGCGAAATAACTGCTTGT
Source organism: Stenella coeruleoalba (assembly GCF_951394435.1). Classification (NCBI taxonomy): domain Eukaryota; kingdom Metazoa; phylum Chordata; class Mammalia; order Artiodactyla; family Delphinidae; genus Stenella; species Stenella coeruleoalba. The sequence goes on from NC_137147.1 coordinate 164,431,409, forward strand.
TTCTTTTCTTTTCTTTACCCAGTTGTCAGGATAATGAGTTGGTTTGCTGTCATGTTCAAAAAGTGGCCAATTAGCTTTTTTTTTCCAACATACTGTGATGAAACTTATAGACTTTATATTTGACTTGTTCCTATTCATTGTCTAACTTTATTAAAGTTTAAATAGCCTCTCTTTGGATAGTTGGTGCCAGAGCCTTTTTGAAGTGACCCTAGTCATCATTGATAACTTTCTTGCTATCTAGTATGTCAGTGTATTCCAGGCTTATCTTGTACATTTTCTTCCCCAGACCTGGTACCAGCTACTCAGTGAAAAACTTAGTTCCAAATACACAAATGACATGTACATGCATTCTTGAAAACCTTTGAGTGTTCCAGATCCTTTCCTCAATCTTCCTCTCCACAGAGGTAATCCCTGTTATCATTTGGTTAACTGTCTTTTCAAACCTTTTCCTATGAATTTTTATATCTATGTAGAGAAATAAATATGATACAGGATACAATACAGAATATTGTTCTGTTTTCTTTTTTTAAGTATAGAATTTTTTCTTTTTTTCTAACTTCTGAAAATCATTTATGACGTACTTCTTTTAAAATTCAGGTTTATATCTTGATAATTTTTCTATGTTTGTACGTAGAGATCTTCCTCATTCTTCCTAAACTCTATATAATATTTGGTATGGCTCTACCTCAGTTTTTAAACTCTTCTCCTAGTAATGTCTGTTAGGTTGTTTCCAGCTTTTCCATTACTACAACTCTTGGTTCTGTCATGCGCAGGTGCAGATGTTTGGAGCCATAGAGTTTGTGCATTTAGAATTAATGTTGCCCTCTGTAAAGTACCTGTTCTTCCAAAGGCAGAGTATGGGAACCCGTTTCTCTACTACTCATCAAGTCTTGCCAGTCTGAAGGTGAACTGTTTCCTTGATTTTCCAGTGCCTCCTGAGGTGCTCTGGGGTTGGGGCCAAGCAGTCTGGGCACAGTCTGGCGCAGTCTGGGTGCAGTCTGGAGCAGTCTGGCGCAGTCTGGAGCAGTCTGGCGCAGTCTGGCGCAGTCTGGGGGCAGTCTGGGGGCAGTCTGGAGCAGTCTGGGGGCAGTCTGGGGGCAGTCTGGCGCAGTCTGACGCAGTCTGGCGCAGTCTGGAGCAGTCTGGCGCAGTCTGGAGCAGTCTGGAGCAGTCTGGCACAGTCTGGAGCAGTCTGGAGCAGTCTGGCGCAGTCTGGGAGCAGTCTGGGGCAGTCTGGCGCAGTCTGGAGCAGTCTGGTGCAGTCTGCGGGCAGTCTGGGGGCAGTCTGGTGCAGTCTGGGAGCAGTCTGGGGGCAGTCTGGGCACAGTCTGGGGGCAGTCTGGGGGCAGTCTGGCGCAGTCTGGCGCAGTCTGGAGTAGTCTGGGCGCAGTCTGGGGGCAGTCTGGGGGCAGTCTGACGCAGTCTGGCGCAGTCTGGGAACAGTCTGGGGGCAGTCTGGGCACAGTCTGGGGACAGTCTGGGGGCAGTCTGGGGACAGTCTGGGGGCAGTCTGGGGGCAGTCTGGGGGCAGTCTGGCGCAGTCTGGGAGCAGTCTGGCGCAGTCTGGCGCAGTCTGGTGCAGTCTGGGGGCAGTCTGGGGGCAGTCTGGGGGCAGTCTGGCTCAGTCTGGGGGCAGTCTGACGCAGTCTGGGGGCAGTCTGGGCGTAGTCTGGGGGCAGTCTGGGGGCAGTCTGGGGCAGTCTGGGGGCAGTCTGGGGGCAGTCTGGGGCAGTCTGGGAGCAGTCTGGGGGCAGTCTGGGCGCAGGCGCTTCCCTTCCTCGTGGCACCACACTCACTGCTCCTGCAGGGACACGCAGAGCAGCTAGTCTGCTGATGACCTTGCTGGTTTTGTGCCAGCCCGCTTTCAGTAACACCACTTCTTGCCTGTCCTCCTTCACTATCTTCCACCCCCTCCCTTTAGCAGTTCTTTCTCTTGTGCATTTTGGTCCGTAATTTTGTTTTTCTGTGCTGTCTAGTCTTCATTCTCTTTTTTTCAATTTCTACAGGTCCAAGGGCTACAGCCAACAATGGAGTGTTAAAAAGTATCCTTCCTGTCACTTCTCAGATTTGGAGTGAGAGCAGGAGGCTGCATTTAATTTGTTGGAACCATATTCTCATTTTAATCATAGGGGGTGAATGGGAGTTTCACCAAGAGATTAATTTACCCATTGTCACATATCAGAATCAGGACTTTTGAGAGTTCCAGCCTAACTTTTAATGACCATCACAAACCTGGTCTGCTCTCTAAAATGCCTTGGTTTTAAAATCACAGTTAGTGCTTTTTTTGGTCTCTTAGCTTTCTTCTCCTCTCTAATTTATTGAAAATGCTTCCCTTTTGCGCCTATCTGTACTTAAAATACTAGCTTATTGATGGTTTACTCATGTACCAGGCACTGTGCTGCGTACTTTCTTGGATTATGCATAATCTTTACCATATCCTCGTGAGAGTACATACATTTCTTACCCCCACTTTACAGAAGGGGACATCTCTGAGTACTAAAGGTTAATAAGCACCGGCACAAGGTGACATATTAATGCAACCAGAACTTGAACCTAGGTAGTCTGACTCCAAAACCCTGGTCTTAGGGGCTACAATAAACTATTCCTATTAGTTCCCATCCTCCCAGCTGAGTGATTTCATTATGATTGTTGTAGGCATTTTCCACTTAGCTCTGTCAAGATCAAATAATGAGCCATATTTTAAAAATTCTTCATATTCTTTTCTCAAGCCTCGTCTCTTGGGATCACTGTTCTTAGATGAGACCAGAGCTTATTCAGATAACCAGCTTAGTCATTGCTTTTATATAGTACTAACTTAGCATCATTTCAGTTTATTTTCATTATCTGTCAGCCTAATAGAAATAAATTACAATGATTTTCTATTGTACCTTTTGTGCAGTTATCAAAGTGTATGGTGAATTGAATAATTATGCCTAAGAGTTCTGAGTTCAGATGTTCTTCTTACAGGAGAGGACAATTTAGTTATTAAGCAGTAGGAATGTCGATGTTCTTTCTAGGCACTACCTTACCTGATTCCCGCTTCTCTGGGCCTTTTGGGGTCAGAAACAAATGGCAGGAGTGCTGAGAATAGCAGCAGTGGACGTTTTCCTGGTGCTGAGCAGGGACAGTAGGATTTGGTCATGAAAATAATTTTAGGTAACCTGATTTTCCAAATATTTAGATATTTCTCACTTTTGACTGATTTTCATTTGGTCCCAGACAAAGTTAAAAGGCAAAAAGTGATGCGCTCCAAATCAATGGAATAGGTTATATCATTATTTCAGCAGATTTAATTTGGGCTTAAGAGGGAAGGTCAGCAGAGGAAAGGAGCTCACCATGTGTCACCTTGTATGAACTCATCGTTCTTATTAGTTCTTATATCAAAATGTAGACTTTGTAACTACATTTCTGTGACTGTCAGAAGGACTGTAGCCATATTAATTCAAGCACAACAAACTTTTCCCAGAATATCCAGATAATTAATGGGAGACAGAATGAGGATTAGAGGGAGGCAGAGGCAGGGAGGGACACTGATATATAAAGGTAATTGCCACAATACTTTTCTTAAATGTTAGAAAATCTTTATATCCCAGTACGAAAACCAGAAGATTTTACTAGGAAATGATGATAATATATTTTTCTGTTGCTTTCTTTGTAAAATAATTATTAATTCAAAGAAAAAAAATATTTTAAAGTGAGGTGGAAGATTACCATGGAAAGGTAAACCTTTGACTGTATAATGGTTTGAGTTGAGCATTATTACTGGAGTCAGAAACTTCCAACACAGAGCCAGACCGTTTTACTGTGGCCTTAGGTCCACTCTTATTTTTTTCCTATTTCATTTTCCTATTTATGTAATTATAAAAGCCAAACTTCACCTTCATTTCTTATTGTGATTAAGACTTGCATCACAGTAGTACCCTTGACTAGGTAGGAACTTACCAAAATGTCACATGAATAACTGAGATGATTTTAGATCCCTTTGTAACTGTAACAGAATATAGAAATATTAAAACATATCTCACTAAATTTCTAAGTAGAGAAATAACTTTGTGCTTAAATGAAAGCAACTCAGTGGCTCTGGCAGACCTCTTAGAGAGAGAACAACAGTTATTAGTCATTTTAATGAGCGATATATTGTATTAGAGTGTACCTTTGAGGAATGAGTCTCATCAGGTTACTGTAGGCATACTTGTGATGGTTCAAAGACTGCATTCTCAGACCACATCCTCTAGTAATAGAGTTTGTGGTGAGTGAAATTCAAATATTCTTAACCACGGATATTTAAAGTCTTGAATTGATAGGCTCATAGCTACTTTATTAAAATTGAAGAAGTATCATCTTAGTGTCAACATAGTATCTTTAATTTTACAGTTAAGCTTTTCTGTTGTTTATTGAAATCTAATATGTACATAAACTATCATAAATACTAATTCAGCTGCAATATGAAAAATCGTTTTTAAGCATCGTGTGCATTGACCTTTAAAATGCTTTATACATAATGTGATTAGACCAATAGAATAAGCAGCCATATTGTGGCATACTTTGGTATATTCCCATAGATATTTGTATTCTCAAGAATGTTTTGTGTTATACCTTGTTTTAGTGATCGTGGTGGAGAAGACCCAAACCAGAAAGTAATCCATGGGGTTATTAACTCCTTTGTTCATGTTGAACAGTATAAGAAAAAATTCCCCTTAAAGGTAAAAAGCCTCCTTTAAAAACATAAATAATTAGACCTTTAATTTCTTAAGTTGCCTGTTCTAATTTTTTAAATATGATTTAATTGATTTATTTAGTTTTATCAGGAAATCTTTGAGTCTCCCTTCCTGACTGAAACAGGAGAGTATTACAAACAAGAAGCTTCAAATTTATTACAAGAATCAAATTGCTCACAGTATATGGAAAAGGTAAGAAAACATTATGTTACCTACATCATCTATTATATATCAGGCATGGTTTTATTTAATATTAGTTATCTTAGTTAATATATTTTTTTGGTGGAAGAAGTTCTTTTTTTTTGATCATTACACTGAGTTATAGTTAATGTACAACACCTATTGATAAATCATTGTTCCTGCTATGGCATTTTCCATAGAAAAGGTGCTATTCCAGTTTTCATTGTGGTTGATGCTTTCTGATAAAATCCTGATTGCTAGATTTGCTTGTCTTTAAAATTAATATATATTCATATTCTTGGCAAAATAAACTATATTTTGTGCTTAGTAGATAAGGGAATAGGGTAAGTACAAAAGCTAAGGGTTGGGGTTTTATCTTCCTCTAAAATGGAAGGAAAAAAATAGTAAAAATATAATAATTCTAGATACTTGGTCTTTTTGGTCTGTTAAGTTTGTGGAAGGCTGAGAAAAACCTCCACGAGAAATTTTAATCATTAAACCAACACATTGATAACCATATTTATAATTCCATGTATATTTTCTCAGTAAAAGAATAGTGAGATTATAAATTCAGTCATCAGATAAGATATGTTAGAAATTTTAACTAGATTGTTTCATCAGCAGTGTTGGATTTCAAGCATTTTATTATCAGATGATTTTTGTTAGTTTGTTTACCTTTAAGAAAGGTAAAATGGGGACTTCCCTGGTGGCGCAGTGGTTAAGACTCCACACTCCCAATGTAGGGGGCCTGGGTTCGATCCCTGGGTGGGGAACTAGATCCCACATGCATGCCACAACTAAGAGTTCACATGCTGCAACTAAGGAGCCCGCCTGCCGCGACTACGACCCAGTGCAACCAAATAAATATGTAAATAAATATATATTTTTTTAAGAAAAGGTAAAATGTTTCAAGTGGAATAGCTGTAGTGAGGCTTCCATAGGCCATAGGTCAGGAAATATCAGTACTTACTGATATGATACAATGGTGAATATTCCACAAAGCCCAGGTCCAGAAGTCTGAGTTGTTTAATTCTTTTCATGCTTTGTCACTCTTTAGCTCTGGGACCTTGAGGAAGTTATCTAGGACATTTTCCTCCGTTAAGTGCAGGCTACACTAAGTCAGTGGGTCTTAGCACTTAGCCCTTTTTACATCTTAGATTCTTGTTAAAGGTTCTAGATCCAATCCTGAGAAGTACACACAGAATATCAGGGATACATACTCTCCTCGTTATATCTGGTTCTCAAAAACAGGCTGTTGGCAAACAATGGAAACAACCCAAATGCCTTTCAGGAGTTGAAAAGACAGGCAAAATGTGTATACATACAATGGAATATCATTCAGCCTTAAAAAGGAATAAAGTTCTGACACATGCTACAACATGGATTAACTTTGAGAATATTATGTTGAGTGAAATAAGCCAGACACAAAAGGACAAACATCGTATGGTTCCACTTATATAAAATATCCAGAATAGACAAAATAATACAGAAAGTATTATAGATTAGAAGTTATTGGGAGGGGAGGATAGGGAGTTATAGCTTAGTGGTTACACAGTTTCTGTTTGGTGTAATGAAAAAGTTTTGGAAATAGACAGTTGCACAACATTGTGAATATAATTAATGCTACTGAATTGTACACTTAAAAATGGTTAAAATGACAAATTTTATGTTACATATATTTTACCACAATTTAAAAAAACTAATAATGTAATATACCAAAAACCACTGAATTGTATACTTTAAATGGGTGAATCATATTATATGTAAACTAGATCTCAAACTATTAAAAGGAAGGCCATTGGAGATTATATTTGGGAAATAACATTTATAAGAATAGGTCATTTAATTAACAGACAATTCATATGGCCTTCCTACTTCCCTTTCTGTATCTTTCCTCTAGTTTTGGCTTTTTCTGCCAGCTACAGGTGGTTTATTTGAAGCCCTGCATTGAGGCACTCCAAACTTAATCTACTTTTTATTGATATGCACACTGCCCCCCGTTTTCATTATTTTATTTTTTTCCTTTTCTCATCCTCCCTTGCCTCCCTCAGACCCACATTCTAATTCCTTTTTTATTTAGTTAATCCATAAGCAGGTTAAAGTCATGTTTGTATACTAAACATGGCTAGGTCTGTTTTTCTTTTGAGGTAGAAATTAGCCAGATTCTCTGGCTATTATCTTTATTATCTGGTTCTTGTTGATGTTAACCAGTGTATTGTTTGTACCTCAGTGGTTTTTTAATAGGATAAGCTTTAATAAAGATCTTGATTGAAATATTTGACTATGACTAAATTTTTTTTACTTTAAAAAAATTTAGTGGAATATTTAATGCGATAGTTTACTATCATGTACATACTGTTTGTTTTGTAAGATGAATCAACATAAAGTAATTAGCTTAATCTACATGATCCAGTTGATGTAAATTACTTTCTAGTTTGATAGTTAAATATTCATAAAGTGACCACCTATTCTGGTTTTTAATGATCTTTACCCATGTTTCCTATTGCATATAGGTTGTCTATATGTAGGGTGATTGGGGTCAATAAATGAGGGCAAAATGCAGACCATTTAACTTTTCATAAGACCGTGCTGTTCATAAGACAGTGCTGAAATGTAGGTGACATCTAGCAGCTTAATAAAATTTTGAAATGACTTATGGAATGTGAGTTTAAATTAGTTATATAATTCTTATTTGTAAGTTACTTTGCCATGTCAGTTACTTATTGATATTACAGGTGTTTTCTCATAGTAGTTTCTGACTGTAAGAATATATTTCTAAAGGTTCTAGGTAGATTAAAAGATGAAGAAATTCGATGTCGAAAATACTTACATCCAAGTTCATATACTAAAGTAATTCATGAATGTCAGCAACGAATGGTAGCAGACCACTTACAGTTCTTACATGCAGAATGTCATAATATCATCCGACAAGAGAAAAAAAATGGTAAGTGATACCAAACATCAATGTGAATAGAAATTAAATTATAAACCCACTTTTTACATCATCTTCCAGCTACCTTAGACTTCCAGCATATTTAAGTAATAGTCTCTAAAATATTCGATATGCCTTTTTACATAATCTATTTTAAAAGATTGTTTTGGAAAAGTATATTTTCAAACTGTATTCTAAAGTCAAAAGAAAAACTGGGAAAATATGTTTGCACATTTTTAAAAATCACAGGGGCTAATTTCCTGAATACATTAAGAGTTTCTAGTAAATAAGAGGAGAAAAGACAAAGAACATGAAAATGAAATATAAATAGATTTTAAATATATGAAGATGTTCAGTCTCACTCAAAATAGGGGAAATACAGAATGAAAATACAATGAAATGTTAACAATAAGCAGTGAATAAAATGGAATTTTTAAGAAAAAAGCAATAAGGATTTTTAAATAGCAGGGAATAAATGTAACAAGATATGTGTCAGACCTACACAGAAAACTAAACATTCATGAAAGCAACATTGATTTATAGATCCAGGGCAATCTTCTCAAAACCCAAGATTCTTTTTTTAAACTCTGAAACTCTGAAAGTTATACTTACTCTTCAAGACAATTTTGAAGAGTATGATGCGAAAACTGCGGGATAGCATGACTTGTAAAAACCACAGTAATTAGGAATATGAGGCGTTGGTGCAAGGATAGGCAAAGAGACCAATGGAATAAAATAAAAAGCCAAGAAATAACCCATACATATGTAGATACTTCATTTAAGACTAAGGCAGCCCTGCAGAGCAGTGGGTGAAGGATAGTGTTTTGAACGCACAGCGCCAGGTCTGTTGGATATCCATGTGGGAAAAAAGCAAAATTTGATCTCTACCTCAAACACCATATACAAAATCGATCAATTCATTTTGGGCTTTTGATCTCAATGTAAAGCAGTAACACGTCCAGAAGATAATATAGGAGAATAACTTCATGACCTTGGAGGTAGAGAAAAATATTTTAAATAAGACACAGAAAGCACTAACCACAAGGAAAGATTGATCAAGTTGACTACTTTATCATTAAAAACTTTGGATCATTAAAAAACCATTAAGACCATTGGATCATCAAAATAGCATCACAATGACAGTCATAGGACAAAGGAGCCAAGAATACACAATGGGAAAAGGACAATCCCTTTAATAAATGTTTTTGAAAAAACTGGACAGCCACATGCAAACGAATGAAACTGAACCACTGTCTTATATCCTACATAAAAATTAACTCAAAATGAATTAAACACTTGAACCTAAGACCTGAAGCCATAAAACTCCTAGAAAAAAACAAAGGCGATAAGCTCCTTGACATCCATCTTGGTGATGATTTTTTGAATCTGACACCAAAAGCAAAGGCAACAAAAGCAAAAATAAACAAGTGGGACTCCATCAAACTAAAAAGCTTCTGCACAGCAAAGGAAACCATCAGCAAAATGAAAAGGTGACCTACTGAATGGGAGAAAATATTTGCAAATCACTTATCTGATAAGGGGTTAATATCCAAAATATATAAAAGACTCATGCAACTCAATAGCAAAAAGACTGATTGAAAAATGAGAAGATCAGGGCTTTCCTGGTGGCGCAGTGGTTGAGAGTCCTCCTGCCGATGCAGGGGACACGGGTTCGTGCCCCGGTCTGGGAAGATCCCACATGCCGCAGAGCGGTTAGGCCTGTGAGCCATGGCTGCTGAGCCGGCGCGTCCGGAGCCTGTGCTCCGCAACGGGAGAGGCCACAACAGTGAGAGGCCCGCGTACCACAAAAAAGAAAAGAAAAGAAAAGATCTGAACAGACATTTTTCTAAAGAAGACTTACAGATGGCCAGCAGGTACATGAAAAGGTGCTCAACATTATTAATCATCAGGGAAATGCAACTCCAAACCCCAGTAAGATATCACCTCACACCTGTTAGCATGACTGTTATCAAAAAGGCTAGAAATAACAAATGTTGGCGAGGATGTGAAGAAAAGGGAACCATCGTGTACAGTTGTGGGATAAAAATTAAAAATAAAACTATGATGTGATCTAGCAATTCTACTCCTGGGCATTTATCCAAAGAAAACAAAAACACCCCAAAAAATATATGAACCCTGTTCATATATGTTCATTGCAGCATTATTTACAATAACCAAAATAAGGAAACAACCTAAGTGTCCATTGATAGGTGAATGGCTGAAAATAAACACACATACACACACACACACACACACACACACACACACAGAAATATCAGTCAGCCATTAAAAAAAAAAAATGAAATCTACTATTTTGCAACAACATGAATCGACCTCGAGGGCATTGTGCTAAGTGAAATAAGTCAGACAGAGAAAGACAAATATCGTGTGATCTCACTTATACATGGAATCTAAAAAACAAAACACGTGAACTCATGGATACGGAGAAGAGCTTGGTGGTTGCCAGAGTCAGTGGGGATGGCTGAAGGGAGTCAAAAGGTTTAATAACTTCCAGTTATTAAAAAAATAAGTCATGGGGATGTAATAATGCATAGCATGATGACTATAGGTAATAATACCATGTTGCGTATTTGAAAGTTGCTAAGAGAGTAGATTTTAAAAGTTCTCGCAGATATCGTATAATGACGCTTATGTGTGTAATCTAGAAAAATGGTATAGATGATTTTATTTACAAAGCAGAAATAGAGACACAGAGGTATGGATACCAAGGGAGAAAGGGGTGTGGTGGGAGGAATTGGGAGACTGGGATTGACACATATACATTATTGATACTATGTGTAAAATAGACAACTAATGAGAACCTACTGCATAGCACAGGGAACTCTACCTAATGCACTGTGGTAACCTAAATGGGAGGGAAGTCCCAAAGGGGGGAGATATCTGTATGTGTATGGCTGATTCATTTCTTGTGCAGTGGAGGCTAACACAACATTGTAAAGCAACCATACTCCAATAAAAATTAATGAAAAAAATAAAATAAAAAAGTTCTCATCACAAGAAAAAAGTTGTAAATATGTACGGTGACAGATGTTAACTCGACAGATTGTGGTGATCAGTCTGCAGTGTATACCAATATCATTATGTTATAAACCTGAAACTAACGTATGTCAATTATAACTCAAAAAGAAAAAAAAAAGGCTGTCATACGGTTATATATTTGCAATCCCCGAAAAAGGTTTATGTCCAAAATATAAAATAGTCAAGAAGTTTGAACAGGCACTGCAGAATAGAGGTTATCCAAATGGCCAATAAACATATGAAAAGGCTCTCAATCTCACTAAAACAGAGGAATGCAAATTAAAACCAAACTAAGGTATCAGTACTTAGTCACATTTTGATATAAAATGAAAAAGACTGAAAATAATAAGTGTGTGGAAGTGTATAGAGTAACAGGAACTTGTTATATGTTGGACCTAGAGTATAAATCAATGCAACCACCTTGAAACACTGCCAGCGAGCGACTGCTAATGCTGAGCAAACACTTCTCTTGCGGCCCAGCTGTTGCTCTCATAGGTGTTCAACCCCCCCGCCCAAAATGCGTGCACACATGCACAAAAAGACATGCACAAGCATGCTCACAGCAACATTGTAATAGCTCCAAACTGGAAACAGCTCAAATGTCCAGTAACAGCAGAATGAATTAAAGTACTGCATATTCACACAATAAAATATTATAGGAGAGTGAAAAGGAACACATTATAGCTTCATACAACACAGGTGAACCTTATGAACATGTTGAACCAAAGAAACCAAGCATGAAAGAATTGTATGATTTCATTTGTATAAGTGGTTCAAAACAGGCGAACTGAACCTGTGGTTTGGTTTAGTTTAGTAAGTAACTAATCTGTCACGACAGTGATTACCGTTGCAGAAGAACAGGAGGGGTAGTGATTGGGAAGAGGTATGAAGGGGACTTCTGAGTGGAGGTCATGTCTCTTTCTTACTGTGGGTGGTGATAACTTTGGGAGGGGGGTTCACTCGTGATAATTCATTGAGATACACACTTATGGTTTGTACATTTTTCTGTGTGTGTGTTATACTTCAGTAAAAAGTTTAAAATAAAACCCACTACACTGAGATATCATTTTCCACCTCTCAGTGCAAAGATCACATTTGTTGGCAAGGGAGCTGCTGGCCACTGGGAGCTCTGTCTAGAAGGTCCTTCTGCAAGACTAAGCTTTGCATGGCAGTCCCACTTCCAGGGATTTATACTGCAGATATTCTTGCCCATATGCAGAATTATTAATTGTAACATTGCAATATCAAGAGATTGGAAACAACCAAATTCCCATCAATTGTTAAGGAATTGTTGTAATGTAGCCATAAAGTGGAGTGCTAAGCAGTTGTAAAATATGAGGAAATGCTTTGTGTACTGATGTAAAAAGATCTCTAAGTTAAAGTGTTGTTTATAGTACCTGAAATACACTACCCACCCTATTTGTATGAAAAGGGGCAGAGGGAAGAATAGCGTATTTGCTTGAATGGGTAGGAAACAGCTTTGAGAAGATACTAAACAACCACAACGTTGCTTTCCCAGGGGAGGAGGATGGGGTGATTGGGAGAAAGGTGTGGGGATCTGGCTCTGCATACTCTTCTGTAATTCTGCATTTGGAACCATATATTACCTATTATATTAAAAACATTTTTAAACTATTTGGAAATTTAATAATAAATTTCTTTTTCCCCTCAGACATGGCAAATATGTATGTCTTACTCCGTGCTGTGTCCACTGGTTTACCTCATATGATTCAGGAGCTGCAAAATCATATCCATGATGAGGGCCTTAGAGCAACCAGTAATCTTACTCAGGAAAATGTGAGTTACATAAGGAACTGGAAAATTTTTCTCTTAATCAGATTATCATGGAGTTTTTCTTTTGACTTTACTGTTTAAAAGCATGAAAGAAAAGTCCTACCATGCCAATAAATGAAACGTCTTTATTAAAATGTTCAAACCTAGAAGTTGTTGGACACATTTTGGAATTATCTATTAGAAAATCAGTGAATAAGATAAACTTCTTCCTACACACTGTCGTGTTCATTTAGCAATTGTTAATTTCTCACAGAAAAGTATGTTTGCTCTTTCTTTTTTTTTTAATTAATAATTAATTTTTGGCTGTGTTGGGTCTTCGTTGCTGCGCGCTGGCTTTCTCTAGTTGCGGTGAGCGGGGGCTACTCTTCGTTGCGGTGCGCGGGCTTCTCATTGCGGTGGCTTCTCTTGTTGCAGACCATGGGCTCTAGGCATGCGGGCTTCAGTAGTTGCAGCGCATGGGCTCAGTAGTGTGGCTCGCGGGCTCTAGAGCGCAGGCTCAGTAGTTGTGGCTCACGGGCTTAGTTGCTCCACAGCATGTGGGATCTTCCTGGACCAGGGCTCGAACCCATGTCCCCTGCATTAGCAGGCAGATTCTTAACCACTGCGCCGCCATGGAAGTCCCTGTTTGCTGTTTCTAAACAGTCTTGTTTCTGTGTAACTGGCATTAATGTTTAGTTAGTTGTAGTGGTAATGGTATTAATCAGTGATAATATAGACAACTTACAATTTGATTTCCTTTTACATGCCCTGGATTTGATAGCCCGGGAAGCAAATTTGGATTAAAACTATCTTCCCTAAATATATGCTTACTACCCAAAATACCCAGCAGTGACCTTCATATCCTTAATCCCCATCTTAAGAGTTCCCTGCCATTTAAATTACTGTTTACAATAAGGTGTCTCCTATCAAAGTGTGTTCCTATTGTCAAATTTTGTTGGACCACCTTCTTTGTTTTTACTAGTGATGGTTGACAAATAAGATAGACATGACATCACATGTCACTTCTCTTTCCTATGTAGAGCTGTTTGCTCCTCCTGTGATGCAGTGATCTGTGTATAGACCTCATTGTTCAGGAGCATTTATTAAACGCTGATCTCCTTAGTTGTAGGTTTATTTGTCTTTGGCAGATAATTCTTAGATGTTATGTCCTGCCACAGCAATGCATAAGCTTTCCCATTTTTTGTAAAACTATTAATTTATATTGCTTACATCTAATAGCCTGTATTATTTATTAGGTTTCTTAGTTTATATTAGTTTTACAGATTCAGGGTGTGGAATGACATTGGGCACAGAGGCATAGAGTTTGGTGTCAAGGCCTGGGAGATGCAAATACAAGAGAATGCGTTTGTAGGAGACTCAGATAATTTTAGCTGACTTAGAAGTCTTAGGTCTAACTTCATAGTTATCTCCATTAAGAATGAAAACTCACTTTTGCACTACTAGGTATTTCTTCTCTCTGAGATGTGGGGAACTGTACTGCCCAACTCTAGGGGTCTCAATTTTCACAGATAATGGCTTTTTAACTTCTCCTCTCTCTCTCAGCCTTCAGTGCCTTTGAAGGCCGTTTTTATTTACATAATCCTCTATGAAAGTGATAGGCCTGGTAGTTCTGAGATTGTATCTTGTTACACTTAAGATACAGAATTCCAGCACCAGAAAGAAGTGTTTTTTCCATGGGTTCTTCTAGCAGAGGAACTACAGTCCTGCATTTCCAGTGTTGAATGACAGCTAACTTCAACATCAAAGTTTTAGATTTTAAAGACCGTCTTAGCTAAAAACATTTTTTGAGGGTGTGTGTCGTGTGTAACATTATTTGCTTAGGGAAAACTTTACTCTTAAACAACTCTTCACTAAGCCAAATTATACCCTTGAACTTCTTAAAATGTGGTTTTGTACTTTGTATTTCATATTTTTAGATGCCAACACTATTTGTGGAGTCAGTTCTGGAAGTACATGGTAAATTTGTTCAGCTTATCAACACTGTTTTGAATGGTGATCAGCACTTTATGAGTGCGTTGGATAAGGTAATTTTTTAATACATATATTCTTATCTATATATGATTTTCTTCATTTAATCATTATTCTTTAAGGTAGTTTCAGAATTAGGGCTTCTAATTGTGAGATTTCTAATCTGGAGATGGAGATTCACCTTAACCAACCAATTTCATAGTGAAAGTCAAAATAGAAGTGTGTAACTTAACTTTTAAGTGAGTAATTGAATGACTGAATGCTTGAATTCTATGGGAATTGAACTTCCCGTGATTATGCTATAAAAGGAGACTTGTTAATACACTAGTATGTTCTGAAAAATACATGTATAATTTCAATATTCTTTAGTGCTCATTTTTCCTTTGAATATAATACTTAGGCTATAATGAATAATATTTGAAAGAAAAGTAAATATTATATTTTACAAATGTTTAAATTTAAATTTGCCTACATGGTTGTTGTAAGATTTTTGAAAATATAGTCTTATTTTATGTGTATTCAAATATCAGTAATGAGTTATGAAGAGTATCTTTCAGTAGGAACAGGATTATATGTAATCATTATATAATTACCATGAGGGACACTGTGAGAGGAGTTTACCCTGTGTTAGATATGACAACAGTATTAACAAACTACCCCCAAAATGCCATGTTTTATGTGGGGTAGTAATTTTTGGACGTACAGATTATAGCATATATAGAGCCAGCTGTGTTTTTACCCTATTAATGGTGGCTAATTCCTGGTCTGTCTTCTATATAGGCCCTTACATCAGTTGTAAATTACAGAGAACCCAAGTCTGTTTGCAAAGCACCTGAATTGGTAAGTTTGATGGTTGCATAAATGTAAACATATGAAAAGTCAGCATTAGAAAATGAAAACTGAGGTGAATGTCAAATTAATTTGTTTTTGTAGCATTTTTTTAAAATGTAGTTGAAATTAATTATTAAAAATAAAAACATATCAACACTGTATATCATTTGGCTTTTATTTAAGGAATGCAGTAGGTCACGTCTGTAGCCTTTTCTTAAGAAATAATTGAAGGAGAAAATATTCCATTTTACAATGTTTGGGTTGGAAAGTATGACTGCTTTAAAATAATTTGCATTACTTTACATGGAGATTTTATTTTATCTGAGATCTAAAGGGAATTTGATGAAAAATGATAACCTTTAAAGGAAACTTGCTTACAAGGTTGTTGTGAGATTTTTAAAAAGTACTTATGTAATGTCAGAAATGACAGAACTGCTCAAAACTCACCTAGGTGTTCCATCAAAACTTAATTACTGGGCTTCCCTGGTGGCGCAGTGGTTGAGAGTCCGCCTGCCGATGCAGGGGACACGGGTCCGTGCCCAGGTCCGGGAAGATCCCACATGCCGCGGAGTGGCTGGGCCTGTGAGCCATGGCCGCTGAGCCTGCGCGTCCGGAGCCTGTCCTCCGCAACAGGAGAGGCCACAACAGTGAGAGGTCCACGTACTGCAAAAAAAAAAAAAAAAAAAAAAAAATTACTTATATCATTGCTGTATTGATCATTCAGGGTTGATTAGATTTTTTACTGTTTATAGTTTTTTAAAAATTTCCCTGATGACATATATTTCAAGTTCTTTAGTGCATGTCCATGATTATTAAAACATAAGCTTGAGGATGGCAAAGACCGTGATCTTATTTTGTGTTGTTGCCACTGTGCCTCCTTTGAGAAGGGCCCTCTGAAAGCGTTACTGTCAATTTCTATTTGAGCTCGCTAAGTACTGTGACAACTTGCTGAAGAAATCAGCCAAGGGGATGACAGAGAATGAAGTAGAGGACAAGCTCACGAGCTTTATTACTGTCTTTAAATATATCGACGATAAGGATGTTTTTCAAAAGGTAAGTTGTGAATCGAGAGGTTTTATGTGTCAGCTTTGATTTATTTTTGAACTTTAAATCATCAGAAAGGAAGTAATCTTTTAAAATATTTTTTAATGTAGTTCTACGCAAGAATGCTGGCGAAACGTTTAATTCATGGGTTATCCATGTCTATGGATTCTGAAGAAGCCATGATCAATAAATTAAAGGTACTGTAGGCCTTTGATATGATAGTGTCCTAGAAATTATTCCACTAGCACACAAAGATGTTCACTGTAGCAATATGAGTAATAACAGGAAATAATTCATCAACAGTTGACTGGTTAAATGTAAAGTGGTGTAGTCTCATGGTGGGATATGCAAATGCTGTATTAAAGGACAAAGTCTCTCTATATGTTGATATAGAATCATCCACAAGATAACGTGTTAACTTTACAAAAACCTTGTATTACGTATAAATGAACACACCTAAAATATTCCTTTAAGTACAAGTTTTGTGGAGTGCATTTGAATTTCAGTTCACTTTTATGTCATTTTAGCTTACACACTGATAAGATAAGCAGTTGCTAATTTTATTTATCCTGAGTTTTTCAATAGTTGATAATTTTCCTGTATGGTATACATTGAATATGTGGTCCTTTTTAAATATACCAAAAATAATTTACCCTTTAATTTTTAGAGGTAGTGTTAACAAAGCTTTTTATATCCCAAGATTAGAGATCCAGATTTTCTGACCTGGTGATGGCAGAGTTTTGAATAACTTCAAAGAAATAGATTTCTTCATTACTCAGTTAATGGTGTTAAAAATCTGCCTCAGTACCCCTCCTTTTTAACAAATATTCCCAGTTATCTTTCATGTGTATTTGATACTATCTGTAAACATTATAAGGTATCATCTTACATTCAGTAATGGAGCATTTTGTACTGTTGAAATGATATACAGATTTATAGAAAAGTTCTTGTTTTAAAGGGAAATTTGTTGTTTCATGAATATATGTTTTCATTCACTTATTTAATCTGCATTAAAAAAAAAGGAACTTTTGAAAGGTTTTGAATAGCTGCTTTGGGTCATGAATAATACAGGCCTTTGGTGTAAGTGTACAAGCAGGACCTTTGACCATAGACCTAGCAGTAGCAAAGCATTCTTAATAATCAGTATGGTTTATTGTTTTTGTTTTTAAGTCATATGTTTTTTAAAACTTTCTTTTACAGCAAGCCTGTGGTTATGAATTTACCAGCAAGCTACATCGGATGTACACAGATATGAGTGTCAGTGCGGATCTGAACAATAAGTTCAACAATTTTATCAAAAATCAAGACACAGTAATAGATTTGGGAATTAGTTTTCAAATATATGTTCTACAGGTATGAATATGTGTTTCATTGTGAGCATTTACTAACCATTTCAAATACTCTGATACAAATGATTAATAGATTGATGCCTGATTACCTTTCTTTCAACCAGAATATTATAGCTTCTAAAGTTATATGTTATATTGATCTGGAATGAACCATGCCTTGATAGTAATGCTGGTGGGTTTTATCAACATTTTGAGGAAGGAGAAAAAGGTGCTTTAGTTGCTTAAATTATTTTATAAACATTTACTTTCAAGTGAGATGTTTAACTATTTGACTTTTCTCCTTCTAGGCTGGTGCATGGCCTCTTACTCAGGCTCCTTCATCTACATTTGCGATTCCCCAGGAATTGGAAAAAAGTGTACAGATGGCAAGTTGGCAGAAAATATATTGGAAGACCTAAGGAATTTTAATAATTATCTTCACGTTATATCACTTTAAATATTTCTCCGAAGTCTTGAGGGCTCACGTGATATAAAAATATATTCACAAATTATTGTTATTCTGCCTTGTTATTGTTATTCTTCCTCAGTACCCTCCCTAAAAAGGAGGGTACTGAGGAAGACTGTAAATTATTGTAGTTTCTAATATTAAAACTAAAATGCTAAGGGTGTCAGTTCTTTGTCAAAGCATGTCTCTTATTCTTAGTAAACCTGTTATCTGTCTTAAGTAGTTCTAAATTACAAGGATTTTGATATTATAAGAAAGTTTAGAATCCAGTACTTACAACAATCATTTTCTAAGTTTTCATTTGAATATTGAGCCATCTTTATAATTCATTTATCCCTTATAATAGTTATTTTTATTCTGGGCTGTAATTTAGGTAAATATATGTAGAATGTGAAATATTCTAGAAAAAATAGATTGAAGCTGGAAAATTCAAGTAAAAATGGCTTTAAAGTGTGACTGAATAGAAACCATAGACTTCTTACCCAAAGCTTTTAAAGAGACTGTGGAGACTACATCTTTAACAGCTGTTGAGATGTAACTTGTACCATACGGCTTAGTCATGTAGTCTTGTAGTCATTGTATCAGGCTGCCGTAACAAAATACCACAGCCTGGGCGGCTTGTGAATGACAGAGATTGATTTCTTATGGTTCTGGAGGCTGGAAGTCTGAGGCCAGGATGCCAGCACGGTGGGATGAGGGCCTAAGGTGACAGACTTCCTGCTGTGTCCTCACATGGTGGAAGGGGCTAGGAATCTCTGTGGGGTCTCTTTCATAAGAGCACTAATGCCATAGATGAGGGCTCCATCCTCATGATCTAAGCACCTCCCAAAGGCCCCACCTTCTAAAACCATCACATTGGGCGTCAGGATTTCAATATGAATTTGGGGAGACACAACATTCAGGCCACAGCACTATACAGTTCACTCAAAGTGTACACTTTCATTGGTTTTCAGTATATTCACAGAGCTTTGCAACCACCAGCACCATTTTAGAACATTTTAATTACCCTAAAAGAAACCCCCTACGTATCACTAGTCACTCCTCGCCTTCCCCAACTCCCTCCCCTCTCCCTAGCCCTAGGCAATCTGCTTTCTTTCTCTGTAGATTTGCCTGTTCTGGACATCTCATATAGAGCTATGTCACGCGTGCTTTTGTGACTGCCTTCATTCACTTTGCAGAAGAATGTCAAGGTCCATCCATGTTTGAGTCTGTGCCAGTAGTTCATCCCTTTTTATTGCCAAATAATATTCCATTGTATGGAGACACCACACTTTATTTATCCATTCATCAGCTGTTGGACGTTTGGGCTGTTTTGACTTTGGGGTGTGTTAGTAATGCTGCTATGGACATTCACGTACAAGTTTTTGAGTGGATGAACATGTTTTCGTTTCTTTTGAAACTGACCCTTTTTGATTCTCTAACTCACCAAAGGAGGCTTATCTTTTAATAGTCTTTTACTTGGGCAGTAACTTGAGGTTGTGAACCAGTGAGTTATGCATATGTTTATGAAGTTTAAAATGAAAATGGTATTTCATTACACTATTTACTAGAGATGTTCACAGTGTGTAGTTTGAATCATTACATTATGTATGTATGTTATTTTTGCTTCTTTCAAAATAAGGATTATAAATCAAGTAACACAGTGTAAGCTCCGGAATCATAACTCCTGATTTTAAATGTCTGCTCTTCCGTTTACTGTGCTCTGTGACTTTGTTCAAATAACTTCCGAATTTTTTGTTAACTGATAATACTACTACTCAGAGTGTTAATATGAAGATGAAATATGTAAAGCGCTTAGTCTGGTATATAAGAAGTACTCAATAAATGCTGAAAGTAGAAGTAATAGTTAATAGTGATAGTAGTGGTAATAGCAGAGTAGCCAGGTAGATTTCAAGATACCATGCATAAGGTGGACTTTCCGAATAGGAGTCTAATTTAGGATTTTCTGCGTCTTTGAAAAGGCATGATAGTGCAAACCATCTTAGAAACTTCATGAAGAAGAGCATTTGTTTGGATGGGCAGAATATGATCCCAGGGCAGGGGATGGGGTAACCAGGTGTAAAGCACTTTGATGTATTTGTGACCAGGCAAGAGAAAGAAAACTGACCCCTCACCTTTGACAGTCTTAAACCTTATTTCTTCTTAAGAGCCTGCTTTTCCAATCGAAATTAAGGGACAGGGTGGGGGCTGGCAGAACTAAAATCTCGTTTAAGTTTGTTATTCTTCTCTTTCTCCTTGAAATAATTATTTGCCAGTAATTATTGGAGTACTGGAATCAACCCCTTAAACTTTATTTATTAACATATGACCTTCCCCAGGTTCCAGTGTCCTCATTTACAAACAGGAAGTGGGTTTCTTTCTGACTATAAATTATGATTCCAAGCATATCATTCTCTCAGTTTGGACTTTCTCTAATTACCAGTAGAGGGAGTTTGTCCTTACATTTCTCCTAGTAAATCCAAGTTTTCAGCCACATAAGAATGAAAATCCATCTGTGTATTTATTATTTTATTTTTCACATGTAAATTAATTCCCTTTGCTTTAATGGTCGTCTAGATATTTCCCATCTTTCCCTTAAATATAGCTGTTTATCAGAAATCACATCCATTTTACACGTATCTTAAAACTATGGAAATTAAGCTTTAATTGAAAGCAATTTATTTTGGGGACTTCCCTGGCGGTCCAGTGGTTGAGACTTTGCCTTCCAGTCGGGGCAGGTGGGGACGCAGGTCGATCCCTGGGTGGGGAGCTAGGATCCCACGTGCCTCGGGGCAAAAAAACCAGAACATAAAACAGAAGCAATAGTGTAACAAATTCAATAAAGACTTTAAAAATGGTCCACATCAGAAAATCTTAAAAAAAAAAAAAGTACTTTATTTTGCATATTAGACCAGTATATCTTAAATCTACTTTTGTACCTGGTCCACAAACCTGAATAATAACTAAAGAAATATAAGGTAGTGTATATTAGTGCAGCTCTCTGTTTGAAGTGAATACGCTCATCAAATATGAAACATTCATTTTTAAGGCCCCTTGAGTTTCAATTAATGCCCTCAAATGGTATTTGAAAGATGCTCTCTGTTAGCCTGATTATTATAACTATTAAGCCTGACTTTAACATGAGAAGTTTAGTCAAGGTATATTTATTACTAATAAACTTTGATAACACAGTTATTTAATGATATCGTTAAGCAAGATGTTGCAACTTTTGTCTTTTAATACCAGATGAATCGATACTACTCTCTTTTGGAACTGAATCTTTTTGTTCTTGACTAGCTGTGGATATGAGAATCTTTATAATCAGATTTTAAATTTAAGGATAAAGGAATGCTTTCTTTGGCATATTGATATCATCAGTAAAACTTTAATGATGGTACTAGTTGCTAGGGCTATAAAGAGGTAAAGCATGTGCTTTCAGAGCTTGGAATATACATTCTAAAGCTAGTTTTGCACTTACATAATTTGTAAAGAGCATTTTAAACTTCGGTTTTCTCAGTTTCAAAAATGTTTTATTTTGCTTTTGTCCATAAATTCCTTATAAATGTTTCATAATTACAAATTGTATAGTAGTAATTGAATTTTATTGACACCCAGGGAGATTATTAGTCAGAGCATACCTCTGGGATCCTTTCATGACATACTTTGATTTTTTTCTTTGTCTAGATTAGGACCAGGCAGAAAATCATAAGTATTCCTGGTGCCAGTCATTTCCTATTTATCATGCCAAAGGGCTGGTGAATTTGCTCATAGAGGAGAATGCTGCACCATTGGAGGGAAAAAATGCTCAAGTTTCAGCTTCCCAGGACTATCTTGGAATAAATTGCTAAAAGAATTTACCAGTTCTCCTGGCTGGTAGCTGTGAACTTTTGTTGTAAGGAGTGGGCATAGTGCAGCTTACAGGTCAAATGTTGCTGATTACTTTATTTAAACTTCATTTTGAAAGTACAGAAAGTAAAGTTTGAAGTACAGATAAAAGCTTTAGGTATATTACATATGGCTCGTCATGCTAAAAGTATGCCCACAATTCTGAATTGTGATGTGATGAATATATTTATTTTTCAGTTTTATATGGAAGTTGAGTTTTTACCTTTTTTACATTTCAGTATCATTTTCTCGCTGTAGATTATGTACTAGCTCTTTAGAAGATATGAACTCTCTATTTTTTGGACTGATGTCCTACATTCAATCTGAGGGAGGAATTTTTAAAATTTTAAAGCTATGTTAATAGAATGTTAAATTTAATTTTTCACAATAATGTCAACAAAAGATACAAAGACAGGCCTCTGAAGCTTTGCTTGTATTAGTGTTTGACTGTATGTGGAAGTTAAATCGTGGATGTCACTTTTGGAGTGATCACTGATATTATTCAACCCGTCCATTCAGCAAGGGTATATGTTGGCAAATAGGAGACTAGAAATGAAGGTTTGATTTATATTTTCATGTTGAAATGCGTATGGTAGTGGTTTTGGTCAGGGATTTTATTTATAAAGTCCAAATTGATATCATTCAAAATGATAATTTCTGAATTTATACAAAAAGTTAAATTTGCAGGGCTGTGGTTTGGTAGAAAGAACCCCAGACAGGGTTTTAAGTGAAAAGAGCTGGCCTGATATTTATATGATCTTTGTCAGGAACTTGCATAGATGTGTTTTCTCATCTGTAAAATGAGTAAATATACCAGATGGGCTCTAATGTCTTCTCTAACATGAATTTTTTTACTTTTTAGTGTAGTGGTAGCCAAGTAAGTTAGGTTGTAGAAGCTGAAAATAATTTGATTCCTTTTTTCTTTTTTACAGTTTGAATTATTTTATAGCCAGCATTTCAGTGGAAGGAAACTTACATGGTTACATTATCTTTGTACAGGTAAAATGCATTTAATTATATCTAGTTTAATGAAATTTACCTGATATGATTATGTTAAAAATTTGGAAATCGATTTCATAGGTCCTAATTATAGTTGTTGTTTTTTTCCTGATTTTAGTTTTTAACGTTTTCTTCTTCATCTTCCTTTCTGGTTACCATTAAAGCAACTAATAATGAAGTTCAAGTGAAGCACTTTTTTTCTTTTAATTTGCATTCCTTTTATTATGAGTAAAGTTGAGCACGTTTTTATATGGTTAAAGCAAGTGCAGCATTTTTAATAGTGTTTTATAATTATGCTACTTATAAGGAGTTTCTGAATTTTATAATGGTTTCCTATATTTCTGTAACAAATCACTTTTTATAGATACTAGGAATTTTATTTAGAAACCCAGGCTTGATGAAACATATCTTAAAAACCTCTTCTCTCTAGATATGGCAGATATCCTCAAAAATTTCATTAACTATTATAGCATCACAAGGAGACCTAACCATTTGATTTTTATTTGTGGTACTGTAGTGAACGGCAGTAGTAAACGCTTTTTCCAGAATGTCCCAATTAACTTCCAGTACTTTCCAGTTTTAGAAAAGTTTAATCAAAATCTAATCATTTCCTTAGCTTCTTCCTGGAACAGTGGGGTCTACTAATTGGAAAGTAGGATTAATACTTTGAGTGATTGGAGCCTCTATTCAGTTTCTCTAAGCTGCCTGAAGATGTTAGCCAAAGCAAACACTCAGAATTTCTCTACTTTTGCTAAAGCTATGCTTTGAAAAGTACATTGAATCAACTTTCTCTTTGTATAAGAGGGAAAGGATGGCCATGTATGTTAATGTCTCTTAGAAATGGTACAAGAAAATCTGATTAGTTGCCGTACCTTTATTTAGGAAATTCACTCACCTAAGAGAAATTTCATCTAAGTAGTTTCTTGTAAGTACCATTTATTTGACTACTTTACATTTGGAATATGATGTCTCATTTTGTTAGTAATACATATTAGTACATAATAATTAGTACATAGTAATACATATCTTTACAAGTTTATGTTTATTGAACAAATTGGGCATTTTAATTTTTTCAGTAGTTTGTGAAATAAAGAGATGTTCATTGATATTCTTAGTAAGTGGTCGCTTAGTAGTTGGCCTTTAATTTTACATCTATTGTGAATTTTTTATATTCTCATTTAGTAAATATAATTGATTTTAAGGAAAAAAACATTGCTGGACCAGTGTTTTAATGTATTTGGATTAAGTTTACTTTTACTTCCCCTAAATATCTATCTTGGGGAGTTTAAACTCCTTTGCATTACCTCAGCAATAATCATTCTGTCTCCTAAAGTAGTTTTAATGAGGGATTTACTATTTTGCTGTTTGGCAACTAGTTATATATTCAGATTAAGATATTATTGGTGAGAATACTTCTTTGGTGGTCCTGTGTACTTGTGTTGCATTACATCAGAAGGCACGTGGTGTCAGACTGTCCCACTGTGAGAGGCAGTAAAGTGGTCACTTGGTTGATTGAGGTGATGTTTCCATTGTGAGGAGACCTTTTCAATTAGCAGGTGATCTGAGGGGTGACACTTAGGTCCCAAATGAATACCATCTTCCAGGAACAACTGTATCTGATGGTTGTAGCATCCACTGGTGATCATTGCTTGAATCAGTTATCTTCTTCCTGGTTGCAGATCAGTGATACTCTGTCATGCACTCAGCATTTAGTAGCTGACATTCTTCTGTAAAAAAAACTTTCCCTTAGAGACTAGGTTGCTGATAGGTAGTAGAGGAGTAACTTGGATTAAAGTATTGTGAGAGTTCTGCCTACTCTTTATTTCTGGTAATTGTTAATTACCAATTCAATTATGGTTGTCTGATTTTTCAAGTATGTATGTATTGGAATGTTTTATTCTAGCTTGGAGGTTCTTAAAGTTTGTCAACCTATTCTGAAGGTTAAATGACCTCTTTGTCATTTTCCTTTTCTATTTACACAGCAGTAATTAAGTGAATCATCCAGATTTGGGATTTCCTTTCCTTCCTCCACCCCTTCCCCAGTCTTTCCAGCCATGAGCTGAGTAATAAGAGAGTGGTGCTGAAAAAAAGTGGAAAGAGGTCCATGTACCCCGACACCGATAATTTATTGAAAAATAGCAAGAAAAAGTCATAAAACACAACTAACAAGTTTTCCTGTTTTTAAGGGATGCAGAGTGGATTTGATATCAGTAAATGATACTTAGACCCCTTACTTGCATTGTCTCCTAATGCTCTTTGGGTTCTTGTGGCAGAAGCCTCATTCTGTTTCCAAACCCATGGTAGTACATTGCAACATCTGTGACAGCTAGGTGATGGTCCTAGCTTAATCATATAGGTGCTTGAGGCATTATTTTATACTTGTTTCTGGGATATGATTAAGCAGTCATTGCACAAATGGTGTAATGCAGTTTACATGATTTTTTTTTTTTTGCCTCTCACCGCGTTTTCTAAGCTTTAATGTTGAGATGAGGCTCTTAAAGTGCTCTTTATGCTAATTGTTAGCAGGACAGTCCTAATGACTGTAGTCTACTTAAACTCTACATGAATTGGATATTCCAATTAATTAAACTTCCTTTCATGAAAATTCAGAGATTAGGAATTTTTTCTCTAGGTGTTCCTATCCAAATAATTTTGAAAAATATTTCTGAATATCAGTTTTTAAAAAAATAAGTTAGCATAGGCAAGTTAGCATAGGCATCTGTGTGGTCATAGTAAGCTGGAGAATTGACTTATATCCTTTAAAGTCTTTAATTACATAATGAATTAATATATATTATTAAATAATAAAGGAAGCACACAATCTTGATCAGAGTTACTAATTACCACTACTAACAGGGAGAATGCAGCCTCTGGGGTAAGTTCATGTAACATACAGCTTCCTTGAGTTAAAATATAGAGCCCTAAAACCAAATCTCATGCTGATATAGTTTATAATTCATTAACAGTCAAATAATGCAGGATGTGTGTGTGTGTGCTTGTGTAAGAGAGAGAAAGAGAAATACAATCACTAAACCATAACTTTATTCTTTAGGAAGCAGTTCTTTGACTTGCATTAACTGTTTTTACATGTTGCAAGTGCATAACTGTTTTACACACTGTTTGTTAACAAACTCTTCAGTGTGCTGCCCCCTGGGATGGGTAGAACTGTAGTTGGCCTAAGCCTGATGTACCTTTCTAGCTCTCAGGGTAGTGTAGGGTCCAGAACATTGTTATTCCATCAACTATTTCAACAAAATAATGCATCTGCCTGTTTGTCTCTCTTCCCATTTGTGTTTGTTCCTAGAAAATTACTGGGGAGAAAAACATTATTTATGAAACAAAATAGCATTGTTATATTTTGGCAGAAATTATGGTTTAGACACTTTAGTACAGGTGTCCTCCTGTATGCTTGAACCTTCCCTGGGGTAGATGAGATACACACATAGGAGGCAGTTGCTGGTAGCAGGCTATCATGCTCTCCCTTTGTCTGTCTGTTTCTCCTCCTACCTCCACCTCCTCTTACTTTTTTTCTGCCCGAGTCTTAGCCTTCCTATTACTATTTAAAGACATTGTTTGAGCTTACTGGTAATGTTATGATAGCTTAACCATGATTTATACTACATACTCAAAACTAAGAGCCGTCCCCTCCATCCCCCCCACCCCCGCAAACAGATGATTACATTGCTGGCAGGAACAGCTTTGCAACAATTTAACCAAGAGTTCTTGGTTCACTCTTTCAGGAGAAAATATCTGAAATAAACAATTATTACTGAGGTAATTTTGGAATGCTTCTTTGAATGATGAGTTTATTGTCACAATTTTGTTTTAATTGTAGGTGAAGTTAAAATGAACTATTTGGGCAAACCATACGTAGCTATGGTCACAACCTACCAAATGGCGGTTCTTCTTGCCTTTAACAACAGTGAAACCGTCAGCTATAAAGAACTTCAAGACAGCACTCAGATGAACGAGAAGGAACTGACAAAAACAATCAAATCATTACTCGATGTGAAAATGATTAACCATGATTCAGAAAAGGTATGGGGTAATAGTTCAAGGAATTTAAGCATTATAAGTATTAAAGCTTTTTCATGGGATGTTTGCAGTTTTAAAAGTAAGGTTATAATTGTTAATGCCCTTTGTTCTTTGAGAAGCACTCGAATCAGCTACATTACTTCAGGCTCCTTATGGCCAAGAACTTGAGGCGTCACAGAGAAGGCTGTCTAAGTTGGTACTCGTGTGCCCTTTATAGGTTGATTTTATTTGTCCTATACTGTGACAGTTTACTGAAAAATTATTAAAGAGTTGACAGCAGAAGGATTCTGGTTAATTGAGGTTTTAAAACTGTAGTCTGTCCTAAATCTTGCTGGTTTTTTCCCCCCATATGTTTAGTTAATATTTAATTACATGGTTCTGTGATAGGAAATGACAGCCTGTTGATGTCTATTTATACACATATTTAATATGTGTAACTCCATCTCAGGTGCTGTCACTGTCATGTCCCTGAATTTCAAGACTCAACTAACCCCCATATATATATATATATTTTTAATTAATTTGTCTATTTTTGGCTGCATTGGGTCTTCATTGCTGCATGTGGGCTTTCTCTAGTTGTGGTGAGCAGGGGCTACTCTTCATTGAGGTGCGGGGGCTTCCCATTGCGGTGGCTTCTCTTGTTGCGGAGCACGGGCTCCAGGTGCGTGGGCTTCAATAGTTGTGGCACACGGGCTCAGTAGTTGTGGCTCACGGGCTCTAGGGCACAGGCTCAGTAGTTGTGGTGCATGGGCTTAGTTGCTCCGCGGCATGTGGGATCTTCCCGGACCAGGGCTCGAACCCGTGTCTCCTGCATTGGCAGGTGGATTCTTAACCACTGTGCCACCAGGGAAGTCCAACCCCCATATGTTTTTAATATCTGTCCTGAGAATTAGCAAGCTGATAGTATATTCCTTTTTTTCTTTATAACTTTTTTTTTCTAGTAACATGTTTTTGTTTTTAAAGTATGTCTTGGATATTTAAATGGTTAAAAAAGCAACAGATATGGGTTAAATTTCCTGCTTCAGATTATTGTGCCCATAAGAAAAAAGTCTTGTAAATGATGCTTCATTTTAATTTTGGTTCATGGCCTACGACTTATTTCTCTCATGAGTTCATTTTGCTAATGATGACTTTTGTAGCCTATAATTGAATAGCTCTAAATGGCATATATGCTGAAATTCAAATCAAGCTTTTCTTAATTTTGAGAAACGATTAATTTTTCTGACTTCAGAAACTTAACAAAACATTAAGTTCTTAATATTAAGGTTTTAGTTAAGTCAGTGAATTATAAGTAAAAGTTTTTAAGTTTAAAATTTTAAGTTTAAATTTTTAAGCTTAAGTGCCTAAAAAGTTAAGTATTTTTCTAAAGCATGTTATTTTTACTGCCCAAAAATGTACAAAATAAATATTGATAGGTTGTTTGCACATTAAATTTTAATTATGAATCTGGCATTCTTTAATAGAGTTTCTTTGGTTATTATTGAGAAAGTGCCATCTGCCAAGTGCTTCGTGGTCCTGCTGGTTGACAGATTCCACTGTATGACATGCGTGGCTTTCTTAAGCCCAATAGAGCTTAAGAGCTAAAAATTGGCTTAACAACTTCCACTTGAGAAAAGTCCACTCGCTTTTGGCAGAGTGAATAAAATGGGCGTTGAGGGCTGATGTCAGAATCACACCGGGGTGGTGAGGAAGTGATGCTTGTGTGCCATTGGAACCAGTTGGCTTCTCTAGTCAGGTTATTTTAATTGGTATTTTGTTACTGCAGCATTCCAAAAAAAAAAAATTTGGTTGTTTGGTTTTTCAAAATGTGATGGAAAACTTATGAGCCTCGCTATTTCATAAAAATGTAAATGTTAAAATTCTGTTTAAGCCAATGAGCTTGACTCTCGTCACATTTATCTGGTGGTCATGTATTAAACAATTGGGCCAGAAAATAGCTTTATTCTAAATCTAAGCTGATTAAAATTCTATCAAGCATAAAATTAGGAAAGAATTGTTTTTTCCTTCATTGCTTGACAGACCACAATTATTTTTCTCTTAAATAATATTTATAATGTAAAAGATTATGAGAGTTGAGTCTTTTTTCCTTGGTCATTATTTAATTTCATGGCATATTATTTGCAACAATTGTTATTTAGTGATTTTATTTTTATAAATGTAAATGAATTATTTTTAATTGTAGGAAGACATTGATGCAGAATCTTCATTTTCATTAAATATGAACTTTAGCAGTAAAAGAACAAAATTTAAAATTACTACATCAATGCAGAAAGACACACCACAGGTAAATGCTTTCTAATGTCGTTTCTTTTGGAAATATTTAAGCATTGGACTTCACAAGTGGTAATATTGAGACCAATGCAAAACTTTTCATATCAAAATTATGATACATCTTCTCTGGTTTATTTTTTGCATTGACTAACTTTATAAACAGTATTTTAGATTTTAAAAACAGTAGTATAATGAGTATCTTAGGGAAAAGCTATCGTAGTTTAGTCATATTTGCTCTTTTGTTTTTGTTTTTTTCTCCCAGTTTTAATAATTGTCACACAGCACAGTATAAGTTTAAGCAGTACAGCATAATGATTTGACTTACCTACATCATGAAATGATTATCACAGTAAGTTTAGTGAACATCCATCATCTCATATAGATACAAAATTAAATAAATAGGAAAAAAACTTTTCATTGTGATGAGAACTTGTAGGATTTCCTCTCAACAGCTTTCGTAGATAACACAGAGCAGTGTTAATTGTATTTATCATGTTTACATTCCATCTCTAATCATCATTTATCTTATAATTGGGAGTTTGTACCTTCTGACCTCCTTCATCCAATTTCCTCTCTCCCCACCCCCACCCCCTGCCTCTGGTAACCACAAATCTGATCTCTTTTTCTGTGAGTTTGTTTGTTTTTGAAGTATAATTGACACTGTGTTAGTTCCTGTTACACAACATAGTGATTCAGTATTTCTGTATATTTCAAAATGATCCCCATGACCGGTCTAGTTACAATGTGTCACCATACAAAGATATTACATAAATTACTCCACACTGTACATTCCATACCCATGACTCATTTATTTTGCCACTGGAAGTTTATAACTCTTAATCTTCCCCTCATCTCCCTTCCTTCTGGCAACCACCTGTTTATTCTCTGTATCTGTAATTCTGTTTGTGTTTTGCTGTGTTCGTTCATTTGTTTTTTAGATTTCACGTATATGTGAAATCATACAGCATATGTCTTTGTGTGACTTATTTCACTTAGCATAATACCCTCTAGGCCCATCTATGTTGTCGCAAATGGCAAGATTTCATTCTTTTTTTATGGCTGAGTAATATACCATTGTGTATATATATCATGTCTTCTTTATCCATTCATCTATTGATGGGCCTTAGGTTGCTTCCATATCTTTGCTATTGTAAATAATGCCACAATGAACATAGTCATATTTGCTCTTAAACTATATTAACATATATGGATTTGCTTTGTATTCTTCCCAAAAATTTCTACCTTGAATAGTAATATAATCTCATATTTTTCATTTGTAAAATATCAGAAGGCTTTACAACACATTTTTCAAAGAAAAGTTGTAGAAAATGCTTCTCAAACTTTCCTGTGCAAATGAACCACGGGGGATGGTGTTAAAATTCAAATTGTGAGCTTGTTGGTCTGGAGTGGGGTCCGACCCCGGGTGAGCCGTTTGCACGGTGAACATCTGCTGTTGCTTGTTTCACCTCAGCAGCAGTTGTTCTGGGGCAGCCTATTCATATCACTGAAGTTTCCTGATTGCCTCCTATGTGCCACCCTGACCTTGGGCTCGGGGCAGGATGTGAAGGTATCAGAGATGCCAGGCTGCTCCAGGGACTTACTCCCCCATGGGAGACAAATGTTAATTGCTGTTAAATTTGAACCCTAAAATGTTCAAGATCTCATTTTCCTGTAGGCTAACGATACTAATTTGTAATATGGATTGTATTTTCTCTTTTAAAAGCTGTTATGAGATCCCTACTGATGTGGCATTGCCTGCTTGTGCCTCTCCTCCACTGTCTTTCCTTGAGCTCCATGCAGAGAGGCCCTTCTGGCCCATCCTTGCTGGCTTCTCTGCTGGAGTCAAATGGAGCCCTTCACAGCTCTTGCCCTTGAAGCCTGCTCCAGTGTGCACTTGGAGCCAGTTACTAAAGTCTACAAGCTTTGTGGTATAAGTTTTTACTCATTGATAGGACAGCAGTCTTGAAAACTATTACTCTGTGTCACTTAAGTTCTCCTTTATTGACTACTTACACTGAGTACAATTTACAGTAGTGTTCATTTTTTAAAAAATAACCTTCCAACTTAAAGTTAAGAAATTATACATAACTCACTGTAAATATTCTTTTGGTAATGGTTATGTTATATTGGGCACATAATTGTATAATTTGATTCTCAGTATTGATTGGAGATTTATTTAAACTCACAAATAAAATGAGTTAAAAACAAGTGCAGTGAATTAATGTCTCATTGGCTTTTTTTGTCCTTGTAAAACAGGAAATGGAGCAGACGAGAAGTGCTGTAGATGAAGATCGGAAAATGTACCTCCAAGCTGCTATAGTTCGTATCATGAAAGCACGAAAAGTACTTCGGCATAATGCCCTTATTCAGGAGGTAAAAGGGGGAAAAGTCCTCAAGACCTCTTGGGGCAGAGGGTGTTAGGATTAGGAATGTTTCTTTATGAAGATGTTACAGAAATAATACGACTCCCAAATAACATAAAGAAATGCTTCATTACTTAATGAGAACAGTACTCACTTAAAATTTCAGTATTAAACTCATGTTTGAATTTAGAGGTCTAAGCCTTACCGATTCAGTCTTGTGTCCAGTTATTGAAGGACATGGACCACATCACACACTCACTCGTTCCATGAATACACGAGCATCTACCATGTGTGGAGCACCGTGCTGGTCACCATGGGGTGCAGAGCAGCTCAGGACGTGGCTCCTGCTGTTTTGGAGTTCAGTCTAGTAGGGAAGAAATGCGTTATTGAAATAATATGGGAGTAAATATAAAATTACACTCACATGCAACAAAGAAAAGGTATACAGTAGCATGAGAATGTGTATAAAGGTCTTGACTTGGGGGTGTGGCGGAAAGCTTTCCTGAGCAGGTGTTACATCAGCTAAGAGCTGAAAGTTGAGTAGGGGTTGAGTGGAAGCTTGAGGGGTGTATATGAGTAGTTAGATAGATGAATTAGTTTATGGTTTAATTTAGTTATATATGACTATTATTAGATTTTGCTGTATCCATGTTCTTCACAGTTTTTATCCCTTCACAACATAAAGGTCGGGCTTTTTCCTTAGTTTGCATAAAAAGTTATTTGCTCCAGTGCCCCCCTGGTGAGAAGAGCACTTAAACATCCTGTCTCTCCCACAGGTGATTAGCCAGTCAAGAGCTCGGTTTAACCCTAGTATCAGCATGATTAAGAAGTGCATTGAAGTTCTCATAGACAAACAGTACATCGAACGCAGCCAGGCGTCAGCAGATGAGTACAGCTACGTAGCGTGACGTGCGCTCCCCCGGTGTGGATGTGAGAAGGTCATTGCCATCGCCATCCGGTGTGTCCTGTGGGAGAAAGCAGGCCTGTGCCTCCATAATTTGGCCATTTGGCAGCCCCTGTTTCTCTGCTGTTTACAACATCACCAGTGCCACGTCATGAGCGTCAGAGAAAATGCCTAGAGATATTTCAAGCTCATGTCATTATGACATTTCTTAAAACTTTATTAAAAAAGAATGAGTGAAGTATTGCTGAAATGTGGAAATTTGGCTGGGTACCATGCTTTTTCTCCCCTTCACGTTTGCAGTTGATGTTTTTTTTTTTTTTTTTTAATGTATCTTAAAGGACATAAGATAAAAAACTTAAATATTGTAATATGACAGATAACCTAATAATTGTATCTACATTAAAATGACAAACATGATATTGCTGCTTGTCAAATAAAAAAATAAAGAAATAGAATGCCTTTTTTATGTGGATGGAATATCACAAAATAATACATATAAATGTCCGTGAGTTTTCAAAGCAGCTCATGCAACTTTAGTTGCATTTGTATCTGAACAGTGTAATTCACTTATACTCCTATTTAAATCCTACATGAAAAACGTCTAGATTTTTGTTTTTGAATGCATAAAGATGCATTCATCATAAAGAATGTTTTATTTTTATGGATTAGAACTACATTGGATTTGAGCATTTTGAATAGTGAGGATTTAATTCCATCAAGAGTTTCTGGTGGTGTCCTGCTGCAGCTCAGAACCAAAAGTGAGGGGAATGTGTGTGACCTCACATGTGGCTCAGAAAGAGCTGTCATTCAAAGGTTGTCTTACTTTTGTTTCCACAGTGTGTCAGTTCTAATGTAGACTAATGCCCCGCCTCTGCTGCTTTCCCTTCTCCCTTCCTCTGGGTTGTAGGTGGTCTTGTGTTCCCGGTGTATTCCTCCCATACTCCTGCCTGCCTGTTACCCTTCCACCCCCTACCACGTTCACACTAGAGTCACTCTCCGACGTCACAGGTGTTCTTAGCAGTGCATAACCTAAACACCTTTCTTTTTTTTGGTTTTTTAATCTGTGTGATGCGTTACACCAGCTGCCACTTGCATAGACATGAAAGTCCATTATTTTGTTTATTATATATATCAACAGCACCATTAGAATGCTCTGGTCTGTTTTCATATTTATTATCTATCTACCCTTCCCCCACCACAACACACACATACAATTTCTTTTAAGCTGAGATATTTTAAAGCATATCCTACATGTATCATTTCACTTACAATACTTCAGTTTATATCTCTAACAGAAAAGGCCTTTAAAAAAAAACCACAACCACAGTTACTTTACTACACTTAACAAATAGTAACTTCATATCACTTAATATAGGGTCCATATTCAAACTTCTCTTATTGTTGCAAAAATGGCTTTTCAGTTGGTTCGTTTGATGGCACTTCTAACTCATGTCTCTTAAGTGTTTAAAAAATCTACTGAGCTTTTAATGACTTCTATACTGTATTTCTCATTTTCCCTTTTTTCCCCCAGAGAGAAAATAACGGCAAACCATGTAATACTGTACGTCCACTGTCAAAAAAACAAACCTTTGTTTTTATAACTTGATAAAGTTTTCCAAATTGATTCCTTTTTTTCTTAAATATTTATAAATGTTAAATTAAGTCTTATCCTGATGCCTAATTGTCAAGAAAATATATTGAAAAATGGACAAAATACTTGTGCTGAGGTCGACGGAAGTGACTGACAGGAGTTGTTGTCCCACCCTTTTCCCCATTGCACCTGAAAGGAGACATATTGGAGACACGCTTGTCATGCCCTTCACCGAGCCCGCTCCCGAGAGGGCGGTGAGTAGGATGGGTTTAGCGCACTTTCTGCGGGGGAGCAGGAGCTTGGGAAGAGCTGAGGCTGTCGGGTGGGGTCAGGCAGTGGATGTCACGGTGCCAAACCTTGGCACACAGCTCTGTGCGTGGTGCCCAGTGCTGTGGGCAGGAGGGGTCGGAGCGACAGAAGGGCAAGGCGAGGGAGGAGAGGAACGGCTCTCAACGCTATAGCTTAGAAAACGAAAAGAACGTGACCAAAACTTTCAGAAGCTAAAAAAGAAATCCTGAAGACTGAGGTGGTTAACATGTGAGCCAGGGATGTATTTTACAACCAAACAATGTGCAGCCCTTGTCAACACTTTGCTCTTTCCCTTTGAAACCAGATATTTGCATTGCTGCTGGAGGTGCAGGTTTATCCTAGGGTTTGCTCCAATACTTTACGAGAATTGCTTTAATATAAACAAAAGGATAGACACTCTGGGGTTTGTGTTTTACTTTATAACTTACGATCTTGATAGGATTTTATAACTTGTGTATGCCGTAATGCTATAACTTTCCTGTTAATTGTTTTTAAACCCTTATTGAAGGCAGACTGTGGCTGGTGCTTCCACATCTTATTTGTTTGATCTTCAGACAATCCTGTTAAATAGGCAGCGTTCCTCTCTTTTCACAGGTGAGGAAACTAAATGTAGAGTGTTTTCCAGGAGTCATTGCCAGAAACCGCAGAACCTGAATTTAAAACCCAGGTAGGGGCTTCCCTGGTGGCGCAGTGGTTGAGAGTCCGCCTGCCGATGCAGGGGACACAGGTTTGTGCCCCGGTCCGGAAAGATCCCACATGCCATGGAGAGGCTAGGCCCGTGAGCCATGGCCGCTGAGCCTGTGCATCCAGAGCCTGTGCTCCGCAACAGGAGAGGCCACAGCAGTGAGAGGCCTGCGTACGGCAAAACAAACAAACAAACAAAAAACCCAGGCAGGACTGTGGACCTAATAAATACAGTCTATTTATATAGAGTAGCCTGTGCATTAGATAGAAATAACTTCATGTTGTACATGAAGAATAGTTTTTCCTGACTTTTCAGAATAAAAGTTTGTGTCTAGTTAATCTGTGATATAATAAACATTTTCTATTTTAGTTTCTTAAGGTACTTATTTAAGCTGTAAATATACATGGTTAAGTGACTTGGCTCAAAACTGATTCATGGCAGAGAGTACTTGTGAATTTAATATTTTACATTCACATGCACAAGTATAGAACATTTATTTCAAGTGCATATATTAAATGCAAGCCTGTTTTCAATTAGAAGTTTTTGAGCTCTATGGTAGCAATGGGTAATTTATTGAGCTCTTAATTTTTGGTCCCTAGGACAGATTCTTGGTTGAGCGAGGTCAGAGTAAAGATGTGAGCTTTCAAAATACTACTCCTAAGGGCAGTTGTAAATGCGCCGTAGCTAAATGAGTGGAAATTAATACAGAAAAGCTCACTGGTTGAAGATTGGTATGTTCATGGAGCATACCTTAGGCTGAAGCAATTAAATCAGGCAATCCTAGGTGAGACGTAAGCCCCATTGGTTGGAGTTCGTTAAAGGTGGGGCTTCACTGATGGGCAGGAATGATTTTGACCTGCTGTGACTGTGACCCCTGGGAAATAAAAGGTTTTCCTCCCCAGCCTTCATCCAGTGTTCAGGCAGTCACCCTTCCTTTGTCACCTAACAGCCATGCCCTGGGGCCAGCTCTTGTGTGGGTCCCATTGCTGCAACCAGCAGCAGCCAAGATACGGTCTGTGCCCACGTGGAGCGTTTAGACTTGTGACAGTCGGAAGTGAACATGCCATTCCAAGTGTAGGTGCTCGCGAAGGGAGCTCCTGGCTCTCGGAGGAGGTCTTGTAAGAGAAGTTGAAAGGCAGAAAAAGGCAGGAGAGTGCAGGGGCAACAGCATGGATCCCGAGCGGATCCAGAATACCTGTGTGCCCTGAGCGGCTGGTGTTTACGTGGGTGAACTCCATTTGCGTGAAAAGAAAAAAGATGATGGTCATGTTTTCTTAGGTGGTGGGTGCATGAATATTCCTTTAATTATGGTGTGTAGTGTATATATTTCTATTTTTGGTGTTCGTGAACTGTTTCAGAGTATTTGCAAAGTTCAGTGGGAAATGGCTACGCTGCTTTCGTGTGCAGAATGGACTCTGGAGGGAGGGCGGAAGTCAGTCGTGTGAACGCAGGAGGCCTGGGCAGAAGCGGCCGTTAGGAGAGGAGCAGTGGCGCCCTCTAGAGGGGGCAGTGGATAGAGTTGACACCACTTCCCAGTGAGTTGGGTGAGCGAGGAGAGGGGTGGGTGAGATGACCCCAGACTCTTTCTTGGCTGTCACAGTGATGCCATCCAGTGAGATGGGGGACCTGGACGAGGCCAGGGTGGAGAAGGAGCGGATGAGCTCTGTTCCAGGCACCTCGCACACGACGTGCCTGTCGTGCCTGTGAGATAACCCAGTGGAGGTGGCGGTTGTTCGTACCGGCCTGGTGCTCCGCCTTGTAGATGCTCTGAACCTGAACCTCAGAATCCAATCCTGGAGGCTGCTTAATCCGTTCTCACTCCCCTGACTCTTTAGCCCTTGAATTAATTTCCAGGCCAAATGCAACTAGAGAGTAACAGACATTTACTACCACACGAATACAGTACATACGTCTTAAATCATGAAAACAAGAATGAACAGGGATGAGAATATCTAGTTGTTTATACACGTTCTAGGGTTTGTCTTCCTAGAACTTCAGACGGTGGTCTTTGTCACCCTACTTGGAGGCGAGGACCCGTTTGTAGAAGCAGCAACATTGAGCCATAAGTCAAAGTGCCATATGATCATTTCTTATGTTCACAATCTTTGTTCGTGTTAAGCACTTACCTAGAGGGAGGAATATACCTGTGTTTTGCGTTCTCCCGGCAACTTTAACGGTACTGTTTTTCAGCAAAAGGAAGAAACCTTTGAGAACCAACTTGTGGAAAAGAACTTAAATAAGAAAGGCAGGGTTTTTTCCAGTTTTCGTTTATTGTTTTCTTTTCCTCCATTGTTTACTATTTATAGTTACAATAATTGAAGAATTGCAGCCTGTGTTGAGGTTTACAGCCATGGGGAGAGGGGTAAAGTGAGTGGGTTGCTAATTTTATCCTCTGTGGCCAGATCAGTATTTTCCTTGGAAGAACTTTGGTGTTGCAGGAAAACGATGGAAATGTTCTGTGACTTTTATAACCGCCCTGTTTAGGTATCATTACAGGGTGGTACTGTCCCAGCACAGCACTTGATCCTGTGCTGAGAGCCTGACCTTCTCAGAGTGGGTGGGTTTCATTAGTTTGTCTTCTGGGGAAGAAAGGATAGACACAGAGAAGCAAAGATCTACTTTTAGCAGAAATAAGCTGGTTTAACATAAACTGTACCTAACATGTGGCTCAAGGAGGTCACTGATGCAACGGAAGTCCTCTGACAAAGGAAAAGCTGAAGAGAAAAAAAAAAAAAAGCTGTTTTAGCATTTTAGTCATATACTGCTGAGGTGACTAAATTCAAATCAATGCCGTGCATGGAGGAAATTTCTGAGACGCCGTGTTTAGGCAGTACGTTTAAAAATAACCATCTCTCGATGGTGGCAGCCAAGGAAGATGTGGTTCTCCAGCCACCTGGAGAAACGGTAAACTGGAAATGCGTGGTGTAGGAAGGGATGGGGAAGGGGGGCGGGAAAGGAGGGGGGATGCCGTCGCTGCTTGTACACCACCTGCTCTACCTGGGTTGGGCCACCCCGGGCACTGCTCCACGAAGCAGGGCCAGAGGCACTCAGGCTGAAGAAGAGGTGTCCACAGCCTGACCCCGCCGCCTCTGCCCTTTTCCACGCTGGCATCGGCCCGTGTCCAAACAGAGAGAGCCGGTTTGCATTCCTTCACGAGGCCAGCCTTGATCTGGAAAAGTCAATCAGGCTCACTGCTGACCCAGTCATTTATTTTTATTTATTTATTTATATTTATTTTAAACATTGAAGGTTTTGTTTTTGTTTCTGTTTTAATTTTGGCTGTGTTGGGTCTTCGTTTCTGTGTGAGGGCTTTCTCCAGTTGCGGTGAGCGGGGGCCACTCTTCATCGTGGTGCGCGGGCCTCATTGTCGCGGCCTCTCTTGTTGCGGAGCACAGGCGCCAGACGTGCAGGCCCAGTAGTTGTGGCTCAACGGGCCTAGTTGCTCCGTGGCATGTGGAATCTTCCCAGACCAGGGCTCGAACCCATGTCGCCTGCATTGGCAGGCAGATTCTCAACCACTGCGCCACCAGGGAAGCCCCTGACCCAGTCATTTAAATCCCAGCTGACTCGATCCAAAAGCTCTGGCACCAGTGGGAGTTCCCCAAAGTGACCAATCTGGGATTCTCCGGGAAGCAGAGCTAAAGGACCAGGCAGCTAGCTAATGCATCTTTGCCCCTGCCAGACCATCAATCCCCCCAGGGGTGACTCATAAAGGGGCAAGGATGGGGCCAACTCAGGGAGCTCAGGGGACTCAGTGGAGCACTGTGCTGTGGTTTCTGAAAAAACACTTGAGAGATGCGAGGTGTGATGTGAACTCAGGATTAGGGTCAGTCCGCTTCTGCCTGAAGGGCTTACTTCGTTAACTGTTTTGCAGTGGGTGTGTACGTTCATTTTAATGAGACTCGTCTAATACCCTGTATTTAGTTACACGTTGATTGTCGTTTGCTCCCAATTACTGCCCCAGGTTGGTTAGTGTTCCCCCGAAACTGCATGTCCACCCAGAACCTGTGAATGTGACCTTTGGAAATAGGGTCTTTGCAGTTGTAATCAAGTTAAGGTGAGGTCACACTGGGTTAGTGTGGGCCCTGATACAATGATGGGGTCCTTATAAGAAAAGGGAGATTTGGACACAGACATACAGGAGAGACAGCCACGTGAAGATAGAGGCAGAGATTGGAGTGATGTAGCCACAAGCATCAGAGATAACCAGTAGAGACCAGGAAGAGGCAAGAAAGGGTCCTCTGGAGCCTTCAGAGAGAGGCCAACTCTGCCGACACCTTGGTTTTGGGCTATTAGCCCCCAGAACTGTGAGAGAATAAATTTTGCTATTTTAAGCCACCAGGTTTATGGTACTTTGTTATGGCAGTCCTAGAAAACGTATACAGTTCCCTTTATACATTTTTAAAATGGGTGTGCTTAAATTTTTGTGGGTTTTTATATTTTAAGTATTTTATACTTTAATTTGGAGATTACACTTTGGTATAAAAATCAACTAAATACAAATTTTTCTGATTTTTCCTTAAAAAGACATTGAGGAATAGCTCCCAAAGAATCACCGTTTACCAGATGAAGAATATATACACGAACAAAAAAATCAAATGCCCACTTTGCATGTATGATTGGTTAGCGTATTTGGAGAGAGAAGATTGTCCTTAAATCTTATTCAGTCCACCAGAAACTGCTCTGCTCCCTGGACAGAGCTTTTGCTTCTGTTTCTGCTGTATCTTCCTGCAAGTGCTCACCACCAATCCCACACGTACCAGGAGAACATGGGGAAGGATCGGAGCAACCCAAGTCTGCGGCCAGAACTATTCAAGAAGACCTGTGCTCATGGTGAGTATGTAGCATCTTGTCTGCACGTAAAGTACGAAACGCATGATAAGGAAACTCACAAAGAAGAAAAGCTCTGGTCAGATCCCAGCATCTGGATCAGCAGATTACTAGTTATCTGCTGAAAAAAGCAAGCAGTTTTCCAGTAAGCAGTCTTCTTGCTGGTTCTTCCTCTTCTCCCCAATCTCTTCATGTACAGGCGTCTCAGACTTCCTTTTCTCTATCAACTCTGGTGATCTCACCCAGTGCAATGGCTTAAATGCCAACGGCGTCCAAAATCATAACATTGAGTCCAGGCCTCTCTCCCACACTCCAATGGCCAACTCAGTCTCCATACCTGGATGGCCAGTGGGCGTCTCTGACTGAGCATATCCACAGCTGAATTCCCAGGCCTCCTCCAGCTGCCCCGCACGTGTGCCACTTACAACCTTGCCTGGCTTAGTTGATGGCCACTCCTTCTTCCAGTTTCTCAGGCCAAAACCTTGGAGGTTTCTTTCCTCACCTCTTCTTTCACAGCCCACATGTTGGCTCTGCTTTTAGAACCTATTCAGAGGCTGGCAGGCGGGTTGCCTGAGACAAGGACGGGATGCAGCAGAGAGGCAGCAGGCAGTAGCTGCAGTCGGCACCCCGAGATGGCTGCAGGCTGAGGAAGAGCGAACGCTGCCATCAGGAAAGGAGTCGGCGGACATCAGGGCCCGGCCACCGAGCCTGGACCGTGCAAGCCGAGGACAGGGTTTCCATAACAGGGATCTGAGCACGGGGCAGGCGGAGAACCCATGTCACCCCCTGCCGAGAGGTAATTCTTTACAACTTCCTTCCTTAACCCAAGAGGAGCCTGAGAGTCTCAGACACAGGAGGACGTTCACGCAGCAGACGTGGACACCAGACAGGCCCGAGCCAGCAGTGTGGACCAGATCCCTCTTCTACTACCGCAGGGGCTGCTCTGGAGGCTGGAACGAGGCTGCGCCTGCAGAGGAAGTCAAGAGGCCCCCGTTTGGAGAGACTTTGAGAGAGAGGGTGGAGGAAGAGGTTGCCATGGGGGACCGTTTCTGAAACATTCGATTCCAGCAAGGAGGCCAGTGTGCATGCTGAGGGCCAGGGACAGCAGCTTCCAGGCCTTGTGTCTCAGGGGCCTCAGTAGGAACCATGGTTGGAGCTGGATTAGGCCCTAAGAGTCAAGTGGGTAAACTCCTCACCCTGTAAGCGTGAAGGGCATCACCATGTCCTCAGGTGGCCCCTGCTTTCCTGTCTCCCCGGCTTCCCAAGTCTCCCCAACTGCACACACTGCACTCCATCCCCAGGCCACATGTGCTCTGCTAGACCCTCCCAGGGCCAGCTGGCCATGGGCCCCGCGAAGCAGCCTCAGACCGCGGCTCCTTTTGCTTCTCCTTTCTACCCTCGCGTCTCATTCCACTGGCCAAGGCCTTCGGGCTGGGCTTTAACCAAGGGTGGGTCTGCTCCCCTCCCCCGAGCTGCTCCTGAGACTGGGCCTTGGCCAGAACCCGGGTGCTGATGCGGCCCTGCTGCCCCCCACTCCCACCCCAAGAGCTGTTACGGTCCTTGGAGGAAGGACCTTCCAGATGCTGTCTCACACCCCCGGCTGTGGGGCCTCTCCCGCCCAGGAACGCCTGGTCCTGGGACTGCCCGGAAGATGCTGAGTCCCCTGCGTTCTCTCACCCTGGGCTTGGGGTGCCTGGAAGCCTTGCCGTGTCGGTTTTCCGTTCCCTGGTGCACCACTGTCCACAGGCTTCTCCCCTATCGAGCTTGCTTCTTTATGCCTCATTCCCAGGCTCCCCTCTTGGTTCCAGCTTGGTTCTCTGGAGCAGCAGAGGACACAAGTAATCCCCTGCTACGAGGGAACTCTTCACAACTTCTCTGCTGCAAGCTAAGCACCCTCACTTATGCTGGTCTCCATACCGAGCTCCATGATGGTGTGCATTTTGCTGGGAGGCACCACCCATGGGGACCAGACTAAGTGTTCAAGTGCTCAGAGCTGAGGAGGCTCACGACCTGCCTCTGAGCATTTGGGGTGAAGGAGGAGTCTACGTAAGACAAAGGTTTGCTTTTGAGTCCAGTCCCTGGTTACGTTTTTGGTGTAAATGCAATTCTTTCGCGCTCAGCAGCAACACCCAGGGAGGCCCCTCGATTCTCAGCTCAAGTCCATGTTCTCGGTGCTCCCATGGACCAAGTGAGGGGATCCTCCAGGCTCTCTGGAGGCACGAGAAAGGCCACCTGCTCTTTTTCTGGAAGGAAGAGTACTGAGGGCATCTTCCCTGACCCTAGGCTGCAATTGCTGGGGCAACAAGAACGTGCTCTGTGGAGGCAAGCTGCCTACAGGCCGCTGTGCTGCTGTGCGCTGAGGAGTCTGCGAACATCTCAGGCCAAACCTCCTTCCAAACATGACCCTGACCTCAGTGGCTAAAATTCCTCTATTTGGGGCTCCTTTGGGTTTGGTTGTGCAAACTGGTGTTCTGGGTGGGCTCACAGGTTTCGAACGCCTCTGCTTTTCCACCAGACAAACCAGCAAGAGGCCTTTCTCTCTGTGCAAAGGGGTTGGGTCACAGGTCTCGAGCTCTGGTTGGAAGGAGACAGTCGGAAGGGCCCTGGAAGTGGGAGGATCAGCCCAGGAGACTGGGAAAGGCAGGGCCACGGGGAGGAAGCGGGATTTGGAAAACAAATGTTTCCCACTGTGCCCTCCTGGAGACCTCTCTCCCCCTCTGGTGGTGTGAGTTCTGGCAGACAGAGGGTTTCCTAGGGAGTAACATGGATGGCAGCACTTTGTCGTGTTGTGACAGCTGGTGTGTGTGTGCGTGCATGTGCACACGTGTGTGCACGTGTATGTGTATGTATGTGTGTATGAGTGCATACACGCATATAGACGTGTGCGTGTCTGCACGTGTACACGCATGTGTTCCTGCACACGTAGACGTGTGTACATGTGTGTATGTGTATTGTGCGTGGGTGTTGTGCATGTGTATGTGTGTGCATGTGTGTGTGTGTGCATGCCTGCACGTGCACCGCAGGCTGCAGGAGCTAAAGCTCTGGGCCCTCACTTGTCAGGAGGCCTCTCTATCTCCAGCCCAAGCTGAACTGCAGACATCTTAAACAAAAATAATTTTGCTAGCTGCCTGAAATGACCCCGACCAGGTTACGTAGTATCTCTTGCTGAAAAATAACTGGGGCATTGTTGTGAGGATGAAATGAGACAGCTTCTCTGAGTGCCATTCACTGGGCCTGACATATTAATTTAAGTGTTTGATAAATACTATGTGCCTGCCACCAGCACCAATAAGAACCAGTACTCTAAATGTTTCTCTCTTCTCTCTGCAGCCGAAGAATAAGTCCTTTCATGGGCATCGTCATGGCTGCTTGCCCCTGGATGACAACAGCAAGCTCATGGCAGGCTTTCTTTCCTAACCCCTTTCAGCCACCAGCTTCCTTTCAGATGCAACAGAAGCTGAGGCCAGCAGGCGGGTGAAGCTGGCAGGCCTCCTGCTTTGCCCCCAGCTTCCTTTCCTGGGCAGAAGGGGAGTGGGACCAGCAGGAGGGAGCCCTTGGCCATGACCAGAGCTCCGCATCTGGAGAGAGAGAGGATCTGGGGAAGACCCGTGCGCTTAACCCGTCTCCCAGGCAGTGGTCCCCCAGCCGTGAGTCTGCAGAGGGTTCATTCTGCAGCGGGGGAGCCCAGACAGCAGAGCTGCCCTGTTCCCTGTCAGCCTGCGGCTGCCGTAGCACCTGACACAGGGCAGCCAATGGTGGACCTTTCACTACTCTTGGGATTGCAAAAGTGTCCCCTGAGTGGGTCTGGACCCCAAGAGTATATAGAGCCATGAGTGAGCAAAGGAAAGGAACAGCCCGCCAGAAGGGATCTGAC
Source organism: Stenella coeruleoalba (assembly GCF_951394435.1). Classification (NCBI taxonomy): domain Eukaryota; kingdom Metazoa; phylum Chordata; class Mammalia; order Artiodactyla; family Delphinidae; genus Stenella; species Stenella coeruleoalba. The sequence goes on from NC_137147.1 coordinate 164,475,434, forward strand.
CCGTGGAAAAACAAGAATCCGCAGAGACATTCAACCACTTGAACCAAAAGTAATAAAAAGTAAAATCGAAGAGAATTATGGCATAAAAATACTTTGTGGAAACAAGAAACATGACTCTTGCATTTAAAATTTCAATTGATGAATTAAAGTAGAGGATGGTTGAGATCTGAATTAGTGGCCCAGAAGATTCAGTGAAAAGAAAAGTCTCAAAATGTAGAACAGGGCTTCTTCCCTGGTGGCGCAGTGGTTAAGAATCTACCTGCCAATGAAGGGGACACGGGTTTCGAGCCCTTGTCCGGGAAGATCCTACATGCCTCGGAGCAACGAAGCTTGTGCGCCACAACTACTGAGCCTGCGCTGTAGAGCCCGTGAGCCAAAAGTACTGAAGCCCGCGCACCTAGAGCCCGTGCTCCGCAACAAGAGAAACCACCACAACGAGAAGCCCGCGCACCGCAACTAAGTAGCCCCCACTCGCCGCAACTAGGGAAAGCCCACGCGCAGCAATGAAGACCCAACGCAGCCAAAAAAATGTAGAACAAAATTACAAACAGATGGAAATATTAAAGGAACAGATAACATACTTGAAAGTTAGATCCAGAAGACCTTACATGTGGATAGTAAAATTCCCAGAAAGGTAAAAGAACCAGGTAGAGGAGAAGCAATAATTTAAAAAATAATAATAATAAATTCCTGTGTGCTAAAAAAAAGACTTGAGCGCTCAAAGTGAATAAATTTACCAGATCCCAGTCTGGATTAATAAAACAGCCACTTAAGGAATATCCTAGTAAAATTTCTGAATTCCAAGAGAAAAGAGAAAAGTCTTTCATACTCTGGACTAAAAGGAAAAGAATCAGCAAGGCACTGGATTTGTCTTCTAGAGCACTGAAAGCTAGAAATGGTGGAATAACATTTAAAACTACTGAGAGAAAAGCAGCCAAGATTACAACTATTAGGGTAAAAGACAAATATTCAACATTGTGCAAAGATTCAGAGAATAAATCATAATCTACTTCCATTTGATGAACATATTATACTTGAGGACTCTAATCAAACTACAAATAAAGCAGAAAAAAAGACCTCAAGATTGGAGTGATGGGCAATGAGCTTTGCAGTGTGTGTGTTGTGATATATGTAAAATGATAGCGTGGTCAGGAATGTGTAACGTAAGTGCTAGATAAGGATCTTGGAATAGAAACGATGCTACAAGCAAAACTGTAATAATAACCGGGAACTAAAAGCACTAAACTACCTGATCGTGCAGTGGCCTGTGTGATCCATCTGGGTCCAGGAACCTGCAGGGTAGTTGTAACGTTCTCAAGCTTCCTTCTTCATGAGGTAATGGAGTGCCATGGTGGAGAGACATCGTTTGCTCTGTGTTTTGTTTTTACGTACAGTGGTGGAGAAATATTTGTCCCTGTGTACCAGGTGTAGGATGGTATCCACTAGGAAAATGGAAAATTATGGTAGAACTTTTCTCAAGTCAGCTAAGGACTAACAAAAATCCACACCTGCCCCTTGCCTCATCCCCACTCCCCAGCCCCACATCCTGGAAGGTCTCCATTTCCTTGGCTAAGGATACAGAAACTTGAAGAGACCACACAGAACTAGAAAAGTTGTGTGTTTTGGTGTAGCTGGAATCCTGGATCTGAGAGGCTTAATTCTGTTATGCTTCACAGTCGTATATTTTTAGGACTTGCAATTCTGTTCAGGGAGAATTTATACAAACAACTCTAATACTTCCATTTCAGGAGTGAACACAGACCTGCAGATCTGCTGGTTCTTGAGCCCAATTCAGAGCCATCAAGGCCTCGTCTCTGGAGCTGGAGTGGGAGTCGGAGGCAGTATCCAGGCACCCTGAGTGGCCCCTCGGCATCCATCTTTCCGGTAGGAAAGCAGCTTGCCTGTAAATCTCCTAACTAACAAGAAGGAAAAGGGAGATGGGAAGGAGAATGTGATCACATCAGCAAACTCAAGGAAAAGAGAAGAAACAACAGTATAAAATAAATAGTAAACAAAGTAGTACGTAAGGTTTAAAACCTATAATCTTTGTTACACTAAGTGTGCATAGGCTGAGTTCCCTGTTATATTAAAATACAGAAATCGTAACCTGTATGTTGTTTATAAGAAGCACACTTAAACCAATCAAGATAGGATGAAAATGAAGGAATAGGCAAAGTGATCCAGGCAAATACAGGGAGGAAAACACCCAGAAGTGGCAATATTAACCTTAGACCAAGTAGTGTTTAAGATTACTAATACAAAACAAAATAGAAAGAGGCCTTATAATAAAGGCAGACTTTATGAAAAAAATATAATCAGTATAAATCTGTATTCACCAAACAACATAGCAGCTAAACGTATAAAGCAAAAATGATTAGGAATGCAAAGAGAATGTTGTAAAAGTGTGATTGTAGTTGAAGGTTTAAGAAATAAACTTCTTTTTAAGGAAATTTCCAAACATACATAGAAGAGGAGAGAATTACACTATGTTATAAAAGTGTTACGACTCCTGTGTTTTCATCACCCAGCTTCAAAAATTATCAACATGGTGCCAATTATGGTAGGAGATTTTAATGATTCAATCTCAGAATTGCCAACCTATTAGATAAAAAGGCATGTAGCCTTTTTCACGAAGATGGCGCCGAAAGCGAAGAAGGAAGTCCCTGCCCCTCCCAAAGCCGAAGCCAAAGCAAAAGCTTTGAAGGCCAAGAAAGCAGTGTTGAAAGGCGTACACAGCCACAAAAAAAAGAAGATCCGGACGTCACCCACCTTCCGACGGCCCAAAACACTGCGGCTCAGGAGGCAGCCCAAATATCCTCGGAAGAGCGCCCCTAGGAGAAACAAGCTTGACCACTATGCCATCATCAAGTTCCCCCTCACCACCGAGTCAGCCATGAAGAAAATAGAAGACAACAACACACTGGTGTTCATTGTGGATGTCAAGGCCAACAAGCACCAGATTAAACAGGCTGTGAAGAAGCTCTATGACATTGACGTGGCTAAGGTCAACACCCTGATCAGGCCTGATGGAGAGAAGAAGGCATATGTTCGACTGGCTCCTGACTATGACGCTTTGGATGTTGCCAACAAAATTGGGATCATCTAAACTGAGTCCAGCTGACTAATTCTAAATATAAAAGTTTTCACTAGAAAAAAAAAAAAAAAGGCATGTAAAAACAGAAATTGAACAAGATAATCAACAAATACAGTTTAATAGATATGCAGTTTTATATACAGAGAACTTTGCATTCCAGAAATACACTAGTCCCCCTTTATCTGTGAGGGATACATTCCAAGACCCCCAGTGGATGGCTGAAACCGTGGACGGTGCCAAACCCTATATATGCTATGTTTTCTCCTATACATACCTATGATAAAATTTAATTTATAAATTAGGCACAGTAAGAGATTAATAACAATAACCAGTAGTAAAATAGAAAAATTATAACAATATACTGTAATAAAAGTTATGTAAATGTGGTCCCTCATTCTCAAAATGCCTTACTGTACACATTTAATGTCTTTTCCATCTTAACTAAGCACTTATCACACACTGTGGCTGTAACTTTTGCAGTTTGAGTTTCAGCAGCAAAACTAGCATGAATTTGTTTTTTCTTCTTCACAATTTCATCGATAGAAGATTCATTATCTTAGCAACCTCAGCATATGATTTTATTTCCTTATTAAGTCAAGAACTTTTGCCTTTTCACTTACTGAGGCATTTGCAGCTTCTCTTCGGCATATTCGCATTGCCAGCATCACTCCTCTTGCATTTTGGGGTCAATATTAAGTAGAATGAGGGTTATTAGAATACAAACTTTTTGATACCGTGGCAGTCAGTCTGATAATTGAGTCAGCTAATGACCAAGAAACAGACATTTCTTCAAAGAAGAAATACAAATGGTCAATAAGTGCATGAAAAACATGCCCAGTATCATTAGTCACTAGGGAAATGCAAATCAACCAACAAAAAGCTACCACTTCATACCCACTAGGATGGCTGTAAGAACTAGTGTGAGCAAAGATGTGGAGAAATGAGAATCTTTTGCTGGTGGGAAGATAATAAAACGGTGCAGCTGCCCTGGAAAATGTGTCAGTTCCTCCAAAATGTAAACATAGAATGCGATCCAGCAGTTCCCTCCTGGGTATATACTCAGCAGAGTTGAAAACTTATATTCATACAAAAAGTTGGATACAAGTATTTATAGTCACATTGTTCATAATACCAAAAAATGGAGCAACAACCCAAATATCCATCATCTGAAGAATGGAAAAGTAAAATGTACTGTATCCATACAATGGAATGTTATTCAACCACAAAAAGGGATGGAATTCCGATACGTGCCACCTACAACATGGATGAACCTTGAATACATGATGCTAAGTGAAAGAAGCCAGTCCTGTAAGACCACATAGTGTATGATTCCATTTATGTGAAATGTCCAGGATACACAAATCCATAGAGAGAGAAAGTAGATAAATTGTTGCTGTGGGCTGGGAAGAGGGGGATGTGGAGTGAATGCTACTGGCTATGGAGTTTCTTTTTGAAATGATAAAAATCTTCCATTCATAGGGGTGATATTTGCATAACATTGTGAATATATTATCAACCACTTAATTATGTACTTTACATGGTGAATTTTACAGTATGTGAGCTATATATATCTCAATAAAAGTTAAATATATGTATATTTCACATATAGATATTTATGGAAAAGATCAATGACAGAGAAAACCTTAATTTTAAAAAGCAGAAAGTTTACTGGCTACGTTATCTACGTGATCATAGCAATTCAATTAGATAGGTAAGAGATAATAAAAGTACACATTACAAAGATGGCCAAAATGATATTTAAAACTTGAAAGTTAAGAAACACTCTCCACCATTATGATCCAATAATATGAAGTGCTGGTGAGGATGTGGAGCTACTGGAAAGCTCATACATTGCTGGTGGGAATGCAAAATAGTACAGACACTGGGGAAAACTGTTTGACCGTTTGTATAAAGTTAAACACAAACCTGCCATGTGACCCAGCAATCCCGCTTCTGGATACTCACCTAAGTAAAACAAAAACCTATGTTCACACAAAAACCTCTGTGGGGATATTTTTAGCAGTTTATTGATAATTGCTGAGACCTGAAAACAACCCAAATGTCCGTCAGCTGCTGCCTAGATAAACTGGTACATGCATACAATGGGAAACTGCTTGGCAATTAAAAGAAATGAACTATTGACACATGCAGCAGTGTACATGAATCTCAAATGTATCATGTTAAGTGAGAGAAGCCAGACTCAAAAGGTTCAAATTCTAGGATTCCATTTATATGATGTTCTAGAAAAGGAAAAACTACAGGGATGGAGAACAGATCAGTGATGGCCAGGGTCTAAGACTTGGTGGAGAGTTTGACTGCAAAGTGGTAACAGAGAGGAATAACGTGGCGGGCAGGGGAAGTGTGATGGACCTGTTAGTATCTCCATTGTTGTGGTTGTGAGATGGCATTTGTCAGAATGTATAGAACTGTAATTAAAAAGAGTCAATTTTACTGAATGTAAATTTGAAAAGAAAGAAAGAAAAATATCCTTCAATATAACCCTTGGAACCAAAAAACAAAACAAAACCCACCAAAAATCAAAATTAAAGTTTCTTTAACACTCTATGCCAAAATATACAGGGTGTAGTTAAAGCTATATTCCAAAGAAAAGTTATAGCCTTAAATCCCTTCATAATTAAAGAATAAAAACAAAAATATAAAATAACTTAGCAGTCATTTTTAAAAATTAAAAAAGAAAAATAAGATTAACAGAAAGTACAAGAAAAAGAATTAAAAACATTAATGCTGAAATCAGTGAAATAAAAAACCAAAGTATTTTTACAAGAATAAATCCTAGAGTTATTTGAATAACTCAATATGGAAAAAGCCCTCTGAGCCTGATTACAAGTTGAAAAAGGAAAAAGGAGATAGAGCCACAGCTACATAGATATTAAAATAATTTTAAGAGACTATCACTTGCAATTCTTTGACAAAACTTGAAAACTTAGAGGTAATGGATGATTTCTTAGAAAAAGTACAATTGTCAAAATTGATGAAAGAATAATAGAACAATTACTGTAGAAAAAAGTGAAATGTTGTTTGAGAATCTGCCATTAACACAATGTCACAGTTGAGTTCTATCTAATCTTTAAAGAACAGTTCATTCCAAGGTTATTTAAACTATTCCAGGCCATAAAAACAGTTCATTCACTCATTTATGAGTCCTGCATCATTTACATCAAAACTTGAAAGACAAATCAAATAATGAAGTTATAAATCAATCTCCCTTATAAATAGAGATGCAAAAAATTTTAAGTAAAATATTAGCAAACTGACTCAAGCAACATATCAAAAATTGATAAATTCTGATTAGGAATGCAAGGAAATATCAGGAAATCTATTGATATAATTCAATCACAAATTCAGAATATCAATAAAATCCTTATCTATAATCATACCAACAGATGCAGAAGAGTCATTTGATAATAATCAGCATTTATTTTTTTAAAAAAAACTAAAATAGGCATAGAATGAAAGAAAATGACTTGTGCATAATTATATCAGATTCACTGGAGTGAAGAACATAACTCAAAACAAAAACTAAGAAAAAAGCTGTGTCTATTACTGATAATATCTTACACTTTCGTGGCTCTTCATTCTTGTCAAAACACTTTCAGAAACATCGTCCCACTGTTCTCACAACTCTGTGAAGCCCGAGTTTGAGAACAAACTTTAATGGTGCTGTGCTTCATTTTTCATGTTTGGAAAAGAAGACTTGATCTAAGTGATGCCTGAGACCCACGCGGTGATGGACCCACTTCTGGCTGAAGTCGCCAAGTCAGAGCAGCAGAGGACACAGAGACCCGCGGTTTCCAGCCCCACTTCCTTCCCTGTGCCTCGTGGAGAAACCAGGGCCTGAGTCCTCCTCATTCCAGGCAAGTACAGGCTCTGGAGCCCCAGCTGTGGGGCTATGTTTTTGTTGCCATTTTGGAAGAAGAAAATTAAGAAAAACCATCCTGTTTAGGGTTTGCCCTTTTGGGGTGGGGGAGGATGAATTTTCATTTCTTGTAATTTCAAACATGCAAAAATGTTGGAAGCATAGCACAAAGAACCCTGTTATGCCCCTTCTCAGATGCACCAATTATTTACATTTTGCTCAATTTGGTTTATTTGAGCAATAAATCACTCTATTACTATGTTTATGTAAACATTCTTCTTCCTGAACTGATTGAGAATAAGTTGCTGATCCTGTACACCTTTTGCCCCTAAATATTTGAGTGTGTTCTCTTGCATAACCACAGGGCAATCAGAAGCAGGAGACATTTATAAACCACCACTAGCTAATAACAATCCCGATTTACATTTCATATTTTTCTCATCTGGAATCGAAGCCCAGATCATGCAGTATCATTTCTCTTCAGTCTATTTCAATGTGGAAACATTTCTCAATATTTCATTGTCCTTTGTGAGCTTATGGAAGAGCAGGAGGCAGTTCTATAGAATTTCTCCGAAAAGGAGAGAAGCATCCCCGACACCCAGGCACTGGCAGATCCCGCCAGTTGGGCCGTGGTGCTGCTCTGAGCAGCCGGCACCCACAGGAAGGGGTCAGTGTTCTGCTGAAGCCCAGCGATATCACAGAACCCCAGGGCCACCCTGTGACCATGCTGGATCATGACAAAAACAAAACCACCTTCTGATCAGGTCTCAACACAGAGAAAACACGACCATTGCCAAAGCTGCAAAGTACCAGACACCCGCTCTGGCTAATAAGTGACAGCTGCTCTAGCCTGCCCTCCCCATAGACAGGGTTAAGATGTCTGGGCATAACTTACCCCTGTGTCTCAACAGTAACCAACCCAGAGCAAAGCCCATGCCCTTAAACCCTCCTCCATACCACCTGTCCCAAATCCCATAGGTCCTCCTAACACGCTTTGATAGGATGAAGAATAAGTCCGGCTTGTCCAAACGCAGGGATGCTGCTGTTGTCCAAACACAGGGATGCTACTGGCCATCTTTGATTGATCCTCCCAACTGGGGCTGGTTTGGGGTTTCCTTGTGATTAGACAAAGAAGCTGACACATCTAGGATGGACACTGAATTTTAGAAAATAACTTGGCCTGGGTGGCTTTTCAACAACCAGTTGAATACATTTTCCTTAAACGTGATCTGAGAGATCACGGGGTCCCCGTGGTGGGCCAGAGGGGCCCTGCAGTCACTTTGGCCATCCTCAGACAATTCTCCAAATTATTGTGGAGTATCTTGTTGTCCCAGAAAGTAAGGATGCTTTCCCGGACGGGTAGTAGAAATGGCAGTTCCTCAGTCGGAACTGGCTCCTTTTCTCTGAAATGCTTGTTCATATCCTTTGCCTATTTTCTACTGGGTTGTGTTTTCTTACTTACTGATTTCTAGGAGGTCTTTATGTATATTTGGTAGTAATCTTTCATCAATGATATTTATGGCAATACCTTCTTCCAGTTTGTAATTTGTCTTTTCACTTTCTTTAGGGTGTCTTCTGTTTGTTTGTTAAATTGTGTGTTTTTTTAATTTTTTACTTTTTATCGTGGAAAATTTCAAACACATAAGAGTTGGAAGTATAATATAATGAATCCCCAGATACCTGGGTTTTAACAATACAGCAGTTTTTAACAATTATCAATGAGTGACTGAAGGTATTTTTGTTTGTTTGTTTTTTAGTTTTTGTTTGTTTTGGGTTCTTTTGGGTTTTTTGCGGTATGCGGGCCTCTCACTGTTGTGGCCTCTCCCATTGCGGAGCACAGGCTCCGGACGCGCAGGCTCAGCGGCCATGGCTCACGGGCCTAGCCGCTCCACGGCATATGGGATCTTCCCGGACCGGGGCACGAACCCGTGTCCCTTGCATCGGCAGGCGGACTCTCAACCACTGCACCACCAGGGAAGCCCTGAAGGTATTTTTGATGAAAAAAAGTTATTAATTTTAGGTAGTCAAGTTTATTGGTATTTTATCATTAGAGATTCTTTGGTCTTATTTATTTTTAAAATAAATAAGTATCTTTTGGGATAATTTTAGATCTATGGAAGAGTTGCAAGGCTGGTAAGTTCAGAGTTCCCGTCTCCCCTGACCAGTTTCCATTTTCCCTAACGTTATCCTACATTACCATGGGACATTGTTAAAATTAAGACACCAACACTGGTGCATTACTATTAACTAAACACCAGACTCTGTTTGGATTTTGCTGATTTTTCCATTCACAGCCTTTTCTGTTCCAGGACCTCACGCAGGAAACCACAGTGCATCTGTTTGTCACATCTCTTAATCTGCTCCAGGACCGTTTCTCCGGCTTTCTTTACTTTTCATGCCCTGACACTTTTGAGGAGTAGTGGTCAAGTATTTTGTAGATAAGGCCTTATTTAAAAATTAGTCCTTACTTGCAGGCTAGAAGAAGTCACCTATGTTTTCTTCTAAAAGTTAAAATTTTTTCTCTTGACATTCAAGTTCTTAATCTATTCAGGATTTGCTTGTATAGTGAGGATCCATGTTCATTTCTTTTTCCATAGAGATAACCTGTTTTTTGTCATTGAGCAGTTTCTCTTTTCCCCAAAGATGTGCCATGACCCCTAGGTCATATTTTAATGTTCCTCTTTTGCATGGTTCTGTTTCAGACTATTTCATTCCATTGGTCACTTTGCCTGTCTGCCAATAACACAGTTGCCTTAATTACTCTAGCTTTATCCTGAGTCTTTGTGTTTGGCAGAGGTAGTCTTTTCTCTTTCATCTTCTTCTTCAGAAGTGTCTTGGATAGTCTTTGCTCTTCCTCGTACATTTGTCATGTTTCATAAAAATGAACACATAAATTCTGTTGTGAACTTTGATGGGAGTTGCATTAATGCTATAGATCATTATGTGAATTATGACACTTTTAGGTTAAACTTCCCTGCCCATCAACATAAAATATCATTCCCTTTATTTGGGTCTTCTTTAATGTTTTTCGATAGAGGTATACAACTTACTGTGTATAGGGCTTGCATATCATTTATTAGATTTATTTCTAGGTTCATTAAGGTTTTTGTTACTATTAAATGGTGTCTTCTTAAAATGAAATTTTCTAATTGGTTGTTGCTAGTGAGTAGAATAAAACTGTCATTTATATATTTATATATATCATCTTGCCAAACTCTCTTTCCTTTTTATATCTAGTAATTCATTTGTTAATTCCCTTTAGTTTCCTATGAAGACAATCATATCATCATAAAATATTATAATTTTATTTCCTCCCTTTCAGTCCTTATGACTTGAATTTCTTTTTCTTGTCTTGTGCTGGCTGGGACATGTTGAATGGACATGGTAATAGTGGACATTGTTGCCTTCTTTCTGACTTTATAGGACACTATTCCTACTGTTTTTTTAAATTCAAAGCTATACTTGCCTCATGAAATGAATTGAGGAGTAAACTTTTTTCTTTATTATAGATATGTCTTTATAAAATTAGAATAATCTATTCCTCAAATAGGTTGACTTGCCTGTAAGACAAACTGGGCTTGGTGTTTTCTTTAATGGGAAAGAGCCCATTTCTGACATACATCATGTTTAGAAAGTCACTAATTTTTCAAATGAAACCCTACTTATGACATTTATTTTTCCAGTAAAAAAGACTCTCCTTATCTATCTATCTATCTATCTGCCTATCTATCTATCTATCATGAAACCTTTGTAGTAGCTGACTCTGCTGTGTGGCTTTTGGGTTAAATATTAGCTGAACACTTTTGAAGGGCAAGTTTCTGATTAAAGAAACTGATTTCTTAAGTGCATTTTAAATAAACACACGCACGCATTTACATCATATTGTTCTTACCAAAATACTTTTGAGAAAATGGCAGTGTTTTAAAATAAATTAATTCTCTGTGTGTGGATTGTTAAAAATCTCTTTTGTGATTCCAGGCTGACTTCTTTTTGACACTACATTCACGTCTCATCATGTCCCTCCTGACTTGCTGAAACATGATTACCTGGAAAGGAAGTTCTCCTAGGAACAGAGATGAGTTCTGTGAGAAAGAGGAAGACAGACAGGCGTCCATAGCAAGTGTGGGCATGTTTCTTAGGTCTCCTTTAAGATTCAGTCCTTGAAGAACAGGTTGAACTCTTGCTCCCAAAGATAAGATCAACTTTTCAGAGGAAATGTCAAAAATTTAAGAAATAAGAGCAAAGCTGTTATTAATCATACCTTCACTCACATAGCTGTTTTGAATGCCTCCAATGTGCAAGGTACCATAGTTGACACTAAGGATATGAGGAATAAATACGAAGCAGTTCTTGCCCTCAAGCAACTCACGGTCTAACAGTATTAAGTTGATAATTAAATATGCACAGGGTATTGTGGAAGGTGAAAGTGTGTGTTCAAAGACAGCTTCCGGGGGGAAATGGTGCTCCAGAGTAGGAACTAAGCCTACAGGTGGTCCACAGTACAGAATCAACACTTTGTTTTCAGTAAACAATGAATGATGGCTCTCTTCTACTACTAGGTCTGAGTTGAACTACCTAACAACCCAATTGCCTTACTGAAGCCAGCAAAAAAGCCAGACAATATGTTTAAAAAACATAGTCTTCCTAAAAGCATCAAAGAACTAAATAGATAGTGAAGAGTTACAAGGACAGGATGTGGGATGAGATAGGAATCCAGAGAACGAAGTCCAGTACTGGCACTGCTTTTGCCTAGAGGACACTTGTTGACCCAGAAGAGGTGGGTGAGTGGCTGGCAGCACAGGGATAGCCTTCCAGGGCTAGGAGGACAAGCAGTGGACTCGGGGAGGTGCGAGGGTGTGGGCAGTCTTCAAGGGCTGTACCATAGGAATAAAGGAAAACCTGAAGTAACCATGATATTAACTGCAGCCTACTTTCAAGTCCTTTGGATTGTCTAGAAAAATCTCAACTGTTACAATATTGAGGTAATAATGATGGTTGGTGTGCCTAAGACCTTGGCAGAAACTTAAGAAAAGCATCTCTGGAGGAAAATAACACCTATGCTTGGTCACAGCTTATTTCTATAAACAATTGTAAAACTGCAATGATCGGGCTTCCCTGGTGGCGCAGTGGTTGAGAATCCGCCTGCCAATGCAGGGGACACGGGTTCGAGCCCTGGTCTGGGAAGATCCCACATGCCGCGGAGCAACTGGGCCCGTGAGCCATGGCCGCTGAGCCTGCGCGTCTGGAGCCTGTGCTCCGCAACAAGAGAGGCCGCAACAGTGAGAGGCCCGCGCACCGCGATGAAGAGTGGCCCCCACTTGCCACAACTAGAGAAAACCCTCGCACAGAAACGAAGACCCAACACAGCCATAAATAAATAAATAAATAAATTAAAAAAAAAAAAACTGCAATGATCCATGCAAGATCAAATATAACCCACTACATGAGGCGCTGAGGCAAATAAAAGAATCAGCACAACCAACAGGCACTAGGAATAGACTCAGAGATACTCTTAAGGTGCAGTTAACTAGACAGAAACTGTAAAATCACAATACCTGTCATGTTCATGGAGGTAAGCCAAACTTTAAAATTTTAGCAAAATATTATTTTAAAAAAATGACATTGCATACGTGAAAAAGAACTGCATCTGTCCGGATCCAGACAGAAAGTCAATCCCAGATAGGCTGTGCACTAAATGTGAAAGGTAAAACAATGAAACTTTTACAAGATAAATAACATAGAAGAATATTTTCCTGACCTTGCATTAACACTATTTTTGTTTTTAAACAAGATCAATACATTTGCCTACATTAAAATTAGGAACTTCTGTTCATGAAAAGACACTAGGGGGAGAATAGAAAGGCCAGCACAGACTGGGAAAAAATGCTTGCAGCCTGTCTAGCTGACAAAGCAGCTTCTATCTAGAATATTTAAAGATGTGCTGCCAATCCATAAGAAAAGGACAGATAACCCAGCAGAAAAATTGGCAAGAGAATGAACTTTACAAAAACAGAAATCCAGAGGGTTAATAAACATATGAGAGGACGCTCAATTGCTTTACTAATCAAGGAAATTAAAATTAAAATCGCAATAATATACCACTACCCACCTACAGAATGTCTAAAATTTTAGAAACTGACTTCCAGGATGTGAGGCTACTGAAAAATTCATGCATTACTGGTGGCAGTAAATTAGAGCAATCACTTTAGGAAACTGATGGCTGTCTCCTAAAATTGAAAATACATATACATACCCTGTGACCCAGCAATTCTACTCCTACCTTTATACCCCCCACATATGCTCCTAGGAATTAACAGAGATGTGTCCGAATGTGCACAGTGGCATTGTTTCAAATAGCCCAAGATTGGAAAGAACCCAAGTGTCCATCGACAGCAGAATGGGTAGGTGGTGGTGTATTCGCGTACGAAATGCAAAGAGAGTTGTTTTCGCTGGAAGCCATGTTGACAATGTGGATGGAGGGGCTCAGGTAACCGCGAAGTGATGCGGAGGAGCAGACCCCGAGCTACAGAAGAGTGAATGTGCCCCCGGAGACGCCCCCAGACCTGCAGTCCTGTCTGCTTCCACCTCCCCCACCCCTTCTCCTTCTTGCAGTAAACGGGGCATTTCTTTCCCCATCTGCCCCATGCTCTGGATCCCTCTCACTTTTTTAAAATATTTATTTATTTATTTATTTTTGGCTACGTTGGGTCTTTGTTGCTGCGCACGGGATTCCTCTAGTTGGGGCAAGCAGGGGCTACTCTTCCTTGCGGTGCGCGGGCTTCTCATTGCGGTGGCTTCTCTTGTTGTGGAGCACGGGCTCTAGGCGCACGGGCTTCAGTAGTTGTGGCAAGTGGGCTCAGTAGTCGTGGCTCGTGGGCTTCAGTAGTCGTGGCTCCTGTGCTCTAGAGCGCAGGCTCAGTAGTTGTGGCACACGGGCTTAGTTGCTCCACGGCATGTGGGATCTTCCTGGACCAGGGCACGAACCCATGTCCCTTGCATTGGCAGGTGGATTCTTAACCACTGCGCCGCTAGGGAAGAACCACACCACACACACTTCTGAATCTTTAACTCTTCCTCCTGATGGAGCCCCCTCCTCTCCCAGTCTCCTTACCTTGGCAGCCCTGTGTCACTGTTGCCTCCCTGCTGAAGTGTATGCTCCCTGTGGGCAAGGCACCCATCTGCCTGGACCACCCCATGCGTCGGGGGTTCGGAGGGCCTGGCCACACCGAGGAGGCTCGGTGACCTGTATCTGAGGGCTGCACTGTCCCACCGCTGCCTCGACTGACAACGTGATGCTTTGCAGGGCCCTTCCTCTTTTCTGGGTTCCCCTCTCTTTGCCTGTGAATGAGCTCTCCTCCAGAGCTCCATGGCCCTCTGATCTTGGCACTGGGCCCTAGGACCTGTGACCTGGAGTGCTGTGAAGTGGATGGAGAGGGGAATAGTCTCCCCCACCTTGTTCCTCCACCTAGTTCTCAGAGGAGGTGCTGGGATGCGAAGCAGCAGGCAGGGGGGAGCCAGCTCAGTTAAACTGTGTGCCAGGGTCTGGGATAGGCTTCCCATATTTCCCCCTGTATTTTATTTATCTGTTTATTTATTTATCTATTTATTTATGCAGGTCAGGAAGTATATTAGTTTGCTGGGGCTGCCTTAACCAAATACAGAGACTGGGCAGCTTAAACAATAGAAATGTACTGTCTTTCTGTTCTGGAGGTGGGACGTCTGAGATCAAGGTGCCAGTAGGGTTGGTTCCTCCTGAGGCTGTGAGGGAGAATCTGCTCCAGACCTCATTCCCTGGCTTGTGGACAGTCATCTTCATTCACTGTCCGCCCATCATCTTCCCTTTGTGTGTGTCTGTCTATGTGTCCAAATTTCCCTTTTTTATAAGAACACACTCATATGGGATTGGGACCCACCTAATGGTCTCATTTAAACTGGATTGCTTCTTTTTTTAAATTAATTTTTATTGGAGTATAGTTGCTTTACAGTGTTGTCTTAGCTTCTACTGCAAAATGAATCAGCCATATATATACATAAATCCCCTCTGTTTTGGACTTCCTTCCCATTTAGGTCACCACAGTGCATTAGGTAGAGTTCCCTGTACTATACAGTAGGTTCTCATTAGTTGTCTATTTTATACGTAGTATCAATAGTGTATATATGTCAATCCCAATCTCCCAATTCCTCCCACCGCCCACTGTATTTTTTAAATATTTATTTATTTATGGCCGTGCCATGCAGGCATGCGGGATCTCAGTGCCCCGACCAGGGATCCAACCCGTGTCCCCTGCAGTGGAAGCACGGAATCTTAACCACTGGACTGCCAGGGAAGTCCCCCATCCTCTATTTTAAAAATCATTTAATTCTCAAATCAACCCCCTAAAGTGTTTTTTTACAGGAGAGTGAGCTGAGGTTTAGAAAAGGTGAGTCAGGTCCCCGCCTTCCCCTCGCCCGGCTGCCTCCGCGGGACACGTGCCGGGACCAGCATCAGGCTCTATCCCTAGTCTGGCTTCTACTTCTGAGGCTCTGAGGCCTTGAGCAGGTGGCTGAGCCTCTCTGAGCCTCAGTGTAAGTTAGGGAACTGAGTAGGACCCCCTCCCCGCTGGCTGGCGTCAACAGGCCCGGGGGAGCTGAGGGGCAGGGTTGGGGGCTGGGAGTTGGGGTGCATGGCAGTCGCTGCCATGTCCCGTGGCCAAGTTCGAGGGGAGCTGGAACAGGGAGGGCCTCCGGGGCAGGCGGGCTGGAGGGAGGGTCCCTCACCTGTGCTGGACCTCGGGGAAGATGGGAGTCCGGGGGTCTGCAGTACCTTTCCTAACCCCTGAGTGGCCACCACAGGACATATAATGTAGGACATTCCTACAGGGCACTGGACACTCCAGAATCCCCCTCCTCTGACCCTCAGGTCCATTTCTATCACCTTTTCTAGTTCTACCTCAGGCCACACCTGTCTCTTGAGTTCAGAAGAGGCTGGAATCTTCCCAAGGTCTCTGTCACCTGTCTCTCCTCTCATGGCCTCTCAGCTGTCATCTCTTTACCGACTGTTGCTGTCACCTCCTTACCGTCTCCTTCCTTCTTATCTCCTCACACTGTCCTCTCAGCCGCTACAGATCAAAATCCTGCTCAGTCTTCAGAGCCATCTCTGCTGATCTCTTCAATCCGAGCTGAAAGCTGAGAGCGAAAGCTCTTTGTTGGAAATCCTCCGATGCCCCTTTTCGCGGTGCGGGAGCCATCTGTGTTCTGTCATTCTGTGGGCTTCTCTGTTTGCACACAGTTGACGGGGAACTCCTTGAGGGCTCTGTCCGTGTCGCCCCTCAGCCTGGCCTCCGACCTACCTGAGGGAGCAGCACATGAGCGACCGCAGAGCTGGTCCTTCTTTCCACGTCTAGATGCCCCTCCACTGCCGAGCAGCCTTCAACTGCATTGAAGCATCCCGTCCTGCCCTTTGCTGCTTCCTCGCAATGTTTCTACTAATCACTCCCCTCTTTTCTTCTCACGGCCCAGTGCCCCTCACACAGAGCCGGGGCTCCGGCCAGGAGGCTGCGGAGGTGGCAAAGTGCCATCCTGGCAGCTTCCAAGCTTCTCCCACTGCCCTGCAGTTCCCCGGGCCTGCAGGTGGGCACCTGGAGCCTGTTCAGACTTCTCATCTGGAAGGTGTTCACTCTTACCAGTGGGGCGCTCCAAGCTGCTTTCTCTCCTGTGCTTTAGAGAAGACCTTGCCGACCTTCTCTCTTCTCCTGTTTGGTCCTTCATTTCTCCAGGCAGAAGGTACCATCTGGAGGGGACAAGGACACATCTTGGTCTCTGGGAACCTGCACAGGAGGCGGAGCCCAGAACGCTGACCTCTCTGCTCAGGCTGCGGATATCAGCAGCTCGCTTCCTCACTGCCTCCAACCCGATGTTGAAAGCGAAATGCTCCACTAGAAAGAGTTGCCTTGAGGCTGAGTTATGGGAGCTTTCTGGCAGTGCCAGGCTGGCCTGTGGTCACTGCAGGCTCCTACAAGTAGTAAAAGTTGACGGTGAGGAGAGTAAGACAAGGAAGCATGTTTCTTATTCCAGGAGGGGATGGGAGGGTATCTAATGGCTGCAGGGCATTCGTGAAAATGTCTGGGTTCTCATCGCGGTTCATGGGGTTGGGGTCTGACTCCAAACATCTCCCAAGGCCTCGTCCCTGGTCCTGCTCTATTCAGGGTCTACCAGCATCTGTGAATCTTTGCTCCTTGACAGAAGGAGGAAGCCTAAACTCAGGGCATCAGCCTCTGTCCCAGGCCAGAGGTCACGACTTTAACAGTAACTATGGTTTTGCCGATCCTTCCTCAGGGTCTTCTCACAGGTTTGACCCTATTTACCCCACTGAACCCCAGGCCTGCCCGATTCTCCTTTATTTCACAAACCTTCTTGGCTCTGAACTTAGTTTCCCCAGTGAATGCTCATTTCAACTCAACAAACATTCCTTGAGCTTCCAAGAGAGCTGCAGTCTCTGCCTTCAAGGAACCTTTAACTTTGTAGTGAAAATAAGACACTTCCACAAAAATCAAAATGTAGGTTGTGGTGTTTCAGCAGATGGAGAAGCAAAGTACTACTGGAGCTGAGAGCAGGTTAGTTCCAAATGAGTACAGGGAAAAAGAGGAAGGCAGGTCTGGGAAGGCTTCTTGGAAGAGGTGGCATTGAGCTGGGCTTGAAGACTTCAGGAAGTCCAGATGGGTGGAGGAGGACATTGGGCAAAGGGAGGGTGTGCTTGGGGAATCACCAGCATTCCCCTATGGCTCAAGTACAAGTTGAGAGAGAAAGAGAGACACAGAGACACAGAGACAGAGAGAGATTATCAAAGGAAGGTTGAAATGATGTCATTGACGGTCTTCAGGTCAAGCTTAGAAGCTTAAACTTTTGTAGAAGAGGGGAAAACAGAGAAATTTTGAATCGAGAAATGGCCAAGACTCATTCTGGAAGCCATTCTTTTCCCCAATCAGTCAGCATATCTACATCCATAACCTCTTTAAGAATTCATCCTTCTCTCTCCGTCCGTAGGGTCACCACAGCCTCTGTTCACGCCACCATCTTCTCTCACCTGGATTGATGCAGCACTGCCCTAACTAGTTTTCCAGTCTCCAGACTCCCCTCCTCTGTGTCCACTCCTAATGTATTCCTCCCCCAGCAGCCAACTTGGTCATTGTCAAAGTGCAAATCCCACTGTGCCCATTTCCTGCTTTGTGACTTGCGAGAGCTTCACGTTATCCTTGGGATAAAGCCAACATTCCTTTCATAGGACCCACCTGTCCCTTCCTGCCTCTTGCCATTCCTGCTGCCTTACTAACTGATCTCTAATTCTGCAGTCCCTTTCTCCATGGGAATGCCCCCTCCACTCATCACCTGGCTTGACCCCATGGGTCTCTGGGTCAAGGTTCAGCTCCGGTGCCCCTCTCCTGTGGACCCGGCTCTGTCTCCCACCTCCTCTGGCTTCAGCTCCCCAGCTTCCTGTTGTTTTAACACTTATCGCGCAGCGTTGAAATGGCCTGTTGATCTATTATTTTCCCCTGGTCTCTGATTTTTGATCGGATCTGTGTTCCCACAGAGCAGGTGCTTGGGGCTCAAAAAAAAAAAAAAAAAAAGTGTTCTCAGAAGGATGAGTAAGTGTTCACTTCCTCCCTAGACTGGCCTTTCCTGCCCACAAGTCCCACGCCCTCTGGACAAATTATTTGCTCTTGTTTCTTCTTCTCTTCTTCTTTTCCTTGTCTTTCTGTCCAAAGAGGTAACTATAGTGCAGTAGGAAGAGGACACATAAAGTTGTTTACAAAAACACCTCTGTGAAAATTCTGGAGTGAAAGGCCCAACGGTTAGCAGTGGTGGCCTCTGAGGAGTAGGGCAGGAGATGATAGTGTATTCTTTCCATTTTCTCTAATTTCTTAAATTGACCGTATTTTGTAATGGGGAAATACTCTTTTTTTCCTTTTTTTTTTTTTTTTTTTTTTAGTTAGAAAGAGCTTGGTTTCAGGCAACTGTCTAAAACAAGAAAAGCAGAAAAAAACATATATTTATAAAATCTCTCTCGAAGGACATATAATAAATGGACAATGTCAATCACCTTCTTGGAGGGGAGCTAGGAGGCCAGGGCCTGGGGAGACAAACTTTTCACCGTATCCCTAAGTAACTTTTGGATGTTGAACCACGTGCAAAAAATAGTGTGATTACAAAGAACTGAGTTTGACTTTTAACCCTCAGGTAACCGAGGGAACCTCACTTTCCCCATCTGTGAAATGGAGAAAACAGATGCGACTTCACAGGGTGGCTGCAGGGAGTGGGTTGCACGGGCCGGGCTCTGGGGCGCCACCCAGAGGCGGGCTTGGGCCTCTGCCCTCCGATCCCCTAGTGCTACCTCCCTCTCACCCCTGCTTGTCCTCCAGATGAAGCTGTCAGGGCCGAACTGTGTCCGCCAACATGTCTCCCCGGGAGTTGCCTGCCTTGGCTCCCTGCCTGTTGGAAAACAGCTAATAGCATGGAGCAAAAGCCACCCTTGGAGGCTCTGGGCATCTCAAACAGCCAGACAGCTCTTTGTGTTTTCTCAGGTTCTCAGCCTGCCAGCTAGTTCCACACATCAGAAATATTTTGGGTCAGCACTGCAGTTTCAACCACACAGATGCATTTTGTTTCATGACTACTTCCTTATAATAGCTCTGGGAAAAACTGCGCTGGGCCCTGTCCCAAACCACGTTCCTGGCATGGCCAGCTACATTCAAGATGGTGTCTTTGGGTAGAATCATAAAAGAAATCGAGATCTCCTGCAACTCACTAGGATTTGGTCTGGAAAAAAGGACTGTTTGGGTTGAGTTTCTAAAGGGCTGTCATCACCATGACCTTCAAGCTGTTTGAGGCAGGAAGAGGAGCTTAATGTGCTATGTTTCTGCCTGTTCAGATATCCCTGCTTTTCTCTGCAGCCCAGTGGATGTTTTCCTCCTGTATGTGGGTATTTATTGAGTGTTGATGAGAAATGTGATGCTGAAGGAGGTGCTGTCTTTGTTGCCTGGGATAGGGCTGCCAGATTTGGCAAATAAAAATACAGGGCGTGGGTTAAATCAAAATTCCAGATAAACAATGAATCTTTTTTTAGTATGTCCTGTGCAATATTGGGGACACGCTTACATAAAGATTTTTCATTGTTGTAGTCTAAGGATGTCCCATGTAATATTTGCATACTTATACTAAAAATTACTCATTGTTGATCTGAAATTCAGATTTAACTGGGTGTCCTGTATTCTATCTGACAAGCTTGCCTGTGAAGGACACAGACGAATCCTCCTTAGCTCCACAGGGGAAACAAGAGGCCTCTTGTTCACAGGCTGGTCCTATTCTTAAAAGCAGCCCTCCAGGTGGGAGGGAGGCTCAAGAGGGAGGGGATATGGGGATGGATATATGTGTACGTATAGCTGATTCACTTTGTTGTACAGCAGAAACTAACACACCATCGTAAAGCAATTATACTCCAATAAAGATGTGAAAATAAATAAATAAATAAAGCAGCCCTCCACCCTAGGCCACAGGCTCAGAACCCAAATGGGCCGGGCCCAGCGTGCTTGCTTGGTCCCCATGCCCTCCTGAGCACTTCTCCCCCTGCCTGGGATCCACGTCCAGGATGGGATCTGCTCTCCTGGTTGCCATGACTCAGGCTCTCCCCAGATTTGTTCTGTCCTCTTTAGACAGATCCACCCATTGCCTTGGTGTGAGGATCCAGCTCGGGAGAGGAATCTAGTAGAAATGCTGTCAGTCCAGAGGCCCGAGTTCCACTGAGACCCTGTATCTGAAGATGTGATTGGATTCCAGAGGCGGGTGTAGACGTGTATCCGTGCTGAATTCCACCCAACACCATCTGCTGTGGGGCAGTGGGTGACTGGGGTGCCTTTCCTGCTGTTTCATTCTGGTCCAGTAGGTGAATCGCCAGTAGAGTCTGGGCTGGAGTCCTCAGAGGGAGCTGTGTCACCTGAGAAAATAGGATTCAAACTCACTTCTGAGTCACTTCATGATGCCAGATGCCCTGCTAGCTCCCAGAGACCTATACCCAGTTGTGACTTTCTGCACAATTGTGACTTGGACTGCTTTCTGGCACGGCCCTGACCTTCCTTCCAATGAGAGGCCGTGTGAAAGGGGCCATCAAGCCCTGCTGGTCAGCACATGGCATGCAAGATGCTGCTTGTGGGTTAGTGAGGCCTAACAGGACACTCCACATCGTGTTAGCCAGAGGCCATGAAATACCACATCTGTGCTGGCTGCTGGGGCTGCTGAATGAGGTACCACACCATGTATTGTCTCTCGGTTCTGGAGGCTGGAAGTCCAACTCCGGGTGCCAGAAGGGCCGGGCTTCCTCTGACACCAGCTGGGAGGCCTTCCCGGATTCTGGTGGTTGCTGGCCATCCTCGGTGTTCCTTGGCCCACAGACCCATCACTCCAACCCTCCCCCTTCACTTGGTCCTCTCCCTGTGTCCTGTCACCAGATGCTGCCCATGACGTGTATTTTAACACAAACTGCTAGTTGCTAATGGAAAAGTTGACACCAAAAATCTGGATTTGGGTAGGTAACAGTGACCAGTGTGCCAGCCTTGCTAAGTGCAGGTGACTGTCTTGTCACACACACGAGTGTAAATGAATTTGTTGTACCCTTTTCTGAGAGTAAACACAGAGAAAGGTGGGGGACACGGGATGGGGCACTCGAGGTCGCAGGTGAGAGAGGACACCTCTATCTGGGGCGGGATGAGGGGAACCGAGCCCCTCAGCACCTGGGGGTGCTCCACGGGCAGAGTGGACCTTGGACCCTGCAGGCGCAGCCCCGACAGTGACGCCGATGCTCAGAGCAGTGCCCTCACTCCTCGGCCTCTGCACCACCCTCAGTCCAGCCTCTCAAGGTCCCCTTCTTCTCTGGCACTTTCCTCGGGCAACAGAAAGGTTTTTCATGGGATATTTTGGAGTTTTTTTTTAATCATCTGTACACGTTTTGGCTAAGGAGGTGTTTTCTGTGACTCCCAGCCATGCCTACTTCCATCTGGTTTCTCGTGGTTTCCGGGACAGTCTTCGCCCCTGACCCCGAGGCAATCAGAGCTCTGATTTTCAGGAATATTTTTCACCTGCACGATTCTGCACCCCTTAGAGCCTCTGCTGAGGAGAGTTCTACAAATGCCCTCCTCATTCATTTTTGTTTATACAGCACAGCAGGAGGCATCTGTCCACATCCTTGTTCCAAGGCAACACCGTAGCTAAAATTTCACTCCTTAGTTTACCCCCAATTTTGAATTTCTTGGTTGAGGACCATCACTTTCTTAATTTAAAAAAAATCTTACACCACTGACACATAGCATTTGGCTTTTTTAAGGGCTATTTTCGACAAAGCTACTAATCGATTTAAGTTTACTTAAAAACGAGAAAAACGATTTAAGTACTATATATACACAAGCTAAAGGTTCTATCCCTGATGAGTTGGAACAGTAAGAATGTGCTGAGTTTCAGCTGCTGGGAGGTCAGCAAGGTGGGGTCCCTGGGAGTCCCAAGGTTCTGGGTCCACACTGGGTGAGATGCACCCACACGAGCCTATGAGGCACACATTGCTGTCTGTGTGCTGGAGAGGGGTGGCCAGAGCTCAGAGCCCAAGGAGCTTGTCCAAGGCCATTCAGCTACTATAGGGCAGAGAAAAACTCTGCACTTGGGTTCCCTCACAGCAGAGCTGATTATTCACAGCCTCTGGCCGGGTGACCACCTGCCTCACGCCTCCCACTCAGGGGAGTCTGGAAGGGAACACCCTCCTATAGAGGGTGGGGAGCAGGGTGGGGAGGGAGTTAAGAAGACACACCTTTAACTCTATTTGTTTGTGGATTATTCAACTTTGATCCAGGGCCAATTTATTACCTTGGTAATTCTTAAAAAGCAAGAAAATTTTAAAATCGATTGATCCATCCATACAAATAAATATTTGAAGCCTAAGAGAAAATGAAAGAAATGGAGGCTTAGCAAAACTGCATTATTCCACGTCATTGACTTTTATAATCTTTTTTTTTTTTTTTGGCTGCATTGGGTCTTCGTTGCTGCGCGCGGGCTTTCTCTGGTTGCGGCGAGCTGGGGTTACTCTTCGTTGCGGTGTGCGGACTTCTCATTGCAATGGCTTCTCTTGTTGCGGAGCACGGGCTCTAGGCACGCGGGCTTCAGTAGCTGCGGCACGTGGGCCCAGTAGTTGTGGCTCCCAGGCTCTAGAGCGCAGGCTCAATAGTTGTGGCTCATGGGCTTAGTTGCTCTGTGACATGTGGGATCTTCCTGTATCCGGGCTCAAACCCGTGTTCCCTGCATTGGCAGGCGGATTCTTAACCACTGCGCCACCCGGGAAGTCCTATAACCTTTTGAGAATAGTTGTAAATCAATGGATGTTGAGAGTCTGTGGTGTTGGCTTGGCTGCCATCATCTTGTTGGAACAGAATTCAGTTCTGGATTTTGTCTCCTGTGTATCACTGCTGACCTTACGAATTTTTGGGGGTGTATTTTGTAAATTTGCATACCCGAAGGATGGCAAGCCCCTTCAGAACACAAACTACGTTCACATTGCACCCTTATCATCTGTTCTCTGGGGCATCTTGGGCAAAGTGCGTAAACATTCTCATCCTGGGTCTGAGAACAATAGATCTTTTTTTTGCTCAGAAAACTAAACAACTGGAAAACAGTTAAGACATAAAAGTCACATGAGAAGTACATGGCTTAACTCAACAGTCAGTATTTACATAGTTAATATAAAGTGGACCATTAACATATAAATATATTTGGAGAATGAAAGAGGAAAAAATAGAAGTAGGTAGTTGCGTTAAGTTCAGAAAAATCCTGTGAAAACACTGGCTCTAAAGTTAATATGTACCAGAATCATCGACTAAAATGGTTCCAGCGTTGCCACTGGGAGTGGGGCTTAGGGTAGGGCTGCTGTTTTTCATTAGGAACCTATAATCCTTTATTGTCAGAGTTCTTAGTTGAGACGACAGAATCCACTCTAGCTTTTTTCTTAAGAAGACAGGAGTTTAAGGACTAGCTGGAGCTCCAGGAATCATGGGGAGATGTGAAGAGGCTGGGTTTCTACCATGGTTCCACACTGGGCTGCAGAAACGTCCACTGCCTGGACGCCCACTGCCCTGCTGAGAGCAGCAGCCTCCTCGCCACGAGGAGGCGAGGCTCCAGGTCAAAGGTGTGGGAGGTCAGCCGATGGGCAGAACCTACCTCCCACGGTCCAGAGTGGTGCTGAGAACCAGCAAGGCTAAAATACTGCTGGGAAGCCGGGTTTTTATGACATGGAACTGTTCAAACAAATTTTATTTTTTGAAGCCAAGCATACATATTACTTTGATGAAAATAAAAAAAACTAAGAAAGAGAAGGGCTTTGTGAGCTGGAAGTAGAGCCAGCTTCTAGGCTTGTCAAGTACTTTTAATAGGATGAGTTGGCATTTTCACATGGTAGGTGGAAAGTTATTTGAAGGTTGGATTTGAGCTCACTTCATCTTAAGGGATGCCGTGTGGCCCTCTTGCTGGCTGTAGTCAAGTACAGGGGAGGCCATGAGCCTGGTCCTTACCCAGGAAAGAAAGACATTTGCAAAGCCAGTGCCTCTCCCCCGGTTTTGTTCCGAGCTCCTGACCTCCCCCCTTCCCCAGGCCCCTTAAGATCGACATGTGAAACTTGATTATCCTAAAGCAGTCATCGAAAATCGCATTGTGTCAGGTCAGACGGCTGACTGAGCCTGGCCAGGGACAGGTGTCCATGGAGGAGGGAGGAAGTGGACACTCCAAGGGGCATATTTATAGCAGTTGAAGTTAAAAATACAACCAGCCTGGTCCCAAAGCCTGGGCTGGATGCGACAGGGTGGACCTCTGTGATGAGTGAGCCTCACAGTGCCGAGGAGCAGAGTGGGGTGGGGAGGAAGGCCCCTCGCCACAGAAAGCCCCAAGAGACGGCTCGCCCAGAGGTCTGTGATGCCATGAGGTGAGGTGACTCGTCACCGGCAACCCGACGTCTCTTCCCACGTCTGGCTTCCTCGCCAGCTGGAGCTTAGATCGTGGAACACAGAGGGGAGCTGCAGGAACGCATTGATGAAATCTGCAGGGCAGGGGAGGACTTTCCAAAGAGATTCACATTTAATCACGGTGTTTCCCCCCCAAGTTTTACTGAGATATAGTTGGCATATAACATTGTCTTAGTTTGAGGTGTACAGCATAATGATTTGCTATATGTATATATATGTATTGAGGAATGATCATGGTGGTAAGTTTTGGTAACAGCCATCACCTCACACAGTTACTCTTTATTCACAAGTTGACTGACTGGCAAGTTTGTCACTGATGTACATTGTGTTGTATCTATTGAAATGTGCTTCTGGAAAGAGATGGAACATTGGAGAAAACTGCCTTTGTGGTGAAAACATTGTTGCAAATTACAAAAACCACTTTTTTTTAATGAATGTAAAATTTTTATTCATTTCTTTTGGTACAAACTAGTGTTTATTTTAAAATACTGTTTAGGAATTTATACTCACAGGATATGTTATAGTTAACATCCAAAGACAAAAAATATTTCGTGACAATTTATTATATACTTAGTACTAAAAAGCTCCTAAATCTGAACAGTGTTGGCATTACAAGCCTAGAGAGTTGTTTTGGGCTAATGATTATTATAGAAAAACACTGAAGAAAATTTCAACCATTACAATCGGTAAAGGTATAATTTTATATTTCATGAAGGACAGTAGTCGTATTTAGCAATAGCCTCATTTATAGAGTATACTGACCTCGAGGTTGTATTTTGATGCTGTTTCTTTTCAATTCTCTTCTTGCAAATAACCAACAAGGCAGAAACTGCTTCCAACTGACAGTCCAAACAAAGGAGGAATCATGGCTAACCGTCTGGTTGCTAATATTTGTTAAACGCAAATTGCAGACTTCTGAGTATGGTTCAACATCACCAAAAGGAGTAAAGTTGCTCCCTCTGACCACCTTATTCCATGAAAAAAGTGTACTTTGACTTCTAAAATGGATTTCAAAAATTCAGTAGAAAGATTTAACAACTATCAACATTTCCAACACTGATTTTTCTAATACCCAGAAACATCCACTTAGCAGTTGTAAGACTAATTTGAAAAACTGAATACTATTATACAAATGTAAATTATTACTATTAGCTAGTAGGAATAATCACTTGATTCTTAATCCTGTTTATATTTAATTATAAACATAAGACTGATTTTTAGAATAAAAAGAATGAAGAACATCTCCATCATGTGTCTTTGTTCCCAGCAATCCCTTTCAGATAGATCTGTGAAGTAATACAGAGCACAGTGTCGACATACCTTTCATTTCAAAGGCCAAAAAAAATGGGCCTTAAGTAGTGAGATCACTTCTATTAGGCTTTATATTAGTATCAATTAACGAGTCAATCAGTCAAACGAGTATCAGTTGATTTAATCTCGCCCAAATGAATGGGTCTCTGTTGGTTGATCAATGCAATAGAGAAACTCTGCAGGTAAGAAGTATCCAAGATATTCCACTGTGTCTGGGGTGGTGTCATAACGGTAGTGCCCACCTTCTTCATGATGACTGAAACAATGAGTGTGCTCCAACCACAAATCAAACCCTGGGTCTCTGGAGATAAAAACTGGCAAACCAAAGGAGGCTTCATCTCAGAAACGTAACCATTTATTCAAGTCTTCATCAGAGTTCAACGGGCAGGAGGAAAATTCTGCTGGCATAATGTGAATCTTCACTTTTCTCTTCTGAATCACGAAAGTACCTCCCATTCCTACAGGCTTATCTCAATAATGTTTTTCAAGAGTCTGTTTTGGGCTTCCCTGGTGGCGCAGTGGTTGAGAATCCGCCTGCCGATGCAGGGGACACGGGTTTGTGCCCCGGTCCGGGAAGATCCCATATGCCGTGGAGCGGCTAGGCCCGTGAGCCATGGCCGCTGGGCCTGCGCGTCCGGAGCCTGATGCTCCACAACGGGAGAGGCCACAACAGGGAGAGGCCCACGTACCGAAAAAAAAAAAAAAAAAAAAAGGCTGTCTCATACAAGTCACAAACTTAAGTTTTCCAGTTCTTCTTTTGGCTTTCACCTCAATGACCTTTCCAGGTTGGCCTTCACTGGCAAAAAGATTAGCCAGTAATGCACACCCCAAATCATGATATTTCTCACTGTATTTCTCTAGTAGGCACCCTCCCTCTGCCGAGTTAACAGGAGCAAGGTAACTTCCATTCACAGGAGGTTTGTGTTCACTTTCTGTTTGAACAACGGGCATAAACTCAGAATTGAATCCAAGAGTCTGAAATGGGCCTGCTCCTGCTCCAAAAAGAAAAGCTCCAGGAAGCTGGATTTCTTTTAAGATTTTATTTAGATCATAAACTTTTTTTTATTTATAAGAGGCAATAAGGCACACCTCCTACTTATGCAATTCTAGTTTTCCCACAGATACCTTTTACGGGAAAGGTAAGTGGCTCCTTAGTCAAATTAGGGCAATCAACTACAGACACCTGGACATCAGCAAAGTTATCCGTTAGCACCTTCTGCTGAACTCCAAACTCCGGAACTCCATGGTGCAGCAGCCCTCCTTTCCACGTGCTGCCTCTCCCCTTCTGCGCAGGTCCTAAGCAGAGGCCCCGCCCCACGCTTGGACGTCGCCCCGCCTAGGCCCCGCCCCACGCCCCAACGTCCCGGAAACGAAAGAAGGCTGCTGGGAGAGGCGGGGAGCGGGCCTCTTCCCGCTTGCGGGGACCCAGTGCAGAGCGGGTGTCGCGTGAGGCCAGGGACGCGGACGCAGACCTCTGGGGCCTGTCGCAGGCCTGGATTAACTGACACACATGGCAGAGAGACGCCAGCTCCCAGGTACTGCCCGCCACCGTGCACCATCTAGGGAATGCGGCCGGGGACCCCCTCACGCACTACCCTGGGAGCGGGACGGGGCTGAGAAGAGGAGAAACACGCAGGGATGAGGCCTGACCAGGGAACGCCTGGGGGACCCACATGTGAAATCTAAAAAAAGATGGGTGTTTTTTTTTTTTTCAAGAGAGAAAGAGCTGGGAAGAAGCACACTAACAGGAGACCCGAGTGTGAGCGCACATGTGCCTCCTTCCCTGCCTCCTGCACACGCTGCTGGGTTGATTACTCACCGTGGCTGAGCCGTGGGGTGGGGGGGTGGGTCAGGCTTTGCCCTGGGGAGTTGGGCAATTACAGTTCTGAGTGTTGAAAAAAAATAGTCCCATTGCGCCCATGGGCACCTCTGGACGCTCAGAGGGAAAGGTGTCAGCAGGGTCCTCCTCGTCAAGCTGCCCAGAGACCCTGACTAAAGGGGAGAATTATGTGTATTGAACTCCCTGCGTTCTCTCCCCTTTACTCCTACCCACCTCTACTTCCCAGACCCCAAAGCAAAAAACAACACAAGAGTGACAACGGTGGCCAGCTTACAGATAGAGAGCTGTGAAAAAAATCCAAAGTAGATTTTCAAGTCCACCCTGTTTATGCGACTTTCCAAGTGGTTAAGTCAATGATTCCCAGCCCCGGTTTTAGGACACCCCCAAGTGCCTTTATTCCAAGGGCGATCGTGAAATTCCAAAAATAAAATGATTTTAAGTCCCTGCACTTTAAGCTCACACCTTGTACTCGTTACAAGCACACACTTTCAGAGGGAAAGAGATTGAGAAATCCAACAACAGTCTGATTCCAACAGACCGGCCACAGCAATCAAAATACCACTTTGTATTTGGGTAACGCTTTGCGGCTTTGAGAGCACTTTCTGATTCCTGGGTTAGTGACTAAACGTGTGAATTAATACAAAAGATGACTGTTCTAGCCTCCACATTGCACTAGAGGACGGAGACAGGCCCTTCCTCTGGCGCGAAGCTATCGCTATGTAGCTCATCTGTGAAGTTTCAGTCTGTCAGCGGCTGGTGGAGGTGCTGTTTGGAAAAAGCTGGTGGCCCAGGCCTGGGCGGCAGTGGCATTGCTTGGGCCAGGCAAACAGGGCTCTGCGGGGCCCGGGGTCATGGTCAAAGAGAAGGAAGGGCAGGCAGCTTCAGGCTGGCTTTCCCACTGGGCCGAGCAAAGCTGGAAGTTATGGGGCAGCGGCGTGAGCAGCTGGCCAGGTTAGCAATGAGCTCATGAGCAGCAAAGCCCAGGCTGAAATCTGGGTCCATTTCTTCCAGAGCTCACTCCCCTGCCAGCCTGCGGAGCTGCCTCTCGGTCGAATTCCTAGAACTGGGTTGTGTTCAGAGAAACTAGGGTCTGCTTATGTGGGGCTGCCTGCATCCTAACAGGTTGATGTTTATTTTAAAGCAACACCATGGAAAGTGAAGAACAGAGAGCAAACTTGGTTTTAAAGAAAATAAATATGAGGCAAAAACTGAGAGAAACATTATGTGTCACGGAAACACAATTCGAAGAGGTTCAGAAGGGCTTCTGCTGAAGCAAGCAGAGCTTCCTCCTCCACTCCTACCTCTGGCCTCACCCTGTTTAGCGCCGGCCCACCTGTTCACTCCCCCCTGAGGGGCTGACGTGCTATCTGCTTGTGGTTTTGATGCCTCGTGGGCAGGATGGCTCAGGGCCCCTCTCTGGAGAGGGACAACTCATTGAGAAAATGGCCAAGGGCAGAGAAACAGCTCCAAAGGCTGATAAGACCAGCCAGAAAGAGTTAGGCTGTAATTAGTGGGGTTTGGGTATCTGTCTCCAGAAATCTAGCCCAGCAGGTACACTGAGTGTTTAAATAATGAACTAAAGTTAAAAACATAAAAATGCACATTATATGTGTGTTGTGAATGACATTCACATGCACTGTGTACAACTGTACTGAATACAGTTTTCCAGTCCATACGTGAAACAATGCGGCAGATTAATAATTTTGGCAATCATATTAGCTGTAGATGACCAACACATAAACCCACACGCTACTGTAATTTCGCAGTTTATTTGTATTTTAGGGAGTCACAACTAACGCTGCATAAGTACATCAAGGTTCACTTTATCAATTCAGGGACTGACTGTTGTATTATTTTATATTTCACTCTGAAAGATAGAATTAAAACATCTTTAGTGTAGAAAAACATATTTCAGAAAAAACTTTATTTCCTCTTTAAATTGACCATACCTGGCTATATACTTTTTTTTTTTTTTTTGGTACACGGGCCTCTCACTGTTGTGGCCTCTCCCGTTGCGGAGCACAGGCTCCGGACGCGCAGGCTCAGCGGCCATGGCTCATGGGCCTAGCCGCTCCGCGGCATGTGGGATCCTCCCAGACTGGGGCACGAACCCGTGTCCCCTGCATCGGCAGGCGGACTCTCAACCACTGCGCCACCAGGGAAGCCCCTGGCTGTATACTTTTTAACTTATTTCAGTATTTTTACCATGGGTAGTTAGGTCTAAGCAACAAAAAGGAATTGTCATTCCCCAGGATATAATATACATGATAGAAAATGACTGTCCTTCTGTATTCACACTGACACAGACAATTACAAAAGGGGCAGTCTGGGATCTACTTTATTTTCTGCAGTTGTCATAAAAAGCAAATGTCTATTTTCACTTGGGAAATGGGATACATTATAAAAATCAGGTCAAAAGATGCAGATAGTTGTCACTGTTTATATGTAGCTTTAAAGCCTGGAGAATGTTCTTAATGTTTTATTTCCCGTTCATTTAGTAGCTTCCATGACTAGGTTTGGGTGCAAGGAAATTTACTTCATAAAAAGTCAGGCACCACATATTCTTAGTATACACTTTCAATCGTCAGGCATCGTCTCCAGATTTCGATTTCTCTAAAGTCCTGGCAGTTTGCTACACGTCAGTGATATTTGTTCATACTTTATATACTGTTTTATGATGATTCAGGCAGATTCGGGTTATAAGTATCTTTAGGAGAACTGCATCCTTTGTTTATTACAGAATATAGACAATGCTGCATGAATAATTTCTAGCCTAAATGGATGGCAACCGCATACTTCTACTTGCTGAGGCCAAACTTTCAGAATCATTTTTGATTCCTCTCACATTCCACATCCAAATCCACCAGACAGTGCTTTTGACTCAACCTGTGGAATATATCCAGAATCTTCCCAGGGCTCACAGCTTCCCTTGCCATCCTGGAGTGAGGCCCCATATTTGGGCACCGTCCTCCTGTCTGGTCCTCCTGCCCCGGCCCTGGTCCTCTTTCAGTCTGTTTTCTGCCCAGCAGGCAGAGTGTCCCTTTTAGAGCATGAGTCAGATCTTGTCACTGTCCTGTCCCAGCCCTGCCATGGCCCACCTCACTCAGAGGGAGAGTCAAAGTCCCCAGGCCCACACTCCTTGCCCCCAGCTCCACACTCTGCACCAGCCACGCTGCCCTCTCCACCCTGCCTCCAGGCCTTTGCTCTCCCTTTCCGGATAGTCACTTGGCTGGTTCCTTCACCTCCTTCCAAGTATGGATCTAAATCTCGCCTTCTTACTGAAGCCTGGTGTGAATACTCCCATTTAGGATGGGAAACTGTCCTGTCACAAACCCGTTCCCCCAAACAGTGCTGATCTCCCGATGCCACTCTCCTCCTCCTCTTTCCGTAGCCCTTATCTATCACCCTTAGCAAACCGTAGAACTTGCCTATTTATTATGGTTATTGTCTGTTTTCTCCCTAAACTGGAATGTATATTCTGGAAGGCAGGGATCTTTCTTTGTTCTGTTCACTGATGCATCCCCAACTTGATAAATACCTGTTTATTTCAAGCGTACAGAGGCACTTGATAAACACCTGTTGGAGGCATCAGTGTGATGCCTCAATCTACCTAACGGAGCAGTATCACATGGTCGCTCTGGTGAAGGCCTGTGGGGCTGCAGCCCATCCTCCCTGCACTGGGCTATGGCTCAGTCACGTCTTACCTGGAGAAGGACCAGAGCCCAGCCTCCTTTGAGCTGA
Organism: Stenella coeruleoalba; assembly: GCF_951394435.1. Lineage (NCBI taxonomy): Eukaryota > Metazoa > Chordata > Mammalia > Artiodactyla > Delphinidae > Stenella > Stenella coeruleoalba. Next base: position 164,507,317 of record NC_137147.1, read on the forward strand.
GTCTGCTGTCTTATAGATGGATTCATGGGTGCCTGTTTTTCTTTTCCTTTTTAGCACCTTTAATTATCCTGAAAAACAATTTGAGTGTGATGGTAAATTAAAACATGTTTCTAGCATGAGTAATTTATTCTTATGTATGTGCTTTTCCAGGTTTGCGGGCAGGGCTGACCTTGTGAGTAGACCACTCATGTAGTCTTGTGCAGTTGGAAGGGTCTGAGGAAGGCCAGCTCGCCCCCAAATATCTTCCTTCTGGTGGCATGGTCCACCAGGAGGTTAATGGGCTGGAGGGACAGTTATTGAAGTTTGTGATGACTCCCACCTGGGGGAGGCAAGTCTTGATTTTTCACTTGGTTAGTGAAATCCTAAATGGTGAGAAATAGTATGGAAATGCATTAGCGAATGAGTTAGAGCTGGAAGCATGAGAATGCATATTAGAGCAGTGGCTTGTTGATGGCATGCCTGACGTTCACAGTGCAGTTTTCCTTTAATGCCCTTCAGAATGGAACTTCAGCATCTGCACGGGAGGCTGCGTGGTGGTCCCTGGGCCAACCTGCCTGTGTTCCCTGAGGAGAGCTGACTGGCTGTCAGCTGAGGCTCAGTTCAGAGAAGGAACGCCTTAGAACGGCAGTCACCTGCCAGACAAATAGCAAAAGCTCTGGGCACCTGGTGACAAAGATGAGCACAGCAGTTTTTGTTTGAAGGATTTTCCCGGATCTTTCTGATCTATCCACCTGGAAGTTAATGCGAATGAATGCCGACCATTAGTCTGGACCAGCGGGTCTTCAGCCTTCCCCGGGAGCATTCGGGGCTGGCAGCTTTCCAACCAGACACATGAACCACTCCCACACAAATGAGGAAGGGAACAGCCTTGGGCCTTGAAGCCTACGGCTACTCAGACACGAGGCCTCGGAGACCATGGGTGAGGAAAACAGGTCCCGCAGAATCTGTGACTGTAGTGCACAGACCGTCACCTTCTTTTCTCCCCACTGCAGTCAGGAAAGTGCAGGGTCTGGAAATGCACACAGTGAAAGAGGGGACACCCTGTTTGTACTGTGCACATCTGCGGTTTCCGAAGTGTAGGCTTGTCCACAAGTGTAACTTCTGCTACAACGCAACGTCTTTCTGCTGCTTCTCCCTGCTTGCAGCTGGGAGGCCTGGCAGGGACCGCCACTGGGCCTTTATTAGGTGGGTCTCACCAGGGTGCACGGGCACGGCCTCTGTTCTGAAGTCGCTAAAGCATTAGCGCAGGCCGTGGGTCCAGCCCTCGGCCCATCGCAGGCCTGCCCGGCTCTCTTTCCAGAGGGCGGAAGTCCCTGTCCTGCTTCCCAGTGCCCACCAGGCCACAGGTTGTCTGATCCAGGAGCTTACATCTCCAGACAGGCCTGGACCTGGGGGGCGGGGCCGCGGCAGGATAAGGAGGAGCCTGGAAGGCGCAGGGCCTGGGGAGAGGTGGAGCCTGGGCTGGAAAGGGTGTGTCCTGGGTAGGGCCTGAACTTGGAGGGGCGTGGTCTCAACTTGGGCGGAGCCCGAGGTGGGGCAGGGTAGGTGGGACCTGAAGTCCCCACCCGGGTTGGGTGGGGCCTAGGAAGGGGTGGGGCCCTAGGTGGAGCCTGTATTGGGAGGGGCGGGGCCTTGGTGGGCAGGGTCACCCTCCCTCTGTAGGCTCAGGTCCCTCTAGGCAAAGCTGCGAGTCTGATCTGGAGGGGTTTCCTTGTGGAGCGATTGCAGGAATGGTGATGTGCTTTAGCCTTCTTGTGTTTGTCCTGTTCCTACCCTACACCCAGGGATAAGCTAACTGGTTCAAACAACGGAGAAATGTGCCGCATCAGGGGCTCCAAGCGTTTTTCCCGGACCAGGCTCCTGGCCATTAGAGTAGATGAGACAGACACAGGCCCCTTAGGAATGAACTGCCCTACAGGTGAGATGAACTGTGACCTTCCACGAATCAAAATGCTTTTCAATGGTTTTATGGTTTAAAATCACAAAAGAAATACAGGATTATTGCTTAAAAAAATCAAAATAATGCTTTGTATATGGAGTAAAAAGTGAAATCCTTCTTTATATTTCCTGCCCTCCACTCCCACTGTCCACGTGGGACACTGTTGTAAGCACTGTTGAAAGGTTTGGTGCACCTTTCTGGAGGTTTTCCTGTCCATTAAGTGTGAGTGCACACACAATCCACATTAAACATACACATGGTATTTTTTTTCTTTTTCTTATGTACATAGGGCTGTAGCTTACATACTCAAAACAAAAACACTGCCTCAGGAGGGTGTTCCTAGCAGTATATTTGATCCATCTCATTCTTTTCAACCAGGGCATACCATTCCACAGTATGGGTGCAATCATGAAAACTTTTGGCGGCTGTATTAGTTTCCTGGGGCTGCCATTAAAAAAAATTACCACAGTCTTGGTGGCTTAAAACCGCAGAAATTTGTTCTCTCACAATTCTGCAGTCTAGAAGTCCAAAATCAAGGTGTCAGCAAGACCATGCTCCCGCAGGGCTCTGGGGGAGGATCCTTTCTTGCCTCTTCCAGTACTGGGGGCTCTAGGAAATCCTTGGTGTTCTTTGGCCTGCAGCTGCATCACTCCAGTCTCTGCCTCCATCTTCATATGGCCTTCTCTGTGCATCTTCTCTTTTTATAAGGGCATTGAATTTGGGGCCCATCTTAACTAATTGCATCTGCAAAGACTCTGTTTCCAAATAAGGTCACATTCTGAGGCTCTGGGTGGACACGAATTTTGGGGGACCACTATTCAACTCACTATGGTAACCATAGGTCTTGATGGCTTCATTTTACTGCCCATTGTCTGTGTCCCAGTCCAAACCCAGATGGAAGAGTCATAAGGGCCCATTCCTGAAGAACTTTCCGTTCATTCCATGAACAGCAATGGACTGAGCACCTGCTGTGGGCTAGGCACCTAGATTAGAATAAGCTGTGGGCAAGACCGAGGCTCCGGCCTCACACAGTGCACTTGCTCTGTGACAAGGGCTATGTCTGTCGTCAGAGAATTCCCATGCCTAACACAGTGCCTGGAGCTTAATAACTAAGTGTTCAATTAATGAATGAGTGAATGGATAAATGAGAGATACTGACAAACAAGCAGATAATAATAATACGTAGTGGTATGATACTGCGATAGGGGCAAAGTACAGGGCAGCCAGAAGAGCAGCTGTAATCTAGACTTTGGGCGTTAGGGATGCTTTGCTGGATGAAATAACTCCTAAGTTGGGACCTTACTGGAGTTAGTTAGGCAAAGAGTGTGGGGTCGGAGTGGGTGGAATGTTCTAGGCAGAGGAAAGGGTGGCTTGGCAGCTGGAGGTGAAACAGGTGTAGAGAATCGGAAGCCATTAGCTGCTCAGGATGGGTCCTGAGCCGTCTCCGCGGGGGACAGTGGTAAAGGAAAAGCTGCAGGGCCCTCTAGAACAGTCTGTCTAATAGAACCTTCTGCAGTGAGGGAAGTGCTCTAGATCTGGTCCATCCAAGGTGGCGGCCATAGCCACATGTGCCTAGTGAGCGCCTGAAATGAGGCTAATGTAACCGAGGAACCGAACGCTTAATTTTATTAAATTTTTAAGAATTTAAATATAAGTAGCCACGTGTGCCAGGAGTTCTTGTATGAACAAAGCAGCTCTAGATCCTAATATCCTAACTTAATCCAAAATCACAGTTTTGTCCATGAATTCAACTTCTTCCTGTACTACTAAGTCCTTTGCTAGATTTATCTACCATCGGGGAGCCAAACGGATCTGAGCTCTGCCTGCTGTCCAGGTTAACAGAGGCCACGTCAGGAGCTGGGTGGCAGAAGCAGAGCCAGGGCTTAGATCTGAAATGCAGTTAACATTTCTTAAATGTCTACGGTAATCTAGACACACATGACCATTCTTTGAAACACACACTGTTACTCTTAATTTAAAGAACTACGTGTAAATATGTACCAACAGTGGGAAAGACCCATTGCCTCTGGGTAGAGTCAACTGAGGATCAGAGGTCAGGAGGTCAGGAGGCAGGAGAGTTTCTTTTCACAAAATGCCCTTTTATACTGTTAGATTTAATATGAGCACATGCTATCATTAAAAGTCAACCAAGAAAGCAAAACCAATGGTTTTTAGTGGTAAACAGTGGCTACTACAAGACGAAGGGAATTAGAATTCCCCTTGGCTCTGGGAAGCCAGCCGAGCAAGGTCTAAAGTCAGTGAGATTTACCTGATGCACTTACTGTAGATGAGATTTTAAAAGCTCACCATTTCCCAGAGACAGTGCTTCCTAGCTGTTGTCTGGAGAGGGGCAAGGAGGCTCCCCAGATTCCATAAGAAGCAGGCAACCTAAAATGTACCCCATGCCAAACAAGCCATGAGTTGTGCCATGTTTAAACTGTAACTGGGTGAGGGAGAGTGAATCACAACTGAGAAAATATGGTCACAAGGAGAAGTCAGGATACGGGTTTGCTGGGCAACTCCAGAGATATGTCAGAAGCGGCTGCACCAGCAGGCTGACTCGGTCCTCCGGCTGCAGCCAGACAGCCACGGCCATAAGGACCTGAAAAGGGGATACTTTAAGGATATCGGGTCTTCTTTGTTCTGTCTTTATATCCAGTAAGTAGCGTTCTTACCTTCCTTTGCATTTTGTAGTGCGTTTTCCCACTGGGGAGAAACAGTGCTGACTGGGTGAAACAAGTATGCTCATGTTACACAGGAGTGAATGCGTTAATGCTCTGCAGTGCCACAGCCAGTCCTCTGTGAATTTGGATTTCGGGGGCCAGCGTCACATATGGAAGCAACACAGGCTTGGAATGAGAGGAACCCAGCTCCCATTCTCAGCTTCTCCCCTCATTAATGTGTGATCTTGACCTTATTACTTAACCTCTGAGCTTCAGCTTCTCTTGTGCAAGATGGAAATGAGCTTGGGTAAAAATCAAGAAAATACGGGCAAAGCACTTGAGATAATGTCATGTGATAGACATTTGATAGATGGTTCTCTCTCGCTCTCCCATGTATAAATGAACATATCAAACCATACATATATGACACAGAGTCCCCCTCAGTGAGCTGGACGGGACTCCAGCTACACGCACAGCCTCTAAGCTCCCCCAGAGTCCGTCGGCCAGCTCCATCGAGTTTATTTGGGTTTGGGACATCAGATCAAGCTCTGAAGACAGGAGCTTGGATCTAGGCAAAGTCTGCCACCGGCTGGATCTGTGACTGAGCAAGTGACAGAGCCTGCCTGGGCCTCAGAGTCCTCATCTGTCAAATCATGGGGACACCTGAGCAAGAAAGAGCAACATTGCAAACCACAAAGAATAAAAGGTGGGAGTAATGGCAGAGGAAAAGGATTCAAGTCAAAGACAGTGACACTTGCAGCGTCATCTCCTGAATCCTTCTTTCCTATATGCTGACTGATGATGCTGCGCCCGAGCCCTAGCCTTTGGTGGCCACTTCCAAGCAAGTGCACTTGGTGGGAAGGAAAGGGCCCCTGGAGGCTGTGCAGTCAGGTGGGGTCGGGGCAGGGTTTGTGCCTGGCGGGGAAGCTCCATTCAAGTTGCCTCTGTCGTGTTTGACAATGATTTTCCCTGAATGAAAGACCCTTAAAACATTTTCTGGCATGTAGTGAAATTTTAGTAACTCTATATTTTGTATCAGAAGCAAGATGTAAGTGTTACTGGATCACAAGGGAAAACTCAGTTCTGTTTTACTCATTCACACAACCCAGTGAAGAGTGTACAATGGAAAGGACTTGGATGGGTGTGATTCACACTTCTTTCCCAAAGTAGGATAAGCAACAAGGCCATGGCCGAATGGACGGTGGTCATGGAGGCACATAACACTCATGTCCAGATACTGTTGGGAGGCAGTAAGATGCTCTGATATGGGTTCAGCAGGGGCTGGAAGCCAATAGTATTTGGAGAGAGGAGGGTCTGAACAATAAGGCTGTTTCTTCTCCCTGAGTCAGTAAAGACTAAAACCATTAGCTTCAGAAATTGCCTTCTTGGGCTGAGTCCCCACTCCTCCTTCCAGAACTTAGACAAAGACCTCAACTCTGTTCTCAGCTTCCCCACCTGTAGCTTAAGGGCATCCTTCATCATTCTCACAGGGTTGTTCTGAGGATTAACTCAGCGAGTATCTGTAGAGTCTGGCCCTTAGCGCTTGTGAAGGTCAGCATCGTGCAGAAGCAGCGGAGGAACGGGGTGGCGGGATGCGGTGAGCCAGACGGAGCCTAAGTGGCAAAGTTTGGTTTTGAGCAAAAGCCCAGTCATGGGAGGGGAGGCTGACACAGCTTCTGGTGTTCAATCAGGAAGAGAAGGTTTAATCAGTAATCACCTAGTGAGAGAGGAAAAACTGTAGGTTATTGTCATCCTTCCTCCCTCTCCTCAACATACAAATGCCATATTAATGACGTCCCCCAGAAAAGAATCCCTCTTTGACCCACACGCCCCTTCAGTTACTGAACCCTCTGTCCTCCATCCACTCCTGACTCCAGGGAAGGTCCCGCCATCTCTTCTCCGTCCACAGCAGGACTCCAGGCTGCCTCTTACACCATCCTCCTGTGCTTTCTCTTGTTCTGTCTTGCACTTGCTCCATCAGGCTTCACTCCACGAAGGCTACCAATATCAGGGTCCCTAGTGACCTTCGTGGGGCTACATCAACCCGCAATTCTTAGTCTTCCTCTTTCTTGACCAATTTGCGGCTCTTGTCACATTTGACCACTTCCTCCTCATTACACGATTGCTTTCAGTTGGCTTGGGGAACACCACACTCCCTTGGTTTTCTCCTCTGTCCCTGACTGCTGCTTTGGAGTCTCCTGTGCCATTCTTCCTCACCCCCAAACTCTGCCCATTGCGGTGCTTGGGGTATCATGGGTCCTCTTCACTTCTGGTGATCTCATTAGTCTCCTGGCCACCGGTAGGGTGAGGTCTCCCATATTCAGATCTCCGGCCCAGACCAGCTCCCTTAACTCCAAGTTTATGTCCAACACCCCAGGGAAACAGGCATCTCAAGCCTCCAACTCTTGCTCTTTCCCCCAAAACTTGCTGCTCGTATGGCTTCTTATTTCAGTAAATGACAACTTCATGCTTTTGGTTGCTCCTTGGGACTGAATTGTGTCCCCCAGATTCATATGTTGAAGCCCTAAGCCCCCATGTGACTGTATTAGAGAGAGGGCCCTACGGCGAATTAAGTTTAAATGAGGTTGTAAAGGTGGAGCCCTGATCCCATAGAACTGGTGTCCTTATAAGAAGAGGAAGAGACGCAGAGATCTGTCAGCAAATTCTGTCTTCAAAATACATCCAGACTTTATCTGCCACCCATCACCAACAGGGTTCAGGCTGTCGGATTATTGCAGCAACCTCTTAGCTCATCTTCCTGTGCTAGTAGGAAGGAAGGTGCCATCCACCTGGTACCTGAAAAGCTTTCCTTGGGAATGTGGGGAGTTCTCATTTTTCTGAGGTTGGAATAATCCTCGGAGAAACAATACGTGGGGTTCAAACAGTCCCAGTGGTCTCCTTGGGACTTACGGTTAGGAAAAAAGGAAAGTTACCCAGAAAAGCAGTGGTTCCAGTGTCCGGCCAGGGTTGGCGTGGGCCCGCTGAGAGCACTTGCCCGCGATGCGGGTCACAGCCAGCCTGGCCTTGGGCCCTACATCCTCCGCCAAGCCTGCTCTAACCCCAGGAGGGAGTCCGACACTTACAATGCAGCCAAGAACTGTTACTGGAACTCCATGTTCTGATGGCTCCTGCAGAGACCGCTGACAATTTTTGCTTCAGAGTACGCTCTTCCAGGAAAAACCTTCTACAGAACAGATTTAAAATCACATCAAGTCACAAAAAGATATTCCTTCTGACAAAGAGGCAGGAGGAGCCAGGGGCTGCCTGACCTTTGGCGAGGGGTCAGCCTGGGCCTGCCTGCACCTACTTGCTTCGGTGCAGGAATTAACCCTGGCGGCTTCTTCCTCGAAGGCCAGAAAGCCCCGAGCGCTGAGTGTGCTAAGCCTACTGCCTCCCAGTTCCTGGTGGGCGCTGGTTACAGGAAAGCAAGGGGTCTTTGTGTTTGGCTCCTGCCAGCTGGGACTATGAGAGCTGATTGCCTTCAGAGCGCTTCTCGTTGAATGTTTGTGCTCATTCCTTAAAACTTTCTGAAACAGGCGGTTAAGAACCGGTGACTTCAAAGTGAAATGGAAGGCGTAAGAGAAAGCATCATGGCTGTTGTATAGCAACCATCTTCAAGAAACACGAAGCACTTCACATCAGGGGATGTCTTGACATGCGGTCCCCAGACTCCGGAGGCCCAGGTTGTCTTCGGTCCCTTGCCATGGGATGCTGGGTGGATATAAATGATTTGTTTCTCGTCTTTAATAAAGTACTTAAAATGGCCACAGTGGTACATGCATCTGGTTAAAAAGTTCCAGCAGCATAAAGGCTTCGTGAAGGACCACAGGCTTTTCTCCAGCTGTCTCTCCCCCCTCCCACCACCCCTCCTCCTCTCTTGGTTTTTATCAGGGGACTTTTAGTTTTACACCGTCATGGTTCATATCCACGTTTGCCTCTAGAAACACAGTGAAATGTGGTGCTCTGTCTGTAGATTTATTCCAAATGTTTCAAACATGTAAACAGTGTTTGATATGCAAATGTAAAGGTCTTTTAAGATCTTTAGGCTCTAACTCTCTGAGGCCTGGGTCCCTGTGTGATTACCGAAGAAAACCCTGGCTTGGCCCATTCAGTTGTCTTCCAATCGTCCCCTTTGGGGTGGCAGGAACCATGCAGGCAGCAGCAGGTCCCATCATGTAAAGACTTCATTCTGCACGTATCTGCATGGCTCCAGACCAGGTTTGCAAGGCACACGCAGATGTTATGCAAGTACCTGAGGTACTTACTGACTAGTCTTGCTGGCTGCCTTGCAATAAAATCAGGGAGAAGGGCTCCACAGCTCAACCCCATTAGGTCACCAGAAGGCCCAGTATCTTCTTCTGAGCGTGAGTTTAGCGCAGGAGAGCTGGCAAAGATAGAAATGTAGGCTTCTGGGTAGCTGTCAGGGCCTGTTGACATCACCCCGCAGAAACTGCAAAAATAAAATAAAATAAAAGTGAAAAGATTTCCCAAAGCCTTTGACAGAAAAAGTACTTTTTAATCAGATGCAGAAATCCTTCTCAGCAAACAGCGGTGCTGAAGCAGCCACACTCAGGCCACAGCACGGTGAGGGCCAACGAAGCAGGACCTGCTTTCGGTGTCAGACTGTGGACCCAGGTTTGGTTCTTGGCTTTGTTCCTTATGAGCTGTTGGGTCCTGTTAACTTACTTCCTCTCTGTAAGCCTGTTTCCTAAAGTGTAGGGGTACCTGCCTTACCCTTCTTGTGGGATGGTGAACCTCCACGCCCAGCAGGCTGTGCAAGCTGGTCACCCTGGTCACCACCACCCACCTCCTGTTCCTAGGAGATGTTCATGTCTTCGCTCTGGTCCATCCTGTTTCAGGCAGGGTTGAGCCAACACCTGCAGACAGACCTTGTCTTCAAATGCATATTTTTTTAATCATCTTTATTGGACTATAATTGCTTTACATTGTTGTGTTAGTTGCTGCCCTATAACAAAGTGAATCAGCTATACGTATACATATATCCCCATAACCCCTCCTTCTTGCATCTCCCGGCCACCCTCCCTATCCCACCCCTCTAGGTGGTCACAAGGCACCAAGCTGATCTCCCTGTGCTATGCGGCTGCTTCCCACTTGCTATCTGTTTTACATTTGGTAGTGTATATATGTCCATGCCACTCTCTCACTTCGTCCCATCTTACCCTTCCCCCTCTCCGTGTCCTAAAGTCCGTTCTCTACGTCTGCATCTTTATTCCTGTCCTGCCCTTAGGTTCGTCAGAACCATTTTCTTTTTTTTAGATTCCATATATATGTGTTAGCATATGGTATTTGTTTTTCTCTTTCTGACTTCACTCTGTATGACAGACTCTAGGTCCATCCACCTCACTACAAATAACTCATTTTCATTTCTTCTTATGGCTGAGTAATATTCTATTGTATATATGTGCCTCATCTTCTTTATCCATTCATCTGTTGATGGACACATAGGTTGCTTCCATGTCCTGGCTATTGTAAATAGTGCTGCAGTGAACATTGTGGTACATGACTCTTTTTTTTTTAAAATAAATTTATTTATTTTTATTTTTGGCTGCATTGGGTCTTCGTTGCTGCATGGGGGCTTTCTCTAGTTGTGGCGAGCGGGGGCTACTCTTCGTTGTGGTGCGTGGGCTTCTCATTGTGGGGGCTTCTCGTTGTGAAGCACGGGCTCTAGGCACACAGGCTTCAGTAGTTGTGGCACGTGGGCTCAGTAGTTGTGGCTTGCGGGCTCTAGAGCGCAGTCTCAGTAGCTGTGACGCATGGGCTTAGTTGCTCCACGGCATGTGGGATCTTCCCGAACCAGGGCTTGAACTCGTGTCTCCTGCATTGGCAGGCAGATTCTTAACCACTGTGCCACCAGGGAAGCCCACATTACTGTATTTGAATTATGGTTTTCTCAGGGTGTATGCCCAGTAGTGGGATTGCTGGGTTGTATGGTAGTTTTATTTTTAGTTTTTTAAGGAACCTCCATACTGTTCTCCATAGTGGCTGGATCAGTTTACATTCCCACCAGCAGTGCAAGAGGGTTCCCTTTTCTCCACACCCTCTCCAGCATTTATTGTTTGTAGATTTTTTGATGATGGCCATTCTGACTGGAGTGAGATGATACCTCATTGTAGTTTTGATTTGCATTTCTCTAATGATTAGTGATGTTGAGCATCCTTTCATGTGTTTGTTGGCGATCTGTATCTCTTCTTTGGAGAAATGTCTATTTAGGCCTTCTGCCCATTTGTGGATTTGGTTGTTTGTTTTTTTGATATTGAGCTGCATGTGCTGTTTGTATATTTTGGAGATTAATCCTTTGTCAGTTGCTTTGTTTGTGAATATTTTCACCCATTCTGAGGGTTGTCTTTTTTGTCTTGTTAAAGTTTTCCTTTGCTGTGCAAAAGCTTTTAAGTTTCATTAGGTCCCATTTGTTTATTTTTGTCTTTATTTCCATGTCTCTAAGAGGTGGGTCAAAAAGGATCTTGCTGTGATTTATGTTATAGAGTGTTCTGCCTATGTTTTCCTCTAAGAGTTTTTTTTTCTTTTTTTTTTTTTTGCGGTACGCGGGCCTCTCATTGCTGTGGCCTCTCCCTTGCAGAGCACAGTCTCCGGACGCGCAGGCTCAGCAGCCACAGCTCACGGGCCCAGCCGCTCCGTGGAATGTGGGATCCCCCCAGACCGGGGCACGAGCCCGTGTCCCCTGCATCGGCAGGCAGACTCTCAACCACTGCGCCACCAGGGAAGCCCTCCTCTAAGAGTTTTAGAGTGTCTGGCCTTAAATTTAGGTCTTTAATCCATTTTGAGTTTATTTCTGTATACGGTGTTAGGGAGTGTTCTAATTTCATTCTTTTACATGTAGCTGTCCAGTTTTCCCAGCACCACTTATTAAAGAGGCTGTCTTTTCTCCCCTGTATATTCTTGCCTCCTTTATCAAAGGTAAGGTGACCATATGTGTGTGGATTTATCTCTGGACTTTCTAATCTGTTCCATTGATCTATATTTCTGTTTTTGTGCCAGTACCATACTGTCTTGATTACTGTAGCTTTGTAGTATAGCCTGAGGTCAAGGAGCCTGATTCCTCCAGCTCCGTTTTTCTTTCTCAAGATTGCTTTGGCTATTCGGGGTCTTTTGTGTTTCCATACAAATTGTGAAATGTTTTGTTCTAGTTCTGTGAAAAATGCTATTGGTAGTTTGATAGGGATTGCATTGAATCTGTAGATTGCTTTGGGTAGTGTAGTCATTTTCACAATGTAGATTCTTCCAGTCCAAGAACATGGTATATCTCTCCATCTGTTTGTATCATCTTTAATTTCTTTCACAGTGTCTTATAGTTTTCTGCATGCAGGTCTTTTGTCTCCTTAGGTAGGTTTATTCCTAGGTATTTTGTTCGTTTTGTTGCAGTGGTAAATGGGAGTGTTTCCTTAATTTCTGTTTCAAATTTTTCATCATTAGTGTATAGGAGTGCAAGAGATTTCTATGCATTAATTTTGCATCCTGCTACTTTACCAGATTCATTGATTAGCTCAAGTAGTTTTCTGGTAGCATCTTTAGGATTCTCTATGTATAGCATCATGTCATCTGCAAACAGTGACAGTTTTACTTCTTTTCTGATTTGGATGCTTTTTATTTCTTTTTCATCTCTGATTGCTGTGGCTAAAGCTTTCAGAACTATATTGAATAATAGTGGTGAGACTGGGCAACCTTGTCTTGTTCCTGGTCTTAGTGGAAATGGTATCAGTTTTTCACCATTGAGAACAATGTTGGCTGTGAGTTTGTCATATATGGCCTTTATTATGTTGAGGTGAGTTCCCTCTATGACTACTTTCTGGAGAGTCTTTATCATAAATGGTGTTGAATTTTGTTGAAAGATTTTTTTGCATCTATTGAGATGATCATATGGTTTTTATCCTTCAATTTGTTAATATGGTATACCACATTGATTGATTTGCGTATATTGAAGAATCCTTGCATTCCTTGGATAAACCCCACTTGATCATGGTGTATGTTCCTTTTATTGTGCTGCTGGATTCTGTTTGCTAGTATTTTGTTGAGGACTTTTGCATCTATGTTCATCAGTGATATTGGCCTGTAGTTTTCTTTTTTTGTAACGTCTTTGTCTGGTTTTGGTATCAGGGTGATGGTGGCCTCATAGAATGAGTTTGGGAGTGTTCCTCCCCCTGCAATGTTTTGGAAGAGTTTGAGAGGGATAGGTGTTAGAACTTCTCTAAATGTTTGCTAGAATTCGCCTGTGAATCCATCAGGTCCTGGGCTTTTGTTTGTTGGAAGTTTTTTTTTTTTTAATTTATTTTTTAGTTTTTGGCTGTGTTGGGTCTTCGTTGCTGCAAGTGGGCTTTCTCTACTTGCGGCGAGCGGGGGCTACTCTTCATTGCGGTGTGCGGGCTTCTCATTGCGGGGGCTTCTGTTATGAAGCACGGACTCTAGGCGCGTGGGCTTCAGTAGTTGTGGCACGCGGGCTCAGTAATTGTGGCTCGCAGGCTCTAGAGCGCCGGCTCAGTAGTCATGGTACACGGCCTTAGTTGCTCCACGGCATGTGGGATCTTCCCGGACCATGGCTTGAACCCATGTCCCCTGCATTGGCAGGCGGATTCTTAGCCACTGTACCACCAGGGAAGCCCCTGTTGGAAGATTTTTAATCACAGTTTCAATTTCAGTGCTTGTGATTGGTCTGTTTATATTTTCTATTTTTTCCTGTTTCAGTCTCAGAAGGTTGTGCTTTTCTTAGAATTTGTCTTTTTCTTCCCGGTTGTCCATTTTATTGGCATATAGTTGCTTGTAGTAATCTCTCATGATCATTTGTATTTCTGCAGTGTCAGTTGTTACTTCTCCATTTTCATTTCTGATTCTGTTGATTTGAGTCTTCTCCCTTTTTTTCTTGATGAGTCTGGCTAATGGTTTATCCATTTTGTTTATCTTCTCAAAGAACCAGCTTTTAGTTTTATTGATCTTTGCTATTGTTTTCTTTGTTTCTATTTCATTTATTTCTGCTCTGATCTTTATGATTTCTTTCCTTCTGCTAACTTTGGTGTCACTTTTGTTCTTCTTTCTCTAATTGTTTTAGGTCTAAGGTTAGGTTGTTTATTTGAGATGTTTCTTGTTTCTTGTGGTAGAACTGTATTGCTATAAACTTCCCTCTTAGAACTGCTTTTGCTGCATCCCATAGCCTTTGGGCGATCATATTTTCATTGTCATTTGTTTCTAGGTATTTTTTTATTTCCTCTTTGATTTTTTCAGTGATCTCTTTGTTATTTAGTAGTGTATTGTTTAGCCTCCATGTGTTTGTAATTTTTACAGTTTTTTTCCTCTAATTGATATGTAGTCTCATAATGTTGTGGTCGGAAAAGATACTTGATACGATTTCAATTTTCTTAAATTTACCAAGGCTTGATTTGTGACCCAAGATATGATCTATCCTGGAGAATGTTCCATGAGCACTTGAGAAGAAAGTGTATTCTGTTGTTTTTGGATGGAATGTCCTATAAATATCAGTTAAGTCCATCTTGTTTAATGTATCATTTAAAGCTTGTGTTTCCTTATTTATTTTCATTTTGGTTGGTCTGTCCATTGGTGAAAGTGGGGTGTTAAAGTCCTCCACTATTATGGTGTTACTGTCGATTTCCTCTTTTATAGCTATTAGCAGTTGCCTTATGTATTGAGGTGCTCCTATGTTGGGTGCATATATATTTATAATTGTTTTATCTTCTTCTTGGATTGATCCCTTGATCATTATGTAGTATCCTTCTTTGTCTCTTGTAATAGTCTTTATTTTAAAGTGTATTTTGTCTGATATGAGAATTGCTACTCCAGCTTTCTTTTGATTTCCATTTTCATGGAATATCTTTTTCCACCCCATCACTTTCAGTGTGTATGTGTCCCTAGGTCTGAAGAGTGTCTCTTGTAGACAGCATATATACAGGTCTTGTTTTTATATCCGTTCAGCCAGTCTATGTCTTTGGTTGGAGCATTTAATCCATTTACATTTAAGGTAATTATCGATATGAAATATGAATATTCCTAGTACCATTTTCTTCATTGTTTTGGGTTTGTTATTGTAGGTCTTTTCCTTCTCTTGTGTTTCCTGCCTAGGGAAGTTCCTTTAGCGTTTGTTATAAAGCTGGTTTGGTGGTGCTGAATTCTCTTAGCTTTTGCTTGCCTGTAAAGGTTTTAATTTCTCCATCAAACCTGAATGAGATCCTGCTGGGTAGAGTAATCTTGGTTGTAGGTTTTTCCCTTTCATCACTTTAAATATGTCCTGCCAGTCCCTTCTGGCTTGCAGAGTTTCTGCTGAAAGATCAGCTGTTAACCTTGTGGGGATTCCCGTGTATGTTATTTGTTGCTTTTCTCTTGCTGCTTTTAATATTTTTCTTTGTATTTAATTTTTGATATTTTGATTAATATGTGTCTTGACGTGTTTCTCCTTGGATTTATCCTGTACGGGACTCTCAGCGCTTCCTGGACTTGATTGACTATTTCCTTTCCTATATTGGTGACGTTTTCAACTATAATCTCTTCAAATATTTTCTCAGTCCCTTTCTTTTTCTACTCTTCTTCTGGGACCCCTATAATTTGAATGTTGGTGTGTTTAATGCTGTCCCAGAGGTCTCTGAGACTGTCCCCAGTTCTTTTCGTTCTTTTTTCTTTATTCTGCTCTGTGGTAGTTACCTCCACTATTTTATCTTCCAGGTTACTTACCTGTTCTTCTGCCTCAGTTATTCTGCTATTGATCCCTTCTAGAGAATTTTTAATTTCATTTATTGTGTTGTTCATCATTGTTTGTTTGCTCTTTAGTTCTTCTAGGTCCTTATTAAACATTTCTTGTATTTTCTCCAATCTATTTCCCAGATTTTGGATCATCTTTACTATCATTACTCTGGATTGTTTTTCATGTAGTATTCCTATTTCCTCTTCATTTGTTTGGTCCGGTGGGTTTTTACCTTGCTCCTTCATCTGCTGTGTAATTTCTCTGTCTTCTCATTTTGCTTAATTTACTGTCTTTGGGGTCTCCTTTTCACAGGCTGCAGGTTCATAGATCCCGTTGTTTTTGGTGTCTGCCCCCAGTGGGTAAGGTTGGTTAAGTGGGTTGTGTAGACTTCCTGGTGGATGGGACTGGTCCCTGTGTTCTGGTGGTTAAGACTGGATCTTGTCTTTCTGGCGGGCAGGACCGCGTCCAGTGGGGTGTTTTGGGATGTCTGTGAACTTAGTATGATTTTAGGCAGCCTCTTTGCTAATGGGTGGGGTTGTGTTCCTGTCTTGCTAGTTGTTTGGCATGGGGTGTGCAGCACTGGAGCTTGCTGGTCGTTGAGTGGAGCTGGGTCTTATCATTGAGACAGAGCTCTCTGGGAGAGCTCTTGCCAATTGATATTATGTGGGGCCAGGAGGTCTCTGGTGGTCCAATGTCCTGAACTTGGCTTTCCCACCTCAGAGGCTCAGGCCTGATACCAGGCTGAAGCACCAAGACCCTGTCAGCCACACGGCTCAAGTCACCTTTGCCAGCAGAAGCCTTCTTTCCGCTGTCCTATCAAGGAAGCCAGTCAGGGGGCTTCCCTGGTGGTGCAGTGGTTGAGAGTCCGCCTGCCGATGCAGGGGACACAGGTTCGTGCCCCGGTCTGGGAAGATCCCACATGCCGCAGAGCGGCTGGGCCCGTGAGCCTTGGCCGCTGGGCCTGCACGTCCAGAGCCTGTGCTCCGCAACAGGAGAGGCCACAACAGTGAGAGGCCCGCGTACAGCAAAAAAATAAATAAATAAAAAATAAAGAAGCCAGCCATTCCCAGATTAGGAAAAAAATCTTTACGCCCGTGGCCCAAATGAATATTTTTTTTTAAACTACAGTCATTCTTTTAAAATATATATATAATTTATATTTTTGGCCACACAGCACAGCTTGCAGGATCTTAGTTCCCAGCCAGGGATTGAACCCATGACCCCTGCAGTGAAAGTGCAGAGTCCTAACCACTGGACTGCCAGGTAATTTCCCCCAATGCATATTTAAAACTAGAGTTCTGCAAAGAATTCCTGCTGTCTCTCCATTCTATTTTTGCTGACTGGGATTTTTAAGTTTCAAGATATTTTACCTTTCCCAGGTGGGCTACAAATAATATCATACTTTAACATCTTGATGGGCAATACCATAAGCATTTAAATATATGTGTCTTAATCTCAGCCAATGTGAGCGTAAGTGAGTCGGAGGGAGATGGAATTGATAAAAATTCTGGTATTTTATGATTATCTAATAAGATGGAGCTCCCAGAATGTGTGTGTGGGTTCCAAATGAGGCAGCGTAATACCTGCATGGACCTCATTTTAGTGCTGGCATTAATATCTTGGCCAGGTTTTTAAAAGGTGTCCATAAATAAGAAAACCTTTATAAGATCCTTCCAGTTTCTATTGAGTGTGTATAAGTACATAGAAGTGATACTAGAGAAAATACAGCTATCTCAGCCACTAAAATTTGTGTGTGTACATACATATTTCCATTTAAAACCCGATGAAAATAATTGAAATAAAGGAGCATTCTGGATAGGTATCAACGTAGACAAAACGTACACTGAATTGCACCATCATTGCTAAGTAAATAGTGCAGTTCAGAATTAATAAGTGATAAAAGTACTCTGTTGCTTTTTAACTCACTTGATGTTTTAAAGTTCCGTTTCTATTACAAACTCACTGAAATACTCAGAGAAAACTCTCAAGGCATCTTCAAGCTGACTTTTTTATAGCGACTAAATGAAAACTAACAGCCAGGTGCTCGGAGTTCGGAAATCCAGGCACTGGGTTGTTCTGGCCTTTTTGGTGGTCCTTTTTGGTGGTCCCCTGGTCCTTTTATGACAATAGCTGCAAATCTCTTTTTTTCCTTAATAAACTCTTTATCTAGACATTTTAATTTATTTATTTACTTTTTGTTGTTGTTGTTTTTGTTTTGCGGTACGCGGGCCTCTCACTGTTGTGGCCTCTCCCGTTGCGGAGCACAGGCTCTGGACACGCAGGCTCAGCGGCCATGGCTCACGGGCCCAGCCGCTCTGTGGTATGTGGGATCTTCCCGGACCGGGGCACAAACCCGCGTCCCCTGCATCGGCAGGTGGACTCTCAACCACTGCGCCACCAGGGAAGCCCTATTTGTTTACTTTTGGCTGCACCATGCGGCTTGTGGGATCTTAGTTCCCCAACCAGGGATTGAACCAGGGCCCAGGCAGTGAAAACACTGAGTCCTAACGACCACCATGAAATTCCTTAGTAATTTTTAGATTTGCAGAATTATTACAAGGATAGCACATAGAGTTCCACACACCCTTTGCTTAGTTTCCTCTATTATGACCATCTTATATTAGTGTGATATATTTGTAACAAATGGCGAACCCGTATTGATATATTATCATTTGAGTCCACACTTCAGATTCCCTTATTTTTAAACTAATGTCTTTTTTCTGTTCCAGTGTCCCATCAGATACCATATTATATTACTTGTCATGTCTCCTCAGGCTCCTCTTGGCTGTTACCTTTTTCAGACTTTCCTTGTTTTTCTTGACCTTGACAGTTTTGAGGAGTATGGGTATGGTGTTTTGTGGAATAGCCCTCTATTAGGATTTGCCTGATATTTTTCTCACAATTAGACGGGAGTCCTGGGTCCTGGAGTGGAAGGTAAAGTGCAGTCCTCGTCACATCGTATCAAGGTATGTGCTCCCGACATGAATTATCACCAGTGATGTTACCCTTGGTCATCTGGCATGAGGTAGTGTGTATCAGGCTTTTCCACTGTAAATTTACTTTTTCCCCTTCCCTTTGTATCCTTTTTTTATTTTTATCAAAGGAAAAACATCTCTCTCCTCACTAAACTCATCCATAGCATTAACTTTGTACCCATGGAGATGTAGGATGCTAAAGTTTCCTTAAGGATTGAAGTCTCTGGAAATCCCTGAGAGCGATCTTTTAAAGATACTGATAGTGAGTCTGTTCACACCTTCTGTCTAAGATGTGATGGGTAGTAGTGGTCATACTCTGGTAGGAGCACAGTGGAAAAAGATTTCTCAACATAAGCACCCAGCAGGTGTGGAAGATATGCATTCTTGTGGCTCCTTAAGGTTACAATTAGCATTGTTACTTTCTCCCTGTGCTGCATGTAAGTTCTCCCACTTTAAAAAGAAACAATTCGTTCTCTGCAGTAATCAAAACACGTTATTTAAATAGTCTTCTGTGTTCTCCTATATTCAACATATCTTCTGGCTAACGGCTGTCGAAAACTTAGCATATTTCCTCTCTTATCTATGGTAACTAGATTATCTGGTGCAGCCCAGCATTTGCACTCTTTGCAGCCCAGCAGTTTCTGAGAGTGGAGCCAGGTCAGATGAAAGAAGCAACAGGAAGATGTTTGGGAAGTATCCTATGGCTGCATCCCATGTCCATCCTGTCCAGTTGTGGTTAAAGCAGAAAGGGATTTAGTATAGGGTATTGGCTGACTGAAAGGAGCACTGGGACGACAGAAGAAGCAGACTCTGGGCTGAGCTGCCAGCTCCCACATTCCAGCAGTGGGTGCGAGGGAGTCATCGGTCCAACCACATCAGAAAGCTGCCTGCAGAACTGGGAGGCCTCCCCTGGAGCGGTTGGCACCAGATCCACCCAGTTCGGCTGCAGTGCACACCGGCAGGCTGGAGGCCCAGTGCCCTGTCGCTACCCCACCTAATTCCATTCTAAATTCAAGTCTTGCATGAGTGCACCCAATTATCAGCACCCGAATCTCACGTAGAACCCTAGCTGCTCAGGAGCTCATGAAGTGACCTTTCCTGTCCTGGCTCCCAAGACAGGAAGTACGTTAGAGTGAGGCTGGAACACAAACACAGGGAGTAAATCCCCAGTCACACCCCATAGCCCTACTGGCATTGCTTCTCTGACGGGTAGGGTAGCATCACTCCCAGGGCCAGTGGGGGGAGGTGCTGGTACGTTCCATCAAGCCCAGAAGACTCCGCTTGAGAAATGGAAGGTGGGAGCTGACAAGTGGAGTGAGTTACCCTGCCGAGACCTTAGGTGCAGTCCCAAAGGGTGAAGTGCGGAGTGGAGGGCTGAGTGTCGGGGTCCCCACGCAGTGGGAATGTAAATCAAGAGAAGGGGCAGACTGTACGTTTTCATTTCCACATTGCCTGTGATTAATTGTTAATGGCTTCTTGGAGCACCAAATTAAGAATTTCTAAGCTCAATGGAGAAGAAAGTTGTGATGTATTAGGAATATCTGCTGTAGGCCCAGGTAGGGGTGACTTGAGTGTAAAGTGTTGACCATCTTTTTCATGACGGTCTCAGAACATCAGCAACAAGAAGTGAGTGTAGGAAACTCAAGCTCTTGCTTCTTGTGTCCAAGAAGAAAGAGGGTGGGGTGGTCGGAGGACCTGAGAGCTGGAGGTGGTTAGAGGTCCCTCGCTGAGAGAGAGAGAGAGAGAGAGAGAGAGAGACAGAGACAGAGAGAGAGAGAACAAGATGGCAGCACAAGGTCCTTCGTGGCCTGAAGGACGGCTGTACATTTAACTTTACAGGGAACACCATGAATGCAATACAAAATAATACGCAACTATTCATCTTGAAGTTAGCAGTGAAAGCCTTTTTTTCTTTTTTTTTGGCAAAGGGATAACCAAACTATGTTTAAGTGCACACGAAAAGGAGTGCTGGTAATTGACTTAAATAATGGAAATATCCGTCCTGAGTTGCCTCCTAGTCTCAAATGACGTCAGCAGATGATGCAGCCACGTCCTCTCCAGCCTCAGACCCTGACAGCAGCAGGGGGCTCCGCAGGGCTTGCCCCACACCCTCCTGAACAGCTTTAGATGTGGTTCCATGAGGCCGGAATTCCACATACTCCCATTATATTTTCCAGCTCCATTAAGGAAAAGAACAATATGAATTACAGATTTTTTAGACACCTGCACAAAACGACTGAAATGAAAGTAGGCCAGAAGTGGCTCCACAGAAATTAACTCTCAATAATTGCTGAGAACAATTAGTGGCTGAATATTTCCAAATTGTTTTAGGATGCTTGAAAGGTTGTTCTCTAAAGTTGCTCAGACAACCCACTATCAACCTTATTTCTCCTTTATATTTTTTTCTCTCACTTTTCTCCACTTTTTCTGTCTTCACTCCTATATTATATGACCACGATTGACGGGGCTGGCACCAGATCCACCCGGTTTGGGGTGAAAATACAATACAAAATACCATTTTCATTTCAAAATACACAATGCCATTTTCATATGGCATACTTGGGACCTGCTTGGGGCAAAAAAAAGTCAAACTGTGTAAGTATATAAAAAAGCATGTAAGGAAAATTATGCAACTTCCTCCCCATACTCATCCCCAGAAGCAACTACTGTTAATAGAGGCATACTTGCAAGACATCTTGTCTACAATGAATAAAGCTTTTGGTTCTTTCCTGTGGCTATAGAATTTACCTTGTCCTCTCAAAGAAAAATTTCCTCAATCTGTTTGTTATATTAACCAACAACCCAGTAAGTGAGAGAATGCTTTTTAAAAAATCAGATTCACTTTTGTCTACCTATTATCTATCTATCTATCTATCATCTGCGTACAATACACATACACACAGACATACAGATATGTATAATACAACCTTTAAAATGATCTAACTTAAAGATTTTCTATGAGGATAGAAGCAATTATTAAAATCATAGCATATTATTACAACTACTGTTACCAGTTATGCTCAGGGTTCCTTGTGCCTGGGTCTCCATTGCTTACAGGATTCCCATCACTCATGGCCCTAAGGAAGGACCCATCATCTCAGGCTCCCTAGGAAGTCTTTCCATGTCTCTTGATGACATTGTTATTGCTACCTGCTCCAATACCTACCTCTTCATAAAGTGTTTATTACTTAAACAAATAATGATTTAAATTTGATGAAAAATTGCTCTTGAACTACATTTTAACGATGGCTCCAGGGTGTGAGTGATGGGCAGTAAGTCAGGCTTAGTGCGTTGTCCAGGACAACCCCCCAAGCCCGAGTGAGGCCATTAGGCGTGAGCTCCCTGTGCAGTCTCTCTTGTAACCTTGTGTCTTGTCTGTTTGCTATAAAATTCAGAGTGCATTTCCAAAGCCCTGAAAATGAAGAACAGCACACAGCGAAATCTCTGAAAGTGCCTCTGTGGATCACAAATCTAATTAGAGTCCAGTCAGCCCTGCCTGTCCCGAGACGCCCCACATGTCCAGTGTTTCTCTCCCCACTGACTGGGGGCGCCCACGCGGCAGCCCACCCGGTGCCCTGACCTCCTGCATCTGCTCATGTCCTTCCCCAGCGTCACGGTCATGCCTGCCTCTGGGTCAGAGGAAGAGCATCTCGAAAGCTGGAGGGCCTGTTTCTTAGAAATGGAAATTGGTCTTCTTGGCCTAATATTTTATTAAAACGTTTGTTCTTATATATTTTGTTAAGAGAAGGCTCCTTTATTCATCAAGACGTTTACTTTGTGGCCAGTGCAGACAGTTGTCAACTGTCAGCTTTGGCCTTGGTAGCTGCTCTGCTCTCCGCATACCCTGGAAGCTGGGAGCAGTTCTGGCTCCTTCCTTGACATCCGTGCACTCAGGGGGTCAGTTCTAACCCAGAGCAAATGGCCATGGACCCTCATCATGGAATCGCCTCTGCTTGCTCTGGGTCCACTATTAATACTGGTGTTAAAGAAAAGGCAGAATAAGAAACAAACTTACGGTGCAAGGGGAAACATCTAGTTATTTTGCTTAAAGAAAAAGAAGCTGGTGAGATGGAACTAAATCCAGATTTTCTTCTTCAGTGTTCAAGAATAGACTTTAGAATCTCTGTCTCTTTCTTTTTCTTAGAACAGGTATCCCAACAGTTTCTTGTAAGATCCCATTTTCCACGTGATCACCTGACATCCTGTAACAGATCAGGGTTCTTGTAGGATAGACTTTTCCTAATAAGCTAAGTTGGTTTTTTTAAAAACAAAATAGAGGGTTACCAGCTTCCTCCTTTGTCCGTAGCAGGTAATTCCATGTATTTTAGTTGAAAATCTGTGAGTCTCTAGGACTCAAATTTCTGTGGAAGTATCTTTCTACCTGTGTACATTGAGACATTCAGCCAAACGTGGATGGCCCGGGGATGGGAGAGGCCTGGTGGCCCATCCTGGGCTCATGTCAGCCAACACAGATGAAGACGGGGCTGGGGAAAGGGAAGCATGTCTGAGAGACACGTTGAAGATGGAGCTGACACAGTTGGCAGCTGACAGGGCAGTGGGTGAAGGCGGCCTGGGCCTGGGTGACCAGCATGTCTGTCACAGCACTGACCCAGCACCAGGGCGCCTTCATCAGATTCCATCCCACTCACCAGGATGTCATACATCACGAAATGACAGGGCTGGGATGAGACCAGGCTTTCTCAGATGAGCCCAGCCCTCCTCTCAGGCTGCCACGCACCCTAGAGAAGGCCCTCAACACTGCAGTCGCCCCCCACTTCTGCCTCCCCTCCCTGCTTACTATTGATATTTCCCCTGCTGTTTGGGCTCCCCGCACCCATCATGCTGCAGACTCTGCCCCAGTGAGGTGGCCGGGGACCTCCACGTGGCTAAATGGGGCAGATGCTTTTGTGGTGTCCTCTTGAATGACTTTGGCGTCACTGGTGGAGGTGCCCCTCCTTGCAAACCTCTCCCCTCGACTCAGTTCCCCAGGCCAAGTCTGCCTCTGTGCCCACTCCTTCCTGCCTGTCTGTTGGCAGCTTCTTCTCCAAGCTCAGCGCCAGGCTATCTTCTCTCCTCTCAGCACCCTCATCCCCCAGTGAATTTTATCTGCTTCCTCAGCTTCGGATGCTGTCAGCACACTGCCAAGGCCCCAGTGTGTGTCCCCAGCCTCTTCCAGCCAGCTGCCCCCTCCACCTCTCTGTGTGGCTGTCTCATGGACACTTCAGACGTAATGCGCCACACATCTGGCTCCCTGCCTCTCCCCCTCACCCTGAGATCTGCCCCCTTGGGTGTCTTCATTTCTCATAATGTCAGTGAAGGAATTGTTTGGTTTTTTAAAAAACTTTTTATTTTATATTGGAGTATAGTTGATTAACAATGCTGTGTTAGTTTTAGGTGTATGACAAAGTGATTCAGTTATACATACACATGTATCTATTCTTTTTCAAATTCTTTTCCAAGCTAGCTTGTTAAATAATATTGAGGAGAGTTCCCTGTGCTATACAGTGGGTCCTTGTTGGTTATCCATCTTAAATATAGCAGTGTGTACATGTCAATCCCAAACTCCCTAACTATCCCTCCCCCCACTTCCCCACAGTAACCATAAGTTCGTTCTCTAAGTCTGTGAGACTGTTTCTGTTTTGTAAATAAGTTCATTTGTATCATTTTCTTCTTAGATTCCTCATATAAGCGATATCATATGACATTCGTCTTTCTCTGACTTCCTTCACTCAGTATGATAATCTCTGAGCTGTTCAATTAAGTTGATAATTAAGAGTTGTTCTTAATATGTTCCTCTCCTCTTATCCAGTCTGTTAACATGTCCACTGAGTCCACTTCCAAAATCCACCTTGTCCTGGTCTGCCCTGTCTACTCCCACCACTACCCTCGCAGCCCAAGAAACCATTTCTCGCTGGGAGGGTTGCGTGAGCATCCTGACTGGGCTCCATCTGGTCTCCCTACCGCGCCCCAAGCTGGTCTTTACAGAGCAACCAGAGCCACCACTCGGGGCCAATCTAAGCACGCGCCAGTGTTTCAAGGACCCGTTGTGTGCCCCTCCTGCGTGAGCAGCCTCCTTGGAGCCACTGTCCCTGGGCTCACCATGCTCATGCCCCCTTCTAGTTCCTCACTCTCCACGTCCTCCCTGCCTCAGAGTCTTTGCACGGGCTGTTCCCTATGCCCACGACTCTCTTCCCCACACTCTCTGCCTGGCCAGCCATTCTTCATCCTTCGAATCTCAGTTTAACATGAGAGAGCTGTCCCTAACTCTCTGCCACCCCCCACCTGATCCCCATGTCGTCTCTCAGCACACCTTTTACTTTTTCTTGGTAGCTCTCATCACATTTAGCAATTATATATTTACTTACGTGATTTTTGGGTTTGATGTCTGTTTCCCTCATTACTTCTTATGCTTTGTTCATGTTCTTGTGTGCTATATCCTGGCACATAACAGGGACTCAAAATTTTGCTACATGCATGTGTGAATAAATGATTACTAATGGTTTAGAATAAATGATTTCACTCCAAGTCTCTAGGAATAATATCATTTGTGTGAATAGGTGACATGGCTGTTCATGTCAGAGTCAGTTTTGTTAGAATAGCTATACCCATGTGTGATGGTTATCTGCTATTTCAGAGATACATTCTTTCAAAATTACTGATTCATACTTACCTCCAAATGGTTAGTCTCTTGTTCTAATAGCCACCAACCCCACTTTTTCTTTTTTTTTAATTTTTGGCTGTGCTGCGCAGCTTGAGGGGTTTTAGTTCCCCAACCAGGGATTGAACCCGTGCCCTTGGTAGTGAAAGCACGGAGTCCTAACCACTGGACCACCATGGAATTCCCTCAATTGCCCTTTAAAATCCAGAAAGCCGTGGAATGGCAAGTAGACTCCTGGGCTTATTGTCAACCACATGTTTAAACCACGGTTACCTACCTATTACCTTGTCATCTTTAGTTTTCCTTTTCTAATGAAACTATTTCTTACAGTTTTCAGTAAGAAACAAACAGAAAGTCCCATAAGAAGCAGTAAAAAGACAAAACCCAAAAAAACGAGAAACACCTACCCACGACAATAAAAGCCTTTTTACTTGGATCATTATAACCGATTTGTGTGCTTCCTGACAACACACATTTTAGGGACATCCTGGCCTCCAACTCCCTGTGGTGGTTCTGAGCACGTCTGTGATAGGAGTGTCAGCATCAAGCAGATGGAGGTACAGCCTGAATTTACAGAGCCTCACGTCACTTATTTAAGCCAACACCCTTGATTACACCTGGACGGAACCTAGAGGGAAGAGCTGGCCCTGGCTAAGTGGGGATTCAGGGCTGGCCGGGAGGCCTCCATCACCAACGGGGAGGACGCCACAGTCACATAAGCAGAGGTCCTATTTCAGGGACGGTTATGCTTCTCTGCAGAGGCCAGCTCGCCGAGAGGTTTTCCCCTCCGTGTGAAGGTGGTTGAAGAGGATCAGGGTTTCAGGACCACAAATCAGGAAACCCATCATTTTATTTATCTTCAACCAGGGTTA
This sequence comes from Stenella coeruleoalba, assembly GCF_951394435.1. Classification (NCBI taxonomy): domain Eukaryota; kingdom Metazoa; phylum Chordata; class Mammalia; order Artiodactyla; family Delphinidae; genus Stenella; species Stenella coeruleoalba. Next base: position 164,533,144 of record NC_137147.1, read on the forward strand.
TTTTCTCCCAGCAAGTGGTCAGGGTCCTGGGCTCCGGCCTGAGCTGGGTTGCAGTAGCTGGTCCCTGAAGCTTCAGGGCAGGAACTGAAGAACAAATGACACTGTCCAGGGACAGGAAGAATGAGACACCCGGTACATCCTCCAAGATGGGTAACATAAATAAGGGTTGTGTGTTCAGGAGGGTGGCCAGGTGCAGAGGCTGGAGAAGCCCCTGGGGTATTGGGGCAGAAGTGGAGCCTGCTTGCCCAGGACGCTGGCTGGCACTCACCTCTCTCTGGGAGCCTTCAGGCAGTTTCAGTGTTGGTTGTCACCACCATCACCGTCTTGTTCTGTCTGCCTGGCACAGTGTCCTCCACTTGGGAAGGAGGATAGTAGATCACGTCACTCTTCAGGGGGCTATTCCTATGATGGGCTGGTCACTGTGCTGTTGTCGCACCTGTTGGAATGTGTGTGAAAGTTCTGTTTTCCTGGTACTAGAACCACAGCAGGAACCGAAGGAAGGACTAGTCGAGGGATGGAGTTGGCTGTGAACGTCACCGTACAGCACAGTTCACCTTGCTGCCGCAGGCTGCTCAGAACTTAGACGACCACCGCGTGAGCAGTGTCTGGGCCAAGGTGGGAACGTGGCCGGATCTGCTTTCGCTGCCTGATCTGTTCGCTCCTGAAAAAAGGCTGCTGTTGGTCAAGGCTGAATCAGCTTCCTGCCATGCACATGCCAACAATCCACGTCTTAGAAACCACAGGCCGGCAGGACTGATCCACTGTTCAGCCTGTTGATCAGGAATTCTGAAGAGCAGGCGACCACGACTTTGCCTACAATGTGTGCATTTAAAAGGGGGAGGCTGCAAATCTATGGACCCTGGAAACTGCTCAGAGAGTGTGTTCGGGTGAAATGAGAGTCCTCCCAGCCCCGGCCGTCTGGCTGTCTACTGCCCACGCGGTAACAGCTGATCGAGTATTTATCAGGGCAGTTTCATCTCCGTCTGGTGTGCTCCGAGGAGCTACTGGAATAGCAAATGCCTTTTTGGCTGGTTAGACTCTTCCAAATGAATCCCAGCAGAAAACTGGAAAGAAGTGCAGTTTCTCCTTCCTCCTAGCCTTTGTCAGAACACAGCTGCCTTTGCTGAGGACTTGGGTTTCAATCTCTGGTCGAAGAACTAAGATGCCGCAACGCGTGGCCATAAAAAAAAAAAAAAGATACAGCTGCCCTGCTATTCAACACTGCCCCACTGTCCAAGCCAGAGTCCACCTGCCCCCAACCCCTGCCCCACAGCCCCACCAAATGTGGGGATTCCACCATTAAAGATCTTTCTCTGGGGTTGCTTAGTGACTTTGGGGCAGGTGCCTTAAAAACACCAGTGTGTGGCCCAAGGAGGGTAATAGTAAACCCAATTTTTGTTAGTCCAAATTGTGGAGACGCAGGGCCTTGAGGGAGCAGGAATGGGGAATGGGGAAAGCTTAGGCATGTATGTTCCCATGTGAAGAGCGGCAACAGGAGACAAAATGTTGGTGAGAAGACAGTGAGAAAGACCTCGGGGTGGTGGTGGGTCTCCCCAGAGATAAAGCTCTGGCTTAAAGTTGCCTAAGTCCTCTAAACCCCACACCAGAGGACTGGCAGACTCCTAGAAAGGCCATTGTTCCTGTGATGTAATTCACTGTTTAAAAGACTCTGTTGGGTCTATTTCAGTTGAATCCAGCCGCACATCTGTTTGCTGTTAAGTGTCATCTCCATCCTAATGTTCTTCAGCTTGAAGGAAATAAATTCTGGGTACTGAAGGCAGATAAACTGGGATGGCTCATGTACAATTGCCTTGGCTCAAGTTCAAGGGCATTATGACTCTTGGCCTAATAAAACCCATGGGTTGTTTTCAGCTACTATAATAAGATGCCGGTTTTCCATTTAGTCTCCTATAAAGAAATTAGAAATTGAACATCTTTATTTCCTTCAGAATTTTTATATAAGGTTTAATTATATGGTGCCTACCATATTTTCAAAAATGGGTCACCATTCTGTCTAGCTGTTGGATTCCTCCAAGTGTAGAAACCAATAGGGTCAATGTTGCTTGCCATTTGTACACCAGCAGGGTGTATGCTCAGTGGGATCAACAGCAACGGAAAAGACGTGATTGCTCTTTTGGCCAGTTTGACAATATTGACCTTGATCTGCTGATCTGAAACCACACATGGGAAAACAAATAGGGAAGAGTCTTGGCTTTGATACTTGGTGCCCAAAGACAGTGACTGATAGGAAAAATTCCGGTACCCTTTCTTCAAAAATACTTTTTTTTTTTTAACATCTTTATTGGAGTATAATTGCTTTACAATGGTGTGTTAGTTTCTGCTTTACAACAAAATGAATCAGTTAATAGGACTTCCCTGGTGGTGCAGTGGTTGAGAGTCCGCCTGCCGATGCAGGGGACACGGGTTCGTGCCCCGGTCTGGGAAGATCCCACATGCCGCAGAGCGGCTGGGCCTGTGAGCCATGGCCGCTGAGCCATGGCCGCTGAGCCTGCGCGTCCGGAGCCTGTGCTCCGCAATGGTCGAGGCCACAACAGTGAGAGGCCTGCATACCGAAAACAAAATAATAATAATAAAAAAATGAATCAGTTATATATATACATATGTTCCCATATCTCTTCCCTCTTGCGTCTCCCTCTCTCCCACCCTCCCTATCCCACCCCTCCAGGCGATCATAAAGCACCGAGCTGATCTCCCTGTGCTATGCGGCTGCTTCCCACTAGCTATCTACCTTACGTTTGGTAGTGTATATATGTCCATGCCTCTCTCTCGCTTTGTCACAGCTTACCCTTCCCCCTCCCCATATCCTCAAGTCCATTCTCTAGTAGGTCTGTGTCTTTATTCCTGTCTTACCCCTAGGTTCTTCATGACTTTTTTTTTCTTAAATTCCATATATATGTGTTAGCATACGGTATTTGTCTCTTTCTTTCTGACTTACTTCACTCTGTATGACAGACTCTAGGTCTATCCATCTCATTACAAATAGCTCAATTTCGTTTCTTTTTATGACTGAGTAATATTCCATTGTATATATGTGCCACATCTTCTTTATCCATTCATCCGATGATGGACACTTAGGTTGTTTCCATCTCCGGGCTATTGTAAATAGAGCTGCAATGAACATTTTGGTACATGACTATTTTTGAATTATGGTTTTCTCAGGGTATATGCCCAGTAGTGGGATTGCTGGGTCATATGTTAGTTCTATTTGTAGTTTTTTAAGGAACCTCCATCCTGTTCTCCACAGTGGCTGTATCAATTTACATTCCCACCAACAGTGCAAGAGGGTTCCCTTTTCTCCACACCCTCTCCAGCATTTATTGTTTCTAGATTTTTTGATGATGGCCATTCTGACTGGTGTGAGATGATACCTCATTGTAGTTTTGATTTGCATTTCTCTAATGATTAGTGATGTTGAGCATCCTTTCATGTGTTTGTTGGCAGTCTGTATATCTTCTTTGGAGAAATGTCTATTTAGGTCTTCTGCCCATTTTCGGATTGGGTTGTTTGTTTTTTTGTTATTAAGCTGCATGAGCTGCTTATAAATTTTGGAGATTAATTCTTTGTCAGTTGCTTCATTTGCAAATATTTTCTCCCATTCTGAGTGTTGTCTTTTGGTCTTGTTTATGGTTTCCTATGCTGTGCAAAAAGTTTTAAGTTTCATTAGGTCCCATTTGTTTATTTTTGTTTTTATTTCCATTTCTCTAGGAGGTGGGTCAAAAAGGATCTTGCTGTGATTTATGTCATAGAGTGTCCTGCCTATGTTTTCCTCTAAGAGTTTGATAGTTTCTGGCCTTACATTTAGGTCTTTAATCCATTTTGAGCTTATTTTTGTGTATGGTGTTAGGGAGTGATCTAATCTTATACTTTTACATGTACCTGTCCAGTTTTCCCAGCACCACTTATTGAAGAGGCTGTCCTTTCTCCACTGTACATTCCTGCCTCCTTTATCAAAGATAAGGTGACCATATGTGCAAGGGTTTCTCTCTGGGCTTTCTATCCTGTTCCATTGATCTATCGTTCTGTTTTCGTGCCAGTACCATACTGTCTTGATTACTGTAGCTTTGTAGTATAGTCTGAAGTCAGGGAGCCTGATTCCTCCAGCTCCGTTTTTCATTCTCAGGATTGCTTTGGCTATTCGGGGTCTTTTGTGTTTCCATACACATTGTGAAATTTTTTGTTCTAGTTCTGTGAAAAATGCCAGTGGTAGTTTGATAGGGATTGCATTGAATCTGTAGATTGCTTTGGGTAGTAGAGTCATTTTCACAGTGTTGATTCTTCCGATCCAAGAACATGGTATATCTCTCCATCTATTTGTATCATCTTTAATTTCTTTCATCAGCGGCTTATAATTTTCTGCATACAGGTCTTTTGTCTCCTTAGGTGGGTTTATTCCTAGATATTTTATTCTTTTTGTTGCAATGGTAAATGGGAGTGTTTTCTTGATTTCACTTTCAGATTTTTCATCATTAGTGTATAGGAATGCCAGAGATTTCTGTGCATTAATTTTGTATATTGCTACTTTACCAAATTCATTGATAAGCTCTAGTAGTTTTCTGGTAGCATCTTTAGGATTCTCTATGTATAGTATCATGTCATCTGCAAACAGTGACAGCTTTACTTCTTCTTTTCCGATTTGGATTCCTTTTATTTCCTTTTCTTCTCTGATTGCTGTGGCTAAAACTTCCAAAGCTATGTTGAGTAAGAGTGGTGAGAGTGGGCAACCTTGTCTTGTTCCTGATCTTAGTGGAAATGCTTTCAGTTTTTCACCACTGAGGATGATGTTGGCTGTGGGTTTGTCATATATGGCCTTTATTATGTTGAGGAAAGTTCCCTCTATGCCTACAAAAATACTTTTAAAAGGAGTTTTGCAATGCAACTGCCCATCTTCCCATGGAAGGTGATGCCCTGGGGCCCGCCCAGCTCTGTGCTGTCTCTAGCAGTCCCCACCTGGGCTTGTGAGGGCTGGACAGGCCCCCCATGGGTATCTCCTAGCAGCTGGTCCTCTCTCATCAGCATGTATGGACATGGGCCTTGAACACCAGCAGTGTGTGGTCATGGGGAGGAGGCACTGGAGTTCCTGAGCTCGAAGTTTCACTCTATCGTCCAGTGCCTGGTGACAGTCATTAAGTGCTGAGCACTTTCTAGGCATCATGGACATGACTGTGAACAAGGGAGAGATGTTCCTGCCTCGTGGAGCTTACATTTCAGTGAGAAGACAAACAATAAACAAGTAAAGTAAGCAGAAAGGTGTGAGTACTGTGGAGGGAACAAAGGTTTCGTGAAGGGACGGGGAGTGTGGACAGCGTCTAGCACAGCAGCCAGTGGGGTTGTTTGCGTGGGTGTAACCATTTGTCCAGCCTGGCTTTTGACGAGCAGGGCTCCCTACACTGCTCTTCCCTGCCTCTGGCCATCACAGGAGCCTGGGGGATGCTAAGAGCTTGAAGGAGATCAGTTTCTTTTGGACTGGAGGGATACTGACTTGAAGGGTGTAGGGAAGGTACAGGGCAGAGTGGCGTAGGACATGGTACCTGGGACGTCCTATGTCTTGTAACATCAGAGAACGCAGTGACGTTGGTGGCCATAATTATGCATATTTTCCATAAGATAATAGTCTCCATGAATCTCAGAGAGAGAGAGACCCCATGGAAAAGCAGAATGGGTCCATCTTAAACCTAATCCCATTCCCACACCACAGCACAGGTGTGATTATTGTGCTAGTAAATGCTTAACAGCAAGCTCTCTAAAAAAAAAAGTTTGGGGCTTCCCTGGTGGCGCAGTGGTTGAGAGTCCGCCTGCCAGTGCAGGGGACGCGGGTTCGTGTCCCGGTCCAGGAAGATCCCACATGCCGCGGAGCGGCTGGGCCCGTGAGCCATGGCCGCTGAGCCTGTGCGTCCAGAGCCTATGCTCTGCAACGGGAGAGGCCACAACAGTGAGAGGCCCGCGTACAGGGGAAAAAAAAAAGAAAAAAATTTTATATGTAAAGATTTTATTATAAACTTTACCAACATAAAGAATGTATAGCACACAATTTACAGATAATAATGAAATGTTCAATTTTTCTTTTTCTTTTTCTTTTTTTTTTTGGCCACACCGTGCAGCTTATGGGATTTTAGTTTCCTGACCAGGGATTGAACCCCAGCCCTTGGCCATGAGAGTGCAGAGTCCTAACCACTGGACAGCCAGAGAATTCCCATGAAATGTACAGTTTTAACAATACAGTTGACCCTTGAACAACAGAGAGGTTAAGGGCGCCAACCCCTGCACAGTGGCAAGTCCAAGTGTAACTTTACAATTGGCCCTCTGTTTCTGCGGTCCTGCATCAACTAACTGTGGATACAACTAACTGAGTAGTACTGTAGCACATAATTTAGTGAAAAAAAACTGTGTCTAAGTGAACCAGTGCAGTTTAAACCCTTACCGTTCAAGAGTCAACGGTATTTACAATTTTTATTGTAAATTCCATATAGCCAATTAATTCTCACAGAATGGCTTCATTGATTTTTTTAAAAATTTCATTTCTTTTTTTAAAAAATGTATTTATTTTTGGCTGTGTTGGGTCTTCGTTGCTGTGCACAGGCGGGGGTTTCTCTAGTTGCGGCGCGCGGGGGCTACTCTTCGATGCGGTGCGCGGGCTTCTCATTGCGGTGACTTCTCTTGTTGTGGAGCACGGGTTCTGGGCATGCAGGCTTCAGTAGTTGTGGCTCGTGGGCTCTAGAGCGCAGGCTCAGTAGTTGTGGCGCATAGGCTTAGTTGCTCCGCGGCATGTGGGATCTTCCTGGAACAGGGATGGAACCCGTGTCCCCTGCATTGGCAGGTGGATTCTTAACCACTGCGCTACCAGGGAAGTTGGCTTCATTGATTTTTGTCAAACTCTGTGTCCACAGGCAACCTAAGGTTACAACTAGAGAACAAGTGTGGTTCCATCATGCATGTTGGTTGATATTTTCCTTTAAGTGAACAAGTTAAGATGAAAGTGAAACAAGCAAGATGTGTGTCATAACTTCACTCACTGGTTCACCAACAACACGAGTGACTGATTTGCTGAACTGGATAATGGTTTTTGAAAACTGAAAAGTATTTCCTGAATTTTCTGTGCATTTGGCAATGTAGCAGTTTTTCCTATTACTTCCTTAAGTCTAGACAATCAACAAAACAAAACAATAAATCAAATCAAGCCCTGATTTGTAGTATCTGCCAATTTCCGAGGTGTAAATACTCCCACAGTGGCTGATTTCAAGCTGCCCAGTGACCTCATTGAACTTGAAGTTGAGATGGGACATGTATTCCACTGTATACGATTTCCACCATGTGGATATAAGAAATATAAATAGCTTCAAGAGCACAGACAATAATAAAATGTAGTAAAATAATTAGGAAGTGATGAATTTTGAGTATTTATTGCCATCATGATGCTCATGAAAACTGGTACAAACATGATTCTATCTAATCCAACTTTCAGGAAAAGAGCCCAAATCTAGCTTCTTCTCACCATATCCACTAGTATGACCGTGGTTCAAGCATGGTCATCTTTTGTTGGTATTATTTCACTCACATACTGCTATGGACTAAATTGCTTTTTTTTTTTTGGCTGCACCACACAGCTTGTGGCATCTAAGTTCCCCAAGCAGGGATTGAACCCAAGCACCTGGCAGTGAAAGCATGGAGTCTTTCCACTGGACTGCCAGGGAATTCCCATGGACTAAATTGTACCCTTCCAAAATATATACATAAGTTAAATCACTAGCCCCCAGTGTGACTGTATTTGGAGGCAGGGCTTTTAAAAAGAAGGTTAACTTAAGGTTAAATGGAGGGGACCCTAATCCAATATGACTGGCGTCCTTATAAGAAGAGGAACAGACACCAGGCATGTGAGGACACAGAAGAAAAGCCCTGGGAGACACAGAGAAGGCAGCTTTCTGCATGCCAATGAGAGAGACCTCAGGAGAAACCAAGCTTGCCAACTGGATCTTGGACTTCCAGCCTCTGGAACTGTGAGAAGATACATTTCTGTTGTTTAAGCCACCCAGTCTAAGGCAGCCCTAGCAAATGAATGCAACTCCTGACGGGTCTCTCTGCCTCCGTCCACGCCCCCAAAAGTCTGCTTGTAATACGGCAGCAGCCTGAGCCTGTTGAAACGTGATCATGGCATGCCTCGCCTCTGCTGAAATCCCATCGGTTTCTCATGCAGCTCAAGCCACAGCCCATGTCCTCGCACTGGCCACAGTCTGGTATTATTTGGCCCCTGCTCTCTCCTTGACCTCATCTCCTAAGTCTTCCCTTTTCTTGCATGACTCCGACCGCCATGGCCTCTTTGCTCTTTCCCAAACATGCCAGGCACGTTCCTGTCTTAGGCCCTTCGTGATGGTCCTTTTGCCCTGAACAGATATGAGCGCGACTCACCCACGTGTCTCCCTCTCCTCCAGGGCACTCCATCCTCTGGGTCAGGCCTTCTGACCAAATAATGTAAAACAGCAAACTCTACCCTCAGTCCAACAGTCTCTATCCCCTTATCCAACTTGTCTTCATAATTCTTACTACCTTCTGACATTCGACACATTTGCTTCTTGTTTATTGTCCGAATTTGTTTATTGCATGAACAAACGAATGAAATTTCTTGATGTTCTTTCTACTTGTAAGTACGCTGCTGTGATCTGATTTTATTCCAAAGGACTGCAGCTGGGAGTCTTAGGAGCCTGTTTAAGAAAAGAAATGAAGTCAGAAGATCAGGCTCTGTGAGTTTCAGTGGGTTTGATGAGACTGTGAGGCTGTTAGGACCAGGGAAGTAGCAAAAGATAACAGATCATGAAAACAGGGACCTCATCACTGCCTTCCTTATTAAGTCAGAAGGGCGCACACCACTTGACACAGCGCTCCCAACTTTGAGTAGGAATCGATGTACGCGAGTTGCATATCATTAACATGAACTGGGGTGCCAGCTGCCACTGGCCATAATTAAAGTGGAGCATTATGGCATTATAATTCTGTTAATGCAAAACCATCTTGCAGTGGGAACCAGTGAAGGAAGAATCTCATTAAATGCAAGTACTCAATTCCTTAAAACTCCCTCAAACGCCGCATACTGTGTGCCCAGGAGATGAGGGTGGAAATGCGCCTCCTTTGATGTATGGTACAGAGAAGCAGCTGCGCAGAGCGAAACAAAGCTTCCAGACGTCCATCAGATGTCCAGCGCCGGCAGAAAATGCGGGGGGGGGGGGATGCACAGGAGACACAGCTGTACTACTGAGCGGTGGGCATTTAGCGACATCTAAGGGGGCTTCTTTGCCTCTTAAATTCATTAGTCTCTTGATAAGACTGTGCAGTGATTAGCGGGCAGATCTGACTTCTCAGGAAAATGGAATGAGAACAAAGTGCTTGGGGGAAGGGGCTCTTTCCTGGGGCAGCTGTGAAGTCCTATCAGGAGGCAAACAACTGATTACACAAAAGGAGAGCAGCTGCAGGGGAGCCTCTAGGGGGTGGGGGTCACTGTCCCAGACAGCCACCAACCTGGCAGGCCGGAAAGGCAGGGCTCCAGGGTCGAGCTGCCAGGTGACAGCTGTGGCTGCAGCCCCAGCAGACCCCACAGGGCCATCTTCCAGGCCGGAAGCTGGAGAAACGCGGATGGCGGCCCTGATTCAGCTGTTTTGGGTAATTCCAAGCATTTGGCATCACATCTGGTGTCAGTGATTTGGTTACTGTTTTACACATTTCATTTCACATTGGGTATTAAGGGATGAAGCCAGTCATCCACCAAGGCAGGGAGTGTGGAAAAAGAGCCCACTTCTGAGCAAGTCCTCAGGTCACAAGGTTAATCCACTCCTGTGGCTCCTGTAAAAACCGCTAATTGAAGCGTGGCTCAAGTCTGGGAACGCAGGCAGCATCCTTGCCTTGGTTATTACCGCATCCTCGCGGACATTCATTCAGCTCCTGGCCCAACTGCCTTTCTGTGAATGCTACCTTGTACTGGGACAGCTTTTTTTTTTTTCAGAAATGACTGTCAGAACATTAAGTTTTTAGTGTCACTCGCCCACGATTGAGTATTGGCTCTGTGAAAAGAGGAAATCTCTAATGCGTAAATCGGGTGTAAGAGTGAACAGCTGGGTAAAGAGCCATGTGAGGTGCTGTGGTTATTACTAGACCACAAGTGGGAACGGCTTGGGCAGGAGCGACCTTTAGCCCTATAAGCAGTAGGCCTCAGTATAAAGAACACACAGCATTTGGGCTTGAACCTGGGTCGTGTCCAGGCTCTGCCTCTTGCAAACTGTGTGGCGGGCTCCGGGTCGCCACCAGCAAACGGGGACAGCACGCACCTCAGATGGTTATTTGAGGTCGAGTGTGGGGGGGAGTATGTGAACGAGATGGAGATCTGTCCACTTAGTGCCAACCGTGGGCATCCCTGGTGCTAGGGACCTGGGGCTCCCAGGGAATCCCTGTTGCTGCCCAAGCTCCACCCACATCCCGGCCCCCTACGCATCCCTGCTCTCCCCACTCATCTTCCTGCCACCTCCACGCCTTGTCGTGATCTCCCATATCCTTTGTCTCTTTTTTTTTTGGCCATGCATGGCAGCTTGTGGGATCTTAATTCCCGACCAGGGATCGAACCCCGGGCCCTCAGCTTTGGCGGTGAAAGCACGGACTCTTAACCACTGGACCACCAGGGAGTTCCCTTGGTTTCCCATCTTGTGGCCACCTTCCAGATCCGACTGTCACTGAGTTTTAGCTGCAGCTGTCCCCCGGGTAGAGGTGTCACTGATTTCCTCTGAATTTCACACTCAGGAGGGACAGCGTGCCCATCCCTAACTGCCCTGTGCATCAGTTGGTCTCCCTGAGTGGATTTTTAACCCCAAGGGCAGAAACTGCTCCAACTGTTTGTCTGGTCCAAGTAGCCAGGGGGGAGGCTCAGGGAACACCTGAGTACCTGCTTTTTCTGGTCACAGGACAGAAAAGGGGGTGTTGACATTATATCATAGTTTTGCAGGGTTTCCTGTTAGTCTTACCCAACTTGGAATTAAGGTGACTGCCTTTGATAAGGTGGTAGGACCATCACCCCCTGGACAGAAGTGGAGGAGAACCCCAGGCTGGCAGATGCAGGGACCGGGGACCCAGGGGAGGTGGGTCCTTCCCAAGCTCAGCAAGCCCAGCACGCTGTCCTCTGCATCTGAGCATCTGCAGGGCCCCCTCAGGACTGGGGAGTGGGCCAGGAGAAACCAGAGAGTGCTTGTGTTTCCATCAACAAGGGACTTATTATGGCTTTTCTTCTAATTCTAAAATATCTATTAAGCTTCTACAGTGAGCCAAATACTATTTGCAGGGTATCTAATAAGATGGTTCTTGCTCTCAGAGACAGTTTTGAAAGCACGGTAATCACAGTTTTTTAGATAGTAAAGCAAAATTTTTTCCTGGCTTCTGAACGGCTGGCCCCGCCCATGCTGCCGTTTCCAGCTTGGTGGACCCATAGGGGCTGCTCTTGGTGAAGTGGGCAAGTGGACAGTGCCGGTCTTTCCCACCCAGGTCCAGCTCTCAGGCTCCTCCCCCCGGAGTGAGTGCCCCGCTGCTCGCGGGAACCTCCACTGCTGTCCAGAACAAGCCCTTTCTTCCCCCAGGGAGCTCGGCACAGCCATCTCTCTCCAGACCCCCTCTCGGGTGATGTTCTAAATGAAGTATCTTTTTCACTACTAGGATGATCCATATAAAATTTAGGGCAACAATGGTCCAATATCAGCAATCTCATAGAGTTCACCTAATAGGTGTCAGATTGAAAGAAGCAGATAAATTTAGTTAATAGCTTAAGGGAGCATAGAAGTGACTAGGAACCCAGACTCAGGAGTCAGATCGGCCTGAGTTCAAACCCTGGTGCTGCCCCCCTGGCTGTCCAACATGGCTCACTGTTTCCCTCTGTTATCAAATGAAGGTAGCAGTACCGACCTCAAATGTTTGGTGTGATGGTTAAAATTCACAACCCAGAAGAATGCTCTTACTAACTGATGGGCATTTACAGGTGAGCCTGGATGGTACGTTGGTAACAGAGCAGATCTTAGGTGGCGTGTCCTTTGTCTGTCTGGAAGGCCTGCTGCATGCTGAGTGCACCCCACATGCCCAGCGCTGATCAAAGCGGTTGACATGTATTAATGTGCGGAACTCACATAACAACCCTGCAAGGTAGATACAATTATTATTGTTCCCATTTTACAGAGAAGGAAATGGAGGCTCAGAGAGGTGAGGTAACTTGCCCAAAGACACACAGCTAGAGAGGGGCAGATCTGGGTTTCAAATCCATGCGGTCTGCCTCCAGAGTCGACACATGTAATCTCCTTGCACCTGGTTTCTCTCTGGGTCCTATAATTGACTCAGATAAGAACTGGATTTCAAAAGACTATCTTATTAAAAAGTGGGCAAAGGGCCTGAACAGACATCTCAGCACAGAAGATACACAGATGGCAAGTAAGCACATGAAAAAGTGCTGAACATCACGTCATGAGGGAATTGCAAAATGAAACAATGAGATACCATTACACACCTTTTAGAATGGCTAAAATCCAAAACACTGACAACAAGGGCTGGTGACGATGTGGAGCAGCAGGAACTCTCACTTATTGTTGGTGAGGATGCAAAATAGTGCAGCTACTTTGGAAGACAGTTTCGCAGTTTCTTACAAAACTAAACATACTCTTTCTTACCATATGATCCAGCAGTCACACTCCTTGATATTTATCCCAATGAAATGAAAACTTGTGTTCACACAAAGACCTGTACACAAATAGTAGCTTTATTCGTAATTGCCCAAACTTGGAAACAATGAAGATGTTCTTCAGTAGGTGAATGGATAAACCGTGGCACATCCAGACAATGGAATACTATTCAGCACTAAAAACAAATGAGCTATCAAGCCATGAAAAGACAGGGAGGAACCTTAAATGTGTATTACCAAGAGAAAGAAGCCAATCTAAAAGGACTACATAGGGAATTCCCTGGCGGTCCAGTGGTTAGGACTTGGCGCTTTAACTGCCAGGGTCCAGGTTCAATCCCTGGTTGGAGAACTAAGATCCCGCAAGCCGTGGGGTTTGGCCCAAAAGAAAGATAAAAATGAAAATAAAAAAATGAAAGGACTACATACTGTGTGTTTCGAACTCTGCGGCATTCAGGAAAAGGTAACTCTGTGAAGACAGTGGGAAGATCTGTGATTGCCAAGGGTTGGGAGGAAGTGGTGCACAGAGGACTTTCGGGGCAGTGAAGCCAACTGCAGCAGTAGGTATGTGTCATTATACACACAGACGTAGGATGCCAGGAGTGAACCCAATGTAAACTGCGGGCTTTGGGTGATAACGTCAGTGTAGTTCGTCACTTGTAACAAATGTACCATCTGGTATAGGATGTTGATAGTGGGGCAGGCAGAGCACGTCCTGCGGGGACAGGGGTGTACAGGAACTCTGTACCTTCTGCTCGGTTTTGCTATGAATCTAAAACTGCTCTAAAAAATAAATCCTAGGTAAAAAAAGAAAAGACTGTCTTTGGGGGCCGAAGACGACTTTGAACTAACCCTCCCTTTAAGCCCTTCTAGGATCTAACTTCAGCACTCAGAAAGAAAAAAAAAATCCCTAACTTCAACTCAGAGTTCACCAGACCAACACAACACCTTGTCAAAGCTATGCGCGTGTGTGTAAGGGAGAATTCCACGATAACACAGCGTCTGGGAACATGCAGCTGAGAGATGAGGACGTTTCTAGACATTCGAGTTGCTGGAAGAGCTTTCTGGTAGTCTGGGCTCAGGGTTTGCAGGACAAGGCTCTTAATGAATGAGGTCTTCGACTTATTTGTGAACAAATGGTGTGTGGGCTCATGTCAGGCACCACCTGTGCATGAGTCAGAAGCACTTAAAAAAATCCATGCTGTTAGTGAAATCAAGAAATCCAACACATGCAGAAACATCAATGCTGTGTCACTCAGAGGCCATCCTCAGACACATGTGAAGTGGAACTAATAAACTCAGGTGCTGGAATAGTCATTCTGTCCTTGTTTTCTTTCTTGTGTTATAGTCTCAAAACTCAGAACATGTATAAGCTGCTCAACAAATTGCTTTGGACTTACGATTTTGGGGCCTGAGCAGAACTGGGCCAAGCTTTAAAAAAACTCAGATTGGAAGAAAACTTGAAAATACCACTTGCTCAGTAGACAGAGGGTGGTGTCAGGGTGCTGTCTCTCCTTGCCATCAAATACTACTTCTGTTCTACTTGGACTACACAAGGGGAGAACTGGCTAGAGGGCTTATAGGCTGAAGTTTTCAAGTTCTGTCTGTAGGAATCTGGGAGCATGTACCCAATAAGTCTGCTGAGTAAAAGCTCTTTTGTTGTCTGTGCAGGAATCCTGGTCTGCAGTGAGAGTAGAGGAAACTCACTTTTTTGTCTTCTGGATTTCTATCTTCTTTAAAGGGTACTTCTTCTGGATCCTTCTCCCCTTGTGAGGTGGTCACACATTGTAGCAATAAACTCACCATCCTGGACCCACCTTTGCTTTTTGCTTAGAGCAGACAAAAGAACACCCCCCAAAATTCTGAGGGCTTTTTCTGGTTTTATAATTGCTTTAGATGTAAATTACTTGGGGCTCAACTTTTGCTTCCATTCTTATCCACGTTGTACTAGACAGTTTTCCATGCGGGCAGGTTTAGTGTTCCCTAAGGACCAGTGATATCCTGTTCCTTGAATAACTAGTTTTGGAATGGAAAAGAATGGGTAGGAATAACTCATGATCTTTTGACTTCTTCTAAAAGTACTTATTGTCAGTGAGACTGGCCTTCCTCTGGTACAGAGAGTCATTTACACCTCAAAGTGTTCATAGCTGGCAGGTTGAGAACATTCTGTTAGGACACAAAGGAGACTCTCCTACATATTCTCTAACAGGAAAAGTAAAACAAGTTTTCAGTCTGCCATAAAGGGGCAAGTAGACATCATTAAGGTGATTTTCCTGACAATCTGAGCACTCTTTATCTATGACTCTACTTAAGGATGCTCAAGGAAATGGTTATCATTTGAACTGCTTGATCATCTACTCAAAATTGTCAACAAAATGATTTTTAAGAGGCCGGGTAATGTTTTCCGTGTGCACTTCTCTATTATGCTAGGGTAATTGGACAGATGGAGGCTAATTTGAAAGGACACTAAGATGAAACAAGATGACCATTTTCAATCGACACAGGAAATGCGTAGCCCTTTCACTCCTCCGAAGCGTCCCACGAGCCAACGCCTCCTGTACGAGGCCAGGTGCTCAGCCATCCGGGAGGAGGCTGCACTAATATAAAGGTCCCGATTCCAGCCTGTGGTTCATGATGACAACGCCTGTCACTGTCCCTGTGAGTCCACTCTGAGGAGTTAATTAATTGTCAGCCAAACAGCCTCAGTTGGTGGCTGGAATGAAACTTGGAAGTTGATCGTCGAGATAGTCGTCTCAACGGTCACCTTTCCTCGAAGCTCACAGTTGTGCTGCCTCTTCGCCAGGGTTCACATCTAGATATTACGTGGCTCCTACCACTTGGTGGCACGGGGCAGAGCCCCCGAAGTCCCTTCTGGCTGAGACCAGCCTGGAGCAAGGGGCTGGCAGTTGCCGGGCCGGCAGGGCCAGGGGTCCTCTGCGCGTTGCCCGGTGCAGGCGGAGAGCTCTCGCCCCCCACTCTGCTGACTCCAGGGACCGGCTGCTCCAGACACACCGTGCGCCCTCACTGTCGTTCTCCTCTGAACACTCTGCCTTCCCCAGAACCACCTGCCTCACACTGCAGTGTTTGGTGTTGGTTTTGAATTGGGCTGTTGGCGCTGAGTCAGCAAATACTGCTTTCTGTTTCCCGGTGATGCTGCAGCCCCTCTTTTCTGCTCACTTGTCTTCACCTCCAGACACGATGTGCAGAGAGCAAGAGCTGGGCACTTGGCAGACGCTTAGTAAACACAGACTGGTAGATTGGTTGATCAACTGGTTGACTGATTGAGTGGGTGACTAATTGGTTGATTGGAGCTCCCTACTCTTTGCTTAGGTCATGGCAGTGCATCCCCCTAAGGAGGGGGTTATAGGCAACGTGCATTTGAGGGGTGGGCTGGGCTGCAACCTGCTTAGTCTCAGAAACCTCTTCCTCCAAGACGTCCAGCTCAGAGAGACTCACATTTGCATGATTAAATCCAGAGGAGCATCAAAACGCTCAAAGCCTCAGGACTGAAAAGTGGTGGGGGAAGAAAGTTCCTTTGTGGTGGGCCCAGCCTGTTTTCTTCTCTGGCTCAGGGCCCTCTGCAACCAAACTAAAACAAGTGCTGGAGGCCTGCTGGCTTCTGGCTGAATGAACTAGTCAGAAATATGGTCAAATTTCCCCCCTCTGAGCTTCATAGCCCCTGCTTCAAGGGAGCTAGCAACTGTATACATTCGAACAGCACAGGGAAAGGCTAACTCCACTGGTATTTTTGACATTGCAATGTTTATCTTTGTCTTTAGGTTTAACCTGGAACATTGGGGATCTGAATTTATTATAAGCCAGTGACATTTTTAGCTGCTGTCCCTACAGTGCAAGCTGACTCTGTATGTGTATGGGTTATGATTTTGGAATTTACTGTGCCTGGCAAAAATAATTATGCAGAGAAATGTTCTTTATTATAAACTCTTCTTATATAGTAAAAGACAGTTTGGTCAGACTAATTGCTAAATTAAGCTTGTCCCTAATCAAGCTCAGCTGATTAATTTTAAAGGTTTTGACAATTGACATTTTAGGAGTGTTTAACCAGGCTAATAAGTGCTCTTAAAATAGAAATCTTATGATAACCACACTCTAAGCTGGATAAGTAAAAATATGCAATGGACACCCCACCCATTAGCCACAAAGAGAAAAATTATAGCCTATACATACACATACATGTGGTATATATATGTGTGTGTATATATATATCTCCTTTTAGCTGAAATCCTATAATTTATTATATATGATTATAGAATAGGAACAAATAAGGAAAAGGTTTAGGCTCTGATGAAGTTTTAGCATTATGTTGGAATGGCTCATGGTAGCATGTATAAATAAAGTTTAAAAGAACCCCCCACCCCGTCCCGATATATAAGCAATGCAGATATACACACTCTATTTTCAAACGAATAAATTTAGATGCTCAGGGCTTCACCTCTAATAGCCAAGGCCTTCTTTAGCTATAAAAATATGGTTCTTTCCAGGAGATTTCAAAATTCACTTCACATATACCTGAAAAACACAAATGCACAATTGGCTGGTTTTCTTTATGGGATAATAAAATGATCTGTTCTCTAACCTCTCATTTTTATCGTTGGCAGGAATGTGACTGTACTCTAACCCAAAAGACATCTGTTAGCAATTTGCAGTCTCTGAGTGGCCCATGGTTTTATAGGAGCTTCATCTAAAACTCTGATTCATTTGTTAAGAAGTCAGCTAAGTGGGGTGAAGTGGGGTGGGGCAGCCATTCCTGCACTGGGATCGGGGGAGGGTCTGGTTGGAGTCTGGGCTGAGCAGAGGCTCACAGCATGGGGCTGATCAGCCTGGGGTTTCTGGGCTGCCCCAGAGCAGGCAGTGTGGGCGGCGGCACTGCCCACTGTGGGCCTGAGGTTGGTTGCTGAGAATCTGGTCTCTTGCCTTGCCATCCTATTTTCTGTAATGTGCTCTTACTTTCACAGAGGGGTCTATTCCGAGTTGACACAAGCATGTTTCTCAAGTCATAAAGTGAGAAAACACACACTCGCACCCTGGAACTAACAGAAAAGCTCACCCTTGGATTCACACAGACACGGCTCCAAATCCAGATTCCTAGCACCGTGACCTTAGGGAAGTAATGACTTTTCTCGTTATTTAGAAAGTGAACATGATAATGCCAACCTCGATGGAGATGAAGTGATCTATGTCATGTTCCAGGAGCAGAAAAGAGCATCATTTTGTAAGGCCAGGTGCCACAACCCGCCACTGTATTTCTGTTAATCAGAAGATCTATTTTAGGCCCTGGTGTTTGCACAAAGCAGGTCAGCCCCCTCACGCTGGCTTAGCCTCTACCTCTCTCCTGGTGGCTGTGTCCAGTAAAGAGCCCCTGTTGCCCACTCTCCAGGGCAAACACTTCAGTTTCCTGTAGCTCTTTCTTCTAGTATTTACCTTCATATTTCTCAAACAGTGCCCCTACTCTGCTATTTCTCAGTTCATCAAGTTTAGACATTTTCTCTTGACTTCTGATTCTAACAGCTGAGCATTTCTCTATAATGTACCACCCCCTTTCTCCCTCCCCCATGTGGTGGTTGTATCTTGAGAGAGGACTGTATTGATGCAAACTAGTATAGAGAAGGGATACACAACAAGGTCCTACTGTATAGCACAGGGAACTATATTCAACATCCTGTGATAAACCATAATGGAAAAAAAAATGAAAAAGAATATATATGTATAACTGAATCACTTTGCTGTACAGCAGAACTTAATACAACATTGTTAAATCAACTATATTTCAATAAGTTTTTTTTTTTTTTTTTTTAAAGAGAGGGCTGGGGCTTTCCTGGTGGCACAGTGGTTAAGAATCCGCCTCCAATGCAGGGGACATGGGTTTGAGCCCTGGTCCAGGAATATCCCACATGCCACAGAGCAACTAAGCCCGTGTGCCACAACTACTGAGCCTGTGCCCTAGAGCCCGCAAGTCACAACTACGGACCCCATGTGCCACAACTACTGAAGCCTGGGCGCCTAGAGCCCTTGCTCCACAACAAAGAGAAGCCGCTGCAATGAGAAACACGCGCACTGCAACAAAGGGTAGCCCCCGCTCTCCGCAACTAGAGAAAGCCTGTGTGCAGCAACGAAGACCCAACGCAGCCAAACATAAAAATTAATTAATTAATTTTAAAAAGACTTCAAAAAGGGAGAAGACTCAAATCAACAGAATTAGAAATGAAAAAGAAGTAACAACTGACACTGCAGAAATACAAAGGATCATGAGAGATTACTACACACAACTATAAACTAATAAAATGGACAACCTGGAAGAAATGGAAGAATTCTTAGAAATGCACAACCTTCCGAGACTGAACCAGGAAGAAATAGAAAATATGAACAGACCAATCACAAGCACTGAATTTGAAACTGTGATTAAAAATCTTCCAACAGGGCTTCCCTGGTGGCGCAGTGGTTAAGAGTCCGCCTGCCGATGCAGGGGACACGGGTTCGTGCCCCGGTCCGGGAAGATCCCACATGCCGCAGAGCGGCTGGGCCCGTGAGCCATGGCCGCGGAGCCTGCGCGTCCGGAGCCTGTGCTCCGCAACGGGAGAGGCCACAACAGTGAGAGGCCCGCATGCCGCAAAAAAAAAAAAAAAAAAAAAAAAAATCTTCCAACAAACAAAAGCCCAGGACCAGATGGCTTCACAGGCGAATTCTATCAAACATTTAGAGAAGAGCTAACACCTATCCTTCTCAAACTCTTCCAAACTATAGCAGAGGGAGGAACACTCCCAAACTCATTCTACGAGGCCACCATCACTCTGATACCAAAACCAGACAAAGATGTTACAAAGAAAGAAAACTACAGGCCAATGTCATTGATGAACATAGATGCAAAAATCCTCAACAAAATACTAGCAAACAGAATCCAATAGCACATTAAAAGGATCATACACTATGATCAAGAGAGGTTTATCCCAGGAATGCAAGGATTCTTCAATATATGCATATCAATCAATGTGATACACCATATTAACAAATTGAAGGAGAAAAACCATATGATCATCTCAATAGATGCAGAGAAAGCTTTTGACAAAATTCAACACCCATTTATGATCAAAACTCCCCAGAAAGTAGGCATAGAGGGAACTTTTCTCAACATAGTAAAGGCCATATATGACAGACCCACAGCCAACATCATCCTCAATGGTGAAAAACTGAAACCATTTCCACCAAGATCAGGAATAAGACAAGGTTGCCCACTCTCACCACTATTATTCAACATAGTTTTGGAAGTTTTAGCCGCAGCAATCAGAGAAGAAAAATAAATAAAAGGAATTCAAATCGGAAAAGAAGAAGTAAAGCTGTCACTGTTTGCAGATGACATGATACTATACATAGAGAATCCTAAAGATGCTACCAGAAAACTACTAGAGCTAATCAATGAATTTGGTAAAGTAGCAGGATAAAAAATGCACAGAAATCTCTTGGATTCCTATACACTAATGATGAAAAATCTGAAAGTGAAATTAAGAAAACACTCCCATTTACCACTGCAGCAAAAAGAATAAAATATGTAGGAATATGTTGGGAGCCAAGAAGTTTTCGCCATTAGAAGATGGCCGACACCCTGCTTCTCTTCCTGATTTATGAGATAGAAGTTCGCGCCTAAAATGAAAGCCCGCGCACGCAGCACCAATGATGATTAGCCAAGTACTTCCCTCATTCTGAATCCCGCCCCCCTTTCTCTGCAGTGTATAAATACAGCTACCGCAGCAATAAAAGTTTGAGGCTTGATCAGGATTTTGTCTTGCCTCCATTCTTTCGCGTCTCCTGCCCTTCCCCCTTTTTTCAACCCCCACAGGTTCCTCCTCAGACTCACAAGGATTTGTCCTGCTGGTCGGGACTCCCGGGGACGCCCGGGGCCGTACACAATTGGCGCCCAACGTGGGGCCTGAGGAACGGATCCTGACGGAGGTAGCACGCTTACGAACGCCTGGCCAGGCACCCACTGAGCCGCCGCGAGACTTACTCGAAAGTGCAGCTTGATTAGGTCCCCGGAGGACTGGCCGCCCTTCGGCAGTCGTGACCTGAGGATAAGGTAAGCGGAGCTATAAATATGGGACAGGAATTGAGTTCCCATGAACTCTTTCTTCAGGGGATCGAGGATTCCCTCAAGATGCGGAAGATTAAGGCTAGAAAAAAAGATTTGCGTGAATTTTTTATGTTCTTGTCTGATGTTTGCCCATGGTTCCCACAGGAAGGGACAATAGATAAAAAATGCTGGAATCGTGTAGGAAATTGTTTAAATGATTATTATCAAACCTTTGGGCCTTCTAAAGTGCCTGTGACTGCATTTTCGTATTGGAATTTAATTAGGGAGATTCTCATGGGTCATTTTTTTGACCCCGATGTCCAAAAGGTTGTAGAGACCAGGGAAACAATTCTTAAAGCAGCCTCTCGTCTCCATTCAGCTTGTCCATCCGTTACCATTGATATGGGTTCAAATGAAGAGTTCCCAAAAATTCCAGAAACCGGTCATCATTATCCCACAGATGATAAAGTTATCCCAAAGATTTATCCTTCCCTTACTGCTATTAAGGGTGATCCCAATGATGACCAGCTTTCCCCCCAAGATCAGGAAACTCTCGATGAGCAGGCTGCTCGTTATCATCGCAATGATGATCCCTGGGGATTCCCCCTTTTGAAGCCTCCACCATCTTATAATACTCCTCATCAGATGCCTGCCTTTAGCGCCCCTGCTCCCATTGCCCCCCTGATTGATCCCCTTCGACAGGCTAAGATGGCCTTAACCCAGGAAATTTCCTCTTTGAGAGATGTTTTACAACAAAAACGGGAACGCTTGGATCTCCTAAAGGAGCTTAAGGCCCTTGAGGTGGAGCTTACTTCTTTTAATGTCTCGAACGGTCCCAATAAACCCCCGCTTCGACAAAAACCAGGATCCATTAAGTTAGCCTTCCCTGTTACTCGCAGTCAAAATTTACCCACTCAAGGTGAAATTCAAGCTGAAGATAGTGAGGAAGGGGAAGAGGAAGAGGGAGAAGAATCTCCTGAACCTGATGAGGGACCAGATATTCATAATTCTTCTGGGGGCGGCCCTTTTGAACATAAATATCGCCGCCTCAATTTAAAACATATAAAAGATTTAAAATCTGCTGTCAATAATTATGGGCCCACAGCCCCTTATACATTGGCAATCTTGGAGGGATTAAGCGATCGCTGGCTGACCCCAAATGATTGGCTTACCCTGGCTCGGGCCACCCTTTCTGGGGGAGATTTTGTTTTATGGCGCACTGAATTTGCAGAAAATTGTAGAGAAACTGCCCAAAGAAATGCTGAAAACAGAACTTCCCGATCATGGACCCGAGATAAATTACTTGGCCGTCCCCCCTATGAATCCAATGAGTCTCAGGCTGCTTTTCCCCCTGGTTTGTTGGCTCAAATACAACATGCTGGCCTTAAGGCCTGGCGCCGTCTTCCGCCTAAGGGTTCGCCCACAACTTCCTTGGCAAAAATTCGCCAGGGACCAGAAGAGCCTTATTGTGAGTTTATTAGCCGCCTCACGGACGCCGCCGAGCGTGTAGTGGGTGATAGTGAAACTGATAATGCCTTTGTTAAACATTTAGCTTATGAAAATGCCAATCCGGCCTGCCAAGCTGCCCTTCGGGCTCATCGTGGTGGTAGCCTGGCTGATTACATTAAGTTGTGCTCCGGAATTGGTCCCTCCCATTCTGTTGGTCTTGCGATTGGAGCTGCTCTAAAAGATTTTATTAAAGATACATCCGTCCTAGATAAACAACAAAAAACTTGCTATAATTGCAAACAACCTGGACATTTTGCCCGGGATTGTTCATTACATAGACAAGGACAGTCATTAAAGGCTAACCCACAACAACCCCAATATCAATCCCGGGCTCCTCCCACCACCGTTTGCCCTCGTTGTAAAAGAGGCAAACATTGGTCTTCAGAATGTTTTTCAAAAACGGATATAAATGGCCAATTGCTCCCCAAAAAACAGGGAAACTTTTCACGGGGCCAGCCCCTGGCCCCTTCCTTGGAACCAAACCAAGGGGCAATTCGGTTTGTTCCTCAAAAATCTGGACAAGTTCCCTGCACCCAGATGTTGGCTCCCTCTGTCGAGCCACACCCGGAAGCGCAGGATTGGACCTCTGTGCCTCCACCGACTCAATATTAATCCCAGAACAAGGAGTACAACCAATTCCCACAGAAGTTTATGGCCCCCTGCCCCCAAATACTTTTGGTTTAATTTTAGGAAGAGGTAGTTCCGCTTTGGCTGGCCTCCAAATTATACCTGGTGTTATTGATAATGATTATTCAGGTCAAATTACCCTTTTGGCATCTGCTTTACAAGGCCCTATATCAATCCCTAAAGGTCAAAGGATAGCACAGTTAGTATTGTTGCCCCTAAATTCTTTAAATAAGAGCCATACTAATTGTCCTAGAGCAGATGCTGCTTTTGGCTCCTCAGATGTTTATTGGGTCCAACAAATTACTCCTGAAAGGCCACTCCTAACCCTGTGGTTAGATGGAAAGAAATTTGAGGGTTTAGTCGATACAGGAGCCGATGCAACAGTTATTTCGGAAAAATATTGGCCCTCCTCTTGGCCTTGTACAGTGTCTATAACTCATTTACAAGGCATAGGACATTCTACCAATCCTAAACGGAGTTCTAAAGTTCTTACATGGATAGATACTGAAGGTAATACTGGACAGGTACAACCTTATATTTTGCCACATATCCCGTTGAATCTTTGGGGACGTGACATCCTGTCACAATTAAAGTTAATCATGGCCAGCCCCAATGAGGTGGTGACCCAACAAATGCTAAACCAAGGGTTTCTACCAGGCTTAGGCTTAGGAAAAAATAATCAGGGTATTACACGACCTATTTCCCTGGCATCTAACATAAATCGCCAGGGCCTAGGCAGTTCGCCTTTTTCTTAGCGGCCATTGACCTTCCTGTGCCCCATGCGGACAAAATACGATGGAAAACTAATGATCCCGTTTGGGTGGACCAATGGCCTCTAACAGAAGAAAAACTTACAGCTGCCACAAAGTTAGTGCAGGAACAATTGGCCGCTGGACATTTAGAAGCCACTACTTCGCCATGGAATACCCCTATATTTGTGATAAAAAAGAGATCTGGCTCATGGCGACTTCTCCAAGATCTTAGGGAAATTAATAAAACAATGTTTACTATGGGAGCTTTACAGCCTGGCTTGCCTTCTCCTATTGCCATTCCAGCTGGCTATTTTAAAATCATTATTGATCTTAAAGATTGCTTTTTTACTATCCCTCTCCATCCTCAGGATAGAGAGCGTTTTGCATTTAGTCTCCCAGTAATTAATTTTAAAGGCCCAATGCCACGTTTTCAATGGAAGGTCCTCCCGCAGGGTATGGCCAATAGCCCCACCTTATGTCAAAAATTTGTTGCACAAGCTGTAGACCCTCTTAGGGCTCGTTGGCCTGGTATCTATATCATTCATTATATGGATGATATTCTTTTGGCTGGAAAATCAACTGATGAACTCCTTAAGTGTTATCAAGATTTAAAAGATAATCTTGCTTCCTCTGGCCTTCAAATTGCTTCAAATAAGGTACAATTAAAAGATCCATACTATTATCTTGGTTTCGAATTAAACAAAAAAATAATTACCACTCAAAAGATACACATACAAGTATCACATTTGCGAACCCTCAATGATTTTCAAAAATTTTTGGGAGATATTAATTGGCTACGACCGTATCTTAAACTTACTACGGGAGAGTTAAAACCCTTATTCGAAATTTTACAAGGGCCATCAGATCCCTTGTCACCCCATAGGCTGACTAAGGAGGCTAAAAATTCTCTTCAATTAGTAGAAAAGGCCATTAGATGTCAACAGATTACCTTTTTAGATTATGGTCGTCCCTTTAGTTTGATTGTTTGTGCCACTGCACATACACCCACTGGAGTCCTATGGCAAGATCATCCCCTCTTGTGGATACATTTGTCCGTATCTCCTAATAAAGTGCTTAAGACCTACCCTTCCTTAGTAGCACAGGTTCTTACTTTGGGCAGAGAAAAAAGCCGTCAATTTTTTGGCAGAGATCCTGATCATTTGATTCTCCCCTATACCAAAGAAGAGCTTAGTTGGTTATTACAAACTGATGATAAATGGCTTGTTTCCTTATCCTCCTTTCAGGGTAATATTGATAATCATTATCCACCTGATAAGCTCCTTCAGTTTGCTAGAAAACATCTGTTTATATTTCCCAAAATCACTTCTGCTGTTCCTCTGGGAGATGCTGCCCTAGTATTCACTGATGGATCATCATCCGGTGTTGCTGTATTTGTTATAAATAATCAGCCCTATAGGGTACAGTCCCCCTTTTTATCAGCACAACTTGTTGAGCTTTTTGCCATTCTTCAGGTTTTTGAGATGTTACAGAATATCCCCTTTAATTTATATACGGACAGCTCATATATAGCTTTGTCCGTCCCCCTTTTAGAAACTGTTCCATATATTAAACCCTCTTCCAATGCTGTTCCCCTTTTTCAACAACTTCAAAGTCTTATACTTCGAAGACAAGCGCCTTTTTTTATTGATCATCTTAGGGCTCATACAGATCTTCCTGGACCCCTCTCTCAGGGCAATGATTTAGCTGATAAAAATGCCCGCCTGATGTGCACCGTAACCTCTGATTCTGTTTCTCAAGCTACTCAATTTCATCAGCTACATCATGTTAATGCACATACTCTTCGCTTAATGTTTAAGCTTACTCGAGAACAATCAAGACAAATTGTAAAAAATTGTCCAGGGTGCGTTACATTTTTACCTCTTCCACATCTTGGGGTAAACCCAAGAGGTCTATTACCTAATGAAATCTGGCAGATGGATGTTACCCAGCTTGCTAAATTTGGAAAATTAAAATTTATTCATGTGTCCATTGATACCTTTAGCGGCTTTATATATGCCTCCCTTCAGGGAGGAGAAGCCACAAAAAACATTATTTCACATGTGCTCCAATGTTTTACAGTTTTAGGCAAGCCTCAAATAATTAAAACAGATAATGGGCCTGGGTATACCTCCCAGGCTTTCCAAGATTTTTGCACCCGGCTTCAAATAAAACATCTTATGGGAATTCCATATAACCCCCAGGGTCAAGGCATAGTAGAAAGAGCCCATCAAACCCTTAAAAATACCATTTCCAAGCTTAAAAATAATGATTTAACTGCTACAAAAAATTCCCCAAAAAATATTCTTAGTCATGCCCTGTTTGTAATTAATTTTTTACAATTAGATAATAATGGTAGATCTGCCGCCGATCGCCTTTGGCATCAAGAAACTAAAAATCAATATGCACAAGTTATGTGGAAAGACCCTTTGACCTTTAAATGGCATGGACCCGATCCACTCCTCATCTGGGGGAGGGGATCCGCATGTGTATATAATACCAAAGAAGGTGGAGCACGCTGGTTGCCTGAGTGCCTTATTAAACCTATAAGTTCTATAAAGTAATAAATTTTATCCAGGGCCCTTTTCCCTGAGATTGTATTTCTTTTTCTTTTTCAGAAAAAGATGGAGACCCTCCTAATATTGAAAGAGCGGCAGAGACGACATGAGCTATCCGTTGTGACCCTGATCCTGTCATCTTTGCTGGTTGTTGGACAGGCTGAAAGCACTCCCCACTTGCCTCAAAATTTAACCTGATACATTACCATCGCCTCGCCATTACAGAAGCAGAACCAAAGGATGATTCTGGCTGCCCCTCCACTGGAGCGGCATGAAACAGAGACATGCCTACCCCCCTCTTTGATGGAGGGTATGGGTACCGAGTTGAGTGTGGCAGCAAAGCATGCACAAGGGAAAACGTGTATATATGTATATACAAGGTAATCTCTGTTATTCCCTGTGAGTATACCTGAATTATGATAGAGGTTGGTATCTAAACATTGTTTTTGGCTTTTAGTAGCTAAGATTATCTTTGGCTCTGCCTCTCCTCCCCAAAAGATACCAAGAGCCGACGAGTGTGGACACACATACCTTGTCCACGGGAGGATTCAGGTCACTACTTCCTCACTCGGTTAATGCCCACCTCCTTAAAAGAAATAAAAAGGGAGGAAATGTTGGGAGCCAAGAAGTTTTCGCCATTAGAAGATGGCCGACACCCTGCTTCTCTTCCTGATTTATGAGATAGAAGTTCGCGCCTAAAATGAAAGCCCGCGCACGCAGCACCAATGATGATTAGCCAAGTACTTCCCTCATTCTGAATCCCGCCCCCCTTTCTCTGCAGTGTATAAATACAGCTACCGCAGCAATAAAAGTTTGAGGCTTGATCAGGATTTTGTCTTGCCTCCATTCTTTCGCGTCTCCTGCCCTTCCCCCTTTTTTCAACCCCCACAGGTTCCTCCTCAGACTCACAAGGATTTGTCCTGCTGGTCGGGACTCCCAGGGACGCCCGGGGCCGTACACAGGAATAAACCTACCTAAGGAGACAAAAGACCTGTATGCAGAAAATTATAAGACACTGATGAAAGAAATTAAAGATGATACAAATAGATGGAGAGATATACCATGTTCTTGGATTGGAAGAATCAACACTGTGAAAATGACTCTACTACCCAAAGCAATCTACAGATTCAATGCAATCCGTATCAAACTACCACTGGCATTTTTCACAGAACTAGAGCAAAAGATTTCACAATTTGTATGGAAACACAAAAGACCCTGAATAGCCAAAGCAATCTTGAGAATGAAAAATGGAGCTGGAAGAATCAGGCTGCCTGACTTCAGACTATACTACAAAGCTACAGTAATCAAGACAGTATGGTACTGGCACAAAAACAGAAAGATAGATCAATGGAACAGGATAGAAAGCCCAGAGATAAACCCATGCACATATGGTCACCTTATCTTTGATAAAGGAGGCAAGAATATACAGGGGAGAAAAGACAGCCTCTTCAATAAGTGGTGCTGGGAAAACTGGACAGCTACATGTAAAAGAATGAAATTAGAACACTCCTTAACGCCATACACAAAAATAAGCTCAGAATGGATTAAAGACCTAAATGTAAGGCAGAAACTATCAAACTCTTAGAGGAAAACATAGGCAGAACACTATGACATAAATCACAGCAAGATCCTTTTTGACCCACCTCCTAGAGAAATGGAAATGGAAACAAAAATAAACAAATGGGACCTAATGAAACTTAAAAGCTTTTGCACAGCAAAGGAAAACAAGACGAAAAGACAACCCTCAGAATGAGAGAAAATATTTGGAAATGAAGCAACTGACAAAGGATTAATCTCCAAAGCATATAAACAACTCGTGCAGCTCAATATCAAAAAAACAAACAACCAAATCCAAAAATGGGCAGAAGGCCTAAATAGACATTTCTCCAGAGAAGATATACAGATTGCCAACAAACACATGAAAGAATGCTCAACATCATTAATCATTAGAGAAATGCAAATCAAAACTACAGTGAGATATCACCTCACACCAGTCAGAATGGCCATCATCAAAAATTCTACAAACAATAAATGCTGGAGAGGGTGTGGAGAAAAGGGAACCCTCTTGCACTGCTGGTGGGAATGTAAATTGATCCAGCCGCTGTGGAGAACAGTATGGAGGTTCCTTAAAAAACTAAAAATAGAACTACCATACGACCCAGCAACCCCACTACTGGGCATATACCCTGAGAAAACCATAATCCAAAAAGAGTCATGTACCACAATGTTCACTGCAGCTCTATTTACAATAGCCGGGACATGGAAGCAACCTAAGTGTCCATTGACAGATGAATGGATAAAGAAGATGTGCCACATATATACAGTGGAATATTACTCAGCCATGAAAAGAATGAAACTGAGTTATTTGTAGTGAAGTGGATGGACCTAGAGACCGTCATACAGAGTGAAGTAAGTCAGAAAGAGAAAAACAAATACCCTATGCTAACACATATATATGGAATCTAAAAAGAAAGAA
The DNA here is from genome assembly GCF_951394435.1 of Stenella coeruleoalba. Taxonomy (NCBI): domain Eukaryota; kingdom Metazoa; phylum Chordata; class Mammalia; order Artiodactyla; family Delphinidae; genus Stenella; species Stenella coeruleoalba. Next base: position 164,561,849 of record NC_137147.1, read on the forward strand.
AAAAATGGTCAGAAGAACCTAGGGGCAAGACAAGAATAAAGATGCAGACCTACTAGAGAATGGACTTGAGGATACGAGGAGGGGGACGGGTAAGCTGGGACAAAGTGAGAGAGTGGCATGGACATACATACACTACCAAACGTAAAATAGATAGCTAGTGGGAAGTAGCCGCATAGCACAGGGAGATCAGCTCGGTGCTTTGTGACCACCTAGAGGGGTGGGACAGGGAGGGTGGGAGGGAGGAAGATGCAAGAGGGAAGGGATATGGTGATGTATGTATATGTATAATTGATTCACTTTGTTATAAAGCAGAAACTAACACACCATTGTAAAGCAATTATACTCCAATAAAGATGTTAAAAAAAAAAGACTTCAGCATGGACTGTGTGATATTGTGTGCATGCTAGTTAGTTCAGTTTATAAATAAATAAAAAAGAGGGCTGTGTTAATAGTGTCAGCATTATTAGGACCTTTTAAATACCGTCCACTGCTGAGCCATAGAATGTGCTATAATTACGTTTCCTTTCTTTCACGACATTTCCCTTTTTCCTGGAATGAATATCAATGTTTTGTCATTTTTTTTTGGTTTTTTATAAACTTAATTTGATCCACAAGCTTCATCTAAGATATTATAAACATTTTAGTATTATTTTTCAAATAGTGAATAAGCTAGTTGATGAATCAATTCCATTCGTCCTGCCCTTCCCACTCCAACCCCCTGGAAACCCCCTCCCGGACCTCTTCACTCTCCTGTTCCCGTCTGTACTGTCCTGGACAAAGCTGTCCTCATTGAAACTACCTTTACTGTTAACTGCTCTCCTTTGAATCCCACTTCCTGGGTTGCTTTTCTTCTTCATCTATGCTCTTGATTTGGAGGGGGAAATCCTTCATTCTTGAGAAAGAATGTAGGGGAGGCAAATTTGAGTCCGTGCAAAACTCGTATTGGAGACTTTTCTCAGATGCTCTTTGCTCCTTGCCTATCCCTCCGTATTTGAGAGGGAGGTGCTCAGGATGGTCTTTGGAAGCTCTCTATGCTGATGTAGCTTGTCTGCTCAGGAACTTCCACGTTGAATGATTAGGTTGCCTGTTCATTGGCCCCAAAGTCAACATGTTCAGGGTGTTAGGAGAAGATTCCTGCAATCCCAGCCCCCCCTCCCGCCCCTTTCCTTGGGGGCCAGAGGGCAACCTGCTGGAATTCTGGAAGCAGATTAGGAATGAAGGGAGTCAACTTGAAGAATTTCACTTAATAATCCTATGTTCAAGCCCCAGGCTCACTCTGCTTCCTCTCTATTTCCTTCTGGTCTCTTGGCATTTGGGGTGGTAAGGAGGTTGCATGGGTGGGGTGGGCACGTGCCTGATTTCTCGGCGTGGGGGAGTGAACTCCACCTCCCACCTGCCTGTCGTCAGTTCTGAGCCTTCCCAGGTCCCGTGGAAAAAAATCGGTGCTCTCTTTAGCATCCCCTCTGCAAACCAAACTATTGATCCCGCCTGTCCTCTTTCACTCTGCAAATTAGCCACCCCTCCACTCTTGGCTCTCAGAAATGTGTTCAAATCGTTCATCTTCTGATGTCTCCTCTACCAATATCTTTGCCCTTATGGTTTTATATATTTTTTATTTTGAAGGGAAAGGAGATGTATGTACATGGCTAATTCATCACATTTAACCAGGAGTCCCAGACCTGTCAATTTTGCTGAGGAAATTTCACCAGCACTGGTGACAGGAGGGAAGGGTAGAGGTTCCTCCACTTCTGGGTGGTGAGGCCGTCCCACCTGAGGCAGGACAAAATTTTGTTTCTTAACCTTCTTTTATCTTTTAGGCCTTCCCCCATTCAGTCAGCCACATTCTGGCTTTGGGCAAAGATGATACAGCAGAAAGGCAGAGAAAAGTCTTTTGACCCACACTTTCTTAACTTGGGATCCATGGACTGGTTGGGGAGCGGGGAGTCTGTGGTTAGAATGTGAGTGAAGTTGGATGGGAGAAATACCACATCTCTGTTTTCAATAGCCTCTAGTTGAAATTCAATTACGAATGCTGCAACAAACCACAGAGGTAAGTAATGGCAATATTTGTGACTTCATTACCAATAGAAATCATAGATGTTTTCGTATCACAGACAGTAGTTGCAGGTACCTGTAATGATCATTTACACTCATTGGAAGCTGTGGTACTCATCAGACCTGTTGGTCTTATTTCTTTAATGTGTTAAAATAGAAGCATTTTGTAACAACAACTTTTTTTTTTTTGGTGGCACCACGCAGCTTGCGAGATCTCAGTTCCACAACCAGGGATTGAATCTGGGCCCCAGCAGTGAAAGCCAGAATCCTAAACACTAGGCCACCAGGGAACTCCCCTTAAATATTTTGATAAATATATTTCCATATATTTGGCTTATTTTGTAATCCAATGCATTATGTTTTTGCAATTACAACATTTTCTGAGAACTGGTCCATAGGCTTCCCCAGACCCCCAAAAGTTTAAGAATCCTGCTTCAGAGTTTCAAATGATTAGCATTCAGGGCTGCAAGAGTCTAGGCTCTGAAGGGATGCAGAGCATGGAGGATGCATGAAGATGCAAGAGGGACAGGGGCTCCAATCAGAAAGTATATTTCTATAATCAGAGAAATTAAAAAGTGTTACATAAAAGCGTTGTATTTCTTACCTACCTGAGTTATCAAATGCAATTTACATCCAATACACATGATGAGTGACTCTGCATAGGCCTGAAGGTGTCTTTTTGCTACAGACTTGTTTTTTCTTTTCTTTTTGTTTTTCTTTGCAGTGAACAAAATGCACAAGAAAGAGCACCAGATTGGCCGCAGAAGACCTAGGTTCTGGTTTCAGATGGATGGCCTCTTGGAATCACCCAACCTCAGCTGGGAAACTGGACCAGGTGCCTTTCAAATGCCTTCCATCTCTCTGGACATGTGAGAATTTAAAATAGTTTTCCTGTCTGAGTTTCAGAATCTTCTGAGAAATAGGAAGATAATGCGTAAATGATCCATGAGCATACTGTGAGCCTCAGAGTTCCTTGGTTCTTGCGAGGAAATAGATTGGAGCTTTCTGACATTTTTTTCAGAGGGAATAAATCCTGATCTCCTTTGATAGTGCCCCACATGCTGTGTGCTGAGTATTTGGCCAATGAATATCTATTGACTCATTGAGAAGCAAAATCTTAGTTTTATTTATATTAGTTTAGACTAGTTCCTGTAGGAGACGTAACTCTGGGAGAGGTCTACAAGTTTAGTGAGGTGGGCAGCACGTTCCCATTTCCCGTATTACTGCATTGAAACATCTGCCTTCAACTGTCTAGACTGTTACCTACAACTGTCAGCAGTATTTCTGCTTCAAAACCCACCTTTCCCATTCCTCCCTCCCTCCTTCCCTCTTCCTTCCCTCCTTCCCTCCCTCCCTCCCTCCCTCCCTCCCTCTCCGCTTCCTTCCTTCCTTCCTTCCTTCCTTCCTTCCGTATCACTTTAGAATGATTTTGGATGCAAGTAACAGAAAACCCCTAAACTGTCTAACTTAACTGTGTAAAATAATTAGGGATGTGTTCCTCGGCCTAACGAGAGGTCTAGAGGAGGGTGGCTTTAGGGCTGGCTCATTCAGTGGCTCCACACTGTCACCAGGGGTCCCCATTCTTTCCTCCCTTCCAGCCTCAGTGAGAACTCTGGCTGCTCACCTTGCGTTCACAAGATAATCACAGTAGGTCCGAGCCTCACATCCAGATATGGCAACACGGACAGAAGAAAAATGATCATTCCTTCACTTGTGACTCTTTTTATAAACAAGAAGATGTTTCTTGGAATTCCCTCCCCATCCCCAGAAGACCTCCCCTTATAGCACAAATGGCCAGAAATGGGCACAGGGACATCCCTAGATAAATCACTGCTGAGGGGAATGGAACCATTAGGACTGGCTTATCCAAGAGTCACAGAGGAGAAGCCCAGATACTGTGACAAAAGTAGGACTCTCTTGAGAATTCCCTGGTTGTCCAGTGGTTAGGACTCTGAGCTTCCACAGCAGGGGGCACAGGTTCGATCCCTGGTCAGGGAACTAAGATCCTTCAAGCCCTGTGGTCAAAAAAAAAAAGAAAGAAAGAAAGAAAAGAGAAAGAAAGAAAGGAAAGAAAGAGAGAGAGAGAGAGAGAGAGAAAGAAAAAGAAGAAAGAAAGGAAGGAAGAAAGGAAGAAGCTCTCTTGGCAAAGAAGAAATGGGGAGTGATGGTGGTAGCCAAGCGGCAGTGCACTACGCCGGCCGACAGTTTTGTCCTTGTTAAGATGGTATGAATGGATTTTTTTTTTTTAATTGCTCCACTTCCTCAGAGAGAGTGAGCGCCTCAATCCCTGTTATTTCACAAGTCTCCTGAGGCGCGTGCTGAGCCTCTGGTTCCATCCTAGGGGCGAGAGAGCTGCCTTGGGGGCTCTCGCTGGCCACTGGCCGTGCTCTGTGGGCTGACACCGGTCTCTTGCCCTTTGCCATGCTTTGGGCACCCTGACCAGCTTGTGGGCTGGAACTTTCGCTCCACTGCTGTCACAGGTTAGGATCCCATGCCCCGCCCCCACCAAGATTCTTCATAGGTGGGTCTCATGGGAACCAGGTTTATCCTAAACCACGTGGTCCCCGATGTTTGTACTTGCGCACTTGGGATCTTCCAGTGGAATGAAATCGATTTTAGTCATGTCTGTTCTTATGGCTTAAACTCAGGTGAACATTCATCTCAAGTTTGTGGATGTGACGCAGAAGGCAGGGCTTAGGATACATATCCACCCGTCCTAAAGTGTCTGGATTTCCTTACAAAGGTGGCGCGAGCCATCAAAATGCTCAGAAATCAAGCAACTCCTGTTGTTTCAAAATGGAATTTTCCTCCTGTCACGCCCTGGATGTTCTGATGGGACTGTACTTCCAGCTTATAGCCAGCCCAGATTTTGAAAACTGCTCTTCTAACACAGTCTCCTGTTTTTCTAATTCGCATGTCTTCCTTCTTCTGCCCGCAGTGGCAGAGGTTGCTGCCCCATCCCAGGAAAAGCCCTGGCCAAGCTGGCTTTCTCTCTGTGTCTGGGTGACGTGGCCAAGAGTCTACCTCCTGTCCTGAAATCCTGGTACAGCTGAGATCCAAGAAGAGGTTATAGTCTGTTCGGAAAAACACAGGGCTGCAAATCTCCCAGTTCTTTGCTTTCTACCTTGTTTGTGTCTATAGACCTGAAATTTTTTTCCCCCTTAAAATCCCCTTGTCCCCTTCACTCCCTGCTTCTGACATAAGTCGCTCTGTGCCTGGGGCTGCATACACAGCCCACAGCCCCGGGGGAGAGGAAGGATGAACAGAATAAACTAAAAAGCAAACCAACTAACCAGAGCTTAACCAACCTGGGAGAAGAAAAATACTCAACTCCAGCCTTCCACATGGAGATCATACACCTCTCACAAAAATTAAATCAAAATGGATCATAGCCCTAAATGTAAAATGCAAAATTATGAAACTCCTAGAAGAAGACAACATAGGAGAAAATATAGATGACCTTGGGTTTGGGCATGACTTTTTAGATACAACAGTAAAAGCACAATATACAAAGAAAATAATTTGGTAAGTTGGACTGCATTAAAATTTTAAACTTCTGTTTAGAGAAGGACGCTATTAGGAGAATGAAAAGATAAGCCACGCTCTGGGAGGAAATCTTTGCAAAGCATGATAAAGGAGCAGTATCCAAAATACACAAACTCTTAAAACGCAACATTAAGAAAACATGCAACCCAATTTAATAAACAGCAAAACATCTGAACAGACACCTCACCAAAGAAAATATATAGATGGCACATAAGCATATGAAAAGATACTGTACATCATATGTCATCAGGGAATTGAAAATGAAAGCTACAATGACTTACCACTACACAACTATTTCAGTGGCCAAAATTCAAAACACTGACAGTGCTGGCGAGGATGTGGAGCAACAGCAACTCTCATTCATTGCTGGGGGGAATGCAGAACGGTGCAGCCACTCTGGAAGACAGTTTGGCAGCTTCTCACCAAACTAAACCTACTCTTGCCATATGATTTAGCAGTCACGCTCCTTGGTATTTACCCAGAGGAGTTGAAAACTCAAGCCCACTCAAAAACCTGAACATGATGTTTATAGCAGCTTTAATTATAATTGCTCAGACTCGGAAGTGACCAAGATGTGCTTTAGTAAATGAATGGATAAATAAACTGTGCTACGTCCAGACAATGGAGTATTATTCAGGGCTAAAAAGAAGCTAGCTATCAAGTCACGAAGAGACACGGAGGATCCTTCAGTGCATATTACTTAGTGAAAGAAGCCCATCTGAAAAGGCTACAGGCTGTGTGACTCCAACTACATAACCTTCCAGAAAAAGGCAAAACTGTGTAGACAATTCAAAGATCGATGGTTGCCAGGGGGGTGGGAGGGAAGGAGGAACAAGAAGGTGGAGCACAGGGAGTGTTTAGAGCTGTGAAACTATTCTGTACTATTATGAAATGTTTGCACACCAAACATCTGCCAAAACCCATAGAATGTAGAAAGACAGAGTGAACCCTAATATAAACTATGGACTTTAGTTAATAATAATGCATCAATACTAGTTCATCAGTTGTAACTCACACAAGATGTAAATAATAGAGTGGGGGCGGGGTGGGTGGGAAGGAGTTTGTGAAAATGCTCTGTACTTTGTGATCAATTTTCTGTAAACCTAGAACCGTTCTTAAAAAAGAAATCTTATTAATTTAAAAAAATAATTTAGGTGTGGGTTCATTTATCTACACGTCGATGCTTACTGCAATACCAAACTTGACTACTTAGATCTAAGCTACGTCTTGAAATCAGATAGTGTGGTTAAGTCTGAAACTGTGAATCTGAGATGTTACCACCTTCAAAGTTGTATCTGGAGAGACAGATAGATGATAGATGGATAGATAGCGGATTGGTAGATAGCGATACAGGCAGAAGCACCAAGACTTTGAGTCAGAATGCACATCTTTACTTACTTATTTAGGAATAATAGTGGCCAGAGTGGCATCACAGTGTTGGTCCCCACGAGCGATATGATGAGAGCCAGGTAGATCCTGAACATTCGGTGAGATGGTACCACAGAAATATAGAAGCAGGAATATCTACCCCTCCCTTAGAGGGAGAGAAAGAGAGAGTTTATCTTTTCCTTATTTGGGGGAGGAAAGGAAGGTCCCTGCTCCAGAGCATTAGCCACCAGCTTTGTGGGGGATCAGAAGTTTCACCGCCCTTCGAGTGGAAGCAGATGGCTTTATCGTGAAGGAAGCAGGTGGATCATGTTTAACACCCACATGTGAAGAGCAAATGTTTCTGGGCGATCAGAGCAGACCTCACCTTTACAGCACGCTGATTTCTGTTGCTCAGGAGGCAGGACTGTGCAAAAACACTGAGAAATCCAGGAATTACTGCCTTGCACAACATAAATTCTCTAACTTTATACTTTTTCAAATGGTTTTGGCTATTCTTGTCCCTTTATAGTTCCATATAAATTTTAAAATCATCTTGTTGATTTCTTTTTTAAAAAAGTATATTAGAATTCTAAATGGGATGGCGTTTAGTCTATAGGTCAATTTAGGGACGATTGGCATTTCAATGTTGGATTTTTCCATATTTGAACATGGGGTATCTCTCAGTTTGTGTAGGTCTTGAGTAATTTCCCTTTGCTGTGTTTTGCAGTTTTCCATGTACAAAAGACGTGTGTCTTTCATATATTTCTGTAATTTTATTCTTAAGTAGTTTTTGATACTCTTTTATAGTTTTATAGATTGATGTTATTGTATAGTTATAAAGATTTCAGCTTCTAATTATTCATTGGCAATCAGTAGTAATACAAGGATTTCCCTGGTGGTGCAGTGGTTGAGAGTCTGCCTGACGATGCAGGGGACACGGGTTTGTGCCCCGGTCCGGGAAGATCCCACATGCCGCGGAGCGGCTGGGCCCGTGAGCCATGGCCGCTGAGCCTGTGAGCTGGGCCGCTGAGCCATGGCCGCTGAGCGCGTCCGGAGCCTGTGCTCCGCAACGGGAGAGGCCACAGCAGTGAGAGGCCCGTGTACCGCAAAAAAAAAAAAAAAAGTAATACAATTGATTTTTGAAAATTGACCTGTATCTTGTAACCTTAATAAATTCACTTACTAATCTGGTTGAATTTTAAAAATAGATTTCTGGCGCTTTTTTCCTTTTCAGTCTCTATGTCTTTTATTTCTTTTTTGTGCCTTGTATCACTGGCTAGGATCAGTAATAAAATGGAGAAGTGGTGAGAATGAACATCCTTGCCTTGTTCCTGATCTTAGGTAGAAAGGAGTAAGCTTTCTCCTACTGAGTATAATATTAGCTGCAGGTGTGCTGTAGATGCCCTTAGGTTGAAGTCAGTTCCTTTCTAGTCCTAGTTTGCTGAGAGTTTTGATTTATTATATTTTTTTAAATCATGAGTTGGTGTTGAATTTAATCAAATACTTTTTCTGCATCAATTGAAATGGTTATGTGGTTTTACCGTTTATTCAATTAAAGTGATGACTTATATTGATTAATTTTTGGATATTAACCAAACTTGAACTTCTAGGATAAACCCCACTTGGGCATAATGTATTATCCTTTTTATATATTGTTGGATTCAATTTGTGAATATTTTGTTAAGAGGACTTATGTCTATATTCATGAAGGACATTAGTCTGCAGTTCTTATTTCTTATGACATTTCTGTCTGGTTTTGGAATCAGACCTTTTGTGTACCCCAGCATTTACCAATATTTAACATTTCCGTTGTTCTTCATTCTGTTTTGAGGACCAGTTTCACTACATTTCTCTTCAGTCTAAAAAAGTTCTTTTATCGTTTCTTATAGTGTAGTTCTGACTATGATGGATTCTCTTGGTTTTATTCTATCTGAAAAAGTCTTTATTTCACCTTCATTCTTAAAGGATGTTTTCACTGAGTATAGCATTCTGGGCTGACAGTATTGTCTTTCAGCACTTAAAGATCCTGTTCCATTTTCTCCTGGCCTTCAGGGTTTCTGATGAGAAGTCAGTAGTGATGGAATTAATATTCCTCTATATGTAATATGTTGTTTTTCTCTTGCTGCTTTCAAGACACTGCTCTTTATTTTTGGTTTTTAACAGTTTGACTTGGATGTAACTCATAAGCTTCTTTGTGTTCATCCTGCTTGGTATTTGTTCATCATTATGTGTTTAATCAAATTTGGGGACACTTTTGGCCTTTATTTCTTCAAATGTTTTTTTTTTCTGCCCATTCTCTCTCTCCTCTCCCTTTAGTATTCCAGTGACACAAATATTAGACCACTTGATATCATTTAACTGGTCCTTGAGCTTCTGTTCAAATTTTTTAAAAATTTTGCCTTCTCTGTTTTCTTCATTTTGGATCATGTCAACTGACTTATCTTGCATTTCATTTAGTCTTTAGTATGTCTTTTCAGCTAAGTGTATTCCTGTGAAATTTTTATTTCAGAAATTGTGGGGGGTTTTTGTTGTTGTTCTAGAATTTCCTTTTAGTTTTCTTTTTTTAATTGTGTCTGTATCTCTGATGAGATTCCCTGTTTTTCTGCTGAGATTTTCATTTGTTGAAAGCATGTTTATTTCACTTCACTGACAGTAGTTACAATACCCACTTCAAAATCCTGCCTATGGGATCCAGCTTGGGTTCATGTGGGGATATGGTTTCATTGCTTTTCTTTTCTCTTGAGAATGAATTCCATTTTCTTGATTCTTCATATGACAGGTAATTTTGGATTGACCCTGGACATTATGAATGTTAAGTTGTAGAGATTCTTGATTCTGCTATTTTTCTCCAAAGAGTGTTTTTCATATGTGTTCACAGGAAAGTTTTGTGTGAACACTCAGTTTTTCGATGTGAATTCTAGTCTCAGTCTAGATCTTATTTCCTTAGCTGAGCTGTCTTAAGCCTGTTTCACATACATGTGGCTCAGGGTCTGTCAGAGACACGGGCAGGTAGAGTGGGAGGGCCTAACCTCTGAGTTTCTCCCTCCTGGGACCCCTCCCCTCCTTCAGCATTCATGGTTTCCTGGCTTCACTTTTCCAGTTCACTGTCTTTATTTTTCTTGTTTCCCAGGGCAGAAAACCTGTGGGGTTTTCCATGTTTGCCACCAGTGCTGCTGTGCATGCTGCATGGACCACACTTAGCCACTGGCAAAAAGCCACAGAGATGGGAATTTACCTGTATGGCTCCCGATCTCACCTTCCCCAGTAAATGTGCACCCCACCCCGGGTGTCAGCTTCTGTTCACTCTCCAGTACTTCTTTTCTCTCCTTCTTCTCCTTCTCCTTCTTCTTCTTCTTCTCCTTCTTCTCCTTCTTTTTACTTTTTGGCCGCACCACACGGCATGTGGGATCTTAGTTCCCCGACCAGGGATTGAACCTGCGCCCCCTGTGGTGGAACTGTGGAGTCTCAACTGCTGGACCCCCAGGGAAGTCCCTCTCCAGTACTTCTTGCTTCATGTTCAGGTTTTATAGTCGTTTCCTGCAGGGGGTGGGGGACTCGTCGGGTTGTGTTCTAGTCCATCAAATCCAGAGGCAGAATCTTTTTTAGGGGAGAAGACATTCTATTGAGATTTTGCTATAGAAATAGCTACGGAAGGCTGGAGGACTGAAGGGTGCAGCTGCTGTCTCCTTCTGCGCAGGTCACTATGGTACCCATGGGAGCCTGGTAATGACGAGCGGGAGAGAGGACGCCTGAATGCCACCTAGTATGAGGAGTCTGGTGGGAGAGAGAGAGAGAGAGAGAGAGAGAGAAAAGGAAAGAAAGAAAAGGCAGAATTTTGATTGCAGTTTTGATATCAGAATGGATATGATTAGACTTTAAATACCCAAAACAGAGACTTCCTGCTGTTAGCTGAAAGTGACTGTGGGATCTGTGTGACTCTGTTCACTTGGGTAGGGAAAAATACTTCAAGTAGGTAAATTTCTTTGAGACTTCACATATCTAAAAATGTCATTATTCTTCTTCACAAATGATTGACAGTTTGACTGGGTAGACCCTTAACCACTGAGTCTCTGCTTTTATTATGGAACAATATTTACAATGAACAGAAACAAATAAATGGATAAAGAAATAAAGGTATAGAAATAAGAAAGTTCCAGGAGGTTTCTCTATCCATTCAAGCAATGGACTTTTTTGGCTTTTGTTGAGATTGTGAGCGTGCGTCTGGAGTGACCATTCAGTATTTGTCTGAAAGCACTTCTTAGGAGAATCACCTTTCTCTCACTTGCGGGTCTGGTCGATCACGGTGTCCTTCTCCATCTGACCACAGGGATGAGCACGGGGGCTCAGGCAAGACCAGTCACGTTTCTGTTGTGTGGTTAATGATAGATCTGCCTGGCTATCTTCTGTTGGCCTCTCCAGATACATCCTTGCCCTGCGTTCACCTGCTTGCTGTCCTGGGAGGCTCCCTGATCCATCCGCCTCCCACTGGACTGAGCCTCTGGGGCACCGCCCGGAGATCAGTGAGAGGGCCGGGCAGAGGCCAGACTGCATGGCTTCACCGTGCCCCCCCAAATGCCACAGCTCCTGTGGGAAGGGCCTCTCCACACAGCTCCCCACTCTAGCTCCTCCAGATTGCTTCTTTCTCCTGTCTCTTCTGGCCTGGGAACGATATGTCCTGTGGTTTGTAGCACCAAGGACAGCACTAGCTCGTGCTGGTTTCCTTAAAACCTGTACTCACCATGTAAATGACCCCTTTATTAAATTATCTCACATCGCCTAATTGAGAGTGTGCGATTTGTTTCCTGCTAGGACTTTGGTGGATACGCTCTTTCCCCTTAAAGGAGGTGAGGCCGGAATTCCTAGTCGCCACCAGCCAGGCAAGCAGAAACAGAGCCACGAGGTAGAGATGAGCCTGATAACATCCTCTGAGCATCTGGACTCAGCTTGGTCTTGCAGCTAGCTGCATCCCAGTCTTCCCAGAAGTATCAACTAACAAATTCTCTTTTTAAAAAATTAATCTAATTGGTACAGGATCCGTGGAATTTATGGGGAGCCTGCTGGCTGGCTGTGAAGCACAGGAATGTAGTTCTCATCTTGACTTGGTACTGTGTGGCCATGCCAAGTTACTCAGTTCTTGATTTTGTTATCTTTATTACAGCTAAATATTCACCTATCTTGTGGTGTATTGAAATAAGATCTTCAGAGCACAATATAAATTCTTATTTTGTGCCCAGCTTATTGGCAGTGCAGTTCAAGGTTTAAAAAAAATTATTGGAAGAAATATGTAGCATATTCCCTCAAGAGATCTAGAACATTACATAGAAATTTCATGTATGCATCCCTGTGCTGGTGATTCTGAAGCCTAGGGTCAGATGACTTATTTTAAAAAAATGGAAAATGCTCTTCATCCAGTCCCTGGGAGACTGGGAAACTGGGTAGATCTTCGCTGTCGGCCTGTGGCAGACCCCATGATTTGCTTACTCGGTGTCTATCTCCCACTTCCTCCTTGCTAACAGAGCTCTAATTTTGTTGAGAAACCAGTAAGTCCAGCCCCAGGTTATAGGCATCAGAGACCTAATCTAATTGCTACCATCAATGTTTCTTACTACTCTGGTCTCCCTGAAAGCTGGGGTGGTCATGCCCCGGTCTGGCCAGTGGCACCAAAGTGGAGGTCTCAGGGTGGTGAGAACAGGGTTGCTCAACCCTGGCACTTCTGACATTTTGAACCAGACGGTTCTTTGTTGTGGGGAAGCCATCCTGTGCACTGTAGAATACTTAGCATCATCCCTAGTCCCTACCCACTAGATGTCAATAGCACCCTCTTAGTTGTGACAACCACTAATATCTCCAGACATTGTTAAATATCTCCTAGGTAGTAAAATCATCTCCACTTGAGAACTACTGTTTTAGAGGAAAGATCGTGTGTTGCTGATAAAAGGGAACCAGTGTGTCTGGTCCCTCCTTCTCTGTCCTCCCTCCTGCCTTGGACAAGGGTGTGAGCATTGTAGCTGCGAGAGCCATTCTGCAGCCATGAGCGAAAGGCCAGACATTTCCTCCAAAACCACTGCTGCTTAACAGCAACCACCTAGTGTGTGTTTATGTCGGTAAGATCAAGATGTAGAACTCAGCTGTATTCCTCTGTACTAGCAAGAGACAATTAGAAATTGAAATGAAAAAATACCATGTACGATAACATGGAAAAATATTTAATACTTGAAAATAAATCTGACAAAAGATGTGCAAGATGTGTACCCCAAAAACAATCAAACCTTGCTGAGAGAAAAGACTACAATAAACACAGAGATAAACCATGAGTTCTGAAAACTCAGAATTGGTCAAATGTCAGTTCCCCTCAAACTGATCTATAGGTTCAATGTAATCCCAGCAAAAATTCCAATAGGCGCTTTTTAAAATGTAAATTGACACTCCCACAAGGTGGGAGAAGTATCAGTACGCTTGTAGACCCCAGACTGATTGCAACCAGAAGGTTGACAGTGCTGACTCCCAATCACCTCACCACCAACCAATCAGAAGAATGTCTACGAGATGACCACGCCCTCTTTGAACCATTACTATAAAACTCCTCACTACCCCCTCCAGGTTGGGACACACAATTTTGAGAGGCGCGAGCCCACTGTGTCCCCCTTTGCCTGGTAAAACAATAAAGCTTTCTTTTCTACTTCAAAAAATATGTATATATAAATTGACAGGCTGATTCTGAAATTTTATAAAAATGTAAAGGAGCAACAAGAAGCAAAACAATATTGAGGAAAAGGATAGGTTGGAGTACTTACACTACCGCCTTTCAGGCTTATAACCAGGTAATCAAGGCAATGTGGTGTTGATACAAGGACAAACACATAAACCCCTGCCACTGAATAGAGAGTCCAGATACAGATCCACGTGTGTATGATTAGTTGATTTTTGACAAAGGTGCCAGTTTAATTCAATGTGAGATGGATAGTATTTTCAACAAATGGTGCTAGAACAATTGGACATCCATGTGGCAAAAAAAGAACCTCAATCTTAACTCATGCCATACACAAAAGCTAAGTTGAAATCCATCATAGACTTACGTATAAAAGCTAACACTATCAAACGTCTAGAAGAAAACAGAAGAAAATCACTACTTAGTTGGGGTAGGCAGATTCCTTAGGCAGGGAAAAAGCACAAACACAAAGGAGAATTCATAAATTGTACCTCATCAACATTAAAATCTTCCGTTCCTTGAAAGACATTATTAGAAAATTAAATAGCAATCCATAGAGAGAAGAAAATATTTGCAACCCATACATATGAGAAAGAACAAATATCTAGCATATATAAAGGAGTCTTACAACTTAATAATGAGAAGAAAAAACACTCCTAAATTAAAAATGGGCAAAAGATTTAAACTGACACTTCATAAGAAAGACATAGGAATTGCCAATAAGTACGTGAAAAGATGCTCAGTATCATTAGGCATCAGAGGAATGTAAATTAAACCACAATGAAGTACCTCTACACACGCACTAGAATGGCTAAAACGAAAAGAACTGACCAAATCAAACGTTGATGAGACTGTGGAAACACAGGAACACTCATACCCTGACGGTGGGAATGTAAAATACGGTACAACCATTTGGGGAAACAGTTGTGCAATTTCTTCTAAAGCTAAGAATATACTTATCATATCATCCAGCAATTCCAGTCCTAGGCATTTACCAAGAAAAATAAAAACATGTCCACAGAGACTTTTACATGAATAGTCCCAGCCATTCTATTCATAATAGTAAAAGACTGGAAACAACGCCAATATCTATCAACTGGTGAAATTGTGGTACACCCATACAATGAGATGCCACTCAGCAACAGAATGTAAAAATCTACTGACATACAACAGCATGCATTAGTCTTACACATACACTGAGCAAAAGCAGCGAGACACAGGGAATATATTATATGGTTACATTTACAAGAAATTCTAGAAGAGAGAAAACCAATCTCTAGTTGCCATCTGGGCATGTGTTGGGGTGAGGGGTGTTTTGCAAAGGGGCAGGAGGAAACTTTCTGGAGTAATGGGAGTATTCTGTATCTTGATTGTGGTGGTGATGGACGCACAGGTGTATAAATTTGTCAAAACTCAGCTATGTGCACAGTTTAAATGGGTGCGTTTCATTATACATTGTTGACTTAGGAAAGATGACCAGGACTGGTCTTTCTGCTGTATGGTAAGCTACAGGGGACACTCTTCCCCTGAAGCAATAGTGGGGGTCAGGGGTTGGTTGTGGTTTCCTAGTTCTATGACGAAATAAGTCTTCCTTGTTAGGGAGACATAGGAGAAGGTTGATCTGACTGCTGATCTAACCACATTTTCTCACTATCAGTATTAAAGAGATACCTTCTGAAGCATGATACAGCTTACTGATTTAAATATTTACTTATTTCTGTCCCCATGTGTCACCCCCCCTCACCTGTGTTATAATTAAGCTTTCATCTGCTTTTCTCATTGTGTCTGACACATCATAGGTGTCAGTTAAGATATAACAGATGCCCAGCTGTCATCTTCTGTGTCTTATTTCTCAGTTGGTTCCAGACTCAGAAGGCAAAGATAGAATTGTTTTTTATGTTTCCTAAAACTCTAACAGCCCTCTCCTCCTATTGAAAATCATAACACTAGCACAATAATAAACCATAAATTGGCCATAAATAAACGTTTATTGGGTGTTTACTATGTGCCAGGTTTACTACACATGAAAGTGCTTATAAAACGGCATCTCTTCCTCATGGTAATGCTCATAATAACTCAGTGAAATGTGTACCATTTTCATTTGCCTTTTGGAGTGGATACAATTTAGGCAGAGAGAGGTTAAGTAACTCACCCACAGTCACACAGTTAGTAGGTGGCAGAACTGGGTTTTGAATCCAAGTAATCCGATTCCAAAATGTTGGCCTCACCCACCCACCACTGCTTCCATTCTTGTCTAGCTCTAGTCCATTCTTCACACAGCAGCCTGAGCAATTTTTTTTAAGGTAGATTTTATCAGGTCAGTTCTCTGCTGTAATTCCTCCAGTAGATCCCCATCACCCTTAGGGGGAAAAACAGAAACAAAACAAAACAAAACCCCCTTGATATGGTTCATAAGACCCTGCCACAACCTTTTCAGCCTCATTGGAGCCGTTTTCTCCTCACTCTTCAAGAGCCATACTCATCAGGCACATCACATGGCTTCCTGCCTCAGGACATTTGCACACGCTGTGTTCGTTACATGGAAGTCTCTCCCCACACCTCTGGTTCTTCAGGCTGTGTTGAAATACCACATTTTTAGAGAGGCTTCTCTAAGCCCTTCTTCCCCAAAGCCAATAGTATCCCCCTTTTATTGTCTCACTTTTTTTTTTTTTTTTTTTGGCGGTACGCGGGCCTCTCACTGTTGTGGCCTCGCCCGTTGTGGAGCACAGGCTCCGGACGCGCAGGCTCAGCGGCCATGGCTCACGGGCCCAGCCGCTCCGCGGCATGTGGGATCTTCCCGGACCGGGGCACGAACCCGTGTCCCCTGCATCGGCAGGCGGACTCTCAACCACTGTGCCATCAGGGAAGCCCCTATTGTCTCACTTTAACCTGTATTTTACAGCCATGGCACTTACCACATTTTGAAATTATTTTCCTTTCCTGTGTGTAACTGGTATGACCTGCTTCACCAGCTTGGGGTGAAAATTAAATCACAGCGCTTCATTTTCAAGTCAGAACTGGCTCTGGTTTCCACGAGCCAGATTTCCAGGAAGCTTACACCCTTCCTGGGGTTGTGGGTATGTTCTTTTCCCATCAAGTTGCCCAATAACTTCAGGGGTTTACTCACCTCGAAGGGGCCAGTCCGAACCCCAAACACCTTGACAAGAGTGAGCCTCTGATGAGTTCAGGAGTTCGCGCCCTTATTTTAAATGGTTGTGCTCCTTGGTGAGAACTGACCTGTGCACTGCCCCTGGTCCACTTTTGTTGGCCGAGCTCACACTTTGGGGCTCACCATGTGGTGGCGGGGTGTCCAATGTGGCTATGGGGCTCAGCTCCGGTGTCCCATCCCTGCCCAGTGGCCATGGGGTTCCTGGCTCTACACCAGGCTCTGTAGCTGGGGCTGCCCCTCTATGGTACATTGGAAACTGGGTTCAGGGGTGATCCCTGAGGACTCCAGCCTGCTGCAGGGTAGACAGCTTACACTCCAGAGTCCCCCATGGGATCCAGCTGCACATCCTCCCTCCCTGTGGTCCTGCTTCTCCTCAGCCCACACCCCAGAACCGCGTACTGATGAATCCTCGCGTCTCAGGGTCGGTGGCTGCGGGAGGGGATCCGAGACCCGCTCCCCCATGATGAGCTGCCTGCGCACCCTTGACAGTCTCGCTGCCAGCTGATCACTGAAGCCATCTTATCGTCCAGGCTGTACAACCTGCACCCACTGTCATGGTCTCCTTCCCTTTCATCCCGGGGAGGCCTGGCCCCTGTCTCAGTCGCCCCCTCCCCTGCTTTCCTGGAGGGTTAGGAGAAGCAGCTTCTGTTGGGCATACTCAGACACGGGCCTTCCATCCCCTACCTCTAAAGCAAGGTTGACACTCTCCTCCCGCTACCAAGAAGGACCACTCAAGTGAGCCTTTCCAACACAAAGATAATTTGCTCCTGAAAAATTGAGAACTTACCTAGATAGAAACTGTGAGAAACTTTTACATGGAAGCTCATTTTAGAATTAAAAAAAAAAAGCCTCCATTCTACTGAGTGTTTCCTCACTGCATGTCTGTCTCCTGTTTAAGCCTCGGGACCTCAGCTTCTGTGAACCCACTCCTGGCACATGGTGGGCAGCCAATCAGTATTTGCTGGATGAATGAATGTATCACCAACTCCTGAAAAAATCATGCCTATCAGGAAGCTAGGACAAGAGTTCGAGAACCAAAGGATTAGTGTGGAGTTATCTAATCACCTTATGAAAAGCTGATCATGGGTAGATATGTTTGTGTCTATATACATGTAATTTTATTCAAGTTTTCTTCTTTTTTATTTCAAGAAGGGCCACTTTATTTGGAAACTTTCAAGTGAGATTTCAGACATTCAACATGGTATGAATATAAACAAGAAATAGAATATAACAAACACCAGGGAACTCACTACAAAGTTTAAGAAATAAACCCAAACTAAAGTACAGTTGCAGCCACTTGGGTATCCCTCCTCACTTTTCCTCCCACTAGAGGTAACATTGTCCTAATTTGGAGAAACTTCCGCAGCCCTAGAAGCCACAGCCCAACACAGAGGTGATCTTTCCCCTCCCCCTCCAGCCACAGGTGATTCAACCCAGGTGGATGCTCCACACACCTAGACTTATTTGGGGTGTGGCCACAATGAGCCTTGAGAGGGAAGAAAAGTGTGAATAGCATGGAGGAATTTAAAGACTGAGCAGATGCTCAGGGAAGTGAGGGGAAGGGGGAAGGGGAAGGGGAGAGATGGGGAGGTAAAGAGAGTGGGGGGGAGGGAGAGGGGGAAGAGAAGAGAGGGAAGGGGGAGGGGGAGAGTCTTGTGCCCTATTTCCAAGTAGTTTCCACTTCCCTGTTCCACACCTCCCAGACCTGTCTGCTTTTCCTAATTGTGATCTGTGACAGTCCTTTATAACCTTCCCATGATCTCCATTTTACTTGACCTAGTTTGGATGGATTCTATTACTTTTTTTAAAATAAATATATTTATTTTATTTATTTTTGGCTGCATTGGGTCTTTGTTGCTGTGTGCCGGCTTCCTCTAGTGGCGGCGAGCGGGGGCTACTCTTCGTTGCGGTGCGTGGGCTTCTCATCGCAGTGGCTTCTCTTGTTGTGGAGCACGGGCTCTAGGCACGTGGGCTTCAATAGTTGTGGCACGTGGGCTCAGTAGTTGTGGTGCACGGGCTTAGTTGCTCCACGGCATGTGGGACCTTCCCTGACCAGAACTCGAACCTGTGTGCCCTGCATTGGCAGGCGGATTCTTAACCACTGCGCCACCAGGGAAGCCCCAATATTACTTTTAACTAAATAATTCTTAAGATAAACTTTCCCCACAGAAAGAAGAAATATGATTCACCCAGTACAAGTGGACGAAGTTCCTAGAATCATAGAATTTGATTGATTCATTTATTCAACAGGTATTTATTGGGCTTTGTGTGAATCTTTGGTCCAAACTTCCAGTTGGGGTGATCAATCCACTTGGTTTGCCATGATTTTCCCAGTTTGAGTACTGAAAGTCCTGTGTACTGGTAACCACCTCGGTCTCTGCAAACTGGGACCCCGGGCCACCCTACTTCAGTGTGCCGTCTTGGTCTCTAGTTGTTCACACTGCACAAGCATTTGGCTAGACTTTAATGGCTAGAAAGTTCTTTGTGCTAAGTTTATTCCATCTTCATATAGCTTCTACTGCCATATTCTGCTCTGGTTCTTCTCTGGTAAGACATATTTTTCCAGTGTTAAAATTTATTCCTTCCTGGCCAGGCATGAGCTATAATTTATGCCTGGATTGGTTACCCATGGCCTACCCCAGAGCAGGCAAAATTCAGGGTACTTCCCAGGCGCCAACAATCCCCTGGCGCCGTGCCTGTGCTAGTCTCTTCCTTGGGAGGAACGTCTGAGAAGCCCTTTCTCTGGCCAAGTGATCCCAAGGCACTACCCATACATGTGCCCCCGACTACTGCATCCTTTCACCAAACACATCCATCGAAACTCTGGTGCCGATACAGGAAGGGGAGATGGGTCCTGGATTCCAACGAATATAGTACAAGGTCCTGAGCACCAAATTCTATAAGAGAGACAGGTCAGATGCTAATGGGATTGGGAGGAAAGAGTGAGGACAGTCAGCTGGGGGGAGTCGGTCACTTCAGATTAAAGCTCCGGCTGAAAAAGCAACTGCTCAATTGCAGTTTTCTGAACTAGCAGACCGAGCACACTGACCTCATTGTGAAGAGTGACCAACTTTAACAGGTCAAACTTTTGGAGAGTATTTTTGTTTCATTTTCAAGTCAAAGCACTTAGAGACCTCGGCCTGAACTGCCTTCGCTCAGGAGGTGCATGACCTACTCCCTAATTTAAGGAGGTGTCTTTCTTTTTTCTTTTTTTTTTTTAATGTCATTGAAGTATAGTTGATTTACAACGTTGTGTTAATTTCTGCTGTACAGCAAAGTGATTCAGTGTACATATATACATAATACATTCTTCTTCATATTCTTTTCCATTATGGTTTATCACAGGATATTGAATATAGTTCCCTGTGCTAGACAGTAGGAACTTGTTTTTTATCCATCCTCTATATAATATTTGCATCTGCTAATCCCAAACTCCCAATCCATCCCTTCCCCACTCCCTCTTGACAGCCACAAGTCTGTTCTTTATGTCTGTGAGTCTGCATCTGTTTCATAGATAGGTTCATTTGTGTCATATTTTAGATTCCACATATAAGTGATAGCATATGGTATTTGTCTTTCTCTTTTTGACTTACTTCCTTAGTATGATAATCTCTAGGTCCATCCAGGTTGCTGCAATGGCATTATTTTATTCTTTTTTATGGCTGAGTAGTATTCCATTGTATATATATCCCATATCTTCTTTATCCATTCATCTGTCGATGGACATTTAGGTTGTTTCCATGGCTTGGCTGTTGTGAATAGTGCTGCTATGAACATAGAGGTGCATGTATCTTTGTGAATTATAGTTTTCTCTGGATATATGCCCAGGAGTGGGATTGCTGGATCATATGGCAACTCTCTTTTTAGTTTTTTGAGGAACCACCATACTGTTTTCCATAGTGGCTGCACCAACTTACATTCCCAGCAACAGTGTAGGAAGGTTCCCTTTTCTAAGGAGGTGTCTACTTAAGCACTGCCTTTGTTGAGGCCTCCTCAGCCTACCCTATCCAAATAGCACCCCAGTCATCGTTGTCTATTTTTCTTCTTAGCATTTATCATCACCTATTACATAATTTTATTTTGTTCATTTAATCTCTTCCTCATTGCTCATCAGGATGTAAGCTCCATGAGAGCAGAGGTGTTATCTATTTTATGCTTTGCTGTATCTATAGAACAATAGAAGATGCTCAATAAATGTTTGCAGGAGGAAGGAAGGAAGCAGGTAAGTTTTAATGCGAGAGGAAAGGTCCAGTGCTGCCAAGATAGAGCAAGTCCATTCCGGGTCTTAGTTCTGCCACTTACTGGCTGAGTTACCCTGAACAAGTCACTTAACCTCTCTGAACCTTGCTGTCCTCCTCTGTCAAATGGTGGTAACACTAGCACCTGTGGGCCTTGAAAAGTTGTTGGGAGGATTATATGGGGTCCTTTGTAAATAGCTTAGCAAACTTCCTGAAAGTGGGAGCAGATACCCCATAAACAGGAGCTACAGTGATGTATATAGTGTTAGCAGGGGTGAGGGAGAAGGCCACAGCCCAGAGCCCTGGGTGCTCTGGGAAAAGGTGATCCTCCTGCAGGGAAGAAGGGTGGGTCCTGACCAGGCTGGAGGTGAAGGTTGGTGATGGTTGGTGATGGTTGGTGATGATTGGTGATCCAAGTCAAGTCTTTGTCCTGAAAACCAGTTTTTCAGACCTCCAGACCTCCAGAGTTTCTTTGAGGATTAAAAGAAATACCTTATACGAAGAAGTTCGTTTTAAGCCATAAGTTGTATGTAAAGGCTCTTATTATGATCTCCCAATTGCCCGAGGCTGTCTATATATAGACACTTGTCCATCCTGTCCTCCACGGACTGTCCAAGCAGAAACATTGCTAGTTGTCTGCATCAATCTCTGCTCAAAAGACTCAGTTTCCCCCGAATTTATTTTATATTATTATAGCCTACTTTAATATGGGCATTTAGCAGAACAAATGTACTTTTCTATTATTCTGCTTTATCATATTATAATTCCTTAGGGGAATGTTATTTGCTTTGGAAAACTGCCTAGTTTTTCATTATCCTCATCTTTGTTGGTGTAATTTCTTTGTCCAGTTTGCTCTGTTTATAAATATATTTATTACTTTGGCTCATTTTTACCCCTGTAATCCCATCCCTAATCTCCACAGCATGAACACGATATAAGTTTTAGGAATATTTTTCCCTTACTCACCATTATTTGTTCATTCATTCAGTCATTTATTCATTCAACAAAGAAAGTGCCCACTGTGTGCCGTAGTGGACTGAGGGTAACAGCAAACTGAGCAGATTTAAAACGAAGAGCTGTGGAAGAAACTAAAGCAGGGAAGGAGGATAAAAGGTTGAACTGTCAGAGGTTTCAACATTGGGATGGCCGGGCCGCGCCCACTGAGAAGGTGGCATTTTGTAAAGACTTGGAGGGATCAGGGGACAGTTCTAGAATTGCTGTCTCGCAGAGTATGTCACCTAAATTACACCCTCTGCTGTATTAAGTGTGGTTTGCGTATCACTGTGCTGGAGTAGAGCTGGGCCTGTGTAATGTTATCCACCCAGGCTGTTGCCGCCGCAGGGCTACACCCCAGGACTCCGCTAGCATTTTGTCCTCAGTAGTTATAAATACCTAGTGATTGGTCTAGCACCTTGCCTGCATGAATACTATTTTGCTGTTTTCTCTTATAGTTCTTAGAGGTGGGAGTGCTTTTCCCCCAACAATGAACACACAACTTCATCTTGTGTGTCTGCTTCCCGTATGGCATGTGTTTCATGTTCTTCTTTCTCAAATACTTGAAAACAGGATAAAGAGATCTACACGTTGTAGACATTTGGCTGTAAAACCATCCATTACCCTGAGTGTGCACCACAGGAACTCTATGAATTATTAAATTGATTATATGACACTGAATTTTGTCAACGTTTTGATACTCCTTACATTTCACCTCAGCATGACCCCTGAATGGAATCAGGATGTTTTGAAAATCTAGATTAAACAACACTCATTTTCTAACCAAAATCAAACTAAGCTTACTTTCCGTTTACCCCAGAGAATATGGTCAAACTGCCATAGGATCTACATGGCTTTTAAAAGTTTGGGACAGAAAAAACCACTAAGAGCCCTTTTTTCTTTTGGTTTTGTTTTGCACGTTTCATATTCTTTTATTATTGTTTTTGCCTGTGGCAGATGAACAACATTTCAGAAAGGACAGTCACCCCCCACCCACCATGTGAGGTGGGGTGTAGGGGGGATTGACACTGAGGGCCCCCAACCCACTTCCTTGCTTGGTAACTTTGACCTTGGCCAAATGCCATCACGTCTCTGAACCCCAGTTTCTTCTTTCATGATGTAATACTGACCCTTCTTCTCACAGGGCTACTGTAAGCCCAGGGAAACCAGCGGTCCCAGCAGAGACAGACACAACTCAGGCCCTGGTGGGTCACTGGAACCCCTCTCCTAATGCCAGGGTCCTTTCTGAGGGCCTCATCTCCACCTCCCCACTCCCTCCACTAGGGTGTCTTCCTACCTTGCGTTCAGTCACCAAACCTCCCCACCCCCCCATGCTTCCACAGATAACATCATCTCCATGTGGAGGCTCTGTGGAAACCACAAAGAGAAATCGTAGTGTCGGGGATAATTAACACTGTACTGGTTTTTAAAAAAAAACTCTTTCCTGAACTGCATTAATTTTTCCCCATTATCAGTTTCAGTTTTCCAAAAACTTATAGAAATTTTCAGTATTCGTTGGTAAAGAACTACTGCTTGCTAATTAGTGTTGAAATTTTTCTTATTTTTTTAAGTTTTAAAAGAATTTATATATTTTATTTATGTATTTTTGGCTGCATTGGGTCTTTGTTGCTGCATACGGGCTTTCTCTAGGTGTGGCGAGCAGGGCTACTCTTCATGGCGGTGCGTGGGCTTCTCGTTGCGGTGGTGTCTCTTGTTGCGGAGCACGGGCTCTAGGCACGCGGGCTTCAGTAGTTGTAGCACGTGGGCTCTAGAGCGCAGGCTCAGTAGTTGTGGCGCACAGGCTTAGTTGCTGCATTGCGTGTGGGATCTTCCCAGACCAGGGCTCAAACCCACGTCCCCTGCATTGGCAGGCGGATTCTTTTTTTTTTTCCAACATCTTTATTGGAGTATAATTGCTTTAAAATGTTGTGTTGCTTTCTGGTGTATAACAAAGTGAATTAGCTATATGTATACATATATCCCTATATCCCCTCCCTCTTGCACCTCCCTCCCACCCTCCCTATCCCACCCCTCTAGGTGGTCACAAAGCACCGAGCTGATCTCCCCGTGCTATGCGGCTGCTTCCCACTAGCTATCTATTTTACGTTTGGTAATGTACATATGTCAATGCCATTCTCTCACTTCGTCCTAGCTTACCCTTCCCATTCCCAGTGCCTTCAAGTCCATTCTCTACGTCTGGCAGGCGGATTCTTAACCACTGTGCCACCAGGGAAGTCCCGAAATTTTTCCTTCTAGCCAACACCTAGTGAATATCTGCCTTTCTGCTACCATGATCACATTGCCAATCAAATTTAACCTGTGGAATACCCAAACATAGAGATAAATAGCACTTGTACATTATCAAGTGTTTTAACAAGTTAGAAATGGATCAAATCCTTGTAGGTGGCAGTATTTAGTTTGGGATCTGCTCTGTCTTCATGGCACTTTAGTTACTATGATCCTGGGGACTTTTCTAGACAAAAAATGCTCGCTGTTTTCAAATTCGTCAAATCCTTGTCTTATCAGTGGTTGTGTGTATAAATTTTATTGTCTGTAAATAAAGAATAGAGCAAGGGGAAGCATTTGGGAAAAGACATAGGCTTTCATATAAAAATAATCAGCTTGAAGCGTTTAACTTGAACTGAGGATTAAGCACACTTAGATAACTGTCTCAAATGGTAATGAAGTGTTTTGTTTTATTTTTAAATGTCATTTTGTCTTAATGCAAACTCAAGGTCCTCCTGTGGAGTGCTTTCACTTAGCAGGAAAACAAGACCAGACATGAATTAATGCCCTCCTCTGAGCACCTACTCTTTCTCTATTCTGAGCTCTTCAGAATTCAAGGTGCTTCTTTTTTTTTAAAAGTAAGATTAATTCTGTTTTATTTATTTTATTTTTTAATTGAAATATAGTTGATTTACAATGTTGTGTTAGTTTCAGGAGTACAGCAAACTGAATCGGTTATACATATACATATATCCACTCTTTTTTAGATTCTTTTCCCATATAGGCCACTACAGACTACTGAGTAGAGTTCCCTGTGCTATACAGTAGGTCTTTATTAGCTATCTGTTTTACATACAGTACTGTGTATATGTCAATCCCAATCTCCCAGTTTATCCCTCTGCCCCACCCCTTACCCCCTGGTAACCATAAGTTTGTTTTCTACATCTGTAACTCTACTTCTGTTTTGTAGATAAAGTTCATTTGCACCTTTTGTTTTTTAGATTCCAAATATAAGTGATATCACAGGATATTTGTCTGTCTTTTTCTGAGTTACTTCACTTAGTATGATAATCTCTATCTCTAAGTCCATCCATGTTGCTGCAAATGGCATTATTTCATTCTTTTTCATGGCTGAGTAGTATTCCATTGTATATATATGTTCCACATCTTGTTTATCCTTTCCTCTGTTGATGGACATTTAGGTTGCTTCCATGTCTTGGCTATTGTAAACGGCACTGCAGTGAACATTGGGGTGCATATATCCTTTCAAACCATGGTTTCCTCTGAATATATGCCCAGGAGTGGGCCTGCAGGATCATATGGTGGCTCTATTTTTAGTTTTTAAAGTAACCTTCATACTGTTCTCCATAGTGGGAGCCACCTTCTCTTTAATGCCCAAACTATGCAGTTAAAGCAAGTGCTTAGAGAAACCATTTCCTGTAGTATCTTGTCGCTCACAGCTCACAAATGTTAAGCTCTTCCTTCTACCTACAGACTATCCCAGGCTATTTGTATGGTTCCTGAACCCATCTGTTCTAACCTGTACTCGCTGCTATTTAGAATACGGATGTTAATTACCTCTTTAACGTCTCCCGGCTCCTTGCTAGAAGCCTCAAATGCCCCCAAGCATCTATTAGGTTCTCAATACCCATGCCTTTCCTCTTTCCTTTCACAGTAACCCAACTCTTCCCTCCCATCAACTTTGCTTAGAGGGGCATGGATTTGCCCTCCAGGCAGAAGTACAGAACTGACGGTTCATCTGTCTGCACTGAAGTCCCAACTAAGGTAGACCTTCTCCCTCTGAGTTGAATAAAATAATCTGAATTCTAAACATCTTAAACATCTCGTTAACAGGATGAGTTCAAACATGTCAGAGAGGCTCCTTCCCACCCCAAGTCTGTCCAGCCTGTTTGGAAGCTATGGTTTCCCTCTGTGATGTACAACCCTGGCTGTGTTTATTCCCCTACTGGGCAGTCCATGGGTGAAGGCTGGTGCTTTTTAGGGTTTGTTTTCATCTGTGGGTCCTATCATCTTTTCCCTCTGATTATAAATTCCCTAAGGGACCTGACATTAATTCTGAGATTGTTATTGGTTTGTCAACTGACTTTTTTCCTTGTTTCTTGTTTAAGGTTCAGAAAGTTGCCACTATAATGAATGAAACGCAGCTTCCAACGGGCCTCTGAGAGCACATAGAAACCTTATTTATCAGTAGAATGAAAACATCACTTTAAATTGTTATTGAGAATGACTCAGTCCTACCCCTTGAAAATAATTCATTTTAGTAGAAATTAAGTATTTGTAATCTGATGAGTCTTCTAGAACTTTGTACTAATTATAATGCCTCATTTTATTACCAAAAGCATTAGGAGGAAGAGTGCCTTACAGTTGCAAAGAATGGAATTTTTTTCAGCTCAGTGAGTTCTTTAAGTTTATTACTTTACTTATTCCTAGTAGTGATAATTGGACTGAAAAGGAAATAAGTCAGAAAACAGTGGAAAAAAAAGAGAGCACAGTGCCAGGCAAGAATAGAGTCTCAACAGATGTTTGCTGAATAAATTGAATGAAAAGGAGAAAAGGGAAATTTAAAAACAGAGTTACAATGGGCAGGATCTAAGAGCTCCTGGGATCATATTCAATTAAAAACATTCAAACCATCGCATTGTGAGCATGTGTATGCTTTTTGTCATGGGGAAAACATGTGTCTCTTTTTTGAATAAAATTCTAGAGAACAAAAAGGGGGGAAAGGAACTTCCCTGGTGGTGCAGTGGTTAAGAATCTGCCTGCCAATGCAGGGGACATGGGTTCGAGCCCTGGTCCGGGAAGATCCCACATGCCGTGGAGCAGCTAAGCCCGTGCTCCACAACTACTGAGCCTGTGCTCTAGAGCCCATGAGCTACAACTACTGAGCCCTCGTGCCACAACTGCTGAAGCCCACCCGCCTAGAGCCTGTGCTCCGCAATAAGAGAAGCCACCGCAATGAGAAGCCCACGCACTGCATGGAAGAGTAGCCCCCACGTGCCGCGACTAGAGAAAGCCCGTGCACAGCAATGAAGACCCAACGCAGCCAAAAAATAAATAAATAATTAATTAAAAAGAAAAAAATGGGGGGGAGAAGATGAATGTCAAGAGAAGTTGAATGAGATGAACAGAAGATGAAGGCAAAGAGGAAACACGAATGAGTGTGGTAAAAGGAAAGCTAACAGAAATGATGCAACTTCGCTCACGTTTCTGTTTTTCTTTCTTCTTATTCCCTTTCCTTCTTTCTAGTGTTTATACTCAGAATTCCAAAGGGAGATTTAAGAGCAATTTGGAAGTATGTTAAGTAAGACAACACCAGGTGGCAAATAGCAATTTAATTCTCCTTGCCAACAGGGCTAAAGACTTAGTGTGCTTTTTATCAGAAGGGCCTGGTGGGAGGAAGAGGGGAGGGAGTGGGAGGAAGGAAAAAGCCATTAAGTGCGCTGTGATGAAGGCTGCGCAGAGACTGATAGAGCTCGGATAAGAAATCTCTTAATACACGCATGAATTCCCCTTTTCATCCTGCCGCCCGCTAGAAAACTGGGTATACAGGCATTTAAGACGTTTTCTCTGCAGCAAATATTTGCACGCGAGTTGTGTGTTGACACTGTGTGGCTTTGGATTTCAGGGAGCAGGCTGGTGCCTCTCAGGATGTGTAGGTACCGATGGCAGGGCTGCCACACTAGCTGGTTTCAGAGGCAGCTCCAGTAGTCCTGTCTGCCCTCCAAACTGAGTCAAGGGCGGTACTTTTCATTTTGAAAATAGGATGAGGGGTCTGCTTCTGAGATCTTTCCTATAGTTATGTCCTATTTAGTTTTTGTCTGATGGAAAAATTGGATTTTCTGGAACCTTATACAAACTATTTAGATTGTGATAAATATATGTCATTTAAGATAAACTAGTAGATCTGGCCGTTGCTATTACTGTTACTTCAGCTTCTGTTCCCATCAGCCTCTTCATCCCCTTTCCCACTGTGGAGGTTGCGGAAGTTCTGTCTTCATTCTGGCTGGGAGGATGGGGGAAGCCCAAACCCAGTCTACTGACCTGAATCAGAAGGAAGGAAGGTCTCTCTTTTTTTTTTTTTTTTAAGTCATACACTCTTCCTTTTTGTGAAGATCAGTAAGTGTGAATGGAAGAGGCAGGTAGGAAGTTTTGTTCCCCAAGGGAGCTGAACATAAAGAGAGAACCGTATGGATGCATCAAGGTGAATGTCATGAGCTCAGTGCCCTGTCTGACCAGACCCTCCATCATGAAACAGGAAGTGGTCTGCCCAGAGCAGCCAGACACATCCAGAAAGGCTGGCCGTGCTTTCCCTCTTCCCTCTGCCCTGTGGACAAACGGGCTGTATGGGTATGATGCGGGGAGGGCACCCTCAGGTGTGAGGACAGTCTGTCTCCCCGCGTGTTTGTGGGGAGCAGCCTTGTCAGGCTTTAGACTCTGGGTCTGCAGATCTCACACTAATCAGAATTTTCCTTTAAAAAAGCAAGGTTGTGGTAGACAATATTAAGACTGTAAATGTAGCTCTCAATAGAGAACTTTTCAGTTCTTTCCCATTTTTTTGTTTGTTTTTGTTTTGTTTTGTTTTTTTGATACAAAGTTAAGGTCCGGGGCACTAACTGGGGATCAGACTGGGGGTTTGTTCAGTTTGCTCGTCTGTAATTGGGGCTGTCATGACGGTAGCAAGGGTTGAGTTAATGCATTTAAAGCACTTATAATGCTTGTCTCATAGTCAGCATCAGATGCATCTAACATTAATCTCTTATTATTACTATCATTCACTTGCCATGAGGTTTAAAACCTCTTGCTTTGCAGGTCGTACAATGCTCTGTTGAGGGAGGGTAGAAATCATTCCACATTTCCCTAGAGATTAGTTTTCAGGACCTCAAGTTTATTTCCCTAAAACTCTAAAATAGCAGGAACTTTCGCATTTTATTGAGTTGGTCCAGAGGTCTAGATTCACATTGTACTACAACCTTCCAAGGCTCCCTTCTTGTCAGATGCCCAAGGATCTGGTCCTCACACACAACGCCAAACAGAGAATGAAGGTAGCTTTCACATGGTTCAGGTTAGTGAGATTTATCTGGGAAATTGTTTCAAAGCCCTGGGAATTTGCCCTGGGAAAAGAACTATTTTCTACTTTCCCAGAACACGAGGTCTCGGAACTGTAGCTTATCCATAAAGAAAAGAAAAACTCCATCTTTCAATCATTTATTCATTCATCACATACTGATATTTATTGAAAACTTACTATGTCATTTGCTAGCAGTTGGATGGCCAAAGATGAACGAGTCATAATCAGTTTTGAGGAACTTAAAATTAGTGATGGAAGAAGCTGTACGAACGTAAGAACATGGCGATGCGAGCAGGTGATATCATTGCTTGGACGATGAGTTGGAGTTTGTCAAGGCGAAAATGGGAGAGAAGGCCATTCTAGAAAGATGGCATATAGTGTGTTAGATGGACCATCAGTCAGCCAAGACCCTGGATTACTGAGCAGGTCCACCCTTCCCCCTGCCACCCCAGCCACATTGCTCAGGGCTCAGTAAAAGATGAGAGCATTGGTCACCCACAACTCTGGTGTTCAGGCCCAGAGTGGGCCACTAACTCATTTCCAAGAGGGACCACCAAGCCTATGAGGCTCCAGGTACTTATGAACCAGCTTGCCCGATGGAGGTCATGGTTAAACGCTGACAGCTGGAGGGGAGGGTGAGCCCGAGGGTCTGGCCCAGGGAAGCACAGGAGACTGGGGGCGAGGGGGTGCAGGCGTGGGCCTTGTGAAGCGCCTTTGACGTCTTTCCAGGGTGTTGCTTTCTGCTTTTCCCTGCACGTGACGGTGAGCTGGTAGACTGTCTGCACACCTTTGCAGTGTGGAGAACATTCAAGAAGGAAAGGGGCCGAGACAGGAATTGATGTTTAATTAGGATGCTAGAGCGGTGCTTCCGGGGACCCTTAAGGTCTATGGGAAGACAGTGCTTGTGGGGATGACAGGAGAGATGGGTAGAACCTGGAGCTGTTTCTGGACTAGAAATGGCAGGATCTTGCAGTGCTGGATGCGGCAAGGAAGGAGGATGGTGCTCGAGGGAAGCCCGGCTGGAGTCGTCCTGTTGGTCTCAGGGGTCTGGGTGTGGATCGGTGAGCAGCTTTCCCAGCAGCACTGAGCTGACACTTCTCGTGGGTTTGTGCCATCGGTACTTACAGCAGCCTGAGGCAGGGGGGATCCCCACGTGAGAAGGGGACAGGGACACAGAAGGGTGGGGTGACTCCCCACGTTTATGCAACAAGAGGCCGAGCCACATCCAGGACTCATGTCCACACGTCTCTTGCTCGTCATCACCATGTATGTTTGCTGCCTTTCCAGAGCGAGGAGGTGTAACTCCAGTTTGAATGTCTGAACTGTTCCAGGATTTTGGAGGACAGGGTGGGCAGATCCCCTCCTCCAGGCAAATGACTCACTGGAGGGAAGCCAGTGCGGGAGAGAAAAGGGCCCGACAGGAGGGGATGTGTGTCCAGCCCACGCTGTCCTGGGGGCTGGCACAGGAGCGCTGAATCGAGCAGGTGGTAAAAAAGAAAGGCCTGCTTCCCGGTTGGCTGCTTAAGACGCCGCGGAGCAGGTGGTGAAGGGCAGAACACAACGGCCGCCTCAGGAGGACTGGAGGCCCGAGGCCCAGGGTGGATATGTGGGCTTTACAGCCCTTGTCAGTGTGTTTGGAGATGGAGGAATCATCGGAGATGGTTTCAGGGACCAGACAGAGGAAAATGAGGTCTTCTTTATAGCAGCAAAGAGGGTTCACTTCTCAAACAGACCTACGACACTCCTGGGCTTCTGTGAACCACCGGGGCTTCTGTCTGCAAGACGTTGGTTCTTAAACTCTGCCAGTGGACAAGGTCATGGACATAGTACTTTGCTACTGTGACCCTATTTCCCCCTCAGGCAAGTGCACACAGCACAGGCCATGCAATAAACAGTAACAATGACAGCAACACCTGTGCAACGTTTGCCCTGCCCCAGGTGTGGCACTAAGTGTTTACATACCCGATCTTACTTAACCCAGAATAATACCCAGAGGTCAGCGCCATTACTGTCCCATCCTCCACATGAGAGAATGGGACAAGAGCTATCCCTGCGTCTGTCCTGAGTTAAAAGGTTAGGAACCAAGGATCCTACAAGCTTACTGTGATCATCAGCCTTTTCTTACTGAATTAAAAAGCCCAGTCTGAACACATCTTACACAAATCCTCAGGCTAAAGTGTTCGCCTTTTCTTCTTCAATTTCAACTTTGTTTTCTCAGCTGACAAGATTGTGGGCGAAGTGACATCACCATCTGATCCGCATCTAAAAACATTTTGGCTAAGTTCAAAAAATAGAGATCTTGAACGTGCTCCTTTAATTACATTTGACCATTTGAGCAGCTGCGTGAAAACCCCGGGTAGCCAGCCTGTTCTGCAATTTGTTTTGAAAACAAGCTTTTCCGTCTCTCAGCGGCGAGGATTCTGTGTATAGGGTGTACACTGTGAATCACAGTTTCAAAGGAAGACGACAAACACAGCTCTCAGCCAAGCAATTTGTAAAACTGGATCGCTGACAGAGACCCAGGAAGCAGCAGGAAAACAACCAAACACAGAGACGCAGTCAGGCGCCTGGATGTGAGCTGGAGCAACCATGTGGAAGGAGCCCCAGGGTGATGGGAAGAGAGGGAGCAGAGACCCCGAGGGGCTGAGAGCACGGGGTCTGGGCCCGGGATGCCTGGCTCGCCTGTTTGGTACCCCAGCTGCCTTTGACTGCTCCTCACGTGTGTTCAGTTCACCGAGGGAACAGGGAACGAATGTTTCTTCAATTAGATTCACAGGTTTTATTTAATTAATTTATTTATTTTTAGAAGTTTCCACATTCTTTGTTTTTTTTTAAATTTAATTGAATTTTATTTTATTATTTGGCTGCATTGGGTCTTTGTTGTGGCACGTGGGATCTTTGTTGTGGCCTGCAGGCTTCTCTCTAGTTGCGGCGCACAGGCTCAGTTGCCCGTGGCTTGTGGGATCTTAGTTCCCCCACCAGGGATCGAACCCATGTCCCCTGCATTAGAAGGCGGATTCTTAACCACTGGATCACCAGGGAAGTCCCAGATTCACAGGTTTTTTAACAGTCATGACCTCAATCAGTCCACATCTCTTTAATGATTACTTTCATGGATTTCGTGGTCTTTTTCTTTGATAATAACAGTAATAACAACAGCTAACACCTACTGAGCTTTCTACCTTCAACATGTGTCAGAGTCTCTCCGTCCTCACTTGAACGTAAGCTCCATGAGGGCAGAGGAGTCTCTGCTCTCTGTTCAGTGATGTAGCTACAGTTCCTGGAATAGTGCCGGGCACGTGGTAGATGCTCGTTAGGTGTTTGGTGACTGAATGGATGGATGAACAAACATACTCCTGTTGCACATTGGCAGGTAGTACTCTAAGGGCTTCACTGATTCATTTAGACTTCATCGCTATTCTGTGCAGCAGGCATTTGTTATTCTTCCTATTTTATACATGAGCCGACTGACTCCCAGAGACGTGACTTAGCTTGTCCAAGGTCACGGGGCTGAAGGGGGCAGAGGCAGAAAAGGACCCAGGCAGTCTGACCCCAGAGTCCCCTTCTCCATACTGTTGGTCTTCAAGCTTCATTCACTCACTTTTAGTTTTTCCTCCATCTCCCTACGTTTAATTCCCTATAATGCTCTTCTAACAGGCCAAACTACTTTATACCAAAGCCTTCTTTACACACAAAAGAAAACTTTTATTTTGCTCTTTTGAAAGCATACAGTATGAAATAGTCTTATTGCTTATGCCAAAGGGCCTTGAGTTAGTTTAGATGTAGAAGAAATTAAGACTGAAGAATGGAAATATGACCTCAAGGAGAACCTTAAATTTATATTTTCTTTTAAGAGATAATATAAACTATTATGATTTTTTTCATAAGAAGATCTTTATACTCAAGTTTTCTCTATGGAACAGTATAAAAAAATCATTTCTTAGAAGTAATAGGAGACAAAGTTACCCAGGTCATAAATTATAAGTCTAAGTTTTTAATCCCTAAATTTGATATAGCCTTACTAATTCTTGAGGGCCATTTTCTCTCTTTAAGACAATGAGATAGATGAAAATGATACTATGTTCAGAGAAGTACAGGCTCACCACCAAAGAGATAGATAAAAACATATTATTTATCTCTCTCCTGGGCATATATCCGGGGAAAACTCTAATTCGAAAAGATACATGCACCCCAGTGTTCATAGCAGCACTGTTTAAATAGCCAAGACGTGGAATGATACAAATGAGCTTATTTACAAAACAGAAACAGACTCTCAGACTTAGAAAACAAACTTATGGTTACCAAAGGGGGGTGGGGGGGAGGGGAGGAGGGGAAGAGATAAATTAGGAGTTTAGGATGAACATATACACACTACTAGATATAAAATAGATAAACAACAAGGACCTACTGTATAGCACAGGGAACTATATTCAATATCTTATAATAACATATAATGGAAAAGAATCTGAAAAAGAATATATATATATTTATATATATGTAACTGAATCAATTTGCTGTACACCTAAAACTAACACAACTTTGTAAATTAACTATACCTCAATTAAAAAAATGGTTAAGAAAACATATTATTTAACTACAATTGCAGCCTGTGCTGAGCTATATTTTTTCATGATAGATACTCCTTGTATATTGGATATGTTTAGGTTTACTTGCTCAGGCAAAGAAGAGTCAAGGAAGATGTCTGTTTTAGCACTGTATACTGTTGAATTTGCCGATGGAAATTTTTCAGTTTAGTTCTGCACTCATGATTAATTGACAGCATTAAAGCTTCTTCCGTGATAAAGCTCCACCCTCCACTTTCTCCAGCGATGTCCTGTCACCTCCTAACCCTGGTGCCTGTGCCAGTTGATGAAAATCATGCTCCAGCCATCACCAGCCCCCCAGATAGTCATTCCTTTCGTATTTTGGAAAAGGATGGTAAGGGGAGGTAGAAAAACTTTGCTGAGGGTGTGGCCATCTCCTTTAGGTGTTTCTTGGGTTTCTGACTACAACCCAGTGGAAACTGGCAGTGAGGACAGAGCATTAAACCCAGCCCTTCATTGGTAGTAATTTTTGTGACACCCATTCCTCACAAAAAGTTCATAAATTTAGAGCCATAGACTCTTAAGAGAGATCTTAATAATCATTTTGTGCAACTCTCAGGTAATTCAGAAATCGTATATTTGCTAAGTCCTTACTGAATTATATTAGCAGAAGACTAACGTTACAATTGCGAGTTTCAAGTTCTTTTTTTTTTTTTTTTAAAGTTTCTGCAGAGATATTAACTGATAGCTTTATGGGGATTCCCTTGTATATGACTCTTTTTCTCTTGCTGCCTTTAAAATTCTCTCTTTTGCCATTTTTTAATTAATTAATTAATTTATTTATTTTTGGCTGTGTTGGTTCTTTGTTTCTGTGCGAGGGCTTTCTCTAGTTGTGGCAAGCGGGGGCGACTCTTCATCGCGGTGCGCGGGCCTCTCACTGTTGCGGCCTCTCTTGCTGCAGAGCACAAGCTCCAGACGCGCAGGCTCAGTAGTTGTGGCGCACGGGCCTAGTTGCTCCGCGGCATGTGGGATCTTCCCAGACCAGGGCTCGAATCCGTGTCCCCTGCATTGGCAGGCAGACTCTCAACCACTGCGCCACCAGAGAAGCCCCCTCAAGTTCTTTTTAAAAATATTATTTTTCCTATTGGAAAATGTTTTATGATAAACATGGAAAATATGGCTGTATAATTTTTGTGTATCTCAAATTTAGCTGAGTTAGTGGAAACAATCTTTATGGAATTAGATGAAGCCTCTCTCTTTTTTGGACAACCTCTCCATTTGACTTGACTAGGCTTCTCAGACAACGCAAATGTGAAATCTGAATCATATTCGAGTGTGTGGAAAAATACACCATGAAATTGTCAGATCCCAAAGCCCATTGCCACCCTACATACCAAATTAGAAGGAACTCTCCCAAGAGAAAGCAGTTCATCTCTTACTTTCATTTTTCAAACAACGATCATGAACCATGGTTGAATATTTCTGTCTCACTTTAAGAGAGGCTCTTCAGCAGTTTTCTTTTTGCAATTGTAGAAGGTTCTTCCTTTGTAAATGTAGACACTGGAAAAACAAAAGCAAACATTTTCTTGCCAATTTTCATAAGTCTTAGTTCTGTCAGCTTTTCTGGTTAAAAACATTAGATTTTTATCTTTGATTTATTTTATGCTCCTTTGATTGGGTCTGAGGATATTTAAGTGGGTTCAGACTTGAAATTTTCCAATCCAGATCTCCACATCTTTAATTTTTATGGGGAAAAACCGTGTTCCTCTTCTGCATTTCCCCCAATTAATTCACCAAATCATGCCCTCCTCTAAGGAACATTACCAAATTTCTGCTGAGATCTCTTCTCCTCCACATCCCCAGGGTCTTCGGAAGGGCCGTCCCAGCACCTCCCCATAGCACATATTCACTGACCTAAGATTCATGCCCTCTCCCAGCTCCCAGCCACCTTTCAGCTTTTCTTGGGGGGATTTTTGATCATTGAAAATAAATACCTCCAAATATGTATAACCTCAAGAGGGATTATATTACAGCACCATAATGCACAATTTTAAAGCTGACTGAAGTGATGCAGTTGTTTTAAAAGGAGACCCATGGTAATGAGGTGACAATAATATTGCTCATTTATTTTCCAAAACTCCTTAGAAAATGAATCTACACGGTCACACTTTATAGATACTGTACTTTGCGATCACATAATATAGCCATGACTCTATCACCATCATTCAGCAAAGCTGGTGATGATAAAAGCTAAGGACATGATTCCATTCTATACAGGTTAAAACAAGTTTAATTTACCCATCTGTGTATATTATTTGTTTTAAATTAATTTAAGGTGTTTTTCCTTTTGCAGCCTTTCAGATAGGGACACCATTTGCCACCATACAGAATCTGTAGAATCTGAGTGGGGAAATATTCTTGATTCTTCCCTTTTTCTCACCCTTTCAACCCAACAAATCTCAAGGCTTTCTGATTATAACTGCAAAGTATTTTCCATCTTTGTCCACCATTTGAAGATTAGAAAGGAAGAAATAAACCTCTTATTATTTATTGATGATATGCTTGTCTACGTAGAAAACCCAAAAGACTACATAGAAAAATTATGAAAATCAGTAAGAGTTTGGCTAGGCTGCTGAATACAAAATCAATGCACAAATGACAATTGCATTTTTATACACCAGCAAAAGTAGTTACAAAGTATAATTTTGAAAAAAGATACCATTTACAGTAGCAGCAAAAGTATAAAGGAGCAAGGGAGAAATATTCCAAAATGAGCAAGCTCTTTATGAAAACATTTTAGAACTTTGTGGACTGACATTAAAGAAGGACAAAATAAGTGGAAAGATGTATTATATTCATAGATGGAAAGCGTTAGTATCAACTGTTCCTATATTGATCAATTCATTTTAAATTGAGGTCCCAAAAGTTCTTCCCGATCCCTCCCTGCCTGGAACTTGACAAAATGATCCTAGAATGTATGAAGAAGAGCAAAGGGTGAAGAAGAGTCAAGAGGTTCCTGAAGATGTGTCTTGACTTGTTATATAAGACCCATTATGTGGTAGTAAAGACTGTTGGTATTGGCACAAGGCTAGACAGACAAATGGAACAGACTAATGCCAATGTAGAAACTCTATTTATGACTGGACAGGCACTGCAGATTCGTGAAAAAAGGGTGGGCAATTCAATAAATGCTATTGATCCAACCAATTGGCTCTACATACAGGAAAAAATTAAGTTGGATTGCTCCCACACACATTAAAAATCCATTCTAGGGGCTTCCCTGGTGGCATAGAGGTTAAGAATCTGCTGGCCAATGCAGGGGACACGGGTTCGAGCCCTGGTCTGGGAAGATCCCACATGCCGTGGAGCAACTAAGCCCATGCGCCACAACTACTGAGCCTGTGCTCTAGAGCCCGCGAGCCACAACTACTGAGCCCATGCGCCTAGAGCCTGTGCTCCGCAACAAGAGAAGCCACTGCAGTGAGAAACCTGCGCACCACAATGAAGAGTAGCCCTCTCTCGCTGCAACTAGAGAAAGCCCGCATGCAGCAATGAAGACCCAACACAGCCCAAAATAAATAAATAATTCATTCTACATGACTTAAAGACAAAATCAAAAGGCAAAAACTATGAAAAAATTTAGAAGACAATTAGGAGAATGTATTTATAAGCTTGGAGTAGGTATAGATTTTTAAAATAAGATGCAAAAAACACGAACTATGAAGGAAAATAAAGATAAATTCAAATACATTAAAAATAAAAATGTTTGCTCATTGTAAGACAACTTATGAGAGTAAAAAAAAAACTGGGAAAGAACATTTTCAATACATACCATTGACAAAGGATCAATATACAAAATATACAAATTAACAAAACAAGTAGATACAAAAAAACAAAACAACTCAATAGGGAAATGGGCAAAGTCATGAAAAGGTACTTCATAGAAAAGGAAACATGAGTGGTCGGTCCATAAATATAAGAAAATGTGCACAATCTCATTTACCAAACAAGGCAAGGAAAATTAAAGGCACCAATTAGACACTATTTCACACTCTTTACACTCGGCTCCAAATTAAAAAGTCTAACAATACTAAGTGCTGGAGAGACTATGGAGAAATGGAAATTTCCACTTTGGAAACTAATTTGGCAGTGACAAGTGAATCCCACATGTGCAGAACCTACAACCAGGAAGCTCTACTGCTAAGAAATATATCCTAGGTATATATATATATACTATTTCTAGCACATGTGTACCAGGACAGTTGTACAAGAAGTCTTCAGCAACCTCGTTCCTAACAGCAGAATACTGGGGACAACCAAGTGGTCATAACTGGTAGGGTGGCTGGATGATACACTGGTCATCTAAATTACACAACAGAAAACAGACTACAGCAGCATGCATCAATGTACCTGAATCCAATAATACAGTGTTCACTGAGGAACGCATGTCATGTACTATACACCATGCAATTTCATTTCTATGAAGAATAAGATAGGCAAAACTAAAGATATTGTCTAGGAATATGTACTTATTGGGTGGAACAAAGGAGAAAGGCGGGGAGTTGACATGAAATTCAGAAGGAGGAAGGGAAGCCATTGAGAAGGGGCTTACTAGAAACAGTGTTTCTAAGAATGATCTATTTCTTAGGGAACAATTACATAGACGGTTCTTCTTCTTCTTCTTTAAACTCTGTTTGTACAATTGCATACGAGAGAGAAGCAGAGATGGAAGAAAGAGAGAGAGGGAGGGAGACAGAGACTTTCCCATGATCCATTGCATCCTTGTCTTGTGACATCCTGATGTCTTTATAATAAAATTTCCTTCTTTGTTCTCTAATACTATGGGCTGAATCGTGTTTCCCCAAAATTTATATGTTGAAGTCCTAAGGCCCCAGACCTCAGAATGTGACTATATTTGGAGATAGGGTCTTTTTTTTTAAATTGAAGTCTAGTTGATTTACAGTGTCATGTTAGTTTCAGATGTACAGCACAGTGATTCAGATATATATATCTCTGAATCCATATATATATATATATATATATATATATATATATATATATATATATACTTAAAATGTTCTTTTTCAGATTCTTACAGGTTATTACAAAATATTGAGCATAGATCCCTGTGCTACAGTAGGTTCTGGTGGAGACAGGGTCTCTACAGGGGTAGTTTATGGGTGGGCCCTAGTCCAGTATGACTGGTGTCCTCATAAGAAGAAGAGACTGAGACTCAGACGCACACAGAGGGAAGACCACGTGAAGACACAGGGAGAAGATGGCCGTCGGCAAGCCAGAGAGGGAAGCCTCAAAAGAAACCAACCCTGCCCACGCCTTGACCTCAGAATTCTGGCTTCCTGAGCTGTGAGAATATACATTTCTGCCGTTGAAGCTATCCAGCCCGTGGTACTTGGGTTGTGGCAGCCCGAGCAAACTAACACAAGTAGTTTGAGCTGTTGTCTGGTATTTGCAGAGTTCCTTGGGTGCACCTGCTGTGTACTTTAATCCCGAGCGTTCCCATTGCCCCTGCTGAGCTTCTGCCTGGCAGCCCCCCACCCCGCCTTGCCCAGTTCATGCCTGCAGTGGCCTTGCTGGTCCCGCTACAGGCATCCCTTCCTGAAGCCAGGGCTGGGTGTCCCTGCTGGGGCGTCAGGCATCCTGCACCTGGTTCCACCTTTGATTGGCAACCAGTCTTTGTGTCTCTCTGCTCCCTAGACTGTGAGCTCTTGCAGGGCAGGCAGAACCACATTCATCTTCGCCTTCTCATAGGTAAGCTCCTGGAACACAGTGCTGCTTGTTAAGTGCGTGCAGTAGGAGAATACAGACCACCCCCAGAGAAGGCCGTTCATGGAAACATATCAAGGATCATCCAAAGCAGTAAACCCCTGTGTTGTTCATGTTATTTGTGTTTTTAAAATTTTGTCATGAAATATTGTGTAAATTCTGAGGAGGGGAGGGAGAGGAATATCTGATACTAAAATTGCTTTGCATTTTTTAGAGTATTTTCCCTTAACACGAAAAGCAGATGTCGCCACCAATATCCGCTCTTCCACTTCCCAGAAGAAAGTGCAGGATTAAATCCTACCACTGATAATGCACACAGGGTGTCTCCTTACACAGGTATTTGACAACTGACTGTTAGATGATGCCTTCATTTAACAAATACTTACTTAGAAATGCTGACTCTGTAATGGACAGCAAAGATGGTGGTCAGGACATCTCCCAGGAGGCCCCCATTCTTGTAAGAGGAGATGACAAGCAAGAAAATATCAGATGGTGATATGTATGTGTGATGCAAATTCTTAACACAGGCTCTGGGATGGAGCATGAAGGGGGTTCCTTTGGTTGGACAGTCAGAGAAGCCCTGTCTGAGGAGCTGCATTCAAGCTGAAACCTGGTGACAAGAAGCAGACACGTGAACATTGCTGGGAAGAGCATTCCAGATGGAGGGATTAGACGTTGCGGAGGCCCGAGGAAGAATAGAGGAGCAGAAGGGAGGCCCCTCCAGTGCGGCTGGAGGGGCCGCGTGGGAGGGAATACAGGCAGGGAGTGGGGGGAGGCAGGGACCAGATGTTACAGAGTCTCCTGCATCAAGTGAGGCTTCTATTCTAAGGATGGTGGAAAGTCATGTAAGGGGTTTAAAAAGAGGAGCGGCACAATCTGACTCATACTTTTGGGAAGATCACCCGGCTCCTGTGTGGGGAATAGGTGTGTGTGGGGCGGGGAGGGCGAGAGTGAAAACAGGGAGATTGACTAGGAGGCTGCAGTAGCCCCAGCACCCAATGGTAGGGCTTGCAAAGAATCTGGAGAGAACTGGGCGGGTTCAGGGTAGTTGTGCAAGTGGAGGGGAGGGGAGGGAGGACTCTGGGTGGTTTTCAGGTTCGTGGCTGGAGCACCCGGGTGGA
The DNA here is from genome assembly GCF_951394435.1 of Stenella coeruleoalba. Classification (NCBI taxonomy): domain Eukaryota; kingdom Metazoa; phylum Chordata; class Mammalia; order Artiodactyla; family Delphinidae; genus Stenella; species Stenella coeruleoalba. The sequence continues at coordinate 164,602,691 of NC_137147.1, forward strand.
GGGCAGTGCCACTTACTGAGAATCAGAATCCTGAAGGAGGAGCAGATTGGGGATGAGAGTGCGGTGGGCATCCAGATACTTTTTAGATTTCAGATGCTTTTCTGCATCTGGGAGGTAATATCTTGTGAGCAGATGGACACAGGAGGCTGGGAGTCAGAGGAGAGGTGGGGGCTGGAAAACTATGCCCCTGCCTGTGTCTATCCATCTATCTCTCCCTCAGAGTCAAGGTCGTGAATGCTATTTAAGCCCACGGGCGAAGGGGATTACCTAGGCAGCCAGCAGAGATGGAGAAGCTCGTGGGGCTGATCCTTGCTGTGCTCCACAGTTTAGTGATGCTTCAGGCTTGAGATATCGAGGCAAGGTCAAGGAGAAAAGAGCAACCAGAAAGGCAGGAGAAAGACCCATGTGTGTGATATCATGGAAGCTCCCTGGGAGAAGTGCGTCCAGAGGAAGGAACAGTGCCACGTGTTGCTGAAGGGTCAAGTAAGAGAGGACCGTTGGATGGGGAAACAAAGAAGGTGTGTGTGACCTTGACCAGAGGGATCTCAGTGGAATTGTGGAGACAGGAATATGATTCAAGAAGGTTTAAGGGAAAATGGGAGTGAGGGTGAGGGTGGCTGTACCAAACCAGGCCTTCGCAAAGTCTTGCTCTAAAGAGCAGCAGGGAGGGACTGCCCTGGTGGCGCAGTGGTTAAGACTCTGCTCTTCCAGTGTAGAGGCCACGGGTTCGATCCCTGGTCAGGGAACTAGATCCCATATGCATGCCGCAACTAAAAGTTCACGTGCCACAGCTAAGACCCGGCGCAACCTAAATAAATAAAGTAGAAAATAAAAAATAAAGTTAAAAAACTAAAGAGCAGCAGAGAAATGGGAGCACTTTCTGGAGGGAGATGGGAGGGACAAAGGAAGATGCTGGGGATTTTGTTTTTTGTTCCAGGTGTGAGATTCTGGAACTTGTTTGTGTGCTAATGGGAATGATTTAATACAGGGGGAAATACTGATGAAAATTTTGGGGACTAAAGGTCTCAAGACAAGAGGAGATAAGGAACATAGAATTTGGATTATTGTCAACAAGAGTGTGACTAAAAATTTATTCTGAAAAAAATCAAAGGCATTCCCCCTAACTCTGGACTATAAAATAAATGTTAATAACGATAATGACAATGGTGAGGTAAGAACTGTTTTTATCGTGCACCTTCTATAAGTCAGAGACTCTGCCACTTTCTTTACTTTACCATTCTGACAACACCCAGATGAAAAATTTATTATTTTTTTAGAAATGTTTACAAGCGAAGAAGTTGAGTCTCAAGAGAGTTTCATTGGCTTGCGATGAATAGGTGACAGGTGATGAATAGGTGACAGATCTAGGATCCGAATCCAGACTTGTTAATGCCCAGGTGCTCTGATTGCCCAATGATGCTCAGATCTGGGTTTTGCAAGCCCCCCTCCCCATGGCTCTCCACCCTTGTGCTTCCCCAAACCCCACAGGCCCTGAGGTGCTGCTACCACAGAACGGGATGTATGATGATTGCCAAGATGCTGAGAACCTGTCTCATGGTTCTATTTAGAAGCTGCTCCATTTTTTCCCATTTGAAATGGTTACGTTTTCTCTCCCAGGACCGAAATGGTTACCACTGTTAATGCAAGAGCTATTTTCGCATACCAGCCATTGCCTGAAAACAAAAAGTCCCGTGGGAATAAATATGACCTGTTCAGGACAAGTTCTAGCAAGCTGTGTTTAAGGTTATTTATATTTTCCAAAGGCTTCTTATTTCGAGTTCATAAATAAATGTGTGTGTTTGTACTGCAATCTTCTGGAGATCAAGAATTGTGTTTTTCACTGCCTTATATCTCCTTTATAATTCTCTAAGAGCTTGGTATGCAGAAAATGTGTTCAGTAGTGGAACTGCTTGTCTGGTTGACGGCAAGTGTTTGTGGAAAGCTCAGACTCTTACTGAGTTTCCTCCTATCTAGGTCATGAAGAGCTCCAGGGAATGAGAACTTTATTGGATGGGACCCTTGATCGAAAAAGCCTTTCTTCCATTTTTAACATCAACCTGGGGAATGGTCGATTGATTGCTAAACTTTGAAAATCTGCTTTTTGTTGTGTATGTATGCCATAGAAGGGCCCTCATTATCTGAGCATGAAAAGCTACTTAAACAGAATCCACTTCCAATAGGGAATGAAATTTCGTGTTAATTAAATTAAAAAAATTTTTTGATTGGGACTTAACTAGAAAAATGAAAGTAGATAACATGAAAAACTCTAAATTTTTAAAAATTTAAGGACTTCCCTGGCAGTCCAGTGGTTGGGACTCCATGGTTCCACTGCAGGGGGAGCAGGTTCGATCCGTGGTTGGGGAACTAAGATCCCGCATGCCGCATGGTGTGGCCAAAAAAAATTTTTTTAAATTAAAAATTTATATTAAGAAGGTTTAGATTAGGTCACATTATAATAGGAACTAAGTCTTAGAATAAACCAATGAATTATTTATTTGGGGAGGGGGTGAATTTTCTGACACAACCGTACAATCCAGCATCCTTTGCTTCACGGCTGATTTTACAGTCTGACCATGAAAAGAACTGTTTCTACAAAACATCCCGGAGCTTCGTCAGTTTTCCAAGGGCGCTTCTTAATCCTCTGATGTTCCAACCAGTTTTTTTCTGAAGCCCTGTCCTCATCACCCTTGGGGGCTTTCTTCTGTCTTCAGCAGTCTAACCTGAGTGGACCTGCCCTGGTCCGCGGCGCCGGCTGTGACGGGGGTGGCTGTCCCACATTGTTTCCATGAAAACCCACCTATGTCATAAGATTGCAGTTTCGCTCTGGGCACATCTGCACCGGATGTTTACCACCTCAGACAGTCAGATCGTTAACGACTTAGGACCTCGGTGACCTGGACGGCCATGGAGACGTGGCCATTGAGCAGAAAGAGACATCATAGTGGTTGTGCCTGGAGCTCCATTAGTGGCCTGTTTTGGTGGTTGTTTCTCTAAGCTATGTAATTCTGGAGCGAAGATGAAAACATCCTGATTTGCCCATCCAAAGAGTAAAAAGAATTAGAAGGATTTGAAGTATTTGCTCTTAACCTCCTTTCCCACTTCATCCCATTCAGGTCTCTTGATGTTCCACATGTCTCTAGAATAACATCCTCCCTCCTGCTTCAACCCCAATTCAATTAACCCCACTTACTAACGTTTCCTACCCAACCACTCTTTCCCCCGACCCCAAGCAATGGCAGAAAGAGAGGAAGCCTGGAAGGGCCTGGAGCGTCAAAGTGCTTCTCCAAGAGGTATTTGGGCTATTAAACAATGAGGAGATGGATTTAGGCCCTGAGAAAAGGTAGGAGGATTGCACCTTTAGCCCCCATCCCATAACTGAAATTCTCAGCACACCCCAGGGACCAAAGCGTAGCTCTGTGCAGCCGCTGCTCGAATTACAGCCCTTCAGGGAAAGCTGTCACGCTCTCTCCAATCTTCCCTTCCATCACTCACCCACTGAATCACTGCTACCCAGCTCAGGCCCAGAGCCGCCACCTCCACTGCTTTGCCAAGGCCTGCACCGAGGTTAGATGACCATCCTCTTGCAGAGTACTGTCTTAAACCACAGTGGAATCCCTTACGTCTGTACACTATAATAATCTATGTTAATGAGACGCATCTACTTGTACTGCCACGAAAATCTGCCCGAGATATATTAAGTGAACAAAAACTTGCAAAACTGTATCCATAATAGAACATTTTGTTAAAATATTTGTATTGACATATATATTAGTTCATGGAACTGGATGTTAAAATTGAAGATTCAATAGAATTGACACGGTAGGATAGATGTCAGATACCACGTGGGGTGTGACACAGGTCACCCTGGGGGAATCTTCAAAGTAAATATTGAAAACTGGTTCTGGGACCCTTGAATTCTGTCGCCCATTTTGAGAACATAAGCAAGTGGAGATACATTGGGAGGAAATGTATTTGAAGAGTTGTGCTACCGAGGGCCAGGAACCAGGAAGTGCTTGGCCCTTCATCTGGAGCCCAGAGAGGATGGGATTCTACAGACACTTGTAGAGCTGGGTTTGTGTCTCTCGGAGCTGGGGAACGCCCCCACGGATTGGTGCCTGATTCACGCCTGACAACGCAAAAGTGGCTTGTGGCAGGGCAGAGAGTGGCTGGCTGCGTTTGAGAAGCTGCCACGCTCCCATGGATCCGTGTGTATGGACACGGAATGCATGACTATTTCTTCTAGATCCTGGGCCAAGAGGGAGAGAGAGCCAGTCTGCAGCCACTTAAAGTCTATCTAAGTCCAGAAAGACGGCTGGGGAGGGCCAGGGCCTCCATCAGAGAGAGTCTGAGTGAGGAGTGGATCCTGAGACCCGAGGACTGAACTGGGTAGGATCCAGTTGAAGAAGAGGCATCTCCCAGGCCTGGGGGCCTAGCAGGGGACCCCCAAGATGGCCCCAAAACACCCTGGAAAGGAGATGTCAGCTCGAAGCATTTGTCTGCCCAGAGTGGCAGCCAGCAGCTGAGTAAGGAGGTCTGAGTCTCCCCTCACCTGTCTTCGCCACACTTGACTTGACCAAGCCAGCAAGCAGGGAAGAGGAGAAAAGTAAGAAAACCAGATCATCACTTGCAGGAAAGGAAGTCTCTCCTTCTAACGGAGCCTGAATTGATGAATAAAATCTTGGACTGGACACCTAGTTTCTGATTTGCTGCTGTGTTTTGTGATTGCACAATAGTCTAGTTCCTAAAAACTGAACAAGAAAATTGAGGGGCCTGTCAAGTGTTTAGCCAGTGGCAGGGGAAGATTTCCCCACTGAATCAACTTTAAAGGGCTAGAGGGAAACAAAAATACACTGACGTTTTTCTCACACCCCTTTGTTGTGCTTCATGGAAAGACCGGTTTCATAAACAACGTAAGATGTCCGGGAAGTGGACACACCAGCCCTGGTTATCTCTAGGGGGTGGGGACAGGAAGTTGTTCTCTTTTTCTCTTATCTATTTCCATTATGTTTGAATTATGGAAGCAGAGCATGATGACTTTTGTCCTCAGAAAAGCCATGATGATGAATGTGCCCATCTAAAATATTAGGAGGAAAAAATCATCTCCATGAGTGAAAAAAAAATATGGCGAGAAAGAGAGCAAGCTGAAAAACAAAATACCGATCGTCATAGCTAACAGTTGTAGACGGCATTCCATTTTCCAAATTTTCATTTTAATGATCTCATTTGATTGTTACAGCAACCCTGGAGATGTGTATTTGAATTATTCACATTGTGCAGATGTAGAAACAGAAACAGTCATAATGGTTGGTTACTTCGCTTGGCCAACAGCACTGCTAGTGATGATAAGGCTCAAGTTCAAGTCTTCTGGCTGTAAGTCCCATATTCCTCCCATTTCATGACAACAAGTGCTGCCGTGGAAGGATATTTAGTTGTCAGGAAGCATTCTCCCAGCCCATTCCCCGTGGAGGGCACGTGGTCCCCTGGCGGACATGACACAATAAAGGCATGTTGATGCAGCCTGCATTGACAGTACTTTTCCGAACTATATTCCACTTTCCTCTCTAAACACTGGAATCTCTATGTGTTTAACCCCTCACTTCCCCCCACCTTCAAAGTGATATTCTTGCTGAATTCCATGCCTATCAATGACTCCATCATTTTTCCAGGATCACAGTCACAGACTTCAGTTTTCTTTGATTTCTGCATCTCATTTTATTCCATACTTGGTTATTTTAAAGTCTTTTAGTTTCTCTCCTAAAGGAACTCAGATCTGTTCCATAATCCATTTGCATGGATTGGACCTCCCCCCTTGGTTCAGACATTTAATTTCCCGTGTGGCTCACTCACTGCCGATCATCCATTTAAAAAATTACCCTTTTCTGGAAGCTTTGTCTGACCACCTCTGGCCACTGAGGCTTCAGCCTTTGTGTTCCCGTGGCAAACTACACACCGTGTTATAATGGCCTGTTTATATCATCAATCTCCGGCTCTCTCCCTCTCAAGAAGAAGGACATCCTTGAGGGTTGAGATTACTTCTTACCTTTTATCACCATCGTTTAGCACAGTGCTTGGCAAAATACTAATTTCCCAATAAAAGTTGAATGAGTGAATGAATAAATTTTTCACAAAAGGACATCTCTGGAGCACATGAAATCTGGGTGTCAGAAGTGGGAGAAGGGAAGCTGGGTGTCAGGAGAGGGAGGGAGATGGCCAAGGGAGGCACCAGGACCCTGGGCTGTGACCCAGTCACGCTGAGAAAGAGGAGAGGGTGCAGGCCTTGGGGAAAACTAGCTGCTTCAGCCTACACATCCCCACTTATCGGACTCTGGGCAGTTTTAGGGAAGGGCAGTAGGGGTGAGCTGCAGGGGTGCGGTGGAGACACTCCAGAGGCAGTGACCACGAGTCATTGAGTGGTCGTGCCTGGGAGGGTAGCAGAGGGAGCCCAGGCCCAGGCAGCTGCCCAGGGAGATGCTGTCCACTCAGGGTGAGGTGTTATCCTAAGTCCTAACTGCAGGGGAGGGCACTGCCCCCCGGAATCACCGCTTGTTACCATTTTGCTAGGATGCTGAGGCAGGGAGGCCATCCCAGCTGATCTGACTCCTTTCCGCAACCCACACTGGTACTCCAGATCCTTCAAAAACTCCTCACTGACCGCTGAATAAAAGGCCATCCATTACTGGGTCCCCCAACACACCTTTCACCCTTTATCTCTAGCCACTCACTTCCAAGAATCCTCCACTTCCACAGGGACTGTCTGCTCATCACTGCTTTGCCCAAAGCCTTGTGTCATCTCACCTCCCTGCTCCTCCTCAGTGGGACCCCCTTCCTGGATTACATGGGAGCCACCCTTAGGGTGCAGGCGGGAATGTCTCCATGCTATCTCTGAGCTGAGAAGAGACCCAGGGCAGCAAAAGGAGGCTGTGCATGCATGTGTGCACGCGCGTGCATGCTCTCTCTCTCTCTCTCTCTCTCACACACACACACACACACACACACACACAGATTGTATCAGACCCTAGCATGTCCAAAGCAAGAATGTCAAAGGAAAAGCCGTGGGAACCTGTACATTACTTAGCATCCTAGGTGATTCTTAGCATCAGGCTAAGCTCTTAAGGAGAAACTTAGAATTTCAAGGTAATTTAAAATAAAATTCAAAGACCTTCTTGTGTAGATGTATTAGTTTTCTATTGTTAGGTGACAAATTGTTACAAGCTTAGTGGCTTAAAACAACACATATTTATTAACTTACAGTTTCTGTGGGTCAGGGGTCTGGTCATGGCTGAGCTGGGTCCTCTGCTCAAGCTCTCACAGGCTGCTTTCAAGGTGTCAGCTGGGCTATGGTCTCATCTGGAGGCTCAATTAGGGAAGAAACTGCTTCCAAGCTCATTAAAAAAAAATTATTTTCTTTATCTTTTTGGCTGCATTGGGTCTTAGTTGGGGCATGCGGGATCTTTTGTTGCAGTGTGCTGGCTTCTCTCTAGTTGTGGTGTGCAGGTTTGCTCTCTCTAGCTGTGGCTCCAGACCGTGTGGGCTCTGTAGTTGTGGCACGCTGGCTTAGTTGCCCCGTGGCACGTGGGATCTTTATCCCCCAACTAGGGATCGAACCCACGTCCCCTGCATTGGAAGGCGGATTCTTTACCACTGGACCACTAGGGAAGTCCCCAAGCTCATTTGTTGTTGGCAGAATTCACTTCTCAGTGGCTGTATGATGGAGACCTTGGCTCTGAGGGCACCCCCAGCTCCCGGCCAGATGGCCCTCTCCATGGGCCGTTCACAGCACGAGCAGCAGGAGAGTCCCCCTTGAGTGTGCTGGGTGGAGTCTTATAGGATGGAATGTCATCATTGGAGTGGCATCCCATCAGGTTTGCCGAAGTCTGTTGATCAGAAGCAAGTCACAGGTTCTGCCCCCATGCATGGGGAAGGGATTATACAGGGGGTAATTCACTGGGGTTGCCTCATAGTGCATCTGCCACAATAGATTAGGACATGGACGCTCTGAGAGATTAGCTTGTCAAGGTCCCAGAAGAATGAGAGGCAAACGTGGAAGGAGAAGTCCTATCTCTTGCTTCCAGCCAAGCATTCCTTCTGTTCTACACTGTCTCCCATCTTCTGATCACCGTGCATTGCTTTAAACCACAGTCAGCAAACTTCTCCTGTAAGTAGCCAGATAGTAAATATTTAAGATTTTCTGGGCCATATGGTCCCTGTTGCAACGGCTCACCTCTGCTGATGGAGCACAGAAGCCATAGATAATATGCAGTGAGTGAGCGTGCCTGAGTTCCAATAAATCTTTATTTATGGGCAATGACATTTGATTTCATTTAATTTTCACATTACAAAGTATTATTCTTGTGTTGATCTTTTTTTTCTCAAACACTGAAAAATGAAAGAACCATCCTTAGGTCACAGGCCACGCAAACAGGTGGTTGGTCAGATTTGGCCTGTGGATCGATGCACAGCTGTGCTTTCACAAGGACGCGCCTCCTCTGCCAGGGAGAGCCAGACCCACTCAGCTGGTGTGTCCACCTGTGGTACCCAGCCCACAGTGAGCGTCTACTCTTTTCAAAATAACAGTAACTTAGGAACCATCATGACCCTCTCAAGGCTGAACTCTGAAGTGAAGATGATGCCACAGAGCCACCAGGTGACAAGTGTCTTGCTGGTCATTAGTGACTGAGGTATTTAACAAACCATCTTGAGCATCTGTATGGACTGAGCACTACCGCAGACGTGAAGAGTTTCTGCTTGAATGAAGATTACGTTCCTTTGGAAGAGACAGGCAGTGAATTAATAAACAGGTAACTGTGTAATGTGTCAGATGGAGAAAAATAAGGCAGCGGGGACAGAGGGGGACAGGGGAGAGCTATTGTTATTCCGTGTCGGGGGTCAGGAAATGTAACAGTGACAATGGGCAGAGGCCCTTAGGATGTGAGGGAGGAAACCAAGCAGATCCTGGGGCGAAGGGCGTTCTAGACAAGGGAATAGCAAGTGTGAAGGCCCAGAGGAAGGGGGGGTCTCAGCCAGGTTAAGGATCAACAAGGCCCACGGGGCAGAGTGGACAGGGAAGGAGTAGAAGAGCTTCGGGGATGCTGGGTGGGTCATGGAGACCTTGGAAATCACTGTCAGGACTTCGGTTTTGCCTGTGCGTGAAATGGAGGGCATTGTGGGCTCCAAACAGGGAAACGACAGGGCCTGGCTGACAAAACACATACGATGTTGTTTTGTCAGCACAGAGACTACTTCCTTCTGTGGGTTCTGGGTCCAGGATGGGACCCACTGCATCGTGCTCCCCCGGGGGAACCTCCCCATCTGGAACAAGTGTGTAGCCTCTGCTGAGAGGCTGAGCAGATGACATTCCACAGCACAGAGCGAGCTTTTGAAATTGAACCCCTAGCTTAACAGAGTAACCTGACAGAGGAGGGGAGGATGAGTCAGCCATCTAACGTCAGGGACAGAGGAGCAGCAGGGCTGGGCGCGCTGGTCCAGCACACCTGAATTACTGCACAGAACGCCAGGGCCTGGGCACCGGATTTCATCAAAGAGCAGCCTCACTGCCACTCACCTCCTCCTGACATGAGCAGGTCTGCCTCTGAGGGAGGAGGATGTCCCTCCCTCAGCTGGATGGGGTTGGGGGCCCCTGGGTGGGTCTCAGGCTGGTATCCACCACTCAGAGGCCCTCTGAGAAGGCCCCACATGGTTGTTTAATTCCAAAACACTGATGCAGTTAAAGCTTCTCCGTCTCGCAGCCTTATTGTTTCAGGATTTGAGAATTTCAGGCATTTAATCTTGACAAGGTCAAGAAAAAGTATATGGTTCCAATTATCAACCACAGTGCATTTTTCCTCTTTACTGAATGAAACTGCTCAGCCACATTTGCTAAAAAGTCTTTTAAAGCCGATTCATATCCCTTGACCGAAGTTCTTTAGAGCTAGATTTATCTATGCCTTGGTGTGAAGCTTTATGTGAATTTATTTCATCCTTTTCCTTTTAATCATCAAAGGTTAAGTGTCCTCTGGGTGAGGAGAATTTCTCTTCTTAAAAAATGATTAAAATCACTGCCTTGATCTGCTCGCATTCCCACTTCATTTTCTCAAAGTTTTTTTAGAAACTTGGGTCACAAAAAATGACCCAAGTACTGTATGCCTCTAATAGAACCAGGCCCACCTTGGAGGGAAGGCAGAATGGTCTACCCAGCTACGAATCCCGATTCAGACTAGGCATTTCACTACCTATGCCTCTGGTTTCCCCCAACATAGAAGGACGGCACTCTAGGCCTCGCTGGAGACCTTGACCCTGAACTTTGCCCTCAAAGATTCAGCTGAAAGAACCTCAGGTGGAAACACCTCTCCACACCACCGGCCACTCCGATCTGCCTTGGGTCAAGTGGCCACTAGGAAGTCAGTGGCTCAGACTGCTTTGCTTGACCCTCCTGCAGATTTGTCTCCAATAGTTGGGTTTCAACATCACCAACTGTGCTGTCTTCACCCTGCTCTGTGCCCTGCTGGGCTGGCCTTCGAGGACTTGAACGAGTTCCCTCGTTCTTAGGCTTTGGAGCCTAGGAGGGGGAGAGGCATTTGACTAGGGACCTGGGCTCTGCCGGGTGGATCATGATGTTGGACGGTTGGATGGAAGGATGCAGGTGATGGCTTTCTGCAAGGAACCCGGGCCTCTCACTGCACTCCGTGGTTGGGTGACATGGGGGCATACTGAAGTGGTGATCTCAGCCTGGACTCCAGCTTTTCCAAGCAGGACAGTGCTGACACAGCTTCCAGGCATTGCTAGGGGCTGGAACAGGACAGCAAGAACGTGGTGGATACTTTGGTGACTGTAGCTGGTGGACTGGTTGAGGGTCATCTGGAGTATTTTGAAGGTGAGGGCTTGGAGGCACATGGTTGGGACATGAAAGTCAGTACCACCCCATCTGAAGTCACAAGCTGGTGAGTCAGGTGCCTTATGGATCTCACCAGCCTTGAAAGTGAAGACACAGCGTTGGATGTGAGGGGAAGGGAGATGGGCCCACCCTGTCTTGTGCAATTTTCTTCTGTTTTGAACCAGGTCATTCTGAGTACTTTTCATGACTGATGACAGTTTTCAGTAGGTTAGGGGGATGATTATTTTTTTTTTTGCGATACACAGGCCTCTCACTGCTGTGGCCTCTCCCGTTGTGGAGCACAGGCTCCAGGCGCGCAGGCTCGACGGCCATGGCTCACGGGACCAGCCGCTCCGCGGCATGTGGGATCTTCCCGGACCAGGGCACGAACCCATGTCCCCTTCATCGGCAGGCGGACTCTCAACCACGGCACCACCAGGGAAGCCCTAGGGGGATTATTAAGGCTCCTCCTCTCTCTTTTCCTTTCCTCTTTTTTCCCCTTTCTTTCATTGGCTGTTACTCTCACCCATACAATTTATATGAGCTCAAGCTTCAATAGAAAAACCACTGTTTTTAGACTTATGTTTGTTTTTTTTTAAAATTTTATTTATTTATTTATTTATTTTTGTTGCGATACGCGGGCCTCTCACCGCTGTGGCCTCTCCCGTCGCGGAGCACAGGCTCTGGACGCGCAGGCTCAGCGGCCATGGCTCACGGGCCCAGCCGCTCCGCGGCATGTGGGATCCTCCCAGACCCGGGCATGAACCTGCGCCCCCTGCATCGGCAGGCGGACCCTCAACCACTGCGCCACCAGGGAAGCCCTAGACTTATGTTTAATGTTGCACAACAGAGAAGCTCTGTGGAGCCTAAGTGCTGTTCTTATTTTTCTCAATCTGCCTTTTACCCTAAGCACAGCTATACTATTACAAGATTCATATCTATGTCAAGAACCATCTTTCCCCCATCCCTCTGTATTTATTCACTCATTCATCAAACACTTACTGAGTAACTAGCGTGCGTCCAGCCTTGGGAGAACAATTCTGGGGAAGTGCTGTGAGTTATACCACCTCTGCCCTCAGAGAGCTCAGTCCACCTGTGAGTAAGTTTCTCGACAGTGCATGTGGCTTCCAGCAATTGGCAGTCGCATCCTCCAGAGCTGCGCCGTCCAATATGGCAGCCAAGAGCCACATGTAGCCACTGAGCTCTCACAAGGTCAGACATGTGCTGGTTATTCAGTGTTTGCCGAACGAGTGAATGCATGAGTGAATGCATATGGAGGGCAGGTTCAGAGTGAGACATGCTGTTCATCTAAACTACACATGGGGTCATGAAGAATTAGTAGGCAAAAAAATGTATGAAAAATGTTGGTTAGCAGACATTTGGTTCTGTCCAAAACTTCCATAAGACATTCGGTCTATGCCAAAAGGTTCTCGATATTTGGTCATTTTTGGTCCTGTCCAAAACATCCATGGAGACATCTGGTCCCTGCCAAAAGGTCCTTGATATTTGGTCCTTTCCAAAACCATTTGGCATGGACCAAATATGCTCATGGATGTTTTGGACAGGACCAAATGTCCTGCAAGGAAAATATTCATTAGTATTTTTAAAAACTTGATTATATGTTGAAATGATAATAGGATATACTGGCTTGAATTAAATATATTATTAAAATTAACTTCATCTGTGGCTGGCTACTAGAAGACTTAAAGTTACAAATGTGGTTCTCTTGATGTTTCTCTTGGACAGCTTCGCTCTAGATGGCCTGCTTCCACCTCCTTCTCTTTCCTCTCTTCCAGGAGTGAGCACTTCCTCTGGGTACCACCACCATTCCTGATGTCTAGCACCTATTATACTCTAGTGGCTGACCATTCATGTCTGAAACTTTTTCCAGACTGGGCACCTCTTGAAGGAGGAACTTACTATCCAGCCTGCAGTGCAGTGCTTGGTATAAAATAGGTGGACAATAATTATTTGGTGAATACTGATCCAATTCTCCTATTAGACTAAACTTGTGTGAGGCTAGGTATACAAGATTGTTAACATGGTCTTAAGTATAATATTGAGTGGGCATTCAATATGTGTGTGAAACATTTCAGTGATAATTTTAATTTCTAAAGTACAACTGAATTTTAAAAACTCCTATAAATGTTTTCTTTATTCCTAATTATTAAAACTTTTAAGGGTAAGATGCTAGGTAATACAGTACTGTTCCTACACACATGGGGTGTGTATTTATTTCACTGTGCACATGAATGCTGCTGGATATAGTTAAATTTATAGTCCATGTGGTCCATTTGCAAAATAGACACGAAGCCCAGCTAGATTCTAATTAATTCTCAGGATTCTCTGGTGTTTTCAAAACCAATGTACTCAATCAATTATAAAAGAGAAGTACAATATAAGATGCCATAATTGTTTTACTCGAAATATGCAGAATTTAAGACAATAAACACACCAGAAGATATTTATGTAACATTTGACCCTTGTCTTTGATGATTTTGCTTCTCACTGGGACTGGGTTCGATTTTGTGCTCATCTCAGGCCAGAAGCAATGTGGTCAAGCTGAACACTTTGTAGATGTGAAGGTAGCCTGGCCCTAACGCACCTTTATGGTTAGGTGTTAGGTGAGTATATTAGTGAAAACAGATTCATTATTTGTGAGGAAATTTTATGAATTTGACCCAAGACACCAAAGTGTCTGGTGTCTTAAATTAACACAGCATTAGTTTTCCATCAGTTATTAATATAAAGGGAATCACTGTATCTAGATAAACTAGGTAGATTTAAATAAAGCTTAAAGGCTTTACCTAGTTAGTTAAATAGACATTATAATTATTAATCTTATGATCATATTTTTGAAAAACTGTCTAACCCCTTATTAACTATTGAAGAGTGGAAGGAATTGATGTAAGTAAAGTGGTCCAGGGGTACTGGGATGCTCCTCTTTCGTGGAGGCAGGCTTCCCTCCTCAGTACTGCTGTAAACACTTTGCTGGCGCTTAATATTTAATGTCTTGAATTACAGTTATTGGAGCAGCTATCTTATTCTAAAATCTATATTTTTCTTACTCACTTTAAAAATTCTGCTTTCCCCATGGACGTTCTTCTCTAACTGCGTGTGGAATCGAATTAAAGTGAAGTGAGTACAGGCCTGAGATTCATGAGCCCTGGTCCAGATACTGAACAGCTGTATCACGTCTAGCAATTTCTCTGAGTCTTGGGCTCTGCCACGCCCCCAGCCCCCGGTTCTCCCTTTCTCCTCAGCATCCTCCTTTGCTGTCTGGTCCTGACTTTGTTACCCTTCACCTACATTATGGTAACTGGACTTTACTAAACTACACACTCCCATGTGGCAGCATGTACTAAGTGTCTTAATACATTATTTTTTTAATCCTCATTATTTAATCTTCATAATCATCAGTCCCACTTTTCAGCAGATGAAACTGAGGCTAGGAGATTGAATGCCATGCCTAAGGCACTAGTAAATGGTAGAATCAGGATCTGAACCTACATCCCAGCAACATCTGATTTCCTCTGGCTCTTCCTAAACTTACCTTTCAATCAGAACCATTTTCAGAAAGCCCTACTCTAAACTAGAATACTCCTGCCTCCCCAAAGCATTAAAACAGAAACAACATCTATAATTATCAGTACTTGTTGTTGTGGGTCCAAGTATTAATACAAGAAGCAAGAAGACCTCAGCAAGATGTGTTGTCATCGCTGTCACAAACTTAATTATTGGGTAGAAGAGTTGAACGTTGCCGCTGAACGGAAGAGTTTGAGAGCTTTCTCCGTGAATGTGTGGAAAGAAACCTGGGGTCTCTTTCTGGGTCTGCCTCAAGCTTTCTCTGAGGCCTTGGGCAAGTGATTTCAACACTCCTCAGCATCCTGGGGTAAGGTGGGATATTGACGCACGGTGCCTACCTATTGCACTGCTTTGCCAGGACAACGGATTGTATTGGTCAAGGGCTGTAGATGAGCGGAAGTACAATGTTTTATATGACAAATCGCACTATACCTGGGGCAGGGAAAGTGCAGGGATCCTGGAAAAGATGAATCTGTCCTGTTGCCTTAGTTTAAAAAGGGAGGTGGACAGTCACCAGCTCTTCCTGCTCTACCTGCTGAAGTTCTCCTTGAGCCCACGGAGCTGGTGATTGCTTTCACACACCCTAGAAACGCTGGCAAAAATGAATCCACTATCGTTTGGGACAGACGTGGGCCGGCGACAACCCTCTTTTGACATTTGCCATTCTTTCAACACAATGACACACAGTTGTAAGGATCACCAAGATTCCTGCCCTGAGACAGAGGAGCGTCAGTTACTTTTCTTAACTTGGTTTCCGTTCCTCTAAACTGTCGCCTGTCCCCATGCAGGTAACTCCTTGCGGAGTTGCTTTCCTCTCCGCGGCTGAGGTGGCAGCGTTCAGCGCCGGCCTTCTCAGTGTATTGTTCATAACTTTGCGTTAAGATTGCTTGGGTTGCAGAATTTTAAGAAATAAAACGATATGAGTTGCTGATGTTTGAGCTAAACGCGTTGAAGCGGGTGGGTCACCCGGGGTCACAGGAGCTTCAAGGTCAGTAGTGGCCTCGGGAGAAAGGCCTCCCCGCAGAGAAGCCCCCTCGTGTCTGCTGGTAACGCGTAGGCTGGCCTCCGGGGGCGGGAGCGGGGGGAACCGGGCGGGAGCACCAAGCCCTCCGGGGCGCGAGGCGTCTGCCGCGGTTCCGCCTGGGCCCCTACAGCCCGAGGAGGGGGGTTCACAGCGACAAAGGAAGGGGGGCTCCAGAGAGGCTGCGGGAGGTCGGAGGCTGCGGCGCCCTGGCTGGGGGTCAGCGGGCTGGCAGGGAGCGGGCGGAGGGAGGGCCGCGCGCTCCGCCCCGCGCCCCGCGCCAGGTCGCCGCGTGTGCACAGTGTTGTGGGCCCGCCGCGCCCCTCCCCTCCCCTCTCCTCTCGTCCGCTCGCCTGCCGTCCGCTCCCCTCCCCTCCCCTCCGCTCCCCTCCGCTCCCCTCCCCTCCGCTCTCCTCCCCTCCCCTCCGCTCTCCTCCCCTCCCCTCTGCGTCCCTCCCCTCCTCTCCCCTCCCCGCGCCTCCTCCCCGTCCCTCCCCTTGCCGCCGTCCCCTCCCCCGCGGCCCGGAGCGAGCGCCGCGCCAGCGCCACACTGCCCCGCCGCCGAGCGCGACGACACGCCGAACAGGTGGCCGGAGGCTGCGGCGCCGCGCGGGCACAGGCGGGCAAGCCCCGGGCCAGGCGAGGCGAGGCGAGGGCGGCGGGCCGGGCATGCGAGCCGATCTGATCCCCGGCCTCGGCCCCTAGCCTCGCGCCCGCGCCGCGCCCCGCGCCCCGCGTACAGCCGCCCCGGCCCGGGGCGCTCCGGCCTCTCCGGCCGCGGTCACTGAGGGGCGTGGGCCGGCCCGCGGCGGCGGCGGCGGCGGCGGCGGCGGCATGAAAGTGACCGTGTGCTTCGGGAGGACCCGGGTGGTCGTGCCTTGCGGGGACGGCCACATGAAAGTTTTCAACCTCATCCAGCAAGCGGTGACCCGCTACCGGAAGGCCATCGCCAAGGTGAGGGGCCAGGGGCGCAGGCGGGGGCGGGCGGCCCGGGGGGGCGGAGGAGGGGCGGAGGAGCGGGAGGAGGGAAGGCGCCGGGATCAATATGGCGCTTCCTGGAAGGGGAGGAGGAGGCGGAGGCGGGGAAAGGGAGAGCGCGGCGGCCGGCCCGGCCTGCGCCCCCCGCTCTGGCTGCGGGCCGCAAACTTCCGCGCGCCCGGGCCCGGGGCCCCGGCCCCTGCCTCTCCCTCGGGTCCCGGCCGCCGGCGCCCCGAGCCTCCCGGGGCCGAGCCCGAGCCGCGCCGGGGCGCGCGGAGCCGGGCCGGACGCCTGTTCCCGGCCGCGGGCTGCGGCCCCGGCTCCCCGCCCAGGCCCGCGGGCGGAGGCCGGGCGAGGGAACTTTGCTGGTAGAGCAGAGTTCGCTCCGCGCGCTGGGAGAGTGGCTGGCTGACTTGTGCCTCTGGGCCCCCGCCGGGCAGTGAGAGCCCCTCGTGCGTGCCAGGCGGGGGTCCCGGGCGGATGAGGGTGCGGCGCGGAGACCGACCCGCTCCCACTGGCTCGCGATCGTCGCTGGAGCCCAGCACCTCGGTGACCGAGAGGCAACGGAGCACGGCTCCTTGAAGGAGCACAGCCCCGAAATCGGTCACCGAATATCGAGTTTTCCTGCAGGCATGTCGCCGTTGACCTGTCTGCCACGAGCTCCATGTGGAGCCGGGGCCGCGCGCGGCCCGGGCCTGGAGTTGAGTAGCTTTCCCTTTTTCCCCGTGGAGTGATAACATTGTCTCCACTTCACTGCATTCCTGTACAATGTGTCAGAAGTGAAAAGGCATCTTGTTAAATTGTTTTATCGTCTGTGTCTGTTTGACAACAGCCCACGCCTCCCAAGTTTCTCCCCAGCACCTGAGGATATTTCCTTTGCGGCAGAGTAACGTTTGGTGGAAAGCATGTTCACTTTCAAAATTTCCTTTTTGTCCCCGATCTTGGAGTGGTTTGCGTCCTGTGGGTTTGGGGGGTCGCAGGTGAGACGGACGATGGCTTTGGCAAGCCTGCTTGAGTGTAGACAGGGTGCTGGGGTGGCATTCTCCAAAGTCTCAGAAATTAAGAGGGGAAAAATACTGTTTACACTGTTGTTTTTAGTATAGAGAAAAATAGCATAAGTTTGGCCTTTTAAAGATAATCTTGGGAACATTTAAGAACCTGACACAATGATGGAAGATGTTGACTTTACTTAACGGCTCTAAAATGTTCTTTACAGTTGGTTGAACTCATTGAAAATCAAATAAAATTAGTGGAAATTGGGCACCTGTTTATCTTGAACCACTGTCAAGGGGGAAAACCCCTCTAAACCCATGTTTAGCATTTTAAAGCACTGTTTATGAATGACAGTTTGTGATCTAAATGTTCTATATCAATAAGTCAGGTTGCATATGTACTCAGGAAACCAACAAAATAAATCATGCAAGGAAAGAGAAATACAGTAATATATACTCTGCAGTGTGTCCAGGTTCCTGAGTAGGGAGGGATGATCGACATTTCTTTGCTTACATGCTTAATTTAAAATTTACATGCTTAAAATTAGTCATTTACATGCTTAAACATTTACATGCTTAAAATTAGTCATATTTCATTATGCACACGATGCATGTTGGTCGAACAGCTTGTTTGGGAGATACAAATGTAGTTGTTTGAGTCGTTTGTATGTTCCACAGAAATTCTTAAGAGTTTGCCATGTCCAAGGCATTGTTCTGGGTGCTGGACACCTGCGGGACCCACTGGCTGCTTGTGGAAATTGGACTGTGAGAGTCTAGGAAAGGGGCTGCACTGTCCTCCAAGTGAGGGCGGCCAGCCTTTGGACTTCGTGGTGCAGTGGGGGGAAGACAGGCCTCTGGGGTGTCTTCTAGATGGAGTTGAGAGGTATCGCTGAGAGATCTGGACTTTGTTTCTAGGTATCAGTGGTGGTGGTTTCACAGTGACTGGGGAGCAGGAAAGGAAGCGCAGGTTTTTGCGGCATGCCTGGGAAGGCACCCCAAGAGGAACGCAACAGCTGAGTTGGGAAGGGCGTGCATGAGATTGATTGCTTTTTCTGGTGGAGAAGGAAGGAAGGAAGGGTGATTCTCAGAGAGTGGTGGTATTGTTGGAGTTGGAGATAAATGACTCAGAGGTGATTCAGGGGTTTCCAAAATTATTTAAGTTCTCTTTAAGTGCAACTCACAGTTCAGCAGGTAAGTTTTAAAATGGGCTTTGTGGTCTACAGAGTTCAGTTATTGGATCACAAGACTGTTGACTCTCAACTGTGGCAAGAGCTGGAGTTTATTCCAGGTCCATTTGTATTTTTTCCTCTTAAATGGTTAGGTAATGGCTAAGATTAAACTTAAGTCACTCTTCCCATTTCTCCCACCCTGTTTAAAATGATTATGAAGCAAACACTTATTAACACTTGTTTTAACTTTTATTCTCTTATCTCTTCCTTACCCCTTACTGTTGAATAGAACAAGATAAATTTTGTATGAAGAATTGGGTAACTGGGTAGCTGTAGAGTGGTGTTTGGTTGCTAGGTGACATGTGCCATGATGAACTCCCATCTGGTGGGGAAAAATGGGGGGAGATCACGTTTATGGCTTTGTATAAAAACCAGATAAGCTGGAAAAAAAAAAAAAAGAAGAAAAGAAAAAGGAAAGAGAAAGAAAGATCCCAAGCCACTAAGACTTTCCCTGCAGAGAGCGTTTTGTGGTGTGATGGGGCTAATTTTTTGGCATTATACTTGAGCTGTCTTCAGGTTAAGCAAATCAGTTTTTCTGCGCAGTGGAGTGGCATGACTTAATATCAGAAATGTCCTCAATAAGCAGATTTTGAAGGCTTACACTTATTCATAGCATTTTTTTTTCCTCCAATGAAAAAATAGTTTTCTGTTTATGATCACTGATGGGTGAAAATGCTTTGGCTGTTCTCCATCCACCCATCCTCATCCAGACCGTCTCTAAGGAGGGTGCTCTGATAGACACTGAGGACCAGGTTACATGGACTTTCTGTGTATGTGACCCTTCTTCTCCTACCTGTGGCCTGACTCATCCATGATCCCCAATGGACACAGGGTGCAGAGCACCAACTGCCGGGACTCTGCAGTGTGGTGACCTGGCTTCTCAGGGCTTTGCCGGCTCCTTCTTAATTCTGAGTGGATTGGGGCTGGCTCTGAGATTTCCCATTTTTCCTGCTGTGCATTCCAGCTCTGGTTAGGAGAAAGATAAGAAAATCTCCATGCTTTTTTTTTTTTTTTTAAATTGTTAATTTGTTGAAGGGCTACTGTATGCAAAATGTCCTGCTCTATGAAGAAATGTAAGGCTAAATTCTTGCACTGCAGAAGAATGTAATCTGGGAGACGGTGAATGTATTAAACTATAAATTACAGTAGGCAATGGCATTAATTAGCAACGGGGTGGTACGTACAGACAGTAGTTGCTTTTGGATTTCGGAGATGGGAGTGGTTATTATGGCCTGGGGGGTTTGCCTTGGGCTTAGTAAGTGGGAAGGCTGGCCTGGATTTAGGACAGTGCTTCCTAACTGGTTAGTGGGGTGACCTCCAGAAGCACCTGCCTGGCCCAGGTGGCCCAGTCTGTAGGGCTTCGGTAGGGTCCAGCTGTGTGAATCTGGAGAGTTGCTGCCATTCCGAGAGGTGGGAGAGAGGCGTTGCAGGTGAGCATCAGGGCTAGTTTGGCTCCTGTGCTGCCTTCCTGTCGGATGGTGGGGCAGGACCAAGCTGAGGAGGACTGCGGACGCTGGGGCAAGACACTGTTGCTTCCTGCAGTCTGATGGTCCCTGATGGAGGACTGGGGTGTTTGGGCAGGACGAGCGCTCCTCTGGGAGGACCACCAGGATTGCATCCATCCACAGAAACACTGCTGATTGCTGAGTAGTGGAGGGAGGACGGGCTAAAGGCAGAAGTGAGGGTGGGGGGCGGCTGGAGCCTCTTAGCTGAGAGGCAGCTGTGCTGCCCATAGCCCTCTTCTGGCAGGGGGAGCTTTGGATTGGGTTTGGAGACCTAGCTGTTTTCACTGTTGAACCTTGGGCACACCAACCCTGCAGAGCCTCATTTCCTCCCCTCTAAACCGGGTTACTCCCTTGCAGGGTTCCCGGGAGTACCGAGGGGATGGTGAACGGGAAGCTCCTCAGCACTGCCTCTGGATCCCTAATGGGTTTTACTGGGTGGATGGTTTTACTGCCTGCGAGGCTTTCCCAAGCAGTCTGCTCTTCCTGTTTGGATTTTTCCTCTTTGCTTAAGAAGAAAGTGTGTAATTTAATTAAAGAATAGGTAGAAATGGTAATATTTGCCTAAGCAGCACCACAATCAGAGGAGCAAATCTGTGTGTGTGTGTGTGTGTGTGTGTGTGTGTGTGTATGTGTATGAGGCAGGGAACGTAAAAGTTGTGGATATTGGCTTTACCCTAGGTTGCTTTCTGGGCCTGTGGTTTTGGGGCCACTGCTTCTGTCCCTTGAGCATGGAAGAGTTATGTGAGAGTTATTTAATAGCAATTTGTTGTTATTAAAAAAAATAACAAATTTATGGGCAGTAACTTTTGAAAATGTGCTTTCCTTTTTTTGGGGGGAGGAGGACTGCTGATTACTAAAATCGTGTAAATCTTGGTTTTTATGACAAACCTTGTGGTTGGTGTGAGATTTCTCGTGAACAGATGGATGACTGCATGTTGTTACACATTCACGAGCTTATTGAAACTTTTAGGAAAATAGATTGTTGCAGAATTTGAATGACCATATTTTTGAAGAGTGAAACGAAATAAATCTTATTATTTCATTAACATCTTCCCGTCTTCCCTTTCAGAAAGGAAAAAATAAACAAACATGTCTGAAAGGCTGATCTTTCTAAAATGCAACTCTCCGTGTACTCTTCTGCTTAAGGGCCTCCACACCCGCTTTCCCCAGAGGCCAAGTTCTGCCGCCGCAGCAGGGCCTGTCCCTTGCAGGACCCCTCTTGCCTCCAGCCTCTCCCTCCCCAGACCCCCTACCCCACCCCTACCCACTTGGCCTTGCTTGCACTTTCCTGCCTTTGCTCTGGCATTTTCTGTTTCTCCCACCTGGACCATTTGCTCACTTCCTGTCTGCTCATCCCTGGAGCCTCAGCTCAGTTCAGGCTGGCCCTGCATCCCAAGGCGGCCTGAGGTTCTCCCTGCTGGGCACTTGTCTCAGGAGCTTCCCGCACTGACCTGGAGGAACGTGCTTTGCTGTGGGTGCTTCGGTGTGTTTGTTTCCGAACAGAACTGTGCCCCTTCTCCTCCAGGTGAGGTGCTTGAAGGTGATGGCCCTGCCTCGGTCTTACCTATATGGCTAGTATCTGCCACGTAGTCATCTTACAAGTTGAGTAGATACGAAGTTGAGAACAAATACACGGCACGTATTCTCACACAGAAAGTGTACTTTTGCTTCGGAGACTGTGTAATTTTAAGGACTTTAAGGTTTGGTATGTTTGGCATATTAGCACAAAGAGATAGTAATTGAAACTCAGATTTAGTGGGATTTTGGAGTATCTGAAAGTTATTCTTTTGTGTCGGCCGTTTTCAGGGAGTTTGGTCCCTTTTTCAGACTGAGCAGAGCGATGGTCCTGGGGTTTGCATTGGGCCCGGTTCAAGGCAGGTGGGCAGGGCAGTGCGGGAATCTGGCCCCGAAACACACCTATGCTGGGTCTGGCGCTTCTGAAACTGTCGGTTGGGATCCACGGGTAAGTTCCAGGAGTAAACAGAAATGTTTAGGATCTGAGATTCACAGGGAGAGTCTGGCGATGGGAGGTGCTTCTTGGCTCACGGTGAACGCTGGTGAATTGGGTGTGGAGGTAAGGTTCAAAGCCCCATTTGCACAGAATCTCCACCTGTCCTTTGAGGCTTGTACCTCCCTGTAGAGTTGGATGCAGGCGGGTGATGGCAAGCATTTGAAAGATGAACAGAGCCTTCTGCATCTTCTCAAAGATGGAAAGAAATATGTACAGTTGGTCCAGGAAGGTGCTTTCCACAAGTGGAGGTGCTTTTCCACGGGCTGGAGGTGGGTGGCTAGGCCCACGCAGGGGGCTTTCCTCCTGCTCGGCCGCTCACGCAGCAGTCCTAGCTGCCACCAAGGTCAACGGCAGTAGAACAGGGGCTCAGGAATTTTATACATTTTACTGATTTGGGGTATCTTTTCTGTTTTACATGGAAAATAGAAAAATCTTTATGAAAAGAAATGCAGAGTTCTGTGAACATAGTAGAAAGGTGATTATTTTTTGTCTTTTAGTCATTATTTTATCCTGTTGAAAATTTTTTTCCATTTGGAAGGATTATGTAAAAATGCCTTTCCTTCATGGCTCTGTGTCTGACCTGCCATCTTCATGTGGTTCTTGTTGTTAAATATTACTTTTGTTTATTCTTTTTGCCTCCATCAACTCATATTGGAACTTAGAAATAAAATTTCCAGCTTCATTCCAAGTGACTTGAAACGTGAATTATTTAATTTTTTTCTCTCAGTAATAGCTCATGCACACATACACACACGAGAAACGAAAACACATGTCTACACAAAAAACACGTACATGAATGTTCATGGCAACATTATTCGTAACAGCCGAAAAACAGAACAAGCCAAGTGTTCAACTGAATAAAATGTGGTATATCCATACATTAGAATATTATTAAGCCGTAAAAATGAAGTTAGGATACATGCCTCGCTGTAGATGCACCTTGCAAACATTATTCTATGTGAAGGAAGCCAGTCATAAAGACCCACATATTGTATGAGTCCATATATACGGAATGACCAAAGTAGGCAAATCTATAGATAGAGAAAGTAGAGTAGCGGTCGCCAGCGCTTGGGGGTTGAGGGTAATGGTGAGTGACTCTTTATGGGGATGGGATTGGTCTTTGGGGTGATGAAAATGTTCTAAATTTAGATAGTGGTAATGGTTGTATGCCTCTGTGAATATACTAAACATCATTGAATTGTACACTTTAAATGGGTGAATTTTATGGAATGCTGTTGTGTCTCAGTAAAGATGTTAAAAAAAATAGACTACGTAAGCCACTATGAACAAAGCTCCATTTTTATGTATTTTATAGTTCTGAGAGTCCCATAAAACATGGGACTTTTCTGTGTTTTTCTGTGTCAGAGATACTCAAAAACCTCAAATGAAGACCGGCTATTTTTAGGAGTTTTCCATACAATGTGTGAACCTGCTTTCGCAAGCCTGCCTACTCTCTCCTGGTGCTGTCTGCTAAGCCCCCGACTGCTGAGGCTCCGAGTCCCCTGGTCCCCCCTTTAAAGGCTTCACCAACTAACCGTTCACCTGCTCTGCCTTGTTCTCCCTCGGCCAGAGATTCCTTCCTCCCCAGCTCCCCAGCTGCCCTGGCCGTTGGTTCGGATGCCCTAAGATGTCCGTTGTGGAAGAGCTTCTCCAGTTTTTGGTTTGGGACAGTAGTTTGGAGCTTTGGCAAATCTCACAAGCTCTGTGAGCGCCAGTTTTCCCATCTTCATCTTCTCATATTCAGAAGTTCTGGGCTGGGCTCTGATGTCTGTTTCCCGGTGACAGCCACCCTGAGTCTGCATGGTTGGTTGTCTGCCTGTGGGACCATGAGGCATGAGTGGTGTGCAGTGGCTTTTCAGAGGCGCAGACAGGGTAGATCTCTACTCCATCCACCCTCCCTGTGAGAATGTTTTGCTTCCCTTACTTTGAAATGATGGGCTTGGCCCCCAGGTCAAACATATACTGTTTGAAAGTTAGTATGTATTTCGCCTGGACTGTCCCTCAGAATTCCTTACTGTCCCAAGATAAGTATCTTTTAAAATAAAATTACATGGTCAGAGGTAACTTAATAAGACTATTCATTTTGTGAAGCGAAACTAAATGTACGCTTCTGCATGGTTCTAAATGGTATTTCTATGGTGGTATAAATTTAAGTGGCTTTAGAGATGACAGGTCAATATTATTCCCACTTTTAATGTTCTTTAATATACAGAAACAGTAAGACTTAATTTTTCGGAACCCAGATTTATTTTTTTCTGGTGTATAGTTTTTCTCGTTATTGTATTACATCCCTGTATGATAGGATTTCTGTTTCTGAAAAGGCCTCTTTGAGATATTCTACAATAAAAATCAACGTTTCCTTCTCAGTGTTTATTTCAGAAAACAAGTCACTGTATATCAAAAACCTAAAATTGCTGAATACTGAAAATATGTGGTATTAACAGGTGAAAAACACAAAAAAGAGAATGCCATTTCTGTGTAAGTGGTTGATATGAGAATGGGTGTTTTTGTTCTAGTTCTTTTAAGTATACAGTAAAAACTGGGAAAGTTTTTTCATGTTCGTGTTTTAATATTTTTCTAAATCTAATATTGAATCCAGAATTAAAAAGCCATTTCCCAGTGACCACACAAAGGCATTTTAGATGTATCCTTTGTAATTCTGAAATCCAGTGTGCAAAGTCATATGTGAATAATAGTTAGCCAGGTTCCTGCCCAGCAGGGTTATACTCTAACCTGAGATTCTCTCATCCCAGCCAGCAGCACCTGCAGAAGAAGGAGGTGGAATGTGCAGGATATTGGTTCCTGGTGTACCACCGCACAGGATATGACTAATCACAAATCCATGAAAGTTGAGTGTAGGATTTGGAATCTTTACCACTTTGTTAGAGATCTGGAAAAAACCTTTCAGACAAACCAAGAGGATCTCTAAGTGAAAATGCCTCATTTGGATTGATAACTCTTTAGACAACTGCATCTGGAAGATGGTGGCGTTTCAGCATTTGTACTGCCTGAGGAATATGAAATGAGGCATATTCTCAATTATAAAGGCACATACTATCAGGGATATTTTTTCCAAGGAAACCTGGAAAGCTGATAAAACCCTGAACTTTTTATGGTGGAGTCAGTTTTATCTTTTGTATTTTATGACCCACTTGTTAAAAACACAGCTGTTTGCAAAAACACAATTAGCTGGAAGTGGAAAGTTTGGTGGTGGGTGTTTTTTTCCTCCTAGGAGGCAGGCACATCAGTGTGACACACTCTGGGCCAGGATTCAGAAGAGCAGATTGCATCATTTGTGTGTCTGAGAGCGAGAACGGCAACTTCTGTAAGCCCAGGATCCTTGGCTTCTAATACCACGTGCTTCATGGGATTGTTGTGAGGGTATGAAGAGAGAATGTAAAAAAGCATTGTAGGAAGTAAAACGGAGCAAAGGTGAACTGTACTGTTCTTTCGTTTTTGCTAAGAACGGTTGCCAGTGACTAAGGCTCACTTGAGTAAATGCTTCTAAATTGTTTCTTCTCATCCTCCTTAGAATTGCTCTAGATGTGGGAAATTGAATGTTTGGTAAAAAAAAGTTCTCCCTTAAAAAAGTCTCGAAAACTTCCTTCTGCAGCTTGAGGAATAAAATCCCAGTGACATTGATTTAGGTGCTCCAAAGATGTCCATAGTGGAAGAGCTTTTCTAGTTTTTGGTTTTGGCCACAGTAGTTTTGAACTTTGGCAAGTCCCACCAGCTCTGTGAGCCTTAATTTTCTCATCTGTAATTTGGGAATGTTTTCTTTTGTTGGCAGTAATGAAGATCAAGGGATTTAATGTAGATAATCCCCCTGCCATATTATAGACTCTTAGTCAATTTTAGATCTTTTTCTTTGTCTCAGGTTTTACACATAGATTAGGCACACTTTTCATGGCTAATTCATAAAGTCAACTTGATTTTTATTTGATGTATGATACCAGTTGTCATTTTTCAAGATTTGTTAAAGAGTTACTACGTTCTTCATAAACGTACTAGAGAAATTCCAGTTTTAGTATTTATTAATAAATCAGTTGGAAATAGGGAAAAAGAATGTTCTGATAACGCAGTAGTTAAAGCTGATTCTTTCACAGATCAAGAAGTGTGTTTGTCTATCTTAACTGTGTTGCTTTTTCTACTACTAGCCCTTGTTATTTTCTAAAATAATTGTGGCTGCCATACTGCTAGATGAATGGAGATTATGGAAAATTTCTTGGCTGTATTTACAATATTTTAAAAGGCATTGGTTACACATTTTTCCATTAAAAAATGTTTTGAAACTTGGAAAGAGTAAAACTAGAAATTGTCAATACTATTGATATTTATAAAATGTACAGATGTTTTAAAGACCTTTAGCTTTTAATTACTAGTTGTAGTTCTGAGAATACCTTGGAGCTCATCTGAGTTATAAAATAAAATGGGAAAGTTGACATTTTTTTTTAAAATTTAATTTAATTTATTTTTTTATACAGCAGGTTCTTATTAGTTATCCATTTTATACATATTAGTGTATATATGTCAATCCCAATCTCCCAATTCATCACACCACCACCTGAAAGTCGACATTTTTTGACCCCTCTAATCCTTTATTATATAGGCCTCTATAATTCACGTGCCCATTTCTTTGGATAACAGAGATAAATGGATAACACTTCTTTACTCCTCTGGATCTTTAAGATGGTGATTCTGGGCAGCTACATCAGCCGTCAGTGAACATAGAGCATCTTTTGCTTGGGTAGGTAGTTGTAAGGGTTGGCAGATTGATGCGACTTGTAATACCTTAGTTCAGCTAAAGGCACCCTTTGCCAGTCACCTGAAGACTGCACCCAAGGAGAATTGACCTATTTATCATCCTGAACCCAGGAGTGGTATCCGGGAGGCTTGCTCTGGGTGTGGCCGTACTACTCTGTCAGTCTTGCCAAGTCATCACAACTCAGCTGGCTTTGTGCTCAAGGGGACCACCTCTTCTCATATACCTCTTCCCCACCACAATATTGAGAGTCGTCTTCCTCTCTGAGGACTTTAAGCCTCTCATTAATTAAAGGAACGCTTCCTCCCTCTCTGCCTATGTTCGTAGGGAAGTTGCTAGGTAGTGATTAAAACCATAAAGCTTATCTAGTTGTGCAACATCCGTATTTTGACTTTGATCCCTTCCCGTATTTGTTTGTAAACACCGTGTCCTGTGAATGCATTTGAAATCCAAAGCTTTTGTTTCAAATACAGGACATGAAGAACAGATACAGCGGCATGGGACATTGGAATTTATACACATCTTTTCCATTCACAATTTCCTGTGTCTTTGTGCTTTGTAATGAAAGTGATGAATGGTGCTTTCAAAACCTTTCCAGAATACCCCAGCATTTTATAACAAAACTGTAGAGAGGTAACTCTGGGAGAGTCCCCCCCCCACCCCAGCTTTATTGAAGTATAATTGACAAATAAAATTGTAGAATATTTAAAGCGTATACCATGATTTGATACATGTATACGTTGTGCAGACTTTCCCCGCCATCGAGTTAACTAACACATCCATCACCTCGCATATTTCTTTCTTTATGCTTGCTGAGAACATTTAAGTTTTACTCTTTTACCTGGGAGAGTTTTAGACAGATCTGCTTTGATAGGTGGTTGGCGTGGGATTTTAATCTAAAGCAGAGGAGTTTTTGGTCCTGGGCTGTTTTTCCACCTACGAGGAGGGAGACTGCTTCCTCTATAGATTCAGGGGAGTAGTATTTTCAGGTCAGTCTTTGCTTTTGGTGTCAATAAGCTTTTTAGGTCAGGATGGATGATCGAAAGCTCTTGCACAAGAGATGCTGTATCAAGGGCATTATTTATCTGCCTATCAGGTTGGAGAGCTGCTGAGAAAGTACCTTTAACAGTGATCCCCATCACGTCTTCGCAGTCCTAATTCACTGAGGAGTTTCCGACAGGCAGGAGGGGAACCAGGACACAATGGTCCTGGTTCTATCAGGAAATAGAAGCAGTAATACCCTTATTATCAAGAGTCATGCTTAGCGCTTTGGGACATTTTGTGCATCAGGCCCTAAGTGCTGGGCTCGTGCTCCCAGTGTATTCCTTAATCCCTTGGAGTGGTAGTGATGCAACTCCGAGTTTACGGGTGAGGACGCTTGGGCTAAAATGGATTAAGAAAGTGGCAAAAAATTGTACATCTGATGTGACCCCTCTGGCTGGAGAGTCAGTGCTGTCCCAGAAGAAAGAGTAAACAGTGCCCATCAGAGAAGACAGGTTGTTTTCTGACCTGGGTTTCCTTGAGTGGCTCATGTGCTTAAGGAAGAAGTGCGCCTTCAGGATGACAGAGTCGGTTGGGTCAAGGAGGCTCCTGTGTGCTTGGCGAGTTGTCGAAGCCCCTTGCTGCTCAGGTGTGGTCTGTGGACCAGCAACACTGGCTTTGCTTGGAAGCTTGTTAGAAGAGAATCATGGATCCCATCGCAGACTCTGTCAGAATCTGCATTTTGGCCAGATCCCCAGATGGTTCCAGAGCAGTTGCCCTCAACCCTGGCTGCAGGGTTTTAAGAACCAGATGCCCAGGCTCCCCACGAGCCACGGGAATCAGATCTCCAGGCCGAGGTGGATACTTATGTTGCTACGAAGCTCCTTGGGTGTTCTCTGTGCCGCCAGGGTGGAGAACCTCTGGTTTAGAGCAGCCTCCAGGCCTTTTGGGGTTGTTGTGTTATGTGACCTGGAACCTGCCACCTTGTAGCTGTGCGTGGAAATTTCCAGAACACAAGTTGAGAGGATCAGCCATCTTGCTCACAGGCTGGTCACTTAAGTGACAATGGCCCAATCTGTACATTTTCATTTCTTTTGAAGTCACTCACTTCTTTTTTTTTTTCATTTTTATTTTATATTGGAGTATAGTTGATTAACAATGTTGTGTTAGTTTCCAGGTGTACAGCAAAGTGATTCAGTTATTTGTATACAAGCATCTGTTCTTTTTCAAAATGAAGTCACTCACTTTAATGACTGTTAATTTTTGAGTTTTATTTGTGGACACAGTTGACAGCACCCATATTATGTATTCCTCAGGTTTTAGCCGTTAACTCTTATGGATATCTAGTCTGAGTTTAATAACATAAATGAGTTAAAGGGTCCAGGAGGAGCCGTAAAAAGACAGCACGTGGGATAGAAATGCGGCGGGAAAGGAAAGGTCATATTGAGTAAAACATGCGAGTTTTGGTGTGAGTCACATGATGTCCTCTGGGTGCCTGTGATGTGTAGAGACAGGGCAGCTAAGATTTTTGGTTTTGGGTAAGGCAGGCTTGTGAGCAGTGGACTGAATGCTCGTTTTGCTGGAGTTCCTTTTCCAGCTTGTTTGTGGCTGAGCCTCCTGTGGAGGAGAGAAGGCACGCTTCACCAGGCCAGCGGGGCGCCCCTCTCACACACTTCCACACTCAGCTTGTTGGCATATTCCCGTCGAACAGTCCCCATCCCCACACCAGAGAGTGAGGGCAAACGTGTCTCTGGCCCGAGGCCTCGGGAACCTGAACATGGGTCAGAGGATGTGCCTGCCCGGATCCGTTTTATTAACTTCGACACGGCATGATTGTTTTTGTTTTTCCTGGCATCAGGGCTCGTTATACCCTACATTTTTATATGTTTCCTCTGTTACTCGAAGTAGGGAAAAGA
Organism: Stenella coeruleoalba; assembly: GCF_951394435.1. NCBI lineage: Eukaryota > Metazoa > Chordata > Mammalia > Artiodactyla > Delphinidae > Stenella > Stenella coeruleoalba. Next base: position 164,632,541 of record NC_137147.1, read on the forward strand.
GGACAGATGACCAGCTGTCATTCTTCTTTTTTTAAAAATTTATTTAATTAGTTTATTTTTGTGTTGCGTCTTCGTTGCTGCGCTCAGGCTTGCTCTAGTTGCGGCGAGCAGGGGCTACTCTTCATTGCGGTGCACGGGCTTCTCATTGCGGCGGCTTCTCTTGTTGTGGAGCACAGGCTCTAGGCACGCGGGCTCAGTAGTTGTGGCGCACAGGCTCCAGAGCACAGGCTCAGTAGTTGTGGCGCACAGGGTTAGTTGCTCCGCGGCATGTGGCATCTTCCCGGACCAGGGCTCGAACCCGTGTCTCCTGCATTGGCAGGCGGATTCTTAACCACTGTGCCACCAGGGGAGCACCCAGCTGTCATTCTTCACATGAAATTTGCCAACTGACCTTCATTTGGATCATTTGCACGTGGGGCTGAGCTCCCGTGTTGCGGTGCAGGGAAGACCCAGCACAGGGCTCACTGGCAAGAGGTGATTAAGACATGACATCATTTCCTCAAGGGAGCTTTCAGAGCTGCAAAGTGCAGTTCTTGGTAATAACATTTAAAACATTGTCTTCAGAGATGCTGCAGCTATAAGAACTTACCAGTACTGAATTTTACAGACCTGTTAGAAATTACTTTAGTTAAAGGCGTAATGTGTCTGGGAGCCGTGCCCATGTGAGAATGTTTTTCTTATTTAGCAGTTTCAAATAGCACTTAACCATAGTTAGTTAGTAAAAATGTTGCTTGAAAATTTGTTTGTCTAGGTATTGCTGCTTAACAAACCACCCAGAACTTCATGACTTAAATCAACAACTAATTATGTCTCATGATTTAGTGGGTCAGGGTTTGGGCAGGGCTCAGCCCAATGGTTCTTCTGCTTCACTTGGGGTTACTCAGGGGTATTCAGCTGGCAGGTGATCTGGTCTGGGGGGACCTAGATGGTTGCATTCATGTGTCTGGTGCTGGTGGGGGTGGTAGAAGCTTGGGGTTCGCTGGGACTGTTGACCAGAGCATCGTGTCGTTTCGTCTCCAGCATGGAGGGCTCAGGGCTCTTGGAGTCAGGAGAGGAAGCTGTCACTCTCTAAAGACCTAGACCTGGACGCCAGCACAGAATCATTATCCCTGTCTTCTGTGTGCCAAACCGGTCACTAAGCAGCCCAGATTCCTGGGCAGGGGATTCTGGCTGCACTTCTCAAAGCCAGGAGTGTCCAGGAACTTGTGAACTTGTGACCATCTTTATTCTGCTGTCAGTGTAGGGTGTGTGTGTGTGTGTGTGTGTGTGTGTGTGTGTGTGTGTGTGTGTGTGTGTGTGTGTGTGTGTGTGTTGCATGTAACATCAAACATTTTGTCTTTTTATTGTTTTGTGGCATGTTTTAAAATTCTCTTTTTCTTGATCTGGGCACAGTAATAAAATGTATGTCCTGAACCTTCAAGGCTGAAAACCTAAGAAGTAGTTGGAGTTCCTACTTCATGAGTCCAAAGACGTGACGGCTTTTCCAGGCTATACTGCAGAAAGAGATAATGATAATAACACCTTAGGTTTATGTGGCATCTTCTCTAAGAGGTTCAAAGTGGCTGGGCCACTCATGATTCCTTTACTGGAATGTCCTGTGAGATAAATTAGCCATATACCCTCAAGTTCATGTGCCGATGAGGAAATGAAGTAATTCCATCAGTCTGCTAATGCACAGTATTCAGAATGCAGCTCTTCCAATGTTCTACATACTGATTAGAACTTGAGTATGAGTTTACCTTTCTTAGATAGGATTCTGGAAAATGGTGGAGACTGACTTTTGAACAACTGGTAATATTTTGAATTATATGCTGTTTGCCAAACAGCGTCATGTTTAAAAAAGAGGTAGTTATTTTTCTAACGTGGACTTTTTGGGGGTGGAAGCTTATGGGTGTTGCGTCACGGGGGTGTTTCATCATAATGAGTTAAATTCTCTGTGCCCAGCAGAGACAGGCAGACAGTAGATGGGGTGAAAGTGGCTGCCCCCTCTGAGTGTGTGTTGTGGACTGAGTGTGGCCTTGGAAGTGGGAGACCCTTGTCCCCTGTGGTGTCCATTCCTGAGTCCTCCCATCATGGGAGCATCTCCTTGTGATTATGGGTGATTAAATGGAGTTTTCAAGGGTGGTTTACCCATATGTCAAGCTCATTTTATTCATGCTGTTGAGTGCCTAACCTTTGGGTAATATGCGGCTCCACCGTAATGATCTAAATGAGGTATTGCTTACATTCATTGGGTTTTGCTTAAAATGAGACACTTTACATATAATTGATAGGTATCAGGCTTTGGGAATAAAGCTCTCCAGCCACCACTTGTTAAGAGCATCTCCTGGTTCATGACCTCCCACCCCCACCCATGTGCGGTGACCCACCCTGCATGTTCCCAGCAGGGAAACTCCCCAAGGACAGCTTTCATCACAACACTTTCCAGCACAGGGAAGTCCATGGGGTCAACAGGGCCTTCCAGGTAAAAACGACATATATCGGCCTGAAAACGGCCCCCTGCCTACCTTTCGCCTTGATCTCCCACCACCTCTCTTCGCTCTGCCCGTCATGACAGAACGGACTCTCATGTTTCCCCAAAGTTGTGCTGTTTCCCGGTTCCCTGGCCTGGAGTCCTCTTGCCTTCGTTTCTTCTCTCGCCTTGGATCTCCCATTGTTTCCTCTGTACTGTTGCCAGAGCTGTAAGCTGTGCCTTTCTGCTTTGATAGATTTAGGGGCTCCCCGTTGCCCCAGGACAGTCTCCCTCCCACAGCCCCAGGGAGCATCAAGGCTCTGCCCAGGCCTGGGCTTCTCTTTGCCTGGCACCACGTGCAACTGCCCGGGCCCTGTGGGGTCATCTCTGCCACGGCCCTAGGCACGGCCCCAAAGGTGTCCTCCCCCCACCCCCCAAACCCAGAGAGATCCAAAAATAGACACATCGAGTTACAGGGCTATAAAACAAAACTAATGCAAACATGTTCTTTTTGAAAGGAAGTTACCCCAATAATTTCAACTGTTATTACATTAAAAAAAATAAATTTATCTATTTATTTATTTTTGGCTGCGTTGGGTCTTCTTTGTTGCGTGTGGGCTTTCTCTAGTTGCAGAGAGCCGGGGCTACTCTTCATCGTGGTGCGCGGGCTTCTCATTGCAGTGGCTTCTCTTGTTGTGGAGCACGGGCTCTAGGTGCGCAGACTTCAGTGGTTGCAGCACGTGGGCTCAGTAGTTGTGGCTCACGGGCTCTAGAGCGCAGGCTCAGTAGTTGTGGTCCACAGGCTTTGTTGCTCCGCGGTATGTGGGATCTTCCCAGACCAGGGCTCGAACCCATGTCCCCTGCATCCGCAGGCGGATTCTTAACCACTGTGCCACCAGGGAAGTCCCTATTACATGTTCTATTACTTGTGAATAATTAGAAGAGGATGCACTTTTAAGAGACCATGCGCTGATACCATCGAGAAGGATTTCTTGCATGTTCCTTCTGCAGTGTGGTGCTGGCTCCAGCAGCCCATCTCCACGAGGAATCCGTGGTGCTGTCCGCCCGCCCCTGCTGACGGCCGTGGCTTGACACGCTGGATTTACTGCGCTCAGATGTCACCGTAAAGATTACGGATGGATATGCGCGTTCCAGGGGGTGGGTGACTTTTCCATAAAGTGGATAAAGGAGGGGGAAGTGTGTCCTTTGTGGAAAAACAGGGTACTTGGAAACTGCACGGCAACTCTGACTAAAGCTGGAGTTAATTAAGAAACACTCATCTGGCAGCAAGGAGCCACTTTTTTTTTTAAGATAATTAAACCTGAATGAATATTAAGATGTGTCTTTTTGCATTTGCTTTGCTCTGAGGAGTGGAGTCTGTGAAGCACTGATAGTGGGAGAACAGGTGCTGCTGTATTAATGACAAGTTTTGAATCGAGTGAGCTGGGTATTTGAAATGTTCATCTTTCCTTACTTGGGAGAATTGGCAAGACCTTCTGGACTCCGTTCTGTCATCACTGATCTCTTCAGCCTAGTGTTGGGCAGAGCAGGAGGTCCATGCAGAGTGAGTGGTGCATAGGCACCTTCCTCGAGGCTGAGCTTCCGTCCTGATCGATCGGAGTATTTAGGTGATGGGTCAGGGGCAGTTAGATGGTGGGTCAGGGGCAGTTAGATGGTGGGTCAGGGGCAGTTAGATGGTGGGTCAGGGGCAGTTAGACGATGGGTCAGGGGCAGTTAGACCATGGGTCAGGGGCAGTGAGACGATGGGTCAGGGGCAGTTAGACGAAGCTGCCAAAGCAGGAGGTGAAGGAGCAGTCCACGTGTAGCCCAGGGCAGCTTGGATCTGCTGCCCTTGAGTGAGTCTCGGTCAGGTCAGTGTGCCAGCTCCCTGGGAGGTGCCGAGGGCCCCTGATGGGGTGAGGTGAAGGATGAAATGTGCTGACCCGTCCCTCATTCCTGTCTCTTCCCGAGAAGGCTGGAGCCCCGCTGGGCTCCTGGCCCACCTTCCCGAGGAGGGTGCCGGCCCCTGTCCCTGCTCTGGGGCGCAGCCCGCAGTGGGCTCGGGGGCTTGGGGGCTCAGGGGCTTGGCGGGCGTTGGTTTGGGGTGTCAGGGCCGCCCAGGCTGAGCTCAGGGTACTCTGGCCTGGCAGGTGGTCTTCTGCGTGACAGCTGCTCACTCAGAGGTGCAGGAGACTGCAGAGTGACAGTGTCTGTGTGGCTGGATTTAGGAATGGTCATCAAGGAAAAAAGTCATGTTTTGTATTTTGTGCTGTGTAACTGAACCGAGGAAGAGCGTGTTAGAGGTGAGTTAGGCCCTCAGTTTGCTTTCTTTCTCCCAGTGGGATGATTTTCTGTTTTATGATGCTCTCAAACTATCAACCACAGTGTGTGCGTCTGTGTGTGGCCTGTGTCCAAGTGTGTCCGTGGATCTGTGAGCACCACGTATGTGTGTCCGCGCGGGAGGCTGGGATGGAGGGTGGTAACTGCACTGAGTGCTCTATTGAAAGACTCGGGACTTAGTTTACAGTCCTAGGCTGGCTTTTGGTGTCTCCCAGGGAGTAAAAGAAATGCAGTCAGTTTTTGTATGGTTCATTAAATCTTTAAAAATCCATTTATACTGGGGTACATTGCTGGAATATTTAGAAACCAATTTACAGAAAGCTTCGTTTTTTTTTTCAGTTTGTTTGTATTAACTCAGCTATAACTTGATTTTTCCTGCTTCATTTCCAAACTTCTCATTTACGTACAAGTGCTGCATTGCGTGAACGCTGGTTCTGCACAGGGCGGAGCCTCTGAGGCCCCTCTCTGCCACTCAGCTAGCTCATCTGCGTGGGTGCTCTGTGCTCTCGCCTGTGAAGTAATTTCAGCATCTTTTCCCCCCTTGTTTATGCATCCCCATCACTACTGTGTCTGGCTCCTTGGGGATCTGACTGATTGGTAAACTGGTGCTGGCAGAGGAAGTGGAAGACAATGCACAAGTGTTTTATTTAAACAAACACTCTACAATTTATTTTATTGGATTTCGGCCTTTGAATGAGAACACCACAAGTAATCCTATTACAGTCTAGAAACGGCTTGCTCACACCAGATTACAGGCTTCAGAGTGTGTTGCTGTGCCTTTGGAAGCACCTAAGTCTTTAATAAATGAGGCAATTTCCAGATTCATCAATAATTAACCAGGAATATGACAAGTTTTATCCCAACCCAAGCTGCAGAGTGTTGGAGACAATCTGCCTCTGCAGATGAAATCTCTCTGTAGCTCATGGTTCAGCATCTGGGAACGCAGGATTCTTCCTCAGAGGTGCTGGTTTGAGCTGGTGTGATGAATGTTTTCTTGAAAAATGTTAAGCATTAATTGTTTACAAGAGCATAGATACTTATTATAGGGAATTTGGAATATACAGATGATTTTGTAGAACATAATAAGTCACCTACAGTCTCACCAGAATAATCTAAAATTTGAGGATTTCTTTTCAGTCTGAATTTCTGTATGTGTGTGTGTGTGTGTATGTAAATACAGATGCTTTTTAAAAATAGTTGAAATCATGATGTATGATTGTTCCTACTTCGTTTACTTGCTGTGTTCACATTTTCCCATATCTTTTTTTTTTGGCCGCACTGTGTGGCATGCAGGATCTTAGTTTCCTGACTAGGGATCGAACCCATGCCCCCTGCAGTGGAAGTGCGGAGTCTTAACCACTGGACCGCCAGGGAAGCCCTTCCCCTGTCTTTTAAAAATGGTCATAATGAATTTTAAAGGCTATATAGTATTTCATTGTGTAGATATATACATATTTATCTAACTATTTGCCTAGTGTTGGAAATTCGTTGCCCTATTTTTCACCATTTAAAAATATTGTAACAATCAGCGCATAAAATTTGGCCAGTGGTTTGGATTATTTATTTAAATTAGGTGTATAGTTTTTTTGTGGGATAGGAATTCACAAACCTTTTTAAGGCTCTCAGTTTATGTATTTTGCCAGTTTGCGCTCCAGAAGTTGTGCCAGTGCACACATGGCCAGCCTGGGAGATTCTTCCTGCCTCTGCCAGGGAGACCTCCTGGGTCAGTGAGTGACACACTCACACTCACAGCTGTGGGCCCCTGGGCCCAGGAATGAGGTCTGCAGCCTCATTTTGATCGTCTGTTAGCTGGGCTGTAATACCTGCACCTTCTCTTTGAAGACTGAATGAGAGACACGTATGTAAAGGGTGTGTCCATGAGCTTGTCCACTGTCGGCATCTGGTGCTTGGTCGTTGTGGAGGAGGTGACTGATCTTATGTGCAGGGTTTAGATTCTTCCATGTTACTGGAGCAGGGCAGTGGCTTGGGAGAGGAGAGGTAACCACAGCAACTCGTCCCCCACTTTCAGGGAGACACACAAAGTGCTTCTCCGACCTGGGATTCTGTGTAAAACAGTTTGACAATCAATGTTTCATGTAAAAAAAATAAAACAAACCAAAGCAGCTTTTTCTCCTGAGGATGCTATGTGAGTGGAATGCAAAGGTGTCCTTGTGTGTAGATAATTTCCTGCCCTTCCACACGGCCCCCCTGCGGTGCTTAGTCAGTGCGCGTCTGGTGCCCCTCTGCCCTGTACTTTGGGTGTGGGATGACATTTTCTACAACTTTCCTGCTAGCCTGACTGGGTTATGGCTGTGAAGTGTGTCTTTTCTCCACTTTAAGACTTACACGTTTCCTTTGCCTCTGTGGTCTTCAAGGATTCCTTCTATCTTGCCTGAGATACAAAAATGCCAAGTATCTGCACCATTGTTCATCCTGCTGCTTACCTGCTCCCAGACCTTACTTAGATCAGTTGTAAGGCACATCTGGTCTTAGCAGTTCCCTGACAATTGTTATCTACCCACTCACCTTCTCATTGAGGTGAGTTATCTGAGCAACACTCCGTCTTCTGTTCAGATTCTGCTGCTGGAATTATAAATGTTTCGTCCGTTTCTTTTGAGTGTGTCACGTCTCCCCATGATATGTGAAGAACGTGTCCTTGTTACTGTTGCGTTTGGAGTAGTCTGTACCGCTTCAGTACTCTTCATATGAACTGGGTTTTATCTTTGTATTCTTGAGGTGTGTAACAGATTTATAAGGATTTGTGTTAAGTTTCCTAGGATTGCAAAAGTTGGGAAAGACCCAGTAGTTTTACAGTTACTTGACTCTGAGATGGATGTGGTGCTAGTTTTTAGACTAACTGCTTTTGAGAACTTTTTAGAAGCCTTGCAGCTGTGTGTCCCACTTTTGGGTGTTTGAACCCCCTGAAATAATGATGCACAGTAGTCACTTTTTCACTGAAGTCTGCGTGACATCTTTGAACTTCTGAAAACAGATCTACGCGTACATATTGGAAAAGAAATAGACATAGGACCCTAAAACCCATTTTTAAGTTTTTAATACGGCAGTGAGTGTCAGAAATGGGTAGATTTTAGGTGGATCTTTCAGGCGTGTTATTTGAATGGGGTTGGATTGGTGCGTGGCTGTTCTGCGCCGTCAGACGCTGACAGGCGCCTCTTTCCTTTATAATCCCCAGATGTAACGGGATGCCTCTGTAGTTAATTCCAAGTGCCATTCATAAAACTGCTGGCCAGTCCTCCCGGGTGGCAGTGGCGGTTGCAGTGCCTTTCAGACTGTCAGAGGACGTCTGCCATCCCCTCGTAGCCCACTTGCCCTTCCCTTGCGAGGCTCGCACCACTCAGACCAGTGTGGGGGTGTTTGTTGACTTGGGCTCTTCCAGCATCGAATGCTCTGCCATCGCTTGGCCACGTTTAGTCAGTGATTATGGGTCAGAGCTATGGCCAGAAGCAAAAATGTTGCCAGAAAGAGTCAGTTGGGTTATCCCAAGCTGCTATCGGAGTATGGATTTCACAGTGCAGAATTAAGGAACTAAGGAGAAACCTGTTAAACATCATGGTTTAGTTGTCTGGGGTCTCAGAACATAACTATGTGATACTTGTGCAAGTTTTTAGAGACTGAGGTCATTTGAGATTTGAAAAACCATTCATTTTTAAAAGGATAAAATCATTCTTCTTTTGTGTATTTAAGTAAAAATGTAACCTAACATCCCAGGTAGCTTTGCTCTGTGGACTGAAAGATTAACAGCATTTTTATGAAGCTCTAGCCATTATCTTCTAGTATGAAACACTTTAATATTCCTATAAATGAATTTAAATAAATTCCAGTGTCCACTTTAACCGTTTCCAGCAGCTCTAAGGCAGCGAGGAAGCTTAGTTGGCGATTGGATTTCTGGCACCAGCTTTTCAAAGAGGACATTGATGTGAAGATTGAGAGGAATGAATACTAGGAATTATTACTATTGTAATGCTTTTAATAAGAGGGTTTCAGTGCCCACGAACAGTTATGTTCCCACTGGACTGTGTGGGAAAGTTCAGGATGCATTCCCAGTTCCACAAGATTACATAGGAGAGACAGAAAAAGAAAAGGGAAGAAAATCTTTAAAAAAGTACATTTGAGGGACTTCCCTGGTGGTCCGGTGGTTAAGAATATGTCTTGCAATGCAGGGATCACCGGTTCAATCCCTGGCCAGAAAACTAAGATCCTACATGCCATGGGGCAACTAAGCCCGCGCACTGCAACTACTGAGCCCACACGCCACAACTAGAGAGAAGGCCGTGCACTGCAATGAAGAGCCCACGTGCCGCAACTAAGACCCGATGCAGTTAAAAAATAAATTAAAAAACAAAAAAGTACATTTGAAAATACCAGGAGAATGCTCATCTCCACTTAGACCTGCTCTTTTGTTAGTATCCAGATCTTCATTGGACAAAGTGAAACATGCTAAAACACTTGAGTCCTTTTCTCCTGCCATCTCACAGGGAGCTAGCGTTTTCTTCCCTTAGTTTTTATTATTTGTTATTTATTTATTTGTTTGTTTCTGGCTGTGCTGCACCGCTCGCGGGATCTTAGTTACCCGAGGAGGGATTGAACCCGGGCCCTGGCAGTGAAAGCGCCAAGTTCTAAGCACTGGATCGCCAGGGAACTGCCCCCTTAATTTTTGTATCTTGCTATTTATATTGTATGGCTTGGACTACTAGTAACTTTTTAGAATACTTACTTTAAATATTAGAATGATGGTTACAAAAACTGTAGCAGTTTCAAAAACCGCTTATAAGATGCACATTTTATATATAGGATGCTTCCAAGTAGTTAAAGGAATGCATTAGTTGATTTGGAAACATACTAAACCAATAACAGTTTGTTTTAGAGTGATGAAATATGGTGGTTTCCCCTTTTTTTTATTCTAAAATTTTTATACTGTGGTTGTATGTTTGTGATAAACTAAAACTATATACTCTCTTGCTTTTATTTTAAATGTCCTGGAAAACTTATTATAGTCTTAAATAATATGCATCCTGAGGCAATTATTCTACATAAAAAGTTGATATCAATCAAATATCTAAAAGTTCAAGTAAATGTACGTTAGAGAGAATATTTAAAAACCGAAATTTCTAGATGGGAGTTACATCAGTCCCAAATTAAAGCTTTTTAACTATTGTCCCTTGGATTAAAATAAATTCAACTTAATCAATCAAATCTTAAGTTTTAGCACACTGACAAAGGTGGTATTTTAAAAATGTTTTAAACTAAATGAAATTTAAATGCTTACTTTAAGTCCTTCTTGGAATAAAGCTGTCATGTAGGGGGAAACCAAGTTAACCTTTGTAATTCCTTGGGTAAAGGTGACAGCACCGACGTGTTGGGGCGATAATTCCAAGTACTGCAGGTCTTCTGAGCAGCCAGAAGTGGAGTGGCCAGCTATTAAGTGTGTTGATGTCATTGTTAGAATTGCAGGTAATTGAAAAGAACAGATGTAGGGCTCATCTCAACACTGGAGGTTATGAAAGATGGAGCTCCTCAAGGAAGACCTACCTGTGTGCCCCAGGGTTGGTTGAGCACCTCTGGCTCTCTCGGAGGGTGCTGGGGGTCCTCCTTCAAGATTCCACGGTAGCCTTTCTAAAACGTTTCTCCAGCGCTCAGTGGAGGAGGCTGGGTGTAGCCTCTGCTCCGCTAGGACTTCTTGGGATCTTCCATGAGCACACAGACAGGTCTTCTCACGCTGCTTGATCACAATGGGTTTGGGTTACACCCTGGCCTTAAGTTGGGCCTCCGTAATTTGTTGGAGGCTTCTGCTATGATGCAGTTGGGTCCAGAAGCTAGTTGGGATGATATATGAGGGAAAATTATATGGTAATAGTGGAGTCAGGGTGTATTCCCTTACTCTGTTCTCTTTACAAGTTAAAAATATCTAAAAAGTATAGCAGGCGTGTCACAATTTTTCAGTAGGTGCCAGATTTAGGCATCAACGTTTAGAGTGCTTAAGCGCTGTGAAGAGAGAATTCCATTAATTATACAGTTTTGTTTTTCTAAAAAGTTCAGAAGCATCTCCGCTGCTGTCTTGTGATTGGGGGGCCATGCAGTTCAGTCCCAGGTGTGCAGTGTGGCTCATATGCTCCCCGGTCCAGGAGCTGGCTCCCCCAATAGAACTGTGAGCTCCAGGCCGGGGGTGATGCTTTGTTTCCTTTACACTTTGTGAGTGTGGACCTTGCTGAGAAATTAATGTGTCCGACTCCCCTCCCCACACTTCTCCTCCTAGAAACCCTTGTTTATTCAAATAACTGAAGTTAAATGCCTTATGGGAAAAGGCATGGTGTATTTAGAGAATCAGATCCAACTTTGTTTAAACATTCTATTACAGGATCATACTAACCTTTTCCTAAAAACACCACCAGACTCTTGATTTGAGAGGTTTTCGCCTGTTTTCCTTTTGCATCAAGTACTAGCAATGAAAGAAAGCCGAAATCTGGTGGGCCTCTTTATTCTGCTCTTTTTTTTTTTTTTTTCTGAATATGGAAACCACCAGAAACCAATAAAAAAGAATAGGAAGTGACTGGAGAGCAGACAGGAAATACCAGTTTCCCTAGCGAAGTACCGCAGCTCATCCAGAGCCTGAGGTCGGGGTCAGAGGGGCGAGGGAAATAGCACAGAGGGCGTCTCTGCTACCCGACCCACAGCATCTGCAGCTGTGCAGCCTCTCGGAGACGCTCGGCGTCACCCAGATTCCTAGATTGATGCTCCTGGGAGCCTCTGCACATGTGGGCGCTCTGGGGGCTGGTCGGGGAGGGGTGCCCCAGGTCCCCGAAGGGGCAGAGCTTGGATGCTGTGCTGGAACTGGAAAGCTTGGGATGGGAAAGTCATCTGCCCCCCAGGTTCAAGAAAAGTACAGAGAAAACGGAAGTACTTCCCTTCAAATACAGGAAATCCCCAGTTGCTTTTATGTTTCCCCTCACAGCTGTGTGAAATAATATCTTGCAATTTAGCCTTAATATTGAGTTTCAGCTGCTTTTACTGTGTAGCATCCCGAGGGTTGGTTTTCAGTATTTCCTTAGTACAGTGTACTGTATGTCTCGTCTACACTGATTATTGTTCTTTGTTAGTTTAGAAGTCCTGTTTTACCCAGAGAAACAGAACAGAAAAATAACAGCAGTTTTGAACTGCAGCTCTTCCCATTCTCATTTTTAAAAATACGGCTCCTGTAAAAACTGTGGCAGGAGGAAAGAAGGGGCGTGCTGTTGTCCCTGGGGATAAAGTAGGCAGGAGACCAAAGGCAACTCCGTTTCCACTTAGTAATGATTTTATTAATGAATCCCAGTAGAGTTTTAACAGCAGAGCAGGATTTCCTCCTATTGTGATTCTTGATGACCTCCAAGATATAATTCTTTAGGGTAGCACTCATATGACCTCTTTCTGATTACAGGCTTGTAATAATTAGATGTTTATCCCCAGAAAATAATGCCATAAAATTTTATTACTTGTGCAAGGGAAGTGCTTGTGTACCTTATCATGTAAATTGTTATCCTATAGTCTACACCATTCCAAAAATGTATTGAGAAGGCTGTTGACCAAGAGTTCTCCCATAAACCAGTTCTTGGACTTACAGACAATACCTTCAAAGTGCCTGACAAATTGTACCCACACTTCCATTGTTGAATAGCATCTGGGTCTGGGGGAAGAAATGGAAAACCAGGGACATATCTGGTGATTGGTTTTTAAGGTTAGGTTAGGTCAAGGGCAAAATAAACATTTTATAAAATAGGTATCAGCAACTTTAAAACCATTCACATAGAAGACGCAGAGCCAAAATAAACTTCACAGTGTTTCCGTGGGGATAACCTGCAGGTGTAAGGCATCTCCTGTGCCGAGAAGATAATGGAGAGAAGGCATGGAGAGTGTGATGGGGAATGTTGATTCCACGTGTCACTCGGCGGCATCAGTGTCGTCGTTCGCTGATTTCTAAGCATATGGAGCCTCAGCTACAAGGGACCCAAGAAAACCACCGAGGAATTAGCCCCTGTATACGAGTTTCTCTGAAATGGGCACATATTCCCGAAAGTGCCAAGTGAGAGAGCTGTGTTGGATTTTGTCACGTGTGAATCTCATCTGGATAGTATTTGCAGTTTTACATGACACGTGATCGAAATGTTACAACAAGTGAGTGTCTCCTACGGCTTGCACTGTGTGCACGTCACTCCATAGAAGTAGTGAATCCAGTGGGTTCTTGTAGCAAATTCAGGAACAGTTGATCTCCGCATAGTTGCTTTATTTTGTATGGATGGTGGCTGTAACGTTGTATATATCGATGTGGATTGATTACATTTGCTGTCTATGCTGTAGGACGCTAGGTTACTCTAAGTCAGAATCCGACACCTTTGTCAATTTGCTGTTTTTTGGCCATCCCTTGTGAGCAGAAATGCTGGTTTACCTGCCTCACTTTAAGGAAATGTGTACAAACAACAGATGCATTTTTACCAAGGACGCACTGAGAGGAGAATCACACTCGGTCTTTTAAACAGCAAGCTCTTCATTAAAAATATGATTTGACATTTACATCAGTTCAGCATACGTACAATTCCCCATGTAACTAGTAGAATAGAATGTAGGGCAGTACAGATCCTAAGAAGTCGCTTTTAAATCTGAAAGCCTTCTGAGCAGTGTAGACATGGTCTTCACCAGATGTTTGCCTGGGGATCACGCCTGTGGCGATGCACTCAGTGCCATTCACAGCAGCCAGTTCTAAGTGTTAAAAACCCTTATTGGAAAAGCTCTGTGGGCCTGATAGCTGCTTCGTTTTCACCCTTGGCGATTCACGTTGCTTGTTGTTCAGCAAGACAGGCGAGTCTTTTCCCCTCCGTCTGTGGTACCCAGGTCTAGAAGCTAAAAACCCAACATGAGGTTGAGGCAGCACAGAGATATTGCTACTTGCCAGACACGTGGATCTGAACCAGCTGCTGTCTTACGTTTGTCCTTGGCCGAGGGGTGCAGAATCAGACTGGGAATCAGACCTGGAGGTCACCTGGTGCTCTCTCCCTCCCTCACTGACCACTTATGGGGGACACCTGGAGACCCCACCGGCTTACAAGTACGGTCCAAAGTGCCACACGTGCGGTTTTGACCAGATTCAACACCCAAGGACATTTACCATCCATTCACAGTTTCACCATCTAGTATAATAATAACAATTTGGGAAATTTAAAAAATACTTGGTTGACATTTAAAAAACGAGGCTAGTTTCATGGATGCAGCCCAAGGGGTCCCAGGGTAGGTTACGGTGTCCCTGGCTGATGCTCAGAGTTTACTGGAATCTGCTGCCCCCCCTCCCATCCCCCAGCTCCATCTGAGGGAGAAGGGAGATGCTCTGGAGGCATGTGGATATGGGGTTTGGAGCCATTTCTTAGCCGTGGGACCTCAGACAAGTGACTCAACCACTGAGTTGCAGCTTTTTCTTTTTTTTTTTGAAGGGCACGGCACTCCCTCCCTTGGAAGGATGTTGGAGAATAAGGCTCTAGCTCAGAGCCTAACTGGTCTCCTGCATCCTTGGGGAGACAGCGCTGCTCATCTTAATTTTCTGATCTCTTTCCTGGTCCCATGACCATTCTTCAGAGAATCAGTCATTAGTTGATTAATTAAGAAGTGAGCATCTCTTACTGAGTTTGTGGTGCTAGTGATGTGAAGATGCCCTCTCAGAGCCCCCAGTCCAGTGGGAAACAGCGGCAGCAGGGTGGGAAATGGGGTAGAGACCCAAGGACCACGTATCGTGGAAACCCAGGGAGGATCGCCTTCACTCTTCCCAGGCTGATGGCAAGTAAGAGCCCACCCAGAGAAGGTGACATTCAAAGTGGCTTTGGGTGAGTCCACCAGGGGGAGAGGGACTGACCTTGGAGGGAAGGGGCTTATTGTCAAGCAGAGGAATTTGTACCTGCCTCCATGAGCATTTGAAGGTTCTAAAGTGGGGGAAATTACACGAAATTACTGAAAATGCTTTGGAAATGTTCTTACTTTAAATTTTTTTTGGAGGGAGAGGCTACTGGTTTTCTTCTCAGTGTTGTTCCTTCTCTAGCTTGAAATTCTTGTTAACAAAGACCAAGAAGAAATACAATTGGTTAGTAGTAGCCTACGTTCTCCGCACTGTAGCCTGTCCTGTGCTCCAAATATAGCTTAGAACCTTAATTTCCTCCTTTAGTTACTTAGAAAATTGTTCCTGCACTTCAGCTAATTCTTGGGTTTATCTTCCTGACAGAGTTCTTTGTGGTTCGTAGCACATTTCTGTTTCCTCCTTGGCCATGTGCCTGCCCCTCCAGTTTTTTTTTTTTTTTAGCATTAAATTAAATTAATTAATTAATTAATTTTTGGCTGCATTGGGTCTTCGTCGCGGTGCGCGGGCTTCTCATTGCGGTGGCTTCTCTTGTTGTGGAGCATGGGCGCTAGGTGCGCGGGCTTCGGGAGTTGTGGCGCACAGGCTTAGTTGCTCCGCAGCATGTGGGATCTTCCCGGACCAGGGATTGAACCTGTGTCCCCTGCATCGGCAGGCAGATTCTTAACCACTGCGCCAGCAGGGAAGTCCCCCCTCCAGCTTTTAGATATGTTGTTTTAAAAACTGAACCACCCAGTTAGATTAATTGCTTTGCATAATGCTGTGTTATCTTCCTCAGGCTGTCATGCTTCAGTGTCCCCAGAGCTGCAAAGACAGTGATCTCTTTTAGTTGAGTAATGTGTTCTTTTTCTTGGAGTTTTCAAAATTAGGTCTAGAGATGGTATCTGCTGCCGTGCTGCTTATTCCCTTGTCTTGTTATTACTAGTTTCAAAACTGGATTCTCACTTTCTTCCAGGGCTCTTGACTGCCTGACGAATGAGTTCCTGTTTGGTCCAAATTATGGGTGAATTTGATTTTCTTCATACTTTTCCAACATTTCTACAATGAACTACATTGATTTTGTGCAAGAACAAAGTGTTGTTAATGACAAAGAATGAAACTGAGGATGACAGCTTCTCCTACTGCTTCTTCAGAGGCAGGACAAGAGTTCTTATGACATGCTCTTAAAGTTCTAGAGTGATACTTGGAGGTTTCCCTCACATTTTGATTCTGTGCAAATTTGTGGTTAAAAGTAAGAAAGTTACACATATTTTGTCTATATAAAACTTGGTTTCTCTGGCTAGTGAGTGGCAGATGCTCATAGCAGTGCTTTGTCTGTTTTGCCTCCCTATTAGTTGCACCCACATTTCTTCATACTCCTGCAAGCACACCCAGCATTTCCTCTTGTAATACATTTTCTGAGCAAAGGGTACCTTTAACTGGCAGACTTGCATTCCATTGTCTGTCCAGTCTTGATCCTGCAAAGAAATGTGTTCTTTGTGCTGGTCAGTCTTGGTCTAAGGGCACATAAAGGTTAGAGTCCTGCTGTATTTTGAGCAGTTTCTCTGTCACATAATCTTGAACCACTGGGTACTATGCTACTTCTTTCTATGTTGTATCAGTCTCCAGAAGAAAGGGATTTTGGAGTTTAAAAAAAAAATTCCTTTTTCCCTCAAAGTACATTTTCTTTATCTGGTTGGCACTTGTCTTCCAAAGCAGTGATTTTCAAAGCATAATTTCTGACAACGCAGATCTTGGGTTCTTCCATTTCATATACTTTCATTTTTAAAAAACTAAGTCAAAAATTTAATAGTTACTGAAATTTGTTACCTGTAAATGAAAAATTAGTGTGAGATTTGAGTTCAGTATTTTAAAGTGTGGATGTCACTTAGTACTTGGCAAGGTTGCGAAACAGCGACAGGTATGTACATGCAGGTGCTTTTAATTCAAGTAATAAAACTTGAGAAGGAAGTTTTATCAGCGTAAGATCAGTGTGGTCTTTGAGTTGGTTGTGGTTTTCAGTGGCTGCTTTTTTTTTGCTTTTAAATTATAAATTAGTTCATTTGGTGTCATCGTTATCAATATACAGTGGCATTGTGTCATGTACATTTAACTTATGCTAATTTAACTATAAATATTTGCTTAAAGATAATTAACAGTATATATATATTTTTTCCATGCAACATTCTCCTAAACAAGTCAGACTTGTGTTTACCAGACTTCCGGTGTTCAACCAAAGAAACAGCAGTCTCTTCCAACACTACAGGAAAAACTGGCAGCATTGGCCTTTGTGGGAGAAGGTGCAGTACTCAGAAACCCATATACGTGCTGTACTGTGTAGTCTATTTACGTAATTTTCAGGGATAATTTTGTCTTAACCTTAGCCTTGATCTTAGAAGCCCTGCATAAATGGTGATGCCGTGCGGTTTGCTGTGAATTCTTTGGCCAGATCTACAGGGTGTAGTGATACGCTTTATTATCAACAGCATTGGGGGATTATAATTTTTTAATAATGAGAATTTAAGTTAGGTATGCTTTGGTGTTCAAGCATGACCCAATGTCAGTAGATGTGTATTTTTACCCTCCATTTGTTTGTACAGTGACAGTCCATGTTTGTCATTGACTTTGTTCTCTGTTGGGAAGTAGTAAGGGTTGAGAAATGAGAGCTGTGTTAAATAAACTGGAGAGCCACTGGTTTAAAGCAAAGCAGTCTTTCCTTCCCAGAGGTGGGAGTCCCTGGGAGTAGTGATGTGTTGTTCACTTCTGAACATTCATCCAACTGACCAGTGATAGAATTAAGTCCCTATTCTTCTTCTAGTATGAAAGCTTCTCACTGAAAATGCAAGGCACTTACGGGGCACTTTGACTCCATCAAATTAATGAGAATATTAAGAGCCCAATGGATGCTTGGCCAAAGGACTCAAATGGGCGATTTACAAAGGAGAGAACTAACTAGTAAAAAGCCGTGGAAAAACACTGAATATACCTACTATTCACAGACTCACAAATTAAAATATTATCATTTATCTTATTAAGTTGGTGAAACAAAAAATGCATAACATACCCCATGCTGCAAAGTCATAGTGACCTGGTGCGTTTGGACCACCACGTTGCTGGTGGTCTTGTGCAAAAGTGTACAATGTCCTTTGAAAAGCACTTTGGCAAGATTATCAAGATCTACAAAAATGTTCTTACCCTTTCATTCAGTTCCTAGAATATTGTTCTCTGGGAAATTGTTTATCCCTAGAAAATTGAAATTATGGGTCAGAATATTCAGCCAGCATTATTTAAATCCTGAAATCCTCAGAATGACTTCAGAGGTCCAACAGCAGGAAAATCGTTATGTAAGCCATGGTTTATCCATTAGAAGAAATGATATGTAGCCATTAAATATATACAAAGACTCTAGCAAAGTGAAAAAAGGTTATGCTAGGTTAAGTGAAAAAAAGGTACAAAATTAAATGTATCCTACAATTAGAACGATGTTAAATACGCTATAACTAAGGTAAAACCCAAAAGTTATTTGTTGAAGGGTAGAGAGTTTATAGATGCATTTTCTATTTTTTTGGTTTATAATTAAGAGCTTCATCAAAGTAAAGAGAAAATTAAAGAATTAGATAAGGCTATGGTAGGATGAAAATGAAATGCTGGGATGATTTTGTTTTGAATCCAAGGGAATGTGTCAGCTCCTTTGGTGTGCTGCCTGGTTCTGCTAGCAGTTCATTTGCTGTGTAAGTGGATATTGCTTTCCTCGATGCCCAGGTATGAATGACAAGTAATTTTGGTAGTTAAATGAACATGTTAAGGCCATATTTTATTTTTTAACATCTTTTTTGCAGTATAATTGCTTTACAATGGTGTGTTAGTTTCTGCTGTATAACAAAGTGAATCAGCTGTACATATACATACATCCCCTTATCTCCTCCCTCTTGTGTCGCCCTCCCACCCTCCCTATCCCACCCCTCTAGGTGGTCACAAGGCACCAAGCTGATCTCCCTGTGCTATGTGGCTGCTTCCCACTAACTATCTATTTTTACATTTTGTAGTGTATATGTGTCAGTGCTACTCTTACTTCGTCCCAGCTTACCCTTCCCCCTCCCCGTGTCCTCAAGTCCGTTCTCTATGTCTGTGTCCTTATTCCTGTCCTGCCCCTAGGCAGTTCAGAACCTTTTTTTTTTTTTAGATTCCATATATGTGTGTTAGCATAGGGTATTTGTTTTTCTCTTTCTGACTTACTTCACTCTGTATGACAGACTCCAGGTCCATCCACCTCACTACAAATAACTCAATTTCATTTCTTTTTATGGTGGAGTAATATTCCATTGTATATATGTGCCACATCTTCTTTATCCATTCATCTGTTGATGGACACTTAGGTTGCTTCCATGTCCTGGCTATTGTAAATAGAGCTGCAGTGAACATTGTGGTACATGACTCTTTTTGAATTATGGTTTTCTCAGGGTATATGCCCAGTAGTGGGATTGCTGGGTCGAATGGTAGTTCTATCTTTAGTTTTTTAAGGAACCTCCATACTGTTCTCCATAGTGGCTGTACAAATTCACATTCCCACCAACAGTGCGAGAGGGTTCATTAAGGCCATATTTTAAAGCTCAAGTTCCATCTGCTGAGTGTGTCTGTTTTTGCGAAGGTATTTATTGCAGCTTCCTTTCTCTATTGAGAATACAAGCCAGGGGACCATGTAGAAATAGATTTTCTTTCTTTAGTATTTTAGAGTAAATCTTCGAATCATCAAATATTTTGATTCTCACTCCTCATTTTGGATCGTTTTTATAATCCTGTTTGCAAAAGTCTGTCCTCCCTTTGATATGTAATTGGTGTATTAGTGAGTCATGCTTTTTAGCAAAGTATTTACGACATTTTTTCTATAGTACACGTCTCTCAAAGATGTTCAATCCTCACTAAATAACTAAGATCACACGTTTTTGGGTGCAGGTTGAAATCTGCATAAATGCTTATTCGTGCAGTGTAAGTGGGTCTTGGCCCATAAATAGGCACATCTCCTCCATATATTGGTGCCCTCTCAGTTATGTTTTTTATTTGTACATATTTTCCTTACTGTTCTAGA
Source organism: Stenella coeruleoalba (assembly GCF_951394435.1). Lineage (NCBI taxonomy): Eukaryota > Metazoa > Chordata > Mammalia > Artiodactyla > Delphinidae > Stenella > Stenella coeruleoalba. Next base: position 164,652,287 of record NC_137147.1, read on the forward strand.
AGAACTTAAAGTGACTTTATAGAGAAAATGTTACTTTGAGAAAAATACATGGCATCTTTTGATAGCTGTTTTTTTTTCCTTTAGTGAGGAACCATCTTATGAGCCATTAGCAGTGTATTTTCTGCATTTTTGTTTGTGTTTGGCAAGGATTACTCGGGTCAGCAGGCATAATGGTCACTCACAGCTTGGTGAGTTTTTTCATTTAAATTTACATCTACTGAAGAGCCTCCTCATTAAATGAAATTTGCTTCTTGGAAGAGGAGGAGAAGTGTAGGAGGAGCTAAGCTCTGCTTAGGGCAGATTCTTTCCTGAGTCTCTTCAAATCTTCCTTTTTAATTTGGTTTCTTCGGCTCTTTACTCATGGAGTCTCTTTGTGTGATAAATGAAAAAAAAAGGAAACCCCATCTATTGATTCCACCAGTGTTTGTTGAGCACTTATTTGGTACCAGGTACCATGGAAGGTGCTGAGAGATACAGGGTATCCTAGCACTTGAGTATGTTAGAAAATGAGGTTAATCGCTGCTTTTGGATTGTAATCATTGGCATATTATAAGGCCTAAATTTGGAAAATTAGTGGGGGGTACATACACTGCCCTTATAAATATAACATTGTTGTGAAGAAAATCTCATTGAGGGATCCTTACCCGATCTTTTCCCCCTTCATCCAGAAATTTACTTGAGTTGGGTGGCTTTGGATACCAACTTGGAAGAAATTCCTTCCATTGCAGTTTTCACCAGTCATCACTTACTCTCCAGTGTATTTACCTACTGGGCTTGTCATGTTAAAAGGATTCACAATACAGTCATTACCCTGACGGAACTAACAGGACAGGAGAAGAAGGAAAAGTGAATGTCTGTGAACACGAATTCTTCAGGGACACACAGAGAGCTTTGGCCCCATGGAGGAGGTGGGACTTGGTTTTGGGATGGGACCTTGTTAGAGTAACAGATTCCAGGCCAGGAGACAAGTCTGAGCAACGAGGAGTCTGCAGGGTTTCATGAACTATACTTACAGCAGGTGGGCTGGTGCACAGAGGGTGCTGTTGGCCATCTTGGGAGGTGAGGTGGCAGAGACCTACCTGCATGGCAGGCTGCATAGGCAGACGTGGGCATTTCTCCCTTATCCCCTAAGAAATGCGATCCTGTGAGGTTTTGAATAGGTGAGATTCCTGATGATATCTGAGGAAGACTGTGGGCAGGGACCTGTAGGGTTATCTCAGTTGCAGAGGGGATAAACAGAGGACCTGGGGGAACGTACGTTGCATTAGGTAGTGAGTGATGAGCATCTGAACGAAGATGCCGGTGGGAATAGAAAGGGCTAATGCCAAGGGACAGGGGTCCTTCTTTTGATACAGCGTGAGAGGAAGGAGGGAAAGGTGCCGTGCTGAGGTTAGGCGCTGAGACACAGAGATAGAGAATTATTTAGTCGTAACTCAATTCCAGGTCAGCAATCATCTTTGTAACCTTACATATCAATTTTCTCATCTGTAGACTACAGAATTAACCTGCAGGTTCCCTTAAACTGGGAAGTGTAATGATTATCCACTTTTATGTAATCACACATCTTACTTTCTGAGGATGGCCCTGGCTTTTAGTCAGGGATAATTTCAAGCCCCTGATTTTTGGTGTGCACATTTTGTCAATGGGATGCCTCTAGTAAGACTCTTGGGATTTTATCACTGCCACATGTGGGAGGCCTGGTTTCATGAGTTATACTGTTTTTCTGTCGATATCTCATTACATTGTTTTCTGTGTGTGTGTTTTTAAAAATTAATTAATTAATTTTTTGGCCTTGCCGTGCTGCATGCGGAATCTTAGTTCTCCGACCAAGGGTCGAACCCGTGCCCCCTGAAATGGAAGTGTGGGGTCTTAACCACTGAACCACCCGGGAGGTCCCTTTTTTCTGTTTTTAAATGCCATACTCCTCTAGAGCAGCGCTTCTTCAGCTTTCATGTGCACACTGGGGAACCTGTGAAAATGCAGACTCTGGGTCAGCAGGTCCGAGGTGGGGGCTGAGAGTCTCCACTTCAGACAAGAGCCCAGGCAGTGCCGATGATGCTGGACCTCTGATGATCAGGAGCTGCGGGCTCTGCAGGAAGGATGCTTCTACTTAAATTGCATGCTTTGAAGCCTGATTTAATTATTGATGGTGGGAAGGAACTCCACTGCTTCACGTTTTTAGTGTTATTTAAATATTGCTGAGAGGGCAGATTTCATTTGCACCCTGCTTTCCATGTTGCTGAATATCAAAAAGAATCTCCCCTACTTCCCTTCTAGAGCTTGCATTCTAGAAATATGAATATTTAGAAGAAGTTTTATGTATTAAAATAAAATTGACATTTGAATAGTGATACTTTCTACTGTTGAAGAAACCTACGTTGCTTAACAATAGCTGCAAAATATAGAATGTTTCCAAATGATTTTCTGCAATCTGCAATTCAGAGCAGACCCAAGAAAAATTAGCAGGGTTTACTTTGATAGTTTCAAATAAAATGGCTTCCTTTTATTTTGAATCGTGACAGCACTGTGGAATAAAATGTCCTGTGAAAAGTATTGGAATTAGGTTAGTGAAATTTTAAACATCACTGTGTATCTGTCATATTTTGGTGCCAAATGATTTGAAGCAAAAGTGATTTTAACCGCTTTAGAAGGTAATCGTGAAGAGAGAAGGAAACTTTTCCTTTGGGAGTTTGGCTCCTGATTTTATTATCTCTTTATCTCTTATAGATATTAGAGAAATATCTATAAATAGGCATTTTAAATAAAGTGAAATATAGAGAAATCAATTAAAAAAACAGGTTACAAAAGCATTAAATTAATTAAATTTCTAGCATCCATTTTCATTGAGTTGCCCATGTGTTTTGGAAAAACTTATCTGTTTATTGCTTAATTGCTAGCGTTTAAGGTACTTTATATATATAATATATATATATTTTACATATATTATATATATATATTTTACATATATTTATATATATATTTTAATGTATTGGTAGTCTACCTTAAAAAGGCTGACCTTATTAAATTGACATCTGTTTTTTATTGTATTATTAATTCTTTGGCTTCCCTGGTAGCGCAGTGGTTAAGAATCCACCTGCCAATGCAGGGGACTTGGGTTCAAGCCTTGGTCCGGGAAGATCCCACATGCCGCGGAGCAACTAAGCCCGTGTGCCGCAACTGCTGAGCCTGTGCTCTAGAGCCCGCGAGTCACAACTATTGAGCCCACGTGCCGCAACTACTGAAACCGGCACGTGTAGAGCCTGTGCTCCACAACAAGAGAAGCCACCATAATGAGAAGCTTGCACACCACAACAATGAGTAGCCCCCGCTTGCTGCAACTGGAGAAAGCCCATACGCAGCAACGAAGACCCAATGCAGCCGTAGATAGATAAATAAATAAGTAAATAAATAAATAAATTTAAAAAAGAATCAGCCACAAATAAATAAAATTTAAAAAAGAATCATGGGTAATTAAGCATTCACTATAAACGAGGGTACAAACTGATTTAAAAGAAAAAAAAAGAATTCTTAAGGTTGTGCATGTCAAAACTTGAACTATGTTCTTGATATGTGGAGTGGTAGATCCACTTCTGAAAAGGAAATAAAACATTTTGAAGTTCTGATAATAAAATCACTTGGATGATTTCCCATTCACATTTTTAATATAATTGAATCTCTCAGGGAACAACTTGATTTTTGCCAACTTTAGTGTAATTTCCTTTGTTCAAACATCTAGTGTAGTTACGTTCATCCTGGCTGTAAAGAGTTATTGGCTCGAGTTGTATGTGCCCTTGCTCATAGTGGCAACAACAAAACAATATGTATCCATACGTTAAATGTAGTGAAGACATTGCTGCCACTCCAGTTCTGTTAGTACTGGCAGCTGCTCGTGGACCAGCCGGCCTGCCAGCCGCTTTAGCCGCTGCTTCAATAGCAAATGTGGGAAATTTTGCCCCAACCCAGAGGGTTTGAAAGATTAGCTGCCTTGAGAGGATGGGCTTCAAACCTGGTAACACGCACCACGCAAAATCTGGTTTTATCTTCGGATCCTGTTTATATCCAACTCTATTCACTTGGTTTATTCATTAGATTCACACGGGCCTGAGTTTCTATTTTATTCAGGCATTATAATCTGATGGGTATATTTCTGCTCTAGACCGGACCAAGGCATTACAGAGTTGTTGGAAAAAGCAGAAACCCTTAGAGGCGCGTCCTTGTGCTTTGCTCCTCGGGAGTAATAAAGGCAGTCACGCCTTCCAGATTGAAAAACTTCCTTGGTATTTGGTTCCACTTCTTACCACTGTCAAGGGCTGACCTGAACTTGTTTATAGGCGTGGCCCACCTTTGTTGGCTTATCCTGTGAGCTGTTAGGAAATAGTGTCATTTTAATTTGCTCTGTTTCTGTGAAGCTCCATTAAACAAGGTCTGAGCTCACCCCGTGGAAAAACTGCTTTGTTTCTGCCTAAAAGGACAGGGCGTTCATTTCTATCAGATTGGTTCTTTTAAATATACCAGCCTGGGCATGTGTGTGTCTTTGCCTAAACACCTATTACTTCATGAGATACACCACAGAATTGAAAGAGGCAGTGAAAACTGTTCCTTGGCTGGCATTAGAACCAGACACCACCAACAAAAAAAAGGCAGCAAGTGTTTGTAAGGCTTACGTGGGTGGGACTGGCTGACGTTATTTTTCTTTCTCAGTTCTGGGTAATTAGTTTTTGCTTTAGAAGATTGTTTTGCGCTAACAACATGCGGACAGATGTACCCTGCTAGTTGCACGGCAACCATCTTGATGGTGGTGATGGCAGCAGCAAACGTCCATGGCACACGCCCATGTGCCAGGCACAGTGATACACACGGGGGATCCTGTCAGTCTCACAGCGATCCCGTCTGGTGGGTGCGATTATTGCTGTTGTCCCCAGAAGATGAACCCAGGAGGCTGAGTGATACTAAGGCCAATAGCTGGGATGGGCAGAGCTGTGCTGTGCCCGCCTTCGGGGAAGCTGCCCTGGTGAATGGCTTCGGCACTGCTGTGCTCTGTTCACATTTGCTTTCAGAGGCCAGGACGGTTTTTTTTTTTAATTTATTTTTTGTTGAAGTACAGTTGAATTACCATGTTGTGTTAATTATCGCTGTACAGCAAAGTGACTCAGTTATACGTTATTTTTATTTTTTATATACTCAGTTATATACGTTATTTTTCATGTTCTTTTCCATTATGGTTTATCACAGGATGTTGAATAGAGTTCCCTGTGCTATACAGTAGGACCTTGTTGTTTATCCTGGAACATTTTAATGAAAGGAGTACAAACTTTTAAAAACCATTATGAATTTACTTATGTGTAGTTTCTTGAGGAAAATCGTGAATGCTCGCATGTTTTACAGTGACAGATTTTTAATACCAGGTCTTCCTCCCTCCCTCCTTTCCCTCCTTTTCATCTCCCAGAGGAGCACTTGAACTTCATTCCAGAACAACCTCATAGACTTTTAGGGTTTTGAGTTCCCAGAGGAATATCACGAAAACTCCCCAAATCCAGTGATGTTAGACCTTGAAGGTCATGGCCTCTCCTTGCTACCCCAACTTTCCAGTCTGGTGGATCCTGAGAACAGGTCGTATGCTCTCTGTCCGGAGTCCTCACGTAACCTCAGTCACTGCAGGCGCCACCACTAGGACATTGAAACTGGAACTTGACATGCAGTTTATTCGTCCCCTCTAATTTACTCTCAAAGCAGACATTCTGGGTTAGGTTCCTGTGGTCCAGAGGGTGAGTCATCTGTCCGCAGTTACATACCTGGTAAGTGGCAGGCGAGTTTGGACTCCCAGTCTAGTGCTTTCCCCTCTGGTAGGCCACCCTGCTCCTCTGAGAGTGAGCGCCAAGCCTGTGATGCACCTGCTCAAAAACGCCTGTGCCTCTTTTACCTACAAGCTGTTCCTCCTGACACTCAGGGCCTCTGTAGTGGAAAGTTGGGTGAAGGATGCTTTACCAAGTCCAGGTAAGCCGTTCTGTGCAGGGTGCTTAGCAGAGGTGATGCGATGAGTCAGATGTCAAAGCTCTGTCTTCAGGGAGTTTATAGGCTAGCTCAGGGCTAGAGGTATAAGCTTAGTTCAGGAGTACCAGGCAAAAAGGGATAGTTTCAATCAGAGGGAGAAAGTGCTTTTGCAGCTCAAAGGCATGAGAGATGATCATTGGTTGAACAACCAGGAAAGATGTTGGAGGGGAGACGGCATTGAGTGGATCTTAATAGAAGAGCAGGTATGTGGGCATGTTGGCAGGGACAGCATGGCGAGCCACAGAGGTGACACGATGGCCCATGTCTGAGGTGCAGGGAATATTTGGCTGAATAATGTAGCTGTAAGGTGGCAGACAAGACAGAAAAATGGCATCATGTAATAGAGGGTCTTGGATGTCGGACCATCAGCTGATACTTAATTTAGGAAGTAATTGGGAGCCATTGAAAGTACTTGAGCGGGGGAATTAAGTGATTGGGGCTGTATTTTAATAAGATAAAGCTGGCTTTGGTAGTAAGGGCAGATCAGAGCAGGGAACCTCCCCCTCCGCCCCCCCCTTCCTCATTCTGAATGAATGCCACTTAGAAAAGAGCCACAGAGACTCAGCAGCTGGGGGGTTACGTAAAGAGGTACGTAGGCCTCACACCCAATTTCAGACACAAGTGCATGTTGTCAGTCTAGGAAGAGGATGTGCTGGAGCAGAGCTAGTGCTCTCTGAGGATAAATGGCAGCAGTCGTGCTGCTGAGGCCAGTGTCGCCCGTGTTAATTAGGAGGCGCGTTGCAGGGAGTTGTCATTCTCGGAGTGTGGAATGGTTGTGGGGTGTCGTGTGTGAAGCACATAGAAGTGTAACTGAAGAACACTGGATACGGTTTTATACAGAGAAAAAATGGACACTGAAGAGTTTTGTCTAATGTAACTCTTTAAAAGTCTCAGTAATCAGTCCGTCAGGGTTAATGACTGTGCTGATGTATAACCTATTTTTTTAAAAAGACCTTTGAGTTATTTGGAGCATTTTGGTTGCTTTCTCATGGTATGTAAAGTGCTATAAGTATTGTTCTGTTTTTCAAATGGCAGAACTGAGAAACATTGAGGTCCCTTCATTTGTAAAATCCTTTTAGAGCTGAAGTATTTTAATGGGGAAGAGAGCAATTAATTCTGTTGTTGCTGTTTCCCTCAGTTAATCTCCATCAGCGTTTGGTTAAGCAATCTTTTTTTTTTTTTTTTTTTGCGGTACGCGGGCCTCTCACTGTTGTGGCCTCTCCCGTTGTGGAGCGCAGGCTCAGCGGCCATGGCTCATGGGCCCAGCCCCTCTGCGGCATGTGGGATCTTCCCGGAGCGGGGCGCGAACCCGTGTCCCGTGCATCGGCAGGTGGACTTTCAACCACTGCGCCACCAGGGAAGCCCTAAGCAGTCTTTTTTGACTGAACCCATCCTTCCCAAATGTCCCCTCCCCCCTCCTCCTTAGACACACACTTACTCTGCCTCTTTCTGACCCTCGCTCACCCAGCCCTGTTGTTCTTTAGCGATCCCATCGCATTTCCGGTGGCATTATACTGTAACATGTTGTTATACGCATTCTTACCCACTCGTGTTCTTATCAGACCGTGGACTCCGTGAGAGCAGAGCTCCTGTTCATCCTCCGCCCCGGTGGGTATGTACGTGACAGATGTCACATAAATGGAGGAACTAATATGTACCTACAGTGAAGCTGGGGTGGGCTTTTGGGAGTAAGTTGAACTATTGTAATTGCTGGAATATATGCAAACAGCTTCAATATATGAGGGAGGTTGATACTGTTGTGACATCCCCTGCCTCATTTTTATAGATTAGAAGAGTGAGGCTTAGAGGTCACCCAGAGAATATCAGAGGATATGGAAAGGGCACTGATGGCCTCTTCATTTTCATACCGTAATGCTTGTGAGAAGTCCTCGGATAGATTCTTTTAAAGCACTCCTAGGATTCGCAGTGCCGTGTGAAGCACTGACGGGTACACGGTAAACGTTAGTCACGTGCTGGTCTTCGAGGGGCTGTCACTGAAATGGTAGCGGAATACACAAATGCAGAACCCGTACATTTACAGGAGGGCGTCCATGGTCCAGGCACAATCTAGCTGAAGAGTAGTTGATGACATTTCGGAGGGTGGGCAAGAGGTGGGCCAGCTCTCGTTCACCAGTTTAAAGACTGGCTCCTTCTAAATGGAGGCATAAACGTGAGTACGGTGGGAGGGAGTCAGAAAGAATGCAGGGCTGGCTGCATCCTTCGGTGATGCCGAATTTTGTGTTCAGAGGCTTTCAGTTAAACCAGTTGAAAGCTGTCTTTTAAGTGAGAACTTGGTTGTCGAGGTGGGTTAGTAAGTGGTGACAGAGTGGCTCAGGGTGGTGATCCGAGAGCTGTGGCCGAGGCTGCGGTGTGCAGGGTCACTGACAGAGCACGCGGTCGGTGCTGAGATCCAGCCGAGCCCCACACCTGTCGGACGGTGGCAGCGCCTACCTCGGAGCGCAAAGTGGGTCAGCTTGTTTCTATGGGGAGTCAGGGTTCGTTGACGGCGACGTCAAACTGAGATCGAGATCCGGTGGGATGATGGAGTTCATTCAGCTTTGGCAGGAGGCAGATGTCGAGGGAGTTTACTGAATTTATTGATGGAAGGCTGGGGAGGGGAGGTGGTGAACATGAGTGTTGTCAGGTTGGTGAGCAGTGAGGGCTGAGCACTGAGGTTGAGGGTGAACTCGAGCTCAGCGCTGAGAACTGGGTATTTACCTGTTTAGAACTAAGGGAGTCACACCCATCAGAGCTCTGTCTCGGTGCCGGCTGGAGCCACACCCCAACTGTGCTCACAGGTGGTGACATGTGTGCAGGGCTGCAGCCAGGGCTGGGAGCCAGGGACCAAGCTGTTTGAGAATAAAGGTGGATAAGGGCCAAGTCAGGGCTCCTTTCCCTTTTCCCTCTGTGGTGATGCTCTCAGAGGGACAGCTTCAGGGCTGTATGTGGTAAACTTGGACCTTGGAAGGTCCTTTGAGCACTGAAGTTCAGTGGAGTAACACAGCTGGCAACATAAGGAGACGAGGTTGGTAAAGAGTTTCAAAGAAGAAAACATTTGCGTGTGCTTTTAAAAAAACAAATTCATGCTTCTTACAGACAGATTGGAATCTCATCACTTAACATTTTGTATTTTCATCTTTTTTTCCTCCCATATTCTTATGAATTTGGAGGTCACACACTAAGATGATTACTACTTTAAAAACATATTAATGTTTTCTTCTATTAATATTATTTTAAACGTTCTTAATGGCTTACATGTTTCTTTGTATGGATATACTATTTACATAACTTTTCTTCCTGGATATTTAAACTGTTTTTATAAATAACCCTGCACCGAGCTTGTTTATATGTAAATACTTATCTAAATATCCAATATTGTCTTTAGATTCCAAAAGAAGAATTATTGGGTTAAAGGAAACAAATTGTCTATATTGCCATGTTGCTTTTTAGAAAGGCTGTAATTTTGTAGTCCCACCAGCATACCAACATTTATGAAAGTAAGGCTTCATTTCACCTTTATCTACTGAATTATATCATTTAAAAATTTTTTCTAAATTTATTCAGAAATAATAATGAAAAGTCTGCTGTTGTCCTCTGCTTCCTGGAACTTTACCAAGGGAGGGTGTCCACCCCTGCACTTGAGTCCAGCAGTGTCTGGATTGCAGCAGTAGCAGGAGTGGACGTGTTTGTCAACCAAAACCCCAAAGAGAACTGGAGGCCACTCTTCAAGACGCTTTAACAAGAAGCCATTACTGGTTGCCTCTCATTAGCTCAGTTCATTGAGGTTGTATTAAAAAGACATGGAATCGGTTGACTTTCTCGGGATGCTCAGGTGTGCAGAGGCACTTCTCGAGGGCCTGTCACTCAGGCTCCCAGAGCTGCGTTTGTTCCTTGCTTCCCTGTGCCCAGAGGAGCAAGGTGTGGCATTGACCAGTCGCTGGGCTCCACGCCCTTCTATCTCCTTATCCTGTTTCATTTTTCAGGGCCCTTCTTCCCAAATGAAATCATCTTACATCTTTGATTCTGTTTTGTCCTCTTAGAATTCAAGCTCTGTTATAACAAGCACTTGGTTTTTCTAGTTTGTGATGTCCCCCCAGGATCTGGCCTGTAAGAGGTGCTGAGTGAGCCCCAGAGGCTCTCTGTTGCCCGTGGAAACAAGTGCAGACTGTCACCCCATCTTTGGTTTATCCCATCAGCTTTCCTGGACCGTCTTCCTGAATGACACTGCCCTGCATCCCACGTGCGCCCTGCCTGTGGTGCCCTGCAGCTTGGGGGCCTCCTTTCCCTGCCTGCCTCCTTTCACATGGGGCCCGATGAGGACCTGTTGAGTCTTTAGCGTCCAACTCAATGTTTTGTGGGTCTCCCCGATAAAAGCCTTTCCTCACGTCCTAACTGGCTCTCATGCTTGCTTTTCTGAATCCCTGAAAGTCATCCTCTGTCTTAAAAGTGCCTTCTAACCATGGGTGTGGTTGTGTCAGTCTTTGTGCCTTTGGGTTGGGGACCCCCTGCTCACCCAAGTTCCTGGCCCAGCAGCTGAAGGCCCACTGGACCTTTCACTCAAAGGTCTTTGTTTCCCAAACTGCTTTTTTTTTCCCTCTGAAAATTTCTCAACATTTCTCATCTTATCTCTTCAGTTGTATATTTTTTGGCCAATGAATTACTTAAAATATTACGGCTGGAAGGAATCTTGGCCAATATCTAGTCTCATTAGAATATGTACCCGTACTACGGTTTTTCCATTAACTTTTGCCCCAGGAGTTTCGGATCAGCTTTGGGGCTGGTAGCAAATGTAGACAATTGTTTCCTGATTAGGAATCAGATTTGACACTTGCTATTGAAGTGTTTTGCTGTCTGGGGTATGAAGCAGGTGGTCGCTATGGCAGAACAGATGCCTGTGTGGAATCAGAGCATTTTAATCTGCTCTTGTACCTTGAGGTGTTTCCCTTGACAAATACCTACTTCTGACCTGCTTGTTTCAGTTTTGGGTGATTTTCCCTGCTAAGGGGTTACACAGATCCTTACAAAGAAGTCTGATAAAATATGACGAATGAAACATAAGTAATTCAATATCGGTTAATCCACGTGCTTATTCGAGCGCAAGTCCAACGTCTTGATTGGCTGGGTAAGCGGCAGTTTGTTGATAAACACACCGTTAACACGAACTACTGTGTATAACCCTAAAACAGTCATTTCACCAAATGTAGTTTGATTCTTCAGATTATCTGTTGAACTCAGGCTGTCGGTGGGCTGCCTGGTTCTGAAATTTAGCTCTGTCGCCAAGACCTGTGTAGACTGAGGCCATGACCTCGCATGGCTGTGCTTTCAGTTTCCTGATCTGGAAGACGGGAGTGAGGGAGGGCGGCCGTAATAGTATTGCTTTTAGGATGGAGTGGGGGTCACAGGAGTTCATGGGTGGGAAGTGCCGAGAGTGCTTCCTGGCTCATAATCACCACAGAGATGTTAGCTCTGTCACTGATACCGTTCATGTACCATCACTGCCCTCAGCTGAGAAATCTGAGCTCTCTCTGCCCCTGTGCACAGTAGAGGGGCTGGAAGAAGGGCCAGATCTGAATAACGAGTGTCCAGCTGAGACCTCTGCGTGGCCTACCCAGCTTGGCTTTGTTTCTCTTTCTAAGGCGCTGGCTGAGCCAGCTGTTCCCCGGGATGTGTAATGTCTGTGGATGGTTTTAGTTTGAAAGTATAGGTTTTTGAGACTCACAGACATAGAGAACTTGTGGTTTCCAGGGGCCGGCGGGAGGACTGGATTGGGAGTTGGGGATTAGCAGATGCAAACTATTTTATGTCTATATCTCTATATATCTATATCTGAATCACTTCGCTGTATACCAGAAACTAACACAACATTATAAATCAACTATACTTCAATAAAATAAATTTTAAAAAAAAGAAAGTATAGGTTTGGACATCTTGTTTAGGTTTGAGTCTTTACCCTCAGAGTGTTATATTATTCCTTTTGTGGATAGAGATGTTAAATTAGAAGTATTAGAAAACCAGTGTGTCGAAGTTGAACTTTTCCAGGCCGTCTTTGCTCAATTTGCATGGTTACTGCACTCCTACAATATTGAGTGCCATTGAAACTGGGCAAAATACTGTGTAAGACAGATTTAAGCTCAAGGATCAGAAATTTATAAACAATTTGTTACTTACCTGAGTGTCTAGTGGGACCGTCAGAAGCTGAAGATGATTTCTTCCCTCTGGGAGACTGTCCCCACACTGCAGGCTGTCTAGCTTCCCTGACCTCTGCCACTAAATGCCAGCAGTGCCCCAGCCGTGTGACAACAGAACTTCCAAAATGCTGCCAGGGAGTGGTACCTCCCCGTGGAGAACTACTAAGACAGAGGAGGACATGTGAGTTCTCATGGCGGGATCTGTCCCTAGTGCCCACGTTGGAGAGAAAATGCTCAGGGTATGGAGTGTTGGTTTGAACCAGTCTGATAATATTGACGTTCTGACGTATACCCTAGGTGTATACCCTAGGTGTATGTTGTGTTTGCACAGGACAGATGGAGCGCTCTGCAGGTGTGCTGCTTGCTAGGTGTGAGACCTCGTGTTCTCTGGGAGTGCGGAGCCCTTCCAGTCCCAGCGCCAATAGGTGCAGTTTCTTCATCAGCAGCAAAATCACTTTTCCCTACCCCAGTCTCTAATATATCAAAGCTACTTTGTGGAACATATAAGAGCTTTTGTCTTGTATCATATAGATGGAAAGAAACTTTACAAAAGTAAAATGTTTAGTCAGATAGGTTGCTAAGTGTTCTTGCGTTTTCGGACCTAATCTGTTATTGGGTTGAACTGGATGACTTTCAGAGTTAGAGGCAGAAACAGAAGTTTCTGTTTTTATGATTTTCTTTTTTCAAGGTAAACTTGTTTCAATGTTGTTAAAAGTATGAGTGTAAACGAAGGCATCAAAAGAGCCCTGTTGGGACTTCCCTGGTGGCGCAGTGGTTAAGAATCTGCCTGCCAGTGCAGGGGACACAGGTTCGAGCCCTGGTCCAGGAAGATACCACATGCCGTGGAGCAACTAAGCCCGTGCGCCACAACTACTGAGCCACAACTACTGAGCCCACATGCCACAACTACCGAAGCCCGCGTGCGTAACGCCCATGGCTTCACAACAAGAGAAGCCACCACGATGAGAAGCCCGCGCACCGCAACAAAGAGTAGCCCCTGCTCACCGCAACTAGAGAAAGCCCGCGCGCAGCTACGAAGACCCAACGCAGCCAAAAAAAAAAAAAAAAAAAAAATAGCCCTGTTAAGTGAAATCGAGGTCTCATTTGTGGGTGTGTGCACATGTTCATGTGTATGTTATGTGGATACAGCTCATGGGTTCTCACGCATCATATACAAAGCTACCTACACGTATGGAAGCACCTTTTCAAGCCCCATCCTTGAGACCTCTTCCTCCCTAGTTCCTTTATCATGGCATCCATAATTCCTTTGGTGGTAGCACTTTGTTCCTTTAAGACATCAGGTTCTTAACTAGAAAGTAAATGTAAAAAAAAATGTATCATACATAAAAAAATAAAAAATAAAAATGTATCATACATAATAAAAAATAAAAATAAAATACTACAAAGATATTACAGAAGGAAGGCATGTGTCTTTTCTTAACATTGATTCTCCAGGGAAATCTACTCACTTAAGTGTCATGGGAGGAATGCTTGGATCATTTTATGCAACTTAGTAGGAGAAAAGTGGCATTATTTGCCTCTGGGAATCTAGGAATTTAATAGTTTGGCTGTATTTCTGAAATGCTTCCCTGATCATTTTCTTAGAGTTAAAGAATCATAAATCCTAATTGTTTAGTTTTAAACTACCCTAGATACTAAGATATGTGTGTAACTTTTTTTTAATGTTTGAAAAATAATAAATCCAAATTAGGATTCTTTTTTCAATAAGGTCAGATACTTGAATACATTTGTGCCTTAAAAAAAAAAAGATTGGATGAACCTTATGCCCAAATAATGTTCTCTCTTCTATGATGGGCTCTATGTAAAAAAAGTATATTAATTATCTTATTTATATAATTTATCCATTGCAGTATAAAAATTATCCCCAAACCTAAAGGCTTAAAACCCTGGATGCTTATTAACTCGTCGTTTCTGGGGGGCAGGACTTACAACGTGGCTAGGCTGGGTTCTTGGCTCATCTCTTACGGGGCTGCGGTTGTCTGAAGGCTAGAGTGGGGTTGGGGAACCCGCTGAGGTTCACTCACGTGGCTGTCGGCAGGAGGCTTCAGTTCCTCACCATAGCGAGTGAGCGCCTAATACAGGAGCCACCTGCTTTCTGTAACCTAATTTGGAAGTGACAGGCCCTCACTTCTGCTAGATTCTCTTCATTAAAAGTAGATCACGGGGAAGCGACCACACAGGGCCCTGACAACTAGGAGGTGAAGATCACGGCGGCGGGGTGGTGGTGGCAGGGGGCGGGGTGTGCTGTTGGAGGCTGCCTCCTGCATTACGTTTACTTACATAATATACAGTTTGCTGGAGCCTGGAATTACAGTGAACTTGTTGAAACCTGAATACCTCATGGCAACGTGAAAGATTTTGATGGGTAAAGTTCTGTTTCTGAAAATGAATAAAGAAATCTCCAAGGAAAATAAAGGATTTTAAAAATCCGTAAATGTTCTAAGCAGAAAGCTCAGTGGTGTATGCAGAGCTTCTCACTATATTAAAACATCACACCTTAAGACTCTTTCATTTCATATGTGAACTGAGTGACTTGGGAATTGCCACTGGGGGTGACCTTTCATTCAGCAATCCTCTCTAATATTAGTTTTTAACCTCAGCCTTTTTATGCGGACTGAAATCCGTGTGCTTTAACATGTTGTTTGCTCAAAAGAATGTTGCCTTGGTTTTGGGTGAGGAGTGATATTGGCTGGCTTAAATCAACTCTCTCAATTCTTTTTTTAGACTGATACTTTTTCTTTACCCTTTTTTCACTTGCTTTAACTTGGAATGTTTGCTAAGTGTATCATCCTTAAATGAAATGTTTGAGGCAGAAAGTTCTAGAAGTTTATTTTCCCTTTTTGCTGAGGTGCTGAATAGATGACAGTCTCTTGTGGAAATAACCTGGATGATTCTAGCCAATGACGTGATGTTTTCCTTAAGCAGGGCTGCTGGTGAAACAGCTCTCAAGAGTACATTGTATCTACTATTAAGTCTATTCATTGTAGACTCTTATTCATTTAGACACATTGTAGACACTTATTAGGTGTCTACAATGAATAGACTTAATAGTAGATACAATGTACTCTTGTATCTTTATTGGTTACATTTATACTTAGCTTTTCTTTGGAGGTGATAGGGCCAGTTAGGTCCTAAGTTTAGAGACTTGACAGTGTGACTAAAATCCACTGCCAAACCCTTGCTGTTCTTTTCTGTGCAGTAGTATATTTCTTTGGTTTCCTGTTTCTGGTCGCAGTATTGAGTCTTGATTAATGCAAGCAGTAATAAAGTATTTTCTCTTCGTTTGTTTCAGTTCTCACTTATCTTCAGTGCCTCTGATTCCATAGCTTTTCTTTTTCCCTTTCTGCTCTCCTTGGGCAGCAGTGAGTGGATATCCAAAAGCATCCTTAATGTATCCTTTGTTTACATAACCTATTCTGTCTGACACAGAATTGAGTCTGTCAGTTTAGCTGTTTTTGTCACACCCATTATACAATGGGGGATTTCCAGTGCTGTTAAGCCCTCCTTGTCACCAGAGTCCAAGGTGTGCCTTTCAGGGGGCGGGGCTAGAACTCTCCAGGTCTTGCATTTTGGGTGCGAGCTGTTCTTAGGGATTTTTTTCTTCTGTGAATGAGTAACAGTGAAATTAATCCAAGCTCAGGGCTTAAATTAAAACACATTTACATATTTTACCCTGTAAGTTGAAGGTCCATGTACTTAGATGCCCCAATGACAAAATGATTCATCATTAGGTGTAGTTCTGCAGAGAGCATGGCACAGCAGAGGAAAAAGGAAATTGCAGGCGCAACAGTGCTCTGATTGAAATTCACTTGGCTTCTTGGCTTCTCTAATGTCCTTCGTTTCAAAATACTCTCCTGCAGTTGAGCGTGAGATGTAGGCAAGTAGAAGAATAACATTTCAAGAGGAGGATGGATCAGTGTGGTGGGGAGACTTAGGAATGATGCTCTGTCACTTCCCAGCTTCAGTACTTGGAAAATTTACTTAATCTCTCTGAACTTGGGTTTCCTCATCTGTAAAATGAGCAGAATGCCAGTCTCCTTGAGAGATTTGCTGGAGGTTCATAAGAATGCATGAAATAACATCTCGCACAGTGCGTGGTAACTGGTGGGTATTCCAAAAAACAGTTGGTGGGATTTTAAAGCTCTTTTCCTTTATTCAGCTGACATCTCCTAGCCTGGCTCCTCCTGCATCAATGCTAAGACTGAGACCTGGGTTGTGTGAGGTTTTGTTAAAGTGGCCCCTGTAGATGATGGTAATGTGTCCAGCATGGTCTAGGCAGCTCCTGGATGACAGAGAAACACTGAGTGCTAACAGAGGGGGTGGGAACAGATGCGATTTAGGAGTAAAGAGCCAGGTGGGCTTGCAACTGAGTTGACAGTAAGGCCTCAGTTTAGGAAATTAGATTTCATGCCTCAAAACTTCATGTGTAAAAAGGCGGCTTTGCCTTAAAAGAGAGAATTTTAGAACATCTTTGTGAAGCACGAGCAGCGAAGCCCTCCAGGTGTAAGGGCAAAATGAGGCATCGCATGTCGGGTATTTTACAGCAGTTGTCAGAAAAAACGTGTCCCTTACGAGGGTAAGTGGGGACCAGAACCCTGGGCATGGTCTTAGTTTGTCCAGGGGAATTCGCAGTGGTTTTTAGGATATATTGTTTAAGAAAACAGATTGTTCCAGAGTCTCAGTGAGTGGATAAGAAGATAGGAGATAAGGGGGAGGTCCCTGAGCTCACAGCTTCTGTGAATTTCCTTAACCAGATACTGTGGTATGAGGATGCAAACTTTAATTTTTTTCTTTTTTTAGTTTAGACTGTTGTTCAGTTAGGAAGTTCAGTCACAATCTCTGTATTTGAATCTATCATGCAAACATCCTGGAAATACATATTTTTGAAGTGATAAAGTTTTTGTTTCATGTAAATGAAGGCTCAGAAGTAAAGAAAAGGATTCCGAATGGCATCATAGACTTCCAAAATGGCTTTGGATCAGAAGGAAAACAAAACAAAACAAAACAAAACCCCCCTAACATTGTGCACTACAAAGGAGCCAAAGGGAAATTTTCTTTCACAAATATTCAAGAAATCATGTCATTTATCTTGTTTAAATGCCTCCTTTTGGGGGAACGGCAGTACCTTTTTGTGACTTGAGTCTAAAACCTGAAACTAAGATTCATGCAGAAAGGCAAGTAGAAGAATAACATTTCAAGAGGAGGATGGATTAGAAATGTACTCACCTATCTTCAACCTGACAGTCCTCTAGAAACTAGGAGCTTTGCACCGTAAACAGTTTATTGGTTCAAAGGGACAGAAATCATCTGTAAAAAGGGGGAGGAGGGGGAGGGGAAGGAGGGGAAAGAGTACTGTTTACCTGCCCAGGGCTGTCAATCCAGATGCGACTCCAGTCCCTCTGCTGGTTTTACTTGACATCTTGTTGTGAGTCAGCTGCTCCCCTTCTCCCCTTTGAGCCCTCGACAGTGACCTTGGTCATTTCCTCTCCACCCCCCCAGCCCTAGAGCAAGAGGGGCCAGTGAGCACAATTCTCACTGTTCCCTTTGAGGCAGGTAAACGCAGCCTGTCTTGAATCTTGAGATTAGGGACTATTTGATTCTGTTGATCTGTCGTCATTTTCTCCATTCTGTGATGAGTTGATGAGCGTGGAAAGGGAAAGCTGGACAAAAGCGTGTTGTACGTGGTTAGGGTGGGATGTTTTCTTCTTCCCATTCCTCACCTCAACTCTCACGTTAACGACCATTCTTTGATCATCCACATCCTTGAGGAGAGACTATTCCTAGGAGGCATTTGACTAGAAAACTGCTAAGAAGTGGCTGCAGATGCTGACCGTGGAAGCTTGCTTAGGTCGTTGTTAGTACCTAAGATGCAGGTCTGGATCACAGAAGCATGGAGCCCAGACAGACCCTGACTAAGACCCCATGAGGGGCCAGCTGAGCCTCAAGAAGGGAGGACTCCCTAGGGAGGGTGTGACCTTGCACCTGGGGCTAGGGCTACACACCCAACAGTTCTTGGTGGAGCTGTCAGTCCCTCCTTTGCCCATGAAAACGTTTGTCTTTGGCTCACCCCACTTGTTCTAAGGCCCTTGGAAAATGACAGTAGCACCTTGATCGAAATTCTCAATTTGTTCATAAACCTGGGGGGTTTCTTGCATGTGGTCCTGCATCGGTGCAGTCGACCCATATTCTCACCACTACTGACGTCTGTGTTGTTGGTTGAAGTGTCTCTTCCTGCTATTAGCTACTCATAAAGGCCATTTGTTAAAAGGGGGAGGTTATTTCTATGAAAATTATCTGTGATAAGATGTTCCTGTGTGTGTAGTTTAGGTCAGGGGATTGTCTGTCATCTGATGCCATCTGAAACAATGTTTGGAAGTTGGAAGTTGGCAAAGTCTGCCTGACTTTGGAATCCGTGACTTTTAAGAGGTGTACGTATGCTATGAAAAGGACAGATTCATTGTAACAGAATATTCCTTGTTGCTAATAAAGTATTTGAAGATGTCTTGTATAGTCATATGGATGCATAGAAAATAGGTAAATATAAAATATTGTCGGGCTTCCCTGGTGGTGCAGTGGTTGAGAGTCCGCCTGCCGATGCAGGGGACACGGGTTCGTGCCCGGTCCGGGAAGATCCCACATGCCGCGGAGCAGCTGGGCCCGTGAGCCATGGCCGCTGAGCCTGCGCGTCTGGAGCCTGTGCTCCGCAACGGGAGAGGCCACAACAGTGAGAGGCCTGCGTACTGCTTAAAAAAAAAAAAAAAAAAAATTGTCCTTGTTTTCGAGGAACTTGCTTATTTTGAGAGGTAAGGGATGAGACACAAGTTGTCACCTAAGGCAGGGGTTATAGAAATAGCCACTGTGACTTGGAAGAGTTTTTGTCAGTGCTGTGAACAGATGCTTGTATATTTCTCAATAAGTCAGGGATTCAGCAACATTAAAAAAAATCTATATGCTGTCTGAGCTATGACAACTAATTTTTGTTTTCCCCACAATTTCCTAAAAACCACTTTACCTTATGTTATTCAGGGGAAGCCACTTTTGAAGTGGCTTCATTATAAGCAGGGCCGATCTGTTTTGTTAACATGCTGTAGCCTGACAAGCACGCCTATTTTCTAACATATGCTAGATGAGAAGTATCTGCCCCTTTTTGGCTTTGAGTTAGTTTTTTCTCCCTGTACTTCCACCCTGCACTTTGAGGTCGATTTTGTGCCTCCCTTGCCCACAGCACGCTCTCCTGTCTATGATTCTCTGCTTCTCCACGGGCTGGATTGGCCAGTCTAGAGACGGAAGAGGATTTGAAGCAAACGTCCTCTTGGATTTTATTAGCCAGGTATTTGAAAGTTCAGAGTTCACAGCACTCTCTGCCGTGCCCCGTGGGGACGGGCTGCCCAGAGGATGTTCCCTCTTCTCTAGGAGTTTTCTGAAGTCTCGGGAACCGGGCTCAGACACTAGCCCTGCAAAGCAAGTGGCGGCTTGGAGGAGGGAGGGTTAAATAATCTTGTTTTCGGTGAAGACTTCCACCAAGCAATTCAGCCCAGATCAGTCGAGGATTTCGTAGGTTGGAAACTAAAATGCCCACATGCTTTAAACAAATGCTTTAACCGTGTTCAGTGGAGCTTGCATTTTATGGTGTGGAATCACTGGTGTGTATACTTCATTCAGGTGCGTTAAGATTGAAAGGAGGGGAAGGAGAAGAAAACTTATTACTAAATTAATGAGAATCAAAACATTTCCTTTCACGCTTTCCATCTTGGTCGAAAACTTTGCTTCCAGTCCTCTGCTAAATATTATGCATTCTCTGACTGGTATCCTATTACAACTATTGTAAGTAGCTAAATATTTACTTTTATCCCGATTGGTATTTTGATAGGCAGCAGTAAACCCTACAATTGCATTATTTAACCAGAGCGCGAGTTACTTTCTGTGTTACCTTCCACGCCACGTGGTAAGGTCTCAGGAATATTTGTGCCTTTGGCACTTTAAATGACTGCATGCACAGCTTCACGTGCAGTGATCTGGCCTTACGTGGCGGGGGTGGGGGGGAATTAGAGGTAAAGCCAGTTGGTGTGTCAGGCAGATGCGGCACCCCATGGTTCACGGTTGGCACCAATACACCTGTTCTTCGAGGTTTGCCTGGAGCCTGGCTGCCAGCTTCTCCAAGGGTGCCCTGCAGTCTTGGTTAGTTTTTCCATTTGTCAGTCAAGGCATCCTTGGGTCAGGGATAGTGTGTCATCCAGTTCTGCTCCTCAGCTGGGTGCGGGCGGAGAGTAGAGGCTTTGTTTGTGCACGCATCCAGCCGGGTCGGATTCTGAGCACCGACCCTTGGGGTCCGAGCCAGCAAGGCCGAGGCTGCCAAGTGCGTCAGGAGGGGTTTACCTGCTGCTCTGTTGCTTTTCTTCCATTCTGACAACTCGTGATGGGACATCTGGAGAAATCGGTAGTGGTAGAAGAAGAAAGCATTTCCACTCTGACGTTGAGACCAGTCTCTGTTAGTATTCGGTTTAGCACGTGGGGCGCACGGCCACACATCAAAGCACTGTCCTTTACCGAATACCAGTCTTTTCAGGTTTAAGCTGTGTGACAGGTGACAGCGTCCCACTGGCAGTTAAGGACAGGTGTCTGTTGTAAGTCAGATCTACCTCTTGCATTTTGTTTGGCTATTTTGTAAAGAGATTCCACTGAATTGGGAGACAGAAGTATTTGAGGTCAGTGATAACAGTTGACCCCATAAAACACTGTGAAGTGGTCTTCATATCCATCAGCTCTGACTTAGCTTCAGTATAAATACTTTAAAGTATAAATACCATATATATATATTTTTTCAAAACTTTCTTAGCTTTTGCTGTGGTTTCAGGGACATTTAAATGACTTCTTAAAAGTTTATCCCATAAATAATATAAAGTGCTGCTTTATGGTAGTGGAGCTGCCAGGTCGGGAATGCTGTCTGCACAAGCTGACGTGAATACCTTATTTTCAAGCTGTCCCATTGAGGTTTGAACTGGGGGTAGGAAGGAGATGGCCTTTATCATATACTTCTTCTGTGATTAGCAGATGGGTTGTTCTCTCCTGGTTAAGCTTGTCTCCACTAGTACTTTCTCGTTTACGGCCACCTTAGAAGCTGGGTTTTTCTTGTCCCACAGAAAAATCTCCCACAAATATAAATTGTTATTCTCTAAGGAAATATGACTGCCTTTTAGTTTACTGGGAAAAGCATTAGATCAATGAGTTAGGAGAACTGCGTGTCTCTGCTGTGCAGCCAGCTCGAGCTCCCTGTCTCACAAGCACTCGGTAACTTACTCGGCAGAGCTGAGGTGCTCTTGCTGTCTCAACCTTAGTCCTCATCAGCACAGCAACTGTTCCCTTTCTGTGGGGAATTATGTGCCAGGTACTAGGCTGAGTATTTTTATGTGTTTAATACTTAGAGCAGCTCACGGAGGAATTCATCCTCATCTTGCAAATGAAGTTGTGTAAGCAACCTCCCCAAGCTCATGTGAACGGTGCCTGGAAGTGAGGGCTCTGAACCCGGTTTTGTCTGATGGCAATGCCTGTACTCCTCTGTGTGCCTCCCACCCCGAATTTACAGTACAAAAGAGTATAAATAAGAAAAGAAAAATGTTTCTTATCTCACTTCCAAGAATAATCCAAATGGACACAGTGTATAAACATTTTGACAACTTAATCAGTGCAAACAAGAAATGAAGGCTCCTGCCCCAGCACCTCGCCTCCAAATGTAAACTCGTTAATTGTGGCTTCTGCACAGCCTTCCAGTTTTCTAGGCTTTCAGGTAGGGGTGTGTGTGCTTGTGTGTGTGTGTGTGTGTGTGTGTGTGTGTGTGTGTGTGTGTGATGGTTTGGTAATACTAGAAGTATGCCTGTTGCTTTCTAGAAGTGGAATTGCTGAGCCATTTTTCTTTTCATAATCCTTTTTGCTTTTGCTTTTATCTTCCATAAATTATGTTTGACTCTCTTTCTGTATTCTGTATCTATTGTTTATTTTTTTCTCCTTTTCTCTCCTCAGTCCCAAACTGTTTTTAATCCTGATAAGGCACCTCCACACTACATTTTGTTTTCATAAGTTTTCTGAATTTTCCATGTTTATTTTTCCAGATTATAACTTTAGTCTCATTTTGCCAAAGCTGACCCATTCCACACAAACAAAACAAATAGAAATCTGTTAATATTGTAATTGAGAATGCATTTTAATTATCAGTTCCTTCATGGAGGGGATTGACATCTTTATCAATAGTTAAATCTAACCCCCCAGAATTTCAAGAATATATATAATTTCCCTTTTACTTAAGTCTTTTTTTGATCACTTTTTAGAGTTCTAAATACATGTAAGTCCAATACATTATATTGTTGCCTAGGTAGTAAACCCTTTGGATTGCTATTGTCAACTTTTTCTCATTATATTTTTAAAGTGGCTATAGTTTATATATAGGGGAGCAATTCTTGTGTTTAATTTTCATAACATTTATGAATTATTTTTTATAATAATTCAAGTTATTCTTTTGGATTTTTCAGGTATATAATTTTATCATATGCAAATCATGATAATTTTGCCTCCTTTTCTGTATTCATAGCAAGTACTGACTTCTCTGTTTAGTTGCCTGGCTAGCACTTCCAGAGTAATGTTAATTGAGAGTGGTGTTAATTAGCATCCAGCCAACTATCTGCCAGACGACATGATGTTTTTGGTATAAAAGCTATCAAGGTCTTCCATAAAGACACGTGACTGTTAAATTTATAAATGTGGAGAGAGATAAAGTAAATTGAAAGCAAAGGTACACGGTGGAGGTAAGAGACTAGGACTAGACTTTGGGGAGTAAATAATGAGAAAATCTAAGGGAAGAAAAGTAGGGAAGAAAAGTAAGTTCAGCCCAAGTGGAAGGGCTGCACCCAGTGCTGTGCTGAGTCGGCCAGCGTTTCATAACCAGCTGTGCATCAAGGCACCGTTTCTGTCTGACGGATGCTCTGAAGGTGACGTCCTTTCGTGAAGCGTCTGAGACAGAGGGGCGGCTCCATAAGTGTCTGCGAAGGGGTAAACGGAGGGAAGGGAAGGCGGGAGGAGAAGGAGAGGCTGCTGCTTGGAGGTGGAAGGGTTGGATGCAGGTGAACCGTCCCCGACGGGGTCGGAGCGCGTGGCCCTGTTTGTCGCGTGGGGCTTTGCAGAGGTGCCTGGAGCGGATGCAGCGTGGAGGGCTCCTGGTGGCCGAGATCGGGTGGCAGCCCCCGGTGGGCTGGCCGGTGTCGGCTCCTGCGCCCACATTTTCTCGGTGTTCCGTGCTGTGAAGACAGGACAGAGGATGGTCCAGGTGCTGCCCCGACCCCGTGCCTGCACTCCATGCTGCGCTAGGTTGGCTGCTGTTAGGTCTCCTGGGTCAGAGAGCAGTGAGCACGAGGTTTGAGCTTTTCCATCCACCTCGGGGAACCAGCAACGGCACAGGAGTGGATGGGTAGCCAGGCAGTCCCAAGGTCTGCTGCAGAGCCGTCCTGTAAGAGCGGTTCCTGTAACTATTGTGAACCCTTCTCAGCATCTTTCAGGAGCGGCTTTGCAGTCACTGTTAGTCATGGGCCCTTTGATTAAATGAACTCCTTTGAGGAGGGAGCCCAGTAGGGTGAACATACGATGAAAAGACTGCTTTGGGTTCGGGGAAGAGGGCAGGGAAGAGCTGAGACCATCTGTCTGGGACGCAGTGTGAGGGCATTGGCCCGGGTCTCCAGGACGCTGCCTGAAACTCAGCAAGAATATCAGCACACATCAGTGGACTTGTGACCTGATAACGTTCACTTCTGGTCGAGTGGCGGAGAAGGTTAGCGCTATGTAAAGTCGTAGCTCCCGGTGTTTGCTTTTACGTTGTTTTCGGATGAGACATTTGACTTCCGTGGTTTAAAAATAAATTATGTTTTCAGTATTCTGACAACAGTATTTAAGAACAGATTTTTTTTTTTTTTTTAAATTCAATCTGTTGGCCGTGTGGCCTGTGGGATCCCAGTGTTCTGGGACAGACACTGGTGTTTATTGCTGGCTATATCACAGTCTAGGGGTTTTGTATACGTTATTTGATTAAGTCCTCACACTGATTCTATGATGTAGGCGATATTATCCCCATTTAAAAAAATTTATTTATTTTATTTACTTATTTTTGGCTGCATTGGGTCTTCGTTACTGTGCGCGGGCTTTCTCTAGTTGCGGCGAGTGGGGGCTGCTCTTCGTTGCGGGGCGCGGGCTTCTCATGGTGGTGGCTTCTCTTGTTGCGGAGCACAGGCTCTAGGCACGTGGGCTTCAGTAGTTGTGGCTCGCGGGCTCCAGAGCGCAGGCTCAGTAGTTGTGGCGCACGGGCTTCGTTGCTCCGTGGCATGTGGGATCTTCCCGGACCAGGGCTTGAACCTGTGTCCCCTGCATTGGCAGGCGGATTCTTAACCACTGCGCCACGAGGGAAGCCCGATATTATCCCCATTTTGATAGAAGATGAAATTGAAGTGTGGTGAGGTTAAGTAGTTTGCACCATCTCTCAGAGCCTGTGGGTGAGAGTCTCGACTGGAACCCAGGAATGTCTGACTGGAGCTCCTGGCTGGGATGGGGGCAGTCAGGTCTCTGGCCTGTGAGGTGATGTGACCACTTACTGCAAAGCACACTTTGTAGGGGGGCTGCTGGCATTGAGGTGGAGGGGGAGCCTGGGATTTCTCTCTAGTCTGAGAATTCAAGGTTCTGTTACCTGTTCCCCTGAGATGATGTATGCTAAAGGTAACATGTATGAGAGCTTCTCAGAGGAATTATGGCCCACACATGATCACTCAGCCTGCGCTATAAAAAGCAACTTAAGGAGACTTCTGTGTTGCAACTTGCAGATCTTTGTAAAATGGGAATATCTGCTAATTCCAAAGTGATTAAAAAAAAACTTAATAATGCATTTTATAGTTATTTCTAATAATGGGAAACAAAAGGGAGACACTTTGGCAATTGAAGAAAAATGTATTGGTCACCGGATGGTCATACTGGGACAGAGGGAGCACTGGCGGCCGTTAGTGATGAATACCCGACATTTGCAAACTATTGGGCATTTTGCTGCCATATTACAAAACTGTAATCTGCTTTTTTAAAAGTTGCAAAGCATCAGTTCTCTAGTTTTTGAACGACAAGAGTCATATGCAGTGGTCATTAAACATGAGTACCAGTAGGTTAAAGCATTAGAGATGTGTGAAAAAAGTTAAATTTTTAAAAGTTGCACGTATGCATCTCCAAGGCTGTTCCATCTGGAACAGGGCAAAGTATTTCTGTTAGAAGCTCTGTTATTGTATGAGAGAGTATTATTTTTGTTACTGCTCTCATTTTGATTCTTGAAGGGTAATAATCCTGAGAGGACAAATGAGGAGAGCTTTTTGCATAGAAAAATTTAAAAGTTAATAAGCATCATGCAATTATCAATACATATTAACAATTTTAAAGAGGTAGAGAAAGAAGGCGTGTCGATTGCCGAATCTCCTTGGATTGCAGCCCTGGGTGGGCCTGGGACTCCTGGGTTCTGGTCCCAGCCTTTCCACTAACAGTCGGTGGGCCCAGAGTGTGTGTATTCATTTCTGGAACTGACCCCTTTAACTCTGATTTTCTTATTTGCACCATGGTGAGTTTGGTGTCTTGGTTACCACTGTTGATTTTCAGGACAGAGAAGGTGCGTGGGAGGATGCACAGGGCCTTCTCACCGCTGCTTCCTCCAGCTGACTCTCCTCCCACCTGGAAGTGAAGGACTGCGGGGTGGGGTGGGGGGCAGGTTGCCCTCGACAGAGGGTTGACCTGAAGCAGCAAATGCCCCAAGCGGCTGGGTCTCTAACCTGAGGCCTGAGCTCCTGCCTGTGCGCTAATCTCCTGAAGCCCACTGACCTGCTTCTGATCCCTGCGGGGAACAGTGTGGCCTGCAATTATGGTGAACATTTGGAGGGAAGTTTCTAAACTCTCCTCAAATGATCCTGTTTTTATTTAAAATTTTGGCATTTTATTCATCATGCATTTTGGGCATTAATTTTGATTTTTTTTCAAAACTTGCATTAAAGTGTTCATGAGATTCTGGCCCCCGCTTAAATTTTGTCTCACAGGCAAGTCCCCCTTGTCTCACCTCAGTCCTGGCCCTGCTCTAGTCATTGCCTTGTAAAGACTACAATTCTTTGTTGTTTGTCGTAAAGAGCGGTTATCAAAGCCAGGTAATTTGGAGGTTTAAACAAGAGATTCCAGCGATATGCTGGTAAACAGATGCCTGTTTATGCTGACTTAGTTGGTGGCTGGGCAATAGCAGTTGCAAAAACCTGAGGTAAAGATACAGAGTGAAGTAAGTCAGAAAGAGAAAAACAAATACCGTTTGCTAACACATATATATGGAATCTAAAAAAAAAAAAGAAAAAAATGCTTCTGAAGAACCTAGGGGCAGGACAGGAATAAAGATGTAAACATAGAGAATGGACTTGAGGATACGGGGAGGGGGAAGGGTAAGCTGGGACAAAGAGAGTGGCATGGACGTATATACACTACCAAATGTAAAACAGATAGCTAGTGGGCAGTCTGTATATCTTCTTTGGAGAAATGTCTATTTAGGTCTTCTGCCCATTTTTGAATTGGGTTGTTTGTTTTTTTGTTATTGAGCTGCATGAGCTGCTTATAAATTTTGGAGATTAATCCTTTGTCAGTTGCTTCATTTGCAAATTTTTTCTCCCATTCTGAGGGTTGTCTTTTTGTCTTGTTTATGGTTTCCTTTGCTGTGCAAAAGCTTTGACGTTTCATTAGGTCCCATTTGTTTATTTTTGTTTTTATTTCCATTTCTCTACAAGGTGGGTCAAAAAGGATCTTGCTGTGATTTATGTCATAGAGTGTTCTAGTGGGAAGCAGCCGCATAGCACAGGGAGATCAGCTCGGTGCTTTGTGACCACCTAGAGGGGTGGGATAGGGAGGGTGGGAGGGAGACGCAAGAGGGAGGGGGTATGGGGACATATGTATATGTATAACTGATTCAATTTGTTATAAAGCAGAAACTTAGACACCATGGTAAAGCAATTATACTCCAATAAAGATGTTAAAAAAATAATAAAACCCTTGCAATTTTTCAAGTGAAAAAAAAAAGAAAGCTGTAAGGCAGGCTGTGGTCAAGGTGCCAGTCTCTCCCCTTAGGAGTGAAAAGAAACCTTTTAGTCTTTCAGTCCTGGAAGGTGAAGATGAACAGCCAAATATTGGATTAACTTAAAAGATTTACTACTTTTGAGGTGGTAAATGTAATGTCCTTGCTACTGAATTCCTCTTAACAGGGAACTTTTTTTTAAAACTGGGATTTCTCATGGTAAATACGTTAAGATTTACACAGATAATGCAAATCTTCCCCCAAGGTGAGTAATGTTAGGAGAAACAGAGCCACCTGGCTCGTTGCCTTTAACTGTAAAGTTAAGCTGTTGTGCTATTTATTATCATTTGTGAGTGATACCATGAGGGGGTCCTTAGAGCAGAATGAGATGCAGGAGCGGGGCTTGCGGTGACGGTCTGGGTCCCTGGGGTCGCTGTGCTCTGTCTGTCACCAGGATCGCCCAGGCCTGGCTGTTCCTTGCTGCTTGCACAGGCTCAGAGAGTGTCTGGGGATCTCTTCGACTAGCAGAGACATGCTTCTCCTCGGAGCAGTCTTGTGGGCGGCCCTGAGCGCCAGGTGCCCGGCGCTGCTCTACAGGGCAGGGAAGGGCCGCAGTGAGAGGGCGTGCCTTGCCCTCCCCACCTCGCCCCATCGTGGGGGGATGCAGAGCCATCCCGGGCAGTCCTGTGGCTTGCCAGCCCTCAGCCCTCTTCCCTCAAACCGTGGCCTTGACTTCTGACAGCTGAAATGCGGGATCAGTCTTCACGTGACCTGGAATAAGTCACTTCATCTTCAGACAGTCATTCCCAGTCAGTGCTGCCTGTAAAAATGCATCAGGGCTGGCGAGGATGTCTGCGTGTTCAGAGGACGTGGGTTTGAGGTAGGGGAGAACCTGGCCGCTCCCCTTTGGCTCAGCGCGCTGCATTAACTGGCAGGAGATTTCAGGATCTGACATTTAAGAGTCGGTTTCAATCCATTTTGAAAGGCAAGTGTGAGGGGAGGCCCTCTGTGTGTGCTGATTAAGTTGGGGTCTTATCAGGGTCCCTTTACCCTACATTCGGCTGTCTGTCCATCAGATCTATCTCAGAAGCGGGTCTGAGGCTGTGCCACCTCCTTCTCTGCGAGCTGACAAAGCTCTGTTGGGCCATTGACTCTGAGCCGTGTTGACGGGAGGACTGAAGTTACTGACCAGACGTGTGGCGCTGGTTGCTTAGGAAACTGCTCACTCTTGAAGGCAGGGGCAGACAAGCACCGTGGCCTGGGTGGGGTTCTGTCTGGCCTCCGGTCCTTTCTGTGCATGTGCTCTGGAACCCAGACGTTCCCAGATGTTTCCTGGTTGGGAGAAGCATATAGTGGAGAATAATGAGAAGATGATGATACAATTTAATTGAATGTCTGCTAAGTCCAGGGCACTGTCCTAGGCCTTCCCGCGTGAATTGGTAACCCCCTGAACTAGGTGTTACCTTCACATCATACAAGCGGGAACTTTGGCATGGCTGTAGTGAGAAATGGAACCCGAGACCCCGTGGCTCCAAAGCCTTTGCTTCCAGCAAAGAGCCTGTGGAAGGAGTGCGTGGGGTTGCAACGTGCCCATCCCTGTTGCTGGTTGTAGATTTTTCACTCTGGACACAGGGAGGCCAGCCTGCATGATTTCCTTTCTTCTTTCAAAAATTGTTTTTTAAACATAACACATATTTTTAAAGAACAGCAAGCAGTACGGAAGTAAGGACTGACCCTCTTCTTGCCAGTTTCACTCCCTGGCTTGAGAAGCCTGCCCTGCACAGGCAGCGAGGGAGTGGGTGTTGGGCTGCGGGCGGGGTAGGGGGTGGGCTCAGTAGATCATCTGTGAGCTTCTCTGTGTTCTTAGGGCGAATTAATGGCCTCTGATCTGATGACACAGTTTTGCTCCTAACCTGCCAGGACATTTTAAGGCCAGCAAAACTGAAAAGAAGTGAGGAGCTTGGGCTGTAGGATGTGAGATGGAGACCACCGATGGGGTGACGCCGTTCAGGGCAACCAGACCAAGAACCTGGAGTCGGAAGATCTGGGGTGGCAGGGGATCCAGTTAATCTCCTTGCTCTGGGGACGTCACGTGCCCTTTCATCCTCTCAAGGTTGTTATGGGGAGGTTGAGACAACAGAAGTAAAAACATCCTGAAAACTAAAAAGGCAATTCTTGTGCTGGGTGAAGAGAAGGAAATGTTTTATTTGCCCACTAGGTTTTGTCACTGAACCTGCTTGTAGGAGTTTGCCTTACTGTTAATCTGTTGTAATAATTTTGTAAACTTTTATACTTCTAATGATTTTGAAATCTTAAGAAGTGTCCTGTGAGTTTACAAACAAAAACCAGTCATTATTTTTTGCACTGAAGCAAGCGTTTTATCACCATTGTTAGCTTCTCTTTCTTGTTCATGCTTCATCGTGAGGTGGTGAGCGATTTCTCAGTGAAACGTACAGTGTGCTGATTCGTACATGATAAGGGCTACTGTTGTCCGGGAACCTCACACCCCAGGGTAGTGAGGACCACGTTGCACTGACCAGCACGGGCAGAGTTTCTGTGCTGCCTGTTGAATATGCCGTTTGGTTTCTGGTCCCTTGCAGATGGCTGCGCTTCCGTGCACATGGGGCTGTCACTTCAGAGATTTGGAGGCATGTTCATTCAAAGCTGTTAGAATTTTTGGTGTCCAAGGAAAATGACACAAATGGAATGAGCTGTTTTTTTGGTCAGTCAAAGATTTTCTTTTAAAATAAAAATAAAAATTTGACTTGTGAAAACATAGCAATAGACTTTTCCATAGGAAACGACCTGTTTCTAAGTTTGGCATTTTATTGTGTTTGGAGATATGGTGTTGAGTAGACATTGGCCAATTGGTCTGTCCATCTGCAAAGAGAGCAGTCCCATTAAGCCATAGTGCTCATTTTTGGGGAAAAAGTTCTGTGTAACTAAGTTCTATGCATTTATATCTAGGTGTGTTCCATTAAAAGCTGAACTTAAGAGTCAGCGATTTGAGACCTCTCCAATGTTGTGTGCCCAGCAGATTATTGATATAGTGATGTTTCTGCATAAACAGACTTATAAAGTCAAGTTTCACATTTTAATCGTTTAAAATCACCGTTGAATTAATTGATTTTATTATTCTGTGAGGTCTGGATCTAAAAAAAAAGATACATGCCCATTAATTTTTCTTGGGTCAGAGTCAAGATTCGTCTTTGAGTCCCCAGGAGGAGAGGGGGAGGGGACAGAATTTGTTGTTCATAAAATATACAAGAGGCTGGTGGGGGAGACATTTCGAAGCTTCCGAACAGATTGCCGTGAACACGGAGGAGACCCGGGAGATGGCGGGTGGGAGGAGGGGGGTGTGAGATGCGGCGGGAGCCAAAAGAGCAGTCGGCTCTGAACACGCTTTTAACAGTCCTGCCAGGAACTGAGAATAAACCTCCGTTTTGTTGTAACTGCAAAGGTGATTGACAGAGGACGTTATCTAGTGCCACTGCCACCGATTCAAAAGGCCGGTGTCTTTGAGACACTTGGGTCATAAAAGAGGCCAAATCCTAATGGAACACTTGTTTACGGGGAGACCAGATCCACTGATATGTGTATATATATATATTTAACATTTTGCATTCCGAGCATCTGTGTCTGCTTGAATCAACTATTGTCTCGGCATCTAGGGAGCTCTTAGAGTCATCTCCTGCTGCCCAGCTTGGAGCTTTTTCCAAGGACATGCGTCTGACCCCCAGCTCTGGTAGTCATCTGGGAAGGGGCCCCGCCTCCATTCCCTCTTGCACCGGTTTCTTATTTCCTTCCCTCCTCCTCTGGGGGTAGGTGGGGGGCCTGGCTGTCACCAGCTGCCATCTTTGTGTTTTCTTTCTTTAGCAAAAGCCCTCTGACTTCCTCCTTCCTCCCCTTTGCCTCTTGTGGGCCTGTGGGAGGTGAACCCTAGTGGTTGTCTGTGCCCCTGCTTCTTCCACTGCTTGCCTTGTGTTACTTAACCGAACTCCAGATTTTGTTTGGTTTTCTCCAGTTTTTCCATAAATGTCCTCTTTCTGTTCCATTATAGTTAGTTATCAACTGTAAAATAATAAAAACTTACATTTCAGTGTGCAGCAATTTTGTTTAAGTGGGGAGGGTGAGTTACCTTCTCCTGACCTTCCTCTTTCCTCACTTCCTTTGGTAGGTATTTCATTCAGATGTATCATTTATAGCCTCTCACTGAAGACCACATTTGTACTTCTCTGGTTTTATGTTCTGTAGTAGTAGTGTGTTCTTTAAACACTTATTTACAAGTAAAATCAGCAATACTTTGTATGAAGTGGCAATAGGCTTCCCTCCATTTTAATGAGGTTTGAATACACAGTAGTTTTGATGTTCCATGGGGCTGATTAAAAGTGAGACTCTATCAATATTTTATAATAACCTATAAGAGAAAAGAATCTGTGAGAGAATATATATATGTGTGTGTATATATATATGTATATATATAACTGAATCACTGTGCTGTACACCTGAAACTAACATGAAATTGTAAATCAACTACACATTAATTAAAAAAAAAGTGGGATTCTACTTGTATGACAGATGTATCTAGTACCAGCTTTTCCAGGACCAGCGGTACTTGTCTAGCTGTCTAATAAAGGTATTTTCCATAAAATTATAGATGCGTACATCATGTAGGATAGTTAGTCCAGTGTGGGAGGAGGGAGGGGAGGTTGTTTCTTAGTGGGTTAAAGCTGGCATGAAAAAAAGAAGACTTAAAATGAAAATAGTTTAGGACATTGCATATAGTAAGAC
Organism: Stenella coeruleoalba; assembly: GCF_951394435.1. Classification (NCBI taxonomy): domain Eukaryota; kingdom Metazoa; phylum Chordata; class Mammalia; order Artiodactyla; family Delphinidae; genus Stenella; species Stenella coeruleoalba. The sequence continues at coordinate 164,684,441 of NC_137147.1, forward strand.
CCATAGCCTTTAGGAAAAGTTCAGAGTCTCTGCTTCTTCAACAAGACACCCACACCTGGACTAGCCTTCCTCCTTCCTGGCTCTTAGCTCAGGTGCGTCCTGTGCCCCAGGTGCCTAGATGGCGCCTGTCCCAGGCTTCTGGGCGTGGCACCCTGCGTGCCTGTGTTCCTGTTTTCTTAAATGTGCATCAGGCTGCCCTGCTGTAGTTTTGCCTCTCCAGATATAAGCTTGTTGAGGAAGGGGACCTGACTTTCACCTCTCTGTCCTCGGGGTAAGTGCCACTCAGTGATGTTTGTGGCAGACATCTTTTCTGTCCCTGGGGTGCCAAGGTTAAGGGCCTGACTCCCCCTGTCCTTGAAGGCAAATGTAGCCAAGTACCTAGAAGGGCTTTCTGCTTTCGACTGTTGTGACCGCAGAAATAGGAAGTCCTCCTTGCCTGACCACATAATCACAGAATAAACTTCGGCTTCTGTTAAAAAGTGAACGGTAAATTGTATGAGTGAGATACCTTTGACCTCACAGCTATTAGCTCAACCACCTAAATACCCAGCACAGAGCTAGTTCTTGGGACCAGATAAGCACCACGCACCCCTGCTTCTCCCTCTGTCCATTCGTGTTCCTGGGACTGGATCTGGGTCCTGCTGTTCTCATCTGAGATTGTGGAGAGTCTCAGCTGTCAGAGGGGATGGAGACATGAGGCTGGGTGCGTCCAACGTTCTGGAATGTCTTCAGTAACCTACTTCCAACATTTCAACATCATTCTTAAACTTTCCTCTCTGTATCTGTCACTTTTTAATGAACACAGACAATAGTGCAGAAGTAATTATTTAAGCAATCTATTTCTATCCCATTTCTTTTATAACACAGGCTGTTAATGAGAAGATCAACTCTAAATTGAGTTTAACCAAACACAAATTATAAACGGATGGGGCGCATAAAGGTGGACTTAAATCTTTCCAAGGAAACCATTTTTCTATTCGTTCATTTCTTTCACAAACATTTATAACGCACGTACTCTTTGCTAAGCCCCACTCTAGGTGTTGGGGCTCTGCTGGTAGAGAGGAAACACAGGCCCCAGCCTCGGGTAGCTGCCTCACAGCTGGTGGTGTGGCCACTGACTGGGGAGATCCACAGAGGAGCAGTTTTGGAGGGGTTTCAGATGCTGCGCTTGACTGTGTTGAGTTTCAGATGCCAGCAGTATTTTGTTTTGTTTTGTTTTTGTAAAGGCCAAAATTCAGTATTCACTTATCACTACCCCCTCTTAATTTTCTATGTCCTAAGTGTTAAAATTTATTTGCTATTTTGTTGCAATTATAATGGTCATACGTTTTTCTTTCTTTGGTCATCCTGCATGCACTAATTAGAAACAAATCTTTGGTTTGATTGTCTCCTGTTCCTTCCACTGAGGAGGGAGGGATTCCTGCCCTAGGGATACGGGGATGACCAAACCCATGACACCTGACACTGGACAGATGCCCGGGTCGGCAAGCCATTACGTAAACTGTAGCTTACATATACCCACAGCCCAGGGGAGGAGAACCCTTCATGCCGATCGGGGGGGAGGGTCCACTTGGGAACAGAGTGAACAAGCAGGGGCCACAGGAGGAAGGCTTTGTAGGATCGGGGGAGGGGTGACCCCCTGGTTCCCCCAGCAGGATGTAACTGGCTCGTTTGAATAATTTTGTGCGCTGGTGGGGAAGTAGAGGCGGCACCTCCGGGATGAGCAGGAACTGGGCCTGGTCCCTGCGTGGAGGGTGGGTGGGTGGGGGTCTTTTCCATGGGATCAGGGTGGGGAGGGGACTTGAGCTAGGCCATTGGAGACCCTCCTGGTTTTCCAGATGTCAAGGCAGCACATAATATGGAACCTCAGTTTTAGGCCTCACCCCACATATTTGAATTAAAACAATGCTTTATACTTATTAAATGCCGTGGAGAATGGTTTCCCCGTTTCAGAAGGCAGTAAAATATTTGAGAATATAAATGTACAGATAATGACAGTATCAGAAATGCACGTATCATGGAAGCGAGCCACGAGCAGCGTGTGGTCCATCCAGCTTCTTTGATCTGCCAGGTCTTGCTTAGGTCCAGAGGACTGACTGTTTGCTGGCAGCTCTATGTGGCTGCAGGGGAGGCCAGGGCATCCTCCCAGGAAAGGGGGCTCTGTTATGGGGCCAAAGGCCTTTTCTTTCTGCGTAAAATTTTAATTCTTATTACGTCTTGCTGAAGGAAGAAAACATGCCTGGATAAAAAAGTGTTTCAAATATTGATCTCTAATTAATGATATGCAGGAAGTGATTGGGGAAAGGTTACTGATGTCTGCAACTTACTTTGAAATGCATCACAAAATGAGATGGAAAATGGGTGGATAGACGGATGGATAGATGGATAGATTTGTGATAAAGCAGACGTGCAAACCATTACTTGTAGAATCTAAGCAGTGGATATATGGGAGTTCACAGTCTAATTCTTTCAACTTTCTGTATGTCTGTATAATTTCATAATACAACAGTGGAAGAACAGTGTTTCAAAGTAAATGGAATGTGTTTCATTAGTGGATAAAAACAGCATTAAAAAAGAGAGTTGAAAATATTTGAGTGCACATAGAGTAAGACTGTTCAATAGAGTTTTTTTAAATTAAAAAATTAATTTTAATTAATTATAGTTGATTTACAATATTGTGTTAGTTTCTGGTGTACAGCAAAGTGATTCAGTTATTCATCTGTTGTTTATCTGTTTTATATATAGTAGTTTGTATCTACTAATCCCAAACTCCTAATTTATCGCTCTCCCACCCTCTTTCCCCTTTGGTAACAGTAAGTTTGTTTTCTATGTCTGTGAGTCTATTTCTGTTTTGTAGATAAGTTCATTTATGTCATAGTTTAGGTGCCACATATAAGTGATATCATATGGTGTTTGTCTTTCTCTGTCTGACTTACTTCACTCAGTATGATAATCTCTAGGTCCATCCATGTTGCTGCAAACGGCATTATTTCCTTCTTTTTAATGGCTGAGTAATATTCCATTGTGTATATATACCACATCTTCTTTTCCTCTATTGATGGACATTTAGGCTGCTTCCATGTCCTGGCTATTGTAAATAGTGCTACTACGAACATTGGGGTGCATGTATTTTTTTCGAATTAGAGTTTTCTCCAGATATATGCCCAGGAGTGGGATTGCTGTCAATAGAGTTTCTGAGTTTGTGTGTGTGATGCAGGGTTTTCATGTGAAAAAATATACATTTTACAGTTTGAAAACACTGGCCTCAGGTGTTTTTTGCAATAAAGTGTGCAGTTGTGGTGTGAGGGCCTGGAGAGATGTACAACCTTATGCAGCTCTCATCCTACAGGTAGTCAAGGGAAAGCTAGAATAAGTAAGTGAAATACCAAGTGTCTAACTGAACAATGAATTTTTGTTCAAGGGTTTAATGATGTTGAAGCATTTGCTGTAAGAATTAGATCATATCATCAGCACTGGCTATTTTATCTTGTTCTGTTTTCAATTTTAGGCAAAAGAAAGGGAAACCTTTCATTGGGTCAAGAAAAATGAATGTGTATATTCAGTTGCTAACATTGCTTTTCCTTTGCAAAATGTATTTTTTTAAGAGAAGAAAGGAAAAGAAGATGAAAGCAACTCTTGGATTACTTATTTTTTAGGACTTTCTCCATTTCAGAATTATACATTTTAATAGCTTGTGCAAAATATTTGGGGAAAAACACACATGAAGGAAAAAATCTATAATTTTATCACTCCAAGAAAAGTGTTTATTACACAAACGGGGTGTGCACTGTATATAAAATACTTTGTTTAAAAAATTGGGATTACGAGCCAGGTGCAGGCTCTGACCAGCCGAGCAATGCGCAGCCATGCCAGTCTGAGGTCGCCCCAGAGGGCTCGCACACTGCCTGTGGGCAGCTTGAGGGCAGCGGGGGGCGCAGAGGAACCTCTGTCCCTTCCTTGGAGAACCCCTTCCCTGGCCCAAGTGGTTAGTGCAGCCCACCATGACCGGCCCCAAGTTCTCTACCTATCTGTGCGTACTTCCTAAAAAAGACAGTAAACCCTGGGACACGCCAAGCACTGAATGAAAGTTCCTGTTGCTCCACATTCTTGCCAGCATTTGGTGTTGTCACTGTTCTGGATTTTGGCTGTTCTGATAGCTTGGTTTTTACCATTTGTCCTAGGGTTCTGTCTGTCTGTTTTTTTTTTCTTTTTTAAGTATAGTTTTTAATGCTTATTACCATTGGTGGATTTGTTTTTTGGTTTGGTTGCTCTCTTCTTTCTGTTTTTAAATTACTTTTTAATTTTTTTGTTTTTAATAATACATTTTTTATTCTAATAATTTATTTTGTTTCATTTTATTTTATTTTATTTCCTTCCTTCCTTCCTTCCTTCCTCCCTTCCTCCCTCCCTCCCTCCCTCCCGCACTCCCTCCCTCCCTTCTTTCCTTTCTTCTCCCTTTTCTACTGAGCTGTGTGGCTGACAGGGTCTAGGTGCTCCGGCCAGGCAACAGGCCTGAGCCTCTGAGGTGGGAGAGCCAAGTTCAGGACACTGGTCCATGAGAGACCTACCAGCTCCACATAATATCAAATGGCGAAAGCTCTCCCAGAGATCTCCATCTCAACACTAACACTCAGCTCCACTCAACCACCAGCAAGCTACAGTGCTGGACGCCCTGTGCCAAACAACTAGCAAGGCAGGAACACAACCCCACCCATTAGCAGAGAGGCTGCCTAAAATCATAATATGTTCACAGACACCCCAAAACACACCACCAGACGTGGACCTGCCCACCAGAAAGACAAGATCCAGCCTCATTCACCAGAACACAGGCACCAGTCCCCTCCAAGAGGAAGCCAACACAACCCACTGAACCAACCTTAGCCACTGGGGGCAGACACCAAAGACAACGGAAACTATGAACCTGCAGCCTATGAAAAGGAGACCCCAAACACAGTAAGTTAAGCAAAATGAGAAGACAGAGAATTACACAGCAGATGAAGGAGCAAGGTAAAAACCCACCAGACCAAACAAATGAAGAGGAAATAGGCAGTCTACCTGAAAAAGAATTCAGAGTAATGATAGTAAAGATGATCCACAATCTTGGAAATAGAATGGAGAAAATACAAGAAACATTTAACAAGGACCTAGAAGAACTAAAGAGGAACCAACAATGATGAACAACACACTAAATGAAATTAAAGGTTCTCTAGAAGGAATCAATAGCAAAATAACTGAGGCAGAGGAAAGGATAAGAGACCTGGAAGTAACTACCGCAGAGCAGAATAAAGAAAAAAGAATGAAAATAATTGAGGACAGTCTCAGAGATCTCTGGGACAAGATTAAACGCAACAACGTTCAAATTATAGGGGTCCCAGAAGAGAAAGAGAAAAAAAAAGGGACTGAGAAAACATTTGAAGAGATTATAGTTGAAAACTTCCCTAATATGGGAAAGGAAATAGTCAATCAAATACAGGAAGCACAGAGAATGCCATACAGGGTAAATCCAAGGAGAAACATACAAAGATACATATTAATCAAATTATCAAAAATTAAATACAAAGAAGAAATATTAAAAGTAGCAAGGGAAAAGCAACAATTAACATACAAGGGAATCCCCACAAGGTTAACAGCTGATCTTTCAGCAGAAACTCAGCAAGCCAGAAGGGAGTGGCAGGACACATTTAAAGTGATGAAATGGAAAAACCAAGATTACTCTACCCAGCAAGGATCTCATTTAGATTCAACGGAGAAATTAAAACCTTTACAGACAAACAAAGGCTAAGAGAATTCAGCACCACCAAACCAGCTTTACAACAAATGCTAAAGGAAATTCTCTAGGCAGGAAACACAAGAGAAGGAAAAGACCAACATTAACAAACCCAAAACAATTGAGAAAATGGTAATAGGTACACACATATTGAAAACTACCTTAAATGTAAATGGATTAAATGCTCCAACCAAAAGACATAGACTGGCTGAATGGATACACAAAGAAGACCTGTATATATGCTGTCTACAAGAGACCCACTTCAAACCTAGAGACACATACAGACTGAAAGTGAGGGGATGGAAAAAGATATTCCATGCAACTGGAAATCAAAAGAAAGCTGGAGTAGCAATTCTCATATCAGACAAAATAGACTTAAAGACTATTACAAGAGACAAAGAAGGACACTACATAATGATCAAGGGATCAATCCAAGAAGAAGATATAACAATTGTAAATATTTATGCACCCAACATAGGAGCACCTCAATACATAAGGCAAATGCTAACAGCCATAAAAGGGGAAATTGACAGTAACATAATAATAGTAGGGGACTTTAACACCCCACTTTCACAAATGGACAGATCATCCAAAAAGAAAATAAATAAGGAAACACAAACTTTAAATGATACATTAAACAAGATGGACTTAATTGATATTTATAGGACATTCCATCCAAAAACAACAGAATACAATTTCTGTTCAAGTGCTCATGGAACATTCTCCAGGATTGATCATATCTTGGGTCACAAATCAAGCCTTGGTAAATTTAAGAAAATTGAAATTGTATCAACTATCTTTTCCGACCACAACGCTATGAGACTAGATATCAATTACAGGAAAAAAAACTGTAAAAAATACAAACACATGGAGGCTAAACAATACACTATTAAATAACCAAGAGATCACTGAAGAAATCAAAGAGGAAATCAAAAAATACCTAGAAACAAATGACAATGAAAACACGACGGCCCAAAGCCTATGGGATGCAGCAAAAGCAGTTTTAAGAGGGAAGTTTACAGCAATACAGTCCTACCTCAAGAAACAAGAAACATCTCAAATAAACAACCTAACCTTACACCTAAAACAAATAGAGAAAGAAGAACAAAAAAACCCCAAAGTTCGCAGAAGGAAAGAAATCATAAAGATCAGATCAGAAATAAATGAAAAAGAAATGAAGGAAATGGTAGCAAAGATCAGTAAAACTAAAAGGTGATTCTTTGAGACAATAAACAAAATTGATAAACCATTAGCCAGACTCATCAAGAAAAAAAGGGAGAACACTCAAATCAATAGAATTAGAAATGAAAAAGGAGAAGTAACAACTGACACTGCAGAAATACAAAGGATCATGAGAGATTACTACAAGCAACTCTATGCTAATAAAATGGACAACCTGGAAGAAATGGACAAATTCTTAGAAAAGCACAACCTTCCGAGACTGAACCAGGAAGAAATAAAAAATATAAACAGACCAATCACAAGCAGTGAAAGTGGGACTGTGATTAAAAATCTTCCAACAAACAAAGGCCCAGGACCAGATGGCTTCACAGGCAAATTCTATCAAACATTTAGAGAAGAGCTAACACCTATCCTTCTCAAACTCTTCCAAAATATAGCAGAGGGAGGAACACTCCCAAACTCATTCTATGAGGCCACCATCACCCTGATACCAAAACCAGACAAAGATGTCACAAAGAAAGAAAACTACAGGCCAATATCACTGAAGAACATAGATGCAAAAATCCTCAACAAAATACTAGCAAACAGAATCCAACAGCACGTTAAAAGGATCATATACCATGATCAAGTGGGGTTTATTCCAGGAATGCAAGGATTCTTCTATATATTCAAATCATTCAGTGTGATACACCATATTAACAAATTGAAGGAGAAAAACCATATGATCATCTCAATAGATGCAGAAAAAGCTTTTGACAAAATTCAACACCGATTTATGATAAAAACCCTCCAGAAAGTAGGCATAGAGGGAACTTCCCTCAACATAATAAAGGCCATATATGACAAACCCACAGCCAAAATCATTCTCAGTGGTGAAAAACTGAAACCATTTCCACTAAGATCAAGAATAAGACAAGGTTGCCCAGTCTCACCACTATTATTCAATATAGTTTTGGAAGTATTAGCCCCAGCAATCAGAGATGAAAAAGAAATAAAAGGAATCCAAATCAGAAAGGAAGAAGTAAAGCTGTCACTGTTTGCAGATGACATGATACTATACATAGAGAATCCTAAAGACGCTACCAGAAAACTACTAGAGCTAATCAATGAATTTGGTAAAGTAGCAGGGTATAAAATTAACGCACAGAAATCTCTTGCATTCCTATACTCTAATGATGAAAAATCTGAAAGAAAAATTAAGGAAACACTCCCATTTACCACGGCAACAAAAAGAATAAAATACCTAGGAATAGACCTACCTAAGGAGACAAAAGACCTGTATGCAGAAAGCTATAAGACACTGTGAAAGAAATTAAAGATTATACAAACAGATGGAGAGATATACCATGTTCTTGGATTGGAAGAATCAACCCTGTGAAAATGACTGTACTACCCAAAGCAATCTACAGATTCAATGCAATCCCTATCAAACTACCAATGGCATTTTTCACAGAACTAGAACAAAAAATTTCACAATTTGTATGGAAACACAAAAGACCCCGAATAGCCAAAGCAATCCTGAGAAAGAAAAACGGAGCTGGAAGAATCAGGCTCCCTGACTTCAGACTATACTACAAAGCTACAGTAATCAAGGCCGTATGGTACTGGCACAAAAACAGAAATACAGATCAATGGAACAACATAGAAAGCTCAGAGATAAACCCATGCACATATGGTCACCTTATTTTGATAAAGGAGTCAAGAATATACAATGGAGAAAATACAGCCTCTTCAATAAGTGGTGCTGGGAAAACTGGACAGCTACATGTAAAAGAATGAAATTAGAACACTCCCTAACACCATACACAAAAATAAACTCGAAATGGATTAAAGACCTAAATGTAAGACCAGAAACTATCAAACTCTTAGAGAAAATCATAGGCAGAACACTCTATGACATAAATCACAGCAAGATCCTTTTTGACCCATCTCCTAGAGGAATGGAAATAAAACCAAAAATGAACAAATGGGACCTAATGAAACTTAAAAGCTTTTGCACAGCAAAGGAAAACTTAAACAAGACGAAAAGACAACCCTCAGAATGGGAGAAAATATTTGCAAATGAAGCAACTGACAAAGGATTAATCTCCAAAACATACAAGCAACTCATGCAGCTCAATATCAAAAAACCAAACAACCCAATCCAAAAATGGGCAGAAGACCTCAATAGACATTTCTCCAAGGAAGATATACAGATTGCCAACAAACACATGAAAGGATGCTCAGCATCACTAGTCATTAGAGAAACGCAAATCAAAACTACAATGAGGTATCACCTCCCACCAGTCAGAATGGCCATAATCAAAAAATCTACAAACAATAAATGCCGGAGAGGATGTGGAGAAAAGGGCACCCTCTTGCACTGTTGATGGGAATGTGAATTGATAAAGTCACTATGGAGAACAGTATGGAGGTTCTTTAAAAAACTAAAAATAGAACTGCCATATGACCCAGCAATCCCACTACTGGGCATATACCCTGAGAAAACCATAATTCAAAAAGAGACATGTACCACAACGTTCATTGCAGCACTATTTACAGTCGCCAGGACATGGAAGCAACCTAAGTGTCCATCTACAGATGAATAGATAAAGAAGATGTGGCACATATATACAATGGAATATTACTCTGCCATAAAAAGAAATGAAATTGAATTATTTGTAGTGAGGTGGATGGACCTAGAGTCTGTCATACAGAGTGAAGTAAGTCAGAAAGAGAAAGACAAATACCGTATGCTAACACATGTATAGGAACGTAAAAAGCAAAAAAGGTTCTGAACAGCCTAGGGGCAGGATAGGAATAAAGACACAGGCACAGAGAATGGACTTGAGAATATGGGGAGGGGGAAGAGTAAGCTGGGAGGAAGTGAGAGAGTGGCATGGACATATATATACTGCCAAATGTAAAACAGATAGCTAGTGGGAAGCAGCCGCATAGCACAGGGAGATCAGCTAAGTATTTTGTGACCACCTAGAGGGGTGGGATAAGGAGGGTGGGAGGGAGATGCAAGAGGGAAGGGGATATGGGGATATATGCATATGTATAGCTGATTCACTTTGTTATACAGGCGAAACTAACACAACTTTGTAAAGAAATTATACTCCAATAAAGATGTTAAAAAAAAATCAGAGAATGGGCAAAAAAAATTGGGATTATACTACATATATTCCCTTGCTCAGATGCTTACAGGCAAAGTGTACTGACATTTGCCACTTACTTTGAAATGAATAAAGAAATAAGGTGGATTAATTGTTTCAATTTTATGTATCATAAAGGATGTCATGAGAATCTTCCTGAATAATGATTGCATACATGAACTTTGTTTTCTTTCTTTCTTTCTTTCTTTTTTTTTTGGCTGTGTGGCATGTGGGGTTTAGTTCACTGACCGGGGTTCGAACCCACACCCCCTGCACTGGAAGCACGGCATCTTAACCACTGGACTGCCAGGGAAGTCCCTGGACTTTGTTTTCTTAGGCCAAATCTTTGAAGCCTGTGTGATAGATAAGGTTAGGTTGCATTTTGACAGGCAATGCTGATGAAGTCAGAGAGATGGAATTCTTGAAGTGTAAGCCAAGTCTGGGGGCTGGCAAGTACTTTTCAGTTGGAACAGATCATTTGAGGAGGTGGAAGAGTGGGAGATAGGCAGAGGATTTATATTGTGGTTAGTTACACGAGGGTTCCATGCCAGACCGAGTGTGGATTTGCAGGTCCCATCTAGTGAGAAGTGTTGTGAGCGTCACTACATAACCCATAATATCTCATGGTATGGAGGTAGCCTCACTTAGATAACCATTCCTCTAATGATGATTCATATTTTTTCCAATATTCTGTTATAAATAACTACTGGTAGAGCATCTTTACAGATGTATTTTTTTTTTTTTGCGGTATGCGGGCCTCTCACTGTTGTGGCCTCTCCCGTTGTGGAGCGCAGGCTCAGCGGCCATGGCTCACGGACCCAGCCGCTCCGCGGCATGCGGGTTCTTCCCAGACCGGGGCACGAACCCGTGTCCCCTGCATCGGCAGGCGGACTCCCAACCACTGCGCCACCAGGGAAGCCCCACAGATGTATTCTTTGTATGGGAGTTTTTCCTATAGAATATAAATGAGTTGCTTGGAGCAAAGGTAGGCACACCTTATGTTTTATTAGATATTGACACATTGCACTAAAAAAGATAATTTATGCTCCTGGCCTCTTGTGAATGTTAAGTTATCTATTTATTATTATTTTTGTGGTCAGTTTAGTAGTCAAAAGTTGGTATATGATCATTACTTTAGTAGTGGTGGGTCTAAGTATTTTCTTTTCTCTTTTTAAAGTTTTTTATTTTATATTGGAGTATACTTGATTTACAATGTTGCGTTAGTTTCAGGTGTACAACATAGTGACTTAGTTATACAGATACATATATCTATTCTTTTTCAGATTCTTGTCCTATATAGGTTATTACAGAGCACTGAGTAGAGTGCCCTGTGCTATACAGTAGGTCCATTTTGATTATCTATTTTATAATTTTATAGATACTGTCTATCAATGGTAGTGTATATATGTTAATCCCAACCTCCTAATTTATCCCTCTCCCCTACCTTTCCCCTTTGGTGTGAGAGATCCCCTTAGTGTCTTCTTATATATTTTTATCTTTTGCTCAGAACTTCCTATTTATTTATCCATTTTTCCTTTGGGTTGTTTTTTGTTTTATGAGCCCTTTATAATAGTAACTTTGTGATACACACTGAATATATATTTTCTGTCTTTTCTGTGTCGTTTAACTTTTTTTTTAAAAATGGTGCATACTATACAGGAATTTTAACTTTCTGCCTTTTGAGTTTTATGTCTAGAGTCTTGCTTAAGAAAGCCCTACTCATCCCAAATTGCAAAACTATTCTATGTTTGTAAATCTAATACTTTAAAAATAATGAAACAAAATTTTTAGAATCTAATCTTGAATTAATCTGAAATTGATTTTGTGTTTGGTAAGGTAACAGTCTAAGTTCTCCTCTGCATCACCCTGCCTGCCAAGTGGAGAGCCAGTTGTTTTAACACAGTATCTGAAAGTTTTGTTTCGTGTCCGTTTTGTTTTGAAAGTGCCCACATATTTCTTATGTACAGAAAGAGCAATTCTTCGATGGTGGGAATTTGTCTGATCTTTAAGTACGGAAGCTTGTTGTCCTAGGGCTTTTGTAAGGTACTTATTTGATATAATATCCTGTGTTTACTTTTTTGGATTGGATAACACTGATACATTGCATTGTGATAAAAGTTTTTAAGAGAAATTATTTTTGGAGCCTGAGAAATAAGTTGTAACTTTCTAAGTCATAAATTATTAGATTAGGAAATATTTTATTTTGCAGATCATTCTTTATGACTTTTTAAATCACATGGTTTGCTTACATACTGTTTACACTTTTTTCTGAATAAGTGACGGTTTTGCTATTTATGGGGTTCATTTTGTCATGGGAAATAAGTGGAAAAGAGCTTTGATTTCACATTTACAGAAGCATAATTTATTATTTTTTTGTGGATTGTAGTTAGCTTGATGTTAGGGATTTTGAGAAATATGGTTCATATTAAGTTTGAATCTGCTTATTAGAATAGATACCTGATAAAAACTCTGATCATGCTTGTCACTAGTTGTGTTTTTTTTTTTTTTTTTTAACTGGATACTTTCTCTTATTAGTGACAGCATGGAAATATGTTTGCACTAAAATCTTAGACAGCTAGTAGTAAAGAAAATGGGTTTTTTTCTCTCCTTAAATTTTGTCTTCAAGAGAAAGAACCCTTTGAAGAGTGATTGTAATGGGATTTTTCAATACTAGTAGTTTCTGGCAGTGATGCTGTAAAGTTCAGCTTTCATACGCAGTCAGGAAACGAGTGGTTAAGTGATGACTTGGTTAGTCATGGTTTCACGCATGATTAATGGTGTTACCTTTGAACTTTGGTATAAAGTCTAAGTAAGAGGGAAGCATATGTTTCATTGTACTAGTGAGACTCTTAGGTTTGCAGTTGACAGAGATTTATTGCCCAGCACCTGTGTTTTTCTTGAGAAACCTCACGTTTCTTTGTCTGATCCTGGCCGGCTCCTTTGTTGCAGTGTCACCTCATATCCTCCAGAGGGCAGGAGAGAGGGAGATCCAAAGAGTAGGTGGGCAGTAGGGCAAGAGGCAGGAGACCAGGGTCTTTATGCAGGGACTCCTCCGTGAGGCCCCGCGTCTGCCTGGTGCTGAAAGGCAAGGGTTCTCAGGTGCTGACCCTCACTGCTGGGGGGTACGGGGGTGTCAGGGATGGTCATCCCTTTGTCCAGAACTGCAGGTTTGTTTTATTAAGACAAATACAGATATTGTGGAGTAAGATACACATTTTATATGCATTTTAAAGATAAAACCGAGGTACTCCAGAAGAGACTTGGAAGCCCTTTGTGCTGGGGGCAGGGGAGAAGAGGGCTGTGCAGTACATCTCAGACCTTCCTCCACAGGAAGAAAAGTGAGAACTGCATGTTAACGTTATCGGCGACTCTTACGTAGTTTAGCGTTTTCATAAGCTTGCACGTCCCTGTGGTGGTGTTGCCTCTATAATAGCTCTTTTGTGGAGGTCTTTTAGATTAGAGACAGGGACGCTTCCCTGCTGCCTGTCTTTCAAGGAGGGATTAATAGCTGTGATTAATCTTGCAAAAAGCTATTCGTTTCAAGATTTCGTCTTGCAAAATTCTTTCTCTTCCTTTTATTCTTACGCTGTCAATTCTGAGAAGCTGGGAACCCTGAGCCTTGGGCTTATTTCCCTTTATGTCTGTCTCCTTTAATTTAGTTGGCTTACTTCTTTGTTCCCCTCTTGTAAATATTTGCAAATTCATTACAGTATTTACTTTCCCTGTGGTTTAAGTTTAAAAAAAAAAAAGATTTTGGCAAAAGGTGTGGCATGCTAAGGAAATATTGGCATAGTAGTTGGGAGTTGGAAGTTTTAGATATTGCTCTCCAGTTAACATTTAATTTTGAGCCTTAACGTTCTCAGTTGTTATTCACGACCTTCAAATTCTTCGCATTCGTCTACATCTCAGCGGTTTTAATGGCAAACAAAAAGTGTTTTATATTCTTTTATGGCCTAAAAAGTGCTGTTTTAGGAAGAACATTAATTTATAGGACATATAGGTATTTTGTGTTGTTTCTAAACAAACTTGGTACAGTAGTTCAGGTAATATGACATCTGATTAGCCCTCACTCTGGTCAGCACTATAGCAGGAACTGTTATAACTGTCAACGTCAGCAGTGAGTGTAAAGGACTCATGTAAAAGACACATGTAAAAGAACAGCTCTCCAAGTAAGAGTTGAGTGAAATTTATAGGGGAACTGAGGATCTCATGCTAGAATACATTTTCTTTGCATACAGCCTCAAACTCAGACCTCCTCTATAGAAGCGTTCTTTTTCTTTTAAAAAATGTTTATTTATTTGGTTGCACCGGGTCTTAGTTGTGGCAGGCGGGCTCCTTAGTTGCGGCTTGCCGGTTCCTTAGTTGTGGCATGCGAACTCTTAGTTGTGGCATGCATGTTGGATCTAGTTCCCTGGCCAGGGATCAAACCTGGGCCCCCTGCAGTTGGAGTGCATGGAGTCTTAACCACTGTGCCACCAGGGAAGTCCCGGAAGCGTTCTTAAAAGAAGGTGATCAGTCATAATTTTGTACTTTTAACATTTTTTCTGAATCAGAAAAAAATGATAGGCACAGAGAAAATAGTTTAAAGAAATAGCTCAAAGCATATTTTACAGATGTTTATAATGATGACTTAATCATGTATGCATTCATGGGGATACAAATATCTTTACAGTACAGAGACCCTGCCTATGGAAACTTGTAGCTATAAAATTCCTAAGTTTGGGTATCGGAGTTGAGTAACTTACAGTGATAGAGCTGTGTAACCAGGTCACATTATGGGCTCCTGCCCCCCCCACCATTGCTTTTGGCATGAGGTCATTTCCTTTTAATTGGGAGACGATAAAATAAGCATACCTATGAAACTCAATGCTGGATTTATTAAAGAATGTTTTGAGGACATGGGTTTACTATGTCTCACACAGCATTCTTCTTGAGAATCACAGGGGAAATTTCTTCCTGGTGATATACACAGTTGTGGTTCTCTTCTTACATGTATGTACTCAGTGAGAGGGGCCCTCTCTTGTCCACGCTGCTAGAATCCTCACAGCCAGTCCGGAGACTTCATGGAAGGCATTTTGAATATCGCCCTTGACTTCATCTTTGTTTTCTAAATTTAATTTCTCTACTCTTGATTTCGGATTATTAAAAAATAATACTGCTGCATTCTGCAAATTTGTAGCTGTATTGTACAATATAATGTAGGCGAAAAGTTTTCAGTCTGCAAACTCATTAATTTCCAGACATAGTTTTCCTTTAGAAAACAAAAAAAGGTTTGGATTTTGGGGAAGGAGAGGCTCTTAAGAGTTGTGGTTGTGGACAAAATGCCTTTATATCCTGACTGCTTTTATATATTGCTGGGTTTGCTTTGCTAATATTCTGTTAAGGATTTTTGTGCCTGTGTTCATGAGGGAAGTAACATATATATTTTAATGTCTTTGTCTGATTTTGGTATCAGTTTTATGCTGGCCTTTCGACATGAGTTGAGAAGTGTTCCCTCGTAGTTCTCGAAAGAGTTTATATAAAATTAACATTAATTCTTCCTTAAATGTTTATAAGAGAATTCAACAGTGAAGCCATCTGAGCTTGGAGTTTTCTTTGTGGGAAAGTTTTAAATTGTGAATCTGTATTTAAAAACAGGGTTATTCAAATTTTCTGTCTTTTGGTATCAGTTTTGGTAATTTGTGTCTTTCAAGGAATTGGTCATTTCATCTAAGTTGTCAAATTTTTCAGCATAAAGTTGCTCATAATATTCTATTATTATCCTTTTAATATCTGTATGATTTGTAGTGATGTCCCTTTTGCATTCCTGTTATTATAATTTGCGATTTCTCTTTGATTAGTATAGCTAGGGATTTATCACTTTTATTAATTTTCAAGGACCCAGCCTTCGGTTTGGTTGATATTCTATATTTGTCCATTTTCCATTTCATTGATTTCTCATTTAGCTTTATTATTTCCTTTCTACTTACTTTGGTTTAATTTGCTTGTCTTTTTTTCAAGCTTCTTAAGGTAGAAACTTAGATAATTGTTTTTAGACCATTTTTTTCTTTTTAAATATAAGCACATAGAGCTATAAATTTCCCATCAAGATTTAGCTGCAATCCACAGGTTGTGATATGTTGAGTTTTTATTATCATTCAGTTCAAAATCTTTCTAATTTCCCTGTGAGTTCTTTTAGCCTTGGGTTATTTAGAAGTATGTCCCTTAACTTTCAGATATCCAAACACTTGGAGATTTTCCAAATATCTTTATTATTGATTTATAATTTAATTCTGTGGCTAGGGAATATACGCTGTATTATTTCAATCCTTTGAAATTTATTGAGACTTGTTTTATGACTCAGCCTGTGGTTGAATCTGGGTGAATGTTTCATGTGCATTTGAAACGCTATTTCCTTCTTATTTTAGCCAGAAAAGGAAAGACAAGTTGGATTGAGAACAAAACAGCATCTCTCTCCCGGCTAAGGTGTGGGAGTTGATGCAGGCTGCTGTGTTCACAATGACTTTCTTGGTGTATTTTATGTGGGAGGGGATCTGGGCGTCCCTTCCCTGTATGATTGACAGCAAAGCTGTAATCATGAAACGGGAGGCAATTGTAGTCTATAGAAGGAAGAATGCTTCATTGGTTCCTTCCTCAAATTGCAAATTTGCTCACATTCTTCGGGCAACTCAAAAAATGATGGAAATATGATTCGTCTTACTGAAATTTCATTTTTCAGCAGTAGGACTTTTATGTAATATTATACAGTTGTCCCTCGGTATCTGTGGGGGCTTGGTTCCAAGACCCCTTCGGACACCAAGATCCGTGGATGCTCAAGTCTCGTATAAAATGATATGGTATTTGCATATAACCTAAGCACATCCCCCTGTATACTTTAAATTATCTCTAGATTACTTATTAGATTACCAATACAATGTAAATGCTATGCAAATATGCTGACACGTGGCGAATTCAAGTTTTGCTTTTTGGAACTTTCTGGAAATTTTTTTTTCCTATTTTTGACCCGCATAGTTGCTTGAATCCTTGGATGCAGAGCCTGTGGGTACAGACGGCCGACTGCATGTATTCTAAGGGTGATAATTTCATAGGTGGATGACTCAGACTGTTTTGTTGTGAAATAATTTATTCACTGTGCATTTCCTACTAAAATTTGATGCCTTGAGCCTCTTCTATTTTAACTTAGAATGCTGTAGCTGGAGTGTGGCAGGTAGAATAAAACATCCTGGGATAGTCAGGACAGAAATCATCATCACCTTCTCTTATAGAACTTAGACTAACAAGGGACTCTGTCAGATAAATACAACCACTTGGCAACATAAATTAAATTTTATTTTCTAGGAATATTGACCTAACTGAATTTCACTAATCCCTAAACAATGAATTTTTTAACAAGCATTTTGCTCATACTGGATGGTGATAGTTTTAAAATCATGACAAATCACAACTGCCACCAGAATTTTTACCTCAGTACTCGAAACACTAATGTATTGTTCAGCTCACATTAGGGTGAATACAGGGCAAAGGAGGCACTTCTGTGAAAGCTTGATTTCAACCAGTCATTGATTTATTATTGAGTTGAAAGTTTTGAAATATTTACTATGTTTTTTGGAAACCTTGGTAATGTTAAATTTTCATTGTCTCTTGATGTAGTTTAATGTGTTTTCCAGGCTCAGAATCTCACTTTCAACAGCCCGACATTCCCACATCTGCACATTTATTTGTCCAGAAGGGCATAATTTCTAAAAGATGAGCTAAAACATTAGAACTGATAACGAGTGTCAGAAGTATCTCACATTTCATAAGATGAACCATGTGTGTTATGTGTTATAAGATGCTGCAGGAGGGATAATGCTTATCTTGGGTCAGGATATAGCCCTGAGAAATTATTTTTTTCAGTATTTTAAGAAACAATAAAATTCTTTATGAATTGCTCTTTAGTTCTGATTTAGACTATAAGACCTATTAAAATTCTCCAACGCACATTGAAAAGCTCCTGATTTTGCATAAGCGAGGCAAGGGGGATGTTGGATGTGGTTTTTATCAGAAGGATCCTCCGTTCTTTTCCCATCCTTTTAAATTGAATCTCTCCCTGGGGATAGATTACAGATGAGTGCACAAAAGCCAGAGTGAAGCACAGTGAGCTGTTGGGCTGCCGTCAGATTACTTTCTGGCTCTTCTAGAAGGTTGTTCTTTGCATAATGAGTTAATTTGTTGTGTGTAACTTCCTTAGCGTATCTTTAATTAAGTGGGGCTTTTGTGTGCGTACACTGGTCAGATTGGTTTATAGTAGCAGGCCTTCTTTAATAAATCAAGTCACACCGTTTGAAGATGTTTAGCTTCCATTTCACACATAGAATATTTTAAATTCTCACGAGAGCTTTTTATTCATAGCATTATCTCTTTTAAAAGAGTAGGCTGCTTTTAGCATTTGAAGGGTTTTACATATGAGGATAATTTGATAATTTTGCCAGATGTGAGGATTCAGAATATTGCACTACATATGACAAACTATTTTTTTTTTTTTTTTGAGGTACGTGGGCCTCTCACTGTTGTGGCCTCTCCCGTTGCGGAGCACAGGCTCCAGACGCGCAGGCTCAGCAGCCATGGCTCACGGGCCCAGCCGCTCCGTGGCATGTGGGATCTTTCCGGACCGGGGCACGAACCCGTGTCCCCTGCATCGGCAGGCGGACCCTCAACCACTGCGCCACCAGGGAAGCCTGACAAACTATTTTAAACATTAATGGGGGCTTCCCTGGTGGCGCAGTGGTTAAGAATCCACCTGCCAATTCAGGGGACACGGGTTCAAGCCCTGGTCCGAGAAGATCCCACATGCCATGGAGCAACTAAGCCCGTGTGCTACAACTACTGAAGCCTGCGTGCCTAGAGCCCGTGCTCCACAACAAAGAGAAGGCACTGCAGTGAGAAGCCTGCGCACTGCAACGAAGTGTAACCCCCGCTTGCTGCAACTAGAGAAAGCCCGCACGCAGAAACGAAGACCCAATGCAACCAAAAATAAATAAATAAATTTATTTAAAAAAATATAATGGACTTCCTGA
Organism: Stenella coeruleoalba; assembly: GCF_951394435.1. Lineage (NCBI taxonomy): Eukaryota > Metazoa > Chordata > Mammalia > Artiodactyla > Delphinidae > Stenella > Stenella coeruleoalba. The sequence continues at coordinate 164,703,583 of NC_137147.1, forward strand.
AAATGTGGAATCTTTTGATTTCTGCTTCTAGGTAATGAGAAAGAAAAGATAAGTATAGAAATGGTTGTGTTCTGCTGGACAATAAAAACATTTTACTGCAGCCTGCAGTGATATCAGCTGATTGGGGAGCACTTAAAAATAGGCAACGATGTGACACGTTTACTGTAAACCGGGTAGTAGCTTTAGTGGAAATGAATCATTTTAAAGTGGGCAGGCACTTTTAGGTGCATATGTTCCATTCTTTTATACTCATCTTTTAGGGGATGCTTCAGGATTGAAGAGAATTTTGTTGCTTTTGTTTCTCAAGTGCCCTGTGTCGTTACAGTCCGTGGAAATATTTAAGATTGGGACTCGCTGGCTACTAACGTGACTTTTTCTAATCTGTGAAGATGTTCACCAATGACACTTATTATCAGAGTCTGTTAAAAGTTTTATTTGCTGTGTTTTAATGTACAGGTTTCCCAAAGGCTATTTGTATGTATTTGAAGAACTGTATACTTTTGTTAAGTATTTGAGAGCCAAAATGTGAAAGCTTTTTCTAAAAAACTGTGCTTTATTAATTATGGTATATTCTTAACTAGATTGAGGAAAACGGAGAATGAGGGGTTTTTTCTCTGCATGATCTTTACCTCTGGTCCATCATACACAACACACTACTAAGCCTCAAACCTGTGGAATCTAATCAAATAGAAGGAATAAACATGGTCTTTGACCCAGAATGAGTGCAGGCATCTGGTGTTAAGGTTGAACATGACTGGTCAGATGTCAGGTGTACACGGTGGTGGTGGAGGGGCGTGTGCCGGGTGAGGTAGGGTGAATACTTCCACCATTCCCAAGGGGGAACCCGCCTTTAATTCTCAAAGAGAGTGTTTAACAGTGGAGCCAGAAGAGTTTTGTTCTGGCAACAATGTAGGATCAGGGATAGAAAAAGAAGAGACCAGAGACAGAAAGAAAATCTAAAAGGCTTCAAAGTGCCCATAAGTCATTGTGCTTATGAACTTGGGTAGTTTTTGATTAAGAAAACAAATGTAGTGGTCTCTCTAGTGGCTGTGCTGGGACTTGTTCCAGTGAAATGAATTTCGACCTCTTTCCCAAGCACTGGGTGGGAGCTCTTCGCACTTTCAGGCTTAAGCCGCCTGGAAGGACAGGCCTGCTTGGGGTCCGGTGGGACTTGCCCTGCCTGCAGGGGGAGGTAGTGTGGACAGCAGTGCTTCGATGGCATCTGTCACGGCCACCTGAGCAGGTGAGAAGATGCCGCATGGCTCATCAGAACATGCAGCTCCTCCAGAGACCCGGGGCCTCCAGGCGGGAGCGAGCCCTCACGCCACACCCCTGATTTTCCTCTCCAGGCTGCAGGAACCCCCATCTGGCCGCCTTCATTTGCTCTCTTGGTTCCCATAGGCACGTGAGCTTGGGACTCTTGTGCCAAAGTGTTTAAACTTGACTGCTCCGAATGATGGGCCAGCCCGGCACACTGTGAAGGGGGAATGGGTGGTCTGCTTTTTGTGGCTCAGGGGATGGTATATGTTCGGGGTAGTGGGGCCCTTACATCTTGAGCTGCTCCTCTGTGATTACAGGTGGGGAAATGGCCAGAGCTTTTAATTGCCTGAGCTCACACAGCTAGTTATTGGCAAAGCAGGGACTAGAGCTGATTCCAGTCCACAGAATCTCGTGGAAAGCTGCCAGCCTGCTGGGCTCCGGGGCTCAGGGACACTGTGGTCTAGGCTCAGGGAGGATGCTGTACAGACGCAGTGCTGGCCTTTCCTGCACGTCTAAAAGAGAACAGCTTTTGTTTTAGGAAACCACCAACTCCTAAGTATAAAAATAGTTATAACTGAGAGCTTTAGGGAGCTTTAGAAAGTTAGATCGCATCTGGCTCACAGATGGTTGGCTGTTGATGGTTAAATTGAGGCAGAGATCCACGAAGTGCTAACTGATGACCTCTACCGACCCTTAAAGCTGGGACTAACTTGGACCAAATCTCTGTCTACAGAAATTTGCGCTTAGATACTACGTTTAGCTGCTGCATGGCTGAGAATAGGGGAAACGGGATTTCTTTATAAACCAGGAGTGTACTCACCCAGGAGAGTAGAATCAGGCCACACCAAGTGAATCATCAAGCAAGCTTCTGGGTTGTACAGAACCTTGTTATTCAGTTGTAACCCTCGTGGGAGGTGGGAGAGCTCCTAGTGCTGGTTTCCAGACCAGTTGGTCTGGGTTGGGGTGGTGGGTAGCTAGTTAATAAACCTCCCTGGGTGTTTCAGATGAAGTGGGACTGAGAGCTCCTATGTATACCCTCACTCCCTTTTGTGGTACATTGACTCTAGATATTTGCACCCCTAAAAGGGTAGGGTTTACAATGTACAATACCCGTCTACACAGTTGAGGAAGGGGCTTTTTTGAAAATCCTGGCTATAATGATAGTAACCAAACTTACAGAGCAGTGACTAAATGCCATGAGCTATTTTTAACTGCTTTAACGTTTTCGACTCCTGTAATCGTTTTAACTACCCTGTGCGTTGGGGACTCCCGTTACATTTCTCAGCCGAGGGGAGGAAGGCGGAGAGAGGCTCAGTAGTTGTCTCCAGTGGGGCGCAGAGTCTGGACGCTGACTCCCGGGCTCTGTTGCCTGTGAGGAAGCTCCCTTCACATTGATGATCAAGAAGCCACTTAGGGCTTCCCTGGTGGTGCAGTGGTTGAGAGTCCGCCTGCCGATGCAGGGGACGCGGGTTTCTGCCCCGGTCCGGGAGGATACCACGTGCCGCGGAGCGGCTGGGCCCATGAGCCATGGCCGCTGAGCCTGCGCGTCCGGAGCATGTGCTCCGCAAGGGAGAGGCCACAACAGTGAGAGGCCCGCGTACCGCAAAAAAAAAAAAAAAAGCCACTTAGCGCACGCGGCTGATTCAGAGCGTCGGCATTTCTACTGCTTGGGCTCTTGCTCCACAGCATGTCTTTGTGCCTTGGACCGTGGCATCCAGAACCCTGTGTGATGTGCACGAGATCTGGAAACACCTGCTTGCAGGGTGGGCTGATCCCAGAGCTCTTCCCCACTGCCACCTGTGGTGCTTTTTCTTAAGGATCAATACCACGGCATAGCGGTGAAGAGAAAAAAAAGGTCCCATGGTTTGTGGCCAATTTAACTAGTGTGTGTATATATATATGTATGTATTTTCACTGTAGCATTTTCTGTGGTTCTATGTGCTGTGTTTACTGTGGTATTAATCAAGTTGTTTTAAATAGTTTGTTGAGATTAGGAACAGGGCAGTTTATTATATATAATTTAATTTTTTACAAGCAAATTTAGAAATTTACTAATAAATTTAGAAACATTTTACTAACAAATATAGAAATGTATGAGCTTTTTAAAAAAAAACTAGTCATGTATGGAATTGCAGGGAAATAAACAGCTCTGTCTCTACCATCACAAGAGAGTGGATGGTCGTACAAGACTTTAAACACGGGCATGATTTGGAAGGACACCTTAATTGCATGGCTTCATAGATCACAATGCAGCTTCCAAATGCACTGCATTGGGGTTTCCTCCCTTCCCCCTTAAAAAGTGTTTTAGATAGAAAGATGTTTTAAACAATATAGGATTCGTTTTGCACCATCCTCAAATTGCCTGTTTATTTTCTCGTGAACACATGAGCTTATTCTAATTTCTGATTAAGCTGTTCCCATGCTGAATATGAAGCAGCAGTTAAGAATGTGTTTGCTTTGATGGGATGAAGGCATCCGCGGAGGAAAGGAACCTCTGCTCGCAGAGTGCCCTCTGCTGGCGGCTCTGGGTTTTATCGGCAGTCACAGAGCCATCATCCTCTAAGTAACAGAAGGAACATGAACTTGAGAGTCAAAGGCACTTTAAAGCCACCTCCCAGCAACAGCATCCCTCTGCCCTGTGGCCTAGAGTGTAAGGCAGCCCCCGAGGAGGAAGCAGCCCTGTCCCGGTCCTGCATCCCTGCGGAGTTGCCAAGCCCGAGCGAGTGGGCGCCTTCAAGTGCCTCTGCTGTATCACTGTGATCAATACTTGAGCATATTTTAAAACACAATGTAGCGGGCTTCCCTGGTGGTGCAGTGGTTGAGAATCCGCCTGCCAATGCAGGGGACACGGGTTCGATCCCTCGTCTGGGAAGATCCCACATGCCACAGAGCAGCTAAGCCCGTGTGCCACAACTATCGAGCCTGTGCTCTAGAGCCTGTGAGCCACAACTGCTGAGCCCACACGCCACAACTACTGACCCGCATGCCTAGAGCCCTGTGCTCCACAACAAGAGAAGCCACAACAATGAGAAGCCCGCGTACCACAACGAAGAGCAGCCCCTGCTCGCTGCAACTAGAGAAAGCCTGCGCGCAGCAACGAAGACCCAACGCAGCCAGAAATAAATTAAATAAATAAATTAAAAAAAAAAAATCCACAATGTACTGGGATAATGCAAAATTTATGACATGGTTGGGTTTTCCCCCCAAGCAGGGAACTAGCGAAAGTAGGAAGTTTAAAAATTATCTTGACATAATAAAGCCAGGGTAATTACTCTGATCTGATTGATCCCTAATACATTGTAATTTTTATTTATTATTTATTTTATTTTTAAATAAATTTATTTATTTTATTTATCTATTTTTGGCTGCATTGGGTCTTCGTTGCTGTGCACGGACTTTCTTTAGTTGCAGTGAGCGGGGGCTACCCTTTGTTGCCGTGCGCAGGCTTTTCATTGTGGTGGCTTCTCTTGCTGCGGAGCACGGTCTCTAGGCGAACAGGCTTCAGTAGCTGTGGCACGCGGGCTTCAGTGGTTGTGGTTCGCGGGCTCTAGAGCGCAGGCTCACTAGTTGTGGCGCACGGGCTTAGTTGCTCCGTGGCATGTGGGATCTTCCCGGACCAGGGCTCGAACCCGTGTCCCCTGCATTGGCAGGCGGATTCTTAACCACTGCACCACCAGGGAAACCCTGCATTTTGATTTTTAAAGAATTGTTTGAAATATACAGTGATCTGAGCTGAAAGAGGTTGAAAGAAGACCATCTTACCTGTGACAGATAAAATCTGGGGAGTCAGTAAGGCACCATGTTCGTTTAAGGGGAAAAAGCTCCAGAAAGTCATAACAGGTATGATGACTTTGTTGGGGTGTGTGTGTTTCTGCTGTCGTTGACGACTTTTCCTCTTAAGGTTTTATTGGAAACACGAGAGTCAAGGGCAACCTCTACCCTTCAAGTCAATATATGTACTTGTCAGACGAGAACACTGAACTAAAAACATCCTGCTCTTGGCTGTGCTTTGTAAAGGCCATTCTGTTTTGGAAGGGGTTTTAAACATGCTTTGTGATATCCCAAATGCAAAGGCAAATAATACGAAGTTAAAAGTTTTTGAGCTGGAGGCCTTGAGCATGTGTCCTGACATGATGAGGGAGTGCTGTTCAACAGGGGCTGCCCTGTTGAACACCGAGTGTGAGTGGCCCTGTGCCCACCGGAGATGGAGCAGCCAGGCCTGTCCCTCAGTTCCTGACCATCATGGGGCCCCCATGGATGCTTCCTGTGATCATGGTTGGCAGGGACCCTGTGCTCTGAGCCAGTTTACTCTTAAAATGTGTGGTAGGAAACGTAAAATGTAAAACAGCTAGTGGGAAGCAGCCACATAGCACAGGGAGATCAGCTCGGTGCTTTGTGAACCACCTAGAGGGGTGGGATAGGGAGGGTGGGAGGGAGGGAGACGCAAGAGGGAGGAGATATGGGGATATATGTATATGTATAACTGATTCACTTTGTTATAAAGCAGAAACTAACACACCATTGTAAAGCAATTATACTCCAATAAAGATGTTAAAAAAGTAATAAAATAAATCACACTACATCTAAAATGTTTAAATGACTATTTAGAAAATTGTAACAAATGGAAAATTATATACAAAAACATCTGTGTAAAAAAAAAAATGTGTGGCAGGTAAACTATGACTTGTTTTCTCTGAAGGTGATGTCCACCAGAAGATGCAAGGGTGAAGGACAGGGTGGCGACGGGTGAAATCTTACTTATTACTATTTAGAAAATAACAAGCCAATGTTTTTCTAGTGTAGAGCTTATATATTTATAACTTAATAGATGCTTAGTTGAAGGTAATGGTGTAACGCAGTACACGTTTTTCTTTTTTCGTCTAACTCAGATTGGCAGTGATACTTAATGCTTTATGTGTATCTTCCATCAGATACTGAATCATCCTACTTGTTAGATCTCTCACCTTCTTCTTCAGTCTTGTCCTGATGGGTGAAAGTGGGGCTTCTGACGGCTCCGGGAGATGCCGGTCCAGCAGCGTCTGTGACTTGAGCTGTGGGGGTTGAGCACCCCGGTCACTTGCCCATCCCTTGTGCACATTGGACACTCTCAGGGAGAGGGACCCCCACGCGCCCCCCCCTCCCCCGCCCCCCGCCCCCCGCCTCATCCAGCAGAGTCCAGATGCTAGCCAAGTGTCCCTGCAGTGCTTGGGAAATGAAGCGCTGCTTCATTTGATGATGAAGGAAAACCCATCATTTTCCTTCTTCACATGGTTTACTTTACACTCTATTCTTTCCGGGGTTGTTTGACTCTTTTCAAAGACAGCATGGAGATACAGGAAAGAAAGAGAGAAACTTAACTTAAAGGTTAGAATTCTGTTATCTTTAGAACGCAACTTCCTCGCCTCTGGCATTGATTTTATTTGGCTGCCACTGGTCTTTGTGAAGAGTGGACCTTGCTTGGGATTTACACTTAACCGAGTCCAGTTTGCTTCCGTATCGTATTCCTTTGTGTAAGCTTTGTCAAGGGGGCTTGAATATTTGGTGTAGATTTAGAATTAATGCATCACCCTTCTCAAGATACTTACATTGCCTTTCTGCTGTGATGGGGCCCAAAGTTGTATCAAAAGCCCTCTAATTAGTCTGAAAAGTTCTGTCTTCTTAGTTCATAACATTGTGACTTCTCATTAAATGAGAGTGACAGTCCTTAAAGGCAGATTATTTTATTTAAATTATGATGGATTTTGCCTTCTTAAATAACTGGGCACATTTTAAGGACTTTAGTGGTATATATTTGTGTATCTGTAGGTTTTATTTTAGATGAGTTGAGAAGAAGTCTTGACATGGTACAAAATGGCATCATTTCAAAGGCAGCTTTTCTGTTTTTTTTTTAAAGAAAAGGAAGGAAGGAAGAAAAAAAAGAAAGAAAAATTGAGTGTCAGTCGTCTACATTCTATTTACATTCACTTGTGGGAGCAATTGTTTCCCAACATGCCTTGCACCACAAGCTGAAATTTTGGTGCCAGTCCCCTAGTGTGTGGGTCCATCCAGAACAGAGACAAGTTTTTGCAGGAATGTCATGTGACTGTAGGACAGGCCCACACAGAGGCTTTGTGTCAAAACAAACACTCACCAAGGCCAGATGGGCTTTGCCTCTTGTTCGGACACCATAGATTTTCAGGAAGAATGGGCCCTAGTGTTCACATATGCGGATGCGCTGGTGTTATACTAATTCAGTCAGTTTCGTGCTATTCATGGCTCTGCTGTGACGCGAGCAGGGCGGTATCTTTGTAGCAGGAGGAGGTCAGAGGGCCGGGCTGGACACGCCTGATGCCACGGGTGCAGGGGCCGCTTCTCTTGCTCACACAGCACAGGTCAGACGGGTTTTCTGTTTTCCTTGTCCAGTCTTGTTGACCTGCTATTTACTTTCGTCCTTTGATAAACAGGAAGCGCTGCTGCTGTGCTCGGAGGGGGTGTTTTAAGGACCTGTTATTGTTAAACACATTTGAGGGATGGGAGTTTCACCTAGATAGGATTTAACTTCAAAAAGAGGAAGGAGGGATTGGGGGTGGGGGTGGGGGGAGAATATAGTCCCAAAATAATCCCATAAGCCTTAAAATTTTGGAATTAAAAAAAAATGATTTGGGGTCTTTGGAAATGCTTGTCAGATCTCAGATTGCGGGTTCACATGTGCTGCTTCTGTGGGTGACATCTTAGCTTGTTTAAATAGTTGTTTAGAGCAAACATGAAGCTCTAGATGACATCTGGATTAGGGCTTGAGTGTCAGCGATTCCCACTTGGGTTTAGAGAGCCTCTTCTGAGTTCAGAGAGACTCTTCTGTAGCCTGGCCCCCGGGGGTCCTGTGTGTGCAGCTCAGCTCAGCACAGCCCGGTCCTGGGGAGGGAGAAAAAGTCAAGTAGGAGACAAGTGCTGATAGTGTGTGTTGAGTCTGGGCTTTATTCCCCGCTATTCAAACATGCCATGTATGTCTTGGCTTCCACCTTTGTCCTAAGAGATGTCTCCCATTTGAGGTGACACATAATTCCTTCATGAAGTGTTCTTTGTCTTTTCTGAGTTTTTGTAATTCCTGTACCACTTGGTTGGTATTTAATTTTGATAACTGGATATTGTTAGTGAACTTTCCACATACCTATGGCTTGCCTCCCAAAGTTGATTTGAAAGTCTTGGAGAACAGGGGCCTTACATAGACCTGGCAGTACGCGCTTTGTCCTAAAACACAGTACTACTTTCAGACCGAGCGTTAAGATCTTCATCATCTGGTGGTGTGTAACGTGCCACCCTGTTATCTGCAGCTGTTAAACTGGGTAGTAAGTGTACAGTGTTTTCAGTCATTGGGAGCCTCCACGTGGATGGATGTTCTTCCATATCCTCGACTGTTCCTGCTGGCAGGAATCTTCCAGTAATCTGGACGGGCCTGTGGCCTTGCTTCCTGCTCTCCCTGGGTTTGGAAAGGTGGATGGGATCAACAGAGCTCAGAACGCTGCTGCTGCAAAGACACATGTTTGTAAACGTGTGTCAACAGAGAATGTTGTAGGGGAGGTTACGTAGTTTTAATTTTGCATCACAAGTTGCTTTCAGGATTGCATTATGGTGGTCGTGGAAATGCTTATCTTCCTTCCACTTTGAGAAGGAGAGCGGCCTGGAGTGTGTTGAATTTTTGTGACTGCTCGAGCAATGTGTGAACGAACCTCAGAGGTAGCCCACCCCCTTCACTGAGAGACACACACGGCCTCGGGTGTTTGCAAGGAGGAAATGATTGTGCCGCATCGGCCCGTGGGTCCTTTCGCTGCCCTTTTTCGTGGCTACTGACTGATGAACGGGCTATGCGCCCACTGGAGCCCCTGTCGTTAAAGCCAGGCTTCCTTGCCCCACCCACTCTATGTGTGCATGTTCAAAGCTTCACAGACCAGCTTTACTTCTGTTTTGCTGTCCCCCACCCTGTCTGATAAGTTTATAGTTCTATACAAGTTCTATACAAGTTCTATTGTTATTTGAGGTTAGTCCGTTTCACCCTTGAATCACTAGTTGTGTAGTTAGGTTTTCCCTGAGTTCCCATACAGCTAATTTGCTTCTCTGCTTCCATGCATGTTTTTTATCGGAAACTTTAAAGTAATGCGGCAGAACAGGGTTAGTACAGGCTGGTTGGGTTTGGGCTGGCTATGTTTTCTGTTTCAGTGCTTCGACTGTGCCGCTCAGTGTGTTTTGGTTCGTTTGTTTGTTTGTTTCTGAGATACTGTGCACCATAATTTCTCAGAAGCAATAAATTGAAGGCACCGTTAACCTAAATTTCAAATACCTCATATGGGAAAATTTTACAAGGACAGCGAACTAAGCATGTATCTAAGGGATTAAGAAATTATACGGTATTAACCTGCATCATCTCCTTTATGTTATTTCATAAAGTGTCTTGGAGCCCTTCCTTTAAAATTGCCCCATTTCAAATGTACTTGAAATTGACCAGATAAACCCAGATGACTTTATGAGTCGCACTAGGGATTTTCAGGAAAAATCTAAGCGCCAACGCATTTTGAAACAAATGAGTTTGTAAAGGAGTACAAACTGATCTTTGGTTTGAGATCACCAGTAGCGTGTCGATGAGTTTTGGGCTTTGTGGCCGTGTTGAAGCGAGAGTCCCTGTTGTTTCGTCCGCTAGCGACTCCAGGGGGCAGGGACCGTTTGCTGCCATAAACCCTGCGTCTGTCCAGGGCCTGCCGTAGCGCGGATGCTCCGCAGGTGTGCGAGGGCGTGAATCAGGTCCGCGGGCTCCTTAGCGGGGATAACTGTAAAGCGTGCACGCCTTCGAGACGTGGGTGTGCGTGCTGTGCAGAGACAGGACAAAGCGTGAAGCGGGATGGAAGGCCGACGCTGGGGAGAGGTAGAGGTTAGCGGCAAGTGGCATTTGGGTAAAGCTTTCCACAGGGGAAGAGGTGGGGCTGGCTTTCCAGGAGGGTCCAAACGAGTCGCAGCAAGCTGAGCGGCAAGGAGATCCCGCGGACCCACCGGCCTGGATCTGGGTGTATGCGGGGCCTGTGTGCCCTTTGTCTGTCGCTCGTCTCCCTCCTGAAAATCATCCCGAAAGCTGGCGCGTGTTCCTCGCCTGCAGAGATGTCCGTGGTCATAAGACTCGGGAGGACTCCCCGGCTCTGGCCCATCTGTCGACGACACCATCACTGCTCCCTCCCTGGATCCATGGTGGCCGCGGCCTGGCGGGAGGAGGACGCCCACCTCCGGCCTCGGCGGTCGCCGCAGACACTGGGTCAGGCCCCTCCTCCTTCCCTCCCGAGGGCCGGCGGTCTGAGCCGCGCTCTGAGCACCGCCCGTCCCGCCTCGGGGCCAGGCGTGCGAGGTGCCGGTGCTGCGGCCCTCCCCGCCCCGGACCCCTCGCGGCGGGGGACTGCGCTGGATTTAGGTGTAGGGGCCACAGAGTGCGGCTGGACGGCTGGGTGCCCAGGCTTCCAACGAGGAGACCCCAGGTAGGTGCAAGTTCTCCATCAAAACCCACCGTTTCCTCACCATCTCCTCTGTTAGTTCAGGAGTATTTATTCTGATTCAGCCTGGTCGGGTACTGCCAGGTGTAAGGAATTAATTGTGGATTTTTAAGCAATTTGAGATAACTTCTTTAAAGAAAAACTGGGAGGCGGTTTTTGGATTAAGTAATATGAGGGGGCAGTGGAGAGCTGCTTTGGGGTCAGATATGGTTGGTTCGTTTTAGAATTCTGAGCTATTTAGAGTTTCTCATGTTTCAGGGAGGCTTTCTTTCCAGGTCAGAGAAATTCCTGTTGGTTTGAGTCAGCCTCTCTTGTTGGCTGGTTGGAGAGTAAATAGGAGAGGGAAGATTTTTCTTCTGTTAGGCTGGGTGAAAGCCCTAAGAATCTCTTAGGTTGGTTATTTCTTTTTTTTTTTTTTTTTTTTTTGGTTGGTTATTTCTTTATAAACACTAGAAAAACATTCAGCATTTTAGTTCGCTTTAAAAGATCTCAGATATTGCCTGAACTGCACAGGTGCCGTGGGCCGCTGAGGCTGAAGGGTGGCTCCCTGCCCTGAGGGGACCGAGGCCTGGTTTTAATGGTTATGGGTTGTATTTTTCTGCCGCTTGGAATCCAGCACTGCCATGTGCATGGCTGGAATGAAACGCTTCTTAATCAGTGTGTCTTTATAGGTAGCATGGGGTAAAGCACTACTTCCTCATACTGAAGTTAGTCAAGTCTGTTAATTGGTGGGTGATATATTTTTCATTTTTTTTTCCATTCTTTAAAAAAAAATTATTTATTTAAATTTATTTATTTTTGGCTGCGTTCGGTCTTCGTTGCTGCGCGCCGGCTTTCCCTAATTGTGGTGAGCGGGGGCTACTCTTTGTTGCGGTGTGCGGGCTTCTCATTGCGGTGGCTTCTCTTATTGCAGAGCATAGGCCCTAGAGCATGCGTGCTTCAGTAGTTGTGGCACATGGGCTCAGTAGTTGTGGCTCACGGGCTCAGTAGTTGTGGCTCGTGGGCTTAGTTGCTCCGCGGCATGTGGGAACTTCCCGGACCAGGGCTCAAACCCGTGTCCCCTGCATTTGCAGATGGATTCTTAACCACTGCACCACCAGGGAAGCCCTTTTTTTAAGCAAAAAAAAAAAAAAAAAAAAGAAGAAGAAGAAAGGACTCTATCTTGATCAAATTTTCCCTTCCACATTTGTCCCCTTGACGAATCTGTTTGATCCTCGTGCAAGAGGCAGTGTGTCAGAAAGAGCATAGCAGGAATTTAGAAGTCGGCGTCATGAGCTGAAACTCCCTTTCCTCTTCATCTGTAATTACATGTGTGACGATCTCAGGTTAGGTTTCCTGCTCCCCTGTCCTCACATCTGCACACAGAGCTGAAAGCATTTCCCACGAATGAGTGTCGTGAAAACAGTCACTGTGCATGAGTGGCCCCACCGCTGGCCCTTTGTGGAGTCAGGGCAGGGATGGGGAGGTCCAGGGGAGGCCCAGAGCAGGCACCTACCTTCAGAGCTCTGGTGGTCACCATGCCTGGAAGGAGAGGCTTGGAGTCTGGGCGCAGAATCCTGTAGATCTACATTGTTTTTAGGGACTCGGGTTCATATGCTACCTCACACCCCTTCTCCGGTGTCTCTGGCCCATCAGGTGACAGTACTGCCCACACCCTGCTTTGGGCATCCCGACACTCACCGGGACATGAGCAGGAAGAACTTGGCTGGTGCAGGTGAGCTGTTGTCTGGCCCACCCTTTCATGGGTCGTAGGTAGGTTTATCCAGGCGTAAACTCACTTTTTCCTGGTCTTCCAGACCTGCGGTGGTGCTCGGCATGCAGCTCTGTGGGTGAGCATGAAGGTGTTTCTGCTGGAGATTGGGTTCCTTTACATTGGAAGGGTAGAGTATCTGGAAGGTTTCTTTCCCCATAGCTCACGTCGTCAGGAATGTCAGCCGGGATAGTCACATTGCGGTTCTTGAGTGAGCTCTGGGGTCTGAGGATACAGGGTGAAGGGGGTGTGATCATGACAAGGCAGCCGTGTCCACGGGGTTTCTCTTGGCAGTTAGGGGAGCACAAGCCTGCGTTTGTTGATTACAGTCTCTGAGAAAGCCTTGTTGAAATTTTTTTCTTTGCCCAATAGGGTTATTACTTTATTCATATATATTTTACACTTTATTTATACAACAATATGGTGTTTTGTTCATTGTTCTGTGCTAAAAAGAGCAGAAGATGCTCCCTGCCTTTCGGGAACTTATCTAGAGATAACAAAACACCACTCGTGTACAAGGAGGTAGGCTATGAAGTGACAAATTTGTGGTCTAGATGAACACCTCGGGGTTGGAGCACATTTCACACAGGAGGTGCTTGTGTTCTCCATCAGGAGAGGCACAGACAGCCTGGGCCGTTGGAGCTGTGGGTGTGAAAGCGTGCAGATGTGTGGAGTGGGAGGAACTAGCGTTTACTGAGCACCAGCTGTCTCAGGCGCTGCTCCGAGTGCTGGGGGTGGGATCCATGGAGAGCCCGGAAAAGCGGGCCTGGAGAGACCATCGAGTGCTTGGCCAAGGACGTTAGGTCTTAACGTTTAGGATGTAGTGAGTCACTGGAAGTGACTCATCACGGGGCAGGGACATGATGAAACAGGTGTTCTGTGAAGATGGAGGTGGTTGCAGAATGTGGACAGGATTGGGAAGGGAGCGGTCTGGAACCAGTGAAATGAGTTAGCAGGTGATTCCATTATTGAGAACAGGAGGAGAAGGAAGGGGAAAGGAAGGGATGTGTTCACTCGTTATTTAAGGTGATACAGTTATAAGATTGCACATATATGTTTGCTATGGAAAACCAGAAGGTACAGACAAGGGCTGCCAACTGTGTGTAGCCGTTGGTACCTTTTGTCCGTGTCTGCAGGTTGCACTGTCTTCAGACTAAAGATGAGATGATACCTTCCATGATATTCTGTGCACAGTATTCACATTGCTGTTTAGTGTTTCATTGATAGGATGTGCTCAGCCAATTTCTAATTGTTGGTTATGTGGCTGGTTTCCTATTCTGTATTACTGTTTCTTAAAACATCTGATTTCATATATACATCTTGACCATGTAGACAGACATTTTCAATTCCTGGGTTAATGGGTATGTTCAATTTTAAGCGTATTGATGCATAGTACCAAATTCTCCCTCCCTGCAACTCACCCCTAACTACCTCACATATCCCCTAAAAACAAGAATATTCCTTTATATAATTACTCTTTACTGCTCACATCCAGGAAATTTTCCAATTGTCAATTCTGTCACATGATATGACAGATTCTTCAATTGTCCCAGCACTGTTTTGTTTTGTTTTGTTTTTTTTAATTAAATTTTCTCTCCAGATGCAGGATCCATTCTAGGATCATATATTGCATCCAGATATTAGGCAACGTGGATTTTTTTTTAAAAGAAATCAGTGTAGTTGTGTTATTAAAGGTCTCATATTCTGGACTTGTCTAGTTGTTTCCTTGTGGTGTCATTTGACTTGATTCTCTATCCCCTGTATTTCCTGTAGAGAGGCTAGGTTTACGGCTTGATTAGATTAAGTCCGAGGAGGATGTTGCTGCCAGTAGAAATGAAGATAATAAGTTGCTTTTAGGGGGAAGATAAGGAATATAAGCTTCATAAATTAGAATCAAAATGGGACTTGATAAAAATGTTGTTCAGTTATTAGTTGTTCCCAAACAGACGTGCTTTTATTCATGATATTAAAATTTCCTGGCAAGCAATCAAACAAGCTCCCCGGGGAATTCAGACAGCTCCCAAAGTCGCATGCAGTGAGAGAGGTCGATGTCTGAGGCTGGTGTGCCTGGAGGGCTCTGGTCTAGAGATATGGATTTTGCAATTCTCTGCAAAGAGCTTAGAGGGGAAACAACTCGGAGAAAGAATTTGTATCCCATACTGACTGCGGAATTTGTATCTGACACTGCGAATATATGTATAACCACCTATATGGTCATCCCAGGAATGTCAAACATATGTGTATGTATTCATGGTGACGGTTTTTAAGATGTAGTAACAAACAGTTTGATTTAAGAAGTGTTCATGAGACTTCCCTGGCGGTCCAGTGCAGGACCTGTGCTTCCATTGTGCTTCCATTGCAGGGTGCACAGGTTCGATCCCTGGTCGGGGAACTAAGATCCCGCATGATGCGCGGAGCGGCCAAAAAAAAAAAAAGTGTTCATGATAAGCGTTAACCCATGTATTTATGAGCTAAAACATAATACATAACGATACATAGAAGAAACACAAAGCGTTTCAGCCTTGAGAAATGTCGATTCAGTCGGACCAGGATAGAGCCTGAGATTTGGAACTTCTGATTAGTTTTCAGGTGATGCTGATCTGGGATGGAATCCCACTTAGAGAGCTACTGCTTCAAATCATGGATGAGATTAGAACTGTAGTGTAATACTTAGGTGAGTGGTTTTTCAGACTTGATTTTTTAAACAGGCAAAACTTTTTTATTAAAATAAATATTTCATGGACCTCCCCATTATGCAAAATATTTAAAAAATGGTGCTGTTGGGAAGAGATTGGGAGGAAGGGCTGTAGGAAGACGAGCGCCTGTGATGCTGTCGTTGGAAACCATCCGTGTGGGTCTGAGAAAGTGCTGGGAATGAGTCGGCAGACGTAGAGCCGAGTCCCGGCTGACAGCAGTTTATTAGTTGTGACTTCCTGTCAGCAACTTACACGCTCTGAGTCTCAGTTTTTTCATTTGAAAATAGGGATTATAAACCCTCCCATCACATTAGATAATGCACATGAATGCGATGCAAATGTAACTGGTGGTTACTGCATTCTCCTTCTTGCCTTGACTCCGTTCAGAGCCAGCTCTGTGATCTCTTGTACATGATTTCTGTGGAGTGGGGCCGGAATCGGGGAGCATCCATGGCTCAAGCGATCTCTACGTTGTTCTGAAAGTGATGTCACAGGTAGAGAGGTCAAGAATGGGCTGCTTTCCCCCATTACTGGGCTAATATGCGACCCTATGAGAGATTATGTGCTGGTTCTAATAAAGCAAAATGCCAGAATGTTATTTCCTTGAAGTTGGAATTCACCTTTGGTTTCAGGCTGCCTTTTTCGTTTTTGATTGACATATTAAATGAAGCCATCCACTCTTCAAGGGAGGCAGCAGGTTTGTGGTTTGCTCTGTTGTGTTGTGGTGATGAGGTGGTGGCATGGGTGTTGGGTGTGGTTTGGGGTAGAAAAGTGGGGGGCAGCGGAGTGCACTTACCACGAGGCACTGGCTGGTATTTAATGGTGATCTGTGTTGAACAGCAGCTATGTTTTCTGCCTTTATTGAGAAGGCAGCAAAAAATCTGTGTCATGTTACTGCAGCAAAATTGGAAATGGGTCCTGTGGTTTGAATTTATACTTGATAGGCATTTTGGAAGTGGAAATGATTAAAGTAGCTAAGGTCAAAACCGCACGTATAGTCGGCCCTCCGTATCCGTTATATGTGGGTTCTGCGTCTCAGATTCAATCTTATCTACAGATTTCAATTGAAAATATTTTAAAAAATCCCAGAAAGTTCCTAAAGCAAAACTTGAATTTACCACTTGCACGGGCAGCTATTTACATAGCACTCACATTGTATTCAGTGTTATAAATCATCTAGAGATGATGTAGGCAGGGGGATGTGGTAGGTTATATGCAAACACTGCACCATTTTGTACAAGGGACTTGAGCGCCTGTGGATTTTGGTGTCCTGGAACCAACCCCCCTACAGATACTGCGGGAGGACTCTACCACGTCTGTCTTGAAATACCAATGATTCATTAAAAAGAAAAAAAAGAACTTTGGAACATATTTTAAATGTCTTGTGTTTGGTTTAAGTAGATTGGAGAGATACTTAACCAAGAGTATCTAGCATGAGGCATCAATCCTCGATTGTGCTCTTCTAGTGACTTGAACGAGGAAGTGCTTTCTGTCAATAAGTGTGATGTCATTACCAATGACTTCATTTGTCCCCAGACACAGTTATCCTGGGCTCATGGGATGGACGGTTGCTAACCTTGAAGCCGTGTGCCCCGCACGTTATTTTAAGGCATTTTTCAAACGGTTCCTCGTCTTTTTGCTTCTGAACATTATAGATGTGCAGAGTGAGATAGTTCTACCAGGATTCTCATGAAAAAGAGCAGTACCTCCTACATATGTTGCCGTTTCCAGCTCTTGTACCTGATCCTTTCCATGTTCTCCTCCATATTTCTGTGTGAGTGCTTACGTCGGTTCTTTTTTTTGCAGGGCCGGGGGTGGGGATGTCATCTGTCTTTTGACTCAATGTGGAAGATTTAACCCTGTTTCACTGCCCCAGGCGTGCTTTGACTCTCTCTCTCTCTCTCTCCCTCTCTCTCTCTCTCTCTCTCTCTCTCCCTCACACACACACACACACACACACACACACACACACACACACACACACACTTTTTAGACCTCTTTCCCCCCAAAGTAGTTACAATTTTGATTAAATACTTGGCGTTCACACTATTTTCCGTATTAAAAGCTTCTCATAGCTGAACCATGTATGAAAGATACCTCGATTACTCTTTCTTTCCTTCACAAGTTTTGTGTTTTCCCTGAAATGAACAACTTTTTTTTTTTTCCATTTGGTTGGTCTTCTATGAATTTGCAGCTAATTCCATCCCAGCTCTGCCAGCTGTTAAGTAGCATCTGGGTGTGTTGAGTTGCGTCGGGTCCTTTCCCGGCCTGGTCTTGGGGATGGCCCCTGGCTGGACCGCCCCCTGGCAGTTCTTTCCTGTGTCTGCCCCCTGCTTCACCTGCCATGCCTTCCTCACTCACGGTTATGTCTTGGGTTTTGTTGGTGCTCATCCTCTAGTGTTCACTTGAGAAAGGTACAGAGAGGGTAATTTTTTAGAGACACCGCATTTCTAAACATGTCCTTTTCTACCTTCACTCACACTTCTCTGGTAGTTGTTGGCTCAAGTCTAGAATTCTATGTTGTAGACCATTTCTCTTAGGAATTTTGCAGTCAGTATTCTATTATCATCTAGATTTTGGTGTTGCTCTTGAGAAGGTCCAACCCATTCTGATTTCTGATTCCTTTTCCCTTTGTTGTGGTGACTTGTATTTTACTTTTTGGAAGTTCCTTCCTTCCTTCCTTCCTTCCTTCCTTCCTTCCTTCCTTCCTTCCTCCCTCCCTCCTTCCCACCCTCCCTCTTCTGGCATCTGATTCTGCTAAAACCTCACCACAAACCTTTCCCACATCTTTTCAGTGAACGTAATCTTTTCCTCTTCTGAACTCACAAAGCATTTTTATGTTTAGTTTTCTTATGACTCATGGTCTGTCTCTTTTTAACTCTTTGTTTTATCTGATAAATTTTAATTTCTCACAGTAGGTAATGATTGTCAGTGCTTCCCACATAGTAAATACTCAAGTCTTTTGGATCAACATGAAGTTTCTAGTCTTAACGTTTACAAGTATATTCTCACTTGAAGATTTGACAGGATATAGACCATTGCTGTACGCCATGGTTAATGCAAGAGTAGGGTACTGTTTCTATTTGTAGATGCTTTTCTTGAAACTTGCACAGGCATAAAATATGCAGTGCTTGTCTGTTACCCAGGTCATCACTCGCAAAAGTTCAGTATCTTGTTGTACAGTGTGACAATGCTCTTTATGGAGTGTGAGAGATTTCTTGAAATTTGGCTAGGAGTCAGTCTTCCATTAGGACTTTTCCTGCACTGTATTCTCTTCCTGTGTCCTGGGATAGGGTGGGTATCAGCATTCTTTGCAACTTGGATCTTATCATATCTCTGTGCTTTCATTCTAGCTGGTCATAGAAATGTTGCCTGCATCTTTTTTCCCAGTCATCTTGGGGGAGAAGCAGTGATTGTGTGTGTGGTTTTGCCTCCCAAGTCCTTCTCTGGGCTTGGATCCGTCCTGGGGAGCCTCGTCTGGAGGGGACCTTTGCTTCTTGGTAGCCCTCTCTCCAGCCACTTGTTGGATGAACCTTGTCTCTTATTTCTTGCTCATGTGTGATGGATTTTTATTCATCATACTGTAAACTTATTATTAGTGTTTAAATCTTTGGTTATTTTATGTGTACATACCATAAGTGAAACTTTTTTAAAAAAAATCGAGTGTTGTGTCGTGTTTGTTTTTTAACCCAATGACAGGTCTACAGATTGTAGAATCAATGTTTTTGGTATTTTTAAAAGTGGCTTATCACAGCTTTCTGTTCAGGTACATTTCTAAGTTTCTACAGCCAGGACAGCAATGATTTCCGTTATTACTTCAAACTTAGTGTAGACGGACACAAAGTGGAATCAACGAATATGGCCTAAATTTTTCAGAAAAGTTTTCCCTCGCGGGTACTTGACTGTTCCTTGAAAACACAGCGAGTGCTCTGGGTATCGAGAGAGAATCGTGTGCATGAAGGCTGTCAGTTAAAATCTCCTGAGAGACTACTCTTCCAAAGAGTTGTATTTCTCAGTGGCAAAAAGCCTCCCTCCTGGTGTTCGTACTCTTGTGGGAGGAGGTCTTTTTCACGTGCACTGCTCAAATCTGAGTTTTTAGTCATCTCGAGATGACTGATGATTCCCTCTTGGCGCCTTCCCTCCAAATGGTCCTTTCCATTCAGCACATGGTATGGAGTGACGTTTAATAAGCACCGGCCTGATGAGTGCCTTGATATGGTGTTGTCAGGGCTACTTGGCATAGCTGACCGTCGAATTAGGACCCCTCTGGAGGCGGAAGTCAACAACTGAATCTCAGAATTAGACTTGATCAGATCGTTGAAGGATGCTGAGCCAGGTTTGCAGAGTGTTTCAAGGAGGAGGGAGTGACCAGCGGCATCGTATTCTGCTGATAGACCAAGGAAGATGGGTCTGGAGATCTCCTTTAGCAACATGGAGGCTGTTGGTGACCTTGACAGACAGTTTTGGAACCATGGTGGGGAGGAAGCCTGATTGGAACAGGGTTATGGGAGAAGAATCTGAGACGACAGATCTTTAAAAAATTTTGCTGTCAAGAGGGTCGAGGTGTGGTAGCTCGAGGGCAAAGTATGGTCAACAGAAGATTTTGTACTATTATTTTAGCATTTGGAAAAATACAGTATTAACAGTTTTTAAAGGCTCAAAGTTGACATCTGAGTACTATTTTGCATACTGTTACGGCTTTTAAAAAATTTTATTGAAGTATAGTTGTGTTGTGTTAATTTTTGCTGTACAGCAAAGTGATTCAGTTACACACACACACACACACACACACACACACACACACACATATATACATTCTTTTTAAAAAATATTCTTTTCAATTACGGTTTATCATAGGACATTGAATACGGTTCCCTGTGCTGTACAGTTGGACCTTATTGTTTATCCATCCTCTCTATATTAGTTTGCATCATACCTTCATGGTTTTTAGATACATTAACAGTGAGGCTGGAGATAGAGCTCTAACCTTCCTTGGGGTGTTCCGGCCGGTCAGGAGAAGCTCTTGGAGAAGAGGATGGCTGAGGAGTCTTGATGGATGGGAATGGTCAGCCTGGGGGGTAAGGTGGGTCCCCAGGCACTGGGCATGCGAGGAGGGGTGCAGTTACACAGGGCACAGTGCGGGCTGTGAGAGGGGAAGTGGTGGGAGAGAGGCTGGACCGTAGCAGGTTTTCATTTAAGAGGCTGGGAAATCTTGAGGAGGGACTTTATTTCAGAGGAGCAGCTCCAAGTGTTATAGAAAGGCAGTAGGTTGTGATCTCATGTGGAAAGAGTGCAGAGGATTAAGAGGCTTTCAGAGTGTGTTTTATAAGCTACATTTTCGAGGTCAGCCTGCTTCTGTGTGCACAGAGTTGTTTTAGAAGTGGAAGCTGATAGTTAGGTTGGTTAGGTCATCCTGCAGCTTGCTTGGGGGAAGCGGAGGGCAGGATGGATCAGTGGTAAGTGGCTGGGGGTGATGACTTTCTCTTTATGCGCCCCCAGGTTATTCATTCTTCCCCATTTCTCTTGGAGAGTTAATACCATTTGGTAAAGAAGAGTAGGAGTAGAGTTTGCTTCAGGACTTTGCTCTTCAACAGCTCAACAATTCCAGAAACGACAAATTCTGGAGCCTGGCTGGACTCACAGCAGCAGGTTTCTTAAGAACTCTCTGGATGACATTGTAACCAGGGAATTCCGCAGAGTAAGGACCAGTGAGTGAAGGGGATGCCAAGGGTGTGTGTGTGGTGTGTGTGTGTGTGTGTGTGTGGTGGTGTGTGTGTGCTGTGTGGTGTGTGTGGTGTGTGTGGTGTGTGTGTGGTGTGTGTGTGTTTGGTGTGTGCGTGGTGTGTGTGGTGTGTGTGTGATGTGTGTGTGGTGTGTGTGTGATGTGTGTGTGGTGTGTGTGGTGTGTGTGATGTGTGTGTGGTGTGTGTGTGTGTGGTGTGTGTGTGGTGTGTGATGTGTGTGTGTTTGGTGTGTGCGTGGTGTGTGTGGTGTGTGTGGTGTGTGTGGTGTGTGTGGTGTGTGTGTGTGGTGTGTGATGTGTGTGTGGTGTGTGTGGTGTGTGATGTGTGTGTGTGGTGGTGTGTGTGTGTGGTGTGTGATGTGTGTGTGTGGTGGTGTGTGTGGTGTGTGTGTGGTGTGTGATGTGTGTGTGTTTGGTGTGTGCGTGGTGTGTGTGGTGTGTGTGTGTGATGTGTGTGTGGTGTGTGTGTGGTGTGTGTGTGGTGTGTGTGGTGTGTGTGTGGTGTGTGTGTGATGTGTGTGTGGTGTGTGCGTGGTGTGTGTGTGTGCGGTGTGTGTGTGGTGTGTGTGGTGTGTGATGTGTGTGGTGTGTGCGTGGTGTGTGTGTGTGGTGTGTGTGTGACGTGTGTGTGTGGTGTGGTGGTGTGTGTGTGGTGTGTGTGGTGTGTGTGTGATGTGTGTGTGGTGTGTGCGTGGTGTGTGATGTGTGTGTGTGGTGTGCGTGGTGTGTGATGTGTGTGGTGTGTGCGTGGTGTGTGATGGGTGTGTGTGGTGTGCGTGGTGTGTGTGTGGTGTGTGGTGGTGTGTGTGTGGTGTGTGTGTGGTGTGTGATGTGTGTGTGTGGTGTGTGTGGTGTGTGTGGGGTGTGTGTGGGGTGTGTGTGGTGTGTGGTGTGTGTGTGGTGTGCGTGTGGTGTGCGTGTGGTGTGTGTGGTGTGTGTGGGGTGTGTGTGGTGTGTGTGTGGTGTGTGATGTGTGTGTGTGGTGTGTGTGGTGTGTGTGTGGGGTGTGTGTGGTGTGTGTGGGGTGTGTGTGGTGTGTGGTGTGTGTGGTGGTGTGTGTGGGGTGTGTGTGGTGTGTGGTGTGTGTGTGGTGTGTGTGTAGTGTGCGTGTTTTCTACAAGCTTACTCTCCGTGCTCTGGATGAACAGTTGATTTCAGCACTGAATCTATTAAAGAAATCTAGACAGATGAGGGTACAGAGGAACTCTGGGTTATTGGCGTAGTAGTTTTTATGATAATGTTTAATAACTTTGAGAATTAGGGTCTGGACTGCCTTCTGTGCTGGTTAGAAATGACAGGGATTGATAATTCTGCATTTTTTATGTGTTCCATTTTTTGTGATTCTTAGTCATGGCTCTCTTAAAGATGCCCTTGGAGGACTTCAAGGGTATGGATCGCCTGACCCCAGCCCTGGAAGGTCAGAGTCAGTAGATCTGAGTAGGATCCAGAATCTGTACTTTAACTCTCATTAATCTTGTGCCTCCTCCATCCCAGACTTTCCTTTAAGAAAAAACTGTACCAAACATCACTGGTTAGGCTGGGAAACTGGAGTTGTTACCTTGAATTGAACTTTTTATTAGTAATTCTGTGCTGTGGATGATTTAGTAGCTAACGGCAAAAGGTATAGTTTAGTATATTTTCATTTAAGTACACAAGAGAATGATTATAGAAGTTTAAGAACAACTATGTTCTCTTTTCACATAACTTTAGAGCTTGATTTTGTTACATGGTGTGTATATGTACGTGTGTGTATATATGTGTGTGCACATGCATGAACGTGCACACACACCCCAGGTAGAAGTGTGTAACACTTAAAATGAAGTCTTTTTTCTTCCTTCTCCCCCAGTCCCACCCCCAGGGATAAACGTTGCAAATTTTGGTGTGCATCTTTGGAGACATTGCTGTATGCACACGTACACGTGTATGTAACTTCGTCTTTACAGAAATAGACTCAAGCACACATGCTGTTCTGAGCTTGCTTTGTTCACTTGTGGTCTTAACGTTCTTCTGTGTCCGTATATTTAGACCTGTTTGTAGGGGTTACTTTGAGCCACCGAGGCAGGCAACCTCCTTTTCTTCAGATAAGCTGTGACATGAGCTTTTCAGGCACACAGTGTACGTTGCTTGCTTATTAGAATAGCTCAGTAAATTGGATTGGGAGGATTAATAAGTATTTCATATCGACCATGGGAAACCCAGCATACTTCAGAGGAATTAATATTCCGTGTGCAGTGAGTTTTGCTCGTTT
This sequence comes from Stenella coeruleoalba, assembly GCF_951394435.1. Taxonomy (NCBI): domain Eukaryota; kingdom Metazoa; phylum Chordata; class Mammalia; order Artiodactyla; family Delphinidae; genus Stenella; species Stenella coeruleoalba. Next base: position 164,726,786 of record NC_137147.1, read on the forward strand.
CTGCAGTTCCTATTACAATAGTGTACTGGCGTCTGAGCCAAAGGGACGTGCATGCAGGAGTGACTCCATCATAAAAAAAAGAAAATTGACTCAACCAGAGATAGGCGCAGCCACTTGACTTTTCAGTCAGTTGGGATATTCTTGATGAGGTCGATTCCTTTTCATGGCAGGAGGTTATCCCCGTGTAAATTGTTGTGTTCCCTTTTGGTGATGCTAACTTGCTGTCTATTCTTTCATACAGGATCCAAACTACTGGATACAGGTGCATCGACTGGAGCATGGAGATGGAGGAATTCTCGATCTCGACGACATCCTCTGTGATGTGGCGGATGATAAAGACAGAGTGAGTTCAAGTCAGGAAAGCGGCTCTGAGTGCATTCTGTGAAGGCGGGGGAGGGCATGGGTGGGGGGAACACTTTCCTTCCTGTTTCAGACACATGTATTTTAAAGGACATTTGGGCCACTCATACTGATATGTTTGTTTTATAATAAGTATCATGAATCTTCCCAGGGTATAATGATTTTCTTGATATCTGGGACATGATCCTAGGTTTTGAACTTTTAAAATTGCAGCGTTTTAAATGGAAATATCTTTAAGAGGTTTCCATGCCATCCCCCGCTTATTTTAACCAAATGTAACATCTTTCCCGACAACTCAGGCCTGTCATCATGCTCACTGTTTCCACGTGCGACATACAAGGTCTCTGTTCTGATCCCAGTGGCGGCCCATCCCAGCAGCTGGCGTGGCCCGGCTGCATCCCAGCATCCTCCCGGTGGGCTTGGCTTTCAGGAAGCCGCCCTTTCCTCCGTGGCTCCTCTTCGAGTGCTGTCACACTGCAGCAGCATCTTCACTGTTGGCTGTGATGGAGGCATCACTGGCCTGTATCCACCCTCCTATCTGTCCTCCTTGAGGGAACGAGGCAGAGGAGTGACTCAGAACGTGTTAGGAGTCTGTGGCAGGATGTTGGGCTCTGGCACAGGAGTCAGTGGATTCTTGATTGCTAGAATCCAACTTGAGCAGGCCGTGGCCACACCCCCTCGTATCCGACCTGCTGTGAGATGCCGGGAGGGCCGGCGGCCACATCCTCACCTGTTCCTCGCGGCCTGGGATAGCGCAGGGTGGGCTAAACCGCGAGGTGACTGCATGGGGTGGAGGAAGGTAAATCGCCCAGTGCCCACTCCTCTTCCTCCCGGGAGCTCTCCAGCCACTGGCCCCTTGCGTCCGGAGCTGTGGGCTGGGCGAGTGCGGCTGCTGTGCTTATTCACGCCTACGTTCCTGACGGTGTAGTGCCTGGCTCGGAACCGGCCGATGTCTTATGTGTTTTCTCGAAATCTTAAGGAAAAGGAAAAATTCCAGGGTACCAGGTATTGTGTAACATCCCGGATGTTTGATTCACTAGCCCCTGCCGTAGTGGGGTTTGTTCCCTGCAGCTACCGTGGGCTGGGAGCACGTGGTGTCAAAAATGCAGAACTTTCCTGCCTGTCTGTGATTTGCTGCTGTTTTTCCTGGGGTCAGTTCTCCTTGTCAGGCTCTTCTGTGAGCCAGGAATAGGGTGGCTCTGAAATCCTTTTCCTGCAGTCCACATGAAGAGCATCCTCTAGAGACTTAAATTATAGTCATCTTATTGTGCAGCTCAGCTCCAGAGCTTAAACTACAGAAATTTATGAAGAGTTTAAACAGGTTGCCCTTTCCCAGCCGTAATGCTGGAGAGAGATGAGCTAGTGTGTTGTATTGATCTTTTAATATTTTCTCTTCTCCCTTCCTCTTCCTCTTCCTTTTCTTTTTCTTTTTCTTTTTTTGGTTGTTTTTCTTCTATAAAATAATACAGCTTCTTATGAGGAAAAAGAAACATACAAAGAAGGAAATAGTCACCCGTGACCCCCTTGCTGCTTAAAGCTCACTACTGCCGTTATTTGAGTGGGCTTTGCATCCTGACGCTTTTTTCCTTCAGAGTCAGACACACACTGTTTTCCTCTTAAATAAAAAGGATTGAGTAGTAGCCTGCTTTTTTGGAGTTGATTATAAATACATTTCCACATCCATTAACCATAGCTATGCCGACATAGCTGCACAGTATTTTCTTTTAGGGATTTATGTGCTCTTTCATTCGTCCTGTTTTGGACTCTTGGATTTCTGTGGAGGAAGCTGAGTGGTCCTGGGTGTGTCTTCTGCACCCAGCAGCAGTGGTGAGCATTCCTGTTTCTACACCTGTTTCCTTCCTTCCTTCCTTCCTTCCTTTCTTTTTCTTTCAATTGAAGTGTAGTTGATTTACAACGTATGTTAGACGCAGGTGTACAGCAGAGTGATTCCGTTATATACATATACATATATTCTTTTTCAGATTCTTTTCCGTTACAGGTTATTACAAGATAATGAAACCTGTTTCCTTTCTGATCGAACACAAATGTGGTTTTCCCCCAGTTGGCGCCATCCTACTTTATTCTTCAGCCCACGTGGTATTAGCTCCGGGCAGGTTCATGGAGCACAAGTAACACTCCTCCCTGCACCCCCATCAGTGTTCACACTCCAAACGCAGTTCACATTTTGAGTAGTTAGAGTATTGAGACGTAGATGTTCAGCCATAGGATTTTAAAAAGAACTTTAAAACCATATTGGGACTTATTTGATGGCCTTTTTGGTGGGCATTTCATGTGTACTTGAAAATAACGTGGACTCTGCAGCCGTTGGATCTATAAAGGTCAACCAGGTTAAAGGGTTTGATGTTCTTGTTTAAATTTGGGGGCAATTTGTTACTCAGCAACTGAAAATAATACACTCTTCTTTCAGCACAACCATTAGATCGCACCTAAAAACCAAAGATAAAGGAAACTGTGTAATCTGAAACGGCTGCATATTGAAATCATAGGGTAAACCAACCGTGTTTTAGATTTTATATTCTTATGTGAATTTGATGATAAATCTACATTTTCTGGAATCTCTTATTATATATCCTATGTAGGTTAAAAAAACCTTTTAACCTGAGAAAAAGGTTTTAAATATTAGTAAGTGAAATAAGTTTTCAGACAATTTTACATCATGTAGATTAAATTCAGTTTTCACATAGAAAAACGGTAGAGAGTACAAGGTACTGCTGACTAAAGTAGTTTTTAAATCATTGTTTTATTTGTTCAGAAATATTTAAATATGTGTATGCGTACACTTAATTTAAATTTTTGAAGGAGCATCTTAAAGGACCCATGTTAAGTTGTAACTGTGAAAACATAAGGAATCCGGAATGCCAGCACCCAAACGCACCGGTGTTGTTGGATGCATTATTCAAAGTGAGGGACTGTGTGTAGTGAGTTGTGTGGCTCTTTTCCGTGGCTCTGAAATCTGATCCTGATTTAATCTCCCCAGAGTGTTTTCAGCTTTTCTTGGCAGTTTCTCTAGCTAAGGATCTTGACACCTGTTTCGGTTTTAGGTTAGAAAAACATTCTCCTAAACAATAAAATTCCTCTCTAAAAACATGTCCTGTTTTAGGACACCCCTCTGGGCACCTGAATTTTATTCCCCACCCCAGGGTGCTATTTCTGCTCACAAACTGTGAAAACAAGGCTTCAGTGGCCCTGCCTTCCTGTCAGTCTCTGTAATGGGGAAAACTCTCTCAGAGAATACAGATTTTGTACCTGGTCACTGAATTTGTAAAATTATGAAAAAATATTTTTTAATACAGGGGAATGAGGATTAAGAGGCAGTAATTCAAATGATCATGGAAGAAAATTGAAGTATCTGTTTAGCTGTAATTTTGCTCATTATCCTTTAGTCATTAGAGTTCAACGCACAGCACTGAGGAATTTTTCATTTAGTGCCTATACGATTCCAATTCCAGGGTTTACCCAGATGTATTCAAAATGGTGTGAGTGTGGGTCGTCTTGTGTTCTTGGAGTAGGTTTGATTTTCTGAGACATGGAATATCCTAGGTCTACTTCGGGCGTGAAGACGTGCCCTGTTTGTTCGTCCCTTCTGGACATTGCTGCTTCCAGGCAGGGTTGTCATGCTGCTCTGTTTACTCTTAGGATCTGATTCTCAGTCTTCTCATTGACATTCCGCCAAATTGTGAAAAGCTGAAGTGGATTTCACGCCATCCCCAGCACCGTTTACAACAGCCGTAATGCGAGCCTTCCTGAGTGCTGCGCTGCGTTCTTTCTGAATTTCTTCCTGGTTTGCTCTTCATTATTTATAATTTACTATCGGTGAGCCTCTCTCAGTTCTCTGTCCCTCCCGTCATTCCCTCTGTGAACTACAGTAAACTTAGTACATAGACGACAGAGTAAAAATCCTGGGCATTCACTCACTTCTCCCTCCAGTCTGACCTTGGGTGGAAACAGGTTTCAGGGGGAAGTGACCAGCACTTAGAGTCGGCGGGGGGTGGGGGTGGGGAAGGGTGCTTTTGGCCGGGAGTGGGGGGGGATCAGCAAGAAGAGTGTCTTTTTTCTCACTCACACCATTGTCTTCTCTTTTATGTCTTTGGTGCTGAAGGTGATTTAAGATGTGGCGTCAAGCATTTCCTCTGTCACACCGGGATATCATTTTGTTTTGACCTAGAATGATGTCATGTGTGTTCTGTTTTGGGGATGACCTTGGGAAATAATCTTCCACTATCGGTGTCTTGCTTTTTGTACGAAGGGTTGGATGGGATAGCAATGTAAATTCTTTGAAGAGTTTGTGTGTTTAGAGTGGGGTCCAGGCACCGTGAAGGGTTGTTGTGGAGACTGTTGATTGCTGCTTGTTGGAAAGGAGCCAGGATTCTCTGGGGGACAGTCTGGCCAGTGTGCTCACGTAGAAGAATGTGGAGAAAAAGAAACTTTTAAAATGTATTAGGATTGTGGGCAAGCAACAAGTTCTACATGTCCGTGAAAGCTAGCACAGAGGCATTTATGGAATAGACAAATCAAAGCTGCAATGTTGAACCAAAGCTGAGTGCCCCTCCCCCTGCTGGATAAAGGTTAGGTAGAGAATGTTTTCAAACCAGGGCGCCCGAATAATAATAATAATTTAAAAGATAGCACATATAATAATTTTCTTTGAAAAAAAGACTTTTAGTCTTTTTTTTTCTTTCAGTATTTTTAATTAATGTAACCTGTTTGCTGAGCACCTATTGTGTGCCAGGCATTGTGCTTAGTGCTGTGATACGTTGTTGAACGAAAGTAGCCATGTTTCCTGCTCTACTGGGGCTTATGATCTATTGTGAGAGTCAGAATTTCTGATAGATAATGATTCTGAGGAAAAGGAACGGTCCTGTGAAAGATGTGCCAAAGCTCAGCGTGAAGCAAGACTTGCCTTAAAAAAAAATGCGACCCAGCTGGAATCTGAAGGACAGCCAGGTGAGAATGAGGGGGTGTTAGGTGATCAGATTTACATGTGAGAAATATCCCCAGCTGAGTGTGTCAGAAATGAATGGGCAGGAGGCAGAGTGGACCCAGGGGGGCCAGTGTGTGGGTTTTGGGGGAGGTGGGAGACGGATATGAAGGAGAAGGTGGAGAGGTGGGGAGTAGGTAGATCTGAGGTGGCTTAATAGGTAAATGTGACGGCGAGGTTATTCCCCAAGGTGGGGAGTGCGTGCTGGGGGGGGTGACTTGGGACCCAGTGGGGAGATCAGGTTTTAGTCCTGATTTTAGTCAGCTGGGGTGCCTTGGAGGTGTCAGTTAGGCAGTTGGATGTTTGGAACAGAAGCGCAGACAAATGTGTGAATCTGATATAAATTTGTTAAAAAATCAGATTAAAACAACATTCAAAATATGGTCTAATTTTAGTGCAAACAATTATGTACATTGGAAAGGGTTTAAGGGACAGACTGAAATAGTTATCTCTGAGGGTGGAGTAGGTGAAAAACTGGGGATTTTGTGACCTTCTGTTTTTTAATTTCTCCATAATTCTCCTTCTGCCTAATTCCAATATGAAGAGAGCATTAGGCAGTTCTAAATTGAGGTTAGAATATAAACATCTTTTTTTTTTTTTAACTTTAGTATGAATTGGCATAGGGAAGGAATGATTTAAAGAGTTTGCTAACTTGGAATTGAAATAATTTGTATAAACAGACTTCGTTTAACTAGATGCCTTGATTAATTTCCTCCTAAATGGATTTCTTTGAGTTAGGTTCTAAAGAAGAAAATATTTAAATTAAGTGCCAAGTAGAGCATTAAATGGCTAATTAATTAACTCAAAGGATTATTTCCCAACATGTATTTCACGAGTACCGGTTCACCCCCAGCTCGTCAATTTGTGGGTGGGTGGGTCGGGGAGCACAGGGCCAGGTGTAGCACAGGTGGTGATGGGTGATGGGTGTTAGTGCAAGGGAACAGAAAAGGGGGCCCGGGCCCTGCACGGCCCCTTGGAAGCAGTAGGAGCTCTGGAGGTGGGGACTCTCTGTAGAGTCTTGGCTTGTCAGCCTTCCTGAGGGAGGCAGTGAGGACTTTGCTTGGCTGGAGCTGCCCGGTGAGTCAGGAGGAGTGGGGGACAGTTATCATGTTACCTGTAGGCCAGGGCTTGGTTCCCTGGTCTGCTGCACGTTGCTTTTCTGTTGCTCCGTCAGCAAGGCGCATCTTCTGTGGGGGGTCGGGGGCAGGAAGCCACACTGCCTGTGTCTGAATACTGGCCCCATGACTTCTTTACTTTATGAGCAAAGTATTTCATCTCTCTAACCTCAGTTTTCACATCCCTAAAGGGAGGTTAATGATTGTACCCACCTTACAAGGTCATATTAAGTTGAAGCCTGAGAATTTGTGTTAAAGTTTCAGCATTGTGCTTGGCAAAAATAGGACCCCAGGAAATGGTAATAACCGTCGTCATTGTTGGTCACCATTGCTACCACCATTCATTGAATTAGGTGAACTAGTCATTCTTTAAATACCAGTTTCTAATGGTTTAAAAACAAACATATAAGCCAGGCTCTCGTAGGTATTTGTTTTATAAAATGAATTTCTGTAGATATTCATTTTCATTTACTTATTTTATATCCCTGTCACTTTGAAGAGAGCTTGCTACGTAATAGGTGCTCAGTAACAGTTGAGGGAAGAAATATGTTATTTTCTGTATCTTTAGAATTTGAGGATTCCTAGTATGCTATCAGTATGTATATTCTTTTCTGAAAAGAAGCAAAGATCCCAGTTTTGATTTTTAGTATTTAGGAGCCAACAAGGACTGTATCATTAAAAACCAAAACAAACCGAACCAAAAGTCTTGGAATCAAAAGCAAAGGCAACAAAAGCAAAACTAAACAAGTGGGAATGCATCAAATTAAAAAGCTTCTGCTCAGCAAAGGAAACTACCAATAATAGGAAAAGGCAGCCTACAGAATGGGAGAAAATACTTGGAAACCATATATGTGATAAGGGGTAATGTCCGAAATATGTAAAGAACTCAGAAAACCAGTCAGATCAAATAATGGACTGAGGAACTGAATAGACGTTTTTCCGAAGAAGACATAGAAAATGACCAACAGGTACTATCAGGGAAACACAACTCAAACCCACAGTATCGCCTCACACCTGTTAGAATGGCTGTTATCAGAAGACAGGAGATGACAAGTGTTGGCGGGGATGCGGAGGAAAGGGAGGCCTTGTGCACTGTTGGTGGAAATGTAAATTGGTGCAGCCACTATGGAAAACAGTATCTAAGTTTTTCAAAAAAATCAAAACTAAAACTACCAGAGGATCCAGCAATTCCTCCTCTGAGTATTTAGCCAAAGAAAATGAAAACATTGTCTTGAAAAAATATCTGCTCTCCCTTGTTCATTGAAGTATTAGTCACAATTGCCAAGATATGGAAACAACCCAAGCGTCCATCCACGGATGAATGGATAAAGACACACACACACACACACACACACACACACACACACAGACACACACACACAGAGGACTATTATTCAGCCATAAGGAAGACCAAAATCCTGTCATTTGTGACAACATAGATGGACCTTAGGGAATTTATGCTAAGTGAAATAAGCCAGAGAAAAAGAAATATGTATTGTATGATCTCATTTATATGTGAAATCTAAAAAGGCCAAAGCCGTAGAAACAGAGATTATAATGACGGGGGTTACCAGGGGTCGAAACGTGGGAGGAAAGGGGTGATGTTGGTTGAAGGGTGCACATTTAAGATGAATAAGTTCTGGGGGGGGTAATGAACAGCATAGTGATTAGAGTTAGTAATACTGTATTCCATGCTTTAAAGTTGCTAAGAGAGTAGATTTTCAATGTTCTCACCACAGAAAAGGTATGGTAATTATGTGACATGATACAGGTGTTAGCTAATACTAAGGTTGTAATCATTTTGCAGTGTAATAAGTGCGTCAAGTCAACACTTTGTACACCTTAAACTTACACAGTGTTACATCTCAGTTAAAATTGGGGGGCAGGGGGAAGGAGGGCCTTGTTTACAGTTTTAAAATACTTGGCCAACACTGACAGTTCTTCAGAAAAACAGCACATCTCAAAACAAGTGCTCCGGAGTAAATGCTGTGAAAAGCTGTTTGTTTTATAATAACTTCCAACTTTTAAAATGTTTAGCCTAGGTTTTCTTTTCTCTCCTATCTAGAGTGAAATGTGTACAGTTCAACTTTTCATGTATATAATAAACTGTTATCATCACAGAAAGGAAAAGAAGGAGGAAGGTAGATGACTGTTGGTTTCTTCCTCATTAATATTTTCTGAATAATTGGAGAAGTAATTATAAATGATAAACAAGATCATCCCATTCATTCATTCATACAGTTATTCATGTATAATCATGTAGAAAGTAGCAGATTTTTTTCCCTCCTGGATTGTATAGTAAAAGAGGAGGAAAATAGGAAGAGCCTGGACCCTTTGATCTCTTATAATTCCAAAATAAGTCAACTAATAAAACTGAAGCCTCATGTGCTATACACTGTAGCAGGATACGGCTGTAACTTTGTATCAGCCCTGAGAGTTGGATAGATGGTAGTGTCCTTGGTTTGAGAAGAGGGAGAACCAAATATACTTCCTGAATCTGCAGATCTCTTTCGCTTCTTTGGGCGATTGACTGGTCCCAGATAACAAACATTTTTATCGTTGGTTGGGGTTGGAGAAGGAGGCTAGTTTAGCTAGTAAAAATATATTGATTTTAACGACTGTCTTTAATTTTGTTAGATTACTTATATGTAATCTTCTTTATGAGTGTTTGTTAAAATGCCGGGAGGTTAGTGCCATGTATAATTGTATCACAATTATTGATTATTATCACAGTTATGGATGCCTCATGTTCATGTATCAGACTAAAATTACAGCATCTGTTTGAGCAAAGGTTAAGCAGATCTTACAGATTCACTCATTCTTTCATTCATTTCATCTTTCTGACATTCATTCAACAAACGCTTTTCAGTCTCTAATATACTGGAGAAACAGCTGGAGGTGCTGAGGGAATATCGTGTGTGTGTGTGGGGGTGTCTTCTTATCTCACAGAGCTCTCCTTGCAGTGAGGAAAAGAGACTCCAAAGGCAGTGAGTCTGGGCAAGGACAGCTCTCAAGAGGAGACAGGAGGGCTGATTTCAGTGGCCGAGAAGGAGCCAGATCTGGGAACAGCTGGAGGCAGAGGGCGCAGCATGTACAGCAACCTGACATGGAAAAAAGGGTCCTGGATCTTAAGCGAATGAGTGTGGCATGGATGCAGCAGGCAGCTGGGAGAGGGGAAATGGTGGGGTTGGAAGAGGAAGGGGGGTATTAAGGACTATATTAAGCAATTTGAGATTTGCTCCTAAATGTAATAAAAAGCCCTTAAACTGTCAGACTGAGAAGTGATAGAATTAGAGATGTATCTTAGAAGGTTGCTTTGGGAAGAATGCATTGTAGATGTGAGCAATGAGGGCAAAGAAAGTAGAGTGAGAGTCTTAACTGGAGCTAGGTGGGGGGTACTTTGGATGTCCATTTCATTTAAATGCAAGATATCAGGGTTGGAGACAGTCAAGTCTCTTTCCTATTGAGACATTTAACTGATTTTGCAATGCCTTTGAGACATCCAAGCAGAGATGTTAAGTAGGTCATTGGACATATAGTTCTGAAGCTCAAGGGAAAGATCGGAGTTGGAGGTATGAATTTGGAAATGACAACTATATAGAATAGATGGTATTTAAAGGCACGTGACAAATAGCGTTTCCACGTGGCAAAAATTCGCAATCATTCTAATCTAGTCATTCTAACCAGTCTTTATTGGTTCCTCCAAGGGTGCACACCTCAGCTTAATACTTGCCTTCACTGTGATGGAAAATCCTAATAACATTTTAATTAGGAAATTAGTATTAAAATGTGGAAAAGGAACTCAAGTTCTTCTGAGTCAAAACATTTGAATGAGAGTAACATGAAATTTAGATTTTGAGGAAAACAACTGAGTATAAAAGGCTATAAAGAGACAGCTCAGGGAGATGACTCCTCAGACATGAGGCAGTGGTAGTATTATTTCTAAGACACGCACAGAAAATCTCACTCAGAAAGCCTTGAGAAATTTGTGAGTGCTGTAAACATTTGATCTTAGATGGCAAGCACCTGACTGCCACCTGGGAGAGAGCTTATTTAATATAATAAAGGTACATAGTATAAAGTCAGAAACTCACCTGGAATAGGGGAATCCTAGAATCTGTGTCCTGTATTTCAGAATTCTGATAAGTCCCTGCACTGGAATGCCTAATAGATTGCTTAATTTCTTATAAAATATTAAGCAACACTTCTTTTTAAGGGGACAGTCAAATGGTGACTGTCCTCAGGCATTTTGTTATTAGCAATAGTGTGTAGTGTCAGCAGAGATTTCTCAGTACTAGGAACTTGAGACTGAAACCTAGCTGCAGTCACATTATTATTATTATTTTTAATAACAGCATCAGGGCTTCCCTAGTGGTGCAGTGGTTGAGAGTCCGCCTGCCGATGCAGGGGACACAGGTTCGTGCCCTGGTCCGGGAAGATCCCACATGCCGCGGAGTGGCTGGGCCCGTGAGCCATGGCCGCGGAGCCTGCGCGTCCGGAGCCTGTGCTCCGCAACGGGAGAGGCCCGCGTACCGCAAAAAAAAACCCCCAAAAAACCAGCATCATTTTCTTTAATTTGGCTCAGACATATTTATTGAGCACCTGTTCCATTCCGGGCAGAACTTGAGATGCTGAAGGGAATAGGAAATGCTTGCCTTTGGGGATCCATCATAAAACAGGAAGATGAAAATGCTAACAAAATATTTTTCATCTAAAACACTTTTGTTCCACATTCTAGAATTTGGTTATCTCTTTCATCTCTCTTTTTTTTCTTAGTCTAATTTAAAGTAATTCCAAGTACTTTTAAAACAAGAAATGGTCCATAGGTAGGTGGGAATATTCAGGCTGGATAAGTTAGGAGGTATGTTCAGCGTCCAGACCAGAAATGCTTCTAATCCCTGGCAGTCTAGTGATTAAGAGTTGGTGCTTTCACTGCTAAGGGTCCAGGTTCGTTCCATGATCGGGGAACTAAGATCCCACAAGCTGAGCGGCACAGCCAAAAAAAAAAAAAAAAAAAAAAGAAAAAAATAAGACTTTCCCTCCCCCCGGAAGGCAGTCTTGAATACTTGAATGAAGATAATTCTGCCTTCAACTGACGTAGCAGATGACTACTTTGTTTAACGTTGTCCCCTTTAAAATTCCCTTACTCGTACGATTTATCAGCTAGATATTCTGGTATAGGCTAATCTTCGGTTATGTAGTTTTTTCAGTTATGTAGTTTGTTTAATGATTGGTGTGTGTTTTTAAAAATTATACTGGTGTGCCACTTGTTACAAAAATAAACTCTTAGGATTATGAGCTAAATTAAAAAATATTACCTTGACTGTACTTCCTTTCAGTCCTTGAGTTAGGCTGTGTGGGTCCCAAAGCCCTGAGTTTTGTGGGGCTCTCGTGTTAATAGTACCATGAGTATTAATTGTGTTGTGAACATTTGTAGTATTCAGTACTTACTAGAAACTGAGTTCTCTGATTTCTCATCTGCCTTATTTTCCTGTCCCTCCTCGCACTCAGCATCATTCAGTTAGACCTGAGATGAACTGAATGAACAATGCTCTTGCTGCCTTCAGAAGGGACACAAAACACCCTCCTCTCCTTTCTGGGACAGAGGATGGGTGTTCCAGATTGCTATTTCATTTTTCTTGTGAATATTTTGTTCTATACTTTTCTGAGTAAAAGTATTTGAGCATCAGATCACTCCACTTCTTATTCACTGGAGGAAGAGAATGTTCAAGGAGTTTAGAAAATAGTCCTGCTGAGTAAGAGGGCTCCTGCTTTGAAGTAGGGGTTGGGACTCCATCCTGTCCTAGAGCTGGCTGTCTGTTTTGGCAAGGAATGAGTTAAAGAGACTTCTTTGAACCTGCTGTGTTTACTCACATCCTGCTAACTCCAAGGTGTGTTGCTACACGCTGTGTCACTCCTGACAACTACTCCTGGCCTGTTTAACTGGTGAAGGGTGTTTTCACTTGATGCAGTGGAAGCTGTGTCTTTGGTCTCCCTGCTGTATCCAAAGTTCTTGCTTCCATGGAGGGTTACTTATATGGAGAGGGTTCTGTCCTATATTTCCCACCTGTTTGCAGTTTGTTGCCCTTTCTAGAGGACTGAGCAAAACACAGGCTGTGTATCTGGGTTTGGGGGACTGTTTATCTGGGGATCATTTTTTTCTGTAGTTAGTTTTGGAACCTGAGTCACTGTGGATTTTGCCTTCCTAATGGGTTGAGATGGCAGACAGATTGACAGGGAAACCCACCAAGAAGTATTATTCCTTTTCTGGAACCTCTCGGAAAGATTCAGTGAAGGCACTGAGGTTTTCAAAAGAGTCACTGCAGAAATCAGCAAAAGGCAGGTTGGTGCATAGATTTCTTATCCCTCTAAATTTTCTTCGGAGTTGAAAGTAGTTGCAACTTTTGGAAAAAGTTTCTTGATTAATTTGAACATTCTTTTATAGTTTCAAAAACATATTGACATTTTCTGCACCATCAGCGGGTTTGTGAATGTTTATTATTTATTTGTGTGTATGTTTGTTTATTTTTTACGTGGGTTTAAATTACTCACTGTCACAACACAAGGTCGTAATGTTATTGGAAGATTCTGATTCCTAATACGAACTCTTCTCCTAAAACATTGTTTTAATGAGGACCCTCGTGCGACCCAAACATCTCACTGGAAGGATTAGTTGACTTTTGTACATAAACAAAATATTAGAATAAAAGCAAATTAGTGTTTATATAATTTCATAGGAATATTGTTCCATAGGACTATGTGGAATTAAACTAATTTTTTCCTAAAAAATAGTTGGAGGCTATCACGTGGAAATATAAATGATAGGAAGCAATTCTGGCTGTGTGCTTTGTTGTTGTTTTGTTTTACTATCTATTTGTTGAGTATGTAACTTGAGGCTGTTCAAACAATACATAGCACATTTTGTTTTAAATAGTGTTAGCTGTTAGAATTGAAAAGATTCCTCCTTGATATTAATATTTTTGGAGGTCTTTTTCTGTTACTAAACAACAATAATAATTGGTAAAAAGTCAACTAACATCTCACATAGAATGTGATTTTTTTTTTCCTTTCATTTATTTTTGGACAAGTGCCATGGTTTTTGTGTGCCCCCCAGTGGCCTTTTGGTAGAATGGTTATTTTTGAGCTCCGTTGACAAGTAGTCAGGATATCCAAACCACTGCTAGAGGAAGGACTGTGCTTTTGACATTACAGAGAAGTGCTTCAGAACGACTTCCTCCATATGATTCAAATTCAGCTCAAATACGTGATATTTATCTGTCTAGTTTCTGAAGGATGTGTGTTTTGGAACATTTCTCAATGGTATATAGACGTGGACAGTGAGGGGCTTCCCTGGTGGTGCAGTGGTTAAGAATCCGCCTGCCAATGCAGGGGACACGGGTTCGAGCCCTGGTCCGGGAAGATCCCACATGCCGCAGAGCAAGTAAGCCTGTGCTACACAACTACTGAGCCTGTGTGCCTAGAGCCCATGCTCCACAACAAGAGAAGTCGTTGCAATGAGAAGCCCGCACACCGCAAGGATCAGTAGCCCCCACTCGCCACAATTAGAGAAAGCCCGCGCGCAGCAGTGAAGACCCAACACAGCCAAAAATAAAAATAAATAAATTAATTAAAAAAAAAAAGAAGTGGACACTGAAAACTCATATGTATCATCAGTTCTATACTTATTTTGGTGCTCACATGTCTGCTAAATCTTGAGTCATTTTAATTTCCTCTTTTTTTTTTTTCCCCTTGCGGTAAGCGGGCTCTCACTGCTGTGGCCTCTCCCGTTGCGGCCTCTCCCGTTGCGGAGCACAGGCTCCGGACGCGCAGGCTCAGTGGCCATGGCTCACGGGCCCAGCCGCTCCGCGGCATGTGGGATCCTCCCGGACCGGGACACGAACCCGTGTCTCTTGCATCTGCAGGCGGACTCTCCACCACTGCACCACCAGGGAAGCCCTAATTTCCTCTTTTTCCCCTTCTCTTCCTTGTTGTCATGGAGAGCATTGACATATCAGAAACAAGTCAAGTCTGAGACATTCCAAATCACTCACCTTTTTCCTCCAGCAGAAATCACAACCCTAACAGATGTTTGTTGGTTAGGAATTCTCAACAGTCGTGATTTTTTTTCAGTGTGACAGTTGTTTATGTGCAGATCAGTGTAATTTGAGTTGAGGACACAGATTAAAACCTGTTTCTAAGAAGTTAAACCTTCTATGTAGAGTATACAGAAAATAATACCAGAAATGAATGAGGAAATTAAGGGCACTGATTCAGTTGGCAGAATCTTTTCTCTTCCGCCTTGAAGAAGCATCAGGTTGAAAACTCTGCTTGAACTTGAGCGCGGGGGCCTGCATGCTGGAATTCCCTGCTTGAGAATTTCATTGTGAGTGCCCTGTCTTGTCATTAAGGATTCCATAGCATTGTTTATAGAAGTAGGGTGTTCACCTTGAGTTCTCTGCCGAAGTCCAGTTTGTCTAAATTCTGCTGAGCGTTTCAAACTTCCTGCCTGAAACGATTTCTAATTGCTTGTAGTTCCAGGGGTGATAATAATAGTGATGGCGTTCTGCTCTCATGACATGCTTTTAAGTGATTACATTCCAAGCTGTTGGGTAGGATGAGATAACTTTTCATGTTAAAGATGAGACGTGGTCTTGTGGAGGGTGCACGGGGACATTGGCTGTGTCGGTGAAGAGCGGTTAGGTTCGTGCTCAGAGTTCCTGGGTCATTACGTATGTGGCAGTGGGTGACACTCATGACAAAGGAAGACATGGTTTTTTTCTCCCTCCAGGAAGACGTGTCCCCTCCTCAGAGCCTTGTTTCTCTGATAGAGGCCAGCGTGTGACATTTAAGCAACCATATAATTTCAGCTTCGTGCATTGTTTTGCTTGAGGAAAGGTTGCCATAGAAAATAGGGTTCAAAATCAGGGCTTGTATACTTTTGCGGGCCGAGGGTTAGTGGTTAAGACAGGAGTATGATGATACCTCTGAGAGTTGTCAAGAGAGTTAAGATCATATGTTAAGTGGAAAAAAACTAAGAGAAGCAGAAATGTCATGTCTCGGACAGTTTGCTGGGGCTCACAAGACAAAGCATTCAGTTTAGAGCGTGTGAGGCTGAAAAATCTGGCTCAGCCAAAACACAACCATTGTGGAGTAAATGGCTGGAATTCATGCCTCAGGACGTGCGCGTGGTCCAGTGTGTGGATTTCAGTCATTTACTACAAAACTATCATTGTGATCATTTGTCTGTATGTCTCTGTCTCTATGCTGACTTTCTACATCTTGATCATATAGAAAATCACAATCTAGACATGGAAGTTAGCAGAATGACACATTCTGACAAGGTTGCTTAACGGTAGAAGAACAATGAAGCTAACTCAGAAAGTTAGATGGCTTTTTAATTCGACAAAAAGAAACCCTAAGAACTATAAGTTATACAGACGTACATTTCATCTTGTTACAGAGCCTTCCTTTTTAAGTAGAAGACACAGAACTCAAAAGAAAGCTGCTTTGGTCTTCTAGGGCCTAAAGATAATTATTTTGAACCCCTTTGTTAATTATCCTCAGGTACAAAGCAAAGGAAATTGGGTGGATTTTGTATTCAAATACACTAGAAATTTGTAGTATCCATCGTGTGTGTGTGTGTGTGTGTGTGTGTGTGTGTGTGTGTGTGTGTGTGTAGAGATAACATGCTAAGGCTTTTTGTCTCATGCTTTTCCGTGTTCTACTAAGAGCAACATGTAGAAGGATCACAGTTGATCGAAGTGTAACTCTGTGTGCTCAAAGTTGTATTTTTTTTTTTTACATCTTTATTGGAGTATAATTGCTTTACAATGGTGTGTTAGTTTCTGCTTTATAGCAAAGTGAATCAGTTATACATATACATCAAAATTGTAATTTTATACCAGTTATTCTTTCCACTATAGACTCCTCGTCAGTGAGAGATTGCAGTTCTGTCCAAAATAATTCAAAGTACAACACTGTTTATCATAAAACGCTAAAACATACGTTCTTCTTAAGTGCTTTTTAGAAAAGTGTCAATACTTTAAGAATATGTAACAAGTTAGGAATATGTAAGTTCTATTTCATAAAATGTAACCACCTTTTTTTTTTTTTTTAAAGAGAGAATGACTTAGAATGTAGAATGTATATGTGTGGATAAGTTGGAAGAGTGTTTTGTTTCTTTGTTACCAGAATAGTTTCCTAATCATAGCAGAAAAGATAGTGCTGCTAACTGATGTTACCCAGACGGGAAGAAGTGTGTTCTTCATAAGTTTTGTGACATTGCTTTGCTGTGTCCATATTACGTCATCAAGTTAGATTCCCCCTTACTCCTGCGTTGCAGAAGTTGTACATTCTTGCTTTTTTTCACATCCTCAATTAATAAGAAGCTCCTAAACTTAAATACAATTTATATTTTCAAGAATAGCTTATGTATATATTTAATGTTACGTTTAGCTTAATAATAGCTATGTAATTGGGTGAAAATGTGCATATTGTAGTACTCCAAGTATTAGTTTAAAAGATACAAACCTTTAGTATTTGCTACCCTCAAATTATTCTAGGGCAAATAAATTTTCTTCCAAAAACACGCTGTCCCCAGATGGAGCTATTTCTGATTCGGATTGAATCAAGGCCTCTTTAGTTATTTTTAGGAAAATTTGTGCTGAGAATTAGGCATTAATTGTACTCCTTAGCTCTCCTTTGACATTTCTTGATTAGGTGGTTTCGTCTGAAACGGCAGCCAAGTTAAAGTAGGCTGAGATAATTTTGAATTTAAGAATAGATGAATCCAGAGCTTTTAATACTTAAATGTCAAAGAGAAGTGAAATGCGTGTAGGTGACCATGATGACCTTTATCATCCTTGAGGTGAGCAAAAAAAGACTGTTGAACACCGTGTTTTAGAAAGCATCAAGCAGGGCCTAGGTCTTTAACTTTACCCTTTTTTAAAAAAAATTCTTTTCTTAAAAAATTAATTAATTAATTAATTAGGCTGTGCTGGGTCTTAGTTGTGGCATGTGGTATCTAGTTTCCTTACCAGGGATCGAACCTGGGCCCCCTGCAGTGGGAGCTCAGAGTCCTAGCCACTGGACCACCAGGGAAGTTCCTAACTTGACTCTTAGTCTACACCCCTTACTGTAGAAAGCATCTCACCATGTCATAATGCCAGCCAAAACAGGCCTTGGCGACCAAGAGTCAGAAGGGCCAGCATGAAACGTGACTCATAATGAATACAAAATTTAGGCCATGTAGTTGGAGGATTCATAATGTTCTTTCGAAAGGCAGCACAGCTCTTTTATCGGAGGGTCTTCAAACAGGGTGGAAACAAAGCAGCCCATCAGTGGGGTGTATATGATTTATGTTATGAACTGGTGGTTATGCATGTTCCTGAGGAGAAACCATCTCTGTCGGTTGAGAAAGGATGGTTGTTCCTGCCATGTGGGACGTGCAGTTGCCTGGTTAGAGTGACTGGGTGCTCGGCTGGTGGTAAATTCCTTGTCTACCTTTTTGGGCTGTGAACTAAATGCACTGTAACTTATGTTAATTTGTGCTTTAAAAGTCTTCAATTTGGTACTTGATCATAAGGCTGGGTGAGAAAGATGAAGAAATGTACATAAATAGCAGTGTTCCTGGGGAAAGGGAGAGCAGTTAACCTTTTGAATCAGTCATATGTAAATAAACCTAGGCTTTTTTTCAGTGATATATCTATTTTCAAGTTGTATCTTTAAAACCACAACATGTGTTGTTTTCGAAATTCGTGACCTGCTTCTCTGTCCCTTAGGAACTCTGCTCCTGAGTTCTTACAGCACTTAGAGCCTGTGCGGCTCTTCTTTGTAACAGTCGGAACGATTGACATTCACTTTCAAAGAATCCGTTCTCTTTGATTTGGAAACATATAATCATTTTGGCAAGCATTTTTCCCTTTTCAGTTTCTCCTAACCCTGATGTTTCAGTGTCTCTTGCGGCATTATATGGTAACATTGGCCCTTAGTGTTTAAATTTGCCTTGAATTTAATTTTCATATGGAGTTTGAAATACATATTACTATGATGCATATAGTAAAAAAATTTTTTAATGTTTTTTATCACTATGATCTAAATAACAACCAAGCAAACTTTTAAGTTTTTTTTTTTTGAATTGTTTGAACCTAGTGGAGGAGATAAATACATTACCTGAGGAAGTTGGTTTGAAATTCATTCTCTTTTAAAATTTGATTTTCATGCATTGCTTTATATTTATTTTTCCATACTGAAATTGGCATTTTTATACAACTCGAATATCTGTTGATACATTTGAGTTTCCTGAGTCAAAGCTATTTCTTAAATGCAGAAAGCAGTGGCTTGCCTTTATCATACATCTTACTCTTTGATTGGAGCCGTGCCTGACAGAAATATGGTATACAGAACAAACCCAGGGGCACCTGTCTGATGCTGTGTGTAATGCAGGCCGACTGCTTATTTCTTTTGATTTGAAGACTGTAATTCCTACAGAGGTCTCAGCTTCTGAAAGAGTGGCCGCTGGCAGGTGTCCTCCATCGTCTGACCTTGGTCAGTGGTTCTGGATTCACTGTGGTCTCAGTTTTGTAGACTTGAATGGCTGCCCACGTATTGTTAAAGAAACCAGTTGAAAAAAAGAGACAGAAATGCATTTCTGTGCTTTTTGTGAGGCTCACTTACATAAAACTTCAGGTTCTAATGATCTCAGCGCCTTTCCTGCATTTGGCTGTCTCTTAAAAACAGAGTTGAAAGTGTACATAAAGCAAACAACAAACAAAATTCCTCTCGGATCAAGTGTTGTGGGATTGTACTTGCAGAATTTTTATAGCTTGATTGGACTTTAGATGTCATTTAACCTCGGGATTCTTTTTTTTTTTTAATTTTTTTAAAATTTATTTTTGGTTGCATTGGGTCTTTGTTACTCTGCGCGAGCATTCTCTAGTTGTGGTGAGCGGGGTTTACTCTTCATTGCAGTGCATGGGCTTCTCACTGCGGTGGCTTCTCTTGTTGCGGAGCACGGGCTCTAGGTGTGTGGGCTTCAGTAGTTGTGCCATGTGAGCTCAGTAGTTGTGGCTCATGGGCTCTAGAGCACAAGGCTCAGTAGTTGTGGTGTGCGGGCTCAGTTGCTCCACGGCATATGGGATCCTCCCAGACCAGGGGTCGAACCTGTGTCCCCTGCATTGGCAGGTGGACTCCCAACCACTGTGCCACCAGGGAAGTCCCTAACCTCGAGATTCTTCACCATGGGTCAAGCCAGGTGTTGTAGATGCTTAGAGACACTCTCAAGCGTGCTTGTGGGGGCCAGTTGGGGCCTCTCCCCCCCACCCCCCACAACAACCTCAAGTGAGTCTGGCCTAAACCACTGAACACTGACAGGTGAAGAAACAGCTCTGGAGAAGTTAAGGGACTTATGGAAGATAATAGAACTATGTAGCTGAAGATTTGAGAATAGAACTCAATGGCAATGAGCATAGGACACGTGCTCATCATAGGAAGAAACAAGAGCGTGAGGCTCCGGGCCCTGTGAGTGACAGCTGAGCCAGCACGCTGTTGTTGTTGGTTGGTGTTGTGTTGCCTGGTGTTGTGGTGTTGGCTGGTGTCGGCCTTCACGCAGGTGCCCCTGTGTTCTGAGGCTGGTGAAGGAGCGTCTACAGCTGTGTAGGTGTGACCTCCGGTGGAGATAGGAGCCTGGCTACTAACGTCCCCTCAGATTCCCACACCAGAGATTTTTATCTGCAGTAACAGCACAGGTAAGCTCCTTTCTTTCGGATCAAGATGTAAAAGTCAAGATCAAAATATCTAACCGAGTTACTAAGTAAGACTCTCTTAGTTCTTTTAACACAAAGTATGACCTTGTTAACAAAGTTATCTAACTTTGGATAGCTTTTCAGTATCAATCTGAGGAGGGTACATAAGTCGCTTTGTCATATGGTTTATATATTTATTCTTCATCATAGAATTTTAGGATTTTCCATCATAGGTTTGAAAGGCAAATTTTTAATAAATAACTTTGGAATAAGTTTTTCTGTCTGTATTGAAAACCATCTGAGGAGTCCAGATATCTTAGGTAAAATATTTATTTTTGGCTTTGCAGCTTGTGGGATCTTAGTTCCCCAACCAGGGACTGAACCCGGGCCCTTGGAAGTGAAAGCGTGGAGTCCCAGCCACTGGACTGCCAGGGAATTCCCTAAAATTTTTTTTAAATCACCTTTCTTTTTTCCTTGGTTAACAGGATTTTTTTCCCCTTTACCAGTTTTTTTTTTTTTTTTTTGGTATGCGGGCCTCTCACTGTTGTGGCCTCTCCCGTTGCGGAGCACAGGCTCTGGACGCGCAGGCTCAGCGGCCATGGCTCACGGGCCCAGCCGCTCTGCGGCATGTGGGATCTTCCCGGACTGGGGCACGAACCCGTGTCCACTGCATCGGCAGGCGGACTCTCAACCACTGCGCCACCAGGGAAGCCCATACCAGTTTTTGTTTTCAATTTTTGAATTTTATTTTATTCTTTTATACAGCAGGTTCTTATTAGTTATCCATTTTATACATATTAGTATATATATGTCAATCCCAATCTCCCAATTCATCGCACCACCCCCTCCCACCCCCCGCCCCCTGCCACTTTCCCACCGTGCTGTCCATACGTTTGTTCTCTACGTCTGTGTCTCTATTTCTGCCCTGCAAACCGGTTCATCTGTACCATTTTTCTAGGTTCCACATATATGCGTTAATATACGATATTTGTTTTTCTCTTTCTGACTTCACTCTGTATGACAGTCGCTAGATCCACCCACGTCTCTGCAAATACCCAGTTTCGTTCCTTTTTATGACTGAGTAATATTCCATTGTATATATGTACCACATCTTCTTTATCCATTTGTCTGTCGATGGGCATTTAGGTTGCTTCCATGACCTGGCTATTGTAAATAGCGCTGCAGTGAACACTGGGATGAGTGTCTTTTTGAATTATGGTTTTCTCTGGGTATATGCCCAGTAGTTGGATTGCTGGGTCATATGATAATTCTATTTTTGCTTTTTTAAGGAACCTCCATACTATTCTCCATAGTGGCTGTATCAATTTACATTCCCACCAACAGTGCAAGAGGGTTCCCTTTCCTCCACACTCTCTCCAGCATTTGTTGTTTGTAGATTTTCTGATGATGCCCATTCTAACTGGTGTGAGGTGATACCTCATTGTAGTTTTGATTTGCATTTCTCTAATAATTAGTGATGTTGAGCAGCTTTTCATGTGCTTCTTGGCCATCTGTATGTCTTCTTTGGAAAAATGTCTATTTAGGTCTTCTGCCCATTTTTTAATTGGGTTGTTTGCTTTATTAACATTGAGCTGCATGAGCTGTTTATATATTTTGGAGGTTAATCCTTTGTCCATTGATTCATTTGCAAATAGTTTCTCCCAATCTGAGGGTTGTCTTTTTGTCTTGTTTGTAGTTTCCTTTGCTGTGCAAAAGCTTTTAAGTTTCATTAGGTCCCATTTGTTTATTTTTGTTTTTATTTCCATTACTCTAGGAGGTGGATCAAAAAGGATCTTGCCGTGATTTATGTCAAAGAGTGTTCTTCCTATGTTTTCCTCTAAGAGTTTCATAGTATCTAGTCTTACATTTAGGTCTTTAATCCATTTTGAGTTTATTTTTGTGTATGGTGTTAGGAATGTTCTAATTTCATTCTTTTACATGTAGCTGTCCAGTTTTCCCAACACCACTTATTGAAGAGACTGTCTTTTCTCCATTGTATATCCTTGCCTCCTTTGTCATAGACTAGTTGACCATAGGTGCGTGGGTTTATCTCTGGGTTTTCTATCTTGTTCCATTGATCTGTGTTTCTGTTTTTGTGCCAGTACCATATTGTCTTTATTACTGCAGCTTTGTAGTATAGTCTGAAGTCAGGGAGTCTGATTCCTCCAGCTCTGTTTTTTTACCTCAAGACTGCTTTGGCTATTTGGGGTCTTTTGTTTCTCCATACAAATTTAAAGATTTTTTGTTCTAGTTCTGTAAAAGATGCCATTGGTAAATTGATAGGGATTGTATTGAATCTGTAGATTGCTTTGGATAGTATAGTCATTTTCACAATATTGATTCTTCCAGTCCAAGAACATGGTATATCTCTCTATCTGTTTGTGTCATTTTTAATTTCTTTCATCAGTGTCTTATAGTTTTCTGCATACAGGTCTTTTGTCTCCTTAGGTAGGTTTATTGCTAGGTATTTTATTCTTTTTGTTGCAGTGGTAAATGGGAGTGTTTCCTTAATTTCTTTTTCAGATTTTTCATCATTAGTGTATAGGAATGCAAGAGATTTCTGTACATTAATTTTGTATCCTGCAACTTTGCCAAATTCATTGATTAGCTCTAGTAGTTTTCTGGTGGCATCTTTAGGGTTCTCTATGTATAGTATCATGTCATCTGCAAACAGTGACAGTTTTACTTCTTCTTTTTCAATTTGGATTCCTTTTATTTCTTCTCTGATTGCCGTGGCTAGGACTTCCAAAACTATGTTGAATAATACTTGCGAGAGTGGACATCTTTGTCTTGTTCCTGATCTTAGAGGAAATGCTTTCAGTTTTTCACCATTGAGAATGATGTTTGCGGTGGGCTTGTCATATATGGCCTTTATTGTGCTGAGGTAGGTTACTTCTGTGCCCACTTTCTGGAGAGCTTTGATCATAAATGGGTGTCGAATTTTGTCAAAAGCTTTTTCTGTCTCTATTGAGATGATCGTATGGTTTTTATTCTTCAGTTTGTTAATATGGTGTATCACATTGATTGATTTGCATATATTGAAGAATCCTTGTATCCCTGGGATAAATCCCACTTGATCATGGTGTATGATCCTTTTAATGTGTTGTTGGATTCTGTTTGGTAGTATGTTGTTGAGGATTTTTGCATCTATGTTCATCAGTGATATTGGTCTGTAATTTTCTTTTTTTGTAGTATCTTTGTCTGGTTTTGGTATCAGCGTGATGGTGACCTCATAGAACGAGTTTGGGAGTGTTCCTTCCTCTGCAATCTTTTGGACGAGTTTGAGAAGGATGGGTGTTAGCTCTTCTCTAAATGTTTGAAAGAATTCACCTGTGAAGCCATCTGGTCCTGGACTTTTGTTTGTTGAAGATTTTTAATCACGGTTTCAATTTCATTACTTGTGACTGGTCTGTTCATATTTTCTATTTCTTCCTGGTTCAGTCTTGAAAGGTTATACCGTTCTAAGAATTAGTTCATCTCTTCCATGTTGTCCATTTTATTGGCATATAGTTGCTTGTAGTAGTCTCTTAGGATGCTTTGTATTTCTGCGGTGTCTGTCGTAACTTCTCCTTTTTCATTTCTAATTTTATTGACTTGAGTCCTCTCCCTCTTTTTCTTGATGAGTCTGGCTAATGGTTTATCAATTTTGTTTATCTTCTCGAAGAACCAGCTTTTAGTTTTATTGATCTTTGCTATTGTTTTATTTGTTTCTATTTCGTTTATTTCTGCTCTGATCTTTATGATTTCTTTCCTTCTGCTAATTTTGGGTTTTGTTTCTTCTTCTTTCTCTAGTTGCTTTAGGTATAAGGTTAGATTGTTTATTTGAGATGTTTCTTGTTTTTTGAGGTAGGCTTGTATTGCTATAAACTTCCCTCTTAGAACTGATTTTGCTGCATTCCATAGGTTTTGGATCGTCGTGTGTTTGTTGTAATTTGTCCCTAGGTATTTTTTGATTTCCTCTTTGATTTCTTCAGTGTTCTCTTGGTTTAGTAATGTATTGTTTAGCCTCCATGTGTCTGTGTTTATACGTTTTTTTCTCTGTAATTGATTTCTAATCTCATAGTGTTGTGATCCAAAAAGGTGCTTGATATGCTTTCAGTTTTCTTAAATTTACTGAGGCTGGATTTGTGACCCAAGATGTGATGTATTCTGGAGAATGTTCCGTGTGCACTTGAGAAGAAAGTGTAATCTGCTGTTTTTGGATGTAATGTCCTATAAATATCAATTAAATCTATCTGGTCTGTTGTGTCATTTAAAGCTTGTGTTTCCTTAGTAATTTTCTGTTTGGATGATCTGTCCATTGGTGTGAGGTGTTAAAGTCCCCCACTATTATTGTGTTACTGTCGATTTCCTCTTTTATAGCTGTTAGCAGTTGCCTTATGTACTGAGGTGCTCCTATGTTGGGTGCATGTATATATATATAATTGTTATATCTTCTTCCTGGATTGATCCCTTGATCATTATGTAGCGTCCTTCCTTGTCTCTTGTAACATTCTTCATTTTAAAGTCTATTTTATCTGATATGAGTATTGCTACTCCAGCTCTCTTTTGATTTCCATTTGCATGGAATATCTTTTTCTATCCCCTCACTTTCAGTCTGTATGTGTCCCTAGGTCTGAAGTGGGTCTCTTGTAGACAGCATATATATGCGTCCTGTTTTTGTATCCATTCAGTGAGCATGTCTTTTGGTTGGAGCATTTAATCCATTCACGTTTAAGTAATTATTGATATGTATGTTCCTATGACCATTTTCTTAATTGTGTGGGTTTGTTTTTGTACATCCTTTTCTTCTCTTGTGTTTCCCACTTAGAGAAGTTCCTTTAGCGTTTGTTGTAGAGCTGGTTTGGTGGTGCTGAAATCTCTTAGCTTTTGCTTGTCTGTAAAGCTTTTGATTTCTCAGTCAAATCTGAATGAGATCCTTGCTGGATAGAGGAATCTTGGTTGTAGGTTCTTCCCTTTATCACTTTAAATATATCATGTTACTCCCTTCTGGCTTGTAGAGTTTCTGCTGAGAAATCAGCTGTTAACCTTATGGGAGTTCCCTTGTATGTTATTTGTCATTTTTCCCTTGTTGCTTTGAATAATTTTTCTTTGTCTTTAATTTTTGTCAATTTTATTACTATGTGTCTCAGCGTGTTTCTCCTTAGGTTTATCCTGCCTGGGACTCTCTGCCTTCCTGGGCTTGGGTGGGTATTTCCTTTCTCATGTTAGGGAAGTTTTTGACTATAATCTCTTCAAATGTTTTCTCGGGTCCTTTCTCTCTCTCTTCTCCTTCTGGGACCCCTATAATGCGAATGTTGTTGCATTTAATGTTGTCCCAGAGGTCTCTTAGGCTGTCTTCATTTCTTTTCATTCTTTTTTCTTTATTTTGTTCTGCGGCAGGGAATTCTGCCATTCTGTCTTCCAGGTCACTTATCCGTTTTTCTGCCTCAGTTATTCTGCTACTGTCTGCTTCTAGTGTATTTTTCATTTCAGTTATTGCATTGTTCATCTCTGTTTGTTTGTACTTTAATTCTTCTAGGTGTTTGTTCTTTAATTCTTCTAGGTCTTTGTTAAAGATTTCTTGCATCTTCTCGATCTTTGCCTCCATTCTTTTTCCGAGGTCCTGGATCATCTTCACTATCATTATTCTGAATTCTTTTTCTGGAATGTTGCCTATCTCCACTTCATTTAGTTGTCTGTCTGGGGTTTTATCTTGTTCCTTCATCTGGTACATAGCCCTCTGCCTTTTCATCTTGTCTGTCTTTCTGTGAATGTGGTTTTTGTTCTGCAGGCTGCAGGATCGTAGTTCTTCTTGCTTGTGCTGTCTGTCCTCTGGTGGATGAGGCTATCTAAGAGGCTTGTGCAAGTTTCCTGATGGGAGGGACTGGTGGTGGGCAGAGCTCAGTAAAACTTTAATCCACTTGTCTGCTGATGGGTGGGGCTGGGTTCCCTCCCAGTTGGTTGTTTGGCCTGAGGCGACCCAACACTGGAGCCTACCTGGCTCTTTGGTGGGGCTGATGGCGGACTCTCGGAGGGCTAACGCCAAGGAGTACTTCCCAGAACTGCTGCCAGTGTCTTTGTCCCCACGGTGAGCCATAGCCACCGCCCACCTCTGCAGGAGACCCTCCAGCACTAGCAGGTAGGTCTGGTTCAGTCTCCTATGGGGTCACTGCTCCTTCCCCTGGGTCCCGATGTGCACACTACTTTGTGTGTGCCCTCCAGGAGTGGAGTCTCTGTTTCCCCCAGTCCTGTTGAAGTCCTGCAATCAAATTCTGCTAGCCTTCAAAGTCTGATTCTCTAGGAATTCCTCCTCCTGTTTCCAGACCCCCAGGTTGGGAAGCCTGATGTGGGGCTTGGAACCTTCACTCCAGTGGGTGGACTTCCGTGGTATAAGTGTTCTCCAGTTTGTGGGTCACCCACCCAGCAGTTATGGGATTTGATTTTTTTGTGATTGCACTGCTTGTACCGGCTCACTGTGGCTTCGCCTTTGTCTTTCGATGTGGGGTATGTTTTTTGGTGAGTTCCAGTGGCTTCCTGTCGATGATTGTTCAGCAGTTAGTTGTGATTCTGGTGCTCTCGCAAGAGGGAGTGAGAGCACGTCCTTCAACTCTGCCATCTTGAACTATTATCTTTAATCACCTTTTTTTTTTTTTTTTTGCGGTACGCGGGCCTCTCACTGTTGTGGCCTCTCCCGTTGCGGAGCACAGGCTCCGGACGCGCAGGCTCAGCGGCCATGGCTCACGGGCCCAGCCGCTTCGCGGCATGTGGGATCTTCCCGGACCAGGGCACGAACCCGCGTCCCCTGCATCGGCAGGCGGACTCTCAACCACTGCGCCACCAGGGAAGCCCTTAATCACCTTTTGATGCTGATCCTCAGAACATTCAAATCACCAAACGTGGGAGAACAGGCATTTTGTCAAAGGATTGTGTTCTTTTTCATTAGTTCCAAACTAATCATCACCTCCTTTTATTACAATGCACTGTTATGTTAGTATTTGTTTTTCATAATATAAAACAAAGCCTTTATTTTTTCAGGTGTTTAAAAAACGCAGTTTTATACTTAAGCCAACCTTGAAGATAAGCACAAAATTTGTGCTTAAATTTGCCAGTTTACATGTTTATTTTTTTGGGTTTTTTTTTTTTTTTACCCCCAATACCTCAAGCCACCCATTCTGTGCATAGAACTGTCCTAGGTGCAATGAAAGAGATTTTTAACTTTTTAAACATGATTGTACTTTGTGGAATTGTGTTATCTCCCTTTCCATAGAGTAAAAATAAATAAAATCACCATGGTTTACTACTGACCTGCCCCAAACCCACTTCTGGCTTATAGAAATGCTAGTTTCTGCCACATTTAAGATGTTTCAGTGAACTCAGCTCCTAATAGTTATGTTGGTGTTACAAGCATTTTTTCCATACTCTTTTCTGTCTCCCATATTTTCATCTGTTGTATCCTCAACACCTAGAACAATGCCTAGCACATAGGAAGTGCTCAAATATTTGTTGAATGAATGGGAATGAGATATTACCCAAAGTATCTTTGCTTTGAGAAGGTCCAATTGTGTGAACAAGTTTTTTCTTTTGCTTATCCATGAAAATTAAATATTTACCATTAGATTTAAGTATAACTACAAAGAAGGCTCTGGAGATGTTGATATTGTGGGCATTTATATGATGTAAAGTCAGGTTTGGAGGAAGAGAATTGTTTGTTCTCTCTCTCTTTCTCTCAGCCCTTCTTAGATTTTGATTTCTCTTGAAGTTACTCTAATGGATGTGAACTGTGATAGACAGTTTCTATTGATAATTCCAGTCTTCATGGAATGTAGGAGGAGTGTGGTGACAATGAGGCAGTCACTTGCGCTGAGTAGGTCAAGTGAGGTGGAGAGTACGGACAAAATCCCAGTACAGACAGTTTTATAATGGGAGGGGTTCTACATATAGGAAGGTGTTTTTAGGCTGGTGGAAAGAGACCTTTTTTTTTTAAATTATGGCCAAGAAATTGACCTGAGATGCGGTTTGTCTGGGCCTGTCCTGGCCTTTGTTGTTTTCATTTGTCTTTGTAGGTGAGGGCTGTGAACAAGTAGCAATTAGTCGTTCACCCATCTTCCACCTTAACCATTGCAGGCAACCGGCGAAAACCCATGTCCATCATCAGCCCATGCAGGAAGCTAACGGACCGAGGAGAGATGTGGTGTATCTCCTTCCTTCCTTGGTTTTCGGAAAATCCCTCCTCCTCACTCCCTTCTAATGACCTTAGAACAGTAAAGTGGCAGGTAATTTCTCCTTCAGGCCCTACAAATGAGAATGGAGCTTCTTATAATAGAGCTTATGATCATTATTTTCAGCAAAGTCATCACAGTGTAATAAGCGTTTCTTGTGGAATTTAAGAATAAACACTAGCTACAGTAGCTGATGTTTACATTCAGCTTAATTTACCAAGTGCACCTTGGCTGGGCATTTGGCTGTCAGTCATCCAACTGGACTGAACTAGAAAGGGGAGCACCCTGGCTTGGTCCCACGCCACCCACGTGTGAGCACTTTGATGCTTAGAATTAACTACTGCAAATGTTTCTCAAATACGCTAGATACAAAATCATCTAAAATCATTATTCATTTTTCAGTGCCAACAGCTGGCAGATGAAAATATCCCTTTCCATAATGTTCTTTCTGCTCAGTAATGAATAAGGTGACAGCACTGTAACCCCCAACTGTCATGCTGCTGCCGGTGTAGCCACAGTGAATGCTACTGTAGGTGCTGGTGGTCTCACCACCATCACTTGCTCTGGATTTCGATCAGTATGTTTTGAGAAACTGCGGAATGACACTTGGAGTACAGCCCATTCTTTCTTTACATATTGAATTCTAATTTCTGACTTGTCGGCCTTGCGTTAACAGAGAGATCGCTTCTACCATCTGGCTGGCCCTTGATGATTGGTTCATTTTAATGTTTGGATTTTGTTCTTGGATTTCCAAGCCAATTTCTCAACCTATATGTCAATAATTATGTTATAATTAAGTTTAGAGTATTTCTGAAAGATCTGGAGCAGATGCTTTGGTTGTTGGATATGCCTAGCAAGTCTGGTTTCAAATTAGGTCCAAACAAGGTCTGGTTCAAAATGCCCATGCTTGGTTTCTGGAACCCTCAATCCCATATTATATGTGCATGCCCGACTCCCCCTCTCTCTGCCTTTAAGGATGAGGGGAAGGTAATCAAGCCCAGGAGCAGAAGAATAAGAAATGAGGAACCCTCAGTGGACAGATGGTAGAAGGTGAATAGGACAAAACCGAGTAGCTGAAGTTGTCTTGTTGGGTCATTCCTATAGTGCCATGTAGAGTCTGCTAGTGACAATGCATTAACTCCTGAGCTTTGACAAAAAACGAAGTTGAGGGTCTTACATACTTTGTATTGTATTGGGAACCAAAAGTAACGAGTCAGCAGAAGTTTCTTGCTACTTGATTAGGCACATAATTAGTCAATATATATTGCATGAATACACGTGCTAGGGTTTTAAAAAATCGTTAATGCCTCAGTAATATACCTCCTGTGCTCACACTGGGGTTTTTGGAGGATTGGCGTTTATTTAGAAATAAATTAGGTGGTTCATGAGAATCTTTTAGTATGATTATCCTCTAGCTTATTTGAATTGCTATACCTATTTTGTTAAAGACAGTCTAGAAATCTTTATTATTAATAACTTGCACAGATTATATTAATTCAGGAAACTTCTCCAGGCAAGTTTTCTTTTTTCTTAAAATGTATGATTTTCCTGGTAGTTGTGGTTTTGCTTATGTTGTCCCTACTCAGTGGGATGCCTTTGCAGAAAGTCGTGTGTTCCCTCTTATGGGCTATCTGTCTATCTAAAACACACACATGTAAACACATAATTTATGAAGCATTTCTGAACCGTCCGCAGATTCTGTCTAAGCTGTTACAGAGAGAAGGATAGAATGTGCTTGAGAACCCAGAAATGATTAGAAAATGTATTTAATATTTTGCACAGAAAGACTTGCTTGGGATGAACCTCTTAATAACCTTGTCTGGGATGACAGATGCAGTGGCCACTAATTTGCCTAAGAAAAAGGTTCTGATTGCATTTGCTGTTGATACAGACATTGACATAAATATACTAAGAGCACTCTTTTGGGAAAAAGTGTGGAAAGTGGAGCGTTTTGTGGATGAATAGAATGACACAACATCTTCAAAGTATTTGCCATGTCTGGCGCTTCCCAGGCCGGTGGGTCACACACAGGAGCCCGTTCCCTGTGTTCAGTGTGCCCGTTTGTCACATCGGTATTTGCCTACAATTGGGTGTCTGGAAGTAGAGAGTGGGAGTGCTTTCAGATCAAGGAAAGCTGACCATAGCGAAGAAAGGGCCAGCAGTTCTTTTCGGCCACCCTGAGATGTCAACTGAACCTGTTTTAGAGAAAGTGATTGCAGACGAAGTGGAGACACCATTCTCTTGACATGTGTACCTCCAGGAGTGTGTGGGCGTGGCTCTCTGCCTGCATGTTTTAGGCACTGAGATCCAAGGAGCTGGATCTGACCCTCTCTCCAGGGGGGTGCGGTCTTTGCAGCACGTGTGCCCCTTTCTTGGACTGCACTGCTCGGTGATGGGGAACCTTAATGCATCACTGATTGTGCCAATCCCTCCCTCTCTCGAAGGGCTTACCTGAAGGTCAAGGGCTCTTGTCTGTGTCTCTCGTTTCACTGCAGTGAAGTCCAGAAGTCCACCATCGCTGAGCTCTTTGCAAAGCCGTGGTGATGACAACTGTCATCTCTGTGATTCTTTCCTCTGTGTCACTGAACCTGGGTGAAGGCCTGTGGACCCTCAGGCGCAGCTTTGGCTGCAGATGAATAAATAGATCACACCCATTTTTTTTTTCTTTCCCCTTTATTCTTTGTGAAGATGACACTCAATAGCTGTTACTTCCTTTCCTAACCTCCACAGAAAAGGGCTTGCCCCGGTTTCTCTGCTATGACCATCAAGCCTTCCTTTGACTAGATATGAGCAGTTTCGGAAAAACCACAGGACCTTCGTCAGGCCTGTTCAGGAAAAAAGTTTGCATTTTTGCTGCATGAATGTCCTGAGTTCCTTTATTCGTTCATTTGTTTTAGGATGTTTGCAAGTAGGCTTTGTTTTATTTATTTCCTAAGAAAGTGTTGCTTTATTAGTTACAGAAGAACTAGCTTTGTCAGCAGGTTGGGTGTGCGAGAGGCATCTTTTTTTTTGTCTCTTGTTTTTCAGGGAGAGTAATTACAGCTTCAGTTAAAAAGTAGTTTTTGACTTGAGGTGCCTAGGATGTCCTGAAGGGCTATGTTATGTCTAACGATGAAAGCATCTTTGTTAGATCAAATCCTCACATTATTTCTGCCGGTCCAATTAGTTATAATCCTAGCCCTCCTGCCACATGTAAAAAGTGGCTTTTGGTAGATAATTTAATGTGTGAAAGAGCTCCTATTGTCGCTTCAGTTTTTAAAAGTAACATTTATTTCAGTTCCTCGTTGATGAGGTCAGCAGGTTCCATTCTTGGGTGCCAGCACAGAACAGGAGGGGCGAATTGGGACACAGCATCCAGCACTGCAAAAATGCCTTCGAGGATTGAACTAGAACACAGTGCTTCTGTGTCTCGTTTTAAAATAATTTTCCAGTCTGGAAGCAGCTGAGCGCTGCTGTGTTGGGTGGTTCAGCCCCCTGGTTCTTGCTGCCGGAGCCGCTATCCCGGGTGCTGACTGGGGCTCCTGGGGGCTGGTCCGGTCTGGCTCGTTCAGCCACGGAAAGCCTAGTGATTGCTGAACCCACCTGTGAGAACCTGAGGACCATGTGTATTTGGATCAGGGAGAGAATGACAGGCTCTCTCCTCACATGCATCTTCATTTTGCCCAGTTTAGCTGTGCCTTTCAGTGGCCGTGCACTCAGGGTCTCCCCGCCCCCCCGCCCAGCCACCCGGCGTGGGGACGGAGCCACCCGGCCCAGATGCACGTGGCAGCCCGGTGCACAGTTATTTACTCCTCAGTTGATGCTCTTCTGAGAATACCCCCATGTTTAAAATGTCCTTTGTGTTCTAAAATTTTATTCTAACTTTTAAATGGTCTATCTTTTGAGAAAAATAAACATACAGTGCAGGCATTTATGTAGATATTATATATGTGGTTCAACCAAACTTCTGTCCTGTGCGAAGCCTTAATTAAAACCAAGGACTTTTAGAAATTAGTTTCAAATTTGAAATTAAACTAAAAAGGGTTTTTATAATTATAAAAATTTTAAACACTGGAAGGAAGCTTAGAAATAATTTTTTATCGGCTCCCTTGCTTGGGGGAAGAAGCACAGGCCCAGGTGGTGTGTGGAGTCGTGTTGCTGGCAGAGCCTGCCTGGGCGCTGGACTCCTGAAAATCTGTCTCGTTTTTATGGTCTGCTTCCTGAGGGTGTAGACCAAGCCCAGGCTATGTGTGCTCTTGTTTTGCGTGAGAGTTTTCTATGAAAGTGGATTTCGTGGGTAAATGTTAACCAATAAAATTCTACAAATTAATTAACAAATACTTTGAAAATAATGTCATGTATAAATTTAGCATTTATCCCGTGCCAGGCATGATTATCAGGACCTTTAAACAAACGTGATGGTCCATCACCATCTATGAGTGGAGTCTGCTGTCTTCTCCAGTTCATGGATGAGGAAGCCAAGGCACCGTGATAACGTGCCAGGATTAAGCGGTTATTCGTCAGCCCTGACCTGGCCACCGAAGCTTTGCATTGTATGTCCTGCATTTCCTGCTTGTCCGTTGCTCCCTGTCGGGGGTGCTGGAGGGAGCCTGGAAGGAAGGACCAGGAGGTGGCACCTGGTTTTGCTTGTTTCCTTGCTGTTTCTGTCAGCATTGCCCAGCCAGGGCCATTCAGTGGCAGCTGATTGTAGTTTTCAGCTCTTTTCCCAGCATTCCCAGAACCAGCTTCATCAGCCCTCCCAGGGGGCTAGCAACACCCGCCAAGCACCCCGCTCAGATGCCCCAGCACCAGCTCTGCTTAGCGTTTCCTCCGAGCTCAGAGGGGCCAGCCCAGCCTGGCAGTGTCCCTGCCCCAGGAAGTCCCTCCGCTAAGCGCCCCACATCCCAGCCCCAGCAGGCAGCACCCTCTGCTCGGAGGCCTGGGTACCAGCTGCCCGAGGACCCTCTTCCCAGGCTCTTGGTTCTGTTAACCCTGGTCTCCCGCCTCCTCTGTATTCCCAGCTCCAAGCTCACCTGTTTACCTGATTCCTTATACTCTTTGTTGTGATTTCTGTTTTCCTTGCTGGGCCCTGACCGTACTTTTGGCATATATTAAATAGTATTCAGGATTAAGCAAATTAGCTGATAAAATAATTTTGGTGAACTTATCCTAAGAAATATATCCTAAGAAATATATCCTAAGAAATATCCTAAGAAATAAAGTAATTTAAACTAGTATCTAATTATGAATTAGTCCTAGTCCATATTTTCATATAAATACCAAAGGGTATAAACCTCAAAAAGTCTTTTTTTCAAAACTGGAATGATTTCTTTATTGAGTTCCAAAAAAGTTAAAATGAAGCTGAAAGAAGGTAGGAGATAGCCCCACATATATTAACTAGTAAAAATCTGTGGCTTTTGGGAAAGATGCTGATCCAGTTAGAATAAACAAGTATTATTTGATTTTAATAAACTCCAAGTGGACTTAAAAAATTCTTTCATTAAATGAATTTCAAGTGACCACAAACCTCTACGTCTAAATTCCTTTCTCTTCACCCCAAATTTAAGGAACCGTGGAACAGTGTGTGTGTGTGTTCTGGTTTTTCTTACTTGCACTTTTGCCAAGGATCTAGAAGACCTGGTCACTATTGCAAAAGTTTGGGGTCCAAGTTTGCATCCGAACATAATTCCTTGCGGAATGAAATGTGGAACTGTGACAGCTTGGCTCTCTCCCTCAGGCACAGTTTGGAATGTTCAATAAAAGGCTGTTTCCTCACACGGTGTTTCCACTGAGCTTGCATGCATGCCTTAGCTTGGTGCTTTTGCAATTTTTATGTAGCATCTGCTCCCCAATCCGAGGGTGCTAACAAGGCCTTAACACAGATAGCAGTCAGGACGGCGGGGAGCTGCCCTTGTCAGCTTCTGACTTCTCCTGCATCTTGAGTTATTATTCATCACGTAAACTGTCTCCCAGTTCCCAGCATGTACATAATTAATGCAAGAGACTATCCCAGGAAGTTCAGGAGCCACAAGTAGGTCACCATTACCAGATGTTTAATTATCGTCATTAGGAAGCATTTGGAAATACCTGGTGAGCTTTATAAAACCATAACAATAAGCAAATCCCTTCGGATTTTGGCAGATCGGTTCTTTTGTATCGAACGATGATTAAAGTGATTACAGGCACAGCGCTGGAGCCTTCCTCTGAACATCTTTATCAAAAAGAGGAAATAATTATGCCACACTCCATGTGAAGTACACGCCATCTTCCTTTTCATTCGTTTCCTGATTTTCTTCAGCTGTGCCAAGTTTTAATTAATGTGCTTCAATAGTATGAAAACTTGAGCATCTATAATTACATCTTTAGTAGCAATATTTAAATCTTTACTGACAATATATTTATCAGGTAACACTTCCTGGAATTATGGTCAGTTGTCTGGAACCTCAAGAAAATACTGGAATGGAATGTGTTCCAGATTTTTTTTTTTTTAATTTTGAAGTTTAAAAGTAAAATGCAAAATAGGAGAGGCTGAGAGAAATCTAACGTTAGAGAGAGTGGATTTCAGCCACTCTGTCAACATTACAATTGTTTTGCGAAATGTGAGGACGGTCCTAGTAACTAAATTTGACTAACGAAAGGAATTTTAAAGAAAATGCTCTTAATTTTTACTTTTTCCTTCAATCTCAAGTTTGTATGTCATAAAAATTTTTGATTTTTTACTACTGTGTGAAAGAGCTGTGCTCAAGCCATCCTTCTCAAATGTTTGTTTTTGAGCTCACACTGAAGATTACACTAAAAAGTGCTTTTGGTTTTTGAATTCAGTTCTGAGGAGAACAGGGAATTTCTGTATCTTGTTCTTTACTGCTTTCTTTCACTGCTCCTTTTGTTACTCTTAATACTTTTTCATTCCCTGTCTTGTGGCTTGTCTTAGTGGAATTTAAAGTTTCTGTTAAGGGGGGCTTCCAGGGGGACTTCCAGGGGGGTTTTCCGGGGGGCTTCCCTGGTGGCGCAGTGGTTGAGAGTCCGCCTGCCGATGCAGGGGACGCCGGTTCGTGCTCCGGTCCGGGAAGATCCCACATGCCGCGGAGCGGCTGGGCCCGTGAGCCATGGCCGCTGAGCCTGCGCGTCCGGAGCCTGTGCTCCGCAACAGTGAGAGGCCCGCATACCGCAAAAAAAAAAAAAGTTTCTGTTAAGGTAAAGTTTTGGTTTTTAAACCAAATTTCCTAGTCTCCAGTTACCTTAAAGAGGGACCCACTGGCTCCCCCTTGTGGGTCCTCTCTGTATTGTCATTCCCAAGGCTCTTGGTAAAAGGGCACATGATGTAACATAGTTGCTGTTTTTAAGAAGTGAGAATGGCCATGTTCTTCAGCGTTCCCATTCCCTTATTTACTCTCCCCTGCATTCAGCCCTATTTTGCACGTTTTGTAGTGATAACATGCACACGACACGCCCCCACCCCACCCCAGGTCCTGTGTGATCAGGAAAAACACAGGCTAGGGCAATGCCTGTTGTCTTTTACAGAGAAAACACACAAATAAATCATTGAGAAATAATATGCTAGGAAGATTTATAGACAAACACTGTGTAGGGTGCAACAGCTAAACAGGTGGCCCTAGGAGAGAGATTCATCATAAAGCCTTTGTGTTATGTAAAATTCAAGCTCCACCTTTTAAGAGTTTGCAATGGTTTGATAGGAAACTAAGTTTACTTTTATTTTGAACAATGTAACACAGGTAAGGTTGCAGAATGAGCATGTTAAAGCACAGAAAAATCACGAGTACATAAGGGAAATTGCTGTTTTCTTAACAGAGGGTTTGAATGGCAAATACTGTTCAGAGTTGTGCTTAATGGACATTGGGCAGAGTTTTGGGCTCAGAAAAGCATCTGTCATGTTCTCTCCTATTTTCATGATAGGAAAGAATGAACGGTGATTTTTTTAACCGCTTATTTTTATGGTTCTTATTATGAGGCAGTCGGTGTGTAGCAGGGGGTGAGCAATCAGGGATGGATTGTGATTTTAGAAAGAAGAGGCGAGGGTCACAAATGTTTTGGGCATCAGCCTTAGTGAAGTATAGATGTGGAAATGCTTCTCGTGTGTCCATGTAGCAGCGGGCTGTGTTCGTTAGGGAACAGCTGGGGAAGAATCCAAATGGAAGATCTTTAAAGCCAGACGTCAGAGCCGAGCTTAGGAAAAAGTGCCATGTGCTGGTGAGGGAAAGGTTTTGTGATTGGATTTGGTGTGCGACTTGATCTAATTTAGCGATGTAGCAACCATGGCGCTATGTTTTTGTTTTTCATCAGTGGAACAATTGCCTTTCCATTGAGAGTCACAGATATTTTTTCCATAGAAAGGCTGGCAGTGCATCTTGGATTCTAGAGCACAGAGTCTGGATTCAGATGCCTTGGATTCAGGTTCAGTCCACCTATCTGACTGTGTGACTTTGTGCAAGTTACCTAACCTTTCAGTGCATCTGCAAAAAGGCCGTGATGATAATAATAGTACCATTTGCAAGGGGGTGGTTGTGACGGTGAAAGCAGTACGTGGTGGACGGTGTCGCCTTATACGCGTTAGCTATTATTATTTCATTGTTTTGAACGTGCATAGCCTTCATCAGAAGCCAGTAGTGGAGTCATATTTATGAGACTTCTCTGAACTGTTTTTCACAATTTTACTGGCACCAAATATGTATATTTTCACCTAATCTCTTTTAGAACTGTAATCATATTCATATTTTGTAAAGGTTGTCAGTTTACTATTAGAGCAATTAATAAAGACAAGGCGTGAATTATTCTGTTAGCTCACTCCTCTGTGTGAAGCAGTTTTAAGGCTTCTACCATTGTCAGGTGTGCGTGTGTGTGTGTGTGTGTGTGTACACAGGCATGAACGCTTCTCTTCTAGATTTCTCTTCTTTCTGCCCTGTAATCTCATCTGCAGGTAACAGGTTGCAGAGATCAGACTCTTCCTTCACAGCCGGGTGTCCCGTGGACACCCCGAGGGCTGTGTCAGGGTCCTGTGGGCTGGCCCAGGCAGGGTTCCGTTTCCGGGTGCATCTTTGTAGAGGTGTCCTGTGAGTCTGAGTTCCTTCTCTCTTCCTTCCAAAAGCCCCTTCACGGGCTCACGCTACACGTGCTCTCGTTATGTTCGTGTGGGAGCATTTTCTTTTCAGAGGAGGCAAAGTTTGTCAAAACAGGGAAAAAGATGAAAAGATATGATTTTTTCAGTCCTTCAACATGACGAACAGATCTCTAAGGAGAATGAGGATGACGTGTATCAGGGAACGTGTGAGGGACAGGCTGCCCAACTGATCACAAGGAAGGACATCCAGTGTTTCCAGTTTAAGTATCTGACCCCGAGGCTTTGCTTATCAGGTGATACTATTCCCAAATATTGTCTCCTTTTTAAAGTTTGAAAATATTTTTTTCCCTCGTAAAGAACGTAGTCCTCATGACTGGCCCCAAATACTGTTTTTCTGATTATTATTCCTTATATAAGACCCTTCAGATCTTTCTCTTCCTTAAAAGTGATACAGACTAACACATTTTTCCCTCTTCAACACGTGATTCATCTTTTTTATTTATTTTTCGTCCCTTACCAGCCTCAGGGCTCTAGGGCTTGTCATTTAAATGAGCACTTCTGTTTTAATGCTGCCTCTTCATCCCCTTTGACTTAGCAACCAAGTTTTTATTTGAAATGCAAATCTCTACATAACAAGCCAAAGTCTGACCCACTTACACAGTTTGTTACTTTCCATATAGGCTCCTTGTTACAACTGAGGAATTTACATATTTATTACATTTGGTTGCAGCTAGCCTGGATAGTGACATGTTTCATTCTCTAGAATCTGAGTCTGTCTTTCCAGGCGGGATCTTTTGGTGATGCTGCAGGCTCAGAGCCACCCTGCCAGGTGGTGAGACAGGACCCCTCCCACAAACAGCACGCACCCCAGTCAGTCCACTAGGTCCTGCCACATCTGTGTTCTCGTCTATTACTTGGAGGATGTTGGCCATTTTGGAATCTCAGCATTTCTATCCTGTCCCCGCCTCTGGCCCCCAGCATCCATGTGGTTATTCAGCGGAACGTGCCTTCCCTGCTGTCTGGAATCTAGTGTTCGGATTTGGAAGAAAATGAAAGGAAACCTCTGTCTCAAATCCCCTAAGGAAACAGGATTAGAAAAAAAGGTGTGAAAGCTTCTGGGGCCATCACCTTGTTCTTGTCATTGGCACAGACCATCCCCATATGCTGACCTGTCTCTCTGTGGCCAGCAGTGGACTGAGAAGTGGCCCTGTGTCCTGAGGTCATGCACGGACGGGGCGTGTCTGCACAGTCACAGCTGGCTGGCCGGGGGGCTCAGGGCGAGCTGGGAGGAAGATGCCGGAGGTGGGGCACTGTTTGTCCAGCATGAATAAGTACTGTGTCTGCTCCTTGGGACTTGCTTCTCCTTGGGGGACAGCCACCAACCACGGAACTGCGCTCTGCGTGTGAAATTTGCAAGGAGGGTTGGTAGTGTGTGCCGGGATCTAAAATGCGAGTGGGAGATAGGGGACCAGTTGGCCCACTTTGTTCTGCAGAAACACCCCCTTGTTATCCAGAATGAAGAGAGCCGGAAGTAAGTAATTTGACCTGTATTTCCTAAAGCCCGAGTCTCTCACACAGTAGTAAGAGCTCAGGGAAGTCGGCCTCCTGGGTGTGCCTTTGTGACCCAGCAGCAGGGTTCACGGTCTTGGTCATTGAAGGCGACTTGGCTCTAGAAGGTGCAGCTGGTGGTTTCATCACTTGCCAGGTCTGGCCGGAAGGTGGTCTCAGTGTTGTGTGGCCCAAGAATCTGGGAGGACTTCCAGGTTGGCTGTGCAGACCGGCTCCCAGGGTCCCGGGGGCCTGGAAGGTGCCACCACTGGGTCTGGCCGAGGAGTCAGGCTGGTGAGGACCCCTCTGCAGGGACCTTCCGGGTCAGGGTGAGCCATCGCTGTGTGTGTGTGGGCTGCCCCTCCCCTTGTGGCTCCCCGGGCTGTCCTGTGGGAGGGAATCCTGAGAGGGGAGGTGGCGGGTCACACATGCTCGTAGGAAGGATGTCGGCATGTGAGGGCGAGACTCTGCTCTTGGAGAAACGGTGTCATTTGCTGCTCAGACCGACGGAAAAGCATGTGGGAAGTCTTCAGCTTTATTCGTTTTTGCCTTTTGGAGCAAAAAAATCCCCCTTTTGTGTCAGCGCTGCCAGGAGCGTGTGAGCTGTGCCCGTGGGTCCCCAAGCACGGGCTGGGGCATTGGGGATGCCCTTCCTCAGCAGTCACAGTTGGGACACCACGGTCAGACCACCAGGGTGTGACCACCAGGCTGTGAGCACGGTGCTGGGTTCAGCCTTCTCAGTTTTCCCTCCCTGCCCCTGTGCTTTCAGACCCGAGTGCTGGTAGCAGCTGTGTTGCTGAGTGAATTGAAGGTGAAGACAGTTTCTGAGCTCACCTTAAAGGCTCCAAGTTTTTCTAGGCTTTCTCGGATATGTAAGCAACTTAAAAAACATGCCCTTTTAATTTGAGGTCCCTGCACTGCCCAGGCTGCAGCTCCGCTCCGCTTGAGTTCATCACCCGAGATGCATTTGGTCTCCAGGCGTCACGGTCACTCACAAGGATGCAAGTGCCAGGTGAAGCCCTTCTTGTGGCTGCACAGGCGTGGGGCAGGGGAGGGGACCGGGAGTCCCGGAAGTTCAGGGACCTGTGGAACTTGGTCCCTTTAACTTGGAGCACACATAGCTCCGCCGCCACGTGTAAAACCAGTGACACGGCTTTCCATTTTGGAAGAGTCATTGGCCAGTGACTGTGATGAGTTCATGCCGGCTGCTCCCCAAGGGCAGCCCCCTGGGACGTATAAGCTGGTGGCCCGTCCCCTGTAAAGGCTCCACGCGCTCCGGGGAGGGGCCCGCAGTTTGCGTGGAGCTCCTTAGATCTCCATGTGTCACGGGGTCTTATCACAGACTCGTCACGGCGTGGCCGACATGAAAAGAGGAGCTTTCACACAGCTCTTGGCGTTTGTTTTCAGATGAAATATATCAATATGAAAAATAAACTGTAAAACATTCATGAAGGTTTTTGGAGTTTCTTTTAAGAATTGCTTTGAAGCTGATTTAACGTTTTGCATTTACTACAGTCACTCTGCAGTTCAGCTCAGCTTTACAGGTTTTAAAACTCGGGCTCCCATATGCGTTTTCAGATGATACAGCATTGCATGAAGTTTCAGTCTGTTTATAAAAATCAAATGCAGTCCTCAGACCCACGTGCGTGCCACATGGCAGTACCGGGGTGAAGAACGTGTTTCTATTTATAAACAAATATGCTGGTGAGTATTTTAGGTGTGATTTGCATATTGAATGTCTATCTACGATTGGTCTCTGCAGAGAACAGTCATGAGGCCCCCTACTCTTTGGCCCTGTTCTTGGAGGTTTTAATAGAGGTCCCTGAAGCAACGCTTAAATGCTCCCACCCGCAACTGCAGTTTCAAGCAATACAAAGCTCGGTTTCCAAATAGGTTTATCATTTCTTGATTGAATATTTTCAGAAGCTGACACGTCCTAGGGTCTCTCTCACATGGGTGTTAGCAGCTGCTCACATTGATTAGAAGGCAGAGAGTGAGGCTGTGTTGTACTTGCTTGCATGGTAGCTCCAAAATCCCAAGGAAATTAAGGCTACACGTCAGCCTGGTGCCGACACGAAAAGAAGGCTTTTCAGGTTCTTTTCTGGATTTTTCTGTCAGGTATAGATCTGTTCCTGGGGTCTTGAAGGGAAGGCTTTAAAGGTTCCATTGTCACTGCCTGGGTACTGGTTATGTCTCAGAATACCAAACAGCTTAAAATTGGTAGGCCGCAGGCTTTCTGAAAGCTTCACCCAGCAGACGTTCTGAAGTCGCCTACTTTATTTAATTCAGCTACACTTCCATTTGTGAAGGTTACAATATGCCTCCCAGACGTGGGACATGGCAGCAAGGGGGCCAGAGCCCTGCCCTCAGAGCCCGCATGCCAGCTGTGCTCACAGTAACGGATGGTTTGGTGAGGGATGCATTGTGGACGCTGTTCACAATGAGATCCTACTACGTACAGACGGAACAAAGTTCCACGTGTGAGCAGCTGTCTGGCTGTATTTAAAGCAACTCACCCTCCTCTCTTTTCTCTTAAAGTGTGTAGAAGCAGTCAAGGTGAAAGAGTAATTAGTAAAGCTCTCCGCTTAAATAAGAGCAAATACTTCCACATTTCCAAAAAATAAGTACTAAGTGGGAGGCGTATGGCTCTGATGCTGGAGAGCTCCGTGAGAGGTGTATGCACACTTGGAGAGGGAGACAGTAATGACATAAAAGATCATGCAATTACTGCACTAGAGATGTGACGGGGAAGTGTTCCCATCTAAGGAATGACCAGAGTGTGCTTATGTGAAGAATATTCCGTGAGACACGTGAAGTCCTACAGGGCCACCATCTCGGGTTATTAGTGGATGGTGATCAGACTTCACTTTATTGCCAAATCACTGTTATGCTCTCTGAGGTATGAAGTGATATTAATGACCATTTGCAATGAGAAATAACACTTTATAGCATTGCTATCATTTACACGTATTAAAATACATTGTAATGTGGGAGAACACCCTGGGGGTAGAGATGAAAACTTAGGAGTTTAATTTGAAATGCAGTTGGGAAATTATTTGGACAGGAGAGAAACCTTTAGGGCAAAATTTCAATTAAAAAGTACAGTATTTTCTGAACTATTCATGAGAGATGAGAGTCTGTTTTTCATGTACCTGGACTTAATTATGGTTACCAAAAAAAAAAAAAAAAAAAAAGGTTCGGGTACTTGTCGTCACTCATCAGTACTCATCCAAAAACAAACATGACAAGTTATTAATGCAGTTATTTAGGAAAGACATAATTGATTGTTTGACTGTAAGCATTTAGATATTATAACCACAAGTTGATACTTAGTATTTCTAACTTGATTCTTTTGTGAAAAATCACATTTCTGTGCTCTTACTGTGTTTTGGGGGATTGTGTCCTAGTTACTATAATATATGCTTTTATCAAGCCTCAGTCTTGTCCTAGTGATTCTCCAGAGAGCTAAGTAGTTAAAGAGATTTTCTTTTCCATTTCAGATTTTAGCCTAAAGTTTTATTCTTAGTAGTCAAATATTCTCTAACTGTATAACAGGGAAAAATTAGAACATGTCAAATGTAGTAACACGCTTTAATGGTTTGCTCTCAAAATCTATTAATCGGTTGGTAATCTCGGCTTAGCTGCATTGCTACTTTCTTTTCTTTTTCTTTTCTCCATTTCTTAGGGGAGTTTTTATTTGTCCGTTGATCCAATATTTCTAGGAGCCAGAGAGGGTCTGACTGTGCTCAGTGCAAAGGCAGCTGCCCCACCTGCCAGCCTTCTCCTGCCCTGTCACTGTCCACAGATATGGGCCTTGTTTGGGTCACCTTCAAAGCCACGTGGCAGGGGCCATGGGTCTGTGTTTGGGGCCCAAGCTCCAGAGGCAGTGCTGGGCCCGCCCTTGCATCAGGCGCTCTGGGATCACGGGGCTGGGGGTTTCTCGCCATCTCCCACCCCGAGTGCCTTGCAGAGGCCGAGGAGACCAGGTGGCAGCCCCGAATCTGCTCTCCCCAGAGGAGGGAGGATGGTAACCCTGAGGGGCTGGACAGAGACTCCTTGGAGCCCCAGGCAGGCCCATTGCCAGGCCAGGCCACTACTTCTAATTTTTAAAAACTTGGTTTCCTAGCGTGCTGGTGAGCACACATGCCCGCAAAAAAATTCTTGGTTGCTTTTGGTGGCAACAGTGAGTCTAGAATCTCATTATCTTGGCTTCTCATTTACTGTATTGTCATTTTCTTAAAACTGTATGTACCGTCTGCCGGTCTGATCACGACAGACACCCCCCTTGGAAAATCAGGTGAGTATCCCAGCACCACAAGGAAACAGTGTAATACACAGGCTTTCTTCTACTCGTTTAAAATATGTATCTTTACTCTCACTTATTCAGCAAATACATTTCTTAAAATTCATAAACTGCTGAAGACACTGAATGCCAGTTTCCTTATCACTGAGAATGCGGTGGCACCAGCAGAGTCCCTCAGGACAAATGGATGCCCAGTCCCGTCGGTAGGGGGTATTTAATGTGAAGACGCACAGCTGTTGTGTACCCCGTGAACAGCATCCTGGAGAAGGGGTGTATCTTTTATCCTTACTCCATAGACTGGTGCCCGGAGTGAGCTGCCAGGAAGCATCCCAGGGCCCCAGGCGCCTGGGACCTCGGAGACGGCTCTCCTCTGCAGCCGCCCTTGGCCTGCTCCACTCTGGACCAGCCACACTCGCATCTCGGCGGTCAGACGGTTGTTAGGGCACAGAGCTGGGCCCTGGGGACCCAGCTGCTACTTGTGTGAAGCAGTTTTAATATATTAAGCTTGGAAAGCTCCTGCTGAGCTGGACCAAGACCTTCTGTCCTTCCCGCCCACATGTTTTATGTTTCCGGCTGCAGGGCGGACGTCTCCCCTGCTGAAGCTTAGGCCCTGGGATGTGCAGCTCGCAGATTGGACTCTGGAAGCCCCCAAAGACACGGAGAGATGGTTCTGAACTTTGTGTATTTGTCTCAGAGTTCAATATCCAGTCACTGTGGACAGCTTCGCAAGGTTTTGCAGCCTAAAAATATCATGCAGGCAGTAAATGGAATGAAAATCCGAGAGGCACACACACACTACATACGTATCTCGCCACTGTGGAGTCGTTGACTTTTGTATGTTTTGTAATTCTCTTAGATTTACGTGAGAAACGATACTCTTTTAAAATGTGGAGAAAGAAACTCAGTGGCATTATATTTGTAAGTGTCAAAACACGAAGTAATGGAATTAGAAAAGGCCTTTGTGCCCGTTTGACTTAATTATTTAATATTTCTGTCAGTAAAGGATACTTTAGTATATTTAGACAATGCAGGACTAAAATGTACACAGAATCTCCTATTCACTCACTGCACAGATGTTCCTTGAGCTATTTCTTTTCCTCCACCTTTATTGAGATTTAATTGACACATAACACTGTAAGTTTAAGGTGTACTATGTACTTAGTATATATTGTGTAATGATCATCACACTAGGGTTGGTTAACAAACCCATCACGTCACAGAGTTCCTGTGTGTGTGTGTGTGTGTGTGTGTGTGTGTGTGTGGTGAGAGCATTAAGATCTACTATTT
This sequence comes from Stenella coeruleoalba, assembly GCF_951394435.1. Taxonomy (NCBI): domain Eukaryota; kingdom Metazoa; phylum Chordata; class Mammalia; order Artiodactyla; family Delphinidae; genus Stenella; species Stenella coeruleoalba. The sequence continues at coordinate 164,771,396 of NC_137147.1, forward strand.
TTGCAACTTTCACGTATATAATGCAGTATTGTTAACTGTAGTCACCATGCTATACACCACATCCCCAGAACTTATTCATCTTATAACTGGAAGTTTTTACCTTTTGACTAACATCTCCCCTCTTCCTCCCAACTCCTTCAGCCTCTGGTAACCACCAATCAACCTTACGTTTCTGTTAGTTTAGCTTTTTATAGTTTCCACATATGAGTGAGTTTCCGCATGTGAGTGAGATGGTACAGTATTTGTTCACTTAGCATAACTCCCTTAAGGTTCATCCAGGCTGTCACAAATGGCAGGGTTTTCTTCTTTCCCATGGCTGAATAATATTCCATTGCATATATATACCATACTTTCTTTTTTAGCGATGTTGAGCATCTTTTCACGTACCTGTTGGCCATGTGTATGTCTTCTTTGGAAAAACATCCCTTTAGGTCTTTTGCCCATTTTAAAATCGGACTTCGTTGCTGTTGCTGTTGAGTTGTATGAATTCCTTGTATATCTTGGACATCATCCCCTTACCAGATACATGGTTTGCAAATATTTTCGCCCATTCCATAGGTTGCCTTTTCATTTTGTTTATTTCTTTTGCTGTGCAGAAGCGTTTTAGTTTGATGTAGGTCACTTGTTTATTTTTTATTTTGTTGCTTGTAGTGTCGTATTCCAAAAATATCATCGCTAAGACCCATGTCAAAAAAGCTTTTCCCCTGTCTTTTTTTCAATCAGTTTTAGGTCTTACATTTAAGTCTTTAATCCATTTTGAGTTACTTTTTGTGAGTGGTATAAGATAGGGGTTCAACATCATTCTTTTGCAGATGGATATCCACTTTTCCCAGCACCATCTATGGAAGAGACCATACTTTCCCCATTGAAAACAGGGAAGACTCTTTTCTCCCTTGTCAAATCTAGTTGACTGTGTATGTGAGGGTTTATTTTTGAACTCTCAATTCTGTTCCATCGATCTGTGTGTCTGTTTTATGCCAATACCGTAGTGTTTTAATTAAATATAGCTTTGTAATATAGTTTGAAACCAGGGAGCATGATGCTTCCAGCTTAGTTCTTTTTTCTCAAGATTGCTTTGGCTATTTGGGGTCTTTTGTGATTCTGCATGAATTTTAGGATTTTTTTTTTTTTCTGTGTCTGTGAAAAATGCCATTGGAATTTTGGTAAGCATTGGATTGAATCTATAGATGGCTTTGGGCAGTATGGGCATTTCGACAGTATTAATTCTTCCAATGTATCTGTCTTTAATTTTTTCATCACTATCTTTCACCTCCTTGGTTAAATTTATTCCTAAGTATTTTATTGTTTTTGATGCTATTATAAGTGGCATTAGTATCTTTATTTCTATTTCAGGTAGTTTGTTAATAGTGTATAGAAACACAATGGAGTTTTGTATTTTGATTTGTATCCTGCAACTTCACTGAATTTGTTTATCCGTTCTCACAGGTTTTCGGTGGGGTCTTTAGGGTTTCTATGTATAATGTCACGTCATCCGCAAACAGATGATTTTACTTTTTCCTTTTCAATTTGGATGCCTTTAATTCCTTTTTCTTGCCTAACTGCCTTGAGCCCTTTCTTCATATGAGCTATGTGGGGACCCCAGGCCAACATCAGCGCAAAGGACACACAGACCCTGCTGTGTGCTGCCCACGCAGCGCCCCTTGCACGGCAGAATCGCACCGTTTAGGACCTGAGGTTGTACCTTTCGGTCACCCCCATGCTCGCCTGACTTCCTCCTGGGGGACTGTCAGGGAAGCGGCCCCTGAGATGCCTGCTTTTAAACCAAAGGCTTGGAAAGGAGTCACCAGCTGGAGGACAGGTAAGGGAAGGGAAGCCCGGAGGGGGAGGAGGGGGAGAAGGGGGAAGAGGGGGTCTGTCCTGCTCGGAAGGCCAGCAGACTTGGAGGTGGAGGAGAGGGGCCCAGGCGGGGCGGCGGGGCCATCGTCCACTCAGCAGACGTCTGAGTGGCTGCAGGGGCCCAGCGCGATTTCTGGGTTCAGTGAAAAAGCCGAGTTTCTGTGCTTGTGATCTTTATATTTTGGGGGCAGGCGTGGACAGTTACGGAAATAGACACGCAGGGCGTCAGGAGGGCTGAGTGCTGACAACACCCGTGAACAGGAGGGGCAGAGTGACCCCAGGTGGGGTGCTGGTCCAGTGGGCTGCTTGAGTCCATTTTCTCTGATGGGACCACATACCAGCAGAGGCCCTCAGAGGCGTATTAGGGTTTCTGGATCAGTTATAAGAGCACAGGAAGCATGAAGCAGGCTCACTAGGGAGTGACCAGATGTGTCTTTACAAAGGTGGTCTGGCTCCTCCGCGGCCCGTAAAGCAGTCACGAGGCTCTTGCAGAATCTAGGAGAGGGGGGAGGGCAGCTCTGGCCATGGAAAGAGGGAAGAGAGGGCAGATTTGAGAGGCTTGATAGGAGGTGGGGTGACAGGTCACGGTTCCTGGCCGGTGCAGCAGAAGAGGGGGCGAGGTGGGGGGCGGAGTGTGGTGATCACAGGGGAAATTTTGGCACAGAGTGGATGTGCTGTGTGGCGTTCAGACTGCTCTGTTGAGCAGGTGATCAGGTTTGGGGCTCCTAGGAGGTGTCTGGCCCGGAGTGATGAACTTGGGTGGCTGAGGACCAGGCTCAAGGGTCCAGGGAGAGCCTAGGTCACGTGAAGGTGACGGGGTCCTGGGCTGAGCGTTGGGGCCTCCGGTGAGGGTGAGCCCCACTGCAGCAGGGAATGGGGGAGAGTGGGTGGGGAGGTGAGCAATGAGGGCCCGAGGGGGCTGGGTCCGCAGGCTGGGGGAGCCCTGGGGTTCAGGGGAGCAGGGGCTTGGGGGGTCAGGGATGCAGCTGAGCTGCGGCCGAGGGGGCACAGGAGCCAGGGAGGCAGTGGACAGTGAAGGGTGGTCCTGAGGAGGGTTGGTGACAACAGCACATTCACAGGGCATTTGGAGGGACTGGCTGGTGGGGGAAGAGGAGGAGGGGATGGAGGCCGGCAGAAGTGGTGGACAGTGCGGGGCGCTCAGGAGGGGCGAGGGCCCGCGTGCGCGGGACGCAGGGGGTCGGTGCTGCCCCTCGGGTGCAGGTCTGCATTTGCATGGGACCTCATGCCCACCGTGCCAACAAGTCCTTTTCACAGCCCCGTGCGAAGGTCGTAGGTACGCTTTGCTGGGGAGGTGCCTGCCGCCAGGTAGGGGGACCTCAGTGCATCTTCTGGTCCCTTGAAGCCCGTCAGCAGTGCCTCCCGCCCGCCTTCCGCTCTCAGCACACCGCGTCTGTACACTTGATATCACACAGCACGGGGTTAAGAGTCAGTGAGCAGGAACCTGCCTGGTGTTGCTCTGAGGCGCCTCCCTCCCAGCCAGTGGGTTGTTGCCCCATTTAACAGACGAGGGGACCGACTCACAGGTGAGGAGCTGCGTCCCGCTTGCCCAGCACTGTCCTTGGCCTTGGGGCACGGGGATGGGATGGGGGTGGATTCTGAGCGGCCCTGCTCGCGGCCTCCTGTCTGTTTCCTCCGCCCCAGTGTCTCTCAGGGGCGTGTGCTCCGAGGATCGATCGTCCGCGGCCCCGAGACTCTCAGGTCGTGCAAGTTCAGGGCTCAGGGTGGCAGTAAAGGCCACACTGGTCTGGTGAGAGATTGGATTGGAAGGCAGAGCTCGGATGCTCTCAGATGCCCCCTTTGCACGAGTTGGCCGGGGGAGAACCTCGATTTTCCGCGGAAGGAGCAGAGATGGGCTCAGCCTACACGCCGCCCAGGACCGCGGCGCCGGCAGGAAGGCTGCCGCTGCATTTAATTGCTTTGCAGCTTTGGCCTCTGTGGTTTCCTCGCCGCCTCGGATGTGTTTTGGCACAAGGAAGGATTCAAGTTGGGAGTCGTTTTCATTATACAGTACAGTGTGCTCATGATAAGGAAGTCATACATCACGGGAGAACGTGAGGAAGAACTCGAAGCGCCATCATTTCTGCGTCGCGCAGCAGGAGCCCTCTGCTCCTTAGACCGTCCCAGGCGAGGTCCGAGCAGTGCTGGCCCCGGAGGCTGGGTGGACCTCTGCTGGGTGGTTCTGAACGGGGAACCTTGGAAGGCGTGGAGGGGGCAGGGGAGAGGAGGTCTGTCCTCTCTGTGTGTGTTCACATAAAGTCTCCTGTGTGTCACGTGTGAGATGTGTGCTGGGCGAGGTGCTTACATGCGCTCTCGTAACAGCCCTGCTCAGTCGCTGCTGTTTCCGGGTTCACAGCGGAGGAACCAGGAGCTCCAGCCACTCACCGGCGAGCTGGTCCCTAACGCTGCGGTCTGGCTCTCACGCGTGGACGGCGAGAGCTGCCCCAGGCGCTGCGCCAGTCCTGTTGGTTTAAAAGCACGTGTTATATTTCCCCCTGGATTTTCCTGTGCATTTTAAAACGAGTAGTGGTCATAATATACACTGTATTTTCCCAGGCACACTTTTTCAAGAGGTTATGTATCATCTTTATGTATCCGCCTTCCTGTTTCATCATTTGAAGCCAGAGAAAATCTTAGATATTATGCGAATGGCACGAGGACCGTAGGCATAGTAAGAAATATTCTTTGAAATAACCTCTCACAGGCATATTTCATATTTTATATTTTTCTCTTCTAAGAATTGTGAAGGAATTTTATTTTCCCGGAGGGAGAACTGTAACTCATATACATACTAACAAGACAAAGATGTTTGTGGGTGTTTGAACTCAATTCATAACTGATTTCTAAGTCAAAGCAAACCCTCTAAAAAGCTAAACTTTTCAAGTGCTTTGTAACACCAGGTTGAAGGGGCTTTTCTAAGACTAAATAGTTGAGCTGTTTTGTGCTATTTTTATTTCAAAATACCCAGGAATGAAAGTCAATACTTTGCCAATTTTCAGGGTGTGATTCCTGGACCTTCCAGCAGAGGTCGCTGCCAGTTTGTGATTGAGTTCTACCGCTGGCAACTAAAGTGAGCCTGTGTCTGCGGTGCTTTCCAGAGGAAACGGGTCTGAGTGTGATGTGAAAATAGTTAGACTTTATTTTAGAATGTTGTCATGAAAATTATTATAGGTGTCATAATAGCATGTGTAAGGTATCTTAGAAGATATGACTGTTTCTTGCTAGCTGGAGGTACAGAACAGTTTCCAGTGAGGTTTGACATACAGTAGGGGGTGTTACTAAACGTGGCTTGATTCCCTACTTAGCCTGCTCCTCGCCCCCTACCCCCCCCAGCTTGAGTTTTATAAAGGAGATCTTATTAGTTATGACTTTAGGGGACACATTTAATTTCTGGTGTGATTTTAATGTGTAGCAAAAAAAAGAGAAAGTGTGACAATTCCTTATTGGTGGCTTTGTGATTTCCTGGTGATTTTTAATCGTTATTAAGTTTCAATTAGTATTGCTTTATCAGCTCCGGATCCTGGTAAGTGATTGCATTTTAAGTGGAGCCTCAGACGGCCTCGTTCCCTCCACTCCTCACTTCCCTGCTCCCCACGGTGTCCACGTTATCCTCCTGCGTACTTTGTCTGCTAGACCCACCCAGCCCTTGTATTCTGTGGAATTTACTTGTCACTGTTTTCTCAGTACAAGAGTGGTGGGTGCAGTAGATGTCTGTGTGTGTATATGTGTGTTTTGTCTATACATACGCATATGGATACAGATACATTTTGGCTTAAGTTTTTTAGTGTGAAAAATTTTAAGTAATGTGTCGGCATGTCCGTACATTGCTGAGGTTTGATTATATTTCATGCCTGCAGTCTTGATTATTTGATTCCCATCAAATGCCGTTGAAGTTTTTAGGAGAGACCCCTTTATATTTTCTGGGGGTAACTTGTGTTTTCTGGGGTTTTTTTTTCCCTTTATCCAGTTCTCGCTCATTTCACAAGCTTTCCCTGCTTGCCTGACCTCCAACTTTAGAGGTGCTGTGCCGGCGGCGTCCACTAGAGGGCAGCACGACCGCACAGCGTCCGGCAAAGTCTCCGGGCTTTCTTTTCAGTTGGCAGGTGCGAGGGGCACTTGCGAGAACAAAGCACATTATTACTGAAGGCAGAAACCCCCAGTGACAGACCATTGTCGTGAATTCAAATACACGATCCGGGAAGTTCTCAGGGTCCCGGGCACTGGTCTCCAGGGCGAGCCTGAGACACTGATCACTTGTAATTAAAGCTCACACTTGTGGATGGGGCGAGCGCTGACGTTACCGGGCGGCTCATTGTGGGGCTTTTGTGGCAAACCCGGGGAGCAAGCTCCTCTTATCCCTTGAATACTTATGAGGCGTAAAAATAAGAGTTAGTTGGGAGGAGGCTTGCTCTCTGGATTTCATCCTTGTTTGTCAAAAGAATGTGGAAATTACTTGCAAATAAAGGCATATGGATTACTTTATCCATCTTGCAGGAAACTACGCTCATAGCACCTGATGGAGTCCTTGCTAACAGACTTATTTTACTTGTTGATTTCTGGAAACTGGACCATTGAACTATTAAGTCCTTGCACAGGGGTGTAATTATAGTATTAGATGTATTTCTATGCTGTTTGTGTGACTCGCGTCTTAGAATATTATCTTGATTTTAAGTTCCTTTCTTTAGCTCTCATGCCTTCTTTTCAACGTTCTTTGTGCCTAACACAGAGTTTTGAATGTGATAGGTCGTAGCCAACATTTGTCTAATAGCTTTTTATAATATGAGCAACTGTGCCATTCCTCCCCCTGGCTCAGTTTTCTTGTTAACATACTTTTTCCAAGCCGTGCTCTGATGCTCCTACATCCAGGCCTTCCCGCGTGGCCATCACGGCAGTGCACCGCCGCGTCCACCGGCTCTTTCCGCGCTGGTCCTCCCCGCGAGCTCGCAGGCAAATTAACGCAGGGACATAGCCCATCGTGAAGTAAATCAGTTGATTCTGCTAACTGGTTGACAACATCTGGCTGACGGGAACTGCACGCTATCTTAAGCATCACCGTTGCCTTGACTCGAGGTGCAATTTGGCTTTTGTTTTTCCTTCTCCAGCCCTGCAGAAGTGCTTGCGCGGTCACGGTCTCCGTTATTTATCGGAGGCTTCCAAAGCCTCTCACCCGCGGGTGTGAGCTCGGGTGAGGTGCCAGCAATGAACCGGAGTCAGAGGCCTGGCCCCACCCCAGAGGACAACCAGGTGCTGGCCGCGGGCCTGATGGAGGAGGTGGGCTTCTGCGGCCACGTGGATGGCCTGGGTGACAGGCCTGGAGGGACTCGGGCCGCCTGGCTGAGAGCGCGGAGCTGCCGGGCTCGGCGGGGGCAGGGCAGCGCGCGCCTGAATTTGGGTGTCCAGGGGGCTGCGGCCAACTGTTGTTTTGGCTGAAACTGACCAAGCTTCAACACACGCGAAAGCTTGTGTGTATCCTTCGGGCAGAGTAAGTATGACCGGTAGGGTTTTTGGCTTTTTTTTTGTTTTTAAAGAACAATACATGAAGACAGCATCCTGGGACTTCCCTGGTGGTCCAGTGGTAAAGAACCTGCCTTACAGTGCAGGGGACTCGGGTTCCATCCCTGGTCAGGGAACTAAGATCCCACATGCCGTGGAGCAACTAAGCCCGTGTGCCACAACTAGAGAAGAGAAAACCCGCACGCCATAACTAGAGAGAAGCCCACGCACTGCAACGAAGAGCCTGTGCGCTGTGACAAAAGATCCCGAGTGCCACAACTAAGACCCAACGCAGCCAAAAATAAATTAAAAAATAAATAAATAATAAATCCTTAAAAAAAGGGGAAAAAATGACAGCATCTTCATCCTCATTAGACCGAACGCCTACCATGGCATGTGCTGTGGCTTGAGGGTTCTGTTTGCCTAGGCCGTCACCTCTGTGACCTTGGGGGTTCCAGAACCCTTCCCTGACTTCGTCCACTGATGTGTGTGCTCTAATGCCCACACAGCTCGTGGGACGATGTCGCATCATGTTTATAAAAGCCCAGCACGAGGTCTGGTGTGTTCCAGCAGGCGCTCACATGTTCGTTTCTCTCTTTCCGTCATCCTTTACAACTGAATTAATAGAAAAAAATCAGAGTTAAAACAAATATGTTGAGTATTTCCTACATGCTAGCTGTCTGATCTCAAGGAATGAACAGTTTAATGGACTTGACTGATGAGACTGGGCACCAGGTTCTGTCCTGAGTGCTTTTGTAGTTCCCTGAGTCCTTTTAACTAACCACCCTGTCGAGTTACTGCCCTCACTTTACCCCTGAGGTCACTCGGGACGGTCAGGAAGGCTAGGAACCCTTTCCGTGTCGGGAAAAGAAGCAGCGGGGACTCAGATGTCCCCTGTGTGGCCCCAGGACGAGCCCTCAGCGGGCGCCCAGCCTCCCACCCACAGGGGTAGCCCAGAGCTGACCTCAGCGAAAGCGGGCTGACTTCTGCCGCACGAGATGCTGTGACCGCGGGCCTTTCCTGAGCACAGGCCACGTGGCCGCGAGCGGCTCCCACGAGGGAGGAACCTGTGCTCGTAATCCACGAGCCTTCACTCCTGGGGGCCTGTGTCCTCCGCCGTTTGGAGCCGTGTGTTAGCGGGGCCCCGGGGCGGGGGGCAGCCTCGGGCGAGCTCCTGCGCTGCCCTCGGCCTGGCCCCGCCTCCTTCACGTCAGGGCGTCTCCTCAAGGCTTGTTGCTGGCAGCGCAGCTTCCGTCGTAACTAGAAATCACCTGACAAATTGAAAAGGCTCCCAATTCTGGAAATGGAATTTTGTGGCTTTCACTCAATCCATCAGATATTTGGAAGCACCACTTGTAGGGTCTTCTGCAAAAACCAGAGCTGTGCCTGTCTCACTGGAGGTGTTTTTGTTGTCAGTGACTCCTGGTGCCTGTGAGGGGATTGTTAGCCATGGTTTTCTTTCTTTCCTTCTTACTCAACAGAACATCTCTTAAAGATGTTGCATCTGCCCTGCTCTCAAAATCTCTCTGTTTCTTAAAAGCCTGAGGTGTTTTTTTTTCTTTTTTCAAATTGTAAAAGTAGTGTATACTTATGGGAAAAGAAAGAGAAGTGTATAAAGTGGAAAATAACACAGAGTGCCCCAAATACCACACCCCTATCCTCCCCTGGAGAGAAAACACAATTATCTTTTTTTTTTCTTTTTTGGCAGCATTCTTCCAGAAATTTCTGCACGTATATGAGCATTTTAAACACACCCCCATACACAAATGGTTTCCTGCTATACATACTGTTCTGCCAATATATCTTGGATGTGTTTCCACATCAGCAAATATAGCTTGACTTCATCTGTTAACAGCTCCTTAGTAATTAGGGGATAATTTCTTACAACTCCCCTATTTCTTTGGTTCCAAAGCAAGATGATCTGGACCCATTCCCAGGGTTCTCCCCGTACCACTTCCTGTTTTCAGTGCTCTTCCAGCCCTGCTTCCTTTAGGGGAGAGTTTCATTTACTAATGTCACCCACTCTTAACTTTCTGTGGCTTTCAATTGCCTAGGTGTGTTACCAATTACCTTCTTAATAAGAAAGGCGTGGGCCACAGAACTTGAGCTAGAACTAGAGGCAAATGCAGTTGAATAGGGAATTGGGGATCAAGACGGAGCAGTAATCTTTTTATTCACAGTGGCAAGATTGGAGCCTCCAGTGCAGGAGAACTTCTGGGGATGAAAGTTCTTCGGCCAGTGACCTGGGTCCCCCTCTTCTGCACCTGCCTCCTTTGTTCTTGGCTGAGTTGTCTCCGGCCCCAGGGCTCCATTTCCCATTTGAATTTAATGGGAAATCAACAGACACACAATGCATTAGAAAAAAATTACAATTAGAAATGTAATTGACTCCTTGTATTTGACCGATGTAAATATTATCAATATTTCTATGACAGTATAGCTTGCTAGGTTTATTTTCTAGAGCTGTAATGCGACCGACAATTTGTGTATAATCAGTATAATTAGCTTTCGACTGCATAAGATTCTCATTTTCAAAATATGCACTTTTAGGTAACCCATTTCTAATTTCTTTCTAAAAGCAGCATTTCTGAGTGTTACCTACCTGGTGTAAATGCCGTAGAAGCTAGCGTGGGTAGCATTAGCTACGATGATCTGTGTCAAACTATTCATACCTCCGTATTTACTTTTTCTTTCTGTATGTTTGATGTCCGCCTCGTAACATCAACGTTAATTCCTTCATTCTAAGTAAGCCTGAAGCACCTGGGGGAAAGGCAGCCCCTTGGTCTCCTAACTGACATGGAGGTTGTGATAGCCCCTTGGCATGGGTTTTGAGTTGGCTTCTGGGTGTGGGCAGTGGGGCAGGAGGAGACCCACAAAGTGGAATAGGTGAAGCCAGCAGAGCCAGTCACTGTGGTTGTGATAGCTGAGGGTTGTTGTTTTTTGTTTTGTTTTGTTTTTTAATAACTGACAGCTTTGTGAATTCTTAGGTCTCTCACAGTGATGTTTGAGTGCAGGTGCCCGGTTATTCCAAGCCTCCTCCCAGCCCAATGTCCCGCGATGCAGGGAAGCAGGATTTGTTCTCCACTTTGGCAATTCCTGTTACGCTGTGGATACCGGTTACTGGGGCAGGAGCTGGCGGGAAAGGGGGGTCAGGTCCTCACTGGCACACAAATAGGAAACAAGGCTCTTGGGCACCCCGTGACCCCTGGCGCTGCTGGAGTGACCTGGAGAATGTTCTCTCCACACGACCCTTTGCTTCTCACATTCATTCCCCTGATCAGTCCACTTGCCTTGACATCATTTACCTTTCCGGCCATACGTGACTGTGGTTTTGTACCAAATTTAGAGGGAAACGGATGGCTGATGCTTGGAGGGCAGTGGAGTGAGGCCAAGGCGGGTACTTTTGACAAGTTGACCACATGGATGTTTAACCTCAGTGGTCGTTCAGCCAGGATTTGGAATGTTGGAAAAGAACGCTCTTCGTTCACAGAAGTCACTCTGTGTGTTTGCCCCTCCCAGTGAGTCTCAGAGAGAGGCTGAGTGGGGACAGAGGTGCCAGGCCTGGGCTCCTGGCTGGTCATGCGTTTGGAGGTTGGGAACCTGGACAGGTGAGGGAGGTGCCTTCCTCGGTGGGGCCTGTGTGCGCCTGCCAGATCCGTGCAGGGGCACGTGATTGCGGCTTAGCCTCCGTGAAACCAAACAAGGCCTGGCAGCGTACGCGGAAGGGAATCTGTTTTGCCAGTTTTGCTGATTGGGGACCAGCTCGAGGCCTATGGGGAGCTGAAACGTTTTCAGTTTCCAAAGCCCTGGGATATCACTGTTGTGTCTCATTTTAGATCTCCTGTCCCACCACTGCCTCTTCGAGTTTGATGGTCTGTACGTTCAGGTGACTTCTGCGGGGGCTGCTCATTACCTGGGGGATCCAGGCCACGTTCACCCGACCACAGTGGGGACAGCTGCGTGTATTCCCATGTATTCTGTTTCACGCATTAGATATTTATCTAAATATCTATATACTGTGTATATTCAGTATCTAAAGCTCTGTAGTATTTGCTTAGTGAATAAACACTTGGTCTGTTGACCTCAGGAAAATAACAGATTACTCAAGAAACAGTCTTAAAATCGAATGAAAGCTGAAGGTCTTGAGTATTTTGGTGCTTGTTTTAATCAGGTCACTACACAGAGGTTATGACAACCGGATGAGTGTTTTATCTCAAGCACGTGAGCTACTTGGGTGGTCTCTTTTCCTTGGGTCCCAGATCATGCAATGTGATATTAATTTTTTAAAACTTTTTATTCTGTATTGGAGTATAGTTGATTAACAATGTTGTGTTAGTTTCAGGTGTACAAAAAAGTGATTCAGTTATTCACGTGCATGTATCTTTTCTTTTGCAAATTCTTTCCCCAGTTAGGTTGCTACAGAATATTGAGCAGAGTTCCCTGTGCTCTACAGTAGGTCCTTGTTGATGATCCATTTTAAAAATAGCAGTCTTTTTTTAAAAATGTTTTTATTGGAGTATAATTGCTTTACAATGGTGTGTTAGTTTCTGCTTTATAACAAAGTGAATCAGCTACACATATACATACATCCCCATATCCCCTCCCTCTTGCATCTCCCTCCCACCCTCCCTATCCCACCCCTCTAGGTGGTCACAAAGCACCGAGCTGATCTCCCTGTGCTATGCGGCTGCTTCCTACTAGCTGTCTATTTTACATTTGGTAGTGTATATATGTCCACGCCACTCTCTCACTTCGTCCCAGCTTACCCTTCCCCCTCCCCATGTCCTCAAGTCCATTCTCTACGTCTGCGTCTTTATTCCATTACGATACGACCCAGCAATCCCACTACTGGGCATATACCCTGAGAAAACCATAATTCCAAAAGAGTCATGTACCACAATGTTCACTGCAGCACTATTTACAATCGCCAGGACATGGAAGCAACCTAAGTGTCCATCGACAGATGAATGGATAAAGAAGATGTGGCACATATATACAATGGAATATTACTCAGTCAAAAAAGTAGCAATGTCTTAGACATTTCTCCAGTGAAGACATACAGATGGCCAAGATGCACATTAAAAGTGGTTCAGTATTGCTAATTATTAAAGAAATGCAAATCAAAAGTACAATGAGATATCACCTCACACCAGTCAGAATGTCTGTTACCAAAAAATCCACAAACAATAAATGCTGGCGATATTAATTTTGATGAATGCGGGTACATAGGTATGAAATGTGCTTAGTTGAGCCCTCTCTGTGAGGCTCTCCGCTAGAAGATTGGAGGTGATTTTCTTTCTGGGGTTGCAGTCAGTTAGATGCTCTGAGCTGGGGAACGTAGCACCACACTGTCTTACCTAAGCTTGTGTGTGTGTGTGCGTGTGTAAGTTAAGGAGACCCCCCTATACCCCTGTGCTTTGGGATTACTACTTTTGTACATGGAGGCTGGAAGATGTCCTCTTTTTAGGACATGGGCTGTAAAGAGAGATCATGTTAGTATAACCTTTGCCCCCTACGGTGTGGATGAGTGCGTTGTAGTTGGAATTTAATTTTAACAGGGTTTATCAAACTGCTGAAATATATTGAAAATGTTTAATACGAGAGTCGGGACAGTGAGTCACATGTGGGCCTGTTAAATCGGCATCCGTGGGTGCGGGTGCTCGGGCCGTGGGTCCCTCCTGTGACCTTCACTGCGCCAACCAGGACATCGCGGTCACGTCGTAACTCTGCGATATTGCACGGCTGCTGGAGCCCACAGTGAAGGGGGATTTAACACCCTGTCTCCCCCTCCAGGGAGAGGGTTTAAGGACCTATTCTTAGATCATTTGGCTTTTCACCGGGATTTTAAAAATCATATCTGAAGTGTGTAGGATGTGTCACTGTGACATTGAATGGTGTCTTGTGACCCCCTCCCATCTGTGATGCACTTTTTTCTTTTTGGTTCATCTTTTTTTCCTTTCCTTTGTATGCTTTTTTTTTTCTTTTTTTATTGACTTCCAATTTTCTTGCTGAAATTACACGTTTAGGATTCAGGTATGGCCACCCTTCTCTTGTTGGGGATGCTCGTCAGGGACACCTTGTTGGTCCCTGTCTCTCAGGCTAGATGGAGCCTCTACCCCATCATCTAACTCAGGGTGGCAGACTATGGCCCTCGTGCCAAACCCGCCACATTGTTGGACCCGGCTGCCGTTCGTGTGCACTGTCTGTGGCTGCTTTCACTACCCAGCACTGGACACTGTTGAGGAGTTGCCTTGGGGCCTAAAACACCTACTGTCAGGTCCTTCACAAGAAAAGATGGCCGACCCCTAATCTAAATCATAGCAGGTATTTAATAACTGCTGAATGAATTGACATATTAAAGATTTCCCAATCAGGTTTTACTTAATATGGAAACAAAACCACTGGTCGCCGGTACTTGGGCTACTGGTGCACCTGTAGTAAAGATGCATCAGAGCATGTGCTTGAGTTTAGTCCACACGGATGTGTATCACCCCATCAGGTCATTGCTAAGTACAAATGTTGTGTAAGCTTCTGTGTGGTACCTCTCAATAAGAAAAGGGAAGACCGGGCTTCCCTGGTGGTGCAGTGGTTGAGAGTCCGCCTGCCGATGCAGGGGACACGGGTTCGTGCCCCAGTCCGGGAAGATCCCACATGCCGCGGAGCGGCTGGGCCCGTGAGCCATGGCCGCTGAGCCTGCGCGTCCGGAGCCTGTGCTCCGCAATGGGAGAGGCCACAACAGTGAGAGGCCCGCGTACCGCTTAAAAAAAAAAAAAAAAAAAAAACAAGGGAAGACCTGGGGAAATGAGTTGCTGGACTTTGGAAAGTATTCCCAGGTAGTGTGGATGGATATGACACATTCATTGAGAATTAGTTGCTTACTCTTGGCTGTGCAAGTCCCCGGGGAGTCAGGCAGGTGAGGGCAGAGGCTGTGAGCTCTTGCTGCCCACCTGTCTGCCTTCAGATGGAGATGCAGGCCACGCCCACTGAGAGAGCTGGTGAACAGGTGCGCAGATGGCTTCCGATGTTTCAAAAAACTGATGAAGCAACTTCTGTGCGCCCCTCATTTCCTCCTGAAATCACTGACCTTCTTTCCCATGTGAAACGTTAAAAACTTTCAATCAGAGTGCTTATGGATGGTCTGTTAGTTTTGGAGGGGATGCTGTAACAAAGGACCAAGAACCGGGTGACTTAAACAACAGAAGTGTGTTGTCTCACAGTTCCGGAGACTAGAAGTCTGATCAGCGGGACTGTGTTCCCTCTGAAGGCTTTGAGAAGGCGTGTTCCACGCCCCTGCCAGGCTTGCGGTGTCGCACGTGTCCCTTAGCTTGTGGACACGTCACTCCAGTCCTGTGTGTGTTCACGTTGTCTCCCCTTGATGTCTATCTCTGTGTTCAAACTTCCCTGTTTTATAAGGTTACCAGTCATATTGCATCAGGGCCCACTGTAATGAATTCATTTTAACTTAGTTGTTTCTGTAAAGATCCTATCTCCAAATAAGATCATGGTCTGAGGTCCTGGGGCTTAGGACTTTAACATATCATTTGCGGGGAGGTCATAATTCAGTGCATATTAGATGGGTGTCTAAGATCAATACAGTTGAAAAGGATGTTTGGCTTCAAAAGTGAAGTCTTATAAAAACACGGCGAAGAGAAGGCAACGTGTCATTCTCTGAGCCCAGACAGTCCTGGGCACGATTGCCTAGGCTTCATCAGTGGGCTCACATGTTGACTGCATCGGCCATGACGTCTCTTTTTGGATATGCACATTCACATGCTTGGATGTGGTTAGAAAGAAGGGACTGGCTTTTGAAAGTTTGCCCTGAAATTACAGTGCACACAAGTGTGTTAGATGTGAGGATCTTAACCACGTTATTCTCATGTGTTTTGTCATTTCCTTGGCTAATTTTCAGATGTTTATATCCAAATATGAGTTTCAGCCCTCAAACCAGTCAATTTTATTCTTGATTTTACATTTCAGTCATAACATATATAATGCATAGTCTGTGAGTGCTTTCAGAGACTCTCTTCTGCCAGATGTAGAGTTATGAGTTAACCACACAATCACGTCCAACTATATTGTTCTTTTTGTTCGGTTTCCTTCCCCTGTCCACTCTAGAAAGAAAGAGATTAAAAAAGACAAGCTTTATTCTCACAGAGAGAGAGGATGAGAGTCAGAGAGCCAGAGAGACAGAGAAGACACTTCCCCACTCAGAGAGGAGGAGAGAGCAAGAAAGCATGCACAGATAGAGAGTGATTGCAAAAGGGTTGCCAGTGCACCTGCCCTTCTACTCAGTGGACATGATTGAGAATGAGCATTCAGTGGAGGCTGGAGTCTGCTCTTCCTTTGATCCCAGCTCTTTCTGGCTGCCCAGTGTCAGCATCTTGCTGCACTGAGTGAATTCCACTGTTTACACGGTTGTCATTGTCTCCCCCCACCTCCCCCGCCCACCCCCATACACACACAACAGAGTGGTTAATTATGACCCTTCAGCCCCGGCCACCTACTTCATGTTTTGGGCAATCAACGCAAGAGCAGTCTGCTCCACCACTGGGTAGTTTGAAGAGATTTTTAAAAAATGATACTGAACAGATAAGATCTTTGCCTTCTGTCCTGATTTAGGCTTAAGAACTTATCCCCAAATTAAGATAGGGTTCTGGTAAAGTTGACTTTTAATCTTACTCCTCAATATCACTATTTTCAAAATTTGAAGTGAAGCACCCCCCATTCAGGTCGCATTAATGGGAAATAACTGAACTTGGATTTCTCCAGCTACAGGTTGGGCATCTGACCAGAGTCACCGGCGTGTGACACCTGGTGCAGCTGCGCCTGGAGGGGCCCTTCCCTGACTTCGTGCCGCTGGTGATCACAGCTGACACCAAGAAGTGTACCTGGTGCATAGTTGGTGCTCAGTGTGTTATTTCAGCTGCTTTCTCATCCTCAGCTGCCTAATCTTGTGCGTGAGGAGGGTAATTCCTGCCCTCCCTGCTCTTATGAGCTACTGTGAGAACAGCACGTGGATCAGCCCCCAGGCTCAGGGACACGCAGCGAGGTCTCTGCGGCTGAGCCAGGCAAGGACTGGGGACTCCACTCGAGGTCACCCTCTGTAGCTTTCACGTGTCTTCCTGGCCCAGAGCTTGGGGCTGGTGACCCCGGCCCTGGCCTGAGGCCTGATGTCCCCTGGGCCCTGCCTGGTGTGATGTCAGGGTGGGGTGAGCAGGTCTCCCTGGGTGTCTTCCTCCCAGAGGGGCCTGCAACAGGCGGGGTGTCGGTTTCACGCAGCCCTGCATCGCGGCCCCCAGGTCCCAGGCCAGCCTCTCTGCCGGGGTCCCCTCGGGGCTTGGTGCCCTCGTCGCAGGGTGGGCCTTGCTGACTGTGCTGGCCTTTCCACTGAGTTTCTTTTCCACAAGTTCCTCTTTGCTCACTGTGCTGGGACAAGGGTCCAAATATCACCCTTATTATGTAAAAACTGCAGCTTCTGCTCCAACTCCTATGTTCCCAACAGAAAGGTCCAGTCCCCCTTTTACCCACGTCTTCCTGCCACCAACTGGAAGGCACAGACGTTGCTGCCGGAGATGCAAACAATCAGGGAACCAGTTTTTCACTGTGGGACTGTCCATTTTCCTGGGGAGATGACGTGAGACACGGCAGAGACACACGGCAGTGACGGCAGTGGCCAGCTGACAGTACCGGGGGACCCGTGAGCTCCGGCCACGATCGGCCGCCCACTGGCCTGTCCCGAGGACCTGGAGGACCTGGAGCGCAGGTTTTGGATTTGGAGGATGGATCAGGTGGCTCCTTGCCTTAAGATGTGTCTCGTTGAAATTTATTCTGCTACAAAAACAAACCCAGAACAATTAAGAAAATGGTCATAGGAACATACATATCGATAATTACCTTAAATGTGAATGGATTAAGTGCTCCGACCAAAAGACACAGGCTCTCTGAATGGATACAAAAACAAGACCCATATATATGCTGCCTACAAGAGACCCACTTCAGACCTAGGGACACATACAGACTGAAAGTGAGGGGATGGAAAAAGATATTCCATGCAAATGGAAATCAAAAGAAAGCTGGAGTAGCAATTCTCATATCAGATAAAACAGGCTTTAAAATAAAGAATGTTACAAGAGACAAAGAAGGACGCTACGTAATGATCAAGGGATCAATCCAAGAAGAAGATATAACAATTATAAATATATATGCACCCAACATAGGAGCACCTCAGTACATAAGGCAACTGCTAACAGCTATAAAAGAGGAAATCGACGGTAACACAGTAATAGTGGGGGACTTTTTTTTTTTTTTTTTTTTAACAAGTTTATTTGTTTTTGCAGTACGCGGGTCTCTCACTGTTACGGCCTCTCCTGTTGCGGAGCACAGGCTCCGGATGCGCAGGCTCAGCGGCCATGGCTCACGGGCCCAGCCACTCCGTGGCATGTGGGATCTTCCCGGACCAAGGCACGAACCCGTGTCCCCTGCATCGGCAGGCAGACTCTCAACCACTGCGCCACCAGGGAAGCCTAATAGTGGGGGACTTTAACACCTCACTTACACCAATGGAGAGATCATCCAAAATGAAAATAAATAAGGAAACAGAGACTTTGAATGACACAATAGACCAGATAGATTTAATTGATATTTAGAGGACATTCCATCCAAAAACAGCAGATTACACTTTCTTCTCAAGTGCGCATGGAACATTCTCCAGGATAGAGCACATCTTGGGTCACAAATCAAGCCTCAGTAAATTTAAGAAAATTGAAATCATATCAAGCATCTTTTCTGACCACAACACTATGAGATTAGAAATGAATTACAGGGGAAAAAACATAAAAAGCACAAACACATGGAGGCTAAACAATACGTTACTAAATAACCAAGAGATCATTGAAGAAATCAAAGAGGAAATCAAAAAATACCTAGAAACAAATGACAATGAAAACACAACAACCCAAAACCTATGGGATGCAGCAAAAGCAGTTCTAAGAGGGAAGTTTATAGCTATACAAGCCTACCTCAAGAAACAAGAAAAATTTCAAATAAACAACCTAACCTTACACCTAAAGCAACTAGAGAAAGAAGAAGAAACAAAACCCAAAGTTAGCAAAAGGAAAGAAATCATAAAGTTCAGTGCAGAAATAAATGAAATAGAAACAAAGAAAACAATAGCAAAGATCAATAAAACTAAAAGGTGGTTCTTTGAGAAGATAAACAAAATTGATAAACCATTAGCCAGACTCATCAAGAAAAAGAGGGAGAGGACTCAAATCAATAAAATTAGAAATGGAAAAGGAGAAGTTACAACAGACACTGCAGAAATACAAAGCATCCTAAGAGACTACTACAAGCAACTATATGCCAATAAAATAGACAACATGGAAGAAATGAACTAATTCTTAGAACGGTATAACCTTCCAAGACTGAACCAGGAAGAAGTAGAAAATATGAACAGACCAGTCACAAGTATTGAAATTGAAGCTGTGATTAAAAATCTTCAACAAACAAAAGTCCAGGACCAGATGGCTTCACAGGTGAATTCTTTCAAACATTTTGAGAAGAGCTAACACCCATCCTTCTGAAACTCTTCCAACAAATTGCGGAGGAAGGAACACTCCCAAACTCATTCTATGAGGCCACCATCACCCTGATACCAAAACCAGACAAAGATACTACAAAAAAAGAAAATTACAGACTGTGGAACCTAGAAAAATGGTACAGATGAACCGGTTTGCAGGGCAGAAATTGAGACACAGATGTAGAGAACAAACGTATGGACACCAAGGGGGGAAAGTGGTGGGGGTTGCGGGTGGTGGTGTGATGAATTGGGCAATTGGGATTGACATGTATACACTGATGTGTATAAAATTGATGACTAATAAGAACCTGCTGTATAAAAAAATAAAATAAAATTCAAAAATTAAAAAAGAAAGAAGAGCATTGGCACAAGAAGAGAAAATAAAAGGATATTCTTCTTCAAAAGTTAAAAAAAAAAAATTTTATTCCGGCTCCTTTGGTTAACGGTGGGGAGTGTCGTCTCTTGGTTTCCCTTTAACCACTTGTTTTGTTCAGATGGTAAAACACTGTTGTCCCAGAAGTTTTCAATTCAGATGCCTTGTTCATGATTAAAGTCGAAGATTGAAGTTATTTAAAACGGAACATAATTATTTAGGGGAATAAAGTTTGATAGCCTATTAAAAGATGCCTAGAAAATTCCCGTTTTGGTTTAGTTGCACCGTTAAATAATGCATATTTAATGTGCATAAATAATTGTGTGTCTGGAGCAGGCAGGTCTGCTATAAATAGACGCCGTCAGACGGGGTGCAATGCCGTACCTTCATGTGTGCGAACAGCCTTGGGGACTGTTCCGTGGCTCCCCCCGTATGTGCTACAGACACGGCCGCGTGAAGTGTCAATTTTCACTTCTGGGCTGCTGAAGCCCAACTTATATTCCCATATGCTTTTGTGTGCCTTTGTAGAGCACTTTAGGGTAGATTTTTGCTATTTCATCACTTTTCTTACGCTGCCTTCAGGGGCCAGAAACGCTGATGTTTCACACGTGACCTGCAAGTTCTTAAACTGACGTGGGGCTGAAGGGCCAGGAGAAAGAAAACAGTCCATTTGTTAGGAAAAAAGAAATAAGTGAAAAAGCTCAATTCCCACTCTTCTCCAGTGATCACATCAGGAGGATTATGAGAAATACTATGAATATGGACTATGCCCCAGGCACTAAAAGCCAAACCAAACCCAGGCAGTATTGTCCTGTCATGCATTTTGTCCTGGCAGAATCATCTTGTTTTCCCCAGAGCTGCTTGTTTTTGTAAAAGACATTAAAAGCAACTGACTAAAGTTTATCCAGTATGTTCTTTCAACCATAATTTATTCAGTGTTTTTATGTAGCCTGATGGGACTAATTATAATTGATATCTTGCTTACAGATACAAATTCATCTTTATCTCTGCAGTGGCTCCGCCCCACTCCCATAGAAGGGGGATAAAACCTTCCCTTGTGACAAATACTATCTGTCATCCTTTTGTAACAATTGAAATGGCTGACATTTGAGGTGGAAGTTATAGTATAGAATTATTTTCAGAAGCTTCTTTAAATGATACGTAATTTCCTTTCCCACATACGATTTTCTTATTTGACAGCCCTTTCTGTGTTATTTCATGATACCTGGAGGCTTTGGGTTTTAATTTAAAACAGCATTGATCTGCAAAATTAAGCAAAATGTATAAATCAGAAAAAGTGAAGTTTTTCAGAATAAATGATGATCTTGGATTTCTGTCACTGGAGTGTTTTCCAAATTAAGTTCTATAAATGTATCTTTCTTTCTATGTGTTTCTAATAGATGGGTAGTATTGCCCTGTTTAGAGGAATTGTGTTCTGTTTTCAGCAAGGAATGTGGTCAGATGTGAGTTTGACTTGGGTTAATAAGTAAAAGTCTCTAACTGAAAACAAGTGCAGGAATGGCCACCTGTAGAAGAACCTGGTTCTTCTACTGAATTTTAGGAAAGGTGTGAAAATTAAATAATGATTAAATAAATGATCGGGATTCACGTGTTGCTTGAGAACTCTTTTTCCTCAGCTGGCACAGAATGTTATATAAACGTGAGCACCACGGCTTGGATCCTTATTTCTTCAACATACATTTTAAATGAAAATATATTTAGGTACACAATCTTTTTTTCGGTTTAGGTACCATAAAGTAGGTTTAATAAGACAAAAGTCTGACACTGAAAGAAAAGAAATCTGTGCATAATACGATTGCATTTGTTGTTATTGGTATAGCCTGCCATGGAAACTTATAGAGCATAGCAACATATTGCCCATGCCTCTTTAGAAAGCATATATTTACATAAAGAATTAATGTGTGATGATTTTTGTAAGGAGGTGGGAAGGCAGAGGTGCTGTTTATTTCAGGTCACGGTGTGAATCGGGTGTCTGGGTTCTGTCTTGAGAGTTTTCAAGTGTGTTTTGAGCTGCTAGGAATGTGCGAATAAGTCATGTTCCTGTTGTTCAGTGTTGGAACTATGAATTCTTTAATGGGTCCTGCCTGATTCAGTATTTTTTTGTGCAAACCTAGAACACAGTGGGATTCTCCTGCCATCTCTGTTCAGAGGTTTCTCTTCCCTGGATCACTACCAAGGAAGAGGTCATGTGAGCCCACTTGGGGGAGCAGGAACCTCCCGTGGGCTTGAGGGCGCTTGCACGCCCGCTCGGTGTGGCGCCAGGGCATGCACGTGGCCATGTAGTGATGTGGCTTTTTCACCCTGTTCTAAGGTTTGAGTGCTTCTCATCTCCTGGAGCTTTCATAAGGAATGAGAGCTGGTTCATGGTTAGGGATTTGGAATCAGAAATTTCCCACTTCTCTTTCAAGCTTTGGACTTAGTTTTTTTTTTTTTTTTTTTTGTGGTACGCGGGCCTCTCACTGTTGTGGCCTCTCCCGTTGCGGAGCACAGGCTCCCGACGCGCAGGCTCAGCGGCCACGGCTCACGGGCCCAGCCGCTCCGCGGCATGTGGGATCTTCCCGGACCGGGGCACGAACCCGCGTCCCCTGCATCGGCAGGCGGACTCTCAACCACTGCGCCACCAGGGAAGCCCTGGACTTAGTTTAATTAAAAGAGTGCCCTGAAATTATAAGGTGCGCTTTTATCTGTTTATCGGTGAGACTTTTCAGCTGATAACATGGAAGCAGCACAGAGATGGAGAAACAGATTGGATTCTGAGGTGGATGAAACGCTCAACCCGATTTCGACTTTTCTGTTGTGTTCATCAAACAGCATGTTGTTTTCTTCGACTGTCTTTTGAGTAAGAAAATGAATGTACATTCCAAATGAAAAGATGTTAATGCGAGTCTGGATCTTAGCTTGTCTGCGTATGAGGGTCTGTGAAGGGTTTTGCTTGCACACTGATTCTCCTCCTGGTTCAGAAAGAGAGGGAGGGCTTCCCTGGTGGCGCAGTGGTTGAGTGACCGCCTGCCGATGCAGGGGACGCGGGTTCGTGCCCCGGAAGATCCCACATGCCGCGGAGCGGCTGGGCCCGTGAGCCATGGCCGCTGAGCCTGCGCGTCCAGAGCCTGTGCTCCGCAACGGGAGAGGCCACAGCAGTGAGAGGCCCACATACCGCAAAAAAAAAAAAAAAAAAAAAAAAAAAGAGAGGGAGACCCTCCACGCCCCCGGACCTCTTGCTCTCTGGTGACAGTGAGTTTGGCGTAAGTGCGTCTGGAAAAGAAGCAGGAAAACGCGAATGGAATCTGAGCGCACAGATGGGGGTGGGTTCAGCGGCTCTGGGCTGTTGCTGGAGAAGGAGTCACCTCTTGGTTGTTAGGGACGCAGGTCGTGTTTTCTTGCTTTTTTCTTTTTTTTGGTAATAAGTTGATGACGTTTGAGAAGGGGATGCCGAAATGACCAAAGGGAAGCAAGAGCACATCGTGCACGAGTGGTTGGTGACCTGGGGACGTTATCTCATGTGTGGTTATCTGAACAATGTCTATTTTTTCCAGTTGTTTTCACTCCACGAGAGCGGAGGGGGTGGGAGTGTTCATTTTACCCCTGGTGCCTGGTGTAGGGGTGGGAGCTCATAGTAGGTATTCAGGAAGTGTTTGATGAATGAATAAGCGAAGGCATGCACCTAGAAGTTGGTTCCGCTGTCACGCAGACCCAGAGATAGGGTTGCTCTGCACAGTGCCTGGGGAAGCCTGGAGTCCTGTGTTAGGAGAACCTTCCTGAGTCAGAGCCCCCCGAGATTGCTGTGAGCTGCCTGGGGAGGGAGGGACTGCAAGCAGAGGGTGAGTGGTGGAATCAAGCGGAGGGCACTCAAGGATTTTTAATGGGCAGTTAAACCAGATGATTCTAAAATGCTATTTATATTCTGAGACTCCATGAAATAATTTGAGCATCTCCCGTTTCCATAACGATGTGTGAGTCACCAGGGAGCGATTTGGCAGTGTGTGCAATGAGATGCCTACCTAGGCTTGGGTATTCCCAACTTCATCTTGGTAGTAAAATAAAAATTTAAGAATAAAACTTAACAAATAACAAATTATACACAGATACCATGAAATTCAGGATAGTTAAACCGTTCATTCGATAAATATTTGAGTGCCAGTAGGCATTATAGGTGCCGGGGCTGTCTTTGTAGTTGGAGAGAATAGCAGAACCTTCTGGGAGGGGATGGAGGTGGGACTGTAAAGAATTTCTAGAAGTTCATTGGCGGCCTGGAGCATCAGGGGGTGCGCAGGGGGGGGAATTGGTGCGGGAATGGGGAGGTGCCCTGGACAGTGAGGAAACCTTCCTCAGGAAAGTAGTAGCAGGCAAACCAGGAAGGAGGCTGGGGTCACACTGTGGTTGACCTCAGGTATCACCCTAGCGCTAAGTTGATCCTGTGATTGAGCGTGGAGGGAGAGGTGTGTGTGGTTCAAGTGCGTTTAGAAAAGTGATTGCCTCCACCGGATAGGAGTGTGGAGTAGGCAAAAATGATGTAATCATAGACATGGAGATCCAGCTGGCCAGAATCAGGGAGGTATCATAGCCAAAAAGACATTTGACGTTTTGTTAGTGGCTCATCTGTTTGCTGATTTAAACTTACAGTCGGTTCACTTTGGGTCTGTTCTTTTTCGGGTCCATTTTCTTTTCAAGTGGATTCATAGGCATTTACCACTTTCTCATTTCTACACTTATTGTGACTGAGTTTGTCACTGTTATGAAAGTGTTCTCACATGCTGGCTTCACTGGTGTCAGATGTCACTTGATGTCACCAAGAGTTGAGAAAAGCTATTTTAAGTGGGGTGGGAAAGGAATGTATTTCAGTTTTTAAAGGGGCCACTGAATTTTCAAACAAAGCTGAGAATTTTTAAGGAGCTTGGGCACTTGTGCATCCTGTAATGTTGGGAGGTCTTGTTAAAAGGCTTTGGATTTCGTTCTGGTTCTTTGTTTCGAGGTCACTGTTAGTGAAACATCATTGGATACTTACAAACAAATATAATCGAGCGTTAAGTCCTTAATATTTTAAAATAAAGATTAGGAAGCCTGAATTTTAGAGGAATTGTGGCCCCCCCCCATTTCTTCTTCTTTTTTTCAGGGCTATGGCTTAAAAAGGCCATGGTTTTGAGGATCCTCTGTTGTAATAATATAATTTTGCACCAGAGAATACAGTTGAGTACCAATATTTATAGGGAAGCTGTAGCTAATATTTTCAAATATTTTCTTTTAAAAAAATTTCAAGCAAAATTGCATTTATTTTAACTTTTACCTCCACAGTTTTACCTAAGCTAAGACGTTAAAGAGTTTAAAAATAAAAATTTTTAAAGAGTTCCTGGAGGCTAGCCCCGTACTCTGTGAGGGTGTGTGTCCCTTCAGTGAGTTCAAATGTCCAAAACTAGTCCTGTGAAAACCGTCCCCCCCACCGTGTGTTCTCTGCTTCAGTTTATGAAACAATTAGTTGACATGCTTCTGTGGGCCAGATTACTAGGTTATCTATAGACACATTGAAAGATACTTTAAAAAACTTTTTAAGGAAGTTAGGTAAAAATATTAATCAGTATTAACAGTCTTTAAAAAATACATGTTAGACATTTAGAGTATGATGTAAAGAAGCGATCTGGGTACCTTTAGATAATTTGTTAATAAATGTGGTCATTCTTAATTAGTTTTCTTACCCTTGAACAGCACACTTTTTTTTTTTTTTTTTTTGGGTCTCATCCTGATTTTCCTTGAACTTTATAATTTTTACTCCTTTTTCTCTCATTCTTCTGTCAGAGAGCTTCTTGATATATTCAAATTTGTAGTCTCTGGAGCTTCAGCTCTTATTAGCTCTTCTTCAGAGGCAGCTCTGAGATAATTTCCCAGAGGATTCTGCTCCTTCCTCGGAGAGCCGTGGTCCTGCCGCCCCACGCAGGGGAGCCAGAGGAGGGAGGTCGTGGACCCAGGTGACGGATGTCGGCTGGCTTACACTGTCAGGAGAACTGTTTCCAAGAAGAAATAAAACTTTAAAGGAGGAAAAACATTTTTTTCCTTTCTCCAAATTTAGCTCTTTGCCTTTGAAAACTGGATCCAGGAAAACAAACGCATCCGTATGAGCATGTGTATCCCAGTATGTTTGTCAGCACATTTCTGTGTTTATAAACTTGTCCCATTAGTGTGACCGAGGAGTATATTCCTAGTGATTGCTTTAGTTTTAATAATTTGTATAAGTTGGTTCACTGGAGGGTCTGCTGATCAGTAGAGAATTACACATTTGCAGCTCGTGGTGCAACGTAATTTCAAAAAGCAAATTTAGAATAAGAATTGACAAGGGTTTTAGAAAACCATGCGTTATTTTGTTTTTTACTACATGAGATTCATTTTCTAAAAAATTTTTATTTATTTTCATTTGCAAAATGTTTTTGGCACTTTGACCCTAAAGGGTTTCCTGCATAAATTCAGAAACTTGGAAGCTGATCCCCAGAGACTATTGGGCAGAAAACCATTTTTTAAACCTTTTTTATTCTACAGGAAATGAATGTGTTTGCCCTTTTCCTGCGGTGCCATATTGTCTGGATTTTCTTTCTGTTCTTATAATGGGCAGAAAGAGTAAGAAGGCCACACGTTTGCTAATCCTCTTGGTGCTGTGTCGTGCTATGCTGCAGGGCTGCATAATTATGATTAATTGTGAGCTGGACCATGTGCATTTCAGAGAGTGGATTGTAATTAAATAAAACTTAATGATTTTAACATTGGGCTACCGGTATGTATTTATGATACATAGCTCTATTATTCCTACATGATATACTTTGTAATTGCACAGATGCTGTTGAGCTCAAATTTCAAGCCATAAAAATGTTTTGGGACTGCTTTCTAATGACAGGAAGGTTTCACGTATCTTTGTGTTTCACAGATTAGACCTCAGAAAGGTGAAAACGGAGTGGTGAATCGAAAAGAAAGCAGGTGGCCAGTAGCACACATACGCGCATTCTTTAATCAGGATGCAAGTTGGCTTTCTTGTGTATTGCTCACTTGACTGTATTTTTATATTTCTATAAAAGTGCAAATGTGAGTTTATGTTAATGATTTAAAATACTTGAAACGATCGAGCTATTGTGGGTTGGTTCTGAGCATGAAAAGAAGTTATTTTGTGTGATGGACTTTAAGTATAAATATTTATTAGTTTTTGTACGGTGAGTAGCTTTGGTTGAATTATTGTCACCTATATGGGTTTAGGTTTTATAGCTGCTTGGAGAATTATGTACATTAACTTGAAAGATTAATTACATTTAATTTTCGTTTAAGATTAATTAGTATTGTTGACTTGATTGCCAAGCTAGGTACTTTATCATCTCCCCTTCAGCTGCTTTCCAGCCCACAGTTATTCAGTCATTGTGCAGGCGATAACTTAGTGTCCCAGGCTCTCATTTTTCCCCATAATGATAATAAGGGTACCCACCTTGCTGCATTGCTGTGATGATTAGCAATGCTAGGTTCCATTCACTGTGTCCAGTGCTGTACACCAGAATTAAGAAGCTTTCTGCATCCATTATGTCATGAAACCTCGCTACTGCCCTTTGGGGTAGGAATTTTGCCCCAGTTTTCCCGATAAGGAAATGAACCATGCAAGTTTACCACAGCTTGACCAGGGTTGCACGCAGCTCCTAAGAAGCTGAGTTAGGACTAAGCACGTAGAGCACCCAGCACTGTCCCGCTCACATTGTGGTGGTTGTTATAGATTCACAGTGACCATTGGGGAAAAGTGTGTAAAGAGGTGAGAACTAATTTTTTAAACATTACATTGTCTTAGGCTTTTTTCTTTCTTTTTTTTTTTTTTTAATCATGGCTGTCTTCTTCCTAAGGGATAATTTCTCTCTCACTGATAGGGAAAATGTCTATATGTTTAAGGATTTGGGGGTGTATTTGGAAAAGGATTTTATATGTTTTTATATTTTTAATGCATTTTAAACATAGCTTTAGAACACTTGGGTGTATACATACAATTATATACACATATTACAATCTTATATCTATGTTTATGTATTGCTTACACACTGTTTATAGACGTGTACTATATTTGAATTACTTTATTCTAAATGTCAGGCATTCCATTTATTTCCCATTTTCGCCTACATGGATTAAGATAAAATTTATCAGTTTTCAGCTGCCTCCCCCGATGTCATTATGCACAATCGTGTATGGGACCTCAGGGGTGGAATTCTTGTGGTTGGTCCAAGATCTAAATTTTTCTCTGGACCTCCTATGATTTTATTCTGATGTGTCCTATTTAGAAGTTCATAGGGAAGGGATTCTAAAAATGATATTAATTTTGTGATTTGCCAAGTTAATTTTTCTGGCCACATTTGAAATTAAATTTGAAAAGGCATTAGGGGGACTTCCCTGGTGGTCCAGTGGGTAAGACTTCGCGCTCGCAATGCAGGGGGTCCGGGTTCCATCCCTGGTTGGGGAACTCAATCCCGCATGCCTGCCGCAACTAAAAAACGATCCCGAACGCTGCAACAAAGGATCCCGCATGCCACAACTAAGACCCGGCACAGCCAAAATAAATAAGTAAATAAATATTAAAAAAAAGAAAAGGGGGCTTCCCTGGTGGCGCAGTGGTTGAGAGTCCGCCTGCCGATGCAGGGGACACGGTTTCGTGCCCCGGTCCGGGAAGATCCCACATGCCGTGGAGCGGCTGGGCCCGTGAGCCATGGCCGCTGAGCCTGCGCGACCGGAGCCTGTGCTCCGCAACGGGAGAGGCCACAACAGTGAGAGGCCCGCGTACCGCAAAAAAAAAAAAAAAAAAGAAAAAAAAGAAAAGGAAAGGCATTAGGAAAATCTAAAATTACTCCCTTATGCTTCTTTTCCTTGCTTTCCTCAGTGTATGAGTACCCTCTGTTCTGTGCCTTTTAATCTCTTCTGCCTTACAGTTTTGTCCAGATAATGCTTGGTTAGCTAATGCCTCTCTAAGAGTTATGTTCTCCTATTATTTTGTATTTCTAGAAAAAGTTTAAATTTCACATTTTGATTAGCTTACTTCCTTTCCATTTTTAGGTTGAGGACTACAGTTGTTTAACAGTAAACTAACTCGGTTGTTAGGCAGCATTATGTTCCTAAAATGTCTACGTATAATGTACAAAGTTGTGATGGAAAACATTCATATTTGTATTACCTCGTGTTTTACAAGTAACTATTAAACACAGAATACCTCTGAAGACTATAATTAATTTTTCCAGCCACCAAAGATTTTTACTTTCATGTAAGCATTGAATAATGAATGTAAAAATTAATTGGTCCTTATTCTGCCTAATTCTAGATTCTTGGGTTTCTTCTGTTTTTAGGGCTGAGTTTGGCTGGCATCATGGCAATAGACTGATATCAGCTCTTCTAAATTGTTCAGGGACTGGGATGTTTTCAGCTACTAGGTATTTTTAAACAAGAAAAGAAAAACACCCATTTTTGTCCCTGTCTTTGTATGAATGTGTTTCCCTGGGTGCTGCTTACTTTTTTTTTTTTTTGCGGTCCGTGGGCCTCTCACCGCCGCGGCCTCTCCCGTTGCGGAGCACAGGCTCCGGACGCGCAGGCTCAGCGGCCATGGCTCACGGGCCCAGCCGCTCCGCGGCACGTGGGATCCTCCCGGACCGGGGCACGAACCCGCGTCCCCTGCATCGGCAGGCGGACTCTCAACCACTGCGCCACCACGGAAGCCCCTGCTTACTTTTTAAAGTCATGGAAGAGTTGAAAATTTTCAAGTTTGCTATCAGCACACACACAGCCTTGTCAACTGGACTTGCAAATATAAATAAGCCTTGTGTATTTTCAGCAATCAAAAGCTATGGCTATTTTCTAATTATTCTGTTGAGTACCACACTTTATAAAACCTAGAATTAATCACGTACAGTGTTCAGCAGTTTCATTTTACAATCAATGACGATCATGACGTGAAACAAAACGAAATGCCCCCTCCCCACTACCATCATCAGAAAAACCTCCTAACGTAGCATATTCTAGGAACTACAGAAATATTCTTTGGTGAATGAATATAGTTCAACCCTGATCCTACTGGTTCCTTAGAATTTTCCTCCTATTCATTCTCTGTACATGCCTCTTTTCCTTTGACACAAGTCTACACACAACATTTTGGTTTATTTGCTAATCCTCCTAACTGTCCTCGAAGGCTGGGTGTCTGCTGAGACTGTTTTCATAATGATTTCCTGGTTTGAAGAGCATCCTAGTCCCACAGTGCCAGCCAGGTTTTGATGACTGCTGCTTCTCTTCTGTTGTTTTGAACAGGGACACAGCCTAGCATGTTTGACATGTTTGTGTATGGTAGAGTCTGAGTAGCAGCCAGAGACAAGTGAGCATCTGAGAGCAAACCAGACCCTCACTCGGGACCGGCCGAGTAACTTGCAGGGACGCCCTGTGCAGAGTGAATGCGCAAGACACTGACAGCAGAGCGTAAACCCAGGGTGGGGCTCTGTGCTGATGCATGGGTGGGTGCACCCCTGAGGCCTGCCCTGCCCTTCCTCTCAAACAAATGAAGGAAGAACACCTAAATGTTTCTCACAAAGCTTTCTCGATTCTTTTTTTTTTTTTAAAGAATAGTAATTTCTTTTCTTTTTTAAATATTTATTTATTATGTATTTGGTTGCGTCGGGTCTTAGTTGCAGCAGGTGGGCTCCTTAGTTGCGGCATGCATGTGGGATTTAGTTCATGGACCAGGGATCAAACCCAGGCCCCCGGCATTGGGAACGCGGAGTCTTAACCACTGCGCCGCCAGGAAAGTCCCACGCCTTCTCGATTCTGATGCTAGAGGGCTGAGCAGAGTGGGATGTACCTAGCTCCCTCCAGTCTAGGTCTTGGAATTGGGTTTTTCCTTGCTGATTGACCCCTGGTCCTCTCACGGCTATAGAATGAGCTCTGAGGGATGCCAGACCCACGAGCAGAAATGTCTGCGAGGTGCCAAAAGATGAATTTACCTTTCCTCCCTTTTCTCAACACTTTTGGAACAGAAAAGGGATTATAAAAACAGACATCACCTCGGATAACTGCCATTCAGAATTTTTATAATTATTAGAGTTTGTATAAAACACAGAGGATCCTTTTCTTTTAATCTATTCATTTTCCATTCATACTCTTTTCCCTCCCAATAATCCCAGGAAGTTACTTAATTATTTAACTGTTCTTCTAGCTGTTACACATAGAATTCCTATTGTTGGCACAAAACCCTTCACTTAAGCCTCGTCTTGGGAATGCGCTCATCCTTGTTATTTCTGATACGACCATGAGATGTTGTGGTTTTTAGCACATTTGTCTGTACCCTGGAGGGTTGTTTGCAAACACGGATCACATATGTTGTGAATTTATCTGTAAAATGATGGAATATTTTTATGGTTTTAATCTATCTGGAGTAATGACTTTGTGGGTGGGATGGGGTGAAGCTCTGACAGTTCTGAGATCTGTAAAATGCAGAAAACTTGGTACTGCCTTTTCAGATGGGCCCCCAAAGATTAAGATTTGTGCCGAAGTACATTTCTCAAGTTCGCCTTTCACCACAAAAATAACGCATCTGTCTACGGATCTGGACCACTCTTTCCATGTCCCAGCTGTGTTAGGGCTCTCCCGTGGATACAATTAACTTGTTCGCCCCCTAAGACTTGCGAAGAACCACCAATCAACAGAAATCCTGGAAACGCATGCTGCACAGCGTGTGAGCTTGATGGAGGGGATCGGATCAGGTGTGCTTTTCCCGCTTCCAGCCTCACCTGTCTGCTCCTCTCCTTTCTCTTGGTTGCTCTATTGGTTTGAGGCACCCAGGGTCCCACATCACCTTCCCCCTCCTACCCTGAGCATATGCCTTTAGACACCCACCTGCACATGTGTACAGATGTAGTTTCTCCTATGAAAACTGGCAAGACTAACAAGAAATTACTTGTATTTGTGGATTGGCTGGTCACAGTTTTATAACTCTCAGGTATATTTCATTGGGTGTTTGTCCTTTGCTTTGGGGGCCGTTTTGTGAAATGAGGGAACCAACTTTTTGTGGTATGCGGGCCTCTCACTGTCGTGGCCTTTCCCGTTGCGGAGCACAGGCTCCGGACGCGCAGGCTCAGTGGCCATGGCTCACAGACCCAGCCGCTCTGCAGCATGTGGGATCCTCCCGGACCGGGGCACGAACCCGTGTCCCCTGCATCGGCAGGCGGACTCTCAACCACTACGCCACTAGGGAAGCCCGAACCAACTTTTTTGATAGGATTTTAAGGCAACAGTTTTTTGGGGGCAAAACTAGATGGTTTTTGAATTTCTTGTTCTTGAAAGTGTCTGGGACTGAAGGCATCTTTGACAGTCACCTCGCTCCTCCAGGATTTGGGTATAAAGGGATTGATGGCATGTGGGATGGTTTTCTGTGTGTAATTGTCTCTCACTGAACCCAGAGCAGGGGCCTACCCCAGCTTAGCATCTTCCCACCTTTCTCTTTTCCCCATGACCGCTACATGTGTGTTTTCTGTTTTTTGGGTTTTTTTCCCCTATTTCCGTTCCTTCCTAACTTTCTCTCCCCTTCTGGTTCTTCTACTCCCTGTCTGGTGTTCTAGGTGCATATGATGGCCTCACATACTGTCACACGCTTCTGGTTATGAAGTCTTTGGCAAAGAAGTGAGTTGTTTGCAGAGTCCCCCTCCTTGCTACTCAACGGCTTAGATAATTGAGGTTCTGTTCTGAGTTGTGAAGTCTGGTTGACTTGGAAGCCCCTTTCCCCAAAGGCAGGGTGTGAAGCTCCGCATCCTGGACTGCGTGTCTATTTTTCAATGTGTTCCTTTACCCCTTGCCTTCTTTTTTGGCTTTATTTTGGAGGCACTAGGCAGAAGGGACAATCTTTGCAGATTAAACCCGGGCAAGTTAATGTTGTCATTGGGCAAAGACTGTTAATCCCTGGGGTTCTTGGAATGTGTCAGGTCTTCTCTGCCAAGGGCAAGATGCCATCAAGGACAAAGATGAGCTCTTAAGGGAAACAAGGATGCAACTTTATTAGCACCAGAGCTGCAAAGCACTAGGCAGGGGGTCCTTTCTAATTTAAACTTGCAGCCCACCCAGGCGCCATTGCTTCACGCCAGGACACCTTGGCAAGCTACCAGCAAACAGTAATTTTCAAAGCACAACATTATTTTTTTCTGATCTACTCTCTCAGGTCCTATATACTCTACTTAATTTTGATAGCCATTTGCTGCTCTAGCACTAGACGGTACTTTCTTCTTTCCATTAATCTCTTTCTACCAAACTATCGCATTAAAGGGTACCACACTTTGAAATTTAAAAACTACAGCATAACTGTTTGTCAACTGCTTTAAATTACAAGTTTTTTAAGTACTAGTGATCTTGAATACATATTTTACATTTGTTGAACCTCAGTTTCTCTTTCTATTCATTGTAGGCATTATGTGGGTAGTAGAAAAGACCTTTAAACATTGAAGTGTATGTATAGTGAAGGATTGAAGAACTTTTATGTATCTATAAACCCATGTAACTGCCACTCAGATTGAGATGTGGCACATTCCCTGCGCCCCAGAAGGCTCCTTGAACCCATTTTGCCGATGGGCAGTTCATCCCTTGCCTGTTCTGATTGATCACTCAACATTAGTTTTTCCTGTTCTTGAACTTCACAGAAATGAGATAATACATTATACACTCTCTTGTTACTGGCTTCATTTGCTCATTATTATGTCTGCGAGATTTATCCATGTTATTGGGTTGTAGCAGCAGTTCATTTTGTGTAGTAATCTATTGTATGATTATGCCACAACTTTAAAAAAATTATTTATTTATTTTTGCGTTGGGTCTTCATTGCTGCACGCGGGATTCCTCTAGTTGCGGTGAGGGGGGCTACTCTTCATTGCGGTGTGCGGGCTTCTCATTGTGGTGGCTTCTCTTGTTGCAGAGCACGGGCTCTAGGCACGCGGGCCAGTAGTGGTGGCTCGTGGGCTCAGTAGTTGTGGCTTGCAGGCTCTAGAGCGCAGGCTCAGTAGTTGTGGCGCACGGGCTTAGTTGCTCCGCGGCATGTGGGATCTTCCCGGACCAGGGCTCGAACCCGTGTTTCCTGCATTGGCAGGCGGATTCTTTTTTTTAAAACATCTTTATTGGAGTATAATTGCTTTACAATGGTGTGTTAGTTTCTGCTTTATAACAAAGTGAATCAGCTATACATATATCCCCATATCCCCTCCCTCTTGCGTCTCCCTCCCGCCCTCCCTATACCACCCCTCTAGGTGGTCACAAAGCACTGAGCTGATCTCCCTGTGCTATGTGGCTGCTTCCCACTAGCTATCTATTTTACGTTTGGTAGTGTATATATGTCCGTGCCACTCTCTCACTTTGTCCCAGCTTACCCTTCCCCCTCCCCACGTGCTCAAGTCCTTTTTTTTTTAGATTCCACATATATGTGTTAGCATACGGTATTTGTTTTTCTCTTTCTGACTCACTTCACTCTGTATGACAGACTCTAGGTCCATCCACCTCACTACAAATAACTCAATTTCATTTCTTTTTATGGCTGAGTAATACTCCATTGTATATATGTTGCAGGCGGTTTCTTAACCACTGCACCGCCAGGGAAGTCCCCATATGCCAACAGCTTTTTAATCCATTCTAGATTGTTTCCAGTTTGGGCATACTTCTGATTAGTGGTGTACCTAATGTATTTGACACCAGCATGGATCATTTTTATAAAACCCTACTATACAACAAAATT
Organism: Stenella coeruleoalba; assembly: GCF_951394435.1. NCBI lineage: Eukaryota > Metazoa > Chordata > Mammalia > Artiodactyla > Delphinidae > Stenella > Stenella coeruleoalba. The sequence goes on from NC_137147.1 coordinate 164,805,473, forward strand.
ATTTTCATTAGGAATTACAACACAAAACACAAAATAACCTCCAGAAATGAAATGCAGTGAGTTTTTTTTTTAGTGAATCTCCAATATTTAATCATGTCCGTTAAAAAAGTATTACAATACAAAAAAGGGAAAAAAGAAATGGATGAATAGTTTTTAGTTACACTTAATTTTATTTTTCCTGAAAGAGAAGTGAACAGTGTATACCCACCTATATATTGGTCTGTCACAGTAATGAATAACAACATTGTGGTTTCTGTTTTTGAGACTTCTCCAGTTTGAGGACAACACGAAAGGACTATTTACTCCAGTAGGTTTTGTTCTGTTTGGGGGAGTGTGAAAGAGAGAGGGATAAGGATGATGGTGGTGGTGAGTGGGGGAAGCTTCCAGACCTACCCCCTGAATGTTGACTGAGCCAGGGTAGCTGCAGGGTCAGGGCAAGGCTGTTCCTGGTGGAGGGAGTGGTATTTACACTGGCAGAGGCTGTGACGTGGTTCCGTATCGGTACCAGCTCTGGACCGTGAGTAGCAGGGTGGATGGAAGGCAGGTTGGAGCAGTAGCCAGCGGTGGACCCTGGCAGGCCTTCCTTCTAAGTTGGGCTTTCATTGTAGGGCACAGCGGGGCACATGTGGATTGGGATTTTAGATCATCAGCTTTGGCGCTGGTCCCCTTATTAGAAGCTGTTCTTAGCTCTTTAGTCCCATATCCCCAGAGCTTATTGATGGTTCTTGACCTCTGCCCTAGTTTTTAACAGTTTCCAAATGTATTCGTTGCTGGGGCAAAACCCAGTTTGCTCCTGAAGTCCTGGGGTACACTGAAGCATGCCTGATATCATTAATAGTTCAGTTTAGTAAATCTTTTGGAAAAAGAGCTTCTTTATGGACATTCTCTCCTCCCTCACTTGAACAAATTTGCTTTTTCTTTCTCACGTTATCCAGAGAGTGCTCTGAAGACTTGCAGTGTTACATACATTGAATGTTCTATTTATTTTTACCTTTGAATACTAAAATATCTTATACCAGGTTGGACAACTCCTTGTAATAAAGCTCACATTTAATTTCAAACTGAACCTGGTGCCAATTTTATGTTCCAGTAGTTTATTTATATTTAAAATTCCAGTTTCCCAGTATTTGTGCTGTTTTTCAGAATTGTGTCTTCGTGTTCTTTCTTTCAGTGGGCGTTGTTTATTATGCCTCACCTCTTTCCGCAGGAACTTCAGAGATTCCTTCTTGCTCTACAGAACACATTAGAATTTCTTCTCTTTTTCAGTGTCTTAATTAGGTGATATGAATATGTACATAATTAAATACATTCTGCAGTTCCTAGCCAAGGATTTCTTTTTGACTCTTGTAGACAGACATTTATGGGTAATAGTTGTTACTCGTGAGTTCATTTTTAGAAAAGATAAATGTCTGAAGTTTCAGAAACTGATTTCATAGTTCATGGGTTAGGTTTTGATAGGTTCTTATACAGATGGATACAGGGTCTGCAAGAAAGTTACTACTTTGGAGTCAGAACTAAACCAGTTGTGATTGTCACCCACTGGCAACAATTGGAGTCTTGTTTTCTTTCAAGTGATTGTTCCTTAAGAAACTGTTTTCTGAATGTGTACCCCAGTTCACCCCAACTTTGTCTTCCCCACACATTGAAAATTAGATGATTTCTTCGACTGTTCCCCCTCAGAAAGAATGTTTTAAATCACAGAAAAGTGTTTTTCTTTTATTATATCTATATATATATGTATACATATGTGTGTGTGTGTGTGTGTGTGTGTGTGTGTGTGTGTGTGTGTGTGTATTTTCGCCGTGTGGCTTGAGGGATCTCAGTTCCCTGACCAGGGATTGAACCTGGGCCCCGGTAGTGAAAGGGTCGAGTCCTAACCACTGGACCGCCAGGGAATTCCCGAAAAGTGTCTTTCTAAACAAATTGTCCCAGTAAAACTTGGGGATAATGGTAAGCAAGAAAAATATACAGATATGTAACACATTACATTATAGGATATATAATAATATTATATAAGCAAAACCAAAAATTCAATAACGAATTATAAAGTTAGGTGAGGAGGTACAGTCATCCTCTGAGGATACTGGCTTCTCTTAGGAGCCTTTGCTACCCTTGTTCTGCCATCACCACAGTGATGTTGAGAACACCATGGTCTTCCCAGCTGTCCTTATTCTGGTATTATCTTGAATGCCTATCTTCGGCTACTAACTTATCCTTGCTCCAGTTTAACCCCCCAGCGCTATTTCCTTGACCATTCTGTTAGGAACCTAGAGACTTCGGGGAGTTTTCATTGTTTCTTTGATAAAGCAGATCCTTGGAATGTTTTTGGCACTGGAGTAGGGGCGGGGTGTGAAATCTACCCTCTCTCCATTTCAACTCTACATCTGGGAGCCATTTCTTATTTATGTGCCTAAAAGTAGTCAGATCCCTTCTCTCTTTTGCAGTCTCTCTCTAGATTTATTTAAGATGGAGACAACGTATTAGAAAACTGCTGGACGCCTCTGCTGCTCTTTGAGGTTGCTTAAGGGACACACATGCCCCTGGCTTTGTCATCTTCCCTGCTCTAGAATTGGGTTAGGCACCTCTGCACGTTTTCTACAGGGCTTTGAAAATCTGTGTGTGTGTAATAGAAGGAAAGTCTAATGCAGTTATGTTTCACCAAGCCCATTTTCCAAAAAGAGGTAAAAATTAGGGTTGGATGCGTATTGCTTGCAAACTTGAATGCTCCCAAGGATATCTGCACAGACATGCCAAATCTCACCTGATCCATAGTGGCTGTATAGGATTTAACTGGAATTAGAGCTCAGGAACAAAAGCAATGATTGGAACAACGCTTGTTCTTAAAGGTTAATGTGGTATCCACGTCCGCTCACACTTTTTGTTTTCATGGAAAGAATTGGTATGTACCGTGAGGATAAAATTAAGTTTTTATCCTCATCATGTATTTAATGAGAAAGAATTAGGAAAAAGAAAACGGAGATAATTCTATTGCAAAAACTGAGGCAGAATATTTTTTGCCCTAAATAATGAGCTCTTTCTATTTGAAATAACTAAGTGAAAAATAAAATTTTACTTTGTGTCTGTTTCAATGGAAAAACTTAATTTATTGCACCACAGCATAATAAACTTTACTTTTTGCTCTAAAAAGTAACTTGGTTATGGTGACACACACCCTCCTTCCTTGAAGTCCTTTAGATGGGTAATTCTGAAAAGCATCACCATAATTGGTATTTGGTATGTCACTGGGTACACATGAGGATAAATAAGAAATTGTAGTGAAATCAACTTGAAATTTAACCAGATTGGAGACATCATGCCTTGTAGGGTGCTTTATGGAGTATAGTCATATTTTGTAGTACTTTGTAGTAGATTTCAGAGGTTGTAGCTGCAAGCAAAAAATCTTTTATTCCTAACTTTCTGAAGGATTTATTTGAGGCTGAACATTCAGTAAACACTTATGCCAATATTTTGCAATAGAAATTTCTTTTGTAGTACAGTATTTAGTATTTTCAGTTTATTAATCTTTGCTATGCTAAGAGAAAAATAAATCTCTTTCCCTCTCTCCCATCCAACAAGAATTACTTCTCAAAAATTTAATCAGAGGCTGATTTGACTTCTTTAAAGCTAGAACAGAGGAATGAAGACAGAATTTCACAAACTATGGTCTAAGTCTGACAGCCTGATATTTTTAGGGAATATTTGGATTTTTAAGCCTTAAGAAGTTCTCATATATTCCTGGACCACAGAACTCCTACCTTAAGTTTAGAGTATAAGCAACTGAATAATAATGATGATGACAGTGGTCCTTTACTATGTGTCTGTTATTTGCTTGGCCCTGTCCTAGGTGTTTTAGACATTGCTGTCTTATTCAAGAGGCAGACAGCCCCAGGGGGCTGATCTGAAGAAAGTAAAGCTTCAAGAGTGGCTTGGCCAAGACGCCTTGCGTCTGAAAGGCCAGTGTTGGGATAAAAGCCCAAACCTGACTTGTTTTAGGGCCACGTCCTTTCACTGTCCTCATCTGCCTTCAGAAGGACTTCATGGCTAGGATAATCCTCTCTCTCTAAATTTTGGCATCACTTACTCCTCATTCTTGAGTTGTTTTGGTCTCTATGTAGCCAAGCCATGTGAGAGAGGAGTTGAAGAGCTTTTTGAACAGGCTTCAGTGATGTATCTGTGTAAATGGGTTGCAGAGTCCACCCAAGTTCACTTCCTCATGACAGAAATGACTGTATACTCTTACTGAGGCTTTCTAGTACTACTTGGAAATAGGAGTTGAAATGTAAGAGTCATTAAGTGTACATTGTGGGTCATTTCAAAGACACTGTTCTTACAAATTTATTACACACATGCTAGGTCCTTCAAACAGCATGCTTTGACTGAAGTCTTTACTAACAGCACACGTTCCCCTGTGCTCGGCATTGTCCTTAGGGTGTAGGGTTGACTTTCGAAGTAATAAACCTTTTCTTTGCTCTCTGTGATCTGAAAGGGAAGCTATAGTCTGAGTGCTCGGGAAGAGGCATAAGTCATAATTGTAGGTTGTAATAAATGTAAGTCCATGAGAGATGGCTCAGCTTCAAACAGCCGAGTAGCAGAAGCTTGTAAACCTGTGCCCCCATCCTCCTTTCTGGGGCCCAGATCATGGGAGAATTATTCATCTTTTTTTAGCCATGGGATTTCTAAGGCTTCTCACAATCTCCCGTCTCTTGGCTTCTAGCAAGAAAACAATTATCAAGTCTTAAAAGACAGAAATGAATTCCTAAGTGAGTTACACTTTTTCAAGTTTTCACTAAATTTAAATAATTATAATACTCCCACAGATGACAGCTCAAGCCATCACTTCCTCAGTGGTGCTGAGCTAACAGTCTGAATTCGAGATGGCATTCTCTCTGTTCCCCTGTCTGGCTAATCACTGATAAAACATTAATCATCTCAAGGTTCTATTCAAGTCCATTGATGGAAATGGTGAAATGTAATTTAGCTTGAGGAATTGAATTAATGTTTTCTAATAGCTCTGAGGTATTCAGTGATTTATAGGTTTCAATGCTGGAAGGTGTGTGTGTCTGTGTGTGTGTTTGTGTGCAGTAGTTAATCTAAATAGGTGATTACAAATGATACACATCCTGTGTTACAAAAACGTGTATTAACTCTGGTGAATGTTAGTATGGTTTATTTGTCTGTCATTGTAACATATATTATACACCGGGTACAAAGTAGTGCTAAATTAAGAACTATTTGTTGAATTTTTACAAAACCTTTAACTATGGATGTACATATGCAGATGTGGATATGGATATATCTACATCTATATCTATATAATGATTTATTTTTGAGAAAGTTCAGAATTTATTCTTTTGTTTTTAAGAGTGTAAGAGTTTATTATTTGCCTGCAAAAAGATCTTAGAAATCAAGTACACACATTAAGTGGTTATTGTGAGTGTCCAAAAGTAACAAAAATTAGCTAATTGTCGCATATCCTTACTTGAATACATAAATACTATTTTAAAGATATTACATAGGCATTTTTACCAAATATATCTTCATACTGCTAAAATACGTTATTAAGATTTACTCCTAAGGTGACTTATTTTAAATGTCCTTCTACAGAATATTTTGAAATTACTTCATCATCTCTAAAGCTATAAGCTTATCATAAACAATAGCATCAAAATACACTTTACAGAATTCATTATGCTAGATAGCATTTATTCATTACAGAATTTATTCTTATTTGATTATTTATGCTATGAGCCTCTAGCATGCAAGCATTAGCTTTTCAATCTGTCATTTCCCTCCTTTACAGCTCTTTATTTCTCCCATCCCCTACTCTCTACCCTATAGCATTTTTGCCTAAAACCCACATTAATAATATACCTGTGTCTTTCTCACTACTCATTTCCTTTAAAAAGTTACAGTAGGATGCAGGTCACAGTGCAGAATGAAAGTGTGGGTCCCTTGTTCAAAAATGATTAATAAGTTTGAAACTGCAGCAGCAGAGCATTAAACTAAGTGTGTGGGACCCTGTGCAGTGACACAAGTCTCACACGCCCACGAACCAGCCCTGAGCTGTTGTCGGAGTGCTAGTGGAAATAATCATAGAGCACTTCTTCACACTGATGTGTGAAATGATTACCCTCATTGGCCCGTATAAAATCCTTGTACTGCTAACCAGTCATGGTTTTACATAGTGTTTGCACAAAACTCTCAGGATGGGGAGGCATGAGCACGTGGGAGGTATAAATAGAGTTGCCCCTGACCTCTGCATATCTCTGTGTATAAAACAGAACATTGCCACCAACACCACAGTGACTATGATATATAACTCGTCTTTCCTTTGGAAAGGCTCAAAGGCATCTAGGCCATGGCACATGAATTCCTTTGCCAAAATGATGATTTTTCTCCTTTGTCCTTGAGATAGCACTATGCCTGCTTTTTATGGTTGGATTTAACTCTGGGAGCAAAATGCATTCCATTTTTTTTGAGGTGAAGATCGTTATAATAATAATAATAATATAAAAATTGAGTTTTAAATGCTTGGGTTACTCATAACATGGATTTGTCAGTTTTTCTGTGCAGGGAACAAATCCACCTGTGTACTGACTCATACATTTCAGAATTCTCTCCCTGTTTCCCTGCTTGCTTCTCTCCCACCCCCACCCCCCCACCCACGCTTTGCATTAAGGGGACTGTGCAGGTAGATAATTCTAGAAGCCAAGGAAATGTTTTTCATTTAGGATTAGCCCAAGGAGAAACCTGATGTTTAATGAGAATGGTCTGAGGTCTCTTCCTACTCATTCATCCTACTAGATTGCCTCTTGGTACTTTTCCAAATCCTTGGTACTGAGTTCCTTTAATCAAGTAATTATTCCAAAGACAATGATGAGGTTCCTAAAGGGTCATTACTTCTTTTATAGTCTTGTTTTTTAATACCTCTTTCCCATATCTTTATCTCTAGGTGTCTTATTTCTATATCTTTCAGTTGGGGCTGAAAACTAATCAGCATTAAAGTAGTAATTGTTGCTTGATATTACTAATCTATTTTCTTTTCATGGATACTATGGGATTTTAGGGAAAATAGTTTGTTTAAAAAAAATTCTGGTAAACATCTTGCGGAGGATTCTGATTCTCTTGGTCTGGAATGATAACCCGAATTTTTTGAGTAAGTGATACTTTGATACAGCTCAGAATTCAAAAGGTATGACTGCCACCACCATCCCCAAGCCATTCAGTTCCTTCCTTGGAGGCACTCAGTGTTGTGTGTGTGTGTGTGTGTGTGTGTGTGTGTGTGTGTCCTTCTAGAGTGAGCTTAGGCTTAAATGAGCAAATACACGCACCCCTCCCTCATTTTACACAAATAATTTTTACAGTTTTGCACCTTTTAAAAATTATCTAAATTATAATGTTATGGGATTTTACAAAAGGCAATAACCTTCAGGACTGTTATTGTGCAACAGTTGTTCTGCAATAGAGGCAGAACAGTTTGGGGGATGGGGAAGTATGTGTGCTCAGTGGCCCGATATCACACCTGCAGGCCACGATCACCTCCTCTTCTCATAGAGTTGGTGCTATCTGTAGGCTTTTAGAGTTTTGCCAAAAAAAAGGGAATATTAGAAAAAGTGGTGGGCCTTAGTACTAGAAATAATAAAGAATTAGCAGGGGAAATTTAGTAGATTGTTTTTAAAAGAAAAATTAGCATCCAGTTAGTTTAATTTCAATTCTTAATAGGCTCATGAAATAACATTAACAAGAATGTGTAAACATCTATAAGATAATGGAAACAGGACTAGAGACTTTAAAGCAGTAATCATCACACAAAAACCTGATTGCTTTCCTTGATAGTTTTGTAGAATTACTTGATTAAAAAAAGGCTAGAGATGTTAAATATCATGATTTTGAGAAAATAGTTTCTTTTTGAAATTTTATATACCAAATTAACTGAATTGGATAAAGAAATGGTAAATGTGTAATAAACTATCCAGAGGGATAATGATTACTGAAAACATATCAAATTGAAGAGAACCACAGGGTAATATGTATATATTTTTTAATGATCTGGAAGAATTAGCTAAGCAGTATATTAATGGCATCTACAAATAATAGTGAAGGGGAGGTGCCTTTTTTTTATGAGTATTAGTAAGAATGAAGGGTCAAACATGCAAGTTTAGTATAATAGCAAAAGGTGAAAAAGACTTCTTTTCAAAAACCTATTGTATCTGGGGAAAAATCATCAAATCCATGGGTTAAGGGGAGGAAAAACCTAGTGACCAGATGACTGTTTCCGGAGATAATAGTAATAAAATAACAGTTGATTATTATGTGAATTAGATATGATATTGATGTACAATTAACCTAAAGGTTTTTAGTCCATATGATGAACAATATCAAGTGGTAGTCTTGGAGTACTATTATATATATCTGTCAGCTCCATTACCCTCTCATCATTAGATGGCATTATGACCGGGCAAAACAAGAACTTCTAATGCAATAAGGGAAATTTTCAAAAAAAACGGTGGACTTATATTGTAGAGACGCACATGAAAATTCATTGAGCTAGATGACATTTGTTTTACTGTGAGTTATTGGGATACTCAACTTTTTGATGAGTTGGGTACCACGCTGCTGTCTTTCTCAAGGCACTGCACACTGCTGCTTGAGAAAGATGAAGTGGGACGAAGGAACTAGCCTCTGAATGCCCTTCGCCATAACGTTATTCCTATTTTACACGTTCAGGCTTTTGCAGCATCTTACCACGTGTGTTATACGCAGTGCGTGGGTCTTTAAGCCCACAGCTGTCTCCTCCTTACTAGACTAGAGAATGTTGGCATTTTATTTTCTGAAGTAACATCAGTCGTCATTCTTCATGTTAGGATAAAGTAGGGATATTATGTGTACGTGGACAAGGAGGAGGATAAGATTTCTGTCTCCAAGGCAGTCCTGATGGGTTGCCCTTCTGACTTAAAGAGCCTCACAGCAACAAATGCATGTCTGCTTTGGACCAGGAAGAAGCAACAGTTTGAAAAATAATAGCTTGAAGTCAGTAGGACGTGCCAGGCATCTTCGTGTCTTCAAATCCATGTATCAAGCATAGGTTTTCTAACCTGAGTTAAGGATCCCAAGGGTTTGGCATACTGTATGATTCACGTATACCAAAGGCTCTGGTAAATAAGATACCTGGAAATTGTAGCATTATTGATATATGTTAAACTGGTGGAGATAAAGGAATTAGAATTAGTCCCTCATTTGCATTGATTTAAAAAAATCAATTTTATAGAAACTTTTGAAGTATTAAAGTGATAGAAAATTGTAAAGCACATTCTCCTTCTGGTAGGGAAAATGTTCTTTTCTCCTTTCTTGATGAGTTTAACATAGAATCCATACTAATATCATTTGTATTGTACTTTAGTGTTTGCAAAGTAGACTCACATATATTCTCATATTTCCTCTGTGCAGTGACCTCTGGAAGATAAGATTTCCTAATTGTGTTTTTTACTGTCTATTTCTTAACTCTGTCTAAAAGCAGATTGATTGGGCTGCATTTCCTCAATTTAGAAGGCTGGCCTGATGAAGTGTGTGGCGGAACATTCAAGGAGACGGAGGAAAGGAAGAAGCAGGGAATCTGGATGCTAGGAACTACTCCTGAAATGGTTTCACCAGCAATCTCACTTCTTTTTCCAAAGGTTTAAGACAAAACACAACCCAAAGACAAGGAGAGCAGGGAGCATGCGTGTGTCCGAACTTGGTGGTGGAGTAGGGCTTTCCTGCTGTCTGCAGAGGAGGACCTTGGGTGTCTGTTCTGCAAAGTCAACTTTGTTTTTTCTCCTTGGTGTCTTGTTTAAGACATTCGCTTAATGGCATTCGCTTAAACTCGGTTTACATATCATAGCATTAAAACAAAAACTGAGATAGATCTCTGTATCATTCTTTTTATAATTATATTTACTAAATATCTGGTAAATACTTTTTCGTGAATCTTCGACCTTATTAGTTAGGATTAAGCGTGGCAGTGTACAACCCCAGTTCTCCAGATAACAGCAGTGGCTTAAACATGCTAAAAGTTTATTTCTCTCTTACATAAAGGAGTCAAGCATCGGCATCCCAGGGCTGGTTGGTATGATACCCCCCAGGGTCAGAGAAGCAGATGCCTGACTCACTTCAGTGTTATCCTCAGCCCATCAACCTCATGGTCCAGAGTGCCTGCCAGAGCTTCAGTCATCACGTCCACATTCCACGCATCAGAAAGGAGGGAAGAAGGGCGCCTGGTTTCCCTTTCATGTAGAGGCGCATGTATAGTATTAGGATAATCACCGGATTCATTTAAACTAGGGGCTCCAAAAGGACGTTGGAGAGCATTGTTTGTTCTCACAAGTCACTTTCTCGCTAGTAACCCTCACGCTAGATTTTTGTACTGCTTCTACTTTGGACATTATTTCCCAAGGCTTCAGGAGGAAATGTAAGCAGCTTTGATGCTGCAATAGTTTTCTGTGTGATACCCCCTCACCCCCTTAGTCTTTAAAGGAACAAAAAAGTGCCTCGAGAACAATGGGCAAAATGCCAGCCCACCATGTCTTTAAGGGTCTGAGATTTGGCTTTAGAGAATAGAAGAAAATTCCAGAAACACTCTTAAGAACGTTATTATTTCTTTCAAATGTGATTTGGAACAGCAAAGGACAATATATTTTATAGCACAACTTTTAAGACGACTGAATTGGCAATAAATTCACGTAACTTCCAGCAAGTCTTTACATTTCTACTGGGGAATTCCTTGGTTCTTGGTGTAAATTTTTAAATAGTTAATATCAGCTTTCTATTTCTGTTCCTTTCTTTGGAGAGCGAATGGGAAAAAAGGCTCACTTTGTGACAAAGAATGCCTTCTAGTTAGCCTATGAATCAACTCATGCGTATTTCGGTGTCAGGCGTGTTAAATGGTAGTTTTTAGGCACTTGAGGGATTGCCTATAATATCGTGATTGTGAGATTCTCTTTCTCATCCATAACCAAGTGAAATCCCTCCTTTCCACTGCTGCCTCGTCCAGGCCCCCAGCATTCTGGTTCTTTCCCACAATCCATTTTCATCAGGTTCAGCTCTGTACCAGCAGAGCAAGTGCTGGTTTCTCAGAGGCCTGGGTCTTAGTTTTAGAGTTCCTGTTGAGGGACAGCATATGCATTTAGGCAAACGGATGTGTCTTTTGAGGCCTCAGTATTCCCACATTTAAAACAAGGGCTTGAGTTACAATATTATTCTCTTCCACTTCTGAAACTCTGTGCAATGGTTTCTTTAAAAATTAGCTGAAATTTTTTCTAGAACATATTTTCCCAAGAATCCCAAATACGTGTTAATTTATATTTAAAGATGCTGTATTTAAGAAATATAAGAATTATTAGCTTTTTGAAAGGAACGTAAGTCAAGAAGTGTTTGATATTTATTATTATGAGTTCAAGTAGGTAAGCTTATTTTTTTTTTAATGATACCTATATTTTGTAGGAAAAAAGAAATTGAAACAAAAATGTTACTTGCGAACCCTAGCCACATTCTACATTTTCTGTCAGAAATTAAATGATAAATGTGCTGGATCACTTAAGTCAGATAAGGAGTCATCTCATGGGGCAAACAGTCTGTCAGCCTCCTTGATGACATTCAATTTGATTTGTGTTCAAATAGTGAGTCTCACTTGATTGGCAGTTAGTGTCGTTCTGAAGTTAGGTGCCTGTCCTGAGCACACTGTGTCTGTAGTCTTTGTTTACTCTGTGAATTATGGTGTAAATCTTTATGTGCCCAAGTTTGATCAGGATTTCAAGCTTAAAGAATTTAAATAGGGGAGATTCCAGGTTTTTGGAATAAATTTTAAGGTTAACAGCCAGAATTAGTAAAAAGTATGGGGAAATAGGTACAGCCTTTAAAAGAGAAATCTCATTTTGCGATTTTTAGCAAGCAGATTAAAGTGCTTTTTGAGATTCTATCAGGTATGTTTAGTTGGAGATTTAAAATTATTTTCTTCAGTGAAAATGGTAGGTGTTATTTATTTAGTGCCTACTGTCTGGCAATGAACTAGCCTCTTTCATGTATTTTCGCTTAATCTCTCCAAGTTTCCTGGGAGAACACCTGTCTCACAGGTGAGGAAACCAAGGTCATCCAGGGTGAGTGGCAGGAAGGCAGAGCTGCAGGTGGGCTCACCCTCCTTTGAGGTAATACTTAGACACCAGGGTTTACTGAAAAGGATGTTGCTAAAGTGGTTTATTTAATACTTTGCTTTCTTGTTTAAGCAGATCTCTTGGCATTGTATATGTCTGGCATATCTTCCCCCCTCCCCTTACCTCATACTTCTCCTCATAACTAATAGGAATTCAGCCTGAACTGATTCAGAAAAATTGGAAAATAAAAATTTTGCCCACATAAAAGTCTGATTAGTACGTGTACTTGGGTACATCCTAATACTCTTAGAAACGTAAGACATGTACATTACCTCAGGGGTTGAGTGCGTTTGAGAAGTTGGAAATATGAGTGTGAATTGGTAAGGGCACAGCCTGTGTGGACAGAGAACCTGGATCTGAATCCTGGCTTCACCTAGTACATAACATGTGACCACCCAGAGCCTTCGTTTCTTCATATGTTAAACGGGCTGATTAATAGAACTCACTTCAGGGCTGTCAGCTTAAAGTGAGATGATAATTGTGAATCGAAAGCATAGCACTTGGCAAAATGTGAGTTGCTTTTGCCATTTTATAGTGTCTTCTTTGGTAATTTTATTGTTCATTGCCACAGGAATACCTTCTCATTTGATTTAAGAAAACTGGCATGTCTTAAGAATTTTAAAAGTAAGAAATAAAGATTTACTAATGAATATTGGGTATATTTTTATAGGTTATTTATTAAAAAAAAAAACTCTGTAGAAGTCCTCTAAATAGAACCTTCTCAATGTGCCCAGAATACGATTCAGTTAAAAATTATTTTCCTTTAAAATTCCCTTAAAAATTTTTTTTTCAAATTTTCAAAAATTTTCTGTGGTGTTTTTACTGAATAGTAGTTAAAGTATTCTGAGGAGGTGTTACAGTTTTAAAAAGTTTATTCTAGTTCTATGGCATTTTTATTGGAAAAAGTTATTTCTCATTCCCATTTTATAGGTAGGGGATGATACAAGAGCAACAGAGAGTGATGGATTTGTGCAGAGGAGGAAAAGGGTGTGAGGAGAAAAGCATCCTTGATTCTCATTCAAATTGGATTCGTTCTGCTGTGCTGTGTGGTGTTCCCAGCATGGCCAGCGGTTTGAAACGTTTTAAATTTTGCTTCTGGGTTGTCATATAGTTCAGTGCATGTGACTGGAAAGGTTTCTTGGGCAAAGATGCTAATTTAAGAATGTTGTCAGTCTAAATGTTCCTAAGAGGATTAAACAAATTCCACAGCAAATAAATGGACATGTTTGGAAGGTTTTCCCCCCAAGTAATTTCCAGAAAACACACACAAATCATTTGTTAAACTAAATATACAGGTATATGAACGAGTCCAGCTCACATGGCTGGACAGTTGCAGAGGGAACCTCATCAGTGGGCTTGGGTTCAGCTGTAGGAGCTGCACACCATTTTAATTAGAATTTATTTACAGCTAGCAGCTGCTCCTGTGTTTCTCTCCCCAAAGTCAGTAAGGAAGCTCCCCTCCTTACATTAGTATTCAGAGCTCCGTCAGCCCTCAGCTCAGACTCTTTCCCTTGTTTTTGTCAGGGAAGATGATGGAGCAAGGTTGCTTAGAAACACTTAGCCACACTCTCAACGGGAATTACCAGTCTGTCCTGAGTGTTCACCTCTGCACGCAGGGGAGAAAATTGAGTTTTGCTGCTGACAACATTAATTGATTGCAAGTTGTTTTAGAGGGAGTATGATGTTGAAAACCAGATTCCCTTTCCTTTTTATGCGTTGGATGCAGAGAAGCTATACGGTGACTCATACCACTGTAACTAAACTGATCATGGAGGTGTCTACATTCGGATTTGTACGTGTTAGTATTCAGATCTTGACACTGGTCGGCTTACAGGCTTCTCTTTGGGTTTTGGAGACTGTTTCTGTAGTGATTTCTTTGGTTTTCAATAAATTCGCACAGCCGTCTCCTTCAATAGAGTTCTGATGAGTGCAGTCAGGGAGTGAAACATGAAATTGGGGTGAGATGAGGGCTGAAAGGAAAACCAGCCACCGGCTGGTTACCTCTCATTTCATATGGTCCCAAAATGCTTTTGTCGTTTTTTTGTTTCTTTCCTCCACCCCTCTGGTCAGATAGTCTTCTTCAAAAATTTCTTGCCCTAAAATGTAAAGTCATAAATGCAATGTGTTTCTGTGGTTGATTTCATTTGACTTGAATTCATTTTTAAAGATTTTTTCTGATTTGGCTATTATGAGCTCTTAAAAGCTGAAAGAGGTACAGAGCAGATGAGAGAAAGTTAGACAAAGCAACCAACCACCTCTCTGAGGTCAGGATGGGTAGACTTGGGGCAGGAAGAGGGGCCAGAGACAAGCAAGGGGCACTGCTTTGTTCTGGATCTGTAGCCCTCTCCTCGGTAGCACCTAAGCCAGCCTGTGTGTTTCAAGCGTAGTCTTTTGTCATTAAGGTGTTTTACCCTGGACTCCCATTGAAACGGACGCGTTGAGATTTGGGGAGGCCCAATCTTTTACCCTCTTGTCAAACAACTTTTTTATTTTTATATTTATATAAAATATGTATGTTTTTTGGCCACGCCGTGCGGCCTGTGGGATCTCAGTTCCCTGACCAGAGACTGAACCTGGGCCATGGCAGTGAAAGCCCTGAATCCTAACCATTAGGCCACCAGGAAACTCCCAAACATCTTTAAAACTGACTCATTTGTTCAAGATGACACATACAAATCACCTGCAGAGCTTGAAAAAGCAGTGCTTATTCCTCGTCTTGCTCTTTCTTTGCAGATTCTGATTTAGTGGAAAAGAAAGCTTTCAAATTCTTAAAGGATATATTATATTACTCTATAATGTTAACATTTATAAGATGTATTATATGCTAATTTGACTTATCAGGATAAAATTGCAAATACAAAGGAAGTTACTTATAAAAATATTAATCCAAAATGTAATGGTCAAGCCTTACCTAACTGGAAAACAAATGGCTTCATAACGTCAAAAGACCTCTTGGAGAACTCCTTGTTAAAGTTATACTTCTTGATAGTGTTTCATGAAAAGTGGATGCTCTAAGCAGATTCAACCCAGAAACTACACAGAAGCTGATGCTGTGAAATCCTTCTAAGCCACAACTATAATAGATCCTTGAAATTCTTGATATTAACTACAGACTATTTTAAATCTCCAAAAATTATAATACCGGTGTGTGATATAATGACCCCCACAAAATATCTTAAATAAGGCAGAAAACATTAAGTGCTGCCTTTAGTATAGAAATAGGATATAAAATACATCATTATTAAAAAAATGCTACCACCAAAATAAATTATATATCACTTTGCATCATTAGATTAGACAGCTTCACTATCATTTACTTTTACTACTACATCTAGTAGTTATGTTTTGTTTATCTTTTTTGATTAAAAAGAAAAAAAATCATTTATGAGTTCTTGTGTAAGAGAGAAGCAGAGAGCAGCAAAGCCACGAATGCGATGCTGGTTAGGCTAAGATGAACTCAGTCACAACTCAGTTCATCTCAACTCATATTATTGCATTTTTTTCAAATTACCTTCTTACTTGGGAAAATCCCTGGATCAATTAGTTTTGTAAGTAAAACAAAACCTTTTTCTTACTTAGAGCATCAATAATATTTTCAAGGTAATCCAAAAAAATTGTAGATGGTATTCAGAGTTAACAGTTGCTTGCTTTCATAATCCATGGTTCGTACACTCGTATGTATCAGTTTGAGAAATGTGTTTTCTTTGTGTAAATTCTCATTGCTTTGGTAATGCAAGGCCAGATATTCTTACTAGATAAAGCATAATAGTATTGTTTGCATTCTCTCACTAAATATGGAGTCCTGTATTATTTTTCCTGTTAGCGAACTTAAAAAAAACAACAACAAATATTGTTGTTTACCTAAGGAGCTAACTTTATACCAGTGATGCATATCAAATTGGCCCAAATATGAATTCGTACATTAAACAAGAGAGTAATTTCACAACCCAGTGTTCCAAAAAGTTGAACTGATGGTTCAGTTTTGCTAGGGACATTAGCATTCTTAGTTGAATCAGTCATTGCTTTCTCCAACAAAAGTTTCCATTCCATCTGTTCTTTTGGTTTATTATTCTTTGGTGTGTCATTTACTTTATTTCCCAAATATATAGGGTTCTTGCTTTGTCATTTAAAATTATTGCTAGTTTTGCTACCTTTTGGTGAAGAGGAAGCCTTGTAACTGTTTATGTTTTATAGTAGCTGATTTATAATGTTAATGCTACCTCGCAGGGTTATAAAGTCCAAATGAATTGTATACGTAACAGGCTTGGAGCAATGCTTAGCCTATACTGAGTGCAGTATTAATGTTAGCTGTTCACATCATCATCATCATCATCATCATCATTAATCTAAAAGCCAACGACTCCTGGGTCCCACGTGGCAGCCGAGCTTTGCCAACTCAGTTTGCTCACTGAGGCGTGAGGATAAAAAAATTAAAACCTACTTCTGTGCTACCTTTCATAGAATCCCAGAATTGAACGTTTTACTATCTGAAGAGGGGTGCTAATTTTAATTCACATTCATCTAGCTGTAAGAATAAGTTACTATGCCCCTGTCACAGTTTGGAACTTAATAACCGATTGGAGTTTTGGGTGGAAACAAAAGCAGGCCCTCACATCTTAATTTTTCCTGAATAGTCCTTTGTAGCCCATCTTCACCACTGAGAAGGAGAACATTGCTAAGCACTGTGGTAAACCAACAGAGTTGTTTATAAAATAACTCAAACAACAGGTAAAATTTTGAGTATATTTTTGAGAGTTTTGGCTAAAACTAGAGAGGAAGCAACTTTTGGAATTCAAGTATGAAGATTCTTGAAGGATTAGATACATGTGTGTTGTTTTTCTATTTTTAGAAAATTTCACCTGAGCCTATGTTTTGTGTCTGCTTGAGGAAAGCAAAAATATGTATTGGTGGCACTGGAATCACCTGTTCCTATTTTTATTTTAGCAAGATGTAAAACCTTTAATAATGGTATGGAAAATATTTATGATCTCACCTGTTGTTTCTAGTTGTCTGAGTAGAAAGGGGAGGCGCGCTTAATCAATGGTCAGCTAACCCTCATTCATTCAGGTATGGATGAACTTAATTCCACCACTTTTTCTGATACTATAATTTTTCTAAAAGTTTTGGGAGCATTTAGTGATGGTGACTTGTTAAAAAATTACTGTCACTTATAATGCAGTGTTATATAGCATTGCATATTTGTTTTGAGTCAGTTTCTCCCTCATGATTTGAAAATCAAAACTAAATTCAACATCTGTGTGAGTTTTCTTGTGGTATAAGATCAGCCCCTCCCCCACCCCCATTCTTCTGTAAAAGGATTTTCCAGTTTCTCTATAGTTTCCATATGCTGATGTTTAAAACTTCAGGCAGTAAAGCTTTTCTTATTTTGCACTTGGCTAACGTTGTGTTACTGTCTTTGCTTGCTCAGAAGAGCTCTGGGAATGATTTGGTTATACCGTAGATTGTTATTTATAGAATACCGTTTATCTGGCATTTAAAAAGTTTTCATATATTTTTAGATAGTGTGAAAAGTAGTATGATGAGTTTAGCTTTGAATATTAATACCTGTTAATTATTAATCATCCTAAGGAATGATTCTTTGTTTTTGGAAGGCTTTATTAACGTTTTTAATCTGGAGGTAATAGGACACACTGTAAATGTAATTGCCTGTGTCAGTTGAAGTATTTCATATGCAACACTATTAGAAATAAAAGTTCGGAAGGGAATTGGGCAATTGACATTTGAGTGCGTCCTTCCTACAGCTGAGGGAATTGAAGTTCAGAGAGGTTAATTGCCCGAAGTCAAACAGCGAGCAGGTTCTGGAACAGGATTTTAGCATCTGACTCCAGTGTCTCTGTTCTTTAACTTGCAAATTGCTGCATCTGGGAAGAACACAGTGGGTTACCCTTGGCTCTGCCGCCCCTTAGCTGTATGTCTCTGTTATTATATTATTATGTTATTATTCTTATTCTTAGACCTCAGAGTTTTATTATTTATGAAAATGTCAGAGGCTTTTTGAAAAATAAAATCCCCTTTATTTCTTTAAAATTTTAAAAATATGATTTATGTTTTCTGGTGTAATTATCAGAGAAACAAGTTTTCTTTTTTATTGTATAGGCACTTTCAAATTGAACAAGGTTTTGATTCATAACAAAAGTATTTAAAATCATAATGAGTTAAAACTTCTTCATAGGTGTCTCTTTTGCCAATAATGAATGACAAGATTCCTACAACACTGGTTGACTATAAAAAAAAAAGTGTGATCATCGTGGTGGAGAAGGTCATTCACATCTGTAATACTAACTTCAGCTGGGTGAATTTTGATTTCACTTTTCCATCCAGTGATAGTCCCAGCCAGGATAAAATGCAGGTTTTTTGGGAAGGTAGTTCCTGAAACTCCTCTATTCAGTAGGAAGCATCGATAACAGACTGGAAGGTTGGTCCTGGTGGTGACCAATGGAGCCTGGAAGGGGCGGCTGAGGGATGGTGTCTCTTCGATGGCTCCACTGAAAGAGAAGCGCAGAGTGAACGGAAGACAGTTGGTTTCCCTCCCTCTTAGCCCACCTATCCGTACTTCTGAGACAGGCAGAACTCGATTATACTTTGTAGTAAACTAATCGTGCTTGCTAGCTAGCCCCTCAACAGTGACACATATCACACCATCTGAGGACAGATGGCTGGAGCATAAATCTGGAAATGTCAAGTCTATTGTGCAAGGCTTCTTGGTAAAATATTGATAGCTTAGTGTCCAGCTGTAACTGCTGGTTTCTGCTCTTCCTGTGTTTATCTTATTGTTTAAATAAGAATAATGCTCTTACTACTTTAAAAGCCACTGGAAATGTTAAAATTAGATTAAATTGTCAAAGTACATAACTGATGTTTGCATCTCTGTGTATTTGTGTTAATGAACGATTCGAAGTAGTACTCCATGGATGAATTTAGCCTCTGAATGTTTGAAATTCTGACCAGACCAGTTGTTTAATGTTAAGTCAAATCAGTGTAAAAAGAAAATGTCAAAGGACACAGTCTTCTTAAGGTTTAAAACTGTTTCAGAAATGATTTGGTGATTTAAATTTTCATAATACTCGTTACACCCAAGCAAACATTCCTACATATGTACACACCCATATTTAGTTACTATTTTAATTTAAAATGGTATCAATTCTTTACCACTATTTTTAAAACGAGTGCTTGTCTGTATTGACATTGTGTTTTGAATTTTTTTTAGTAGATTAGTACTTCGTTTTCAGAACACATACTAAATCAGTTCATGGTGTAACAGGAGTACCTTACAGACCCTGATATTCAGACTCTGTTGAATATCTTTTTTCTCTGTTGCACATTAACTAGCAACCCTGTTTTCACATTAACTAGCAACCCTGTGTTCAGGGAAGGTTGGATCGGCAAGATTCTTGTTTTCTTTGCGTGGGGCACTGTACTAACAGCTATAAATTGCATTTCCTGATAGTTTCCTGTGTAGCAATCTTTCTTAACTAGTCTATAGTGCTCTTTATTTCCAAGTCTTTATGGAGGAAGTGACTATAAATAGAGAAGTTAAATTTTATCCTAAAATACATTTTAAAAAAGCATCCGGAAAGTATCTGAACAGTTCTAGAATTTTTTTAAAAAGTTTACCCCTTAAAATAGTACAAAAAAAATTTTAATAATAACATTTAAAGACATGTTCTTGTCTTAAAGCAATATTGGCTTTACAGCCATCAGATCAGCATCTTGTGTGTTGTTTGGCCGGATGCATGACGGACGTACCAATTGCAAAAACTCTTGGATTAATTTGGTTAATTAATATCTAGATAGAACACTATAAATGAACTACTGTGGGACTTCTATGTGATACTTTCCATTGCAAAAGCAAAAACGCATGTAGGAAAAAGAAAACACACAACTCATGTTTAAAGCCTGTTTTTTTCTTTGTTTTAATATTACACAAGTAAATTTTGCCTTATGATCCATTCTGCACCACTTTCTCTACCATTTTGGGTCAGATGTTCTCACTGCATTTCCTGAATAACGTATTTACCATACATTTTACTCATTACCCCCGAGTTTACACCTTGTCTCCCCCAGGATATCTTTGCACTTGCCTGTCAGAAGGGCCAACTAGTGACCCTGACCTGGTTTTTAAGGATTTTAATCTGTGGAATTAGTTGCAATCTGTGTTTTGTTATAAGATTAAGCCTCTTTGTAGATGCTTATAACGACCTGTATAGAAATGTCCCTCAGGGGTGCTTCATGTTATGTTCACATCATTTTCAAGAATGCACAGCTCTATCTGTCAATCTCTGAAAAAAAGTAGTTCAAAACTTTCTGCAAAGTAGAAGATTTCATTCTGCGCTATGGCATTGACAGGGCTGGGCATTGTTCCCTACCCACACGGCAGGGGGTTGTTGACTGAGCCTTGAAATCCACACCCCCACCCCCATAGTAAGAAGAGCTCCCTCCTTGCTTTATCCTTGGGGTGACCCCAGGATGGATGTTGGATTGTCAACGGTCGTTTCATTGGACTTTGTTTAATCATTGAAAAATCAAGGTTGGTATTTTCCTTTTGATAAAGTGGAAAAATAATTGAATCATGACTTTTTATTTTATTTTATTTTTTGCCATTTAGAAAATGGGACAAGTTAGGAAAAGCCAATTATCATGATAATTTGAATCCTGCATTTTTCGAAGTTTGTCTCCCCCCACCAGACCGGGTGATCTAATTAGTGTTGTGAGCTTACACACTTAAAGAAGGGGACCATTGTCCTTTCGTGTTTGAAAGTGAAGGTCATCCATAATTACCTGAGGCAGAGGTTCCCAGGTGTACTAGGCATCAAAATCACTTTCTAAAAACTCAGATTTTAAGAATCGGGAATAAACTAATTACAACACAGAAGTTGTTAAAGAGCAAGTTGTTTATTGAGTTAAGAAAAATGGGATTAAATCTTTCAATGTTATGTCTTCTATCTGGCCATATGGTCTTCAATAGTGACCAGATGAAGAACTGTCTTGATGTAATTAAACTAGCTCTCATAATTGGGTATAATTGGACAATAAATTATCTTGGGTTTCTGGCCAGCAATTAATATCACTAATGGTCTAAATTTATTTTAATGCTATTCATTTGACAGACAGTATTGCTTAACAATACTGAGTGGGCTGGAGAGCCAGTTTCCTGAACTTAATCCTGGCTCGTCAAGTTAATAGTCCTGTGCATTTAGACAAGTTACTTGGCTTTTCTGGACCTCAGTTGACCTGTCTCTAAGTTGGGGATAAGAGATGTACCTACCTCGTAACCTTGTTGTAAGAAATGAATGAATTACAGTGAGCATTTGAGAAGTGTTGGTGGTTTTTATTCCACCAATAAATGAAAACTTATCATGTTAATGGCTTGCAATTATAGACTGAGATAATAAAATGTGTTTATCCATTCTCACAGGACATGAGCACCCCAAATATCTACTCAACCTATATGCATGTAATAGAAAAGCCTCTCGAGAGAGAGTGAAACAATGGAGAATCTGTACTTTGCACAATCACATACCCTAAAATAGCGTGTGAGGTTTTGCTAATTATGTAACTCAATAATGTTATGAGGGACCCAGCTCTTTCTTTTCTGTCATCCTCAACGTCTAGGCTGGTTCTTCCCAGAATCGCACAAGCACTGTAGTGGCTCCATCCCACACATTCCAGCAACGTGAGTTCAAAATCCATCCCCAAAGCCCTAGGAAGACTTGCTCTGCTGACCTGTGTGCTAGAATTGAGTTCTTTGTTCTTCCCTAAGCAAATCCTGAAAATGAAATCAAATGACAAGAAGTCACATAGCCCATCAGAAACAAACAGATACTGAAAAAATTGGGGTTCGGTTAGTGACGAAGGAGTTTGGCAAGGATATTGAGTAACTAACGTTGTAGCATTTATTAATTGTTATTATTTTTGCGGTACGCGGGCCTCTCACTGCTGTGGCCTCTCCCGTTGCGGAGCACAGGCTCCGGACGCGCAGGCTCAGCGGCCACGGCTCACGGGACCAGCCGCTCCGCGGCATGTGGGATCTTCCCGGACCGGGGCACAAACCCGTGTCCCCTGCATCAGCAGGCGGACTCTCAACCACTGTGCCACCAGGGAAGCCCCTGTAGCATTTATTTTTATATTTTAAATAGATAAATAACATTTATTTATGTATGAATATAAAGGCTAACATTTGGGTGTATGCAGCCTACCTACCAGAGGATGAATTAATTGTTATATATATAATTTCTCCTTATAAACTATTAACATCATTTCATGGATAAAGAAGGTCAATAGTCCGAGATGACGGATCCTCCAAGGTGAGCATCAGCTGACAGATACGTGGTCCTCTGAAGTTTAAGCTCTTTCCATTATAAAATGCAATTTCTTATTCCTTTTGGGCATCAGGATATTACATGATGCTCTTAATCTTACCTTATTGTAATGCTGATTTACCTTATTTTTGGAGACAGGTATGACTTTTATGTATATACAGATTCCGTATATAAGACACAGTGTTCGATCTTCTCATATTAGCACAGTTTTTCCTAATGAATTGACTGTTTTATTAAATAGAAATTGGATGTAGAATTTGTGAAATGCCTCATAATATCTTATGGAGTAATATGTAAGTGCTTCTGTTGAGCCCTGTGGCTCCAGCACGTGTTTTAAACTCTAATTTTCAAGATGTTAAAAACCCCCAAAGAGTCATTGTTGTCTGTCCTTAACATATTACAGTATTAAATTTATAATCTGGGTAACTAAAAGAATGGTGATACAAAATATGCTTGTATCTAGAAGGTTGAATGATTGCAGTGTCATGCTTAGTATAGAGTAGAATTACCTGGTGTTCACGGAACTAGAAAGATGCATTAGTTGAAGTTCAACAGTGATTCATTTGGTTGAAATTGTTTACGTTCTGCTTGGTTTTGCAAAATGGTTTTAACAGTTATAGAAATGATAGACTTAAAAAAAAAAACTTAAATGGTAATCCTCCCTTAAAATTTCTGATAAGAAACTTGGAAGATGGAAAACCGAAATGGACCTATAGAGTAAGCAAGTGGTCCTGGTTGCCTGTCCTCGGAGCAGAGATGCAGTGAGCTCCACCAATGGTCCTAAGTGCGCTTCACCGATTACTAGGCTGTCTGATGGGAGGATGACATTTCAGCATGGCCTCCACCCTGTACCTGGTTTTAATGAATATGATTTTGGATAAGGATAAGTAGAAATTGAAACTGAGAAATCTGATGACACTGGTGTGAAATTAGAGGAAAAATGCAAAGCAGTTGGTAAACTTTTAGCAAGATAAGATTCCAGTCATTTCACCTTTGTAATTGCCATGGTGAATGAAGATTAAGGCTGGAGTAATTCAACGCCTGCAACACAAAATGTTTGGGGTGGTGGTAAAGGGGACATCTCGTTCTCATTCCTCCTCCCACCTCACTGCCCCCAAGATTGGAGACAGAGTGTAATTTGCATCAGAAATTTGCAGTAATCAAGAATATTTCCTGGTCCCTGCCCCTTTCTCAGGATTGGAACCTCAGCTGTTGCTCTCTTAATGTTGAATAGCAGTGCCACCTATTTTTACCACAAGAATTGTTTTTTTTTTTTTCCTTTAAAACTTTACCCCAAATAGTGGTTTGACAGAGTCCTAACTTGACTACATGCCCAGAGGGAAAGGATAGAGACTAATTTGACCTCAAATTCTGTTGTTTTGCATGAAAAAGCTGAGTTTGTTGCAAATGCCTCAACACATTCAAAGAGGGCTGACACTTTGTTCCCCTTGCTATCCTTTGGAACTCATGAAAACGTGATTAAAATTTAATACCATTGTCTCAAAAGAAAAAGGAGTAAAAAGAACTTGGGCATGTGTGCTTTCTGCCGTTCCCTAACCACTCCCCCACCCCCAAACCAGATTGCAGGGTTCTGGCCCCATTCTTGAAAGGCTTTGTCTCCCTGGAAGTTTTAAAATAAAGTTCTTGCATCTGTTTTGACACTGACTTTCAAACATAGGAATTGTTTTTTAATACTAGAGCCATGTATCAAAAAAATTTTTTTATCCCTTATCTTTGACCAGATATCTGGCGTGTTCTGGAAAATTTTTGGTACACCCCTTAGAGAGTTGCTTATTAATTGTTTTGCAGCTTACAAAAGCACTCGGCTGTGTTGAGACTGACAGTATAATTTACACACATACACTGACAAACATTTATATTTGACAGAATAAATTGTACAGTCAGATGTTCATTGACTTTGTTATTTTAAAGCATTTTCTAATTGAAGTATATCTCTGGTTAATGCTACTATGCTATACTGTCTAGTAAAGTAAATTTACTGTATCTTGTGATGTTACATACTTAAGTATACCCTGGTATACCTAGGACAGGGCTGTTTTGTACCCATAAATAGCAAAATATTGTCCTCACTGATTCATGGATTAAAAAGATAAATGTTAAAAAATGCATTAGAAGGGGGAAACCAAAGAAATGAATGTATTTCCATTTAGTAGATCCTTTTGGTTTTCTGTGACATTGTACTAGGCTTGTGTCCTTTCTTCATTATCAAGTCCTATGCATGTAACAACCCCTTAAACTCTTTAAGCATTAGAATTAGAATTAACATATATAAAAGTATTTGCTTTTGGTAAGTATCTGTGGTATCATTAACTTTTTCTGCATGGCCTAGATTTGAACAACAGTTGTTCTGGGTTTGAGAAATATTACTGCTATATGCCAATACCCCAGTATAGAAGCAGATGAAAAAAATATTCAGGATATAGTAAAGTCAGCCTTCTAAAGGTTTGTAAAAAATCTCCCCAAATTCTGTTTTGGACTCTGATTCTTCTTCACGAATCATGGTTAGTTATGGTTTCTCATGTTTAAGTCTTAGAAATTAAGCAATTTCTTTCGCCTGGGAAGCCAAACGTTTACCACTATTTTGAATTACTCAGTAGGACATACTAGATTTCATCATGCACGTAATTAAGGCACATGACCTATGTCAGCTTCTAATTCAAACTTTTAAAATCCTTTACTTTGTAAAAGATATTTTGTTAAATAAGAAAACTCTCTTCACGGACTCATTTTAAATGCCTGTTTCTATACAACATGAAGGATCTCAGTTCAGCTCCCAGGATCGTCTTAAATACACCCATTGTGTTCTTCCTCAGTTTGACAAGCGGTAGAAGCCTCTCGAGTGCGTTTTTGTTGTTACAATCACTTCTGTTCTCATCCAGTGAGTAAGGGCAGGTTATATTGCTGTCCTGGGAGTCGTCCTTTTCACCACTTATTGCGTGTCTTTCTGTTTGGTGAGTAAGTCTGTTTGTTAAGCTGTGGAATAATGATTTACAGGGGAAATTGTGACATTGAGGAGTGGGCATTCACTTTAAGGAATCTGGACTTGCTGGGATGTTAGAAAGGTAGCAATCTTGTTTTCTCTTTCATTGGTATGTGTCTATTCTGACTGGTAACTGTTGCAACTCAGGTAGAATTTACAACTCAGTGTTTCACTGTTCTTTTGGAAAGTGTTGTGAAAGCTCCAGACGCTTACAGTTTCAAATAAAATTGGGCTTAAAAAACATCTCTGGCTAATTCTGTAGAGTTTAGGACACTTGGCTAAAAATGCGTGGGTACTTAGCAGTTACAGATAAGAGGGCAAGACCCCTAAGCCGTGGGTTATAGAAAATCATAACGAGTTTGTACCAATTAGCCTACAAGCCTTTTTATCTTAGATCATTTGAAAATACTACTTTGTCAATAAGATCAGTTCAATCAGATTGAGCTCTGGTAAGCGGTGCACAATTAGCTGAAGCAAAAAGTAAAAGGCAGAGTGTGGCACCAGTACTAAGAGGACATGTGGACCAAGGACAGAAGAAGGACAAGAGGGAGTGCTTTGGCATAGGGTCTCCAGGAAACGTAAGACTTTGAAAAAAAAGAAAAGTCTTTTAATCCTTTACGAGTTGTTTATCTCAGGGAGAAGGAATAGAAAATGTGTGGGTTTGGAAGCAGCATTTAATTGATCAGTGGTTCCGTGTAACTGGAATAGAAGCTAAGTGTGTATACTTGGGGTGAGCGGACATCGTGGAAGGGAAGCTGTCTTTGCAGTAGGTAGCTTTACACTCTTGCAGATTTCATATTATAGAGTCAAGGGACCGTCCGAAAGAAGGTAGGACTCATTTCTAAGTTACTTAGAACCTGACACTTTGAGGAAATGAGTTCGTAGGCACGATAAATATTTTATCGGTTCTAAAGATCAAGGCAATGATGATAGTTTACAATGTGATTCTTGCCTATAATTCCATATGGCTGATAAAATGAAGCAGAATTTCTGTTAAGAACTATAGCTACCAAAAACTTTGGAACAGCACGCACTCAAATTGGTTTTGGAATAAGCAAGTCATAAATGTGCCTCTGATGTGGCCGTGATAGATCATTTGGGCTGTAGCAATGAGGGATATAATGACTCACTTTTGAGCCATACTTTTGAGCAAAGAGATGTGCAACCCATGTGTCAGTAAGTAAGTAGGAGCTGAGAAATGTGTCCCTACAGGGAGGTGTGTTTGAAAGGTCTTACTTTGTCCAAATCTATTATATACGGTCAGTAATACCACAGTTGTCTGCATCTTTCTTTGATTGAGAAATAGTCTTGGCAAAATAGTAATGATGATGATAATAATAATAATTATATCATGCCTTTTGTATTTTCTAGGTATTCTGATTGGTAATTATTTTCTATGCATGTACTGTATTCTACATGATGTGTTGGGCGCCAAGGATATAAAATTGAATAAAGCACAATTCCTACTTTTCAAGTAGCTGAGTAATTCTTATCTATTTTCTTCCCCAAACTACTCAGAGATAAAATCACATTCTAGTGATAACAGTGACCTACTGTTTGGTGATTGATATTCCTCTGTCCCGAGTGAACCAATGGGTCCATTGAGCATTGCTGTGCTACTGGCTGAGAAGGTTAAACCCACTATTATACCTTCCTTTATCACCCGTGCCTGCTGGTGGGATGGGGTCAGGTACATGTATACGTTCAGAAAGTTTTTGTATAAAATACAGACAGTCTATGAACCAGAAATATCCTTGTCTAGATATTTTCGGGTGGGACATAGAAAAGTGAAGGGCTGTGGGTTAGTAGAAGGGCAAGAGTGTGTTGGGGAGGCTTAGTTATCGCCCTTGAAGTCCATGATTGGAACAGGTATGGACAGAAAAAGCCCAAACATTTTAACTTTGTTCATCTAAATGACCTTAAGCCAAGGGATTGAAGAGTGGTCGCACAGTTACATATGTTAAACCTTCATTGCACATAGGATGTGAGGCTGTATTCAGTTGAGTTTCTTGATGTTCCACATAACAATAACCAAGTGAAGTTAGTGTAAGAAGAATGTAGTTGGGATGGTACCAGAGGAGTTCTTCATAACCTCAACCAGCACAAGAACAGGAACGGGGTCGAAAACGGCATTAGGAACACCAAAAGTCCCGCTTCTCAAGACGTGAATTCTTGCTTGCTTCTGGAATTCTGCTTTATTCTTCCTCCCCTAGAGCAGCTTTCTTTGCCCCTCTGTTTCCATGTTAAAATTTGTCTGTCTCACATCCCTAAATGTGCCTTACGATAGTCCCAGCCTCTTTCAGTCTTTCAGTCCCACTTGCAAGTTCCTTGGGGAGATAGTGCAGTTGGTCCAGTTTGGATCAAAAGTCCAACTCTGATCTCATCAGTGTGGCTGGAAGGGGAGGGCGCAGGTGCAGTGATGGTGACAGTGGCCGTGGGGTTGAAGTAGAACCACTCAGAACACCTGTGTTTACCAGGCGCCCACCCCTTTGGATGGGTGGTAGGAAGGTAGGTGTGCGGGTGAGTGGAGGCGTTTCTCAGAAAACGGGGGATGGCACTGAATTTGGGCATAGTGGCCTTATACGATACATATGATTACAAAAAGGCTAAAACATCTTGAGGATATTAGAAAAAAAATAAGGATAGTGGAATAATAATGCAAGATAAGCGTTCAGGCATGTATATGGTACAAGGCTTTCTAATAGTTAAAGCAAAACTTGAAGTATTCATTATTCTTTGATCCTATAACTTTGTTTTGTTCCTCAGTTATATTTTGACTTAGTTTTTTCCTAGGAGATCCTTTTCCCATACACGCAATATACAAGATTTTGTCTTCTAATTGAATTTTAAAAATATAAGTAAAACTTCCCAACATTTTCTTCAAGTAGAATAGTGGCAGCACCATTCTATTTGAATGGATTGGGACCACAGTCCATGTCTTGAAAGCTAACACTTGAATTACTATTCTTAAAAGACTGCATCTATGTATCCATTTTCAACCAGTTAATAGGTCCTCAAATATTTTACTCAGTGCCTTCGAAATATCTTACTATTAGTTTTCTAGATTGTTCCCCATGAGTTAATGATTTTGGCTATTTTTCTCATTGTGAAAGGTGAAAGAGTCGGTGTAATCTTGATAAAAATATATCAGTTCCTACTGTTAAAAGTTTTTTGTCCCAGTCTTAAAGCTCAATACTTAAAAAATGGCCCCAGTTCTGTGGGATCCTGATTCCTTATGAAAGGCTGTTGAGTTGTCATTGATTAACTTGGCATATTAAGTTTCTTTCAGTTTATATTAAAATTCTTTTTTTAACTATGGGGATTACTCTGCTTAGAAAGTAAAGTCTTTAAACGATGAAGCATTTATGTTCTTCTTTTTAGATGACTTAAGAAGAAAGCTTGACTTTAAGCCATGTGCCAGACACTCTAACTTTTCCTGTTGTTTAAAAAAGGCCAGCATTAAAAAGTTAGTACAAAGAAAGAACCTAAGCTACCTCTCTTCAGAATTTTTCACATTCTTAGTTCACTGAAAGCATTTGTCAACACCTCATCACTAACATGGAGTGTAAGTTAATGACGCACAAAGTTTAAAACCTCATATTCAGTTAGAAGACCTATTAGTTTTGAAAGCAGTAAATCATAATTGGCATTTACTGAATTTTAGATAGGATCTACGTGTTGTATGTTTGGTTTAGAGTGCGTATAGCATTTTGTGTTATGCTGTGAAACTTGATGTTTCACGTCAAGTTGTAACCTTAAAGTCTCTTCCTGATTTTAATGTGGAATATTTCCTCCCTTTAATTGCTAACATGTTTTTCAAATATTTACGCATGGTTTTTAAAGTGCTAATTGGCACTAGAGTAGCTGATGGATGGTAAACTGTTGGAATCAACACTAACTTAAAGCACATCATAGTAAATTTTTGTATCCTGGCCTGCTGGCATTTGTGCATTAAATGCATCCTAGCCCAGCAGTAAAATACATAAAACGGCAGTTTCAGATTTTATCTTTCCAGAGCCTCAGATGCCAGCCACTGGGTATGCTTCGGCAGAATTTGATGGAGTCTTTTGTAGAATTGTAAATGTTACAGTGAGGGTCTTATTTTTTTGAACAGAACAGTGCCTGTTTACGTGTTACAACTCATTTGGTTCAGTGGGGGGTTTAAAAAAAGAATCACCTTTCTTCTAAAACCCAAATACGTGATTAACGTAATCTTTCACGTCTCACTCTTGCTTTTTGTTTCATGCTTGTATTTCTTCCCAAATTTTCTCCCATTGTCATTAGCGTGTTCCATAAAAACACGCGTCCCGGCAGATCGAATGTGTTCCGCTGAGCCAGGCATCCTGCCCCTTCATCTGCTCATCTTCCCTTACCTCTCTGTAGTTTCCCTGAGAATTTGCTACTTATCCAATACACCGTTTTTGCAATTATTCAATTTTTCAGAGACATTTAGACAAAGGCCTTTTCTCCTCGGAATGCAGAACCTGGCCGGGAACTCCAGTCCCCACACCGTTTTCCTGTGTGGCCCCTGGGGATCCGCTCTGGGGACTCGGGTTCAGGGGACCGGAGAGGAGGCCTGGGGTTCCCTTGTCAACCGCGTCCGTGCGGATTCTGACCCAGGAACCCTGTCTGGCGACCACTGTGGCTTGTGGTGAGTTACTTCGCAGCTCTGAACCTGGCTGCTGAGAAGGACAGGAGGGTTGTTGAGTGGTTATTTGCTGCCATTCTCCGAAGTCTTCGCTAGCACGTGGTGAAGTCTGATGACAGTACCTCCCAAGTGTCACTGTCTTGTTGGATTATGTCGCATCGTTTATGGAGCGTCAAGTGTGTGAAGCGCTGCTTTATGTAAGGGTGTGGTCATTTCAGTCAGCACTGACGTAACATTGCAGTAGGTTTTCCCGTTATATTCTAATAATGGTTACTTTGACACCTTAAAGGCTTTCTCAGTCCATTTACTGAAGTTCCCTTAAAGCTTTACGTCAGTCGTATGCAAGAGTTAAAATGTCTTTTCTTGGCATAAAGTTTTAATTATTTTCAGTGGAACCAAAACCTCCTGAACCCCTTTCAGCA
Organism: Stenella coeruleoalba; assembly: GCF_951394435.1. Lineage (NCBI taxonomy): Eukaryota > Metazoa > Chordata > Mammalia > Artiodactyla > Delphinidae > Stenella > Stenella coeruleoalba. The sequence goes on from NC_137147.1 coordinate 164,836,069, forward strand.
TCATCTAAAACTTGAACTTCTTCTATTTCTGGGTAAAAAATCCATTCACAAATGAGCTGTGCAATTCCATCACCCTTTTTGACTTCGGACTTTGCCAAAATTAAACAGTAGAACACCAACACTTCCTCTGTAATCTTCAGCTATGACACCAGCCCCTACATCTATGAAGTATTTTGCAGCCAAACCAGAATGTGGAGCTAGTCTCCCATAGCACCCAGAAGGAAGAGCTATCTGAATGTCGGTTTTCACAAAGGCTTTCTCCATAGGTGGTAGTATGGAATCATAGGTGCTGTACAGGTCATAGCCCACGGCACGTGCATACCCCTTGGTCCAGGTGGTGGGGTGCTCTGAGAGCCGGACAAGGTGGAGCTGCATGCTGCCCTCCCCCGCAGGCCGGGCCCACTTGCTGGGGGAGATGACTTGTGCCTCTTGAGAGAAGGGCATGGCAGGGCAGAACGTGAGCCCAAGAGGGAGCGGGGGGACAAGAGAGAGAGAGCAGGGTGAGACCAGCACACTAAACTTGTTTTTTTGGAAGAAAATCCTAATTATTTCTAAATATGGAATGATTGTAAAATATGTAAGCCCCAAGTTGGGACACTTGTTTTTCTTAAGTTTTATATATATATATATATATATATATATATATATATATATATATATATTAAGGGAAAGATTCAGTTTCTCTCTGGTTCAATACGTAAAGATGGAGAGCATTCAGCCATGATGTTCATGTCGCGTGGTGGCGTGAAGGGACCATATCTTCCTGGATGTGCATCTATGCATCCAGCCATAGCACTTACAGGTGCTCCAGCTTTTTCTTAAGGAATCAACAAATGAATCATGACTCATTTCACACAACTTGTGGGATTTCCTTTTAACTAAGTTGGCTTAGACGTGAGAAAGTCCAGCAAAGTTCTCGCCTTATTATTAGGTCATTGGCAATGCTGATTGAAAACGGGGTGACTCTTACTGACGGGAGTGGACCTCTGTCTGGCGGATGGTACCCCTCCTCGAGCTGTCTGGACATGGTCATCCAGAAGAAGCAGAAGTGTGTGCTGGCTCAGATGTCTGCGCTGTCCAGTCTCTGATGCTAGGACCTTCTCACAGGGAGGTCAGAGAACCACAGCAGCTTCCCACATGGAGGAGATGACTGGAAGAGCATGACCCATCCAAAGATAGATACACAATGAAGTTCACTTTTTGAGATAAAATTTGTAACTCTAGCGTTTCAATGAAATCTATTCCTGTTTGAGGATCGTGGGATATCTTTTAAAATAACAAAACCCTTCTAAGTCCAACTCTAGCCAGTGTGTAAATTCAGTGCATTTTAGGAGATACTATAAATGTTCTGTTGCTAAAATGGCGGCCAATGTAATGAAAAAGCAGAGCTGCATCAATGGGAAGCAGGGATGGGCTGGATTCCGACACAATTCCGAGAACCAACTTCGACAACAGCAACAAAACTTACACGTACTGGTCTTACTTTATATTGTGGATTCAAAACAGAAGAGATTCTACCTCTACAAAGTGAAGGCAGGGGGCTATGTTTTATTTCTTTTCGACTTTATGAGGTGCATCATAAAATCTTAAGACCTTCAGAAGAGAAAATTATTGAAAGTTACCTCTGTTGTCTTATTTAAATAAGGCTTTGTGGTCAAATGTTCCAGGTCAGAGGGAACCATCAGAGTTCTGCTGAGACAAATCCATAGCGTATCCCAACAGGGCTTCTAGTTCAGAGTTTCCAAGATACTGGATTTTAAAAGATGTCACAATTAACGTGTGGAAAAAACATATTGGCTTGAAGTTTCTATTGTTGGAAGATACCGGCTAAAACATTAAAAAGTGGAACTTTTGAGATGAGAGCCATCTGATGGTTGCAGTTCAGTTTTCCAGCTCCTGCCCATCCTCTTTATCGATGCTTGGGTAGTTTGGTTGGTTGGACTCAGCGGATGGAAGGTCCAATAATGGATATTCCTGGATCATTCTGTTCCCAATAATTGAGACCTGACTATTTCAGATGACCTAACTTCTGAGAGTGATGAACTGGATATAGGACTTGGGATGTGATAGAGACCAAAGAAAAACTTAGGAGGCAATCCTGTTCAAAGTATTTACAAAAATAAAGCCAATCAAAGGTGCCTCTTCTATGACTCTTTTAGTTCTTGGTCTTCGAACCAAAGAGAAGAATGACACTTCCTGTTTGGAAGGCTGGAGTGTTGAGGAGGAGTTTTCATAAACCACTATGTTTAAGGTTAAATTTTAATGCTATTTGGGTAGTGAATTTCATGCTGTTTTAAACATTGGAGAAACTTCTGTAGGAAATGAGATTTAAAAATGAAAGGAAGAGAGGAAGAGATTGTTTTGACTTACAGAAAACTGTTTTCAGGGTTAATCGATGTTACTGCTTTTAAATAGGTTTTTAAAGAACAGGCTGGCTAACTGGTAGAACCTAAAACATCAAATGGGGAGACTTTGTGCTTGATCACTAGAGACTGAGCTGTCCCAGGATGCCGACCCTGTTGTGTAACTCTTGTCACCATCTCATTAGCTTTTAGAGCCCACAGAAGCACAACCACATTTATCGAGTCTTGGGAAAGTTTTTGTTTAATGTAGGCTAACTTTTCAGTAAATAGAAATGATGATCAAAGTTTGCTGGTTAATTAGCCATTTTAAGCATAGTCATTGCCTGAAATATGTTTTTCCTTTCCACACAGTGTATTTTTTCTCTCACCATTAAACAATATTCTAATTTGAGTTGCCACTTGAGCAATAGGTGTCAGGTTATGCAGTGAGAATAAGACAGCTCTCTGTAGTAATCCATCCGATTGCAAACTCACCCGAGTGCTTCGCGTCCCCTCCCTAATCTTGATGAGCATTTCTAGGTAATATTAAGAGCTAAACATGTGAGTTCCTTACAGAGCTTAAAAGCTATGTGTCTCAGTATAATAAATCTCTAGGTGAATTCTTGGCGGTGATGCATATGTTTCATGTGTGCCGTGATTATCTCCAGTCATAATTATTTAATACACACGGTATGTGTAACATTTATCTTCCCAAGGGAAAAATGATGTGGCATAATTCTAGCAGATTATTTATGTTGTTTCTGCTTATAATGTTTGGTAAAAAATGCTGTGTATCTGTCTTTGAAACCCCTTCTGTTCTATTTTTAAATGGCTGTATGAAAATAAAGAAACGAAGCAGAGTAAGTAATCTTGTTTCTGCATGTTTCCTCTTATAAATTACTGTGAATTCCTAATGTTCATTGAATTGATCTGCGGATGGGAACTGGCTGACGGTGAGGGTGTCCCCCTAACTGTTTGATGAGCAGTTCAGTAATGTTACCTGTTCTATAAATTTGTGCGAAGATTTGAAAGTTTCATTCGCCGTTGGAGACTGGGAAAATTTGTGTTCTTATTATCAAATATTGAATAACTAAATTTCAGAAAAATAACTTATGGAATAAGTTAAAAAATTTAAAAACGTTTCTTCCTTTTGTGTGTTTGAAAACTAGACTGCAGGCTAGTAATTTCTTGCCTTTTTAGATAATTTCATCTGTGTTCTGGCAGTACTAAGTGTTTATCTGTCAGGGGTCCTTCTCCATGATGGTCTTAAATTCTAATGTGCTCATTCATTGTGTTGAACCAAAAGAATACATTAAATGTCTAAAACAATATGAAAGAAGAAGAAAACCACTCAGTTAATACAGTGAAAATTAAAGCTATGTATTTATTCCCAGTGGAATCCTGAGACTTATTGATAAAATGAGTATTGGTAATTGCTCTGATCTGCAAAGTATTTATTTTTCTTCTTTGTACAAAAATGTATTCATCTGGTATACTCAGCGTTTTAGTGAGTAATATAAAGTGTTAACTTCAAAATTTAAAACAATTTTTCATAATTACTTTACTATCAATATATGTTGAAAATTCAGTGGGTTCTAGAGGTATAGAACAAGTAATTTATTTATGGTATTTTTTTCTAATTTCATTTTATCATAAATATATATTTTACATTAAAACGTGCTTATAGTGTAAGGCATTGAAAAACAAAGGAGTACAAAGTAGAAAATATATCTCCTGTAATTCTACAATATCAGATGTTTACTACAATATGTTAATATTTTGGGGTGTGTCATTTGTTCTTTCCATGCCTGTGATTATATTTTTTAATAGCTATATTGGTTTAAAATACCTTGGATGTACAGTGATTTATTTAATGCATCTCTTGTGTATAGTTAAGGGTGTTGTTATGAATTTTTGATAGAACTGTTATCAGTGATTTCCCTCTCAACGTCCATGTTCTTAGATTCTCACTGAGATCTTGTCCACGTGTTTCTCTCTGTTGACAAGTGCTTTCCAGCAATGGTGGTGTTTGGCCCATCCCATGAGTTTAAGGGGCCTCAGGCCACTTTGAAAGCTCTACTCCTGGAGTGCCTGTTACCTTCTGTCTCTCACCTCATCCCTTTAGATTGGGGCAGTTGGGATTTTGGTCAGAGATGAGCCAGTTGTGGAAACGTGGCCTTGATTCAGTAACAGGAGATCACATTGTAAAGATCACATTGCGAGATGGGCTACACATAAGTTACTCTTCAAAAAAAAAAAATTATTTATGTATTCCGGCTGTGCCGGGTCTTAGTTGCCACATGCGGGATCTTTAGTTGTGGCATGTAGACTTATTAGTTGTGGCGTGGGAACTCTTAGTTGCGGCACGCATGCGGGAAATAGTTCCCCGACCAGGGATTGAACCCAGGCCCCCTGCATTGGGAGCTCGAGTCTTACGCACTGGACCACCATGGAGGTCCCTAAGTTATTCTTTAGTCAAGCAATTAATAAAAATTTGAACTGATGAAAGAGGACTCCAGTGGTTGTCTGAAATTCACACCCTGCCTATTTTTTGAGGAGGGTAGCGTCAACGCATATGGGGCTTTCTACGTGTGATAGAAGACTGAAATTACATCCTGAGGGAAGCTGTCCATTTCCACAAAGCTTATGTGAGTTACTGAGTGGATGAACTTGTACTATGGGAGCAGAAAGGGAGGGACACACTCCTTGCATGCTGTGGGTAATAGTGGTTAACAGTAAACTTTGGCTTCACACGGCTTTGTAGAGTCTCGGTTTAGTGCTTAATATGACTGAGTCAGAGCTGCTCCAGTGTAATGAGAATACCAGTTGCTACATCATGAAATCATCATAAGGGTTAAATGAGCTAAGTCGCTGTCGCTCAGCACAGGACGTCTTAACACTCTAGCTGGTCTTTGTTCTTGTCACCTGCAGATTAGTGCAGTGCTTTGCCAACTTGACTTTGGATTAGAGTTGCCTGGAGGGTTTGGGAAAATAGCTTTCTAGCCCCCAGTAAGTCTGGGTGGGGCCTGAGTATTTGCATTTCTACTGAGTTCCCACGTGGTGATGATGCTCCTGGCCAGGGATCACACTTCGAGTACCTCTGGGTTAGGGCATTATAAGGGCAGGTATTATTTTGAGCCAATAAATGATATAACTTTTTCTTTTTGGCCACCTGCATGGATAACATTTAAATCACTTCAAACTTATCATCTAGTCTCATTTTTTTGGTCAAATCTGAATTGTTTTGGATTATCGTAGAAATTTAAAGCTAGAATTACATAGTTACTTTAGAGCTAGAATGATGTAGAATTTTGAGGATTTTGATGGCCTTTAAGTTTATACATAATATATGAGTATGTAATATTATATGAGTATATAATATTGGCTTAATTTTAATGAAAGTGGTTTAAGAAAAGTCATTTTCTTTGATACAGACTCTGTATATGTTTCTGATGGATCTGGTTCATTAAAACATGGGATTTGTTTTCAGAATATAAAAATAGATGCAGAATTTAAAACAATATTAGACTGTGAGCTTAAATTTTTTTTTTTTTTTTTTTTTTTTTTTTGCTTCCTTGTGAAAAATCTGCAGGGACTAGGCTCCTTTTCACGGCATTATTTCTACCAGATGTTTAAAACAACTGGAATCGTCTTGAGTATTGTCATGAGTTGCCATTGATTGGCCATCATCTGTGAGAATGAAGCTTCACTCATGTAATTTTCTTGATGAGTGCAAGACAGGGGCAGGCACTGAGTGTACGGTGTTGACACACTTAATTTAGTACTCCTTCTGCAAAGCTATTACATTGACTATTAATTGGTCTTCTGATAAAATTTCTGCTTAATGCAAATGATGAAAAAAAATGCACCCTTGGATACTAGCTGCTGCTTCTGAAATAATTCTCATGCCCTGAGATCTCATTAGTGACAGCAAGCACATCCACTTTTCTTTTGAACGTAATTAGATTTCTTTTAAATATAATGATGAAAATATATTAGACTGTGATAAAAAAATCTTTTAAGCAAAATCCTTGACTTAGAACTTTACAGTTTGTTGTAGGTCTGTTGCTTCGTCTCTTTCTTAGCGGTTTGAAAAGCAAAGAGGAGCTTGTCTGCGTTCAATCCTTCACCAGGCTGTGCTTTTCCATGGCAGTGCCTCTGTCAGCAGGCGCGAAACTTAGCAGTTTCAAACCAAAAACACTCCAACTTGCATTGTGGTTTGGAAAGCACAAGTGGTGAATAGGAAGTAGGTTTCTGCTTGTGTTTTCCTGGCATGGTCTTGTCTCTCCTTTATTTTTCTCTTTCTTGTTCTCCCTTTCTCACCATCTTCTGTTTTAGGATTTTTTAGTCAACTCTAGTAACTTACTCTGGTCGTTTCTGATGATGTGAGAGCTGTCTTATTGTTAAAGTTCTTGTGTGAAAAGTTGTGAAGTTTAAACCAAAAAAAAGCAAAACCTGAAACCAGTGGCTTCTTCACAACGTGTAGAGCATAGGAATTTATTACTTTCTGGTAAAGGATTTACAAATTATGAGACTGTCCTGCCTTGCTCTATCTTTTTATTCATTTGTCACAAAATCCTTTATTCTCTTTCAGTTTCACAACTCTCTGCAGTGAGCATCCGTCATTTTTTTTATTTACTTTTGGCTGTGTTGGGTCTATGTTTCTGTGCGAGGGCCTTCTCTAGTTGTGGCGAGTGGGGGGCCACTCTTCATCATAGTGCACGGGTCTCTCACTGTCGCGGCCTCTCTTGTTGCGGAGCACAAGCTCCAGACACTCAGGCTCAGTAGTTGTGGCTCATGGGCTTAGTTGCTCCGCGTCATGTGGGACCTTCCCAGACTAGGGCTCGAACCCGTGTCCTCTGCATTGGCAGGCAGATTCTCAACCACTGCACCACCAGGAAAGCCCCGTCATTTTTATTATAGGAAAAAAAATTGGAACCAAGTTTTAACTGTGTCCATTGAGAGGCTATGGTTACATTTACTTCTTTTTTTTTTTTTAATAAATTTATTTATTTATTTTTGGCTGCGTTGGGTCTTTGTTGCCGTGCACGGGCTTTCTCTAGTTGTGGTGAGTGGGGGCTACTGTTCCTTGTGGTACATAGGCTTCTCATTGCGGTGGCTTCTCTTGTTGCGGAGCATGGGCTCTAGGCGCGCAGGCTTCAGTAGTTGTGGCTGGTGGGTTCAGTAGTTGTGGCTCGCAGGCTCTAGAGCACAGGCTCAGTAGTTGTGGCACATGGGTTTAGTTGCTCCGTGGCATGTGGGATCTTCCCAGACCAGGGCTCGAACCCGTGTCCCCTACATTGGCAGGCGGATTCTTAATCACTGTGCCGCCAGGGAAGCCCTACATTTACTTCTTAAGTATTAGCAGATTCCGCTTACAGCAATGCATACGTGGGCCCTGTAGGAGTGACCGTCAGATGGCGTGAACTACAAGGTCAGTTAGTGGTCTTGAAACTTGTGGCTGTCTCCAGTGTTGGCACTGGAGACATTTGGGGCTGGATTGTTTGCTCTTGGTTGTGTGGGGCTGTCCTGAGCGTTGTAGGAGGTTTAGCGGATTTCCCTGACCTGTACCAGCTAGTGTCAATACCACCCTCCCCCAGTTGTGACAACCAGAAGTGTCTCCACACCAGTCAATGTCCCTGGGACAAACACTCTAGAGGAAGAGGTGCATTTGACTTGGTGGCCCAGTGAACAAATATGTAAATCTGTAAACAGCCTTCCTACTTAAAATATACATTGATATTTTCTATTCTTTTCTGTTCCATTTCATTCATTTCATACCATTTTATTTAAATTTATTATTATTATTATCATTATTTGGCAGTGAGGCATGAGGGACCTTTCATTTTTCGGGTTTTTTTTTTTCCTAACATCTTTATTAGAGTATAATTGCTTTACATTGTTGTGTCAGTTTCTGCTGTATAACAAAGTGAATCAGCTATACATAAACATATAGCCCCATATCTCCTTCCTCTTGTGTCTCCCTCCCACCCTCCCTATCCCACCCCTCCAGGTTCACAAAACACCAAGCTGATCTCCTTGTGCTATGCGGCTGCTTCCCACTAGCTCTCTGCTTTTCATTTGGTAGTGTATATATGTCCATGCCACTCTCTCACTTTGTCCCAGCTTACCCTTTCCCTTCCCCATGTTCTCAAGTCCATTCTCTATGTCTGTGTCTTTATTCCTATCCTGCCCCTAGGCTGTTCAAACCTTTTTTTTTTTAGATTCCATATATATGTGTTAGCATTCGGTATTTGTTTTTCTCTTTCTGACTTACTTCACTCTATATGAAAGACTCTAGGACCATCAACCTCACTACAAATAATTCAATTTCGTTTCTTTTTATGGCTGAGTAATATTCCATTGTATATATGTGCCACATCTTCTTTATCCATTCATCTGTCGATGGACACTTAGGTTGCTTCCATATCCTGGTAAATGTAAACAGTGCTGCAGTGAACATTGTGGTACATGTCTCTTTTTGAATTATGGTTTTCTCAGGGTATATGCCCAATAGTGGGATTGTGGGTCCTATGGTAGTTCTATTTTTAATTTTTTAAGGAACCTCCATACTGTTCTCCATAGTGGCTGGATCAATTTACATTCCAACCAACAGTGCAAGAGGGTTCCCTTTTCTCCACACCCTCTCTGGCATTTATTGTTTGTAGATTTTTTGGTGATGGCCATTCTGACTGGTGTGAGGTGATACCTCATTGTAGTTTTGATTTGCATTTCTCTAATGATTAGTGATGCTGAGCATCCTTTCATGTGTTTGTTGGCCATCTGTATATCTTCTTTGGAGAAATGTCTGTTTAGGTCTTCTGCCCATTTTTGGATTGCGTTGCTTGTTTTTTTGATATTGAGCTGCATGAGCTGCTTGTATATTTGGAGATTAATCCTTTGTTGCTTCATTTGCAAATATTTTCTCCCATTCTGAGGGTTGTCTTTTCATCTCGTTTATGGCTTCCTTTGCTGTGCAAAAGCTTTTAAGTTTCATTAGGTCCCATTTGTTTATTTTTGTTTTTATTTCCATTTCTCTAGGAGGTGGGTCAAAAAGGATCTTGCTGTGATTTATGTCATAGAGTATTCTGCCTATGTTTTCCTCTAAGAGTTTTAGAGTATCTGGCCTTATGTTTAGGTCTTTAATCCATTTTGAGTTTATTTTTGTGTATGGTGTTAGGGAGTGTTCTAATTTCATTCGTTTACATGTACCTCTCCAATTTTCCCAGCACCACTTATTGAAGAGGCTGTCTTTTCTTCATTGTATATCCTTGCCTCCTTTGTCATAGATTAGTTGACCATATGTGTGTGGGTTTATCTCTGAGCTTTCTGTCCTGTTCCATTGATCTGTATTTCTGTTTTTGTGCCAGTACCATCCTGTCTTGATTAATGTAGCTTTGTAGTATAGTCTGAAGTCCAGGAGCCTTATTCCTCCAGCTCCATTTTTCTTTCTCAAGATTGCTTTGGCTCTTCGGGGTGTTTTGTGTTTCCATACAAATTGTGAAATTTTTTGTTCTAGTTCTGTGAAAATGCCATTGGTAGTTTGATAGGAATTGCACTGAATCTGTAGATTGCTTTGGGTAGTATAGTCATTTTCACAATGTTGATTCTTCCAATCCAAGAACATGGTATATCTCTCCATCTGTTTGTATCATCTTTAATTTCTTTCATCAGTGTCTTATAGTTTTCTGCATACAGGTCTTTTGTCTCCTTCAGTAGGTTTATTCCTAGGTATTTTATTCTTTTTGTTGCAGTGGTAAATGGGAGTGTTTCCTTAATTTCTCTTTCAGATTTTTCATCATTAGTGTATAGGAATGCAAGAGATTTCCGTGCATTAATTTTGTATCCTGCTACTTTACCAAATTCATTGAATAGATCTAGTAGTTTTCTGGTAGCGTCTTTTGGATTCTCTATGTATAGTATCTTGTCATCTGCAAACAGTGACAGCTTTACTTCTTCTTTTCCCATTTGGATTCCTTTTACTCGTTTTTCTTCTTTGACTACTGTGGCTAAAACTTCCAAAACTATGTTGAATAATATTGGTGAGAGTGGAAAACCTTGTCTTGTTTCTGATCTTAGAGGAAATGCTTTCAGATTTTCACCATTGAGAATGATGTTGGCTGTGGGTTTGTCATATAAGGTCTTTATTATGTTGAGGTAAGTTCCCTCTGTGCCTACTTTATGGAGGGTTTTTATCATAAATGGGTGTTGAATTTTGTCGAAAGCTTTTTCTGCATCTATTGAGATGATCATATGGCTTTTCTCCTTCAATTTGTTAGTATGGTTTATCACGTTGATTGATTTGCGTATATTGAAGAATCCTTGCATTCCTGGGATAAACCCCACTTGATCATGGTGTATGATTCTTTTAATGTGCTGTTGGATTCTGTTTGCTAGTATTCTGTTGAGGATTTTTGCATCTATGTTCATCAGTGATATTGGCCTGTAGTTTTCTTCCTTTGTGACATCATTGTCTGGTTTTGGTATCAGGGTGATGGTGGCCTCGTAGAATGAGTTTGGGAGTGTTCCTGCCTCTGCTGTATTTTGAAGGAGTTTGAGAAGACTAGGTGGTAGCTCTTCTCTAAATGTTCGACAGAATTCACCTGTGAAGCCATCTGGTCCTGGGCTTTTGTTTGTTGGAAGATTTTTAATCACAGTCTCACTTTCAGTGCTTGTGATTGGTCTGTTTATATATTCTATTTCTTCCTGGTTCAGTCTTGGAAGGTTGTGCTTTTCTAAGAATTTGTCCATTTCTTCCAGATTGTCCATTTTATTGGCATAGAGTTGCTTGTAGTAATCTCTCATGATCCTTTGTATTTCTGCAGTGTCATTGTTACTTTTTTTTCTTTTCTAATTCTATTGATTTGAGTCTTCTCCGTTTTTTTCTTGATGAGTCTGGCTAATGGTTTATCAATTTTGTTTATCTTCTCAAAGAACCAGCTTTTATTTTTTTTGTTTGTTTGTTTGTTTATTTTGTTTTTTGCGGTATGCGGTCCTGTCACCGCTGTGGCCTCTCCCGTTGTGGAGCAAAGGCTCCGGATGGACACGGAGGCGCAGGCTCAGTGGCCATGGCTCACGGGCCAGCCGCTCCGCGGCACTTGGGATCCTCCTGGACCGAGGCACGAACCCGTGTCCCCTGCGTCAGCAGGCGGACTCTCAACCACTGTGCCACCAGGGAAGCCCCCCAGCTTTTACTTTTATTGAACTTTGCTATCGTTTCCTTCATTTCTTTTTCATTTGTTTCTGATCTAATCTTTATGATTTCTTTCCTTCTGCTAAATTTGGGGGTTTTTTGTTCTTCTTTCTCTAATTGTTTTAGGTATAAGGTTAGGTTGTTTGAGTTGTTTCTTGTTTCTTGAGGTAGGATTGTATTGCTATAAACTTCCATCTTAGAACTGCTTTTGCTGCATCCCATAGGTTTTGGGTTGTTGTGTTTTCATTGTCATTTGTTTCTAGGTATTTTTTGATTTCCTCTTTGATTTCTTCAGTGATCTCTTGGTTATTTAGTAGTGTGTTGTTTAGTCTCCATTTGTTTGTGTTTTTTTTTTTTTTCCCCCCGGTACACGGGCCTCTCACTGTTGTGGCCTCTCCCGTTGCAGAGCACAGGCTCTGGATGTGCAGGCCCAGCGGCCATGGCTCACGGGCCCAGCCGCTCCGCGACACATGGGATCTTCGCAGACTGGGGCATGAACCCGCGTCCCCTGCATCGGCAGGCGGACTCTCAGCCACTGCACCACCAGGGAAGCCCTGTTTGTGTTTTTTACTGATTTTTTCCTGTAATTGATATCTAGTCTCATAGCATTGTGGTCGGAAAAGATACTTGATATGATTTCAATTTTCTTAAATTTACCAGGGCTTGATTTGTGACCCAAGATACGATGTATCCTGGAGAATGTTCCATGAGCACTTGAGAAGAAAGTGTATTCTGTTGTTTTTGGATGGAATGTCCTATAAATATCAATTAAGTACATCTTGTTTAATGTATCATGTAAAGCTTGTGTTTCCTTATTTATTTTCGTTTTGGTTGATCTGTCCATTTGTGAAAGTGGGGTGTTAAAATCCCCTACTATGATTGTGTTACTGTCAATTTCCCCTTTTATAGCTGTTAGCATTTGCCTTATGTATTGAGGTGCTCCTATGTTGGGTGCATAAATATTTACAATTGTTATATCTTCTTCTTGGGTTGATTTCTTTTCTCTCTCTCTTTTTTTTTTTTTTTTTTTTTTTTGCGGTACGTGGGCCTCTCACTGTTGTGGCCTCTCCCGTTGCGGAGCACAGGCTCCGGATGCGCAGGCTTAGTGGCCATGGCTTATGGGCCCAGCCGCTCCACGGCATGTGGGATCTTCCTGGACCAGGGCACGAACCTGTGTCCCCCGCATCGGCAGGTGGACTCTCAACCACTGCGCCACGAGGGAAGCCCTGATTTCTTGATTATGTAGTATCCTTCTTTGTCTCTTGTAATAGTCTTTGTTTTAAAGTCTATTTTGTCTGAGATGAGAATTGCTTCTCCAGCTTTCTTTTGATTTCCATTTGCATGGAATATCTTTTTCCATCCCCTAACTTTCAGTCTGTATGTCCCCCTAGGTCTGAAGTGGGTCTCTTGTAGACAGCATATATATGGGTCTTATTTTTGTATGCATTCAGCCAGTCTATGTCTTTTGGTTGGAGCATTTAATCCATTTACATTTAAGGTAGTTATCGATATGTATGTTCCTTTTACCATTTTCTTAACTGTTTTGGGTTTGTTATTGTAGGTGTTTTCCTTCTGTTGTGTTTCCTGCCTAAAGCTGGTTTGGTGGAGCTGAATTCTCTTATCTTCTGCTTGTCTGTAAAAGTTTTAATTTCTCTGTCACATCTGAATGAGATCCTTGCTTGGTAGAGTAATCATGGTGGTAGGTTTTTCTCCTTCATCACTTTAAATATGTCCTGCCACTCCTTTCTGGCTTGCAGAGTTTCTGCTGAAAGGTCAGCTGTTAACCTTATGGGGATTCACTGGTATGTTATTTGTTATTTTTCCCTTGCTGCTTTTAATATTTTGTATTTGTATTTAATTTTTGATAGTTTGATTAATGTGTATCCTGGCGTGTTTCTCCTTGGATTTATCCAGTATGGGACTCTCTGTGCTTCCTGGACTTGATTGACTCTTTCCTTTCCCATATTAGGGAAGTTTTCAACTATAATCTCTTCAAATATTTTCTCAGTTCCTTTCTTTTTCTCTTCTTTTTCTGGGACCCCTATAATTTGAATGTTGGTGTGTTTAATGTTGCCCCAGAGGTCTCTGAGACTGTCCTCAATTCTTTTCATTCTTTTTTCTTTATTCTGCTCTGCAGTAGTTATTTCCACTATTTTATCTTCCAGGTCACTTATCTGTTCTTCTCCCTCAGTTATTCTGCTATTGATTTCTTCTAGAGAATTTTTAATTTCATTTATTGTGTTGTTCATCATTGTTTGTTTGCTCTTTAGTTCTTCTAGGTCCTTGTTAAACGTTTCTTGTATTTTCTCCATTCTATTTCTGAGGTTTTGGATCATCTTTACTATCATTATTCTGAATTCTTTTTCAGGTAGACTGCCTATTTCGTCTTCATTTGTTTGGTCTGGTGGGTTTTTACCTTGATCCTTCATCTGCAGTGTATTTCTCTGTCTTCTCATTTTGCTTAACTTACTGCGTTTGGGGTCTCCTTTTAGCAGGCTGCAGTTTCGTAGTTCCTGTTGTTTTTGGTGTCTGTCCCCAGTGGGTAAGGTTGGTTCAGTGGGTTGTGTAGGCTTCCTGGTGGAGTGGACTAGTGCCTGTGTTCTGGTGGGTGATGCTGGATCTTGTCTTTCTGGTGGGCAGGACCACGTCCGGTGGTGTTTTTTGGGGTGTCTGTGACCTTATTATGGTTTAGGCAGCCTCTCTTCTAATGGATGGGGTTGTGTTCCTGTCTTGCTTGTTGTTTGTCATGGGGTGTCCAGCACTGGAGCTTGCTGGTCTTTGGGTGGAGCTGGGTCTTAGTGTTGAGACGGAGACCTCTGGGAGAGCTCTCACCGATTGATATTATTTGGGGCTGGGAGGTCTCTGGTGGACCAATGTCCCCAACTCGGCTCTCCCACCTCAGAGGTTCAGGCCTGACACCAGGCCGGAGTGCCAAGACCCTGTCAGCCACATGGCTCAGAAGAAAAGGGAGAAAAAAAGAAAGAAAGAAAGAAAAAGTTATTAAAATAAAAAATGAAAAAAAATTAAAAATTAAAAAGTAAAAAGTAATAAAAACAAAAGAAAGAAAGAATAAAGCAGTCAAACCAAAAAACAAATCCACCAATGATAATAAGCGCTAAAAACTATACTTATAAAAAAAAAGAGAGAGACAGAACTCTAGGACAAATGGTAAAAAGCAAAGCTATACAGACAAAATAACACAAAGAAGCATACACATACACACTCACAAAAAGAGAAAAAAGAAAAAAAAATTTATATATAAAAAAGGAAGAGAGCGACCAAATCAATAAACAAATCTACCAATGATAATAAACTCTAAATATTAAACTAAGATAAACATAAAACCAGAAACAAATTAGATGCAGAAAGCAAACCCGAAGTCTACCGTTGCTCCCAAAGTACACCACCTCAATATTGGGGTGATTCATTGTCTACTCAGGTATTCCACGGATGCAGGGTACATCAAGTTGATTGTGGGGATTTAATCCTCTGCTTCTCAGGCTGCTGGGAGAGGTTTCCCTTTCTCTTCTTTGTTTGCACAGCTCCTGGGGTTCAACTTTGGATTTGGCCCCATCTCTGTGTTTAGGTCGCCTAAGGGCATCTCTTCTTCGCTCAGACAGGACGGGGTCACAGTAGCAGCTGATTCGGGGTCTCTGGCTCACTCAGGCCGCGGGAAGGGAGGAGTATGGATGCGGGGCGAGCCTGCGGCTGCAGCAGCTGGCGTGATGTTGCACCAGCCTGGGGCGCGCCCTGTGTTCTCCCAGGGAAGTTGTCCCTGGATCACGGGACCCTGGCAGTGGTGGGCTGCACAGGCTCCTGGGAGGGGAGGTGTGGATAGTGACCTGTGCTTGCACACAGGCTTCTTGGTGGCGGCAGCAGCAGCCTTAGCGTCTCATGCCCGTCTCTTGGGTCACCGCTGATAGCCGCGGCTCGTGCCCGTCTCTGGAGCTCCTTTAGGTGGCGCTCTGAATCCCCTCTCCTTGCACAGCCCGAAACAGTGGTCTCTTGCCTGTTCGTTAGCTCCAGACTTTTTCCCGGACTCCCTCCCGGCTAGCCGTGGTGCACTAGCCCCCTTCAGGCTGTGTTCACGCCGCCAACCCCAGTCCTCTCCCTGGGATCCGACCGAAGCCCGAGCCTCAGCTCCCAGCCCCGCCCGCCCCAGCCGGGGAGCAGACAAGCCTCTCGGGCTGGTGAGTGTCGGTCGGCACCGATCCTCTGTGCAGGAATCTCTGCTTTGCCCTCCGCACCCCTGTGGCTAAGCTCTCCTCCGCAGCTCTGAAGCTTCCCCCCTCCGCCACCCCCCGTCTCTGCCCGCGAAGGGGCTTCCTAGTGTGTGCAAACTTTTCCTCCTTCACAGCGCCCTCCCAGAGGTGCAGGTCCCATCCCTGTTTTTTTTTTTTCCCGTACGCGGGACTCTCACCGCTGTGGCCTCTCCCGTTGAGGAGCACAGGCTCCGGACGCGCAGGCTCAGCGGCCATGGCTCACGGCCCAGCCGCTCCGCGGCATGTGGGATCTTCCCGAACCGGGGCATGAACCCGTGTCCCCTGCATCGGCAGGCGGACTCCCAACAACTGTGCCACCAGGGAAGCCCCCCCATCCCTATTCTTTTGTCGCTGTTTTTTCTTTTGCTCTACCCAGGTACGTGAGGAATTTCTTGCCTTTTGGGAGGTCTGAGGTCTTCTACGAGCATTCAGTAGGTGTTCTGTATGAGTTGTTCCACATGTAGATGTATTTCTGACGTATTTTGGGGGAGGAAGGTGATCTCCATGTCTTACTCCTCTGCCATCTTGAAGGTCTCCAGCATGTGGGATCTTAGTTCTCTGACCAGGGTTTGAAGCAGCGGCCCCTGCATTGGAAGCAGGAGTCTTAACTGCTGGACCACCAGGGAGGTCCCTAAAAGTTATTGTAAGTATATTTTTCTGGATGGAGTGGGTCCCTATGGCACTTATTATTCGCTATTTGTGGGATAAAGATATATTGTGGGTTTTCTTCAAGTGCGGTGCACCAGGGCTAAAGAACATGCTTTGTCCTGGGCTTCCTGTAGCTGCTGTGTGCAGAGATGGTTCTGAAAAACAGCAGCAGGTGAGGCAGCTGAACTGCCCAGAGCCGCTCCTCCCTGTGATCCGACACCTGCCACACAAGATGGATCGTCCTGTTGCAGACCTGTGGCTTCCTCGGTTCAGGAGACAGAGGTTACGCTGTCAGCAGGAGAGGGTGTGCCGTCTTGGGCTTCAGGGGGTTTGCACAAGATTCAAATTGGAGGTTGCCCGTGAGGCCAGACTTCATCTGTGGAGGATCTATAGAATAAGAGAACTTTGTTATTCCTTTAGGAACATAGATTAGATCTTAGGGCGGAAGTCTTTTTGAGTCTCATACTACAGATCGGGGAGTTTTAAATTTCCACTTCCGTAAAGGAAGCATTTAGAATGTTAGGTGTATATGCATTGGAAATCCTTGCCTCCTCTCTGCATTTGTGTTTCTCATGCGGATACCATGTGTGAAATATCAGTTACACGCAGTTATGTACAGGATGATGGTTCTCTTAGGCAACAAATAAGAAACCTTCTGAGTGCCTTATAAATAATGTATTAAGATTAGGAAAGAAGCATTAACTTTATCTCCTGAAAAATTGGCTCCTGCATTTTCTATATTATTGTGAATATGTCTTTATGGAATGTTTTGATTATTTAATTGTTTTGAATGGTGGTTATTTTTTTTTCTTTAAAATTTTACCTGTATCTCAAATTAGGGCTATGAGAGCTTGTGAAAAAGTTGCTATGGTGACTATATATTTAGGCTTCTATCTCCAACTTAGGAATGGATTTGTGCTCTAAAACCTCATTTTAAAATCAGTTATTTGGAACTCTTGTTTTTTTCATAGAAACAATATTGCAAGTAATAGATTTCAGACTCAAGCAAAACTACTTACTTAAATCAGAAAGTAAAGGAAATTTCATATACTTCTATCTTTATAAATATAATAGAGTACTCATTTTTTTCACCTCATGAATTCTTCCTCTAGAAGAGGTTTAGCAAATGGTCTGTTTGTTTGGCACTTTTTCTTACCTTACGGGCTTTGAAATATAGCGTGTATTGGACCACAAGGTGCTTTGGAGGATTCATTCATTCCTTCAGTAAATATGTACTGTGCACCTACTATGTGCAAGGCACGGGTTAGGCCCTGGGGCCTTAACATTGAATAAAATGGTTAGTGCCTCCCTGATGCCTGCTGGCAGTTGGGAGCTGACCTCTAAGTAATGCCCTGGGAATGGGGTAGGAGGCCAGGAAGGAGGCTGCCTGCAGGGCTTGTTCTCTGATTGCTAACAGAACCCTGGGAAAGGGGCCCTGGGGTTCCTGAAGTTTCTGCTCCATAGACCTTGTCTCTCAAATTCCCCTTCTACGCTGTCTGTTGTGCACTGGAGCCCACTCTGAACTCTACCATCATGAGGTACTCATGGTGCATCTTTGTCTTCAGAGTGTCAGGAGAGCCTAAAGCACAGATGTGCCTGTAAATGTTCAACAACCCACTGATTTGTAGAGTTTGTTGGTTTCTGTGGTGTGAATGCTCTACTGTGGCCCATTTCAAGAGCCAGTGTGACGTCGTCAGTGAGTGTGGAGTTGGAAACACACCATTTACACCATTATGTAACATTTCCACCCTGTGGATGAGAGAGACATGCATATCCTCAGACCACAGAGAGCAGTGAAACGCAGTAGTGTAATTAGGAAGGGTGAGTTTTATATATTTACTTTTGATTTTAACTGAATTTATTTAATTGTAAGTTTGCATAAGTAAATTTTAATGATGACTATGTTTAACAGTGGGTTTGCAGAATTCCTGAAAATTTAACCATGAGTTCTCGAGAGCCAGCACACCGCTGAGAGCACCACGATGCCTTGCCTGAAATCCCTACGGCCAGATGTTAGAGTCCAGATTTTTTCCCATTTTAGAAAGGCAGTAGGGAAGGTGATCAGAACATGTAACATCCCCTGTGATGCTGAAGGCGGAACTCCGTAGTCCAATCATTGACGGCTCTGCGGGGACACGTGCCTTCTCTCCAACATGCGAGTAAATGCATATTATAAATAATCTTGCATCGGTCCAGATTCGGTTTTGCCGAATGTGCTTCTCAGAAACTTACGAAAACAGGTTCGATTCTGGAGCCATTTGATGTTGGAATTGTGGATAAGGCATTGTGAAGCTGTATTATTTGTTTGCAAATCAAGGATTGTTATTCCAGGTCTATGAGAACCTGTGCTTTTGCTTTCTCTGTTTGAAAGAGGGTGGAAACTCAGCAGCCCTCCCCCTGGGATCAGAGCTGCCCTGCACGAGGGGCTGTGGCCCCGCCTCCCTCTTCTTCCTCTGCAGCCTCTGGCTGGGTGATTCCCCTTCGCCCTTGAAGACTCTTTCTGTGCTTCATTCTTTCTGCCCAGCTTCTCTGCCCCGCCTCTCGCAGGGCTTCACCCCAGTCGATCTGCTGCTCTGTTCACCCTGGCACCTGTGTCCCGCCTGGCACTCATGGTACAGAGACCGCAATATCTGGAGTCCAGCCCCTGAGCTCATCCTCCAGGAAGTGGAATGAAGCTGACAGCTACCTCCAAAGAGCAAATTCCCGGGGTGGAAGTGCGTTCCAGAGTGCTTGGAGTATTGGTGTTGTGTCTTTGCAAAGCTTCTTTTCTTTCAAGTCCTGTGACCCAGACAGCTTTCGTTAGATTCTCATCAGTCAGACCCATTTCTTTGTACACGTGTTGTGTCTTGTTTATCAGGGAGCTTATATCCCAGGGATGTCACCTGGTGGTAGCTTCCAGGAAGGCAGCCAGGTTAGGGCACAGCGGCCAGTCTTCCCAGAGCACCCGTGCAAGCTGGCGCTCAGATTTCCTGACTCTCTTGTGGTTTTGAAGGCTCCACTGGGAATATTTGACACCAGGAAGTCTGGATCACTGATTTGAGGGGTTTTCCATTACTGTTATTTTATGAGGGGAAACTGATAAGTGAACTTATAGTTTCATCACATGTGGAAGTTTAATTCAGCCTTTCTTTCTTGGTGAAGGTATTGAATAAAGATCTTGTCTTTATACAGTCTTGTGCAACATTCTGTTTTATTCACTTATGACACTTAGTGATGTCACAATTTGTGAAGTGACTTTTCCCCCCCTCCTAATTTCCCGCTTGCCTAAGTGTGTTTCACTGTCTGACAGGATTGAATGAGGCCAGTTTTAAGGTGGCAGCAGTTTATAAATAATGTGCTTCTTTCAAAGAAAAAGCAACAGCCTATTAATGGTTTGTTTACATGAAGTGTGTGTTTATTTCTGGCAATTTTGATGTTAAGTGTCTAATTAGATTTGTGTTTTACCATAAGCACTAATTTGGCCAGTTTGGGAGTTTGTATTTTCCTTTCTTTTAGGCTAGTACGCAAGGTTGTAGGAACTGTGCTTAAATGTCCCAGCAGTGGCCTTTTCTGCGTTTGCTATCATGCCTGTGTAGACAGACTGTACGGTCTGTGGGGTCTCTTGTGTGTGAGAGTGATTTTATTGTCTGAGCGGTTTCCAGCTTCTGGATCATTAAGACATTTCCAGCATTTTCAGTGGTTTCAGAGATAAAACTCTTGGTGAGGAGTGTGGGCCCCATAGCAGTCAGGTTCTGGGTTGGTTTGCCACCGGGTCCAGAATCCCCGGGGTCTCCTCGGCTTGCAGATGGTTTCCTGTTGTTACTTTCTTCTGCGTTGTTGTCTCTCTCACCTTTTCTTTCAGTCCTTGGGTCATTCATACTGTTGTTTTAAATTCCTTATATCATGTCCAAGGTATTGACTGTGTTGACTTCATTGGGGGAGAGCAGGGTGATGCACTGAGACCACTGCACAGATGTACAGACGGGGCAAAGTGTCACAGCAGAGGTTCAACCAAGGGCCCTGGAATCCAGGGTTCAGGATCCCCCAGTGGTGGTTGGTTTTCTGGGGGTGGATACTATCTTCTAAAAGGGTGTGAGAGGGCTTCCTTGGTGGCGCAGTGGTTGAGAGTCCGCCTGCCGATGCAGTGGACACGGGTTCGTGCCCCGGTCCAGGAGGATCCCACATGCCGCGGAGCGGCTGGGCCTGTGAGCCATGGCCGCTGAGCCTGCGCGTCCGGAGCCTGTGCTCCGCAACGGGAGAGGCCACAACAGTGGGAGGCCCGCGTACCGCAAATAATAATAATAATAATAATAAAAATAAAAAGGTGTGAGATCCTTTTACAAGGAAATGTGGTGATCTATGGGAAATAATGTTTGTCCTGCAGGGATTCAGAGCGAAACCATTGGCTTCAAGCACACTTGGGAGGTTTTGCCAATTACAAGTGGTGGTGGACCACAGCCAGTTAACGCAACCTTGTAGGTTTCTCATTTCCCTGGGTGTTGAGAGGGTGTGATAGCAGTGCTCTTTGTATTTTGAGGATAAGAAGGGTCAGCTCCTGCCACTAGTATCACTTGGTTGCTACTGCTGCTGCTGTTACGGTAATCACATTTTTTATTTTATTTTATTTTTTTAAATTAATTTATTTTTGGCTGCGTTGGATCTTCATTACTGCACGCGGGCTTTCTTTAGTTGTGGTGAGTGGGGGCTACTCTTTGTTGCGGTGCGCGGGCTTCTTATTGTGGTGGCTTCTCTTGTTGTGGAGAACGGGCTCTAGGCATGCGGGCTTCAGTAGTTGTGGCACGTGGGCTTCAATAGTTGAGTTGTGGCGCATGGCCTTAGTTGCTCTGTGGCATGTGGGGTCTTCCTGGACCAGGGCTCAAACCTGTGTCCCCTGCATTGGGGCAGGCGGGTTCTTAACTTCTGCGCCACCAGAGAAGTCCCACATTTCTTAAATAGTCAGGAATTTTGTTTATGATTCTTTTTTATTCCAATCCATGTAAAGTGATTCCTTATTTCTGGGTTTTAGCTTTGAACATCTATATAGTAAAATGGGAAGATGGAGCAGAGAAAGTAGCAGGAATACTTCAAGGAAATAAAGAGAATTTGAGGATATTGAGAAGAGATTTACACTGCTAATATATAACTGTGGTAATCAGAGTGATGTGATGGAATTTAAGAAATGTGTATTGATATTTAATTGAATGTTAGGAAATGTGTCTTTCATTCTGTCTTCTTTCTTTTAGAGGGGAGGTCTGTGAACCTGCTGCAACTACATGCAGAATTCAATACCTCTGTGCATTTTGGTTTTTCTGTGGAGAAGGTTCATTCTTTCATTTCGTTCATTTCTTGGCACATAGTAGGTACACAGTGTGAGTAAAAGAATAAGTAAAGTGAAGTAGGTGATGAGCCTTATACTCCGGTGCAGCCTTGTATTATCAGCAGTCCAAGTTGTGATCCTTCCTATAGGAAAGGTGGAAACCGCAGCTGGAGGGTCAGGGACTCCGGGAACGTCCGTGGCCCTTTGTTTTGCATCAGCCTACTGTTTCCCGAGATTCTAGCCTCAGCCTACTTCAAAAGTACTTCTGGTTTCAGAGAATAAATAGTAAGATCTGGATGTTAGAGTGTTGAAAAAGTAGGAGGACGATGACACGGGTAATTGGTCTCATTCTGTGAGCTAAGGTACAGGCTGCACTGATCTCCTTCTCTCTTCTTGCAGGCTGTGGTTTTCTGGGTGTGCAAGCAGAGGCGTGAGGTTAGGGCATGATGCCCTGAGGACTTGCAGTGGATGAGCTGCTGGTATTAGCTTGCCTGTGCTTTTCAAAGGGGTTGCAAAATAGATACGCAAACTGATATTAATTCATCATGTATTTATTGGGGCACCTTTCAGGCAGGAGCAGGGTGGGACGCGAAGATGAAAGAAACAGACCTTTGCACAAGAAAACCAAGAGCTGTTTACAGAATCCTCATCTGTTGAGGCAAACATAATGTAAAGACGAATTTATTTGCTTCGTGTTATTTGAACAAATATCTGAGTGTCTATTTTTTGTATATAGGTAGACTAAAAATTAAGTGTTTTTTCCTATTCTTTTACCATTCATTCCCTATTACTGAAATTATTTTAGCACGTGTATTGCAGTAGCTTTAGGTTCCACTTGTTGAAAATATGTATTGATGTCACCTTCCTTGAGAAAGTGCTAATATGCCTCCTGGTGGTATTTAAATACTACTGATCACTACCCCGTGATACTTTCCCTTTCCTGGTTTCCTTGAGTTTACTTACATTGTTTAGTCAATTCTCAAATTTCTTCCAAAATGAAATTGGAGGAAGAGAAGAGAAGCCTGCAATCTCAGCTTTGTGGCGGTTTGGTTCTGATTTCCCTACATGCTCCACGTCCAGATTGGGACCTTAAATAAACTCCTGGCTTCACCCACCATCCACCAATGACATCGCCCAGTTCCAGGTCATAAGTCTTGAACTCCCCTTCCCACCATGGACCCCCAACTCCAGGTGTCTACTGGGAATTGGATCCTGGATGTACCTCAATCTGGATGCATCGTTTTTCATCCCAAACTTCTTCGTCCTTATACTTGCCCCCTGCCCAGCCACCCAAGCCTAGACATCTCAGATTTGTCCCCCTCCTCCAAGGCGCCACTCACCCACCAAGCACCAAAGCCTTTTAAATAAGTCTCAGCTCTGCGTTTTAATAATTATTTGTGTTAATTGTGTTTTCACTCCACTGCTTTCCTATGAGTCTAGGCCCTCCTGACTTCTTCTCTATTGGACTAAGGAGCTGCCATGTTTACCTTTCCAGTCCTTTCTCCAAACTCCTCCAAGCCTTCTGCAGAATAAATGCAGATTACACTGCTGTGCATTCAGGGCTGCCCCAGGGTTTTCAGGATGAAGTTCACACGGCTGAACTTAGTCCTGGAGCCCTTCATCTTCCTCCGGTGATAACCTCAATCTCTTGACGCTCTCTAAAATCATCATGGTAGCTGACGTTTATTGAGTACTTGCGACCTGCAGGAACCCTTCCAAGCACTTGCTCAGAATTCAGTAAAATAACATGTGCAACAGCCCTGTGCAGCACTGAGACCCAAAATGTGGAGGAGCTGTCCAGGTCCCACAGCTGGGAGGGGTCACCTCTCTGAGCCTCAGTCGTCCTGGGGAACCCATCTAAGACTGGCAGCCTCGCCCTTATGAAAGGAGTGGAGGGCACTGCAAATGATGGGATGACCTTGACTTGACCGACCCCCGCCCACCGGCCCAGTTCCAGGTTAGCCATGGGGAGGTTTTCTGTGAGATGTAAATGGAAGGAAAGCAGAAATTCTGTCTGTCTTCAGAATATGTTCTGCCAAAAAGTCAGGTTTCAAAACTCTTTGTGCTTGGCTAGATCCATTAGATGGCACTGGATTTCAAAAGATTTGTGTGAAATTTTAGTATTAAAGTGATTTGTGGATTAGGGGAGATGTTCAACTTCTAAGGTATTTCTTTCATCCGTCCAACATGGAGGAGAAAGGATTGACACGCAATTAGTATTTATTCTGTGTCCGCTTTTTAAAAAAACATTGCTAAGCAGGTTATACTAATGAAGAGTAGTTGCTATAAAGAATTTTATTATTTAGTTACTTTTTGAATAAACCTGCCAGCTGATTTAAATGAGCTTAATTTAATCAGCATTGTCTTGCATACTGAAGATAATTTGGGATAATGTCAAGGACACATTATCGCTCCTTTTGTAGAAGATGGTGAGATAATGAGTGTAGCAAAAAGGAGTCAGAAAATGTTTGAAGTTTTTCATCTTTGCCTCCGGGTGGATATTTAAAAGTCACACTTTGTCTTTTTGCATGCAAATTAAGCTGAAAGGCATTTTGTAATGTAACATTAGTGTTATATTTTACAAAACAGATTTGTTGAACTCTGATCTTTTGCTAATATTGGCTTGTGGTTGTCAGAATGAAGACTTTTTGTTATATATCAGTATAAACTTTTTTTTGTTATATATCAGTATAAACTGAACTTCCGTTCAGAACTTGGAGTGAACAGAAGTGGTGCGTTTGATGCATCTTCAATGGGAAACAAATGACTGAGAAGCAGCGACTCCCAGTTCTTCTGCTGTGCTTTTCTTAGTCACTTTTTGCTCCTGTGTCCCTCTCCTGCCCCGCAAAGTCAATGAATGCCACAGAATCTTCTGAATTCCTGTCTTTTAAAGCAGTTAAACTCTCTTTTTTTCCTGACGATGCTTTTAGATGGAAGCTAAGATATCAGTGGGAGTCTGGTTCAAATTGTGAAGTCAGCAGTTAAGGGATTACTAACCCCCAAGTGAGTCCCCTATACAAATGGCAAGTTGCCTTGGAAACAAGGCGGGTTCCTTCAGTTGGAAGTATGATCTTGCCTGTAAATGCCAGAGATGATGATTCGCTTACCTCTGTTGCACGATCTCTAGGTCTAACCGTTGTGCCGAGATGCTTTCTGCTTAACTCCTCCTCGGTACTGATGGCTTGATGGAACCAGAGCCAAGTTTTCTTTTCTCGTGCTTCTAATTTTAAACATAATTTGCAAAATTTAGAACTAAGGAAGTGATCCTTTAAATTTCTGTTTTAGGATGGGAAGTTTTCCACTACCGACTGCCAAAAAAATAAAGTATTATAGTTCGCCGGATTTGACTGGCAAGGAATTTTAGTGATGAGTCATTTGTCATAGATTCAACAGTGGAATCAGGGATGGGTTGCTTAGGGAGAGTATGTGAACGCATTGTTCTGTGAGGTGGTTATTTGATGAGCCGTGGCAGATTTCTCCCGCGAGCCTGGAATCACCTGATACATGTGCACTCCATACAGCACGGAGTCTAGGGCGCATGTTGATGGGAGGCTGCCCTTGTGACTTGAGGCTCACATCGACTCCTGCTGCCCTCTCACGTAGACGTTTGTATCTTGCTAGGTGCAGGGCTGGTGAGGGCATACGGAGACAAGGTTTTCAGGTCAGTGGAAGAGGCCCTGGCTTAATTTACCTGGCTAGCTGAGGAGGTAAAAAAGACTAGAGGGGCTTCCTAACCAAGGTCTCAACTCAGCTTCAGCAGACTCACCAAGTGGAGGCAGAAATCCAGAAGTGCAGGACGGCAGGCATGAGCAGTGGTCCTGCCTGGGGGTAATTGTGGTGCTGCGTTTCTGGGCTGAGCGATCACATTGCAGCCTCTCATCCCTTTGGTCTGTGGTTCAGGGGTTGGGGATGGTTGAGGCTGGTGCCCTAGACTGTGGAGTCCGTGTACAGTGGCATGTCTTTGTGGGACAGAGGGGAAGTGTCGCTCGTGCATACATACTCCGCAAAGCTCCAGTCGCATCGCTGGGGCTGTAGGTTTTCGTCACGGACCTTTTAATCACAGTTTAGAGTAAAAGCATTGATTGAAAGGCTCTGTGTGTGTGTGTGTGGTTTTCGCTTGTCACATTGTGCCTGTCTGTTTCCTACGTGATGTTGGACTTTTGATTAATAATACATATATTTTTAAACTTAGATCCCCAACCCCCAGACTATGGAATTCATCAAAGGAGTCACTCCTGGGGGAGTCTCTCATTTACAATTCGTTAACGCAGCTCTTCCTGAGTCAATGTGTTACACGTACTGATTGTCAAGCTAAATTGTGTACAGATTAAAACACCTTGTTGTTGAATCCTGTTTCTACCCCTCGCTCACTTTTGGAGAGATGTATGTTAGGAGGTTGACAGTGGCAAGGAGACGGGGGCAGGGCACCCGTAGGTGAGGACCTGCTGCCTCTCAGATCTCAAGCCCCGGAGCTGGAAGTTGAGACAGATTTGAGGTTGAGGCTCCAGGTACAGTGCAGGGAAAGGACTCCAGCTCTTTACCTTTCTTAGCTTAGCCAGGAGGAAAAGTGGCTGCGCCTTCAGTGTGCCCATGGCATTTAGAGTTCTCTCCTAAGCTGTGGGGGTTTTTTTTTGGTATCAGACAATATACACTTAATTTTTAAAATGCTGATGAAGCAGAGAATTAATCTTGCTTATATAACATTTAAAGTTTTTCAGTGGCAAGCTTGAGATTCTCCTTCTGTTGTGAGTTTGTTTTTATTAGTTACAGCTTGTATTACTACTATTATAAAACACCACTGGCCCCAATATATTCTTTTGCTGTTGTTTTGCTTACTCGACCAGTAAAACTGTAGCTTTATTTAAATGAGTTTTTAATGAACCATGAGAGCAAGTAAGGCTCAGAGAATGACTAAGGATTTAGTGTTGCCTCTGTCGTTAAAGTGAGTTCAGTCATTAGAAAGCTTAAAAATTGATTTGATAGTTTTTTTGGGCCCATGTCTACACAATAATTCATTATTACATCATTACCTTTGATTCTGAGGTTCATAGGGCTTCTTTCCCAGTTTTACCGTCATCTCTTTGAGGGGAAGCTGCATGTGCTCATGGGAAAATCTCAACAAATGTTACCTCCTCCAATTTGGTGTCAACCCATATATGTGTGATTAGCCACATTTCAGGTTCATTTTGTTCTGTCTTACTGTGCAGTCTTGCTTTTTATTAACACTTCAGCAATAGTGTAATGTAGTTGTAACCTCATGGGTGGGTACAAAGGGAACAGTGGTCCTTAGTAACGGGGATGGGAGGGGGAAGGGTTTGCATTATGTCTCACGAGTGGGTCAGCCAGCTGATGGCTACAGCATTTGCATGTGTTCATTGTGGTTTGCGGTTGATAACACTCAAGGCTATTAGTTGAGCATAACTCTTAAATTGGGAATCTAATTAGTCTGGAGGCTCAGTGGGTGACACAGTGTGTCACCCTAAGGGACAGCAGAATTAAATCCTAGCTCTGAAATATAAGCTGGGGAGTGTCATAGGTGACTAGATTTCACTGTGATTTCCAGATGAAGCACAATATCTTTATTAAGCATCTCTGTCCATGAAATATTACCTTCTTAAAGGATGCTGTTAGCTCTTGTGGGACAGTAACCTTTGATCATCCACAGGTAGAAGCTTGTGATGGTGTTGGTCTCCTTGGTTGTTCAGGTAGGGAATGTCTTACCCCCTCCTACATGGTATATTGTTTGAAATGACACTGTTAAATATTTATCTCGTTAGGTTCCCCTCTTGTGAGTAGGTAACATACTGCACTAATCTATATAACCGTGCTAGTGTCTCTTAGTTTTCCTTTTCTTTTTTCTTTTGGCTGTGCCACACAGCTTGCGGATTCTTAGTTCCCCGACCAGGGGACCGAACCTGGGCCCCGGCAATGAAAGCGCCAAGTGCTAACCACTGGACCATCAGGGAATTCCCTACCATGTTTTTAAAGGTGTATCCTTGAGTCAAAGGGCAAAAAAAAAAAAAAAAAGGTAAAGGTATCGATATGTGTGATCCTAACTATAGAAACTCCTAGATTGACCTATGGGAAGAAAAAGTCGTTTTTGGAATAGTGATAGTTTAGAACCGTATGTTACGGAACAGCCTTACTTCCGTCATAAAATACATGTATCTCCAACTACTTGATTTTTATTGTTAGTTTTTTGGAATGTTATACTGTGATAGAGCTCTCACATTTTTACTGCATTTTCTCTCTGTTGCATTTATTCTTTACAGGCAAATCTGCCTATGAAACCTCCCTGCCATCGTTCAAAGATGTGTTGTTTTACGTGATGCCATTGTTATATTGGGGGTTCAGAAGCATCATCATCATAGTCTTGTGTTAGGAAGAATATTGAAAAATGTGGCAAACGCGGAGAGTTCCCTACCAGAAGCAAAATCAAGTGCATGTTGTCTTTTGTGTTTCTTGCCGATTTTGCTTTGATACCGCAGACGAAGTGATTCAGTGGAGTCCGGCTTACTCATTGAGGCCAATCTTGTTCCTTAGGTGAAGAAAGGGTCTTAAAGGCACCTTCAAGTTCAGTGTCATTTTTAATTATTTTTCCACATACTTTGGACCTTCTCCAGGGCCGGAAACATGATGCCTTTCTAAAGAGTTACACGTCTTTATTTCAGAGTCAAACAATTTGATATATTAATGTTGAGTGTGTAAAAGATGTTCATGAGACCCATAATAATCAACTTTTTCTGGATGTGCGCAGCCCTTACATGAAGAAATCAACAGAGACAGACAGATGACTCAAGGGCTATGGCAGTAAAATGGCTTTGGAGGGCGTGTGGCGTCTGGGCCTAGAGTCTTGGCGACCTCACTTAGGCAACGACTCGACTTACGTCCCCTGCCATTTCCTGTATGAAGACAGAATCTGCAACATCTTTTGATTCTTTTAAAAAGTTCTTCTGATCAAGACTGAGTGATGAGATCTTTAGCATGGTTACCCTCAGATATGTTCAGAAACTTTTAGGTAGTGGTATCAAAATTATGTTAACTTGGTAAGGTGGGGTGTTAGCTTTAGTTAATCAAGAATGAATAGAATTTGATTCCAAGACTTGTAGGTGCTCATAGCCTGGAGTTTCCCAGAAGGCTTTGCTGTCGACATGTTAGATGCTCCGGGGCAGTGAGGTTGGGAGAAAATAAGATCTCTGAAGTTGGATGGATTTGACTTCCAATTTCGGATTCATTCTATACTTATAGCTAAGCTCTAGTCATATTACTTTTTCTGAGTCTCAGTTTTCTTTTCAGTGAAATGAGATGTAAAATGCTGCTCTGTGTTTGTGTGAGGGGTTGAGGGGAGGATGGAGGGCACCTGCAGAAGAACTTCACTCTGTGCTTATTGTGATGTTGACTTTTTCTAGCAAGCCTCTTCCTTTCCTTTTCCTGTTGTTTTCCCCTCTTATTATTGGTGTATCGAAGAACTTTGCCTCAATCTGTAGTTACTCTTGAAACTGATCCTCAATTTTCTGTAAGTATATATTTATCAGCCACCACGCTATCACTTAATAATAGCTAACAGTAAGCATGCGCTTGTGTTCTGAAAGTCGACACGCCTTCTCTCTGATTTGTCACAAGTCCAGGAGGAGAGGTCCTGGCACTAGATTAGTTTCCTATTGCTGCCATAACAAATTACCACAAACTAGTGGTTTAAGACATCACACATTTATTAACTTGTAGTTCTGTAGGGTAGAAGTCTGACATGGGTAACGTCAAGGTGGAGCAGAGCTGCATTCTTTCCTGGAGGCCCTAGGGGAGAATTCATTCTCTTGCTTTCCAGAGGCCCCCGCGTTCCTTGGCTCAAGGCTCCCTGGCTTCATCCTCAAAGCCAGAAGTGTCATCTCTCTCTAACCATTGTTATATCTCCCTCTGACCACAGCTGGGAAAGGGTCTCCACTTATCCAGACTCCTGTGATTAGCTGAGGCGCACTGGATAATCCTGGACAGTCTCCCCGTTTTAAGGTCCTTGATCTGAATCGCATCTTCAGGTCCCTTTTGCCATGGAAGGGCAACGTCCACAGTTTCTGGGGATTTGGGTGTGGACAGTCATGGGCATTATTCTGCCTACCACAGTCACTATCCTGTTTCCAGATGAGGACAAGTAAGGCTTAGCGATGGCCAAGAGGCCAGTGGATTAGGCCAACATCCATCTAAGAAGTAAGGTCAGAGCTGGTTTTGAATGTAGTTCTCTTTGTGAATTCTGTGCTCTTAGCCACTTGGCTACACATAGTTCTGGGCTTTTAGCTCTGATTTTTATCCATGAAAGAGGCCACCCTCGATCCAAGTGGTTTATATATGCATTTACGTGTGATGCTTACGAAATGGGTTTTCTGTTGGAGGGTTCTGATGTCTCAGGCAGCTGAAATGACTTGTTCTGAGGGAGGTGGCAATGTGTGGCCAAGTTTGGAGTTTTATTTATAGGCGGGTCATCGTGGGTGTTATCCTAAATTCTGCCTGTCTTTTCTCGTGGAGACTGGATAGGTGAATGGATCAGAAGAGCGATGAAGTAATAACTATTGAAAGTTAAAGTGAACTTTCAAAAACAATCTACTCCATGGACAGCAGTGAAGACTCCATCTGTTAAAATATGGATTTGAGTCACGTTTCACAAATTTAAAAGCAAGACGTTTCCTTTATTTTTTGAAGGAGACGATAGAGATTTTTAATATGTGATGTTTTTGTGAAGGTCTCATTTTCTTTTGCTGTGCTACTGTGTATTCTTGTAGAGTAGATTTTCTAAAATCATATATCCTTCCCAGTTTAACACAAAATTACTTTATGTCTGCACCTGGCACTTAAATCTTGGTTTAAATGAAAGCTGTAGAATTGTATGTTATTGGCATATTGCAAACCACCAACTGTGATTCTGCCACTGAAATTCAGACAGATTTGTTCGTGGCACAGTCCAGATTTCATAATTCTTGTGTTTTCTAAAAATGCTGAAGATAATTATTGAAACTAATATATGTGTATAAGTTCTTCCATCATGTGTGGCATTTAAGGCTCGTTCTTTGTAATTTTCAATCTCCATTTTCAGTTTGCAGAAAGGACTTGATTCTTGAGAGAACGCATCATGGTGAAAAGTGAATAACAAAACTTGAATTTCATTTGCTTCCAATTAAGCGGCAAAATGTCAGAACTTAATATCTTCAAACTGCATATGAAGCCACGCACCTTGTGAGAAGTCTGATGACATTAAAATCAAGTATAGAAATTCAAAATCCTGATGAAGAGCTTGAAATGAATATTGTTAGCTTATCAGGGTTACCAAGGTACCCTGACTTCTAGTTTTATTTCCCAAATTGAAAAATTTAAATTGGATGTTACTAGAGGGATGAGCAAATTAGTGCAGGATCATCAAACTATGGCCCGTGGGTCAAGTTTGGTCCACCGTCTGCTTTGTAAATAAAGTTTTATTTAAACATAGTCACCCTTATTTATTCATGTATTGTGTATGGCTGTTTTCATGCTACAATGCAGAGTAGAATAGTTGTGACACAGACTGTTTGAATTGCGCCGCTCCAAAAATATTTACTATCTGGACCTTTTAAGAAAAATGCTTGCTGACCCCTGATCTGTAGAATCAGGGGTTACTGTCTGTGTTACTAATATGTGGAGATGCTTATCAGATAAACAGTCTGATTATATATATGTATATATACATACATACATATACCTACAACACACGCACATATATACTGTATATGGAAACTTTAGTGTATATATACAAACACCTTTCCATTTTTTTTTTTTTTTTAATTTTGCGGTAAGCGGGCCTCTCACTGTTGTGGCCTCTCCCGTTGCAGAGCACAGGCTCCGGACGCGCAGGCTCAGCGGCCATGGCTCACGGGCCCAGCCGCTCCGCGGCATGTGGGATCTTCCCAGACCGGGGCACGAACCCGCGTCCCCTGCATCAGCAGGCGGACTGTCAACCACTGCGCCACCAGGGAAGCCCACCTTTCCATTTTTTATAACTGCTAAGGATTTCTTTTCCCACTGATGTTGCTTATTATAAGGTTGAGTGGCCCAACTATTCATCTGACTTTAATTTCTTCTTACCACTTAACCTTCCTTCAGATTGTTTAATCAGCTAATTATATAAGATGCCACAGCAGGATTCTGAGCTTCCTGTTTGTCGCATGTCTCTACGACCTTATGGTGGTTTTCTTTTTTGTCTTATGAATTGATTGATGTCAATAGCATTTGTTCAAAATGACAAACTGTAATTATAAATACTTTCCATATTCTGTGAATACACCTTTTGGTCTGTTAACTGATCGGAGTATTGGCGTTGAAAAGGCTTGGATTGGCGGCAGAAGGTGTGGTTCTTTTCGTGTGCAGTCCCGACCCTTCTTTTCTTGGAAGGCTGAGCTTACTTCGCCAGGCATGGGATTGGAGTGTGAATGACCAAGGTGTTCTGTGCCTTAGAACTTTATTACTGTTTGAGATTTTAAAGAAGTGCTGCCACTGTTTAGTTATAAGAAGAAATAGGTTGAATTTTAATTTTTATGGTACTTTGTTATGCTGTATTATGAAAATTTTCAATTTTGAAATAGTTTCATATTTCAGAAAAGTTACAAAAGTAGTACAGAGTGCTTCCATATACCCTTCATCTATCCCTAATGTTCACGTCCAGCATAATCATAGTGTAGTTATCAACGTTAGGAAACGAATAACATTGAGTCCATCCTGCTAACTAATCATCTGAATTTTGCCTCTTTCCCACTAATGAGGCCTTTTGAGGCCTTTTGCGTAGCCCAGGAGCCAGGCAAGGGGCTCACGCTGAGTGCAGTTCATATTTCTCCTCAGTCTCCTCCAAGGTACACAATTTCATCAGCCTTTTACTTTCCCGACCATGGTATTTTTAAAGAGTAGTAGTTACAGAATGCTCCTCAATTTGGATTTGTCTGACGTTTCCTCACGATTAGACCAAAGTTATGCATCTGGGGCAAGAGTACCACGGAAGTAACGTTGTATATTTCTCAGTGCATCTTTCAGAGGGTACGTGGTGTTGATGAAGCGAAGGGACAGCACTTGGTGAAGTGCTGTCTGCCAAGTTTCTGCCCGCAGACGCTACTTTCTCTTTTTAATTGAAAAGCATCTTACGGGGAGATATTCTGAGATATGCCCATATCTCACCATACTCTCACCCATTAACGTTAGCGTCCATTAGTAGATCTTGCCTGAGACAGTTCTCACTGTGGAGGTTGCCTAGTGATAATTTCTCTTTTAGTGATTTTTTCCATATTTATTAATTGGGATGCTCCAGGAAGGAAAAGCTGTCCATTCTCCACCATTTGTTTATTTATTTCTTCGATTATTTACTTATATCATTACGAACTCACAGATGTTTAGTTTATCTTGGGTTATAATCTAATGCTCTCATTATTTGATCGTTTACAAGTGTCCCAAATGGTTTCGGCCCTTGGGAGCTCCTTAAGGCTGGCCCTAATTCCCTTTGATGTGCTTCCTTTGATGTGTTCTTTAGTATCACAAGGTGTTCCAGGCTCATCACATATTTTCTCTGTCCCCAACCCTGGAATTAACTATTTTTCTAAGGAGTTCTAGTTCATTTATTGGAGAATAGTATTAGAAACCATGATCTGGCCACTTGTGTTCATTGGTTCTTGGACCAGCAATTTGACATTGAAGCAATGTCATTGCTTCTAGGATCTCTCACTGGACAGAGCTAGGACACATGTATTCACATCCATCCATACCCGTCGGCCTACCTACTTATAAAACCACAAGTTCATATTGATGCCTCTAATTCTAATCTAATACTACAGTATATTTCCTTGCTTGTAACTTCTGTTTCTGGCGGTGAGAACTTTGGCTCTCATTAGCCAAAATATTTTTTCTTTCTCCTTCATTCCTGCTGTGTGTGTGTGTGTGTGTGTGTGTGTGGAGTATGAATTTCTAAACCATGCGCTTGTAAGGGACAGCTTTACTAACTAGAATACAATATTTCTGTGAAGGTTCTTTTTGCCTTTAGCCTTACGTTAAACAGTGAAAAAAAAAAGTTTCGTAAAGTGACTTAGTTCTTTTCTTCCCCACCCTTTTCGTGTGGTCCTGTTTTTCATTTGTAACATAGCTGGGTTTATTTGTTTGTGCTCCATTTTAGATTCCCGACCCCCAGACCCCACCTTGCCTCCTGGTCGATTTCAATTATTTATTTCTCTTTTAGGTATTTGAATCATTATGATGGTTCTAAGAGTCAGAGTTACAGAAAAATATATTCAGAAAAGTGTTACCGCCCCATTATCTCCACTATTGTTCCCATTCTCTCTTTCTTTCAACCCTGTTCCTACTAACTCCCTGTAGCCTACCCGTCTCATTAGTTTCTTGTATCCTTTCTGTGTTTCTTATGCACAAATGAGCATTGCACAGTTTTTAATATACCCTTCTTCCCATATGAAGGGTCCCTTATACCTTTTGCTGGATGAACTATATATCATGTATATGCATTACATATAGGTATATATGCACTTTCTTTTCCGCTTGATATATCATTTACAAAAAGATTTAAATCCACTCCATCCCCTTAAGCATTCTGTGATATAAAACCGTTTTATTTTTATTTTCACCCAGAGAATTTTGCATATGAAGTGTATGACTTAGAAATATAAAAATAAAGCATCAAAACTCAGGGCAAGACTATTTCTTTGAAGTTTCTTTTCCTAAAACATAACATTCCTGGGTGTGCACATATCCATATTTTTCCACCTTCCATCAAAGGTGGTGTAAGTTGTTGGTTGTCATTTTAAATGCCTTTGTTTATAATTGCAAATTCACCTGTCATTTCTAGCTGGTAGCAGTGTTTGATGAGCAGGACCCGCATCACGGAGGTGACGGCACCAGTGCCAGCTCCACAGGCACCCAGAGTCCGGAGATGTTTGGCAGTGAGCTCGGCACCAACAGTGTTTCAGCCTTCCAGCCTTACCAAGCAACGAGTGAGATCGAGGTCACCCCTTCAGTCCTCCGTGCCAGTGAGTGCATATTTCGTCTTCAGTTACGGGGATGCCGACTGTGTTATCCAGCCATGCTCTTGTGAATGGAATTCATTGTCTGTTTATATCAAAAACTGATTAAGTTTAGAACCTGGGCAAGTGTCTTTTGCAAGAGAGGGGGGCAAGATTCTTTATGTTTTCATAGATTGGCCTTACTTTACTTTGGGCTGGTAGACTTTTAATTGCTCACCAAAGGTATATAAGGATAATAGTTAAACTTATACTACCTGCATTTTTCTTTCCATGTGTTTTGTATGAACGCTAGAACAGATAGAAATAATCAACATCCTTCCACTGAAACCAAACACAGTGTGTTGGATTGACCATCAAGTTGGTTATAACAGTTACTTGAACTTTATCTGGAGAACAGGGGCTGAAGGGACCTCAAGGATTGTTATCTTCAGGGATCTGGAAGAGTTGCTATTAGGTGCCCTCTCAGGAAACGAAAAGATTGGTCTTAGTGAGTGTATAGTAGGGATCCTAGGGTCCCTAGTGCCCAAGTTCCAGGACACTAGCTGGAAGAATTCTGCAGCCATTCCTGCCAAGCTTACAGTGAAGAGCTTCTGCTAAACATTCTGTTTAGCATTTGTAATTGTATAATCTTATCATTGAACAGTTGTTAAGACTAAGAAGGCCTATTTCAAGAAATTTATAACTTAAAAATCATTTATCTTTCAGGCACATCTATCTAGAAACATTTCAGTTTTTCAAGTGGAAAATTTAGTCTTGTGTGATGTGGTCTTCAGTAGATCTTCACATAGAGATAGGTAATAATATATAAAATAATCTATAGAATATAGTTAGATAATTTTTAGAATATATAGTTTATTCTTATAAAATGCATCATTGTCCCCACTTTTCACATTGGTAGCAGTCTGTAGCATTTTGGTAATTTGCTTCTAGATGTTCATAAACTATTTCTGCTTCCACTGTCCCTTGAGAATCTCTCTCTCTCTATATATATATGCACACAGAGAGAGAGAGAGAGAGAGAGAGAGTGAGTGTGTGTGTATGTATGTATATATGTATGTGTATATATATATATACGTCAATTTAACAGTTAACAAATCTGACGATCTATCAGAAACCACAGGGAAAGTATGCCATATAGAGATGTAGAAGGATTGAAAGGCACATTGCATGATGGGATATGTATGTGATGCCCAGGGGGTCGTGTATGGTTGCAGACCAATGTTAACCACTTTCTAAAATTGCTTTCTATCACCTGGACAAGGATAATCGTAGTGAGAGCTGGGCACAGTGGAAAATGTTTCCAAGGAAGTGTGGACATTAACAGCCACTGTAAGGTGTTTTAGCTGGACCTTTCCTTGTATCCAGGAGACGTAGGTTGTTTGTGCACATACATGAACAAATATATTTTAAACTGATTTTGTGGAAGTAACTTGATTACTACATGGATACACTACTTAAAAAATCTTACATACGATTTACTTTGGCCAGTGTTTTTCAAAAGGTGAGGTGTATACCATGTATGGTATATGAAGTAACATGTAGGGGGTGTGCAGGTCATTTTCTTTTCTTTTATTGTATACTAGCTCATTAAGTCCATGCCTTAATGATTATCTTCTTGGCACAAGCTTGTGTTTAAGAAATGGATTGCCTAGTTTTGATTTAAAGAAGATTTTAATGAAACAAGAGTACAAGGATTCATAGGTGCCTGATGTTTGGAAAACAGCGTCTTTATGTGAGTAATTACACCTTAATGTATATAATGAAATACAGAGCTTTTTGCTGTGTTACTGTTGTGGTTTTTTTATTCAGGTGTTTTACAAAGCAAGGTGCACCTTTAATTTAGCTGCACCTTAAAAATGTGTTGGAGGAAAGGCCAGTCCTGTCTTTAGGTTAAGAAGAATTTCAATGGCTTGCTGCCCATCCATTTATATCTTTTTTTTTAATTTATTTTTTACTTTTTGGCCACGCTGTGTGGCACGTGGGCTCCTAGTTCCCCGACCAGGGCTCGAACCCAGGCCCCCTGCATTGGAAGTGTGGAGCCCTAACCACTGGACTGCCAGGGAAGTCCCCCATTTATATCTTTTGACTTCACTGACTCAACAAGATTTTTAAACCACCACCACCCATATTTGGCTGGCTCTGTGTGTTAAAATTTAAATGCTGTTTTCAACTCCAGACATCGCTTTTACCTTGTTTTAATTGAGAAAAGGAAGTTACACTTGAAGCATATGTGTTGTCTTGCAGTCATCAGTGGGAAGATATGCAAATATTCAGAGCAAGAAGCTCTGACTTTTATTTGCTAACGTTATTTAGATTTTATGGCCTTGGCAGGCACTGGGTAAATGCGTGTTAAACATTTACTAAATACAAGGTTTGGTGACTATGTGAAAGTTACCCAATACCTATGAGTCATTTTCTACAGTATTAATACCATTCATTCGGAAATAAAACAACAGTAGGTCTGTGCTGGCCAGGCCTCGTGCGAGGTGATCCGAGTTCAGAGTTGAGTTAATATGGCCTAGTCCTTGCCATCAAGGAGTTTATGTTCTTCCTCTTTTCTTTTTTTTTTTTTTGTGGTACGTGGCCCTCTCACTGCTGTGGCCTCTCCTGTTGCGGAGCACAGGCTCCAGACGTGCAGGCTCAGCGGCCATGGCTCACAGGCCCAGCCGCTCCGCGGCATGTGGGATCTTCCCAGACCGGGGCACGAACCCGTGTCCCCTACATCGGCAGGCGGACTTCCAACCATTGCGCCACCAGGGAGGCCCGAACCATGCTCTCTAAACCTCACGGTTCTGTGATAGATGTTTAACTGTATTTTTATTGTTCACAAATCCAGTTCTAGAGAGACCTACTGTGCCCAGGAGCACAATTTCTGGAGCAGATCATTGAGACCAAGTCTAGCATTTTTTTTCCCCCACTTGTGATCTTTTTATTTTTTAATTCTCAAAGGCTTTTTATAGAGATCAAACATTCTGGGGATAGCCTGGCTTTAGAATGATGGCAGGATTTCTTTTCATCCCAGAATACTGATTTAATATTTCCTTTGGAAGAGCCAGACTGAAGATTCGAGATTCCTTGGCAGGAAGAAGTCCTAGAAATAGAATTGCTGTAGAAATTTTGAGAAACAAAGTATCCGATTAGATTGTCTTTTAACCTTTCTGAGCTGTGTTAATTTTATAGTTAATTTTTATCCACGTCTGGCAAAATGTTGCTGAAAATGGTGCTCTTTAACTAATTGGTAAGATTTTACTAGCTCCCTAACTTTGAAAACTTAGAGACATCAAGAACTGCTGTACAGGGCTTCCCTGGTGGCGCAGTGGTTGAGAGTCCGCCTGCCGATGCAGGGGACATGGGTTCGTGCCCCGGTCCGGGAGGATCCCGCATGCCACGGAGCGGCTGGGCCCGTGAGCCATGGCCGCTGAGCCTGTGCGTCCGGAGCCTGTGCTCCGCAACGGGAGAGGCCACAACAGTGAGAGACCCGCGTACCACAAAAAAAAAAAGAAAGAAAGAAAAAAAAGAACTGCTGTACAAGGCTTGTGTCAAAGTTAGGTGCCCCCGACCCCGCCGCCTCTTTCTCGAGCTCTAAATTTTTTTTCTTACTCAAGAATATACGGATTGGTTTTTTCTTGCTACGAGATCCAAGATCTTTGGTTTAGAGACCTATTCTCTTAACATTACCTGGTATTAGAATACTATTTTCCAGATTTTATTTAAACATATACTGAAAATAGAAATAATATTCCTATTGTATTTCCTTTTAACTTGTGAAGTGGAGCATGGCATACAAATGGCATTCTCAGTATTTCAAATAATTACCTTCTTACTGTGCAAGTTCTATTCAGCATATAAAACCCATCCAGTTTTGTTGTAGATGCAATCTGATTATTACATGTTGACAAGGTCATATATCTATTAATTGGATTGGAGATGGGATACAAAATTGCTGTAATTATTGTAATTTTCTAGCTAATTGCAGGGTTGGTGGTGAATATTTTACTTCTGCAAAATGAAAAACAGTATTCCATCAGAAGTTGTTTTACGGGGTTTCAGACATTCTGTTTCATATCTTTGGTGCTTTTTGCCCACAAAGTACCTCTTTTGTATCTTTTTTGTGTATCGATCCGCCTCTGAATGTCAGAGCGCTCATTGGCAGCGATCAGTGGAAGCAGCAAAGACAGAGAGCCTGGAGTACTCTCAGCTACCTCTTTGTTCTGGTTGCCACAGTACCTCTATTGTTTATTTATAAATTGGAGTACTCTCCTTTCAGACTTACAGTCAAGGTTGGATGGGTCAGATCCCATTGGAAGAGGACTCCTCTGATCTGCTCTGCTCTCTTGTCACCTGTGCACTCAGAAATACTCCATGAAATGAGCGTTCTTCACTACATTCAGACTGTTTATGTGTTCTTTTTTGGCATGAATAATTAAGTGAATTATTGGTCAGCCCACTTCACATTGTAATACGGGGCTTATGTTGCATGTTCTCTGTCTTTTGTATTTTTTGCTTTATTTAAGCTAAGCTAGCTTCTAAGAGCTGGAAGCCGAATTGACATTTTAAAAATAATGGTGTGTATACAAGGTGAGTGTGTTTGGAGGGTTGCAGGTGGGGGGGCCGGGCTACTGAGGGGGGTGTTGGAAGCTTGCTGCCGAGGATGGTGCGAGCAGACTGATGTTTATTCCCTGCTGGAGTATGAACTGGAGGCGCAGGTGACAATTGCCAGGCCTAATGAGCAATTTGGCAGATGAGACGGGCTGTCAGGCGACAGCAGTTCGTCAGCAGGCACGCTGTCTGCGGACCAAGATGCTTGTTCCAGAGATGGCATTTCAATACCATAAAGAAAGCCTTCTTTTTTGTTGATGGCTGCTATCGCAAAGATGTGTGTTTCATCCTTCAATTTTCCAGTGAAGTAACCAGCAATCAACATATGGTGATTTTTGTTGCAAAATTTTTTTTAATATTTTTTTTTTTGCGGTACGCGGGCCTCTCACTGTTGTGGCCTCTCCCGCTGCGGAGCACAGGCTCCGGATGCGCAGGCTCAGCGGCCATGGCTCACGGGCCCAGCCGCTCCGCGGCATGTGGGATCTTCCCGGACCGGGGCACGAACCTGTGTTCCCTGCATCGGCAGGTGGACTCTCAACCACTGTGCCACCAGGGAAGCCCGCAAAATTATTTTTAAACTTGCCTTTTCATGTGGTCATCCATTAAGAAAAATGGAGGGGGGGGAACACAACAAGATATATTTTCCCCACACCAGAACACAAGAAATGTTAGGTTTTAAAATGCTAATAAAATGTAAGCAATCAGTTGCTTCGTTGGGCTGAAAAATTTCGTATGTGGTCTTTACATTGGAACTTAACACTCCACAAGGTAACAGTGTAGTCTTTTCATCATACTGTGTCATTTATATCTGCTTCCTTTACCCAGGAATCCTTTCCTTCCACAGAGCACACGAAAATCTAGACATGTGCATGGATTCTCCCCACAGAGGCTATAAGTATACTGTATTGCATAAGGGACGCTGGGGACAGGTTTCCACATCTTTGTAGGATGGAGCAGTCCCTTAGGAAGCCTCCAGGTCCATCTCCCCTACTTACCATCAGGAAACTGAGGCTCAGTGGAGTGAACTAACACAGTCTGTGCTTATGGCATAACCATCAAGAGGAGTTATTGCCGAAAACGTGTGGACACTTACTGTATGTCAGGGTACCATTGTGGCATTTCCAGACACCAGACTTGAAGTCAGAACATCTTTGCACTTCCCGTCTGACACCAGTATTTCCGAGTTATCTTTCTGCAGAATAATCATTTGCTTCCTGCATTGTTCAATTACATCTTTGTGAAGTACTTAATTTAAAAAAATCTCCACACAGATGTATACAGTATTTTACACTTAATAGTGGTGACTGTTGGGCCACTGGGAGGAGGAATATATTTTAGAAACTCTCTGTCCCATGTAATCAGATGGACTTTGGCCTGTAGTTAGCAGGCGGTCCTTGGTCATTGAAAAGGCTTCCTGTAGTGTTCACGGCACCACCTGTGTGAGATCTCCACACCCCAAACCTTATGGAACTGGACTCCTTGTGCACAAAGTCTCTGTATCTGTCACATCTGCTGAAATCTAGGGAAGAGTAGTTTTACAGGTTCCTTCCCCACCCCACTAAGATGTCTCCACTGTCCAGTCACTTCTGTATTTCTCACTTCTTTTTGTCCTTGGCTAGCATATTTTACTTGACCCTGGGGCCTTGCCTTGCAGTCTTGCCTTTATATGGGGATATATCTTATGTGTCCGATTTTTTTTTCTGCTTATCAGGTGCAGAAACGGTTACTGACACTTGAAAATTTGTAAAAGTGACATAGCTATGAATATATTAAGAAAGTACAATTTAAATTGAAGCAAGAAAGCCTATTTTCAAATGGCAATAAGAAGTGCATTACATAGAGAAAATAATTGTATGAAAATGTTTGAGCAGACACGATTAGATTGTAAACAAGCTTTCTTTTTCATTTTCATTCTACATTCTAACCAGGTATCTAGGTTATTTTTTCTATTAGCACATGTCACAGAGAGACCCATATGTGGATTATTTTGTCATCATGAAATCCTGGCAGATAACATCTTCTTTTTTCTTCTTGCTGCTCTTGATACAGATCTCTTGTATAGATCTTCTTGAAACTGTGTTTGCTTATTTATTCTTTCATCGCTTTTAATGTCAGAAGTGGCTTTGCGTTCCTCGTTCTGTTTGCTCCTGTCTCCAGCTAGAGACTGGCTTCATCTCTCAGATTCATTGTGTGAATCTCAAATGGGAAGGGACCGAGAGGCAGCCCTGCAGGGACACAGAGTGCTTGGTAAATGTGCCCCTGAGGTTTTCACCCCTTCTGCCTTTTCCCTGAAATGGACAGCTAGTGGTCCCTGTGATAGCCATGTTTTGAAGAAAAACCACCTTACATCTAAATCAGTGTATTGATTCATTATACTATTTTGTATTTACAAATTTCATTTATATTGATTTATAAATTAACAATTTATTAATTATTATTTATCAATTCATTGCCTACATTTCAGCAAATTGTTTTTCTGCTTAGTAAAGAGCCTGGGCACTGCAGCATGTGCGCATAGCGGCATGAAATCGTGTGCTCCAGGACACACGTGAGAGAGGACAGCGCCTTCTCACAAAGAGATCTCTATCCAGCACTTTCTGTGGCTTAGATTTGATGCTTCCTTTACATATTTCCCTCCAGTTGGCATTTGACAGAACTTAAATAAATCTAGAATTTTTATAACTGCAAAAAAGGGGACTGTGCTTCCGTTACCTCACCTCCTGTTTCTCTCTTTTGGTCTGAAACATGGTCCAGACCAGGGACCTGGCTTATTCTCAGGTACTGTCACACTGCCTGTTCCTTGGTGGAATGCCTTTCCATTTGTATTCTCTCTGAAAGTTGTAGAAAGTTTTCTATCCCTACAGTTTTCTACATTACCCTCCCTTTTCTATCTGTTCTGGGGATTAAGCAACCACTCTGTGTTATTTTTTTCAACTCTTTCTTACAGAGTTGAGAGTAAATACAGCAATTACAGCAGCTCGTTGCCTGGGCTGCAGTTGCGTTTTGACCGTATTATACGAGCATCGTTTTCTTGTCTTTATAGTGGTACCCTAGTAATAAGTCTTTGTATGTACAGATACACATATCTATGGCTGATATTTAGTAAGGTTATATATGGAAGGGGTATAGGAGCAGCATGTACCTTCAGGAAAATAAATCATTTTGTAGAGATAATTCCCATGTTTAAAGATAGAAAATTACAACCGGAACCGTCTAGGACCAATCATAATATGGAAAGAACAGGAGCCAAAGGGCATTTCAGATTACTACTTCACTCAGCCCATCATCACATTTAATTAAAATGTCAGTTTGTGCCATGGCTGATCCACTGGTTAATTTGTTATTTAGATCAGCTTGAGAAGTGTTTATTTTAAATATAGAATTTGTGTTAATGCATTGGAAAAGAATATTCTCTTGCTTGGCAGAGATGTTGCAGCCTAAAGATTTATGACTTAGAACAACAAAAACCAGCTGGTGATCAGTTTGCATAAGTAGGATGGGGGTATCTACTGATGCTGGATAATAACCGTTCTTATGTAATCAGAGTAAGGGGATTTGGGAATGGGAGGCAGAAGCAAGGTGGATGATGAGTCACAGGGGCTTCCCTGGGGGTCCAGTGGTTAACACTCTGCTCCTCCACTGCAGGGGGCACAGGTTCGATCCCTGGTCTGGGAACTAAGATCCCGCATGCCACGCGGGGCAGCCAAATAAAGAAAAAAAAGAAAGAAGAAAAGATGAGTCACAAATCATAGAGCAGAACTGCATTGAATCCTGAGAATGGGCCTGTGATGCATGGGCGGGGCTTGGGGATCATGTGTCCACTCTGAGGGGGGTGAGAGCCAGGTGGGCAGCGGTCTGTCTGGGCTTTGCCCTTGGTGCTTCATCCAGAAAGCTTCCCAGTCTGCCTTCCTCATTTCTCTCCCTCATCGAAGACATGGCGCCTCTTTTCTTCAAAATTGGGAAATTAGTTTGATCAGAGCTAATACATAAATTTTGAAGAGCAGGGTGTTCATAATTTCCTGTGTGTGTATATGTTACCAGTTTTCCATTCCCGCTATAGCAAGTTACCACAGACTTAGTACCTTAAAACAATACAATAAGTCAGAGTCTCATGTGGATCTCAATGAGCTAAAGTTCAAGGGTTGGCAGGGCTGTGTTCCTTTTGGAGGCTCCAAGGGAGAATCCCAAAGAAGGGAGAATCCATTTCTTTGCCGTTTCCAGCTGCTGGAGGCCACCTGTGTTCCTTGCTTGTGGCCCTTTCTCCATCTTCACCATCGGCAACCTTGCATCCCTTTGACCATTCTTCTGCAGTCACGCCTCCCTCCCTTTCCTTCTGCCCTTCTCTCCCATTTTTAAGAACTCATGTGATTACGTTGAGCCCCCTGGAAAATCGAGGATAATCTCCTCACCTCAGTCTTTGCCTTCACTCCACATGTGCAGGCCCTTTTGCATGTCAGGTAACATGGCAGGTTCTTGGGATTAGGATGTGAACGAATCTTTGGGGGCCATTATTCTGCCTACACAATATACAGTTAATATATAATATTAATAATGTGAGGTAGTGTGAAAAAAATACCACTTCCATTGCTCTATGTTTGGGGCATTATCTTTCCTCATCAGGTGACTCTGGATACGACAATCAGTGTCTGACCCAACAACATTTATGTGATGATCATTTTGATGTAAGTACATCGGAAAGGAAAGTAATGAACACTGGGACAAACCATCTCATTAGAAGTATTTCTCTGAGACCATTTCTAATTTAGATGAGCCAGATAGAGCAATATTTATAAAAACATCACTCTAGCCATTATTATATAATTCTGTTTGCTTGACTTTCATGTAACAATTTGTTTGATATTTATCTCTCTTGCATAATTAAAAAGAATTTTCAGAGTATTGACTTTTATACTCTAAGGGAGAAATTTTGATTAGAAAAATTATGTGCAATTTGTGAATACTGAAAACATCGGGCAGTTTCCTTATCTCCTATGTACTCTCTCTTCTTGCTCAAGCTCTCCTTCTTACCTTCCTCATGACTTATTGTATTTTTAAGCTTTAGTTTAGTTTAGTTATGTTCTAGGCCTTCCCATACAGTATCTGAACAATGACTTTTAGGTGATTACATAAATTGATGGAGCCTTGTATTAGATGTACTTTTCATTCTTGAACCTCCATCAGTTCGCATTCTTGAGCTCTTTTAGAAGTTTCTAATAATTCTGTTTTGAATGGCGTTAAAGTGAAGACTAGTTCTAATGAGCCTTCATGAACACATTCATCTGAAGACCTTTTTTTTGGTATTCACCTTGTTTCCTTCTTTTGCCTGTAAAGAAGTGCATTGTTGGGCGTTTACCAATCTTTTAAAGAATTAAGTTTTCTAAGGCAGCACTCTTTCCTCTTTCTGGGTTTCCTTATATGCTGCTTTATTTTGTAGCTGCTTTATGTACCTCTCTGGCAGTTCAGTTTCTGAATAATGGAATGTGATAAAAGACTTCATATCTG
Source organism: Stenella coeruleoalba (assembly GCF_951394435.1). Taxonomy (NCBI): domain Eukaryota; kingdom Metazoa; phylum Chordata; class Mammalia; order Artiodactyla; family Delphinidae; genus Stenella; species Stenella coeruleoalba. The sequence goes on from NC_137147.1 coordinate 164,880,939, forward strand.
TGAACATAAAATTGCAACAGATCCAAGTTCAAATGTGTACTTGATCTTTAAATTTTATATACCAGGGTGCTAACATTCCTTTAATAGGAATTTTCTTTTGCACTGAAGAAATGTTTTATAATATTTTCCACTGAACACAATTTTATATATATTTCGATTTTCGTACATTCTGCAAGATTGTAAATTTAAAAGGCAACCTCGCAAACAACCTTCTACATCTATATCCTCAATTGGGTATGCTTGATTCGGGGCCAATGCAATACTCTTATTAGTGAAGAAAATTGAGACCCTTAATTAGAAAAAATGTCTCCTGAAACCACATCTAAAATGACTGCTCTCTGCTCGATGATTACGTCATCCATCTTCATTCACTTCCTTTATTATCAAGACATACTGAATCGCTGCATTTTTGTTAAGGTCCTAATATAAGACTTAATTGTGTCAGAGGAGAAGTTTGGTTTAGCTATCAATGGTTTCGTAGTTGTGGTTGTTATCCTTTACCAACTTTAAAGACAGAGTATATACTTAGAGGGAAAAAAAAAAAACAGTTTTGAACTGTAAATAAATTGAGTAACTACTGCTGACACAGTTTTATTCTCTGGAACTTGGCTGTTGTAGACCTTGATTCCTGTTTACTTATTTGCAATGAATGATGCTTCACCATCATGGGTAACACAAATGCTGATGCATGCAATCTACTTTCTTATGCAAGAGTCAGGACTGTCATGATAGTGGTGTACTAAACACGTCTGGAAAAGGTGTGCGTGCGTGTGTGATTTGCAGTGATTCCTTGCCTTTATTTTTGTATATTTCCTAAGTATTGTCTTTTTTTACTGACTGAAAACTGAGTTTTTTGATATGAGCTTTTTAACTTAAAATTTCCATAGCAATACTAAAGATTATTACATGACGTGAAGGTATTGCTCATAAAACTAATGGGGCAGTTTTTTTCTGTATGATGAATATATTACGTTTCTAAATAAACGAAATGTTACGTTTTCTAGATTTTTTTCTTCATTTACTTTCATGAACTCTGTCCTTGAAATAAGTACACACATGCCACACACCCAGATGGATTTTTAAGGAAGTTATTAATCAGATGAAGCTAATGAATAGTGAAGACTCTCTACCTGCATCTGATTGCTTTTTATAATTTGCTTTCAGTTCCTCTGGGTTCTAAGCTTCAAGTTTTTATGCTACTCATATTTGAAAATTTTGTGTTTTTTCTGTCAGCTCATCTGCTAATCTTATTGGTAACTATTATATTTTTGAGCGTTTTCTCACAATAAATGTTAAGACATCAAAATAATATAAGAATATTTTTCACATTTCTCTACCATTACTTATTGTCTATCACTCCGTTGCTCCTTGAAAAGATTTACTAGGTGTTTGGTGCGAAAATGCAGCTGCTTTATATCTGTACCTTGATTATCATCAAATATGCTTCATCCTTCTGAAAAATGGAAGAAATCAAACTACAGTAGTACTTGTCACTTAACCTTTTAAAAGTCAAGGCACATCTGAGTAAATGGGTTCAGGGTCACATCTAGACCCACTAATCATGTTGTTAAATTTCATGTTGCATCTTAGACCTTTAATTTGTGAGAAACAGCACTTTAGGAGGCTTGACTTAGCAAATCTTTTTGGTGAAACTGAGCCTCTTCTGAATAAATGTTGTATTGATATAAAGTCAGCACAGCCTGTTCAGAGGAGATGCATTCATTCAGATGAATCTCCTCATCTGTTGCACAGAAAATATTAAAGAAACCATCGTGATGAATGTGCAACTTTACACAGCTTTCCTTTTTAAAAATTTTAACCCTGATTTGGGAAAAAGAGTATTATTCAGTATCATTACATTGCATATTTTCACTTGTCTTTATAATTTTTTCCTTTGCAAGGTCACTTGTCTTCTGTTCAGTTTTTTTTTTTTTTTTGAGGTACGCGGGCCTCTCACTGTTGTGGCCTCTCCCGTCGCGGAGCACAGGCTCCGGATGCGCAGGCTCAGCGGCCATGGCTCACGGGCCCAGCCGCTCCGCGGCATGTGGGATCTTCCCGGACCGGGGCACGAACCCGTGTCCCCTGCATCGGCAGGCAGACTCCCAACCACTGCGCCACCAGGGAAGCCCTGTTCAATTTTTTAATTGTAGAAAATTTCAAGCATATACAAGATTAAAGAGAATAGTGTAAAGAAATGCCATGCCCAACTATCAGTTCTAACACTTATCAATTTATGGCCAATCTTGTTTCATCTATACTTCCCCAAATGGGATTATTTCAAAGTAAATTCCAGATCTTATATCATTTCTTCTGAAAACATTTCAGTACTGTATATATTTCTACAAAGTAAAACTTTAAATATATAACCCCATACAATACTTTCTTAATGCTATGTGATGTAATATTATTATTAAAATTACTCCATTTTGTAAATGTGGTTTCATATTTGGTTTCTTTAAATCAGCATCCAAAGAAAATCTACACACTGCATTTGATTGATATGTTTCTTTTAGTCTATAAGTTCCTCTTTCTCTGTGTGTGTCTGCATGTGTCTATATATGGGTATGAGTATATGTATGTATACACACACACACATATACACATTGCAATTTACTCATTGAAATTGGACTGATTTTCTGGTAGTTTTCCTCTGTCTGGAGCTGAAGCCATCCCTGTGGCATCTACTATGTTCTTACATACCCTGTGTTTCTTATAAACTGGTAGTTATTAGATATAGAGTCTTGATTTGATTCTGGTCTGAGTCTTTGACAACAGTATCTCTAGGTGGTATTGTACAGTTCACTGAAGAGACAAAAGAAGTCTGGTTGTTTCTCATTGTGCGATATTTAGCAGCATTGGTGATTATTGCCTAGATCCATTATTATTTTTTTTTAATGCTTGCAGCATGTTGATATTCCAGTTCTTTCGTTTATTGGCCACATAATTTCTCTAAAGATAATTTATTTTTTTTTTTGTCAACTAGTTTGTTACCCTGAGATATCCTTTGTATAGGAAGAACAGACCACATGCCCAATTCTGTTTTTTTATCAGTTTTCATAATAATGAGTTTGTTTTCTTGGCTAGCATCTCCTGGTTTCACTTTTCCTTTTTCCCTCTTTAAAAAAGTTAGTAAGAACTCATAAGCGTTAGTATAGTTGTTATTTCAGTCTGTTGCATTATTGTTCTTATTGCTGCTCAGATCATCCATGTTCGTGGCAGTGGGACCTCTCTAAACTGGCTCCTGAGTGTTCTTGATAACAGCATCCTTGCTTTCTGCCATGAACTGTGTTCCATGCTCATCTTATATATTTTCTGCCCCACATCTGGAATCAGTCGCTTCCCAAAGCAGTCTTGTCCTGTTAATGGGAAGAGGTATTCAGAGACTGCTATTTGGGTACATTGATTTTATTTTGCTAAGCCTAAAAGTAAGTTAAAATTAAGAGCACCCTGGTCAGGCTTCCCTGGTGGTGTAGTCGTTAAGAATCCACCTGCCAATGCCAGGGACACGGGTTCGAGACCTGGTCTGGGAGGATCCCACATGCCACGGAATAACTAAGCCCGTGCACCACAACTACTGAACCCACGTGCCACAACTACTGAAGCCCGCGCACCTAGAGCCCGTGCTCCACAACAAGAGAAGCCACCACAATGAGAAACCCACGCACCACAACGAAGAGTAGCCCCCGGTCGCCACAACTAGAGAAAGCCCGCGCGCGGCAACAAAGACCCAACACAGCCAAAAATAAATAAATAAAATAAATAAATTAAAATAAAAAAAGAGCATCCTGATGTATTTTCAAAGTGATGCCTGAAAGTGTAGTGAATCTACTCTTGATTATTTGAGAGATGAATCTTTCTAGGGGCACTAATCTGCATGGGTTCTTCCTGTCAATTCCAAGTTTCCTTAATTTGAATTCTGATGAAGTTTTTAGGCAACTGTAAGACTAGTGTTGGGAGTTCCCTGGCGGTCCAGTGGTTAGGACTCGGCACCGTCACTGCTGGGGCTCGGGTTCAATCCCTGGTCAGGGAACTGAGATCCTGTAAGCCACGTGGTGCAGCGACACACACACACACACACACACACACACACACACACACACACACACACACACACACACACACACACACACACACACACAAAGACTAGTGTTTCCGTGGGCACTGTGACTGTGAGTGTGATGAGATCGTCCTGGGCAGATGTCAGAAGCACTGATGGACATTCTGCTTGGCTGATAGTAGATGCCGGAATACAGAGCTGCCAGCATGCGGGTATTGGTAGGAATCCCTCAAAGGAATCCCGGGTGTTTTTATAACGGCTTGCAGCCAGTGGTTTAGGGCTTTGTGGTTGTTCTATTAGTGAAGAAGAACTGGCATCTCAGTTAGTGAGCTTAGCATTTATATGTGCCCCTGGTGAAACTGAGTGGCCAGGGCACTGTCTCTAGTGGACACCGTGGGGGCATTTGGACACGGCCGGAGCTGCCGGCGTCTTTAAGGGTCTGTGCGAACTGGCTGTCCCTAGTGGCGTTGGCCCCAGCTCCTGAAGCCTCACCAAGCCTTGCGACTTGATGAGCCGCATTTCACCTTCCAAGGCTGGTGTCGGTGGCGGTCTGTGCAGCTGGGTCATGATCAGGGATGTGGGGACACAGAATACTGAAGCTTTGCATACATCTGTATTGTCTCGTAGTTTAGAATTTACCATTTCTTGTATATATATATTTTTTAATCTGATGGAGGCATTTTTATCTTTATTTTTTTAACATCTTTATTGGAGGCTTGTATGTGTTTAATAATGCTTCTGTTAGTTGAGCATGCGTTTAAATGACAAATAAATAAAAAACGATACTGCAGCATGCTGAAGAAGGTTTTTGCTATTGGTGCTCTGTTATCAGGAAAGTAAAGCTCCCGGGCCTGTCTCTGGCCTGTCTCTCTGTGTCCTCTCTTGGGCAGCCCTGGAGTCCGTTCTGCTCATAGCAGGAGTGACTGTTGAGAAACCCACATCTCTTCCTTCTGCCCCAATGCTTCAAAACTTTCCTTAGCTTCCCAATATTCTTTTAATACAGTTAATATTGGTAAGTTTTGGTAAGGTTTGCAAGAACTCTTTTGCTTCTGTCTTTTCTACCCTGTACTCAGCTCCCTTGCTTGAGTTTCTTGGGCGGGTCTCAGGCTCCGAGCACCCCATTTCCCTCTGAGTGTGGTAAAGCTGCTTCTCTGTCCTCACTGCCCACCTGCCTCACCTCAACTTATCCCTCAGGGCACTGCTCAAGTGACAGTCTCTCTGGTGGGTCTTTCCTGACTGCACACACTTGCTGTGCGGTCCTGAAGTGCCTTGTGCTTTTGGTGACTCCAGGGGAATAGGGGATTTGTCTCCACATCCACTGGTGTGCTGGTAACTGTTTAACAGCTGAATCTCTGAAACCAAAAAAGACCTGGCTTGTAGCATTTGCCCATTTCCATGGTTTCTCACTGTGGCCAATTTCAAGTTCCCAATATCATGTCACTGAACACAGAATTGGAGAGAAATGCGCCATTACAGTGTTTCTACCACATGGGTGCAATTGATGCATCACGAGTATATGTAACCACACGTCGTAAAGGAGCTGGAAGTGCTGTGTTTTGAGTATTATCTTTGTTTTTAATATAATCTATTTAATTATACGTTTATATAATTTAAATTTTAATAATGGTTCTGTTTAACGACCAACTCTCAAAAATTTCTGAAAACTTCAGCTTTTCTCCTAAGATGTTTGAGCCAGCTCTGGAGCTCACCTGTGTGAAGCACAAACAAGTCACATGTTTTGAATTGATTAAAAACAGTGGAATAAGGCAAGTTTGGTAGGTATTTACTGCAGGCAATTCCGATTGTGAGGGGCCTGGAGCAATTTTGGGACGAGTCAGTGGAGGAGGAAGAGAGAATGTTACAGGTAAATCAATCTATAGATTAGCAACATTTAGACACTGGCTGAATTGGGGAAAGGAGGGAAAGAGAATGTTCATATTTGACCATGTTTGTACTAAAAAATGTGTATAGCCTCCCTCCCCCATAGCGGGAGGATATGATCTTTCATATCATACCTATGCCTGTAGTTGTGTGAAATGGTAAAGATGAACCTGAGCTATGACTGTCTTATCTTCGCAAACCCTTTGTGATGATTACCCTTTCCGGGATGTGCAGTAGCATAGCTGGCAATGCACACCCAGTGGTACACAGCAGCCCACTCAAGTTTTAGCCTGATGAGAAGTAAAGGTAGGGTTCTTTTCCTGCTTGCTCTTTTCTAGTGACTTAGCTGTCATAGAAACATAGTTGATTTTTTTTTTTCTTTTCTTTTTTTTTTTTTTTGCGGTACGCGGGCCTCTCACTGTTGTGGCCTCTCCCGTTGCGGAGCACAGGCTCTGGACGTGCAGGCTCAGCGGCCATGGCTCACGGGCCGAGCCGCTCCACGGCATGTGGGATCTTCCCGGACCGGGGCACGAACCCGCGTCCCCTGCATCGGCAGACGGACTCTCAACCACTGGGCCACCAGGGAAGCCCCAACATATTTGATTTTTATTTTAGATATTTTAATTCAGTTAATGTGTTTTGACATGGAGCCAGCTCTCTGATAGCCAGTTTATTCTTAATGAATCTTATGATTAATTTGTAAAGATACTGCATACTATTTCTTTTCAATAGGAGTTTCCCTTTTCTCTTTTTAGAAATGCAAGCACAAAAAGATTGTGGTTTGTCAAATCATTGTTTAATCTCTTGTAAAGATCCTACACTTAGGTCATTATCATCTTTACCCATAATTTGCTTTAGAGCATATGAGATTTTTTGAAATTTGAGGTTTCAAAGGTTTGATGTTACTTTTTTTTTCTTCATAAAGGAAGACCAGTGTTCAGTCCCAGGCCTCTTGTGAAATGTGTGATGTATAATCTGAATACTGTTGCTTGGAATAAATAAATGCCAATTAACTAATTTCTTCAACATATACTTTTTTTTTTTTTTTTTTTTTTAACATATACTTTTGAGCATATTAAGTTCTAGACGTGTTAGAATGAATCGGTTGTATATATCCTGTTAATTTTGATACTTTAAAGCTTACCATCCTTTATATAAATATATTGTTGATACTATATAGACCCAATAATGTTGGATATGTGCTCTGATTATCTAGTAGACATGGATTTATGTTGGTCTCTAAAATAACAATAAAAACAATAATTAGAAAATAAAAATAGAGAATTGTGAAAAAGGAAAAGGAAAATGTGAAAAGGAAAATGTAAGTTGAAAACTAAGACAGAGGAAAAGAAAATTTATCTCTATGTAATGTATGTCTGTACCATCTATCACATAGTATACATTTAGGTCCACAAAACTTTGGGCTTGCTCCCTGGCAGCTCTTGTGAAAAGGGAAGCAAGATCAATCTTTTAACATTTCCTTCCTTTTCAAACTTCCTGACCAAATACAGGCTTTGTCAGCCTCCTCGCAGACGTGCACATAATTTCAGTCCGTCTACCTATGGGGTTCTTTTAGCACTTACTCTTTTCATTTTTCTTTTAATGGCCATATTGTTTAAATTTTCTTTCAGTTGATCTTACACATATCACGTATGAAGGAGCTTATTTCTATGGAGGTACTTTGACACTCAGTGTTCTGAAGAGTGAACAGGAAAAGAATCTAGAGAGTAAGATGAAAAGCCAAAAGAAAAGCCAATGTAAGTGAATGGAGGCAATTCCAGAGGAGCATGATGGCATTAAACGGGATCTAATGAAGTTCAAGGGCTCTGGGGAATGGATTATAAGGTATTAATCTGGCTTTGTTGGATAGACAAGATAGAAAAAGAAAAAACAGTGAACATATTCTTGTTTGGAAGCCCCATTTTGCTATTCATTCCCTTAATTTACCAATCACTGAAAGGTGAATTATCAGAAAAACACTTCTGGGACATTTGCCTGCAACTACTAAATTGGTAGTTTTGCCTGAATTAATTGATCAATTCAACCTAAGTTCCAATTGACTAAACGATTGGCCGGAAAGACTCTTCTGGTGAAAATACAGACTATTTCACAAGCTTGTAGTGGCACATTGTGTGAAAATATAAATTATGAGCATCCAGCACATTTCTGTTAATCCAAGTAAATGTTCCTGACTTAGATATGAGAGCAAATGCCATCATGGTTACAAAAACTGATGTAAAATGTAGACATTTTAATACCTGTGAGGTGGGACATTTATAATATTATTTTCTAAAGGTTAACTGTCAACGTTTAGATCCTATGAAGAAAAAGTTTTAAAATGGCTTAGAATATAGTGTTTGTTTTGTTTCAATGTTTTTAGACAAAAGAGCCCTTCTATACTTTATTTCTAAAAGTCAAAAGCTGTTAGAGCCAGAAAGGTTTTTGAGTTTGAATCCAAGCCCTTCTTGTTATAGATGAGGAAACAGAAGCCTGGTGAGAATATGGACAACCCAGTGCTATTTTAATCTGTGTTGTGAAGTGTGTGGTTTACTTTTGTGTGTGTGTGTGTGTGGTTTACTTTTGAAGTAAGACCGAAGCACGTATGAGCATGTCTTTGTAACAGAGGATGCCCAGACGCACCCTGTATCCTGTGCTACCCCGTCATCCTGGTGACTCTCTTTTGTACGTTGAATCAGCAGATAGTCACATTTGTGGAGAAAAGTAAGGAGGCATATTAAAAATCTATACTAATGTAGATAGATTTTGTAAAATCAAACAAGATTGATTACCATCCCTACTTAATTCAGAGCAAAGGCAAGGAAACTAATTTTTCTATTTCTCCACACCTCGTTTGCCATAATGAAAATGGCATTCTGCTTTGAATCGTTTTCAGTGAAATGATTTTCAATATTGTTGTCTTTGTGGCATTTTGACAATTAAAATCTATTTCTCAAGCCCACTGGAAATGCTTCAATGCTTTTCCTTCTTTTCATTTTTTCCACTGGTCGTATCTGTGCTTGTTGCCTAGGAAACTACTATTGGGTTGAATTCTCTTCGCTTGCTTGTCAGGCTGTCAGAGTTGTGGGTAAAGTTCGTGGCTTTATAGTTGTAAAAGTGCTTCTTAAATATTAGAAATGTGTTATCTATATTAAAGTGCTTTATCTCCTCAATTAAAAAGCAGCCAAGCAGTTGCTTGGTTTTCTTAAAATAATATTCCCTCCCCCAATTATTACTGGAAGTTTCTATGTTGTGTACAGATTTGCAGTAGGATTTGAATTGTCACAGTGGGTTCATTCCAAATATAGCACTTTAATAAAAAATTTCTTCTGTAAATATTTGTTTTGTTTCTTTGGGGAGTCATGGACATGTATTATGATTCCCAAAATGTGCAAATGCACACATGAAAATATTACATAAAAAAGTCCAATGAAATCTTAGAAAATGTAGGTTATTTTCCTTATATCAAATAATTTGGAAAATTGTTCTCTCTATATAATGTTTTCTAATTAAAGTTAAAAAGAAGCAGGACTGCCTTATGTCTTATCCTTTCTTAGTGATTAAAAGTTAATAAAACTGAGAGTGTAGAACTAATGATTAATTATATTTTTGCTAAGCTAAATTCGGTGTCTGACAAAATTGTTTATATATAAAAAAATTTCAGTGACGTGTATTTTGTGCACCGTGGTAGCCACTGACCCCATGCAGCTGTTGAGTCCTTGAAATGAGGCAGGGGAGACCCAGGAACGGGATTTAAGAGGCCGGGGTGGCTAATGGCTACTTACTGGGCAGCACAGATAGGGGCCTTGCTACTCCAAGGCACCACCTGGGACTTGTTAGAGATGCGGCCTCTCAGGCCCCACCCTGGACCTACTGAATCAGAATCTGTATTTTTAACAAGATCTCTTAGGATGGATGTGCAGTGCTCTCCAGCCTAGAGCAGTGATTCTCCGCCTTGGTTGCAGTTACAGTTGCCTGGAGAGCTTGTAAAAATAACGCCCGACCCTCATCCTAGACCCAAATTTCACGATTTCTGGGTGGGCGGCCCAGGAATCAGCATTTTCCAGGATAGTCCCAGATCATTCTAATGACTAGTGAAGATTTGGAGCCACAGATGTAACTCAAAGAATGTACGAACAAGTGCGAGGTGGAGACGGAAAAACCTTAGTACTGACCTGGATTTCCGACCTTTTACTAAGGTCAGATAAAGGAGAGCTGCAGGTGAGAGAAAGAGAGTTAGCCCTTATTGAGTGAGCCCTTATTAAGTTAGCCCTTAATTCCAGGCATTATTATCCTAAATTGAGGATGTACTTGACTGAAAAGACTCTTTTGGTGAATATATAGCCTATTTCACAAGATTGTGGTGACATACTGTGAACATACAGATTGAACCTGTTAATCCAGATAAATGTTCCCTACGTAGATATGAAGTATGAAGTGTTTAGTTTTAAACACACACACACACACACACACACACACACACACACACACACACACATTCTCCATGAGGTCCCCCCCTTCACTGTGCCACTCCTCATTCCTCCCCACAAATCCCCTAAGAATAAAATGAATTGTGATGAAGTTAAAAGCATCATTTGTTTGCCAGTCCTAGCTAAAGGGACCCTGTTTCATTCTGAAGTTCTTTCATGACCTTTCTTTTCACCTGTGGAAAGGATCACAAAGGTCCAAACATCAGGTGAGCCATTGGCTCAGTGACAGTGATGTTTCTGCAGCTCTGAGGTTCGGTGTGAGTGAGTGAGTGCAGCTCACATGCATTTGCTGCTGTCCTGCCTCGGGTGAGACCACGATGGTAGAGGTTGGTGAGGAAGGTGTGAATAACTCAGAGCCTGATCCTTCCGTTCTTGGTGTTGCAGGATTCCGTGCTTCCTGGAGAGGGGCATGCTCTCTGTGGCCTGACTATCAAGGCTTGGATTTGTCTCCACCACTTACTGATAGGTTAACTTCAGCCAAGATATCTTAACCCTGTAACACCAGTCTCCCTACCTATAAGATGGGAGTAATAATGTAACCTGTTTTGTAGCCTTGTTCTGAGGAGATGATCAATTAATGCAGTAAGGTTCTTAGCACATGCATGACCCATAGTAAATGATCGACGAATGTTAGTGATTACAGACTTAATTGGCTTGTTATAAATGATCAGGCCGTATTTGCTTTACATGGCTCTTTCCTCAAGGAGAAGGAGGAATGGATTATATTAGCAATGAGAGACCTCTGCACTTTGAAGGTAACACAAACAGACATGCGGCCATATGTTTTGGAACCATGCAGTCTTATTGCCGCCTTGTAGCGGCCAGGGCCAAATGGCTTTATGAATAGCCAGGGTGTACAAGGAATTAATTTGAAACTGGAACACTCAGGACAGGAAAGTGGATAATGAGCTATTCAAATGCTTTTGCAGTGCCGCCGTCAGACTCCCCCTGGGATAAACTAGCATTTCTCCACTTTCTGCAGCCCTGATGTCTTCCTCGGCTTCATTTTACTTTACAGTACTGATCACCTCGTGACATCATCTGCACTTATTTGTTTATCCATTGTTCTCATCCTCTCAGTGAGGGAAGTGTACAAGGGATCTCTCTGGTGACCTACATCACCAGAATGTACAGTCCTCGAGGGATCACTTAATGGCAGCAACTAGAAGAGTGCCTAGCACACGGTAGGCGCTCGGTAGATATTTGTATTGAGTGAATGACTTCTGATACATTCTTGTATAGCTTTTAGTACCATGAAGATTCAAGTTCAAGATGAAGAGTCTGTATATGGGCAAAATGAAGTGTAGAGACTCTAGTGGAAGTTTAACACCTGAGAGCTGAGAAAGGCCTTGCCATTGTGAAGTAGTTGATGATGTTTAATGTGCTAGTGAACTAATTATAAAGTCTAGTACAGTAGAGGACCTTCAGATGTACATCCTTATGTAACAGAAAATTGGCTTGTGAAATTAGGGAAAAGCTGGTCCCTAGTTAGGAGAAAAATATTACACTTTCGTATAGTATTATGAAATAAAGGAACGGGAGAATAATGCTAATCAAAAGTTAACTTGACAGTTACTGAGGTACTTGAATCCTTAATAAAATAATAGAAGACAAATGTCAAAGGAGAAAGGGCATTGAGCATTTAGAGAATATCTCCAATGCAATCAATAGTCAACAATTTTGAAAGACAGATGACTTGTCAGATGAAGTTGATAATTTCAAAACTTCATTTACATGATTGTTGAACTAAATTGGTACAGTGAAAGTGATATAAAGGATTTGATATGGATAAACATATAAAATTTTATGTGAAGAATTAATTTAGATTTGCTTGTACTCAAATATTCTCTTCGGAGAGCACACTGCGTGAAGAACAATAGTGCGAAGTTAATAATAAAAAATTAGTAGAATGTTGTTGAGATTCTTGGCCAGAGAGAGTTTATCACCAATATGTCAATTAACAATTCTTTGAGCTTCTCCCAGGAGAAACCCCCCCCCCCCCGCCGCCGCCTTTTTTTTTTGGTCTCCTCTGGCCATCTAATATCTGTAATTGTTTTTTCTTTGCTAAAAAGGTAGCCCTTATAATACTTGAGACAATCAATGTGAAAAGGATGGAGGTGGATGGATAGTCACATTCGTTCATCTCTTTTATTTATACAACAACATTTTAGCAAACATTTGCTGGGGTGGAACCTCTAAGATTAATGAGGGAGACAGATGGGAGAGTACTGGTTCTAATCAGTGAAATTAACACAAGGAGTGGTGTCACTTACGCTTTCAGAACCATGGGTACTCCTTAGAGAAGGTGGTACCTTCCAGGCTGACCTTAGAGTGGTGAAGATGGAGTGGAATGGGGAGGAAAGGACGAGGTCTGGAGGAGTATGTGGCCTCTGGTCACTTCAGAGCGTTCCAGCTGGATCTGAGTGTAGGGTGGAGAGGTGCTACTCTGATCACGGGGGTAGGTGCCAGGGCTTAATCTGATGTCCTGTGACCCGACTGTACCAACCGTTCTGAGTCATGACATCTGACGTGTGGTTTAGCAAAGGTGTTATGGGTGTTCTGTAAGGGATGCATCCAGGTGGCCAGGCTGGAGGGAAGGCACACACGAGGTGATGAGAGTGCACCAGAAGTCTTCAGCGCAGCTCAAGAAAGTTTCAGCATAGTGCAGTCCTGCTACGTGGAATCCTGAAGTGTGGTGGTGGACGCTAGAAAGGCTGAATTTCATCTTCCATGACCTGAGATCTATGGAATCGTCTTAACAAGATCCCCTGGCACGTTGCGTACACATTAAAGTGTGAGAATTTCTGACTTACAAGACCCTGCTTGGCTCATCCAGGGCTCCCTCCCTGGCATTCACTTTCTACATCACTTCTTTAACTCTACCCTTTAGCCACACGGAATTGCTTGCAGTCCTTTTAATTCTGTAGAACTTAAGCGTCTGGCCTCTGCCCCTGCAGTTTTCTCTGGCTGCATGTTTTCTTCCTTTCTGTCCACCCCACTGGTCAAACACCACCATCACCACAAGCAAACAAAACCCAAAACGCACAAACCCAAACCTTCAGCATTGATGTCTTATTCATTCACTTCTTCGATGGTTCAGCACTTGTTCAGGGTGACCCCCTGGGGAGTGTGATGGTGACAAGTGCAGTGTTATTCTCTAGGAGCTGTGTGCTCAGGGGAGGCGGATCCCCAAACCCAGGATGACAGCGCGGCAGATACGCTGGTGGGATCAGGCCATAAGAGGAGCCCCTTGTAGAAGTGGTCAGGGCTTCCTAAGAGAGGAGACCCCAGGAGTGTGAAAGGACTGCAGGGAGAATTTAGCCGTCCCTTCTGTCGTGAAGTCTTCGAGGATGCTCTCGGAAAGGTACCCGCTTAGGTGTTCTGGTGGCTCTTGGCTTTCCTCCTGAAGCATCATGATCACACTGCGCGGGGCTGGGTGATTCGTCTGCCTTTTCCACCGCGCTGCAGCCTCCACAAAGGCAGAGGCCGTGTCTGCGCCACACCCTGAGCTCCCCAGAGACTGGGGCTCAAAAGTACCTGCTGATAAAGACAGGGAGGTTTCTGGTTCTGTATCGGTGGGCTGGTGGGGAGGAAGCCACATAATAGTGGGTTAAAGGAAAAGGGAGGGATGAAGCAGTCAGCTCCTCTTTCTCCGAGATCGCTTGTCAAGGAAAGAAGCCAGAGAGCAGTATCTGGGGAGGAACCTGGAGGAAGTGGGGGTGGTTCTCTTTTAAAGGTCTCTGAGTCGATTATTCATTTGACAAATATCTATGGGAGAAGGTACAGTTGGACCTCACTCTTTGTGGAGGTTCCCACAAATATTGTTGAATCCAGTCGCACGTGTCCCCAGTTGATGGTGAGCAAGGACCTTCTGCCTCTTTTTCAGTGCTCATACTGTAAACAGGGTCCCTTTCATTGTCTATTTGGTGCCATGTTTTTCACATTTTTGTGCTTTTGGTTGGTGATTTTGCTGTTCAAAATGACCCCCGAACATAAAATGCTGTTTTGTGCTCCTGAGTACAAGAAGTCTGTGATGCGCCTTATGGAGAAAATACACGTTAGCTCATCTTCAATCAGGCATGAGAGTTAGTCCTGTTGGCTGTGAGTTTCATGTTCACGAATCAATATCTATGAAATGAGGTGTCTCTAAACAGAAACGCATGTAAAACACAGCCATTCATGGATGGGTTGATGAAATTGCTGGGAGCAGAGGCTCCGACCTCACCTGTGGCCCCTTCTGGACCAGTGCTTCAGTATTTCCGAATTCTGGGAAGGTTAGCAGTGGTCTCACAGCACAGCTGCCACGCACAACTGGAATCAGGTACTTTCTCTTCCAGGGGCCACTCTGGGTCCCGGGATCAGGCAGTGAGGAAGACAGAGCCGGCCTTGAGGTGCGCGGTCCTCGCCCTCCAGCTGGGGTGACTGTCCCTGGAAATAGAGGGCACGTGCAGGGCTCAGCACACATCTGGGAGGGAAAGCATCACCACTCGCAGTAACACAGAAGTCCCCCCGCCTTTTCCTGGTCTTTCTCCGAGTATTTTGTTCATTTTGTAAGAAGAGCTCGGGAGTAGCTCCTACCTGCTCCCCGCTGCCCCGTGGGTGCTCCTGCTCCCGTCTGCTGCTTACCCGCTCACTCTCTTGTGTTCTCAACTTCAATCCCCTCCTTGCTCTCTTAAGGTATTTTTCTGAAAATACAGAAATTAGCAGCCAAAGTTTCCCACAGTCTTGTCCTAGAGAAAGTCCCCCGTGCCCCCTGTGCACGTGGCTGTGCCGCTCACCGCCCTGGCTTGAGTTGCGTTGGCACCCTGGGGTGTCATTCCTCTTCTTACCCTCGCCTCCTCCCTTCCACTCACACCTGGTTTTACCTGTCCTTAGCCCTCGCCGGGCAGGTGGGGGTCTGCTGGAGTATTTGAATGGTCAGAGTGGGATTCACTTGGAGTGATTTTTCCACAATACACAACCTCTCTAGAAGAGCTGTGTCTAGTAGATGTTGGCAAGTGCGTGTTGACTTCACACCTGCCACAGCAGAACAGAAAGGGGACCCCAAATCAGTGAAAGGGCCAAGGTAGCCCTTGGAAGCACTGTTTTCTCTGCTCTTGGGGCTGCCTGGGTGTTCCCCATGGGCCTGGAGGGAGCTCAGGACCCTGACAGCACCCACCCTGTTCCCAAGTTCTGTCTTAGCAAAGGATTTGGGGACACTGAGTTTTTATGTCCGCATTTAGTAGCCAGTGCACATTTTTATAAGCCCCTGGTCACTCCCATAATGGCCTCAGGCCAGCCCTCCCCTCCCCCAGAAGGCCGGGAGGCAACCATGAAAGGCTTTCCACCTCTGCAGCCAGACCAGAACCACTCTCTCCTACCCTCAGGGACCACAGGAAAGCCACCCCCGAATGAAATCTTTAACGGTTAGGAAGTATTTTTGCTGACTGATGTATCTTTTTTTTTTTAATTAATTAATTATTTAATTTTTGGCTGCGTTGGGTGGGTCTTCGTTGCTGCACACGGCCTTTCTCTAGTTGCGGCTCGCGGGGGCTACTCTTCGTTGCGGTAAGTGCGCTTCGCATTGCGGTGGCTTCTCTTGTTGAGGAGCACGGGCTCTAGAGCGCAGGCTCAGTAGTTGTGGCGCACCGGCTTACTTGCTCCGCGGGCATGGGGGATCTTCCCGGACCGGGGCTTGAACCCGTGTCCCCTGCATTGGCAGGCAGACTCCTAACCACGGGGAAGTCCCACTGACTGAGGTATCTTAACTAAGAAAAATTTAGGTTCCCACTTTGGGGGCATGTGCGCATGCGTGCAGGGAGGGAGGCGGGGCGGTTGCAATGATAGCGTGAAGACCTGTCCTCCAGGTGCACGCTGGGCTGATGCTGTTGGGAGGAGGGGCAAAGTGGAGTGGGAGAAAGGGGTAGAGGAATCTCACTGGCGTCCTGAGCTCCTGCAGGCCCGCTGTCGGTGCTGCTGCCGCCAGGGCAAGGGCCGACTCTTCTCGGAGTGGGAGTGTCCGCGGGCTCCAGGCTCTCTCGTGTGGCCTGGTTAGGCGGGGGATGCACCGATGGCCGGGTGCTGATGGAGAGGGACGGGAGCCCTGCCCGGCTGTGCGGTGCTGGTGGCTGTGTCCCTGCAGTGAAACCCTCCGCTCCCCTTGCCTCTTGGGTACTTCATCCCCGGCTGCTTTTCCTTAATCCTGTCGTGTATTTGTCCTTCCTTTAAACTTTCCTTAATTGCCCCTTCCCGAGTCAGCCCTCTGCTGCTCGATTGGATGGATTTGAGGAGTTGGCGCCCTTCGAGGAGCAGCCCCGGGGCATAGGACCCTGTGCAGTGAGAACGGGCTTGGGTGGAGGCTAGAGGCTTCTTGGGGTGGGGTGGAGGGGAGGCACGGAGGCACCTGAGTGTGGAGCATATTGGAGGAGCCGTCGGTGTGGGTGGTCAGCAGGGCGCCAGGATGGGTGCGGCGGGAGGAGAGTGTTCTAGGAGACAGGGTTAGAGAGATGCCTTCCGTCCGGGTGGCTGCAGGCCTTGACCTCGAGACATCTCGCCTGGGACCTTCTGTTTAATTCTTTGGAGGGCTTTTATTTACTATTTTAAACTCAATCTATCCGGGGAATCACCTGTTATCTCTAGTGAAGTGGAAGCATATTGTGGCTTTGACACGTCTTAGTGCTTCCTGGACAGCAGTGCGGTCAGCTCCAAATGGCACGGATGAAGAGTCTATTGACAGGCACTCCAGGGACAGCTGGGTCACAGAGGAGCAGTGTGACCTTTGACCCAGCCCTACAGTCTCTGTCCAGGCCTCAGTGCACTTATCTGTAAATGTGGTATTTCAATTTATCTCTAAGGCGCCTTCCAACTATAGTATTCTTTATTTATTGCTTGTATAGATATAATGTATATATAATAACAGGGTGATAAAGTCACTTTATATCCTTCTCTCTGAGTCATTCAGTTTTTGTTTTTTTTTGCGCTGTACGCGGGCCTCTCACTGTTGTGGCCTCTCCCGTTGTGGAGCACAGACTCTGGACGCACAGGCTCAGCAGCCATGGCTCACGGGCCCAGCCGCTCCGCGGCATGTGGGATCCTCCCAGACCGGGGCACGAACCCACGTCCCCCGCATCGGCAGGCGGACTGTCAACCACTGCGCCACCAGGGAAGCCCCATTCATTGTTTTTTCAAGCTTATTTCCTGCCTTGCCTTCCCTAGATTTCCTCCAAGGATTTTATCTCAGTAAGTGAAATACTGATAAATACCTTGATAAAAAGGGGCAACTTATATTGGAAGGTGGACTTTGCAATCCTGATGCCAGATTTTTCTCCCTGTGGCATGTGTTAATAACTTGGTCCTTCTCACTGTGAGATGTGTCTTTAGGAAATGTGTAATTGCCCGAAAGATGGGGGAGATAGTCTTCATTTCGCATGAAGAGTAATTATGCCGTTTGCATCGTATATTCTAATAGAACTTGTGTCACTGCATACGTATTATTTTTAGATTTGGTTAAATACCTTGATGACTGCTGCCTGTCTTATGGAAAAGGTTTCTTCATTGCCTTGAGTGGGTAAATAATTTAAAAATCACTTGAATAAAAGAAGAGAAACATTGGGAAAGTTGATTAGGTGTAGGGGTGCAATGTGTAACCGTTAAAAATGTATGTATCTGGGGCTTCCCTGGTGGCACAGTGGTTGAGAGTCCACCTGATGATGCAGGGGACATGGGTTCGTGCCCCGGTCCGGGAAGATCCCACATGCCGCGGAGTGGCTGGGCCCGTGAGCCATGGCTGCTGAGTCTGTGCGTCCAGAGCCTGTGCTCTGCAACGGGAGAGGCCACAGCAGTGAGAGGCCTGTGTACTGCAAAAAAAAAAAAAAAAAGTATGTATCTTCCCTTTTAGTATTTGTTCTAATTCATTATTAGATGTTCCATTTTCCCACTTATTTAAAAGGCACCTAATCTAGAGAAGCAAATCAATATTTACAGTGCATTAGTGCCACAGAGAATTTGAGATCTTGTGATGAGGGTTTATTGCTGTTTTATCCACTCTTCAAAGGAAGGCACACATCAAACAGCTATCCGGGACCCGGTGACATCGCGCCCACCCCCCGTGTGCTTCATCCAGTAGCTTAATTATTGAAGATCCTCATCTTTGAATTTTCTTGTTAATATTTCAGAGGCTATACTTTGAAAATATATATATTAAATAACTCAGAAGATTATGAGGAGAGAAAGTTTTACTATCATGTTTTGAAAGGCATTGATTTTCCTAAAATGGAGGGTGAGGAATCGTAATAATAATGACCAAATTACCTGAAATGAGAAGCTCCCATTATTTCTAATTGCTCTGAAGAACACAAATTACATCAGATTATTAGTAATGCTGAAATAGGCTGCGAGCCCCAGAAATATGGAGCAAATTATAGGCAAAAAGGCCATATTTGTATTTTATTTCTCTGAGGCCAAGACAAAATTGCATTCTTTCTGCAATATTATGCTTTATCAGTACAGTGAGAGGTGGGGAGCTTGTCAGATGAATCAGGCAGTTGTGTTGCGTGCTTCTTTTTGTTGATAAGACCAGACGTTTGGAAGAATCTCTTTCCTTAGAATCAAGTTCGGTTCCTCCAAAGACCTCACGCCAGTTGTGGCTACTTCTGCACTGTTCCCCACGACTCTCTGCATCTTCATCCTCCTTTGTTGCTTGTAATACTTTCCCTTATTTAGAGGCAACTGGTAATTCCTGTTGATACTATTTTGAAATGCTGTTCTATTTTTTTCTAGTACATCTTCATAAATTGTTTTAAGTTCTGTTAGGATGAGGTTTGGTGGATGAATACTAGTATAGAAGTGTATCCAATGTGGAATCACACAATTTTTAGCATCAAAAGGATCTTCTGTCCCCATTAGTGCAGCCTCTGGTTTTATAGATGGGGAGACTGAGGTCCAGTGAGGTGAACCAACGTGCCAGGATTATGCGTTCAGGCCAGTGGTTCTTAATGTGTGTGGTCTATGGTTCCTTCACATCAATAAGGCCATTTCAGGGAGACTGTTAGGCAAAACTCTTTTCATTATGTTCCAGAAACATTTTGTGTTGTTCACTGGGTTGACATCTGCACCAGTGGTGCCCAGACCCTGATGGGTAAGAGGCAGGCTCCTTGGCACAAAGTGAGACGGCAGCACCAAATGTATTCTTCACCCAACTCACCCGCAGTTTAAGGAAAAAAGCCATTTTATCTCCTATTCTTGACGAAGCAGCAAAATGATGACTTAAAAAAATCCTGACCCTTGAGTACACAATTTAGTATTTTGTGTGATAGCATAGATGGTAGGACTAAAGTACTTGTACGTATTGAAGATCAGTGGTTTATTGAGAAAAACTTTCATGTGATAATTTGAGTTGTAAGCTGAGGTAACCATTTTTAGCGGAACGCTATTTTTGTTTGAAAGGAGGCTGGAAAAACTGTGCTTATTCAGACTTTGGTGTCTGGCAGGGTTTCTAGAAAATGGATGAAGTGAGCCTGTCACTACATGGCAAATGACTGACAATATTTGTTGCCAAAGATAACATTCAAGCTTTCTAGTAGAATTAGATTTTGGAAAAACTTACATCCCACTGTGAGCATGACAACTTCCCAGTACTTAATGATTTTTCTGATGGAATTGGTTATGATATTCACATATGTGATTTTCTGATATAAAGAAATATATCAACATTCAGAAGATTGGCAAAACCCAATTAATAATATATTCCAAATAACTAATGTTACAAAATTTGTCACGGGTGAAAGATCCATTCCAGGTGTAAGACAGACAAATGTAACAGAGAACGGGAAGTTTACATTCCATATTGTAGCTGACCTTTGAGAAACTAATTTCTCAAGTTTTGGTGTGCTATCAAAGAAGAAGATTTACAGTTATCTGAAA
Organism: Stenella coeruleoalba; assembly: GCF_951394435.1. Classification (NCBI taxonomy): domain Eukaryota; kingdom Metazoa; phylum Chordata; class Mammalia; order Artiodactyla; family Delphinidae; genus Stenella; species Stenella coeruleoalba. The sequence goes on from NC_137147.1 coordinate 164,901,264, forward strand.
AGATTACTAACATTTGATTTCCTCTCCCAGCTAAATATTTGTGGAGCTAGTTTTCTCTTCGTATACTAGGTCATATCGCAGCAGGTTGAATGCAGAAGCAGCAGTGAGAACCCAGATGTCTGCTACCAAGCACAATGTGAAAAAGTGCTGCTACCCCACTACATATGCTTTATTTTGTAAAATTGTTTTCACAAAATCCTGTTGTTTATGTTAACATGTAATAGGTTTATTATTGTTAACTTAAAAATGAATAAATATTAAATTTTTTTTTCATTTTCACTTCCAGTATGGTAAATATCCCTAGCTATAATCCACATAAACAAAAGCTCTTGGGGGCCCTCAGTAATTTTTAGTATGTGTGAAAGGGTCCTGAGGTCAGAGTTGAGAAATACCGATGTAGGCGGGTCTCGCTTGGGGCATGCTACGTCATCTTATACATCATACTTCCTCTGTTGAACCAGTAGAGGTTTTTTCTTTCGTTCTCCTATTTTAGCATTTTTGAAATTGGGGCTCCAGTTGTTTCAGTCTGTATGTATAGCTGATGTAATAGTTCTTTAACTCTCCCAAATCTAATGATGCTATTAGTTAAAACCGGTGTTTGATTTCTAGGTGTAAGTAATTTTACTGTGAAAACAACAAAATTCTTCCCTTTTACAAAATTGAGACTAATGTTTATATCTGCAAGTAGCTAGAAGTGGAGTTTGTTTTCCAATGAATGGTTGAATAATAGAATTAATTTCATGATTTGGGTGGTGATGGAGCACTGACCCAGGCGCCTCAAGTTCTGGACAGGAAAGTGTCCCTGTGCTCCTCCTGTCACCTCTCCGAACCTCCGCTTACTCATCTGTGAAGCAGGTTGCATGTTCCTCCATTGGGACTAACGTTAAAAACAAAAAAAGATTCAGATCCTTTCAAGTCACTGGTTTTTTAATGTTATTTAATCTGTGTGTGTGTGTGTGTGTGTGTGTGTGTGTGTGTGTGTATAAACTGGATGAAAATGACATAATTTTCACACAACCATAAAACAAAGAAATTATAAACCAATAAAAATGTAGATTTTCACCATCAGTGTGAGACACCGTGTCTAAATCGTAGGCAGTATGGGCATGGACACGTGGTGTGTTACAGGGTCTTTATATTTGGACCCAGTTTTGCTGCCCGTGTGCACTCTGATACTCTGTTCTTGCAGCTGAACAATTGCAAGAAAACCTTAACTTCAAGTTCATCATGATGTCACTTGGCGTTCCTTTGTTGAGAACACGTTGTTTACTTTTTAAAATGAGTTCTGTTCTTTTCTCATTCGCCTGGTAATCCAATCTAGGACACCTTCCTGAATTTGACTGTGGTCACCACTGTAACCATGGGGTCTGAAACTGCATGGGGGTACTCAGTTACAGGATGGTGCAAATGAAAGATCCAGACTGTCCTTATATTCATTTCTTTTATCGGTATCACTAAAATGAAAACAAGAAGTGGAATGAATTGTGACCAACTCGTAGGAAGGGCTGCCTAGTAGCACGTCTCCTGGGACATCCTTTACAGTGTGGTTGATGTAGATGCTGCCTGGGGGCTGTGCCCCAGCATCTCCCCAGAAGGTGCAACCCAAGGGTCTGCAGTCCTGCTGTAACCCCCCTGGCCTCGAATCCTCTTTCTTTCCCTGCATCTAGAATTTTGAGAGTTACAGATACAAAGAGGTAGAGTGCTAATTATTTGTGTCTGTTTCAGACTAACAGATTAACACAGAGACCATGTCCCTTCAGAAGATGATGATCCTAATTCATCTAATCTGAATCATGTCTGCAATGTATTTCTCTTGGGGAAATTTTCAAAAACAGGTTGAGTAAGCTGTTTTATTGTGTCCAAGTGAATTTGGTGAAATTTATAGTCCCTGAATTTATTTGGGGGTTGAAATGGACTTTCATGTGGTAATTTTATTATTGTGGGTACTGCTTTCAGTCATTACCTCTGTACCATTTTAAAAGGCCTTTTGTGAACTAATAGTGCTTCTTTTAGACTTAATACACACACACACACACAACTTGAGGGATACTACAGAATTCCTTAACAACTGAGTAATCAGCGACCCTGTTAATTGGAAAGCAACAGAGCTCATATCTAAGGAGCATTATTGTAATTTCCCAGAAGTATTTTATTCTTCCTCCTCCCCACTTTATTGCTTTTCTGCTTACAGTTTTGATTTTTGAATCTGGGAACAATTTTGTTAATTGAGAGGGAACTTTTTTATGGTAAGAGCATTGTACTATTAACATACATAGTTCCTTAGATGTACATTTTTGTGAACTTGTTTTGAGAGTGACTGTATAGTTCTTTGTTGTGTTTTATTTTTATTTTTTTGGTGCAAATTATAAGCAGCAAGAGCTGTCACAAGTTTTTACACACACTTTTTACACACTGAAAATTATTCTTCCCCATAATTTTCATGTATGTGTTTCTCTCAGCAAGTTAAGATAACCACCAACAATATTAAATGTTCAGTATATTTTTTTCTCTGGTAGTGTTATTCAGGCTCTTTCTTGGTTATCAAATCCTTTATTGGAAGCAAACGTTAAATGCAATATTATTATGATTCATATGCTTCTGTTTTCTCTGGTTGTTTCTAATTTGCTTTAACATATTGGCTTGACAATGGTTTAAATATAACATTCAATGTATGTAAATAGTCTATCTTTAGTTTCATATCCTCAAGGTTCTCCGTAGCCACACCACTGAGCAAATGCGTCAATATTCCAAAAATGTTCCTCATGGTAAATGATGAGTTTACTCCTTCGCTGCTAAAGCTGCTTTGTTAGAGGCTTTTTATAAATACTTAACTTGTATCCTAGTTTTTGAAAAGATTACTCTAAGTGTAATTTCATCTAAAATTTTTGTCTTATGTTCATTATGCTTTTCACTCTGTTGATGTGTGGGGCTTCTGGTTCTGATTCTCAGTGCTACAGACTCATGTGCCTTTATTCTTCTCTCTGGTTTTGTAGTTCTGTTCCTTGTCTGTAACAGTGATCACATCTGCTAGGATGTTCTCAGTGCTGCCATTACAAATTTTAGCCTGGGTTTGTTGTTGATTTTGTTAGAGTCATTGCAAACACACTCCTCTTTCATTTGAATACAGTTGCTAAAACACCATCTTTTATGTAATTGTGTATGTGAGTATACGGCAGACACTACCTGCGTATTGGTGTACTACTCTTAAGATTTCCGTTTTCTTAAGGATAAGAAACATGTCTGTGCTCTGTACTTTCTGATAATACTTTGTTAAACAAAGGAAATGTTTTATTTGACAGGTTTCTTTAATAGCCGAGCCAAACCAATATCAGGATGATAAGAACAGCAGTGGTGATTATCGTCACTCTCTATTGAGTGCGCACCGTGTGTCAGACACTGTCTTACGCACTTTAGCTCAGTCAGTCCTCCCAGTACCCTTAGGAGAGAAGTACTGTTTTATTGCTGTTTGTGTAGGAAGGGCCACAGGCAGAAGACAGGGAGGCCACTTGCCCAGAGCCACACAGGTGACCAGGGTGAAGTGCAGATGCCATACCGGCCTTCTCACTCCAGATATCCTGTAGGTACCATATTTCTTTCGCGGTGACGTTTTTAAAGGGGCTAAGGGAATTTCTATTTAGGAGGCTGGCCCACTGTCACCGTAAAGTGTTATTCTATTCTTTAATCTTTTGCTTTAACTACCTTTATCCTAATATGTAGTTTTCAGACGTTAGGTTATCTTTAATAACGCTGCTTTGTGTTGTAGATATGCCTCTTCACGTCCGACGAAGCAGTGACCCAGCCTTAATTGGCCTCTCCACATCTGTCAGTGATAATAACTTCTCCTCTGAAGAACCTTCACGGAAAAACCCCACGCGCTGGTCGACAACCGCTGGCTTCCTCAAACAAAACACCGCCGGCAGCCCTGCAGCTTGTGACAGGAAGGTAACTGCTTCTAGTTCCTGTCGTCTTTCTATCAGGGATGGGAGTCAGCCATGGGCCAGGTCTTTGCTTCCATGGCATCCCTGCTACATCCTCTGTGACCTTCACACCAAAGTTCAGATAACTTATTTTGTATTGCCCTTGAATTTTCTGATTAAATCCTTGCTATATATTGTGTATCTATTTATGTATCCATTTTTGGAATGGATAATATGTTCCTACGATGAAAAATGAAACCTTTTAACACGAAGTATGTACACCTAAGGGCCCTCTCCTAAGTCCTAACTTGTCTGCTGGTCACCCCATGTCTCTTCCTGGGAAACCCCATTATGAGCTTTTTGCATGTCCTTACAGGGATCTTTTGTGCATGTATAAACACATATTCATGTTGGCCCCTGAGGTACATTAAAGAAATCACAGCATGTGAACCGTTAAGGATGAAAGTGGACATCCTCCATGGTCATTTGCTCTCTCTACTCAATTGAAACGAAATGGAAGTGTACTGTCTAGTCTTAATAATATTCTCTCCTTGACCAAATTTAATTTGTCCATGACCTAATTTATTTAGTCTAAATAAATAAGTTTATTTTAGTCTATTTAGTCTACCTTTTTTCCAATTTGTGTTAATGCTCCGTGTCATATAGTCCTACAGAAGCCGTACCATCCCGTTCCGTTATACCTCTAACCTTTTACCCAATGAGCTTTAAGCTGTGCTTGTCATTTTCACTGCTGAATCTATAAAATAGAGTCTCAGCAAACATCTGTTGAATGAATTAATAAACATTTTTCAGTGCAGCCAGTAATTGAGCACCACACATATCGAGAAGTGTGGAAATATATTAATCACATATTAATAGTAAAAATCAATGTAGTTTGATATTTGCTTGATTTATCCTTTGCATCTATGTCAAAATACCTGTTTTAAATATTTCTTTTATCTTGGTTTCACATTTCAACAAACTCTTCTTCGTACCAGTTCAAGTAAAGAAAAAAAAAAAAAGAAGAAGGGAATATGTAAGTTTAAACTGAGAAGAATCTACCAAGAAAATACAATGTACTATAGTCTGATTTTTTTGGATGAGGGGTTTAACTCTTCTGTTATATTTTATTAGATATGTGATGAGTTTCTTCTCATTGAGATTAGCCTGAAAATTTAGAATGCTTTATCATGCAGTAGATTCTATTCAAAGAATCTGGTTTCTGAATAGGCCTCGTGACCTTTAATTTGTAGTCGGAATAGACCTGATTTCCATGGATATTCACAAATATATAACAAGTCAAGTTGGTAGTTTAAAAAAATTTATTACTTTAAAAAAAGGTTTTTGCTTAGTTGAAGGATAGGGGGTCAGGAGTCAGGTAATCAAAGTTTTCTTTTTAACTCATTCAACATCTTGGCTGTATGAATCAGCTTCAGTTACAGCAACCACAGGAGCTATTTTCAACATAAAAGGACTTAATGTTGAGAATTTGTTTTTCAGAAAATTATTGGAAGGGCTAGAAGAGCAGACCATAGGCTGGGCCCCCAGGGCTTTCTGGACAATGCAGTACAGTGTGTCTAGCTGGCCCGGGGAGGGGGCAGAGGTGCAGGACCTGGCGTCCTGCTGCCTGCATTGGCCCAGTAGACGTTAGCACTGTCTCCACCTGTGCTCACCTTGCCGCCTGTCACCTGTGGAGCTGGGCCTGAACCCAGGAACACCCTAGAAAACGCCGTCATCTCCACGGCTTGCCACTAATAACAGCCCAAGAAAATCCCCTATTTCACAATTATCATTAAAATCTCAGGCTGTTGAATCCAAATGGGCAGAATGCAGTTTGCTCCAGATCCTTATGTCTAGGGGTGTCTGGGAAATGGACTTTAGCCTTCCAGGCTCTGCAGCCCAGGGAAGCTGCCTGGAGAGGATGGAGATGCTTATGGCCAGTTAACCATGTCCACCTCGCTGCCATTCTCTTTTATTTTGTTTTATTTTTTGGCCGTGCCATTTGGCATGTGGGATCTTAGTTCCTCAACCAGAGATTGAACCTGCGCCCCCTGCAGTGGAAGCATGGAGTCGTAATCACTGGATAGCCAGGGAAGTCCCTCATTCGTTCTTTTTTAAATAACATGTGTCTATCATTGTAAAAAATTGGGCAACTAGTAGAATAGAACAAAATTACATTATCCATAATTCCAAACTCATCAACAACCAGTACTAAGATATAAGTGAACACGCAAACACACACACACACACACACACACACACACACAGTCGGAGTCATTCTTTGTCTACATATTTGCATCCTGATTATTTCTACAGTTTTTTCATCTCATAGGGATTTCCCCTGGTGTGAGTTTTGTTAGAAAATATTTTTAATGAACACAAAGTATTCCAGGGTAGAGTATACTTTATCATTCTCTTATTGTTGGACATTTATACTATGTTTTTTCACATTATAAATATCAGCACTGTAAGACAAACTTGAATATAATTTTGTTTTAAAAATGGTTACTTTACCCAACAAGCTTTTTCCCTATTGAGAGTGGTATTTAACGTAGCCAGATGCCTACACTTTCCCATGGCAGAGACCTTGATTCACACACATATCTCTCGATGAAATCGTATTCACGTACGACACACATAAAAGGTAATGTGTAATGAATTTGTCTTTTGAATTATCTTTGGCTTTACTTTTCAAATACCTATTTACTAAGTTTCCTAGTCTAGATTTTTAAGCTGTTTGTATTTTAGTCTGTCTTATTTTCAGTTATAAAACAACTTCCAATGTCTTCAATATTAAGAAAGGATGCTTGGAGGAAAGCATACTTGCTTATCAGTATTAAATTTATTTACTTCTGTTGCGTCCATGAGAGTTTACCTATGCTGGGCAATTTCAAGATGTTATAAATTCTTATCAGCATGTAGAGGTTTAGGTTTTCTGTATAAAAACACGGAAATCAGTTAGTTAAAGGTTCACAGTCCTGTGATTCATTGATCTCTAATGGTCAAAATAGGTTGGTGTTCTTGTATAACTCATCTGCATACGTAAGTAGCTTCTATTCTTCCAAGTTAAATAAGCAAAACAGTTTTAGTGTAATGTCACCAATCAGTTAAAATCTCTTATTTCTGAACCAGGCAGTTCCTTTGTCGTGTGTGAGAACACAGTCACGTTGAACTTTCCCTTGTGGTTCAAAACCACAGATGAGAGGTGGAGTCCTCCCAGTTAAAACAGTAATACTGTTTCATCCCACTGTCAAGTTTAGAGGGCAAAGTTCACAGATTTTGATGCTGCTAAGCCAGGTGAAGGCTCGAAGAGACCAAGGGTTTCATGGGCTTCTGGATTTCTTAAATTCTGTCATAGTTTTATCTGGCAATGAGGCATAGAGGGGATGAGAATCTTGGCTCTTTTTCAGGGTTCTTTGGAACATTGGCTTATTCCTGTTACCCAGCTCTTTGTGGCTGACTGCCCTTTTCAACTCTTAGAGACCATTTTGCTCACAATTGGTGTGGAAAGTATCTTGCTAGAAGATGTATTTTCATTTGAGATTTTGTGTGTGCATATTAATACTTCATCTTGGGAAAGAGTATTTCAGTCAGTGTGAATTCTCAAGTCGTTCTGCCGGCTCTTTAGCCATCCTTACTAGGTCCATGTCCCTGTGAATGAAGAGGCCACCAAGGATGTGGACAGGGTTTGATTCATTCCACTGTAATGAGGCACTTATCAGAATCAGTCTGCCATGAGGTTTTAGGAATCAGGTCTCTGTTCTGTTCGTTGGGCAGTGGTTGTAAGCTGTTGTTCCTTCCCGTAAATAATAAGAGGTGTTGTTTTTCTAAGTTATGTTGCCCCCCAATTAACATGGGTAGAATTAGCATAAACTCATATTTTGACTAGTTTCCAAGGGAGATTCTTACCTGATCAGGGAAGGGGAGGAAAGTGGTAAGAGAACATATTTCCTTGGCATCATTAGGTTAAAAAAATTTTTTTTTCCCATTTCTTAAAGAGATGTTTAAGAACATCTCTGGATGTTTCTGACCCTCTGGGTTTATTATTTCTGTTTGATTTAGTTGCTTGTCACATTTGATATCTTTCCAATACCCCTGATGCATGCAAACTCTTGGAAGAGGTGCTGTCTTAATTATGTCTTTGTCACCTCTCTTTCCATTACATTCAAAGCAATGTGAGATCTTCCTTCTAACTTTAGAAAATGATTTTTACAAATCTTTCTTGTGGTATGTTTTGAGTCCCCAAACAGTTTTTTTTTTCCCCGATAATAGTATTTCTTGCTCTTTGCATTTTCTAAAGAAATGAAAAATATAAAGAAGCAGATAGGTAATTTGGGGTCTTGATGAGCGTTGACATTTGGTGTATGAATTTGAGGACTTCTGTGGAGCATAGTATAGCTCTACACAGATGGTGGCTGTCCTTGATACCAATGGGGAGTCATCCAATCAGTACAGTTTAATTTCCTGCCTTTTTCCCTAATCTATGTTATACTGAGAGCATTTTCCTTTGTCTTGTAAATATCGATACTTTGCACAAGGTTCTATTATGTAATGATTTTTTGGAGTTGTTTATTAACTTTATTTGGTGATTTTTCTTATTGCTTAACATATTTATACTTTAGCTTTTTTTTTCTTATTTTGCTCTTATAAGTAACCTTTACAAGTACTCTTCAGAGAATATCCTTATATACCAATTTATGTTGACATCTCTGATTATTTTCTTAGAGTAGATTCCTTAAGTAGATTTATTTGACCAAGGAAACAAACATTTTTAAAGCTATTGAAAATTGCTTCCCATAAATTCATGAATAATAAAGTGAAAAGTACTTATGATGTATAAAGAGCTCTGTGAGAAGTCCTAGATGGGGTGGGCGGGGGGGTGAGGGGTAGGATGCAGAGCACCAAGAAGCAACTGGTACTGTTTCTGAGTTCCAGAACTTACTGTCTTACTGAATAGTTTAATAGTTCCATTTGACTGTGTATCAGAATTACCTGTGGACTTTTAAAAGATGAAACAAACTTACACCAATAGATTCATTTACCCAGTTCAGGACGTTTGTGTGTTTTTCTTTAAAGCTTCTCTGTTGATTCCGGGGCACAGTCTTTTTTAAAGAACTTGGGTCCAGCGGGAAGCGGAAGGTATCTTTGTCTGTCAAGAGATGGCAAATAGGAATATAATCGTTATTTTGATATGTTTTTGTTTTGGGCTATTTTTTCTATCTTAGAATAGGATCTGGAACATTTAGCGTATTTGGTTTTGTGACACTTCACTTCTTTTCACACTTAGCCCAAATTTTTAAATGAAAAGCTATTAATTTTAGTTTTTTTTTAAAGTATTACAACACCCCACTGAGATATTGGATCCTATGTTAGCAATACAAGACTAGAACAGGAAATATTTTTCTGGGTAGAAGCTATGATAAAAGCACTGTTTCTGTTTACTGTTACTTGGCACATCCCACCTCCCCTCCAATCTTAGTTCAAGTGCATTTAGATATGTAAAGTCAGGACACTGAATTCCCAGCATTAGGGTCACCAATCAGGCACAAGAAGCCTCCAGAAAATGTCTGCTCCCTGTTTTACTGAGAGCGAGAAAACTTTTGCAGTTGATACACAGACAATACAATAGCAATGACATTTGAATCGTGTTCCACGTGGCTCTTTAAAATAGCTGCTTACTGGCTCATTCATTCATTCGTTTGTTCATTCATAGTAAAATGATATTCTATATATATTATATATATATAACTGAATTACTTTGCTGTACACCTGAAACTAACACAACACTGTAAATCAGCTATGCCTCAATTTAAAAAAAAAAGAAATGGATATTTGCTCTCTTTAGATTTTTTTTTTTTTTGCGGTATGTGGGCCTCTCACTGTTGTGGCCTCTCCCGTTGCGGAGCACAGGCTCCGGACGCGCAGGCTCAGCAGCCATGGCTCACGGGCCCAGCCGCTCTGCGGCATGTGGGATCTTCCCGGACCGGGGCACGAACCCGCGTTCCCTGTATCGGCAGGCGGACTCTCAACCACTGCGCCACCAGGAAAGCCCTCTCTTTAGAATTTAAAAAGAATTGAGAACTTTTCTTTTTATGCAGAACCTTTGTAAAAGCTTATAATCTTTTTTTTTTTTTTTTTTTTTTTTTTGCGGTATGCAGGCCTCTCACTGTTGTGGCCTCTCCCGTTGCGGAGCACAGGCTCCGGACGCGCAGGCTCAGCGGCCATGGCTCACGGGACCAGCCGCTCCGCGGCATGTGGGATCTTCCTGGACCGGGGCACGAACCCGTGTCCCCTGCACTGGCAGGCAGACTCTCAACCGCTGCGCCACCAGGGAAGCCCAAAGCTTATAATCTTGATCAAGTAAATTATGTACAGACATTAAAAAATAAGTAAATAAAGTGATCTTCTAAATTTACCTATTTTTTGCTTTCTCATCCTCTTCTCAAACCTTTGGCTTCTTGGTCTGCTTCTTCTCATTTTTTCTTTCTAATGTAGAAGGTGAGTCAGAGTGGTAAATTTTTTATTTTTGAATTAGTCCATTTGACCAGCTTGCTATTAAAAAAAAGGTGTCTATCTTTTGGTTTTTTATGGGCCAACCATAGCTTCCAGCTAGTTACAATAAGCATCTAAAACCTCAAAGGATGGACTAAGAAGTTTTTTAAAACTACGTTTCCTTTGTGAGAGCCCTATAGCTGTGTTTAATTTTCTGGGGTATTTGCTTCAAGGGAAATCCAGCTGAGACCCAGGTCTTAGGCTATCCGGCTACAACATTTGTACTTCTCGTAAAAGGCCTCTAAAACTATAAATTTCACCCTTCTGTTTTGCATATTAAAAGATCTCAATTTGAATGCACTGCATTTTTGTTCAGTAAGTGATGGTTCTACTCATTTTTAAAATAGGCTAACCTCAAGTGCCAAGCTGCCCTAGCCTGAGCTGTTAATAACTGAGACTCATCTATTTCTGTGCCACATTTAGGAATATAATCCCCCTTCACATACTTTAAATATTATAATTTGTGTTCCAAGTTATGAAATCCTGAAGTGCTATTGAGAAAATGTTTAAGCCTGGGTGTGGTATTTTTAGAGTTCACAAACCATTCCAGGAATATGAATCCGAAGCAATGTCAGAATCCTTGCTGAGCAGCCTCGAAGTTACACATCACACAGAGGGAAGTGAAGATATTACACCCGTTTTTCTTGATTTGGGAGAGGAGACCAGGAACCGGCACTGATTAAATTATATTGAACAAAAATTCACGTATTCTTTAGACACTGAAAAATATTTTGGCCTCATTTCATCTTTCTAAGTTGGTGTCTATTTTTAATTTTTAATACTTTAGCTTATAAATATACCTACTTTGGGTCATGAAGTCATGTCCCGTTATTAAAGAGAAGAGCCTAGTGAGGTGCTGGGACTGAGGTACCTGGTGTTTGCTTTCCAGCTGCTGGGGCAGCTCTGTTTTAATTTGCATGTGTTCTAGTTGCCATCATGGGCTGCACTGCCTTTGGGGCAATGTTTTTTACAGGGTGGGGATAAAAATGGTTTCCATCTGTCCCATCTCCAAACTGTACTGTTTCTGAGGTTTTGGTATTTTCGTGTAATGATAGCCAAGTTGATCTGAGTACTTGCTTCTTGCTGGCTGTGTTATATCTCATTTAATCACCTTTTGAAGTGTAAGTAGTGTGGCCATTCCCAGTTTATTGGTGAGGAGGTAGAACCCGAGAGAGTTTAAATAATTCACCTAAGAATTAAACCAACTGCTGAACGATAAAGTTGTGTTATGAATCTCAATTGTCCTGTTTCATATTCTGTGCTCTTAAGTATGCTACCCACTTTCCAACATACTTACACTGACTTCATATATTGCCCAGTGTTCATTTAGTTGAATATTTTAAACTGTAAAATATTTCATAACAACCTTCTCATTTCTATCACCTCTAAAACTTTCTCTTAAGCAATTAAAATAGGAATATAAGAATAACCAGCATTTATTATTAAAACCAAAATAATTTTTAAATTATTATATCTTATTATTATTATATCATATTATATCTTCACACCTTAGTCTTGAGTGAAAATACGCTAGCGTCATTAATATCACTACTAATAATCTGATTTTGGTAACTGATCTCCATTTCTTTCCCCCTTTTTGGGGGAACTTTTGTCTTTGTGTTTTCCAATCCTTGTGATTGATATTTTTATCATTGTTATTGCAAAATTATATACTCAGCCCTCTTCCTGATATTTTATGTGTGTTGTTCAAAACAGCTTAACAACAACAAAGTAAATAATGATATAATTGGATTTGAATCGAAAGACCAGAATAAATATCCACGAGACTACGGTGATACTAATAAGTGATTGAATAAAAAATAAAATGGGGAAAAGGTCCAAATTTCCTCACAGGAGAATTCCAAATAATATATGTTACACTTCCCTCTCCAGAAGGTGTAGCTTAATTCCCCTCCTCTAGGATTGGCTGCCTTTAGTAATTTGTTTCCAAAGAATAGAGGATGGAATGAGAAAAACATTAACTCTATAGTGGGGAACTGTGGTGAACTGACCTGAACCCAGTGGTCAAGGTTAGTTATCACTAGTGATAATTCATGGTGATGGTATGAGCCCCTGATGTAGTGTAATAAGATGGGACCTCAGTGGAATTTTCCCCAAAACTCTTGACTCCGGTTTAATCATGAGGAGCCTTCAGACAAACCAAAATTGAGGGACGTTCTACACAATACCTGACCACCGTTCTTAAAGAATGTCATGGTCGCAAAATACCAGGGAAGACTGAGAAACAGTCTCAGATCAGAGGAGTCTGCGGAGACACGATAGCTAAATGCAGTTCGGGATCCTGCCGCGAAACAGGGATGTTAGTGGAAAAAACTGATGACTTGCAGATAAGTCTGTAGTTCGGTTAACAGTGTCGTACCGATGTTAATGTCTTCATTTTCACAGGTAAACCAAAGTTATGGAAGATGTCAGCGTTGGAGAAAGTTGGGTAAAGAGTATGCAGGAGCTCTCTGTACCATCTTTTCTGTAAATCTAACCTTTTTCCAAAACAAGAAGGTACAATGTAAGTTGTACCACTCACATTTTGTGCCGAGAACTGGATGCCAGTTAATGCACCAATAATGAGAATTATGGAACGAGGATTCAGCCACTGGGCTCCATGAGCCTCCTGACATACCTGTTTGTTCCCTGAAATGTGTTTTTTGCTTTGAAAATGAGCTCTGTTAAAAGTTCAACTGATTTTGTTAAATATTGGTTTAAGGTTGGCCCCCTTTACTGCTACAAGCCTGAGTTTGAGAAATGCGTCAGCTTTAGACACGCTGCATCTTCAGGACTGGGAGCTCCCACTTTGTCTTCAGTTTTTATCTTGACGACCTCCTGCGTCAGCTGTTTCTTTTTCACTTTATTCAGATGGTTAAGATTTTTTTTTAAGGTGTGTGTGTGGGGTCAACAGCAATCACTCCGAAATTTCCCAGAATCACATTTTCTAAAATTATAATTTTCAGTTATAATTTGAGGACTAAAGCAGTTTCCTTGAAAATTAATATTCTTCTCAGAGAACATGCTTTTTCTGCTGATGGGGTTTGGAGAGAAGGACTTAATTCTTCAGAAGTCTGAGCCATTAATTTCTTTATTCTAATTGCTTCTCTTGTGGAGGTGGAGGCTCATAGATAACTTCTTTTGGTTTTTGGGTTATAACCCAATTATATCATTATTTACTTTGCTGTTGTTAAGCTGTTTTGAGCAATGCACGTAAGATATCAAGAAGAGGGCTGAATATATTATTTCTCAATAACACTAACAACAATAATATCAATTACAAGGATTAGAGAAAACAAAGACAAAAGTTTCCCCCCAAAAAGGGAAAGAAATGGAGATCAGTTAACAAAGTCCGATTTTTAGTAGTGATATTAATGAAGCTAGCATATTTTTACTCACGCCTAAGATGTTAAGATATAATATAGACTTGGTGAAGTTTTAAAAATGATGCCAGTTTTAATAATTAATAAACTTTATTCCTTACTGCTGATTAGTGCTGACTATTCTTAGATTCCTATTTTAATTGCTTAACGGAAAGTTTTAGAGGAGATAAAAATGATCTTCTACATTTTTCAAAAATGTATCTGTGGAAGTGGTTTACCTGAGGAGGCCATTTCACAATTAAGGGGAGAACTTTACAGAAACTAAATTGTAGATGGTACCCGAGAACTTTTCACAGGAATGACTCAATTGTTCTGCTGACCCACCCAGTCCATTGAAGTTATGTTTGTAAACGGAAAAATGTAAGGAGCTGCTAATATTTACATTGCCACATTAATTATATATGGTGCCAATTGTAGTGATTTCTTTGGATATATATTGCTTTAAGATTAAGGTAAAAATGTTTTCAAATTTTAGCAATTTCTTTGAATATATATATATATTGCTTTAAAGTTAAGGTAAAATATTTAGATAGGTAAGCATAAAAGATTCATCTTGCACACTTGGATAAGATGTAAGACGGCAGATCTTTTGGAATCAGGCGACTAAGTGTTTTACTCTCTCTCCCTCACCTCCTCGCATCTGTTCCCTCCCTCTCTTGTGCAGTTCGCTCCTGATGCCAGATGCGATCGTTATTTACAATTTTAGTTTTGAGATATGAACATTTGGAGTTATGTGTCTTTGAAAGAAAATGAAATGTAGATGGGTATTTTGTACCTTCAAAATAAGAAGCGGGTAGCACTTTCTAAAATGTTGGAAAATTGTGTCAGATTCCAGTTGGTTTCGTGGAGTCGAGCAAGCGCCGCTCACATTCTCTATTGTTGTTGCGGAAAATGAATGGCATCTGACTCGCAGCCTTGGTATCCTGTGTTTTTCTCCTGCACTTGCCCTTGGTGGAAGGAGTAAGGTCAGAAGTGGGGGTCCCGACCCTGCTGACCGTGGGGTGTAGGTGGCTGTAGAACAACTAAGTGACCGTGGTGGTTTTTGTGAAATTCTGTGAAAGAAATAAAACGGGAGCTGCTGTTTTTGCTGCTTCTCTTTTAGCTCTTTTCCTTAGTTCCTCAGAACACAGGTGGAGATAACGTCTTTGTAACTTGAAAAAAGATTACACTTCCTCCCCATCTACCTTCTCCTCACCCCTTATGCGTGTTTTCATAAGATAAAGGAGATAATCCCAGTTATATCAGACAAGAGATCATTGTATTTAAAATAATTTTATAAATTTATTTATTTATTTTTTTATATTTGGCTGAGTTGGGTCTTCGTTGCTGTGCGCGGGCTTTCTCTAATTGCGGTGAGCGCGGGCTCCTGTTCCTTGCAGTGCTCTCGGGCTTCTCATTGCGGTGGCTTCTCTTGTTGCGGAGCATGGGCTCTAGGTGCACAGGCTTCAGTAGTTGCAGCATGCAGGCTCAGTAGTTGTGGCTCGCAGGCTGTAGAGTGCAGGCTTAGTAGTTGTGGTGCATGGGCTTAGTTGCTCCGTGGCATGTGGGATCTTCCTGGACCAGGGCTCGAACCTATGTCCCCTGCATTGGCAGGGGGATTCTTAACCACTGCACCACCAGAGAAGTCCCTAAGACAATTTTAAAACAAACATTTTACGCTTGATTATTCCTAAGACTATGTAGTATTTATCAATGAACCAACCATCTGTAACATAAATAGAAGTTGTGATTCAAGATTGTGTAATGGCTTTGTCCTACTTGACAAGCAAGAACTTGGGAGATACTTTCCCATGGGAGGGGGTCATTATATAGGAACGGCTGGATATCAGAAGTTATACCCAGTTATACCCAGGTAAACTGCGCTTCCTGCTTAGGTGGAGAATGAGAACTTGGAAATGTCATCACTCAGAAATTGGGCATTGAAGTGGGGAGGTATAACTGTGGGATCTGGTTAGTCATCCTAATCTCCATAGAGCATTTGTCATAACTTCTCTGAGTCCCCGTTTCTTTTTTTAGACAGTGAGAGCTTCAGCTGGCTGTTCTCTAGCTTTTTCCTTCCAGCTTTTAAAATTCTGTATCTAAAGTTTTTCATGGCATTCTGAACTGTTGAGGTGGGTTAGGAACAACTGGGGAAATTGGTTCCAATAAGGAGCCTGAATGAGGCTCAGTTTTGCTGATCTTTTCCTTCGTGGATTTCCTGGTCTGCTCCACAAGCAGGTCTGGTAGCTTCAGAGACCTTTGTGCTCTGATGGTCACCTCTGGAAACACCATGGCCTTCATAAGTTGGTGTACCTCCATGTGAGATTTGACCAACCCCTTTTATGCCAGATTCTTTATGTTATAGCCTGATGCGTATCTGTTCCAGGGGTTATTTTTCTTACCTGATATCAAGACTGTTAACAAGGTCAGTTGTAAGTTGTGAGATAAACCTATAATGTCAAGCTTCTGGTTTTGTGAACATGTCAACCTGAAGCATTTGCTGTGCAACAGGAAACTTATTTGCAAAATTAATTTTAGTTCTCAAATGTGTTCTTCCATATTGGAGAGTTCCAACATGATTTTTTTTTTTTGGTGTATTTAACATTTTTGAGTGTCCCACTGATCTAAATGTAATTTTATGATCTAGAAGCTATTGAGCATGTACTTATGATACATGCTGGAAAAGGCATGAGTTATAGTTCAGAATTTTTAAGGCCAGAATGAGTTTTGAGAACTGTGTATGGTACCTTTAACATTTCAAAGGAAAAAGAAAACTAAGAAAATTTGATGTGCACGCTAGGAGATTTTACTTTATACAGTAATAAAAAAATTTGCTTGGCTAAATTAATGTTTTTCAACTTTTGTTTTGTTTTTCTTTTTTTTACTAATTTCTGTTCAAAACATAAACTCGGTTTAAAAAGAAAATTAAAATAGTTAAAAATAAAATATTTATTACTTATGAAATTTGAGCTAAAGAGGTGCTGTGGTAAATGTTTTGGCATTCAAAATCTTTGGACTTTGACCCTTTTGTTTTTTAATTTTAAACAACTTAAAATGTGTGTAATCAGTGTCTCTTGTTGCAAATTCTACCGCATTTTACTAGACTATATATCTATCATTTATAGATATTTATAGATAAATAAATGATAGATATATAGTCTACTATTAGACAGAATTTTGTTTTGACAAAAAATCTATGGGGCTTCCTTGGTGGCACAGTGGTTGAGAGTCCGCCTGCCGAGGCAGGGGACACGGGTTCGTGCCCCAGTCCGGGAAGATCCCACATGCCGCGGAGCGGCTGGGCCCGTGAGCCATGGCCGCTGAGCCTGCACGTCCGGAGCCTGTGCTCTGCAATGGGAGAGGCCACAACAGTGAGAGTCCCGCGTACAGCAAAAAAAAAAAAAAAAAAAAAAAAAAATCTATGAATGTTCGAATCCTCTTTGTCCTGTCATAGTTCTGCTCAGAAGTAGGAACAAATTTTATTTTATTTTATTTTTTATACAGCAGTTCTTATTAATTATTTGTTTCATACACGTTAGTGTATACATGTCAATCCCAGTCTCACAATTCATCCCACCACCAGCCCCCTGCCACTTTCCCCCCTTGGTGTCCGTATGTTTGTAGGAACCAATTTTAAACACACATTATTTTCTTTATCTCCTCCACCCCTCTCATTAATAATGATTAAGAATGTGGAAGAAGGCAATTATCAAAAACGAAAGTAAGATGTATACATACAGGTACCAGTACTTTAGGGACAGGAATTACCGCTAATATGGAACCGGTTGTTTGACCTCTGATCAACAACGTTAGGCATTGCATGCAGGATACTGGTCACCATGTATTTCGAATAGTGCTTTTTAGTTCATTACAGTTGAAAATAGCCATGTGCCTAAGATAAGTGATGATAATTATTGTGTTTGGAATAAAATCCTGTGTTTCCTTACTTTGAGAAATGCCTTAATAGGTGTGCAATTGGTTTAAACTGATAGGGACTGCCAAACTTTCTGACTTCATTTACAAGTTGGCTATTGAACCTGTGTGTGTGTGTGTGTGTGTGTGTGTGTGTGTGTGTGTGTGTGTGTGTGAATTTATTTATTTATCTCCCCCCTCCCCCCAATTCTTATTTATATCTAGAGGGTGGTTTGAAGGTCAGAAAAGTACATTGACAACAATCCTGTTTACAGACCGTTTTATGGTTGTTATCTTTAAGCTTTAGCCTTGGCATTGCTTCCAAGGGCATACTCTGGTATAGCTGTCAGGAGACACAAAAGACAAACTCTGGCCCAGGGGCAGGAATGGGGCTGCCACACTGAATTGACAATATGACTACTGAAGATTTTAGCAAGCTTCCTGCAATTAAAAAAAAAAAATTGTCCTAAGCCATAATTACTCATTTCACTTCAGCCTCATAATTTCAGGTTAGACATCCTGAAAATGGTTTTCCTTTGTTTTTTGTCTGTCTTTTCTTGTGGAAATGATAAAGCGGAAGATTGAATTCTCTTTGACCACAATTGCAGAGTTGAAAAATATTGTAAATTTAAAACCTTAAAACCACATAGGAATATTCGAAACCATAGGTTGCATAGAGGGTGCAAAAATGACATCTATCTGCATCGGGTGTTTGGTGTTTCAAAATATGGCACAATTCCTAGTGATTTTTTAAAAGATGTTTGGAATTTTTACATTGAGATAACGTGCAAATATAGTTGGGTTTCCTCTGCTAATAGAAAAATATCCATTACTTCTATGACGTTTATGAAATATTCCTGTATTTCTGCAGTAGGGATGTAGGTTTGCCAGGAAATCTGACCATCAGCTAAATAGCTGTTTCTGAGAGATAAAACCTTGGAGCTGCAGCTTACTATGCCAGGAATAAGCCTCTATCCCAAGGCCTTGGGTGGGTTCTGTGTTATTTCTTTTTATTGGCTCAGGGAGGGGGCAGAAAGGACAGTCACTTTCCCTACCCTGGAAGAGATTTACTCCATAACCAAGCTCTGGCTACCCTGGAGCAGCAAATTAATATGCATTTCTCAGCCTGGGTGGCTTTTTGACACCTGATGATGTGGCAGTACATTTAGATGATAAGGAAAATGCCTGCTCACAGCAAGGAGCATCTGTTTTTTTTCTGGCAAGAGGAAAAGTTTTCCACCCAGTGCAAAAGCTTGAGTGGATGTTTGGGCCAGTCTCTTAAGGAGAGGATTAAAGTTATAATTTTAAAAAAAGGAGAGTAATTCATTATGGTATTTTTCTTATATAATCTTTTAGATGTAAAGTAGTAGCTTTAATGATTTTTTATTGTTAGCAAATTCAGTAATTTTTAGAGTTTTCTATATTGGTCCTACTGCTAGATTTTTATAAGTCTAAAGAAAAAGATTTCTTTCTTTCTTTTTAAAGTTTGCCAGTATACAGAATGGAGACATTAATTTGATCATAGAATAAAATAGATTTAAAATCCCATTCTCCAATTTATTATAAATTCAACTCTAACTTGTGAAAATATCAATGACGAAAACATTTGTTGGTTTATTTTTTTCTTCAGGTTATGAAATAGTTTTGCAAATACATTTAACAAACATTTTGACTTTTTTGTAGTTGACTATAGTTTGGTCCATGAAAAATGTAGTCTTGCATAGACATAGTTAAAAGTACCATAATTTTAAAATCATTTACACTGGAAAAAGTATTTTCAAATTGAAAATAGAATGCATTGTATCCATTTCAGTTGAAAACAGTGACTATCCATGCATATATTGTAGAAAATACAATGTAAGTAGAAAATACATTGTATGTTATTAGGTTTATGGATGTGCTCACATCACAGATACTAATCACAGCTTTATAGGACTATACTCTGTGTGTGCACTTGATCCAAACTTCAGACAGGATTTTGAGGACGAACATTGCTGAAATCCTAGTAGCACCTGCATGGTGCTGTCGACAAAAATAACAGATACGTTGCATAATGATTAGTAATATATTTTAGAAATTCTTCACTTACCTGGTAATGACTAAGGTGACAGTAACTGGACTTTTCATACATCATAAATCAATTAATATATGCATTTATTATTGACTTTATTATATCAACATTGAATTAGAATTTTTTTTGTTATGGGGGTATGTTTTATTTTTCTTACCAATTAAATACTCAACGTTGATTCTACGAATATAAAATTGTAGAATTTTTCAGATGGAGTTCAAAAGGACAGATCTTTTGATTTTTTTTTAGCCCTATCTGCCTTAATATGATTACTTTGTGGTGGCCTGCTGCATGAATTACATGTCATAATTGACACAGAGAAATGCCACAGTACTTTTTAGATGCAATTGGAAATAATCACATTTTCCCACAGACACTGTATACTGTAGGTGTGACATTAGATTGAAATAGGCGTCTAACAGTGGTATACATCTTTCTGTATAAATTTAAAAGTACAGTCATTGTATTTCAGTGAAAGTGCATTTCCACTGAAGTTTGTTGTGATACCTGATTAAAGCATTTCCTTATTGATTTGATTTTTAAAACAACAGATAGAAATGTTCCTTTAAAATTCTGGGATTTTGAAACCTTGTGAAAGTAGGAAGCATAGTAAGTACTCCAGAAAAAGCCGTCCACGTAGGTGCAGGACTGAGCTAAGTGCTAGAGCTTAAAGGTGACTGGCGATCTTCTGCCTAGGTGTCAGTGTGATCATGGAAATAGCAATCTTAAAAATTAACTAAATTATAAGTTAGAACTATAATTAGGAGTAAAATCGGAATTTAGTAGTTCAGAAAGCATGACATTATCTGTTCTGTTGAGAGTCGGGAAATGCTTCTTAGGGAAGGCAGCTTGGGAACTGGACCTTGAAGAGCAGTGAGTATTTTCACAGAAGAAATATTGCTGGGAGTCTGGGCTCAGGAAAATCCTGACGGAGGTGAGGATTCCTGTGACACCACGGGTCCTCATGTTTGTTCCAGGTGTGACGTGACCTAATGGGCATTTTAGAAGAATTCTCTGTGGAGCATTGTTGGAGAGAAGGTTTGAGCCAGCCTCCAACTAGAAGGCTGCTGTAATGGTTCAGAAGAGAGGCACGTCGATCCTGAACTAGGGTGATGGCCGAAGGGTAAGATCTTGGCCATGAGCTTTGGATTAACGAGACTGTGGAGATTAGGTACATACCTTTGGGACATCCTGTTGGAAATTTAGATCATGAATTCAGAAAATCAGTTTAGTGTTGGTGACCTGTGGGTAGAAGTTGTCAGAGAGGAGGTTTTGCACTTGTACCTTTTTGAGCTTGTTCAGGGAGACGGTAGTGAGTGGTCCATAGTAAGAGCCCGCAGGGGCCATTTAAGGGAAGATGAATAATGATGGAGATTCAAAAGGAATCAAAAGGAAGTACCAGGAGCTTTTTGAATTCTAGACATCAGGAAAAGAGAGTTTTGTGGCCTCTGGTCTCTTTACTTTAAAGATATATTTTTCCCTTTGCAAGTGGTATTTTGTCACTATGCATACATCTGGTTCATTATCAACTTTTCACCTAATGGTTTTAGCATCCACTGATTATCTTTGCCTGAATGAATGATTTCATTAGGAGTTGAAAACGGTGATTTTTCTAATACTATTAATTGTTCTACTTCCATACCTCGGCATTTTCCTGAAAAGACAAGCTTTCCCCTTTGACTGGCACTATTGGTTTCTCTGAAATACAGTTCCTACTAAAAAGGCAGGATAGATTTTTAATGCTTTCTGTTTGATTATTCATTTTCAAAGTAAAGAGTTGGTATAATAATCACCTCTAATGGTGGGTAAAGAATAGAAAAACCAGGTCCCTAGCCAATGGTAGGACCCTGCACGATCCTTGACGTAAAAACTGTGCTTGTGTTTCGCCACACTTCCAATCCTTTCTCTCTTCGTGGACGTTTAAGGTTCTGTCATTAATAAGTTTATCTGCCCCTTATGATTTATTTGAATTTCTGGTCAGTAAGTTTAGGGACAACCATGTGAAACAGATAGTTTCGCTTTGTTCTGAAGTTACTATGCTCAAGTTTTAAGGAAGGGCTCTTAGTATTTTGAGATACAGTGAACTTTAGTTTCTTCATTTGCTTCATTCTTTTCTTTCGACTTTGTCTATGTCCTCTGCTTAGTTCACCATTTCCACGTTCCTGTAAGCAAGGTCACTACCTCATCCCGGGGTGTGGAGCAGCAGCCTAATCTTACCAGCATCTTCCTTTTACTTGTGGTTATGCCCCATCACAGCTTTCTTTCTTTCTTTTTTTTTTTTAATAACTTTATTCATTTTATTTCTTTTTGGCTGTGTTGGGTCTTCATTGCTGCGCGCAGGCTTTCTCTAGTTGCGGCGAGCAGGGGCTGCTCTTCGTTGTGGTGCGTGGGCTTCTCATTGCGGTGGCTTCTCTTGTGGAGCACGGGCTCTAGGCACACGGGCTTCAGTAGTTGTGGCTTGTGGGCTCTAGAGCGCAGGCTCAGTAGTTGTGGCGCACGGTCTTAGTTGCTTTGTGACGTGTGGGATCTTCCCGGACCAGGGCTCGAACCTGTGTCCCCTGCATTGGCAGATGGATTCTTAACCACTGTGCCACCAGGGAAGCCCCTATCACAGCTTTCTTGAGCCATAGTGACCAAAAAGGTACAGAGTTTTACTAGTAAAAAGTACTTGCTGCTAATGGTTAATTCTCCTATCGAGTTTTTAAAGTTTATTTTCTGTAGTTTGATTTTTAAAAAATTACAAAGTTTCATGCCAGAAGTATACTGGTAAATCTTTATAGGTTAAAAAATTCTTTTTCATATGTCACAGCATTGGCATAGGTCCAGGAAAATCAATTCTTTTTTTTTTTGGTACGCGGGCCTCTCACTGTTGTGGCCTCTCCCGTTGAGGAGCACAGGCTCAGAGGCCATGGCTCATGGGCCCAGCCACTCTGTGGCATGTGGGATCTTCCCGGACCGGGGCACGAACCCATGTCCCCTGCATCGGCAGGCGGATTCTCAACCACTGTGCCACCAAGGAAGCCCAATCAATTCATTTTTAAGTTTTATTCTCTGATGAAACAGAAAGCAGTATCCTGGTCTATTGCTAAGGTCTATACAATGCAAATCTATTATATTACACTTTTTTGTTTCTATGTGTGTGCTGACTGCTCATGTGGTTTAAGTAATAAAGAATAAGGATCAATCATGTATATGATGATATTTACAACCACGCTACCCTTGGCAAAGTTTTTAAGGAAAACATTTGGGTACTTAAAGTGGGCACTGATGTAAGTGGGTTAAAGTGAGGTTAACATTTTAAATTTATTCTTGTAGGAGATATTTGGATTTAGTTATTAAACTAAAATGTTCGACTTTCCTACCTTATCCTAGCCTTCTCATTTCTTTTCAGAACATTGAAATTAAGTTTTGCAGCTCTAAAGCCAAAGCAAGTTGTTATAAATTATTATTTGAAAGAGATACCTTGGTTGCTCTGGGGTGTATTAAATAAATATTTATCAGTTGACTAGGTTTTTATGTAAGGACATCACTCGTCATAAGCATGTCGGGGTGAACCACTATGTGTCTCTTATGTACCATGTATTGGGATAGACTAATTTTTTTCTCTACTTGATATTTGAATTAATGTTTACAACTAGCTTGTGAGGGAGGCAACAGAAGAACCCAGAGTCTTCAGTCTCTTGCCCAAAGTCACAGAACTGCGAGGATCTAAATAAAGAGCAAATTCATTTGTCTTCCCTGTTTTAAACATTTTTGGTGAATTATAGAAAATATCTCACAGTATTATTCTAAGATCGGAAGGAAGAAGAAAAGAGAAAATGCCGTGATTGAGTGATGATTAAAGGCTGGTATAGAAGTATTTTCCATTTTCTGGTGCATGTCCTTGGCTTGGGGATGTGTATCCGAGAGGAGGGCAGAGTGTGTTCTTCTGTCTATTGTGGGCCTGTGTGTGTGGCTACAGCCCTCAGACTCCCTTATCCCAGGCAGGTGACTGCATTTCTGAGGTCTAACCTGGAGGGAATGTCCTCAGTCAGCTTTTTGGTATAGACATGGGAAAAACATTTTAAATATGTAGAATCATTTTTCTGCTACTTTTGAAAAACCAGGTGCATCATTAATTTGCAAGATCTGGTTTTTTACAAGACACCTTTTTGTTTCTTTTTGAATAGAAAGATGAAAACTACAGAAGCCTCCCACGGGACACTAGTAACTGGTCTAACCAATTTCAGAGAGACAATGCTCGCTCATCTCTGAGTGCCAGTCACCCAATGGTGGACAAGTGGCTGGAGAAGCAAGAACAGGTAACACAAACGAATCCTTCTACATGCGTCGGTGGTGTAACTTCCTAGCCCATCCCCCAGACGTTGCCCTCCATCACAGTGATGACTGGAGATAAGTGATTCTGCCAGACTGCAGTTAAGGACCAGGCTCCGTATCAGAGTGTGCATAACATAAATGTAGACTATTTCGGTGGTGGTTCCTGATCAAAGATTTCTCATAAGCAGGTGCTGTAGGTTCTCAAGTATCACCACCGTAGAGCTTGTTAGGCTGTGAGGCACAGATATTTGGTGTGAATAATGTGGTTTATAGGTAGACTTTCAAGACCACCCATGGGCTCTCCTCTCGACTGAGAGGCAATTACGTCAAAGGATCTGAAGAGGCAAAATAAATTTTCTGTTATCCCTGACTTCACTTTATGGGAAAAATATAAGCTGTAGTGTTGTTTCAGCATTTAGACTGTCTTGTCAGGTCTGGGGACTTGTCCTTTCATAAATGTCAAGGACCTGTTGTAGGTGTCTACGTTTTCAGAGTAGCTTAGTTCACTCTGTGGGGCAGTCACCTCCAATTCATGAAATCAGAATTGTTACCACTCGGTATACATAGTGGCTTGGGAAGAGGACTGTTTGCAACAAAACTGTTGGTATGAAGACTAAGAATTTATCTGGTAAGTTTTGATGTATAAAAAGTTCTTGCAGTGTTGTTTTTTTAAAGTGTTAATTGTTTATTGTTAGTCACAGTGTTTCTCTGTAGTGGGAACGCCAGTGGTTTCTTTGTAGTTTTATTAGTTTTGATATTAAAAATGCACTTATTTGGTTCCTTCGTCATCTATATTCTTTAAAAAGTTCATATGGATCACAAACTAGGTGAGTACTCGGTGACAGAATGTTTTGTTGTGTATCAGTTTCAATAATTTCTAAAATTATTGATAATTCGGTTGCCTAGATACTGGAATAGCTGTTTTTCAATTTAGATTAATGATATCAGTGGAAAGAAACCCTAAGTATTTTGCTGAATTCATCTCAGTCTATGTTTTACAGCATAAACCTCCTAAAATAGCTCTGTGTATGTGGGGTGTTTGATTATGAAACAATAAAAAAGGACAGTTTGCCTTTGATACCTGTGACGGAATGATCTTTATCCTATAGTAAGGAGTATAAAACTTTGTGTGCTGGAAATAATTTTAATATATATTTTTTGATGTGGACCATTTTTAAAGTCATTATTGAATTTGTTACAATATTGCTTCTGTTTTATGTTTTGGTTTTTTGGCTGCAAGGCATGTAGGACCCCAGCTTCCTGGCCAGGGATCAAACCCGCACCTCCTGCACTGGAAGGCGAAGTCTTAACCAGTGGACTGCCAGGGAAGTCCCTGGAAATGATTTTAAATAGTTTAAAAACCATGGAAGTTCTACGTAGGAAAAACAAGTGAAAACCCAGTGATAATGAAATAGTAACACTAATTAGTTTAAAATCTGTATTGTTTTGAGAAAATTATCGCTTTGAAGTAACTTTTTAGGATTGAGATAGTTCACCTCGGGCCTGGGGTCAGACTGGCTGCTATCGGCTCTTCACCACGTGTGGGGTTTGGGCACTTGCTCGCCTTGTCTGCCCCTCGGTTTATTCACACAGTGGACATAGCGGATGTGGTAATCATAGAGCTGGCCTCATTGGTGATATAATACCTGCTGAGGGCTTAGCTTCATGCCCGGTACCCAGACAAATTCAGTGTGTCTTAGTATATTTGTTGGAAAAGCATCGTGTGCTAATACAGAACATCTAGGTTGCATGATAAGGAACTACTCCTTGCTCCTTTAACAAGAAGCCAGGGGGAAGCGAGGGTAGGGGTTCGTTTCTGGCCCAGTGGTCTTCCTGAGGGTCAAGGTTCCCCAGCTTCTCCCGGAGCCCCGCAGGCTTGGCTAGTCCTTTCCTGCTGGGTCCAGACCATCACATCCTTGCAGAGGTAGGGGGCCGGGCCCTTCTCTTCACTGTGGCCCATTTGAAAGCAGATAAGCTTTTCCTGTCGCCTCCCCCTTCCCCCGCCCACCAGATGCCCTTTGTGTTTTGTTGTCCAGAATCTCATGACTTGCCTACCCGTTTTGAAATCAAAGGCAGTACAAGTACCTGTGTTGGTTTAGACTGCGTTTGACCTCCTGGTGCTGGGGGTGGAAATGGGGGTTTACCTTCCCTGAAACACAATTGCTCATCACTAAACACAGTCAGGGCTCCATTCAAGCTAAAGATGCTGAATCTGACCATTTTTATTGCAAGATTAGGAGAAAAAAATTGGCAGCCCAGAGTTTCTAAAATATGATACATTTAATTATTTCTGAAAATATAACTTTGGGCTTCCCTGGTGGCGCAGTGGTTGAGAGTCCGCCTGCCGATGCAGGGGACATGGGTTCGTGCCCCGGTCCGGGAGGATCCCACATGCCGCGGAGCAGCTGGGCCCCTGAGCCATGGCCGCTGAGCCTGCGCGTCCGGAGCCTGTGCTCTGCAACGGGAGAGGCCACAACAGTGAGAGGCCCGCGTACCGCAAAAAAAAAAAAAAAAAAAAAAAAAAAAAAAAAAAAAAATATATATATATATATATATATATATATATATATAACTTTGTCTTACCATTGCGGTTGTAGGCCTGTTTTTAAGGAAGTAGTATAAATTTTCTTTGTAATTTTGGGGTTTCTTTTTAAGCAAAAGGGATGCATTGAGACACAAACAACTTTTTTTTTCCCCAAAACTAAGCCTTGATTGGCTTTTGTTGAAGTTATTTGAAGTATTTGTTCCATGATAAGAAAGTTAAAAAAGAAAAAAAAAAGTGCTTACTTAATATGTGTAGTCACTGTAAATGACATTAGCTTATTGACTCCTGAGCCTGCAGTCATCTTCTTCCTTGGCTTCAGTTTAAGAAATGCCGATCCATTCCTTAAATTTAATGATTTACCATCAGCAGGATAATTAACTAGCCTGAAGTCTATTTAACTGGACAGGAACAGCAAAAACAAAACAAAACCCATGTTAAAACTTTGGCCAAAAGTAAGCACAATTGTTTGGGCAGAAGAGTACAAATAGGTTATGCTGGATACACTGGAAATCTAGTCCAGCCATTCTCATTTAATTGTGGATTTATTCATTTAACTGTTCCCATGAGTCATTTGACTTTAATGGCCTGATGTCTCTTCTGTGTGTTTTTGTTGGTTTTTTTTTGCCATTAAAAATATAGTAAAGGAGTGGCATCATGTAGATAAAAGAATATTTCATATGGTTAAAAAAAAAAATCAGCCCTTGCCTTTATGCTTTGGGATCACCGGAGTGGAACTGATGTCTTCTTTTAGTTATGCCATCTGGACTGAAGAGGTCAGGAGAGTTCTAGATTGTATATGCCTCCAGTGGTTTTGTTTTTGCTCTATTTCCTACTAGAGTGCTTGTTTCTCATTATCTCTGTTTTTTGAAGGCAATTATGACCACATCAGCTTTGCCAGTGGGAATAAACAGTAGGGATGAAAAGGACAAAGGAGGGTGTGTGCTGAGCTAGCAGGCACCTCTGGAAGCTGAGGTGCTTTCTCTTTTGGGATTGATAAGGGGACGATTGAATCTTCCTTCCCTCTGTTAGAGTGTTGGTAAGTTTACCTCTGTCTCTAAAGGTAGGTGGTGTATCTGAACTCTGAACTCTGACCCAGGAAGCACTTGGAGTCAAAGTCAACATGATTCCAGAATCATGACTGACTCACCTTGCTCAGATTTGCCTGTAGCAGCATCCTACGTCAGGGTCATCTCAGAAGGTAGAGGACTGAGCATCTTTCAGAGACATCCTTTTCTTACCTCAATCTCTTGACTTCCTTCTCCTAGGAGCTCTCAGAGGAAGCACAAAGGATTTGAAAACTAAATGGGTTTCTGTCGTGTTGCCTTAAAAATGTTCTCCTGCTTCCGAAATTTTGACTCTGAGACCCAAGAAACAAAAAACATAGCAAACTGCCGTCAGTTTTTTTTCTTTTTTTGTAATTAATTAATTTATTTTTGGCTGCGTTGGGTCTTCGTTGCTGCGCGTGGTCTTTCTCTAGTTGCAGTGTGTGGGCTTCTCATTGCGGTGGCTTCTCCTGTTGCGGAGCACGGGCTCTAGGCACGTGGGCTTCAGTGGTTGTGGCACACAGGCTCAGTAGTTGTGGCGCGCGGGCTTAGTTGCTCCAGCACTCGGGATCTTTCCGGACCAGGGCTCGAACCCGTGTCCCCTGCATTGGCAGGCGGATTCCTAACCACTGCGTCACCAGGGAAGCCTCCCCAGTTTTGATGTATGACAATGCTTTAAGAAATCTGAATTCCTTTTAACGATTACCATTTCCTTGACTCTGCATGGAGTATAATTTAATATTGGCAGAAAATAGATCATAAGCTGCCTTTGTTCTTCTATCCCCACCGTTTATTGCAACTAATAAATTCCACAGAAGAGGAGGCAGGAACTTTACAATACATGATTGGGAGAATTTGGGACCAGAATGTAGAGGGACCTTAAGGGAAATTTAAGCTAATTGGGAGCCTGCCATTTTCACTACCTTGTCTGGGTGAACAGGCCTGAAGCCAATTAACAGAAAACGCTAGGAGGTGGAAGGCACATTCCAGCCACCACTTACGCTCTGTTACAGGGGATGACTGCCCTGACCTTTAGAGAAAAGTCCATGCTTTAAGATTCTTTCCATCAAGCAAAAACTGCATCTAATTGGCAGATTATACTGAGGGAGGCAGACTCAGGGAAAGACCTTAAATGTGTGGTGATCACGAGGTTTAGGTTTGACATTGAATGGGCCGTCCCCTCCCCTTTGGAGCCTGTGAGGACATGAGTTTTAGAAGCACTGAACTGCCTTTTTCCTTCTTCTTTTGTGCACTTTTGTCACTGTCTCCAGCCACGATGCTTTTGCTCCAGGCTTTTTCATGCAGACAGAACATTTCTGAATTTTCATCACTTATTCCTTCTGAAATGAATGTGGCTAATCCAGGGATAGGTCTGTTTTTACATCAGCTTGTATTTGTTGACTCCTAGAGATTATAATTAGAAAACAGCTGATGGTTAAATAGAAAACCTATGTAATAAAATAATGCCAGGGACTGAATGCTTATCATTGGTCCTGTTCTCAAAAGAGAAGAGTCCAACACTGTCTGCTTATCCTGATACTTTTAAAACTTTTGAAAATATTTATACATTATGATTGCTATTCATGTGCTACACAGTGGGTATAGTCACAAATCATGGAAAAGTTAAGTTACTATGAAAGTGTTTCATTTTTACATTTCACTGTAATTTGATTAAAGCCAAAGTTTTGAGGAGCTAGAGCAGAAGTAAATTTTAAAAATTAGAGCCTGTTTTGGATGTGAGTAAACAGTGTAGTGAAGCAACGTTTTTAAGCGTATCCAGATTTTATATGGGGATAGTTTAGAAAAGTGAGGAAGTCAGTCAGTAAGTCCTCGTGTTCCTAGGTTTTGCCCATTTCACCCTGGCGTGATGAATGACGGGGTCAGGGGTCATGCTGTGGGCCCACACCTTTCTCCGTGGTTGGTTTTTCTTCCATCCACCTGCACAGGCAAGATCCTCATCTTTCCCCAAGTACTTAAAAACCTTTTCTAAATGGGGGGAAAAAAAAATCTCATCTCATTGACACTTAGAACCATCCAGATGACATATAAGTGGTTTTCCAGAATATGAACTGATCATACTTCCTTAATGACAAAATGAGGAGGTGGCTTCTTCAGAAATCTGATTACAACAGCTGCAAACCGGTCAGTGAAATGACTGCAGGGTCAACCCCTTAGAACAAGGAAGAGCCCTGGAAATTCTGACATGGGAACTGGCCGGGCTTCCTGGTCTCTGCCACACTAATGGGACAGGAGGTTAGGCTCTGGTCCTGCTAAATAGTAACTGGGATGTGGTTGGTTTGTTTATTCTTTAGCACAAAGACACTGAGTAACCAAAAGACTTGATAATCTGGTTAAAAATAATCAAAGGCCCCTGCCTCCCAATTCTAAAGTTCTACAGTTTTCTATCAAAAGGCAGGGGATTTATTAATATTATTTCCTAGTTGGCAAAGTTTCGCAGAACTTGTGCCAAAGCTAATAGAATTGTGTTCACCTCTAGCAGCAGCAAATGTAGAAACTAAAAACATCGATCGCTTTAAAAATTAAGTTTAGTTTTCATTATAAAGATGCCAGAGAGTTTCTTTATAGCAGAAACATGTCATGTTCACCATAACACCAAAAATAAAACCAAAACAACCTTTGAAGAGAGGTGTCATGTCTCCTGGATATGCCAAGAGCAGAATCTTGTGCTTTGATAATGGGATGTCTGCCGTTATAATACATGTCTTAACGTTAGTCGAGGTTTAAAACTGATAGTGTCATCTTTGTATGTGACACATACTATTTTTCAGAAACCCTACACGTTTTCTACTTGTATTATCAAAGAACAGTGGACTCATAGCATCAAATATAAGAACAGGACTGCAGCGCAGGGGGCTGGTGGACATTCTTCCGAGAAGGAAACATGAGTTTCCCAGGGAGCCTTGCCAGCCACGTGCAGGGCCCCTTTGGACGGTGTTTTCTCGTGAGAGCGACAAGCATTTTACCCTTATGTAAGTTCAGTGGCACGTAACTCACCGGCGTGACCTTTTCTCGGTTGTGTAAAATCTGCAACCTTCATTTTCACTGTAGACAAAATGGGGGAAATAATACCCCCTGTTGGCTTCACGCGTGAAGATTGAGTGAGTAACACATTTCAAAATGCAGATCCAGGTTTTGGTGCATCGTGGGCACTTGTTAGGTGCTGCTCTCCTGTCTTTATTTTGGGTAAGAATAGCCTCGGTAACTCTCCCTGTGTCACAACAGTCGCTGGCTGTTTTTCTCCTGGCATATTGGGAGTATTTGTGCTGTGCTGGTTCCTTTTCATCCCTGGTGTATTTCTAATGCCCTCATCATCCTTCCAGAATTGGATTCTTGCTTCCATGGCATCTTACCAGAACTAAAATAAAAGTTAATCATTTAAAATCATCTCTGGTTCTTTTCTGAAGGACATAATCTGACATAACAGTGATATTAGTGTTCATCTCTGTGTCTGTGTCCATTTTTTATATTCCCTTTTGGTTTTGGCAAGCACGCGTGGCTTTGCTACGATTAGATCTAAGGATGCCATTTAAGAATGCTGAGTGTCTTACTAGGGTTTCTGCTTGGCCACTTCCTAAGCTTCTGGGTTCCTTTGTGAAGTGAATGGAGCTCGGGAGACACAGGACTGCCCATGGGCTCTTAGAGTGAGGGGTGCAGTTTAAGGGGTACTAGTCAATTCTCCTGTTCCTTTATGACTGGCCATTTTTATTGCTTCTTTTGCCTATGGAGCTCAAAGCCTGCAAGCAGCAGGGAAGTGCTTCAGAAATTCTACCGAGTGAAAAATCTTTGGTGGTGTGTGGATTAACCTTCACGGGAGTCTGTTAGTAGCTGATGATTTTCTTGCCTGTGAATACAGCTGCTAGAACTAGATGTTTCGAGCTTGCGCTGTGGATAAAGGTGCATTTTCTTTTTTAGCTACAGCCCTCAGGTGCCTTTTCATAAATTCATTGCAGGCAGCTTTCAAGATTTTGTTGTGAGCTGTGTGATTAAATATGACCATGAAAAAAATACAGGCTTTCTCGTCTCTCTTTATCCCCACCCATCTGTATGTCATTTGCTTTTGAAAATTTGTTCTTTATTTCTACGTTCAGTGAGCAGGGGAACTGCTATCCTTTAAAAATCCTGGTTAAGAAATTGCATTAACATCTTTGGCTTACAGTATGTTGTTTTCACTACCCGTTTCCTGCAGCCTGCCTGTAGCAATTGAATCCCTCTAAGCCATTTAAAATTTTGGAATGTTATGATCTAGGTAGGTATACTTTTTCAAAATCAGTCATATACAAACTTTTTCCAGCTACCTTCAACAGGATTCTGGAATGGTCCTGAAAAAATGGCCGTTTTTAAGCACGAAGACATTTTGCCCAATGGTTTTATGTTCTTTTTTCCCCCACTGAGGCCTGGGTATATGTGCCCTGTAGTATTTTCATTGGGTCTGTGTATCTATGAGACATTCTTTTAAAATTATATTTATTTTTGGCTGTGTTGGGTCTTCGTTTCTTTTTTTCTTTTTTTTTTTTTTTGCGGTACGCGGGCCTCCCACTGTTGGGGCCCCTCCCGTTGCGGAGCACAGGCTCCGGACGCGCAGGCTCAGCGGCCATGGCTCACGGGCCCAGCCGCTCCACGGCATGTGGGATCTTCCCGGACCGGGGCACAAACCCGTGTCCCCTGCATCGGCAGGCGGACTCCCAACCACTGCGCCACCAGGCAAGCCCCATGGGTCTTCGTTTCTGTGCGAGGGCTTTCTCTAGTTGCGGCAAGCGGGGTCTACTCTTCATCGCGGTGCGCAGGCCTCTCACTATCGTGGTCTCTCTTGTTGCGGAGCACAGGCTGCAGACGCGCAGGCTCAGTAGTTGTGGCTCACGGGCCTAGTTGCTCCGCGGCATGTGGAATCCTCCCAGACCAGGGCTCAAACCCGTGTCCCCTGCATTGGCAGGCGAATTCTCAACCACGGCGTCACCAGGGAAGCCCTAGGAGACATTTTTTTTCCTTCAGTTCTTCCTCCCTCCGTCCCTCCCTTCCTTCCTTCCTTTCTTTCTTTTCTCTGCTCTTATGGCTGAAAGGAGGTTGTTGATCAGCTTTCTTTTTAAAGAAGAAAATACTGAAAAATAAGCATGTAATTTCCACAACATACACCTGATGGTATTGCAAGGCAGGGGGGTTTGTTTGGGCTTTTAGGTTTCACTTTATGTATTTGTAGAAATATATACTCCTTTGCAAGAAGAACATATTACTTGAAATATTTTTATTTTTAGTAAATCAAACTTCACAAGATTAGAAGATGGAGCAATGTTTTCTCTCTCTCTCTCTCTCTCTTTTAAATAAATACCATAATTCCCAAACTGTAAAATAAAATGGCAATGTGGATATTAATCAGAATCAAGTTAAACCCTTTGAGAAGTGCAGTGTTTCTTCCTGCCTGCGGTAATCCCTTATTTCCCTGAATTCATTCTTGTATCCTCCTGTTCCCATCACTGCATTTACAAACCTTCCTGGGCTTGTGCTGCCTGTCCTCATTCCTGGAAGAAGCTGCCCTAAGGCCATCCGTCTTCACCTCTGTTCTGTCTGCCATCCTTTCTCAGTCTTAGGACTTTGCCTTCGTATTTAATTCCTCTCTACACAGTCCTGAATGTGTGTGTGTGTCTCTGCACTAGATCTTTCCACTCAGCAGATAGATGCTCCGTTAACACTCCCCCTGCCCCACACACCCTTGTCTCCCTTTCGCCTCTGCCTGGCTGACTGTCCCTCCCAGTTCACAGATTTGGTTCCTTCTTATCTTTCATGTATCCAACCCCAAGCATCCTGCCCCCCCCCCCGACTCAGGGGACACTCCCTAATCCTCATGCTTGCAGGAGGGGGACATTCCTGCTGCCCTTACATTATTGTCTCTTCTTTCATCAGCCTTCTGTTTATAACATTTATGAATTTGAATTTATCTTTATGTCTGTTTCCATGACCTAAAATGGCACTGGTGTTGTCTTGGTTACTCTTTGTAGCTCCGACTCATCCCCCGTGTGGTTTTTTTTTGTTTTTTTTTTTTGCGGTACGCAGGCCTCTCACTGTCGTGGCCTCTCCCGTTGCGGAGCACAGGTTCCGGACGCGCAGGCTCAGCGGCCATGGCTCACGGGCCCAGCCGCTCCGCGGCATGTGGGATCTTCCCAGACTGGACGTACCTGCGTCTCCTGCATCGGCAGGCGGACTCTCAACCACTGCGCCACCTGGGAAGCCCCCCACCACCATGTGTTTTTGAGTGAATAAGTGTTGTGATAAATTGAAAGGAAAAAGTCCATAATAATTTTTACTTTTTCTGATACCATGTATTACAGTTGGATTCTTTGTTGGGTGGACTAGATTGGCCATTTTTATGCCATATGATATGATATTGTGATTTTTATTAGTTATAAGCTAAAAATGGCAGATTATAGGTAAAGCGAAGAAAACCTGTTAAATATTAAGTCATGTACGTAAGTAAATCTTAGAAACACGGTCATACTTCTGAGTCATTGATGTTTGGCTGCATCCTGGCTTGTGTTGCAAGTTTTACTTCAAAAACCTTGACCTGGTGGAGAGCACGGTGTTCCTCATCCACTTATTCAATCACTTCTGATCTTCCCCTGAGAATATCTTGTAACTGAGCATGGATTCAGGTGTTAAAAGGTGAGCACCCTCAGTCTGCTCCTAACAGTGTCTCTGCATCCTTACAATTTTTGCTGTATGACAGTTGGTCACAGTTGCCGTGGGAAAGCCCCCTGAGGCTTTTAAGGCTTTGTCTAGAAGGTCATGGTATTAGAGGGTAAGAGCTGCTGGGACTTACTTAAGTGAGGCATTAGGGGGACATGAGGAAAAAAAGGCCGCCTAAAATGTTGCTCAAGGTCCAACATAGTCATCGATTCTATTAGCTCTAAAAATTTTAATTACTTGAATAATTAAAATATTTGATTATCAGAAAATATTAAATTTCTCTGTTTATAACTAAATTGACAGATTAATTTTCCATTTAATTGGAAAAACAATTTTATTTTTCTTTTTGTGGTACGCGGACCTCTCATTGTTGTGGCCTCTCCCGTTGCGGAGCACAGGCTCCGGACGCGCAGGCTCAGCGGCCATGGCTCAAGGGCCCAGCCGCTCCGCGGCATGTGGGATATTCCCGGACCGGGGCACAAACCCGTGTCCCCTGCATCGGCAGGCGGACTCTAAACCACTGTGCCACTAGGGAAGCCCGAAAAACAATATTTGAACAAACCATTTGATTATATTTAATATTTTATAAGCAAGTGAGTTGAAAGTAATATATTCTCTCCTGAATATATGTTTTGTTTGTTTCAGAGCTGTTTTCTTACTATTTAAAATTTTTTTTTGCAGAGAGTGCTGAGGTTTTTATTGTCATTAGAATGAATATGAATTATACTATTACTCTGGGACCCCAGCCTGGCGAAAACGTTTTCTTTAAGAGACTAATTTTCTTATTCTAGGAACAGTGGAGTTTGGTATTTACATGTTCAGTATATAAAATATGGATGTTATAAATTCTGATCTACCATTGCCATTTTAGATCTAGTAGATAGCTTTTTGATATGGTTTTCTTCAATTCTCTGAGTAAAGTTTCTCTTCTTATACATGTATATTTCATATAAAATTGAGTTTTAGAAATTATTTTCAAAGAGAGGAGTGATATCCTTTGTGTCTTATGGAATTGCACGAAAAGTTTTTTAGTGATAGGAATTGATTCCTATAGAAAGATAACCTCACATAGGTTGTAGAGAATTTATTTTAAAAATTAACGCTCATTAGGTGTCCCTGTTTATTCCTTATCATCCTCTGGGCTCACTGAACATCTAATGAGACGAATGATTAGAATTATGGGGTCTTCCCTGCTACCTTGGAAGATAGTATACTCGTTGGACTATATGGGGATTAATTTGATAGCATGATTTCTTTTTTAATTAATTAATTTTTAAACATCTTCAATGGAGTATAATTGCTTTACAATGGTGTGATAGTTTCTGCTTTATAATGAAGTGAATAAGCTACACATATACATATATCCCCATCTCTCCTCCCTCTTGCATCTCCCTCCCACCCTCCCTTATCCCACCCCTCTAGGTGGTCACAAAGCACCGAGCTGATCTCCCTGTGCTATGCGGCTGCTTCCCACTAGCTATCCGTTTTACATTTGGTAGTGTATATATGTCCATGCCTCTCTCTTACTTCATCCCAGCTTACCCTTCCCCCTCCCCATGTCCTCAAGTCCATTCTCTACGTCTGAGTCTTTATTGCTGTTCTGCCCCTAGGTTCTTCAGAACCATTTTTTTTTTAGATTCCATATATATGTGTTAGCATACGGTATTTGTTTTACTCTTTCTGACTTACTTTACTCTGTATGACAGACTCTAGGTCCATCCACCTCACTACAAATAACTCAATTTCATTTCTTTTTGTGGCTGAGTAATATTCCATTGTATATATGTGCCACATCTTCTTTATCCATTCATCTGTTGATGGGCACTTAGGTTGCTTCCATGTCCTGGCTATTGTAAATAGAGCTGCAATAAACATTGTGGTACATGACTCTTTGAATTATGGTTTTCTCAGGGTATATGCCCAGTAGTGGGATTGCTGGGTCATATGGTGGTTCTATTTTTAGTTTTTTAAGGAACCTCCATCCTGTTCTCCACAGTGGCTGTATCAATTTACATTCCCACCAACAGTGCAAGAGGGTTCCCTTTTCTCCACACCGTCTCCAGCATTTATTGTTTGTAGATTTTTTGATGATGGCCATTCTGACTAGTGTGAGGTGATATCTCATTGTAGTTTTGATTTGCGTTTCTCTAATGATTAGTGATGTTGAGCCTCCTTTCATGTGTTTGTTGGCAATCTGTATATCTTCTTTG
Organism: Stenella coeruleoalba; assembly: GCF_951394435.1. NCBI lineage: Eukaryota > Metazoa > Chordata > Mammalia > Artiodactyla > Delphinidae > Stenella > Stenella coeruleoalba. Next base: position 164,937,889 of record NC_137147.1, read on the forward strand.
GAGAAGTGTCTGTTTAGGCCTTCTGCCCATTTTTGGATTGGGTTGTTTGTTTTTTTGATATTGAGCTGCATGAGCTGCTTGTAAATTTTAGAGATTAATCCTTTGTTCATTGCTTCATTTGCAAATATTTTCTCCCATTCTGAGGGTTGTCTTTTCGTCTTGTTTGTAGTTTCCTTTGCTGTGCAAAAGCTTTTAAGTTTCATTAGGTCCCATTTGTTTATTTTTGTTTTTATTTCCATTTCTCTACAAGGTGGGTCAAAAAGGATCTTGCTGTGATTTATGTCATAGAGTGTTCTGCCTGTGTTCTCCTCTAAGAGTTTTAGAGTGTCTGGCCTTACATTTAGGTCTTTAATCCATTTTGAGTTTATTTTTGTGTATGATGTTAGGGAGTGTTCTAATTTCATTCTTTTACATGTAGCTGTCCAGTTTTCCCAGCACCACTTATTGAAGAGGCTGTCTTTTCTCTATTGTATATTCTTGCCTCCTTAATCAAACATAAGGTGACCATATGTGCGTGGGTTTATCTCTGGGCTTTCTATCCTGTTCCACTGATCTACATTTCTGTTTTGTGCCAGTACCATACTGTCTTGATTACTGTAGCTTTGTAGTATAGTCTGAAGTCAGTGAGCCTGATTCCTCCAGCTCCGGTTTTCTTTCTCAAGATTGCTTTGGCTCTTCGGGGGCTTTTGTGTTTCCATATAAATTGTGAAATTTTTTGTTCTAGTTCTGTGAAAAATGCTATTGGTAGTTTGATAGAGATTGCATTGTGATTTTTTTTTAATTAAAAAAATTTTAGAATATGTTATTTACTTGATTTATTTTTATTTTTTTTTTGTGGTACGTGGGCCTCTCACTGTTGCGGCCTCTCCCGTTGCGGAGCACAGGCTCCGGACGTGCAGGCTCAGCGGCCATGGCCCACGGGCCTAGCCGCTCCGTGGCATGTGGGATCCTCCCGGACCGGGGCACGAACCCGTGTCCCCTGCGTCGGCAGGCGGACTCTCAACCACTGCGCCACCAGGGAAGCCCTATTTACTTGATTTTTGCAAAGGTAATATATTCATAGCTCCCAAATCAAACATTATACATGGATATTACACAATACTTCCCTCCAGCTCACCTCCCCTTATGCAACCTCTGTTACCAAGTTCCTGTGGACCCTTTCAAAGAATACCATTCTTGCATGAGCAAATATGAAACTGTATTCTCTTTTCACATTGTTACTTAAATACTACCTATCATCTTCTGGGCTTTGATTTTTCTGCTGAAAATGGCTGGGTGATCTTTGTATATGGAAGCATAAAAAGGGTCTATTTTTGAAACTGTTTACTAATTTTCCTTTGTACAGATGGGACATTGTCTGCTGATGAGCATGTCGATTATTTACTGTTTTATTTTTTTTTAATTTATTTATTTTTTTGCGGTACGCGGGCCTCTCACTGTTGTGGCCCCTCCCGTTGCGGAGCACAGGCTCCGGACGTGTAGGCTCAGCAGCCATGGCTCATGGGCCTAGCCGCTCCGCGGCATGTGGGATCTTCCTGGACCTGGGCACAAACCCATGTCCCCTGCATCGGCAGGCAGCCTCTCAACCACTGCACCACCAGGGAAGCCCTGTTTACTGTGTTTTGTTCTTGCAAACAACAGCCCAGTGAATAACCTTTGTCCTTCAGCCACTTGGCATTGAGTATCTCTTGGATAGAAACCTAAAAATGAATTGTATATTTGTGGGTGTGTACGAGAGTATATACATGTATAAGTTTGATGGATGTTTCCAGACTGACCTCAGTAGATGCTGGACCAAGTTACACTCCCACCAGCAATGCCCAGGAGACCCCGTGCACTCTGTCATGTCACGTTACAACATGAGGTTCTGTGAAATCTGTTCAGCTGATGAGATATGCCTTTGAAATCATTCCCTTTCCCCTCTCTCCAGAGCATAAGGCTGTTGACACAGTTTGCAGCTTGTGAGCTGAGACTGGGCTTCCTTTCCTCTTAGGGAGAACAGGTCACTCAATCCCTGTCTTCCTGGGAGGAAGAGGAAGCCTTGGCGTGCACAATGGGGGTGGGGTGGGGTGGGGAGGGCGTTCTTGTTACTCCTTCACAGAGTAACACGGAGGAAACACACCATAGTATTAGTTTTGATGCTACTGTTTCTATTGTGGGTGGATCTTCCTGCCACCCCTTTATGGACATCCCAGCGCTTCTCCCCTGCACCCCCAGCGCTGCCAGCTCCCCTGAACTTGTTTGGTCTCCAGATTCATCTTGCGCTTACATCGCTGGCCTTTTGAACATGCTCATCAACTCTCCCCTTGCCTCTTCCTAAGTCCTCTCCGCCTGGTCAGAACTTGGAAGTCTCCACTCTGGAGACGTCCTGACACCTGCCTTCCGTGGCCCATTATCCTATCCGCCTACTCCTGCCCAAACCAAGGGAAGGTACACCCAGGAGCTTTTATTCCCTTTCTTTCCATCATGGCACTTACCACGTTTCATTTTAATTACGGGTCTTTCTCTTTTAATGAGAGCGCGGCCCGTGTTTGTTGCTCAGGGTTTCTGTTTGTGAGGGAGGCATGCCTAAACTTCTGGTGGCATTAAATCTCTTTTGCAACCTTTGCATCTAAGCACACCTTACTCACTGGATGCTTTTGTAATTGTAAAGGGCTACATACTTATAATTTGTGTATCTAACCGGTTCTTCTCTTAACACATTTTTATAGCCAACATTTTGATAAAAAATGTATTATTCCATAGAGAGTATATCTTTCCTTACAGTGAATGTTTAACTTTTCAGGAATCTCTTCTAGATTAAATTGGGAAAATTTTGAGGGGAGGGCAAGGAAAGTTAGATTATATCAGCAGAAATCTAGGCTTTTGGACTTACTCCTATTTTAAGTCCCCAGCGGGACTGATTTTCCTGAGAACTTTGTATTTTAATCATAAACATACCCGATTCAGTAATACTTTCATAAACCTTTGGCTGAGAGTTTGGCATTAATGTCCTGAACTCATAGAAAGAGAAACATATTTTTGTGGATTGGCCAAGAAAAACAGGTCTCAATTCAAATAAAAATAATGTTTCTTATTTTAAAAAGATTTTTCCACTGAGTTATGTGTTAAACTTTCTGCTAATTTAGTTGTCTAATATTGCACATGACTTAGGCAGTGATTCGATATACCTTCTGTGGCTCAGTCTAATGCCTATCTGAATTTTTAAAATTTTGCTCTTCAGTAGGAGTTAAGTTGAATTAGGGTACACATAATGATTTAACTAACTTTTATTATTTGTGGATTTTTATAAAAAGATAAATCCCACGTCTTATTTCTTTAAATATATTGGAAATCGTAAAATATGCGAAGGACTTTTATCGATGGTGAAAATGCCTTCTTTAAGGTGCGTGTGCATTTTCCCTTCTGTAAGTGACTAGACCAGCATTTTGAATCTACTGCATCCCTGGAGAATCTTTCTCTTGGCTTCTCTGACATTCTGTCTCTAAGCTCAGTCATTGTTTTATTTGCAGAAATGTCTTTCTTCTGCTCTTCCCGTGTGCGTGCATGCAGGTCATTTTTCTAAATGGGATTTTACGTGCTCTTCCTTGGCATGACCTTTCAGTTTCTCTTCCCGTCTTTCCAGCTTCGTGTTGCCCACAGATACTAGCTGACTACTTCTGTCTAGATGTCTTTGAGCTCTTTTTACACTTTCTCCCAAGCAGAATGAAGTGGTCCCTAGTGTAAAGGGCAGTGCGAGTTGAAACCCCTTGCTCTGGACCTGACTCTCCCTCCATCTGTGCAATCCATCACAGCCTCTGTATGCCAGAATGACCTCACCCCCTGTGAAATTGTCTGTAGTTAATTTTCAGATGTTTCCCAGAGCTAGAAAATTCTATAATTGTCAGTGACTTTCTTGTTTCTTGTCATTTTGCCATGGGTCTCCCAGGTTTCAAACTTACGTTGTGTCTTTCTACTGCTTCTTGTTTTATCTGTTGCCAGGTACTACATATTATACCTTTAGTCTTGCATATAACCGTGTTCTTTCTACCTTCTAGCACCTGTTCTCACTTCAGCCGTACTCCTTTCAACTGGACTGATGCAACATGTGTCTCCCTCTACCATCTGTCCCTTCTTTAAGTCAATGCTGCACATTCCTATTTGCTTAATCTTTCAAACCACTGTTTGTATTGCATCACCTCCATGTTTAAAGGCATAAAATAACTCCCTCCTGCAGTGATTTAAAATTAACTTCATTAGCTTGGTGTTCCGTATACTCTGCAACCCAAAATCCAAGTTAACGTCTTTAGACTTCATCTCCTACCATGACCTCATGCACATCCTACGCTCTGTTGGACTTCTGTGCATTCCTTTTAAATAAATATTCCTTCTATTAAATAAATATTCCTTGCATTTCTTCTATTCCTCCAAGGCCCCCCCCCCCCCACCTTTTGAATCAGCGTTGTGTCGTTAATTACTTAATCCAGTCTCTGGTCACATGTGTTTTGGACGCTCGCTTTAAGATACTGCCCTGCTTGAGAATGGAGTGGTTTGAACAGCGAGGAGACCAAAATTGAGTCCTAGTTCATGTTTCTTAATGGGAATCTTGCATAAACTGCTTAACCTCTAGCTTCCTGGAGGGGCAGAACCTGGATGGAAATGGTCACTTAAGGAAAACCAATATTCCAAAAGTCTGTCTGGAAAACAAAGAGTCTGGTAAAATTTTGAGGAAATTTCTTTTTTATCCCATGATGTCAGGGGTTATTTTCTTGCTTTTGAGCCAAAGGTGTTCTGGTGTTCTGTCTGTGTGGAGCCCCCTGTGAGGACGCTGTGTCATGTGCTCCCAGTCAGAGGCTCAGATTTGATTCCTGCCTTGAGGGATTTATTAGTCTGACTGCTCTGAACCCCCCTTTCCTTATCTGGACTGTTGGAGGAATTACCTCTTTCTTACTAATAAAGTTCAGAAGCTTTAATGACCTTATCACAGTGGTTTACAAATTATGCTCCTGACCAGAAAAACTTAGATTTCTGTTGCCCTTAGCTGTGTGACCGTGGTCACTTTGATTTGACTCTTCAGTAAAATAATATAGCTCAATAGTCAATAAATGTTACTTTAATTACATAATATGTTAGTCAAAACCTAATATAAAAGTTATTGCTGTTCTTTGCCACACACCCTGTCCTAGTGATTGCTTTAAATTTTCAGTAGTCATGTTCTATCATTAGGAACTCAACTTGCTTCTTATCTTTAAATATAAGGCCTTGTTGGATAGAATAATAAGCAAATTACATTCAACAGTCTATTCTACTGTCAAAAAATGTAGGGTTTTTTTTGTATGTGAAACAAACGTGTAGTATTTAGTCAAAATAATTCTGTCCCTGCTCTCAGATGCCTTATAGTCTCTTGGGGCGACAGAGCACTGTGGTCCTGTGTGCTTCTGGTGAGTAAGAGGTGGGTGAAAGGCATCACGTGGACACTTCAGTGCATGTGACAGTTGGATGGATATTCAGGTACTCTATCCCAAAACACTAGGACTGCTTTGGATAAATAGATGGTATTCACTTTGGGTCTTGAAAGATGACAGTGGTACCCCGGTAAAGCCAGGTTACAGAAAGATGAGCGTAGGGGAGGTTTTGTTGGTGAGAAGTCTGGTGTGATGGGAGTTTAGTGTTCATGTGTGGACAAGATAGATATTAGAAGTTAAATTGGGTCCAGATTGTGTGGAAGTATCCAAATATATATTATGCAAATACAACATTGGTGATGGAGAAAAGGGGTCAAATCTGTCACATTGGTTCAAACAGCAAGTTTCTTTACCCGTTAAAGTACACTGAAAATGGATTTGAGAAGAGAAAGCCCCATTAGAAGGATAAGAAATAATGTCCTAAATCCATGCTGTTGCAGCAGAGATGAAAAGCATAAATTTGATAGGTACTAGGCGGTAGAATCAATTGGTCTTGGTAGTGATCAGGATGTGATTTTCTATGGTTGAGATATGAAGAACGGCTCACAGCAATTTCAGTAGAACGAAGGGCCAGGCACCAGATTTCTAGGGGGTTGAGGGATAAATGGGAGGTATAAAACATGAAAAACTAAGAGAAGAAGACGAAGGTGTTTTGTTTTTTTAAATGATGGGAGGGGTTGTTGCTTAGTTGCCTGCTGATGTGAAGAAGTCATTGCTCATTGGGATAGGGCTGTTCGCTCAAAACTTAAAGTTAAAGAGAACCTTGATTACCTTGCATTAATAAGCCAGATTTCATCAGGCTTCATATTTGATTAGCTCCTCCTGGAGCCTTTTAAAAGACCCTTCTGGTTTCTACTGACCTGAATGGTTTTGTGTTACTGGAATATATCTTGTTTTCTGTTTCTTCCAACAGATTACTATGAATATATTAAATAACATTAGGCTTGATTCTTATCCCAAGGAATTCTGACTATTAAAATCTCTGTTCATTCTAAGGAATTTTTTGTTTAGCAGAAAATATGGTATGTCTGGTGATTTTATTTTTTACCCTCTGCATGTGTTGCTCTACATAATGAATATGAGTTGCTCCACATAATGAGATGATGGAACTGTTTATCATCAAACTTCAGCTTCTTTCTTCTATTGTTTTTCTACTATTAGGTAAGATGTTAATGTATAACTAATTGTAGCTTATGGTATATACCACTTGCAAGTACAGAAATATATCTGAGCTTCAGAATAGAGGGGAATTTAAGAGTTAATCTTCAGTCAGTAGTGAGGTACTTTTTGCTAGAATAATATTGCTTAGGGACTTCCTACGAATAAGAAGATAAAAATTGGGCCAGGGTTTCATGGTTTCTTTTCAATTTCTCATGTGACTTAAAATTTGCCAGGTTGTTAATATTTGAATTGTAATAATGATTCTGTGAATTAAAAAAAAAATTATTGGGATTTTAAGGTGGTCTGGAAAACGTGGGTGATTGTTATATAATCTAATGTCTTGATACTCCAGTTCTCATCAAAACAACTTTAATAATAACAAAAACATAGGCTGACTTTTTTTTTTAACCTCAGGTGTGTGTGTGTGTGTGTGTGTGTGTGGTTGTATATGTACATCTCTGTGTTATATTTAGTTAGGGTAATTAATTTTTGGTTAATAATTACAAGATATACTATTTCTTGACTTTTAGTATACTAAACTTTGTTTAAACTAAGAGCTTGTTTATTTTATTTATTTTTTACTGAGATAAAATTGATGTACAACATTGCATAAGTTTAAGGTGTACAAAACTTTTATTCGATACATTTATGTTTTGCAGTATGGTTACCACTGTAGAATTATCTTACACCTCTATCCACATCACATAGCTATCTTTTCTTTTTTTGTGGTGAGAACAATTAAGATATAGTTTCTTAGCACCTTTGGAGTTTGTAATACAGTATTGTTGACCATAATCACAGTGCATTAACCCCCCAGTGCTAAGCTCTTAATATGCGTTGTCCTTATACAGAACCTATGAGGTAATGTTTAGCATTATTATCCCCATTTCCTGGATGAGAAACGTGAGCCTGAAGAGTCATGCAACTTGCTAAAGGTCACACGGGAGTACAACACTTTGCATTCAAGTCAAGGTCTTCCTGGCTCTAAAATCCATTCGTTCTATTATCTAGTTAATGATAACTGCACAGACAAAGATAACTTCCCCTTAAACTGAGATTCACAGGGGTGGAGCTGTTGACCTGGGGTGTGTTTTGGGAAGCCTGTGAGGTCTGTTCCTTGACTGCACAAGCTTTCTTAGGGTCTTTTCTCTGCTCCTCTGCCTGGAATGCGCTTTCCCCAGACTTACCCTTGCTTAACTCTCCCCCGTCTTTCAAACCTGTGCTCAGATCTCACCTTCTCACTGAGACTTTCCGAACCCCTGTTTAGGACTGTAAGGGGTTGCTACCCCTGCCGAACCCCCCACTTTCCCTGCCTTTTTCATTCCCAGTTCCCCTGGCCGTACTCTATTTTTACTAGCACTTTCTTACCTACATGTAATTTGCTTATTTATCACATTTATTGTGAATTTTCCATTCCTGCCTGTTAAAATATGTTTCAGGAGGGCGGGAATATTGCCTGTTTTGTTCACTCCTGTGTCCCCAGTGCCTTTTACAGCGCCTGGCACATCATAGGCATTCAGTCATTGAATAAATAAATAAGTGGCTAGATGCACGAGAACTCTCTGAATTCATAAGGAAGATACCCCCCCTTTTTTTAATGAGCTTGTTCCTAGGGAAAGCATCCATGGCTTTTTTCAGGTTCTTTATTAGACTGCACCCTGCGTCTATCCCAAGGGGTGGTGATTCATATGATCATTAACTGAATTAAAAAACCATGGAAACAAAAATCACTAACTTGAAAAAAAATGCATCCCCATGTTCATTGCAACATTATTTACAGTAGGCAAGGTATGGAAACAACCTAAGTGTCCATGGATCGTTGAATGGATAAAGAAGATGTGGTATGCACATAACACACACACAATGGAATATTATTCAGCCATAGAAATAAGGAAATATTGCCATTTGTGAAACATGGATGGACCAAGGATGGACCTTGGAGGTCCAAGGTCCAAGGATGGACCTTGAGGGCGTTATGCTAAGTGAAATCAGTCAAACAGAGAAAGACAAATACCACATGATCTCACTTATATGTGGAATCTAAAAACAAAAACAAAAAACCAAATTCATAGATACAGAGAACAGATTGGTAGTTGCTAGGTGCAGATGCATGGGGGTGGGCAGAATGGGTGAAGGTGGTCAAAAGGTACAAATTTCCAGTTATAAAATAAATAAGCCCTAGGGATATAACGTACAGCATGGTAACTACAGTTAACAATACTGTATTATATATTTGAAAGTTGCTAAGAGATTAAAGTTCTTACCACAAGAAAAAAAATTTGTAACTGTGTGGTGATGGACTTTAACTAGACTTGTGGTGACCATTTTGCAATATATACAAATATCAAATCATTATGTTGTACACCTGAAACTAATATAATGTTATATGTCAATCATATCTCAACTTAAAAAATGGATACCAAGTTTTCAGCTGTATATGATTCAGAGAAATCAAAAATATCAAGAACTAGTATATACTAGTTCATTTAAAGTTTTTCCCTGGAATCATTTTGAAAAGATAAATTGTGTTTTACATTTTAAAATTACAGATTGAAGAGTAACAAAATTCATGTCAACATGTATATATGTTTGAATGTCATCATTTGAGACAGCAGGCCAAACTGGGGGACTTAATGCTTCATAAATACTATAAATACACAGTTGAAGTGACCAATTGTGGTCTGTATCTTCTCTCTGAGAATGTACACCTATGATGTGTCTCAGTTCAATTCTGCAAGAATAATTGTACATGTAAAATATGTAACAAACTGAGCTGGGCAATGAGCATCTCCTGGTCAAAGGGACGGTTCCTGTCCTTAGTCACGTAAATGGCCGCGATGCTGTATAATAAGTAAGAAATAACAGGAGCATGTGTGCAGATGTAAACATATAGTTGAGGCCTGCTGAGTTCTGGCGTCTTGGTCATGAGCCATTTGGTCACTTACTCCATTCTCTTAATGATCATACACCCTTGTTTTGGCCATCTGTCTCCCACACATGAACTGGTTGTTAAAAGTTTGAATGCTGTTAATCAGAGTATATCATTTAATAAAACAAGTAGGAATAAAAATTCCTCTTCACTTCGGTATACTGGCTTAATGAAGCCCTTTTTACTGAAATATTTTTGACTCATTTTCAAAGAAAATGAGAGTAATTGTCTTCTTACAAATAGATGCTCACCCTCACTGGGAATCATCGAAAAGCAAATTAAAATATTGATTTTTTGGTTATAGTTCAGCAAAAGAATTTGGCCAAATAATTTTAGCAATCCATTGGCTGCAAGGACGTGGCCCTAGAGGCACACTTGCATGCTATAGATTGGAATGTACTTGATGAAGCCTTTCTGAGAGTGAATTTGGCAATATCTCTCTCTGATTGCAAAATTGTACTAGTGGGAATATTACCTACAGAGAAATGTTGGCTCATGGATAAATATGTTAATTGTTACAGTAGTCAAAAATATAGAAACAAGCTACTCTTGTCCATTAATGAAGGAGTGACTATGTCAATTATTCTATATTGTACTAAGGGATACTCTGCAGCTATTAAAAGAATTCAGGTAAAAATATCTGTATAAATATTGAAAGATTTCCAAGACATGTTGTTAAGTGAAAAAAACAAGTTTCACAGTGTATATATAATATGTTTCATTTCATATAAAAATTACACCTGCATATGTGGGCATCTCACGTATATACTGTTATAGAGAAGGAATTGGAGGGATATTTTCCAAATTACAACTGTGACTCATTTTAAAGGGGGGACTTGTGGAGGTAGCATGGGGCTTCCGTGTTTTATTCTGTGTACATTAGCACCAGTTTAATCTTTTATGAGATGATGTGATGATGGGGAAACACTCCTCATAACATTAAAAAAAATTGCTAAAGAGACACATACACTCCAACGCTGAGGTGGGTTGGTTTCCCTTGCTTCAAAGAGAATTTCTTTCTTTTTTTTTTTAATCATTCATTCATTCATTTATTTATTTATGGCTGCGTTGGGTCTTCGTTGCTGTCCACTGGCTTCCTCTAGTTGCGGCAAGCGGGAGCTACTCTTCATTGTGGTGCACGGGCATCTCATTGCGGTGGCTTCTCGTTGCGGAGCACGGGCTCTAGGTGCGCGGGCCTCAGTAGTTGCGGCACGCAGGCTCAGTAGTCGTGGCTTCCAGGCTCTAGAGCACAGGTTCAGTAGTTGTGGTGCACGGGCTTAGTTGCTCCGCGGCATGTGGGATCTTCCCGGACCAGGGCTCGAACTCCTGTCCCCTGCATTGACAGGTGGATTCTTAACCACTGCGCCACCAGGGAAGTCCCCAATAGCATTTCTTTGTATTACTTCTCTCCCATTCTTCCCTCAACACCCAACATCTTCTTTAACATTTACTTGATGATAAATTTTAAATTAATATTTTAATATTTAAAAATTACCCTATTATTTTTTATATTCAATTTTATAAATGCATAGCACCTTTTGTTTTGTTTTTGCGGTTTGTGGGCCTCTCACTGCTGCGGAGCACAGGCTCCAGACGCGCAGGCTCAGTGGCCATGGCTCACGGGCCCAGCCGCTCCGCGGCATGTGGGATCTTCCCGGACCAGGGCACGAACCCATGTCCCCTGCATCAACAGGCAGACTCTCAACCACTGCGCCACCAGGGAAGCCCGCATAGCACCTTTTATTTAAAAGTTTAATGCATTCTCAGAGGACAAGATTGGAATCGCCCTCTGAAAACGGCGCATGATAAGATAAATGTCCTCATGTCTTGTACTGTGATTTGAAGGTGGTCACTCAGTAAACACTAGTAAATTAAAGATTTCTAAACAGATTAAGTTAATTTTCTGAAGAACTGTAATCATGGTTGTTTAAACAGACCATGAATTTATTTGCTGTCATTTATGAGACAAAAGATTAAGGCTGGTAGAATAAGTTACTCCTAATTTCCATCAGGAATGTGGATAATGTCCAAAATAAAGAATGTATAATCACCAACCATGGTACTTAACTGCCTTGAAGAGTTTCATGATAAACACCTAAAAATTTACTTTTTAAATCTCAAAAATTATCATCCATTCATCTAGCATGTAGAATAATTTTTTTTTGAATTAGTACATCTAAATCTTTGAAAATATACAGTTATGAAATGGATTTATTTTTATAGACTTAAGAAAAACCTTTATAAGTACGCTTTTAATAAGCAAAAGTTATTCTTTAAAATATGATTTTAGACTTGCCTTGCTACTTTCCTACCACATACTCTGAAACCAAATCTTATCCTTTCTAGGTTGGTCATGGGTCATTTCCCTCTGTGGAAACTTTTGTAAAATCACACTGTAATCTGTTAAACCAAGGGTATTTTAATTTGTATCATATGGGAAAGCACCTGTGAAATCCTTGCCTAAATTTCTGATCTTTCATAATTTAATCTGAATTTGTCTCTCTCCTTTTTTCCTTTTTTTTTGGGTGGGGCAGTTTAAAGTGTCAGCAAAGCTTAACAGAAATAAATGCATTTGGTAATTGAAAACAATTAAGATGCATACTCATCTTTTTTTTACAAAAATTTCTCCAAATTAAAATTAAACCTAGGGCTTCCCTGGTGGCGTGGTGGTTAAGAATCCACCTGCCAATGCAGGGGACGCGGGTTTGATCCCCGGTCCGGGAAGATCCCACATGCCTTGGAGCAACTAAGCCCGTGCGCCACAACTACTGAGCCTGTGCTCTAGAGCCCACGAGCCACAACTACTGAGCCTGCGTGCTGCAACCACTGAAGCCTGCACGCCTAGAGCCCGTGCTCCGCAATGAGAGAAGCCACCGCAATGAGAAGCCCGCGCACCACAAGGAAGAGTAGCCCCTGCTCGCCGCAACCAGAGAAAGCCCGCACACAGCAACAAAGACCCAACGCAGCCAAAAATAAAAATAAATAAAATAAATAAATTAAAAAAAAAGTTAAACCTAACCAATTGTACTCCATTTTCTGTTTTTATCCTCAAGTCACCTTTAAGAATATCTGTGGCAACTTAAGCTCAATGGTTCAACAATAAAACATATGCGAGAGAGAAGACAGATGTTAGCAATTAGTGAATTTAGGTGAAGGGTCTATTGAGTGTATCTATTCAATTTTCTGTAGGTTGGACATTTTTCCCAAAAATTTGAGGAAAAGGAAGTTGCGTGTAATCCAAATTCTTCGCATTTTCTTTAAAACAGCAAAGTCAGTTCATTCTTACCATTGCAGCTCAGGAAGTAAAAGTGTTTCACAGTCTCAAGATCTTGATTTAAGAAATATTTGGCCAGAAACTCAGGTGCCATTTCCTCTGCAGCCCCTGTTTGTTTATTGCCTCCCTGTCCACATTCTGACTCCAGCAATGGATGTGGATGTTGGTATCTGTCAGGGTTGGGCCATGTTTTCATTTTCATGTTGCGATTAGGTTGTTACCTTGGCAATCCCGAGCTGTCCAGGATAGCTGAGCCTTATGTTTAGGGCCCTGGAGTCAGGAACCGAGTTAGCTGTTGTGAGTTTGTAAAGATGCCTGGTGACTGTTCGGTGACGGCTGGGTGTGCTCAGGAGACCTCCTCAGCTCTGCAGGCCGTCTCCAGACCTGGCTCAGCAGTAGCTGACTGCTGAAAGACAAGGGGGGGTGATTGTGGGTGCTCTCCTCTTTCCCTGCCTCTAGGCTCTCTTTGCATTTCAGCTTGTGGTGCTGAGAATTGTGTGTTTGCTCCCTTTCCAGGTCAGCTGCCCTGCCCTCCAGGAGCTTGCCTTTGAGTCTGGTAGATTTAGATGTGGATTGATAGCTGTGTGACAAAGGATGGGTTCCTTAACCACTCGGAGCTGCAGTTCTCTATTTGTAGAACAGGAACAGCATGGATATAGGGCCTGGCTCATTCGTGAGGATGTCTAGTATTATCACCACTGTCAATAAATATTTTTCCTCTTCCTACCCATCTTGATCCTCTGAGGTAATTATATAAAGTTCTTTTCAGTGTTTTACTAAAATATAAGATAAAATAAAGTGCTTTGTTCAAAATGTATGCACTTAACAGGTATAATTATTAAACACTGAAAAGCAACGTTATGCTCAAGGCCACTGCTTTTAGTTGTTTTGCAGAAGGGGAGAATTGGGGTGACATACAGCCTGTGATTTGCACCCCAAGCCAGATTCTCCAAGGGGACCCCTTTCTCTAGTCTCACGTAGGCGCCATAGAGGTGCCAGATGCACTTTGGTGTCTAGTCCCTTTATAACTGGCCTTTTAGGAAATACACGTTCCATTTTAGATAAAAATTGTCCTTTGCTGTCAGAGTGGTGGTGGTCATTGTTAGAAAGTCATTGCTTGATGGTACACATGGTTCCCAACTTAGGATGGTTCAGTACACATTCATCAGAAACCTCACTTCGAATTTTGAATTGGGATCTAGTCGTGGATGTTTGCATCCGCTCTCTCCTCTCTCGTGTTGCTGGGCCGTGGCAGTGAGTCGCAATTTCCAGTCGGCACGTGATCTGGAGGGTATACATCCAGAACACTGACAACCATTCTGTTCTTCTCTTCTGGTACAGTGTTCATAAATTACATGAGATATGCAGTACTTTATTATAAAACAGGCATTGTGTTAGACCATTTTTCCCAACCGTAGGCTAATGTAAGCGTCTGAGCACATTTAAGGCAGCTCGGCTAGGCTGTGATGTAGGTTAGGAGCATTAGATACATTTTGGGCTTATGATATATTTTTTTTTTTTTTGCGGTCCGTGGGCCTCTCACTGTTGTGGCCTCTCCTGTTGCGGAGCACAGGCTCCGGACGCTCAGGCTCAGCAGCCATGGCTCACGGGCCCAGCCGCTCCACGGCATGTGGGATCCTCCCGGACCAGGGCACGAACCCGTGTCCCCTGCATCGGCAGGTGGACTCTCAACCACTGCGCCACCAGGGAAGCCCGGGCTTATGATATTTTTGACTTACTATGAGTTTATTGGGACAGACCCCATCATAGGAGATCTGTAATTCATTTGTTAGCTGGTTCAAAGAATAGTTAAACATCTGTTACATGAATGGCCTTACTAGGATATAAAATAAAACTGAGCAATCATCTGGCCAAGTATGAATAAGTATCAGACAGAATGTTGGTACTTTATATTATTTATATTTTTAATTAATCTTCTAAGAATTCTTTCCTTTCTTTCTAATCTTCCCCAGTAGCACCTGAGTAATTATAGCCGGCTTCTGCCTGATGGTCATATGTCTTCCCAGCTCTGTTAAGTGACATCATCTTGGTAGTTTACAGTCTGCCACAGGTGTTGGCGAACATTACAAATCAGATCTTTTTTCCCCTTAAAAACATTTTTTTTCTTTGGAGAGCCAGCTCTTAGACAGTTATCAGCACACTCCTGCATATATCACATCTTCACGCCACTTCCTAGAAATGATTGGTTATCCGTCCAAGTCTCTGCTTTGACAGCCCGTCATTGCATTGGGTTTTGTCTCTAACCTGATGAGACTTCTCTTTACGCCAAACAAGTTTTTGAGTGTCAGAGTCTGTCCCCACCTTCCCCACTGGAGCCCCCAGAAGAGCTGGGCTTAGGATTGTTCAGGTCCATCTCCCAAGTGCTTTCTTAGTGACATTGCTCTGATGGAAACCCCAGGACTGACCTGAGGATGTGATGTCAAACTGACCCTTTCAACCTTGCTAGTCCTATCAGAGAAGCAAGGCAGGGCCCGAGTGTTCTTTGGGGTCACAGAGTGTTAAGTCTTGACCCCTGCTCCTTAGCTGAGCGCAGGACAATATATGTGTTTCTATTTTTAAAATACATTTGTATCTTGATGGTATCTCTTGAGACTGTCAGAAGTGAGGTCTGTAACTGCAGGTCTCTTTGACCTTATCACATGTTTGACTCAACTCACTAGTAATAGTGTCTGTTTAATGATTCTTTTAAGAAGTTGGAATTTTATTAATATCTGACTGCTACCCTCAAGAGTATATATAGGCACAAAAACTCCCTGCAGTTCCATTTTACAAAGAATTCTCATATGTGGAGGTGATTTTCGAAATGATAGAGAATAGAGACAGAAGATGGGTTTCACATTTAATGCCCAAGGGAGAAAAGCCACCCGCAGACACACATCCA
The DNA here is from genome assembly GCF_951394435.1 of Stenella coeruleoalba. Classification (NCBI taxonomy): domain Eukaryota; kingdom Metazoa; phylum Chordata; class Mammalia; order Artiodactyla; family Delphinidae; genus Stenella; species Stenella coeruleoalba. The sequence goes on from NC_137147.1 coordinate 164,953,599, forward strand.
GGAATCCAGCAACTAAGGCTCACAGAGAGAGAAGAATCCAGATGAAAGGGCTGTGAGACTTATTTTAAGAAATTGTCTAATGACAGATTCAGGGTTTTGAATAGGAAACAGTATTTGGTATTCAAGATTTCTCAAATAAAGGAAGAAAGGTAGCTCTGGCCCTTGAAAAGCTAATCTGAATCGCAAAGGCTGAGCTGACTTTACAGGAAAAGTGTGAAAGACTTCTGAATGTGCTTCCCTTGTACTGTCTTTTATCTGAAGATACTACAAGTTGTTCACCCCCGAAATAAGCCCATGCTCTGAGTCGTGATGCTAAAGATAACTGTTGAGCTTTTAAAAAATACATGGACTGTCTAATATCTTAAAATCTATTTCAGTTTGTTATTAGTTACAAAGTCAATCTTCTACCGAATTGTAGTACTTGCCCGGTAAAACTTTCTAAGTGAGGATCAGTCCAATTCAACCTGTCTATTATCTGGAGAACAGGTAAGCAGACAACTTGATCCTCTTTTATCTGAACATTCAGGAGTAAATATTTCAAGAATCAAACAGTTTCTATCCCCATGAATGACCTAAATAAGTATTTCAGAACTTTTACTTTTGTAACTGAAAGTAACCAGTATCTGTTATGTTTTCTATTTCTATTTGTCTCGTATATCACTGCTGCAATCATTTTATACTAAATATTGTAATGAATCTCTTACTCTGAAAGCATCTCTTTCAGGTAAATACTGATAAGACAGTCTTTCACATAAAATGAGCTCAAGTTTTTTTAGTCCATTTGCAAATCACAAATTCCAGATTTAATTATATCCCAAGGGGACAACCTGAGGAGCCAAAAGAACTGACATAATTGGATCAAATTGTGTAATCAAAAGCAAATGATATGGTTATTAAACCTAATGAAATGACTTCCCAGCATTTAATTCATTTCTCTGACTCAAGAAATTTTAGTAATAAGTAAGTGTGTTGAAAGGGATACTCTGAACGATCACCCTTCCTAAACAGTCCTTTTCTCCAAGACTGTTTTTGGTTGAAAAATTTCTGAAAGTTACACATTAGAACAGATAGTTGTTATCTTCTGGGACGCGAGTGAAAGGAGAGGTGGCAGGAGGTGACATCTGGGTCCTTATTAAACCCAGGAAGAAAGCAGTGAAATGGGCAAATGCTTTTATAAAGTAATGATCTCTTGTATTACCACCTCCATTTTACATAAAGTGAAAACAAACCGTAATTGGTAATAGCTATATGACATCTAAAGGATTACTATCACTAGTTTATAAAGATTTTGTTGAAATTCATAGAAAAAAATAGGCTTCTGATAAATAGATGAGTGAGATGAGTAGATAAATCAACTACATATTTTACTTATGTAGTAGGCAGTGTTCCAAGCATTTTATGTTAATTAACTCATTTGATCCTCATAGAAACTCAGTAGATAGTATTATTCTTCCCAGTTTATAAATGAGTTAACTAAGGCAGAGAAGTTATATAATTTGTCAAAATCATTCTGCGTGGAGATTCTGTTTTTAACCACCAGGCTAAAGTGCCATACCAAACATAACACGTTTATTGGTTTAAATTAGTGTATTTGTTTAATGTCTTAATTTTTGTTTAGCATTTGTATCAGATCCCAGGCATTAAGGGCAATGCAGCAATACATAGCTAATTAGCTTTATTAATGTTAACCTCTACGTTTATTATAAACTTTTGAACCATGATTTTATTTTATTTTTTTTATTTATTTATTTATTTATTTATTTATTTATTGTGGTACGCGGGCCTCTCACTGTTGTGGCCTCTCCCGTTGTGGAGCACAGGCTCCGGACACGCAGGCTCAGCAGTCATGGCTCATGGGCCCAGCCGCTCCGCGGCATGTGGGATCTTCCCGGACCGGGGCACGAACCCATGTCCCCTGCATTGGCAGACGGACTCTCAACCACTGTGCCACCAGGGAAGCCCTGACCCATGATTTTAAATTGAGCATTCAGTCTAATCATCATTGCCATGTACCTTGTGTCAAAATATAATAGGTTTTGTTTTGTTTGAGAGAATACAATCTCTTGATCCCCAGAAAATCTACCAATTAGCTTTTGCTTCATTGAACTTAACTAGAAAATTGAGTGAAAACGAGATTTTTATTTTTGTTTTGAAAGCTACTTACTTTATCGAAGCCATTTACTGGTTTCAAGTAAGTTGATGACTGCATTTCATTTGTGAAGTTATGAGATTGCATTGGAAAATAATAAACCAGTGCAAACTCTAATAGGTGTTTAGAATGGATTTTGTTATAGGACCCATGTGTTGCTCTTTACTTGCTTATTAACAATTTAAAATAATGAGGTGTAGAACTTTGGGAACTACAGAATGATTTTTAATAAGCCCTTCAAAATTAATAATGGTAAAGTATGTATTTATCATCAAGGAAAAAGGGTAAAATATATACATCTTGGTCCCCGTTGGAAGCCATGTGAGGTTTTTGTGGGCCACAGAGCCCAATGGTGAACTTGCCTAGCTGTGACTCTTCTTCACTCTTTATTCTTTCTTTAATTTTTAATTTAAATTTCTTCTAATTTTTTGATATGGCATCTTACCAGTCTTTTGCTATTCTTCTGCCATTCAGACACTACACCAAATCATTGGTTTTTAAAAAAAATCTCTCTGCTTGATTTCTAGGACTGATTCAATATGATATACATCATTATCAATGACCAGTTCCATCTTTTTACTTCCCTATAACGTTCTGTTTTCTTTCTAGATCCTTGATTCTTTGAAAAGTCACTTTTCAGAGAAATTATAAAGCAGCGATATTATGTGATAAAAAGTACTTTATGAAAGTTTTGTAGCGTTTTATTAAAAAATAAAAGTAACCTTTCTTTATTTCTAAAAGATTTTATGCTCATTGTAAAAATACTTAATGTTATAGAGACAGTAAAAAATCACTGTTACCCAGATGTAACAGCTGGTAAGATTTCCTGATGTTCATTATTTATGTTTCTCCTAAAATGAAAATTCACACACAAAAATATTTTAATAGTAATTCTCACTCTATGAAAGTTCATTTATTATATGTTCAGAGTTTAATATTTTTTACAACATAAATTTTATTTTATTTTCATTTCTCACAGGCCCTAGCCCTGACTAACTAGTTAGCTAGGGTCACATCAGTACTGAATAGTTCTGGGTTACTCTTCCCTGAGTGAAACAGAGTGAAAAAACATGGTGAAACTGAAGAACCACAGGCCATGGTGCTGTTTTCAAAATCCCAGGGCTGCTGCTGCAGAGAAATCTGAAATCTTTTCTAGGCCTAATTTCTTCATAATAAGAAGTCCTACCTTGTTGTGAGGATTAAGTGAAAGATTGTATATGTAGTTTGTGGTGTGTTATAGATGTTTAGTAAAATTGGTTCTTTTTCTTTTTCCTAAAAATTTTGTTTTAATATGTAAGGTACTTTGCATGTAGTGATAGCCATGAGTCAATCCCAGCAAGTTTATGAGATAGGGAAGTCGTATTTCCTTTATTTGGATTAAGAAAGTGGGGCTCGGTGGGATGAGTAATACATGGCAGAGGCAGGCCTCATACCCAGGTTGGTTGTTCATTACACCCGTGCACGTACTGGGTGGATCCAGTACATTTCTATATATAATCTCATGTAGAGCATTCAGTAAACTTTATTAAAGAATGCTTTGCAAGGCTTTGCTGGTGGTGCAGTGGTTAAGAATCCACCTGCCAACACAGGAGACACGAGTTCGAGCCCTGGTCTGGGAAGATACCACGTGCCGAGGAACAACTAAGCCCACGTGCCATGACTACTGAGCCTGCGCTTTAGAGCCCGTGCGCCACAACTACTGAGCCTGCACTCTAGAGCCCGTGCTCGGCAACAAGAGAAGCCACTGCAATGAGAAACCTGCGCACCACAATGAAGAGTAGCCCCCGCACGCAGCAATGAGGACGCAACACAGCCAAAAATAAAAGAATAAATAAATAAATTAATTAATTAATTAAAAAAAAAAGAATGCTTTGAGTGTCAACAACACAGCTCTGTTATCCAAGCTATGTTGTGCTCAGAGAGCTGGAAGCTTGTCACATGGTTACATGGCTCACTTATATTTGGAAAAAAGATTTGCACAAAATTCATTTAAAAAAATCCCATATGCTTTGTTTTTTGGAATATGTTTAAGGGTTGTGTTGTTAAGGATTAAATTGAGGTTGTATTGAGGACTAAAGAAGTGGGTTCTTTAGTAATTGGCACGTCAGAAGTCCTCGGTATATACTAGCAATTATCATTTTATTGTTAATTAAAATTTGTGAAGTTTAAAAGTTGTGTCTTGCCTTTTTAAGAAGTGATTTGTACTTATCTGTAGCAAGAAATATTTGTTTAGATTTTTTCTTAACGATCTAAATAAAAGTTTAATTAGTTTCTCCATTAACAAATCAGTGGTTAATTCTGAAATCATTTTTAAGCCAAGGAGAAATCGAGTTTTTGAAAGAAAATATTTATAAGTGGTTTTTTAAAAAATAAGTCTGAACAAGTATTGTTTACTTACCCATGTATTACTTATTTCACCCCAAAGGTAAAGCATTTTAAAATATCACCTCAGTAAGGTTTAAAACGTTATTGTTAGGCAAGATTGGTCAGATGACAAGATCAGTACATTTCAACAATCCATATGTCAGAGTATTTTTTTCAGTAATGTTCAAAAGAAAACCAATGGGTATTAGTCTCATAAGGAAGCCACACCTGAACCAGATTGATTAGGCTGATTAAAATCATGTCATGATTAAAATCAGTGTACCTAATGGGTACATTTGGCCATTGGTGTGTGGCAGGGAAACTGAGCAGTGTAGAGGTACTTCCTGCAAAACGAATGGCCTCCGTATTGTTGAAATGGTGATAGTGGTCACGTCTTTGGGATAAAACTCTAATAATCTATGAGAAGCGGGCTTACATTTTGGAACTAAATTTCAAGATTCCACTGTGCATGTAACAGGTGCAAAGATACATACTATTTGCTGTTCTCTGTGGTTAGATAGCTTCATAAATCAGCACCATCTGTTCTTCTTCTCAAAGACTCTTCTCTTGCCTTGGGTTGTGTGGAGTCATGTTGTGTATGTTTCAAGACAGGAAATGTTTCATTTCTGTGGTAAATGAAAATTTCATGGACTGTGTTCAGGACTATGTTTGCCATTCCATTTGATCAGTATTCGCTTGAGATGAGAATGTTAGGTATCCGGCTGAGGGCATGCAGCTCACATATAACATTCAATATCACAGGTACTGAATACTTCTTCCTTTAATCCAAAATTATTTGGTGTTGAGCTCTGGGTTCTGTGGAGCAAGTGTATATTATAATGAACTGCACTGCCTCTAAAGGTATAACAGCTATTAATTTCCCTCTATAATATAATACAAGAAGATATTTTTATTCTAAAAAGTCTTGTTTATTATCTCATCTGTTCTTAAGAGTATTTGAATTCTTGTTTTTATATAAATGTTTTTTACTCTAGTAGAATATAATGATCTTTAAGTAAAATTATATTACACATTTCCTGATTTTATTTCTTTAGAAGTTTGCTCTAGATTTATCATTTTCAGTTGTGAAATTCCCCTCCCCCCCAAATGTTTTCAGTTGTTTTCCACATATGATGGAAAATTATTTTTCCCTGGCGATTTGGCCAATTAATCAAGTAGTGGAAACCTTAACACAAGAGCCTTCTGGAATCCAATTTGTGATACTTAGAGGACTTGGAAACAGATTCCCCTTGGAATTTGTTTTCCACCATATGTGATCCCCCCCAAAAGTGGTTTAATTCATGCTGTCAACATTCAAATAAATATTTTCTCTGGGGTGCTATGATTCACTAATAGTTAATGTCTCACATTAAATTCAGAAAATTTTGCAATTCTAAAATTCTAAAAAGGTGACAGAGATCATTTTGTCGAGCATTAGTGTAGCAATATAACTGAACCAGTCAAATTATTTTACTCTAAAAAATAATAATAACAACACTTGAGGAAGAATATTGTAAATTTGTTTCCCAGGGTATCATCAGAACTTTCGTTTCTTTTCTTCCTAAACATAAAAATCAAAGTCAGGTATGCAGGAAATTTGTGTACACAAGTATAACCTAAGTTTTTAAAAAACATTTTAAAAATGATTAAATTATTCCTTAAAATTGTAGGCTTTTCTTTAAAGCAGTAACTATTCAAACTGTTTAGATCCTTGGAACCCAAGAGTTTGAATGTTGACATGCAGGTGATTGCTTTCTGGGTGAAGTTTTATTACGTTCCGTAAGGCAGACAGTGTGCTTTTGCTTTCCTTGTTTGGTAAACAAACCAGTTACAAAGCTTGTCCTCTTAATACTTTATATGCGTGATGGAGGCAGGATTCAGATTTTAAGTGTTCTAATTACAGATCCTGTACTATCTTGCAATGGCATCCACTTTAGTATTTGGATATCATTAAAAAGAAGTCTGTGACTGTAGAGAAGATATATAGTGCTCATTAGGAAAAAATACAACTAGGTAATTTTTGAAATTAAAAAGATAATTAGAGGTTTAGCCAAATTTGGTTTTCTTAAAGACATAGTTCGTGTGAGTGCTTGTGATTTCAGAATATATCATCCATTGGTCCTTCAAGGACTTTTTCAATTGAAGGTGTGTCTTTATATTGTTAATATTATGGAAGAGAGTAAGATTATTAATTTTTATGAGAAGCAGAGAACAAATAGGTTCACATGAAGCTTTTATCACCATTTGTCTAATACAAGTTTCTAACCTGATCTAAAACTCACTCTTCTCACGCAAGCTTATCAAATATTCATTTTTCTCTCACCTTTTTCTCTTCTTTGACTACTTGTCTCCTCCATCTTAAAAAAAATTGCTTAGATCAATATTTTACAGTAGATAAAAGGTTAACAAAATCTTTTCCCCCTCTGCATGAGAATGTAAACTTTGGTGGGTTTTTTCTGGCTCCCTTTTTCTGGAAACCTGTTAGTTTCTGTGAACTATCTTTGTATGGTAATTAAATTATTTTGATTGGTAATTTGCATCTAGACTCGAAAAACTGTAACTAGCTGACAAACAGCTGTCCCTATGGCGGTGTCATGAGACATACTGGCTTTTCTGAGACAGGAGGCTTCCAAGCCAGGGTAGCGCTTTGCATCCAGCCCATGTGAGTCTCTTCCCCCCGCACCTGAGCTGTCATCTGGGGGACACACAGGAAGAGACCCTGGACATCTTCAAGGATGGCTCCTGCCAAGGACAAAAGCGGGCCACTGCCTTGCTGGCAAGTTGGGTTTCCTGCCTTTTATCCTTTGCAGTAAATCTGATGCCAGGTGGCATTTGGGGGTCTTGAGAGTCTGGATGTTGAGGTGGATCTAAGAGCCTCTCTTGGTGGGTATTTCAAATATGTAGTCAGAATAAAATTACATGTATCATGCTGGAAGGCGTTTCATGAGAAAACTAGCAGTCTCTGTGTTCTCCTCCCCTGTGTTCCCCCAGCCCCTCTCCCCAGAGGCAGCAGCTCCCAATTTATGCAGACGTTGGTTCTGCTATTTACTTCCATGTTTCTGAATAAAATATGTATGTTGCTCTTTCCTAGTTACCAGTTATTGACATCTGTGGACTTGCCATTTATGGAAGATGGGTTTTTTCCTTTTATGCCACTTTCACTTTCCCCATCCCCATCCTCTCAGTATTGTTACATGAAAAGTCCAAGTGAAATCAGTAGCCATTGTCACATTGTATGGTGATGTAAGAACTGCTCACTGCACAACCAGGTAGGTACTCGGATTACATGTCCTTTCCTACACATTTCCCTTTGTTGTGCTTGGAGCTAATTGCTTTGACTTTAAAAAAAATTTGTTTTGTTTTCTCTATACGTATCTTTAATTCCCCTCCCCCCGTTCTCTATCAGGTCTGTCAAAATGTTTCCCATGGAGATTGACTTCCCAGACCTCTCCATCCTGCTGCTCTAATCTGAACTTGTTTCTGCTTCTCTGGACTGTCACCATATTCTGGGACTTTCCTTGGGTTTTGTCCATTGTTTTATTGAATTTTCTGGATTTTGCTGGAGCACATCCCAAAATAGCTTTATGTGGAAGGGTCCATGGGAAGTAAAGACTTTGCACGTCTGAGAGGTTTTTTGAATTTTCACACTTGCTTTTTTTGTTTGGCTGGGCATATTGTTCCACATTGAAAAATTAGTTTTTCCTTGATATAGAAGGTATGACTCTTTTATCTAGTACAATTTAAAGTTACCATTCAAGAGACATTGTTATCGTAGAGCATTTGTTAATCGTATTCCCAGTTTTAGTATGCTAGTGATCATATAAATGCTACCACTTGGCAATGCTCAGATTAAACTCTGTTGCTGGGAGATAAGTCTCCATGGTTCTCTTGCATTTTTGTACATCTTGAGAATAAAGGCCTTTGTTCCGGACTCTTCTTTCAGCAATGTGTTGAAAGAAGCCTTGGAAGATAGGCATAGTGTCTCTCTCCAAAGCAGTGGGCAGACATGCTCACTGCCTATGTAAAAGGTTCGAGTTCCCTGGGCTTATGTTTCTTCTGTGTGGGCCCCTGAGAATTTTAGCTTAGGAATCAGTGCATAAAAGGATGAGGCTCTGGCTAACGCTGTTGCTGTAATGAACTGTCCTTTGTCTCCGACCCGGGAGTCTCGCGTCCTCTGTGACATCCATGAAGCTATGGCAGGCTCACTACGAGCTTTCAAGTAGGGTGAAATCATAGACCCTTCATGGTTCTTCACATCTATTTTATCTTGAAAATTTCCTCAACTAACAACCCATGGTGTTTTCTTTTTCCCACCATTTACTGGATTGTATACAGCATTTGTTGTTTATATTTTTTAATATGTTTTCTCATTCCGGAGGCCTTTTATGATGAAAGCACGTTGTATACAACAAAGTGCAACAAATGTCGGGTTTTATGCAACTTTATAAGATGCAGGTGATACAGTTTGTAATTAACTGAGTAGCTAATATGTTTAATATTAAATTTTACTGCAAGGCACAAGGTATGGACAAATATATATTCTCAAAATATTTTATAGCTGTGTAACATTACCCTAAAACGATTACTAAGGTATGTTTTATATGTCATATATTTATTGTTTATTTCTCTTTTCAGCAACAGCTAACATTTATTGTCTATTACCATGTGTCAGGTATTATGTTATGATTGTGACGTGGATTATCTTACTTACTCCTCTCAATAGTCCTACAAAGAAGATGCTTCTATTGTTCCTAGCTTATAGAAGAAGGGATAGAGATGCAAAAGGGGTGTATAACTTTCCTAAGGATATAAAATTGGCGGATGGCGCACTTAGTGTTCACATCTCCGTTTGTTTAATTTTCTAATCTGAACTCTTAACCACTATACTCTGCTGTAAAATGGAGAGAAGGTAAAGGACAAAAAGTACATTGACTCACCTGAAATATTTTTTAACACTATGTAGCTTAAATTGATACTCTAGACCTTCCATCTTGATTTGACGTACATAGTAACTGAGCTTCATTTATTATGGTTATGGTGGAATTCAGTGTATAACTCCTACTAAAAGTGACTATGTTCAGCTGCAGCTTTAAAAAGTACAGAACAACAAAATAAAGCAATATAGGAGCTGATCTGCACACATCCAGACACTGTGGTTCCCACAGCAATTGCAGCCCAGCCTCAGGGCGGTGAATTTTGCAAAATAACTGAACACCATATGCAGCTACCTGAAATAATATTCTGCATGCTCTTGGGGACCTGATAATGGCCACTGTGGGAACAATGAATGTGTCAATTATCAGTTACTGTTTCATCACTGTAGTTTGGGGTGTTTCATTTATGTGGCCATTTCACAGTGCCACATAGCTGTTTCTGTTGGTTATACATCATGGTGGTGTTTCAGTGGTGTTTACATCACTAATGAATCCTGAAACAAAATGTCTTTAACCCATAAGACTGTTTGTATGTTTTCCACCTGATTTATATAAATACAATCACACTTCTCTCCTCCCTACCCCCACTCCCAATGGAAAAGCATAATTTGGGGAGTTCTTGTTTACATGAAGTGTGGTTCTTAGGCAGGTTCAAGATGCTGGTTCACCTTTGACATGTATTATGTGCTGGTGCTTAAAAGAGTAGGTGACTAAGAACTACATTTTAGAACCTCGCAGAACACAGGGTCATCAATCTTCAAGCAGCTTGACTTCATGCAGTGCCTTGCGATTGAGGATGCACGGAGCCTATCTAAACGCAGAGAGACACTCGGTGCATTCAGCTTCTTATTTTGGTAGATTCTCAGAGGAAATGTCAGTTGGGCATTACCAGCTGCCCTGCCTTGCCTTCATATTGCTTCAATAATTTGAAATATTGTTTGATGCTGTGTCTTGAACCTATAACCTTTGCTTATCATGTTGTTGATTGATGTCTCTGTTGATGGTGTATATATTTCTACTATGAGTCTGTTAAATACATGGTTAAACATATACAGTTTTTCTCTAATGGTGGACTCTCATTAGGTGGTTTAGTGAAGTTCACATATAAACTCACTGTTATCAAATTTATACAGTAGAAAAGGTGAACCTAACAAATTGTACGTGTACATAAATTATGCACATTGTGGATCCAAGGCGAAACCCTCACGAGCCTCTTAGCCACTGTGTTTGGAGATTCGGAGTCTTTTCTGAATATTCTAATTTGGATAATAGGACCATTGATATCATCAGGCATGTTTATCCTTATTCAAATGATCCTGCAAAGCCAACGTCACTGTTAGTGAACTGCTTAGTGAAAAGACAGTGGCCAAGATTATAAAGTAAGGCATATTCTTGGGTGACATTTCATTTACTTTTATGAACCATCACATTTATTCCACGTGCACCTTTTGAAGCACCAGCATGCTTACCCAATTTCTGCAGCATGTTGGAATATAATTTTTACAAACTGTTGCCTTTCTAAAAGGAAGACTACAATGGTGGTTACTGGGGTTGGTTTTCTTACTCTTTGTGCCTTTCCCAGCACTGGGTCCATTGTAACAGAAGTAAACACAAGTGGTTCTTCATGGCTAAGATCTTTTTTTTTTTTTTTGCGGTATGCGGGCCTCTCACTGTTGTGGCCTCTCCTGTTGCGGAGCACAGGCTCCGGACGCGCAGGCTCAGAGGCCATGGCTCACGGGCCCAGCCACTCCACAGCATGTGGGATCCTCCTGGACCTGGGCACGAACCCGTGTCCCCTGCATCGGCAGGCGGACTCTCAACCACTGCGCCACCAGGGAAGCCCTCATGGCTAAGATCTTAATGCCTTTACCTCTAAATGATCAGTCGATTGGCCTAGGGTAACTTTATGTGAGATTTCACAGGGTGAAGTATCTAAGTCTAGGACTGTGCTTACTTGATGTTCATTTTGACCAGGTGTGTTAATAGGAACTGGGGAACTGACAAGAGGACTGAAGATTTTGCTAGTTGTTAAGGTTTATAATGATCTCAACTGTTTGGATTAGTATAAATGTTAACCATGCATCCCCAGTGTAATGTACATTTATTAGTTTATTATAACATTGTAGTAATATATAATTACTTCCTAAAACATACACCGAAAGGTGAAATAAAAATGATAAGAGGGTTAATATAAGTTCTAATGTTTTCTTTCCGTATTGCAGTGGCATCTTGTTCACCCCTTAAGATGTACTAACTCAGGAGACTGTTGCTTTAAAATGCAGCTTTTCACATGTACAAACCCATCTTATCATTAAAGGTCATCCTTGCTAGAGGAGAGATATTGTTAACATTATCATAACGCCTCTTAGACTCCAGTTTTATTCAGTTTCCTTTCATTCACTGCATAAGAATGAACCTGACTCAGAGTCTGCTTCTCTTTGTGTTGCGCCCTCTCTAGGATGAGGATGGCACAGAGGAAGACAGCAGCCGTGTTGAGCCCGTGGGGCACGCCGACACTGGTGTGGAGAACGTACCCAGCTTTTCTCTGGAGTAAGTTACTGACATTTTCAACTAACCCTGTAATATCCATGTAGCTTCACTGATAGCAGCAAATATTCCGAAAGCATATGGCATGCGTTATGTTTGTGCTTAGTTAAAACATGCCTTGCATTGGTTTGTTTTCCAAAGAGCATCTTTCATCTATTGAGTTAATGATCTAATGTAAGAACTATAGCATGGAAATTCCCATGTACCTGCTCTGAGTTTCATGCCTTGGCAAATACTATTAAATTATAATATAAAATAGTATTTGATTGAAAAAAGTCTGTTATGTTCACAGCACTGTAACTGTTTTCAGATTGCTTTTGTATGTCAGTATTTTGGTCATTTGTTTGTTCTTCAACTTTGCTAAATTAAAAAAGAAATTGTGGACATAATTTACTTGAAAAACTAGTTGAATCATGTAAGCATTACTCATTTTAGTGTATATTTTTTTGATTTGAAGAAATAGAATCTCTCAAGATATTTGATAAAAAATTACAGGTTAGGGATCTTGAACATGATTTAAAGTGTAAAAGGTCGAAGAAAAACTTCCATATATTGTCACAACTTTACAACTATCTTAAATAATGGCAGGTTTGAATGGAAGATGTTCTCAAGACTTCTTCTAAGTTACCTTAGAGCAGGGAGGGCAGTCATTCTAAATTTTTTCTTTGATTTTGGGTAAAAGTTGGGGTCCCGATATTAATAATTAAACTCTTAATTTTGTCTTTTCTTGGTCTTCCAAGGAAGGGCTATAAGAACTTTCTCAGTGAGATTAAACAGGCTTCGAATCAGATTATGTCTGGCTATTCAGCGGCCAGCATTCTCTAAGTATTTCCACACTTAAGAAACACTTGCACTGTGATAGTTCTTTTGAGAAAGAATATAAAGTAAAATAAATGTATTAAAGTTACCATACTAGTTGGCAAACCATCTTAGTTGACAAACCAGTCATTAAATACGTGTTCAAATGGTATGAACAGTATCTCAAATAGGATTTTAGGAAATTCTAAGAAAATAGAAAAAAATTAAATATCCATTTAAATAGTATTACTTTAGTAAATATGTTGGCAATATGACCAAATTTCAATTTTGTCCTAATTCGTGTGTGTGATTGAATCTATATACATAGAAATACAGTCGTAGCATTGGCATTTTCCATTGCATAAAAACTATATCGTGATCTTGGTCAAGTCCATTGGTAATCACTTATGGTTGTCCAGATTGCTTAAAACTAGATATGTAATTGAAGTAGTATTTCCAAATATTGATTGTTAGATCAGGACTGCTTAGGTTTCTGTGCAGTACTCACACCCACAGAAATACCTACAAAGAAAGTGGAATCTCATTGAAATGGCGTAGAAAATTTACATTCTCCAGATTATACCAATTGCATTAAACTCGGGCTTTTGATATTAATATGAAAGTACTGTAGTTATGTGGTAGAAGTAACTTCATGTTACTTCATATAAATAGCTTAAAGACTTTAGAGTTCAATTACAAACACCCTTGGGACAATCATTTGATTTTTTACGGGTATCCCGTGGGGTCGCATTGCCTGCATATGCAGTGAGCTTACAGCAAGTAGGATGGCGACCTTCCATGGAGCTCTGAGGTGGGAAGTAAGGGTGGCTGTATCCCATCTGGATTGCCACCTCCTGGGGCAAAGCTTTGACCTTATTGGACTTTTGCGGGAGGGGATCAATGATGTGACATGTGTAGGAGCACTTTGTAAATTATAAAGTGCTGTGCAGCTGACGCATCTTTATCCCATTAATCTTTGTAGTCCTTGAATAGATATTAGGATGGGAAACTTCCAGTAGAAGTCTAGAGATTTGATCACAAAAGGTATACGTGGACTACACAGAAGAGTGTGGTCCGAGAGCAGCGGTGCTGTGTCATTTTGAATGTAGCTATCTCTGATGATTGCTCCCCCCTCCCCACGCCATGCCATCAGACTAGTGTGCAGGTATGTAGAGTTGAATGTGCCCTCATCGCCATGCTTCTATTCCAGAACGTGTATGTATATGTGTGTGTGCCTGGTGGGATTTTTCGTTTTGTCCTCCTTTGTTGTTTATTGTGCGTCTGTGTCATTGCGGTTTTGTGTTTGGTTTGGTTTGAGTTTCGGTTTGTGATGGTCCATGTTCATGCTCCCTCATTCATCATATTGTCTCACAGTGATATGGTAAAGCTCGTACAAGTCCCCAACGATGGAGGGCCTCTGGGAATCCATGTAGTGCCTTTCAGTGCTCGAGGCGGCAGGTAACGTATCTTGCAGGTTTTTAATTGAATCATAATGTGGAGTGTTTTATCTTCATTTATGCTCAGATACAGAGTGATGTTGACTTAGCATATGCTTAATAGAAGGCTTTTCATTTGGGGGCCACTGCATTATAATCACAGAAAGCACTTAGGCTGATGAAGAAATCGGGCATTTAAATTATCCTAATAATTTTATCGTTCATCACATCCATGCAAATTGATGATAGCCTTTAGAGCCAGAACTCCAGCTGAATGTGCAAAGGTAAGGGAGAGCTTAAAGCAATTTTCTGGAAAAAATGTATCCAATAAAAATTATCTAGATAACATAGAAAATGATTCATTTAAAATTTGCTTTTATGTTTATTTAGTTCTTAAATTTTATATGATTTTTATGATTATGTTTGAAATTTTTTTAAGTTAGACAAACTATAGATTTATTTTCTACTGTGTGACTTGTGTCTCCTTCTCCTCAATCTGCCCACTCAAATATCAAAATTTTGTACTATTTGTTAGTATGACTTCATTACTTCATAGAACATATATCCTTAAAAACGTCAAATGTTATATGAGTTTCTTTTATCCTGCTGCTTTCTTTTTGTGAAAGAATTAGTGTATGTTTGCTTTTATATGTTTTCAAATACTATGAACTGAATTTGCAACTAATCAAATGTTTGATGAGCCTCCATCATCCACAAGTGAAATGCTGCCTCCTTCCCCATGGAGGGGGGGGCATTAGCCTTTGAAGTTTACTTCCATCCCCTCTTATTTACCCATCTAATTATTACCCAAATGAAACATATTTATGAACTATTTGGCTTCTTAGTTTGAACTTCTTTCTTTTATTGTTATCATTTTATCGATCTTTTAACTTCTTTTACACTGGGAGAAGAAAAGGGGGAGCTGGAAAGTCACCTTAGGCCAGTGACCAAGAACAGGAACATAGTTTCAACCCTTGTCAAGGAATTCCAAGCGTCCAGTATATTGTGAGAGATGGAGGAAACATCAGTTACAAGCATGTGATTGAGTTATCTACTTAATCGTTCAAAATAAGTATTTGAACAATTGTACTGCCTTCCCGGTATATGTTCCTGACAGTATCGAGTCCAGATTTCATGTCTTTGGTAAAGCACACGCTTTATGGAAGGTCTGGAAGCTGACACTGTGATTTACGTAGAACTCTGCTGGACTACGAGGCTTGAATGTGAGCGTTGTATCTAACAAGAGTGAAATTCACCTTGAATTGGGGATGGGGGGGGTGTTACATTCACAGAGTTATGACTGCTTTCACTTTCTTCCTTCTTTTTTTTTAAAACTCTGGAGAAATGTCACTGAAATGTCTTCAAAGGACTTTCAGTTAAATAAGCTTAGTTGTTTTCAAAATGGCCCTTGCCTTTACCTCCTTTAAAAATTATAATTTTAAGTGATCTCAGAAGTTAAACCCTTTTTCCATTTATTTCATGAGTAGAAAGATATGAGAAGAGGGTAGAATGCATGGATGATAGCCTCCCGGTATTAGTGTGCCTTTAACTGTTTGTGGAATATAAGTCATCGCAAATGAGATTTAATCGTGTATGTACCAGCTTTAAACCAGTATTTCAATTACAAACATGTTATTTTCTGTCATTTATTACACACTTCCTACGTCAGTGTGAAAGGATATTAGGATGAAATAGGTTAAAAAGCCTTAAGCAAAAGAAGTATAAGGTAGAAAAAGAAATCTACTGCAGATTAATTCAGTGGAAGGCATTTCACAAAATCGACCACAGTTACTGGTTACCATGGCGTTTCGTTTCGATATACAGAACACATTCAAGGAGACAAGGATCCCTGTACAGAACTAGAAGGTGTTTTATAGCTGAGTCATTTTTAATCCCTGTTGATGTGGAAACTTAATGAGGAATCTCCTGTGCAGCTTCCCTATACAAGGGACAAAGAGATTAAGAAAATGAGATTCTTTATAAATCCTTTCCTGGCGTTACTAGTTTTCATACTGGGAAACAGAACAGAATTCTTTCCCCCCAACACCTGTGATGCATCTTTGAGCTTCCTCATCACCTTGGCGGTCATGGTTCTTCAGAGTGAGGCTGACAGTGCAAAGAACCGCAGGAGGACTGCTGAAGAACCATAGACGCCAGTCTTCAGGAGCCAGAGACACCTATCTCACGTGTTCTCAGAAAAGCTGACACGTGGTTTCTTCTCAGTCAGTCAGAAACCTCCTCAAGCACTTACCGTGTGATGGTTCCTGTGTTAGGTGCTGGGAGACAAGGATGAGCGGGACACAGTCTCTCTCCAGGGGTTTGCAGTCAAGATGGAGTGATAGCCAAGCACTCACACTATTATAATTGTGATAAATGCCGACATCCCTGTATCATAGGTGTTCTGTGAGCTGATAGAGGAGGGATTGTCTGAATTAGGTAACTGAAGTTGGCTTGTTGTAGAAGATGATTTTAATTGTGATGACAGCTTATAAAGGGAGCTACATCCGCTCAATGGTGGCTGCAAGGGCAAATTAAGCAATGCAGTATAGCAGAAAGGAAGAAATTAATCAGGACTTGTGAAGAAATTGCACATATTATCCAGTGGGAATACAAGAATACATATTCATGGGATGTAAGTTGAAATTTCCAAGAATAACTTTCTTTGTACAAAATTCCTATCATACTTGGGCCCTCTCAGTTTGGGAGATGTAACTAATTGAATAACACTTACTGAATACTTATTTTCCTAAAAGTGACACATGCATGTCAGTATTGCTTTCTGATTTCAATTTCTAAGTCAGAAAGTCTCAGGGAACAGTGCAGAATGGGAATTAAACATCATAAAGAGAAGAAACTCAATGCTGAACATCTCGAGTATCAAATATAATTCAGGAAAATTGGAAGAGTGTGAAGTCAATGTTAGAGAAATTTTTAAAGCTACTTAGGTATTATTATGGCCTGAGGTATAATGAAGTTTTTTGTATAAAAATCCTGCTGGACCAATTTAAAAAGGCTATTTTCTAGAGTAGGTTGAATGTTGTTCCCCGATTGGGGACATTAGTGACCGTTGGCTTGTGGCTGCCGTTCCCCCAGCCACTGTCTTGGATGGTAGAAACAGAGACAAAATAAATGCATGGGAGAGACTGTGCTGTCTCCCCCCTCCCCCCTTTTTATTTAAGATTTTGTTTTGATATGGACCATTTTTAAAGTCTCTATTAAATATGTTACAATATTGCTTCTGGCTTTTTTTTTTTTTTTCTTTTTTAGTTTTTGGCTGTGAGGTATGTGGGATCTTAGCTCCCCGACCAGGGATCGAACCCACACCCCCTGCATTGGAAGGCGAAGTCTTAACCACTGGACTGCTAGGGAAGTCCCTGTGCTGTCTCCCCTTGATGCTCTGTTTTTCTCTAGTCATCATCTTGTATTTTATTCAAAAATATAAAGTTAACTGATCCCCACCCAGAACTCTTTATTCACAGTTTTGTTACCTTGAAATTGATTTTCACTTCACACATGTAATTTCATTTCCTCCTGATTTAAATGTCAAACGTAACCTCCTTATTTAAATCACAAGTGCTACTGTTTTCAGGAAAGCTATGCCAAGTAATTGTCATTTCCTTTGGCAGAAAAACCATGTTTCATGTTATATTTTTTTATATTTCTAGGACCTAGCCCAACGGTATTGCTCACTGAAGCTTACTGTGATGATCCCTATTAGCTCTGCATTGCTGTATTAGAAACAGAACAATAAGAATGTATCCTGCCTTGATGTTAATGAGTTTTCCTGAGCCTTCCTAATTACTTAGGAATACGATTATGTTATAATGTTAAGTATTTAGAAAGCAAAATATAAAAGTATATTCTGAAATAGGGGCTGGGCTTATGAAATAAGGTTTTGTATTTAGTTTTAAGGGATATAAGGTCTAATTGAGAAATATGTATATAAAAAGATCTATACTATGTGTCTAAAGAACTCAGTGCACATGTGCCGTAGGGTTTAGGGGAAGGAGGGCTACTGACTATTGGATGTTATGAAGCAGTAGAACTTGATCTGTTCTTTAAAGGAAATATAGGACTTACGCTAGTGATATTCCGGAAAGATAGTCTTTCTAGGAAGAGAACATATGAAGGGAAGATGGTCCATACAAATTTGTGTGATTTGCTGAGAAATAATGAGTCAATGATTTGAAACCGAGTGTATTGGAAGATAACACTGGAGAGATGGTTAGAAAGCACTTTGTGAATGGCCTCTGAGACTTCATTCAGTAAATAACAGAGAAATTGTTGAAGGTTTTCGAGAAATAATCATGGTGTTATTTAAAAAAATAACTATTATTCCTCTACTTGGACTCCCAGTCTAACTTACAGTGAATATTCTTAGTCTTTTCCCCTCTGGGAACACGTATGGCTAAAGCATATTATTCTTAAAAAAGTGCAGCCTGCTTCTCCGAGCCTTTTCTGTAATGGGCCTTTTCCCATTTATGTACATTCTTTATTCTTAGCCCTGTGGCCCTTGGAATTTTCTTTCGCTGTGCTTTTTCTTATGCAAATAGTAATTGTATGTTTGTTTATTTTATTAAGCAAGTGTTTTGTTGTTGTTGTTGTCTGTTTGTTTTTAAAGATCTGGTGTCTCCTAGGCACCACTCTTGGTTCTAGGCAAACTCTCTGTAAAGGGTCAGATAGTTAATATTTTGGGCACTGTGGGCCACCAAGTTTCTGCTGCAAGTATTCAATTCTGTCATTGTAGCGTGAAAGCAGCCATAGACATGGATAACCCAACAAGCCTGGCTGTATTCCAGAAAAGCTTCATTTGCAAAAACACGTGGCAGGTCAGAGTTTGGCTCATGGCCGGTAATTTGCCAGCCCCGCTCTAGAGAAGCAGACAAATAAAAAATGCCTGCCATCATGGAGTTTACATTCTATTATTTTTCATATCTAAAATTCCTTCTTCTATGTTTCCTATTCATATTGTTTTGGGGGCCAGAGTCCAGAATTTTATTTCCACCTACTTGGTTGATGAGAAAGCCTCTTTATTGTAACCGTATATTATTTCCCATCATTGCACCCTACTAATTCCAACAAATTCCCAGGAGGAAGGGAAATAGAAAAAAATCAACCGCATTTAACATCCTCCAGTTAGTAATAGGCACCCACAGATTACTTCTTCCCAATATCTGATTGTCAACCATGAGACCTGAGGAAAAATCTAAAGTCTTTTAATTAGGAAAACAGTCCTTGGTAAGAAGGAGTGTGTATGTGTGTGGGTCTGCGTGTTTTAAGCTTTCTGCTGCTGCCTCCTGCTGCCAACTGCCTTACTTATTAATTGCTCTCAACTTTCTTCTTACAGATATGCCATCGTTTGATTTGTCTGATTAATTTTGAGTTGTATCCCAAATGATTTTTTTCAGCCATTTATCTTCAGTTTGATAGAGTATCAGGTGAAGGGTCAATACCAAACCTTTCGATTGCCATATTGTTTCTTTTCATGACTTTTTTCCTGGACTTATTTTCTTACTTGTATTACTATCCATAAATTCTGCCACGTAAAGCTAAAAAAAGTCACATCCCCAGAAGAATATTTTAAATGTTTAGGTTTTGGAGTTGAAATAAAAGTGACCCTGTTGGAAAATATATATTCCTGTGATCAGATTAATATAGAAAAGGAGTGAAATATAAATGTTTGTTTTCTGTATTGTAGATGCACATATTGAACAATTTTCCTCTCAAATAAAAACTGAAGTGTTTATAAAGTTTTTAACTATTCTGTATACAAGAGTAGTTAGCAGACATCTTTGGAAGGTCTTAAGAAAAAGCATACTCCTCTACTTAATGATTCAGTGAAAATCTGTGAACTTGGCTACTCTGATTAATATTTACATGGGTTATAAATAATGTTAGTTATAACTCTTAGCTCATCTAACCTTTATTTTATTATCTTTTGCTCTATAACATCAAAAACAGACAGTTCATCTTTTTCCAGGATTTCCAGTTAGCTGTGCTGTCTTTCCTCTTTGCGGCAGTCAGTGACAGCCTGGACCACATGCTGAGTCTTCATGTTATTGGCAGAGGGGTTGTTAGGAATCACCCGGGTTTTGAGGCCAGAGATGCCTGGGACAGAATCTGGCTCTGTCTTTTTAGGAAGTGTGGTCTGGGCAAGTGAGCTTCACTTAGCCTCGGTCTTCGCGTCTGAGGGCTGGGACACTCCTGTGACTTTGTCTGGTGAAAATATGAAAATACATGTACTTATAAAATACATGTAAAATACTTTGAATGAGGTACGTGGCAGTGGCAGCTAAGAAGAAGGCTATTTCACCTTCCACTTAGGTTCCTGTGATGTGCCGTTAAAATTTCCTCCAAATGCTGGGAGTTCTGGTTGTGTAGGCAAGTGCTGATGAGTCTTTGTAACAGTAGAAAACGATCTCTTCTATCATGAATGTGAGATGAGAATTTACTCTTATATCATAAATTTGAGAATCCCAGTACACAGTTAGTTAGTTGGGTGTATCTGTTAATAAAGAATTACAGCCAGTTTGAATTTCATGGAAACGACTCAGGTGTTAAGAAGAGATTTATCCAAGGCTTGTATACCGTATTTCAGTTCACTGTAGAGGTTTTAAAGTTGACTGTTCATTTTTAAAAGGATAAAAATGCACTTGAACTCTGTGTACTTGATTTTAATTTAAGTATTTTCCAAGAAACACAATTTAACTTTACTGAATCTGTAGCCTTTCGTCTGTAAGTCTTAGGTTGTGCGTTCTCAGTTGCAGACTTGCTTTGTTCTAATAAAGGGACATGCTAAATGCATTTGTTTTAGAGAGGAAAGTTGTATTTTACATTTAGATAAATCTTGCTTCTTTAAATGTAGTAGTACGATGCCTATCATTTCTGCCCTAATCTAAGGGAGTTCTCTACTTTTACTTTACCATTTTTGGGTCTACTTTATCTCATCCACTAACGATTAAAAAAAGAAAATCAGGATGTTATATTAAGTTGGCATTCTGGCTGTGGTTCTGAGGGATAGAATATAGGTCATTGCCAGCCCCCTGTTTAGTACTCAGTGAGGTGAGAGGGTCTTGCTGATGCGAGCCCACTCTGCGCATGCCTTCTCTGCCTTCACTGTATTTGTGGTGTTTATACTCTGTCAGATTTTATTAAGATGAATTATGATCATTTCCATACAGCTGGGTGGCAGTTGTGGGAGTTTACATTATCAAAGCAAAACTCAGACTTGCTCAGCCAATTTAGATGTCAATAAAACATTTGTTACTTATTTTCAGTTTTATCATTGGCTGTAATTTATACTTAGAATTGAAAATGTTAACATGTGTGACTGAGTTTGTTTTAATTAAGTGTATAATTAGGCTAATGAACCTTGTAAAAATGTAGTGGTGCAATCCTTAATATAATCTAAGCAGTTAAATTCCTAATTATGCATCCAAAATCATGTACAGAGATGCCGCCTTTCAATGGCTTGCTCTCTGGGGCTGTATTCTTCTTCTTTGCCCTCTTTGGGGGTTAAGGAACATGGTACAAAAGCCATGATGAAAGACTTCAAAGAAACATGTGTATTTACTTATTTTTTCTTTTAGGAAAATGATTCAGAAGTGGGATTTGTTCATAGTGGACATAGTATTTTTTTCCCTAAATTTTTGAAAAGGTAGAAGGACCAGGGGAGAGGAGTAGATCTGGGGACGTTTACGATTTACCAGAAGAAATCCCCTCGTTCAGAAAGCATCTTGCCAAGTCGGGTTCACATTAGATTCATGCAGGAGGTGAAGAGGTCTGTCCCCTGTACCCCTGAGCCCTGTAGCCATGGCTTCACAGAGCCGCCCTCCCTGCTATGTTAATAATACACCTGCTCGTTCTCCTGTGCCAGCCAGGCTGGTGCTTCTGTCCCTGGACTGTTCCCCACAAGCAGAGCTTCCACCCCTCCCCCAACTCCTCTTCTCCTGCTCCCCTCTCCTATTTTTTGCAAAGTGGCTTCTTCTTCTGATGGAAAGTGGTTGCCCTAGTAAGGAATTCAGGTACTAACTGCCAAGAAGAAAATCCATCGTCCACTCCGGTAGAGCGACGAGCCAAAATGCTCTGACCTTTACGACCTTCAATTATTTTCTCTAATAAGAGTGTTATGGGAACCACAACACCATCGGTACTCATTTCTTTATTCCTTTAGAAGGAATTCTAGTTGCTGGTTGAATTTGCAGTATAGATCCCTAAAATTTGTTTCTAATTGTGCTATCCGAGTCGCCTTTCCCGGGGCGGTGGCGGGTGTGGAGATGTAACTGCTGGCACACACACGTTTTTCAGGAAGATGAAAGTCTCTGTTATTACTTCCCGTTGATTTCCCTTCAGAGGGCCCTCTTCATTCTCAGTCTGGCTGTTATGTTATCAGTTCAATTTTCCTGTAAAGTTTTTTTGATAGTTCATCCCCATTCCTTTTGTAATCACTTTCACCTAGTGAAGCAAATGAGATAATTTTGCAGATTGTACCATTTTCCTTTTAAATTAATCCATTCTTTTGGAGAGGGTGATTCTAATAGTGTGGTCAAGTACTTAGAAATCAGCAGGCTACTAAGTTCTCCTTAATTCAGTCTGTTCCGTTGATTCCCTGATCACTTGCTGTGTCAGTCAGGGTGAAATTCTTCCCCTTCTGCTCCTCTACCCATCCCCCCCAGCCCACCCCCATCAGCTCCCGAGCCTCTAGTGCTGAGAAAGAGGATTCTGAGGTTTTTGCAACTACTTTTACAACGTTGGATTCTAAAACCTCATTTAATAAATGTCTGCAATATTTCATGTAAATGCGATAGCATATTTGTTTATGATTTGTAACATTTTTACTGTATGTTAGGATTACTCATGCATTTGGCCATATATGAGGGCTTGTATAGAAAGACAAGTCATTCAGTGAATGAAGCATGTCAGGCCTTTTTACTGTGGATTATTATTGTAGAATGATTCCCATGGGAAAAAAAGTAGATTTAAGAAAAGGAAAATGATTACCTAGATGAATATAAATCTATAGACCTATTCATCTGAAAAATATTAATGCCACTTCTGTAGAATTAAATTACAGATTTCCAAGTTATATTATTTAAATTGTCATAGATACTGAAAGGTTCTGTTGGAGATAAATGTATAAATTTGAACAAATGACTGGTACTAGTTACCTGCTAAGTAATTTCCATTAAACATAGTCTGTCTCTCTCTATTTCTCTAAGAATATTCTGTGGACTATTTTGGAATACACAAAACATTTCAGAATACATAAAGGCATAATAATTTTCAGTCACTTTAGATCACAGAAATGTTGTAACCATATTGAGAAATCACTCACGATCTCACCAATTAAAAACTAATTAATTAACTAGAGTGACTCTTGGTAGGGCATATTTTTACTCAGGGGCTGAATACATCAACTTGAAAGAAGCCCTGTTGGTCTGCAGAGGCAGCTTTTAGCAAGAGGTGTGGTACCAAGCTGTGGCTCTCTTAAGACTGCCCATGGGTGGCCAAGTCATCTTTGCCTTCCCCTGTGCTCTCACATGGCTGCTTGGATGGCGAAGTGGCCCAATGTCTTCTTCTGGTTCCACTATTACCAACAACTGTGATTTAATTTGATTTCTCTAATTATTTTGTCCCATTCAACAGAGTCATAGGTATATCTTAATGACAGGATGCTTTTGATAGAACACTTTGTTCAGTCGCCCATAGAGACAAACGAACAGTAGGGAAGCTTGGGGAGATAGATTGTGGGCTTGGTGACATTTTAGTGGTCACTTAATTATTGGTGTGGCACATTAAGAGATTGCTTCCTGTCAAGTAGGAGTCAGACAGTTAAGTTGCTCATGCTGCTGTGTCAGTGTACTTTTTCTTGTCTTTGGGCTGAGAGAATTTTTATATTTATTTATCAGTGGTTCCGATATATGGTGGCAAGTAACTGAAAATAACCTACATCATATTTTTTTCTTTAGTCACCAAGCTTCTTAGACTCTTACACTAGTAGATGCTAATCCCCAAATAGTAACATGACAAAAGGCAATTTAAATGTTAGCTCCTCTTACTCTTGTAGGTAGGTATGCTTAACCATAGTAAGACACCATGCCTGTTTATTATATTTAATAATAAAGATTAGAATGAAGTTAAGCAGTGACTCAGTAAATGTTTATGAAAGAAAGAAGGTTAAACTGCAAAATAACAAGCAAAAAAAAAAGGACCTTTGCTTTAATTCAATTCATTTCAGCTCAGTCCTATATTTGGTATAAGTGACACAGTCATGAAAAAAAGGATCCGAATCTGGATTTTATTTCACTTATTCTATTTTGCAAAAAGCTTATTAGAAATAGGAGGCTTGTTTGCTTCAGCTAAACTCAAGCACCCATTCATTCAGTTGTCATTTGTCAAGACCTTACTATGAGCTGAGTGCTGGAGCACGTATTGCTGAGTCCCACCTTCCCCACCTTCCAGGAGCTCACAGTGCAACAGTAGAGATAAGGTGTGTGTACAAGTAACAGTAGCAGGGGAGCGAGATCAACAACAACGATTACTGCAAAGGTTTAAAAGAAGAAGGACGCTATCTATTGGAGTATCTTCCTACTGGAAAGCATATACAGGGTACTGCAAATTGTACTCCATTGGAAAATACAGACAGGCGATTGGAAATGATGGTATCTTCAACTTTAATTTATTCAGGATTCTAAATGCTGGCTTCTTTTTTTTTTTGGCCGCATTGTGCGGCGTGTGGGATCTTAGTTCCCTGACCAGGGGTTGAACCCGAACCTTCTGCATTGGAAGCACAGAGTCTTAACCGCTGGACCGCCAGGGAAGTCCCCTAAATGCTAGTTTCTGTATGGGCATTTTTTTTTTTTTGTCTCTAAATATTAGGATTATGAAAGAAAATGCAAGCTTGGGACAAGCCAAAAATAAGTTCATAAAAATTTTAACATGATCATAATACAGATTATATGCTAACCGTCAATTAAGTCAGAGCATCAGAACTAGGTGGAGATTCCTATTTCTTATCAAGCTGTGTTCATATATAGTGTTTGTTATTTGTCCCAGGGTATAAAGAATGTCCATCCTGTCCATCAAGGAGTTAGTGCTCTAGACCAAGTACATTTGTGATAATTTTTTTTTTTTTTTTTCTCCATCTTGGTCTCTAAAAGTTCATTTGGGCTTTTCTTTCGACTTGAAATTTGAGTCCACATGGAGGGGTGAATGGTGACGGGCATTATTGGAACCTGTCGCCAGCTTTCTGTTTTCTTCTGATGGGAATAATGGCAACAACTTACTTACTTTTGGGAGACCTAAGAAGTTTTGAAATTCAGAACATGAGGCATTACCAAATTCAGATGCCAAGAATGGAAACTCTTCTGTTTTGGGAATCTTCCCCAATTTTCCGTCTCATGTACAGGTTAGCCTCTCCTTGTTACCTTTCCTTTCATGGAAAGGTGGGGCTGCCATCAGCACTGTACCAGCTAGCTTAAAACAGAGATCTGCCAGAGCTGCTCGCAGCCCATGCTCGTCCATGCTGCCCACCGCCACGGCCAGGAGCCATGGGGCCAGCTCTGCCGGGAGCATTTTTAAGCATAGAGAGAAGGGTACGATTTGTTGCAGAAGCATAACACTGACACGCCAGAAACGATTGCCTATATTTATTGAAAGGATCCCTTTCTACACACCATTTATAGTGTTGTGATTTCTGTGTTGGCGTTATTTTTAAATGTCTGAATAGCAATTTAAGGCACCCCTTTATTAGGCAGTCTTTGTAAATATAATCCCGCCATTAAAGCAGTAGGGCATTGTGCACGGTGGAAATATTACATGTGTAATGATTTGCATTCTTAATGTTCCAGAACCCTGGGGTTATTAGTAAAACGATTGGAGAAAGGTGGTAAAGCTGAACAAGAAAACCTTTTTCATGAGAATGATTGCATTGTCAGGATTAATGATGGCGACCTTCGAAATAGAAGATTTGAACAGTAAGTGTGTGCTGCCTCATTGCTGCACTTTCCCTGCATCAGGCGTGACAGAGTGCGGGCGATTGGGGTACCTCAGACCATATGTCTGTGGTCTCTGCCTTCATGCTGGAGAGGAGTATTTTCTGCCATTATCTAGCTTTTAAAAATTTCATCAAACTCCAGGTAATCACTGTCATTAGACTATGTTTCCAAACGCCCTCTGACTGACGCAGCACTTCTTAAAATATTATGGGCCCGATTTAGGCTTTACGGTTTGGCCACCTCCTCGCCTTTTGGAAAATCCATCAGGTTGCTAGTTTTTATTATACTTTTAACTCACACGTCCAACTTTGTCACATATAATGTGGCAAATAGGAAGACAAAGCTCCTTGGACCTGCAGTGTCCACTCAGATTTTCCTTATCCTGACTCAAGCCCTTACTCCATTAAAAAGATAAAAATTGTCCAGTTCCTATAAAATAAGGCAAAAATGAGCAGAAATCATAAGGACTTGGTTAAAGACCTGCCTAGGGATCCAGATAAGATGGAGTAGCTTCTTGGGCTGGTCTTGGAACAGCACAGTGGCCAACAGCTCTTAACATTTTGAGTTACTGAAGCTGCATTGGCATTCCTGAGATTTTTGCATGCACAAACTTGAATTAATTTTTCTGATAAATAATGGATAGTCACTTTCTAAAGTTTTCTAAGTATACTTATAAATATATTTCTTTAAAAACTCGACTGGTCTCCTTGTAAGGAAATACTTTATGACTTTTAAAAGTCGTATTGGATAATGTTGTAGAACGGAGGTTATATTTAATTTCTCTTAATATTGAAATGATAATACCTGTTGTGCTTAAAACTGCAGTATGACTGAATGATTTACAGCGGAGGGTCTTCTGTGGAGGGCATACCAAAATACTGGTATTGTGCCTGTAGTTGTACATAACTTTGTCATTTTTATCTAGAGAATGAGAAATTTATATTTGGAGACACAGCCCTGCTGCTATCAGAGCTTGCAAACCCGATTGATAAGTGGGTTATGAGAATTTTGTTTTCAGTTTCAACCAAGTCTGTCCGTCCTTGTTGCTTAATGAGTATACTTAATTAAGCTGGTAACATCTTCGAGTCTGCCAGTCTTCATTTGCTAAGTTTCCATTCTCTCTCAAACCCAGAGCACAACATATGTTTCGCCAAGCCATGCGGACCTCCATCATTTGGTTCCATGTGGTTCCCGCAGCCAATAAAGAGCAGTACGAACAACTGTCCCAAAGCGAGAGGAACAATTACTACTCGAGCCGCTTCAGCCCCGACAGCCAGCATGGGGATCACAGGAGTGTGAACAGTGCAGGGCCGCAGGCTCTGCCGAGGGTGCCCCGGCCGAACCCCCTGCCCGAGCACGCGGACCCTCACCCCCGACTCCTACCTCAGAGTGCACAGCCCTCGGGAAAGCCACCCGCCGCTCCAGGCCCAGCCGTACACCACGTGTTCAGTCCCAGCAGTAGTTACAACACCAAAAAAGTAGGCAAGAAGCTTAACATCCAGCTTAAGAAAGGTATGACCTGTCTTCCTGTTTTTCACAGAATTTAGTTTCAAAATCAACCAACTAACCCAAAGCGTCCTGAGTCTTACCTCATTATTAAGAACTGATACATCTTTTTAAAAAAGCATTTACAGTTGTATATTTTTTTATGCTCTTCAGATTCACTTTGCTGTATAAAAATTAACACGTAGAAGATCAGAGGATAGGCCTTAAACGTTATGTTTCTATGAAAAAAGTAGCAGCTACGACTGCCGTAAAATTTTTGGCAACGAAGGAAATGGGTTTCAGGATGTTACCATCAAACCCAAAGCAACAGGGAGGCTCTGACTGTTTTGAGTGCCCCACTTGATGTCCACATACAGCCCCCCTAGAGGACGTTAGAAGTCCTTCCTCCAGTTCAGCCCGTCCTTTGGTAACGGGAAGGGATTGACTCCTTTGAAGCTGTTGGTGGTTCCCGGTGAAATGCTGAGAAGCAAGGCCACTGGCCCCTTGTCTCCTGCTCTTCCAGAATATCGCATTCTTCCCTTCCTCAAGGTGACAAGGGGAATCGGAATGGGCCTTGCTAGTACTTTACTACCTGTGCCTTACATCAGTGTGTTTATTTAAGGATCCCCCGCCCTCAGACAGTGCATCCTTGTGTACAGGAGGCGTTCAGTTCTGTGCTGGCCTCCCTGATGACTCAGATCAGGCTCCTAGGTTTGGCTTTCTCATTCCCAGTCACCGTCCCCTCCAGGCACTGAGATATACTTTTGCTATTAATCATCTCTTTTAGCTGAGCATTTTTATATATTTTTAAATCATGTCCTTCAAACCGGTGTCATTATAAAGAATATTTCTCCTTTTATGAGCTCAACCAACTCCTACAGTTAGTTGGAAATGAACCAGAGAGGCTGAGCGATTTCCTCAAGTCATGTGGCCACCAGCAGCAGATTCTTACTGGAACCTTTTCCGTGTCCTGACATTGAGACCGTTCTTCTTTCCATTCGGGGTAGAGTTTACAACTCTGTAAACTCTGAGATTCCTATTTCCTTTCTAAATCATACTCTTTCATTGAACTTTATGTGAACCACAAATGCCTTCTTTCTGGTTACTGGCTTTTTAAGCTCCAAATACTTGGTTGACCTGATCAGGAATTGACAACCTCACTCCACTTTTGAAACCCCTTACAGATACAGAATCACATCAGCTTAAACCCCTTTTAGCCCTGTTAATGCATAAGTGAGAGGAATATCAGATTCTCTTTCTTCCTTTTTCTACACTCAAATGAAAGGACGTGGTTTTTAAGCAAAAGGATATCAAGAAACACAAAGAGAGTTGTATAAAACATAAAATTCTGCTTGGGATCTTTCAAAAAGGAAGACTATTTTCCATTGTCATAAAGATTTTAGTTCATAAACACCTTTGCCTTTTTACTCTGATATAGGCATATTCATTGTTTAATTACAGTTTTCCATACAATTACTATATGTTAACTCCTTATGATATAATATGAACTTTTTAAATGAAGTGAAATTTTATTTGCCATTAAAAGAATCACTCTTTTGAATACAGAAATCAATAGTTTTATTTTGGTAGCATTTAAAAATATATGATTACATGTTACAGAAGTTAATTTAGAAAGATTATGCTCAATCAACATAAAAGTAGAAATAATAGTTTTCTTTTAAACATTTTTCTGACCTTGAGTTATATAACTGATACAGAGCATCATAGATCTGGCCTGATTTTAATTTATTAACTATGAGAATGTATGGCAAAAGGTGGAAACTGCCTGTGCATTCTGCCAGTACTTACAAATATAAAAAAATAATGTTCACTATAAATAAAAGTGACAAAGACTGCTCATTGTCTGTGATTAGTACTAAATAGATATGTTTTAATGATTGTATGAGGTTGAACAAGTTTTCATTGTAGTTAACAGGCAATGTTTTTACCAGTTATTATGGTTACATTTAACATTTTTTAATGAAGTACATCAAAAATGTAGGGTTTGTCAGTGTTAAACTTTAAATTCAGTTCAAAGTGAACTGACACGATTTGAATGACAGAAACTCTTCATAAACTGAGGTCAAAGCTAAGGACTAAGAAAGCCTTTGTCATAATGATTCTTTGGCATAATTTTGGAACTATGTCATATAACATGTCGAAATAGAAGAGCCCCTATGTACCTGCTTCCGTAATTATGATTTCTTAATATTTATTGTCATTTTGGCCTTCTCAAATACCCTGCTCTTTGGTAGAAATTAGCTTTTTAATAAAGTCAGAGGAGAAGGTCAGTGATCTATTTCAGTCAGTGCAAAATGTTTTGTTGGCTTTGCTAAATGAAAATTGATATCTATTTATCTTTCTTTGAAAGGTCATTGCCTGAACTTTTGGCGTACAGATTTAGGGGTTATTGCTGATATTTTAATAGTGTTTTGTTTCATAAAACAATCAGTCTTTGTAGTTCATAGAAATTAATATTGCGAAAGGAGAATAATTTAGAATTCTTCCTTAATAAATGTTATTGCAAGTCATTAGAGTTTCACGAAAGCACAGAAACATATGGAAAAGTCCCAGCAGAATAATTAGGAGAATTTCATATAGACAATATGCCGTTCAAGTCTTCACAGAAGACTTAAGAAATTAACAGCCCAGGCACATTAAAGTGATTTCAGACTTGAAGTAAATGAATGTTTTGTTTGAATTTGAGAATATTTACAGTAGGTTTTTGTCACATGTACTGTGTTTTCATCATTTCTACTTTGTTTCTTCTTTAACCCACATTTTTATTCATGTTTATTTGCCCATATTTGTTCACTTAGAGATTCATACCCTGACTTACAGTTTTTTAGCGAGTGCTGCATCAAATTAATGAGTTCTGTAGATTTTTCACCTTTACACATCTCTTTATTCTTCCTTTATTGAGCAAGTATTTGTCCTCAGGTCATTTTAACTGGAATGGAACCTAATATAGTTTTTAAAAGCTCTGGTAGAAATGAATCATTATTGGAAGCCTTATAAAAATTCTGTTGATTCATTAGAAATTTATCATTATCTTCACATTTTTTCTTGGCTCTTTCTGGCTCACTGCATGTTGGTTTCAGTGACATAACCCTTTTCACTGTATTGAGCTTGTAAGGGTGCCTGTCGAGAAAGCTGCCAAAGAGCCTGGAATTGAAATTATGCACTAGCACAGTCAAGTGTAAACGCCTCAGTACACTCAGTACTCAGTACTCAGTACCTTTAAACATCATATGTTGATCCCCAGATTTGGTAGCTATGAGCTCAGATGGGTCATTTGCCTTTTTTTTTTTTTTTTTGAGAAATATAAACGGTAGGATTTAGGTGAACTAGAAGAGAACTAGGCGAAGATAATATGGTTCATCCTGTCAGTTTGGGGAGGTTCTTTTATCTGTGTCTAGAAACATTTCTCATTTCATTGTTTCTTTTCCATCTCCCTGGACTTGTTCTCTTCCTTGTCTTCACTGCTTACCCTTCAAATCTGGATACCGTTATTGCACAGTCGTACTTGATACTTGAGATACTATGGGTTTTAACAGGTTTTTGGGGGGGTTTTTTGCATAGAGAAATTGTTTATTTTCATAATCAAATATTTAGACAAATTTAAAAACATTCAGCAGGCATATTTGTATATTATTTTCATCTGTCTGACTAGGTTCCCGTTTTTTCTTAGACTAATGAATTTTGATATATATACCATTTAAACCTTCCATAATTTAGTCTATGTTGAAAAATCTTACAACTTTTAAAGTATTAAATGGGTAGGTCAGTGTGAAAGTTACAAAATGTCAAGTTGAGGTAGAGAATAATAACAGATCCTTCATGTATGATATACTTGTGAAATTCAAGATATCTCATTTTGTTTACCTCTTTTTTTTTTCTGTTATATATTCAGGTACAGAAGGTTTGGGCTTCAGCATCACTTCCCGGGATGTGACAATAGGTGGCTCAGCTCCAATTTATGTGAAAAACATCCTCCCACGAGGGGCTGCCATCCAAGATGGCCGACTGAAGGCGGGAGATAGACTCATAGAGGTGAGTGGCTTCAGATGTTCCATGATTCTTGAAAAGTTCCATTTTCAAGGGTCAGAGTCGTTTGAACATTTTCATAAAATATGAAATTAAATTATATAATTTCGCAGAAGTATGCATCCTAAAACATTGTATTTCTGTTTCACTTTTACATTTCTCCGTGTTATTTGATGCGAAATGTCTTTTCATTTAGTTTACTCATAAATTTTTAGTTACTTGGACATTTGGTTTATGAGATAACATAACATTTGTCATTATGTAAGTACAGTGTCTGTTAGGTTATATTTCTGGATGACTTTAAATTTATGTCTGGCAGTATAGAAATGTTATCTCCTCTGGAATCAGAGCAGAGACAAATGAAGTAAATGAAAACAGTGTGTCTTGATGAGAAGAACAAGGAAGTCTGGAAATGTCAGCGTGGAGAATGAATTGAGACATAAAAATCAAATGTCAGGAAAAAAAAGAAATAGTCTTTCAAAATTTCCTTTCTGTACCTCATGGGTTTCATTTGGTTCATTGGTCTTTGAAGCTATCTCTGACATACATAAAGATACATAATTTCTTATGTATGAAGTTTGTGTGAATGTTGTGCATGTAGAAATAAAGGAGGAAAAGATGGAGAAAGAGGATACTTTGTTAGTGGTTTTTCTAGTGTTTTCTTTAGAAAACATAGTCTGTATTTTTAGCGGCAGGCACTGTGTTTCATAATTATTAACTAGCATTTAAGTACTAGTGTTAAATATATTGAATGGATAAACAACAAGGTCCTCCTGTACAGCACAGAGAACTATATTCAGTATCCCATGGTAAACCATAATGGAAAAGAATATTTAAACAAAGAATGTATGTGTATGTATGACTGAATCATTTGGCTGTACAGCAGAAATTTATACAACATTGTAAATCAACTATACTTAAATTAAGAAAAAAAACCAAGCACTAATGTTAAAGTAAATTTTTATGACATTATCCTTTTTTCTTAACTGAAAAGTAACGGAGCAAAGGAATAGCTTCCAGATTTTTTCCTGTGTCTACATTTTGGGCCTAGATTCCTTCAATCTTCCTTTTTCCTCTTTGTCTTGTTTGCATGACACCATGTTTTAAAGGGAGAGCGATAGAGGCCCAGTAAAAGGGAAGGTTTAAGTACAAATTGTGTTTAGGGTATTGTTTCCAGAAAGGGCCTCTTGTCCTCGGGCTGTAAGTGGGGTACTGTTAGTCCCCGTTTGTAATTGTAGCTTGTTTCATTTAGGAAGTGTATCAGCTTATTTTTGCCTCTAAATCATAAAAAAGCCTGTCCCCTCCCTACCCCTCTCTCCCTGCAGGGCCCCCGCCCTTCTTCCTTGCTAAAGGTAATCCGCTTTATTTTTGTGTCTCCCTTTCATCATGTAATTACTTTACTTGTGACACATCACAGAGGCTTTTGCTTTTCTTTTTGAGGAATGGAAGGGTCTGCGATCTGTATCTCTTCAGGATTAGGCTTTATCTTCTGTAGCTCTCAGGCGTATTTTAAACCTACCTCTCTAGTATCCTTGGTTGTATTTCTACAATATCAGCAGTTCTGTGGGCAAAAAGGTTTTCTGAGTATCTGGATATTTGCAAGCCTATATTTAAATCAAGTATCAAGTGACTAATTTTTAAAAATTATCTGGAAAAGTTCTGCTTTCTTTGAACCTATTATTACTGACCTATTTCCTACAATCCCTTGATAGTAATGCATTGAGCTATATAAGAAGGTTTTCAGTGGGGGAAAGGTTCCAGAACATTAAAACTACAGGAATTTTGATATTACAATTTAAATGATATATTTAATTGCCTTAGACAAATGCTATTTCTGTCTAAAGAGAGTAATATAGAATACTTTGAAAAAGAAATTTCCACTCTCATTCCTGTTAAATATGTAGTGCTTGCTGGTCATATTCTACTTTCTACAAAAAATGATGCGATTCCCCAGGAAGTGGTATTTTCAAATCTCTCTCTCTCTCTCTTTTTTTTTTCCCCTGGTAAATTTTTTTTTCTTAAAACATTGAAAAATCTTGAAGTGAAATACTGCAAGCCCTCCAAAAATATTATTTAGTAGAGATTCTTCTTCAGTGTTTGCTTTTTAGGGATTAAAAAGTTATCATCGTAATTTTCTGTAAAATTTCAATGAAAGCTAAAATGTTTTTACCAAAATATTTTTAGTGTGTTTTTACAATCTTCTGCAAGGGTGGCATCTTTTTATTTTGGTGTAAGGAAATCTGTGATGCACAAGGGCATCAAGATATCCCAGTTCAAAGCCAGGAAGTTTTGTGTTAACTTGGCGTTGTAGATATATTTGTATCTCTGGTTACTTGTTAATGCACTAGTGGCTGTGCTTTTGGTTTATTGATAAGACCTGAAGGGTTGACTGCTTCCTGCCTCACCTCTAGGTAACTGGTCTGCATTTCTTTATTAGCCCCAGCAGCCTGCTGGTTATCAGATCAGGGCAGAATGTACCACGCAGTGAACCATGTTCCACGGCAGACATGATCAGTTCTAGAATGTGTGTCTCGTCTCTTGTTATCTGTTTGCCCAGTATCGCAGCTGAAAACTTTTTGTCTGTTTCAGGTAAATGGAGTTGATCTAGCAGGCAAATCCCAGGAGGAAGTTGTTTCGCTGTTGAGAAGCACCAAGATGGAAGGGACCGTGAGCCTTCTGGTCTTTCGCCAAGAAGATGCCTTCCACCCAAGGGAACTGGTGTGTAAATTCAGAGCAGATGAAAGGTTTCTGATGCACATGAGGCAGGGATCCGGGCTAGCGACCTGCTGGCCAGTGTTTATTAAGAGATTTTCCAAGCAGTGTCTATATTTTATATATCTTTCAGCCTTAGCATAATACAAGCATTCCTTCCTCATATTTCTTCTGTTTTGGAAACAGATATCCACAATGTTGAGTGCAAGAGTATTTGAAAATCAGATTGCAGGGATATTTTCTAGGACAGCAAATGTTTATTACTGAACGCTTTTAGAGGGACTGATTGAATACAGAGATGTCGATTATTCCATAACTGTCACTTCAGAGGCTGTTGTTGAAAGCTTGCCATCTTCTCCACTACATGTGACAAATTTTCATATTTCAAGTTTTCATGGTACGTGTAGCTAAGCCAAATAAAGATGCTTGCTTACTGTTGTATGAAAAAGAGGACCTTAATTAAATACTCTTATTGAAAGTAAAAAGACCTGAGTTGCAATAAGCCCCAGGGCCATTAATTCCCAACATAGACATTATTTAGAATGACATAAATGAAATGAAAAGGCATTTGTTTGCAAACTATTTATTTCACTTTTTATACATATGTCAGTGCATCTAAATATTAGATAGGGGTATTTACATAGTATTTGTGTGAACGAAATCTCTATATTAAATCGACACAGTTCTTAATGTTTTTCTGCAAAAAGTGGTAGGTTTCATTTATGTGTAGAAATAATATAATTGGAGGAATCACCTTTATCTTTTGTTTTGGTGTGGTAGGAAACTTGTTTTACTTCAAGTACAAGTGGTATTTTAGATATTTCAAAACAGATTCTAGTTGGGTCATTTTAGGACATTTGACCTGTCTTTCAGATAGCTTTTAGCTTTATCTAAACAATAATGAATCCGTATATACTAGAGCGGTTTTAGGGACGCAGTTCCCAAATTTGTCCGATTGCCCTAATTCCCTTAGGCTAATCCTTCAAGTATGGATGTGTCATGGTTAATAAAAATTTCCTTTTATTATAAAACAGATTTTAGTCTTGGGAATATCCCATCTCTTGGTTACACACACACTGACAATTTACTATGATTTCATGGAAATTTCAGATTGTGATAGGGCTGAAAACTGAACACTTGTGTTTTAAGTAGATTTTGAGAAATGATGAAAACTTCTGTATTTCTATTTAGAAATGCTTAATGCATTACTTCTCAATTTAAATTTGGTTTTCCATTTTCCCCCCACTGTTATCCAATTCTGTGCTTTAAATGCCACCTGATCCTAAATCTGGAGTTGTCTCTATTAAATTGTAAATGAGCAGTTAAAAAAAAAATTTAAAAAAAACACGAAGCTTTAGATGCGATAAAGCTTTAGTCCTTCCTCAGTGTATCTGAGCCTGGGTGATAGTTGGCATGATTAGGTTGCCAAAGCTTAAACACTGCTCTTACAGCCGTTCCCGAGTTAGTGCCAGCACAGACCAGCTTAAGGTTATTCAAGTTCTTCTGGTCCAATTTTGATCTTCCAGGCTTCTGTTTTCCCCTTCTGCTGCCTCCCTTTTTTTTTTTTTTTCTTGGTTACTTAATTTATTGCTTGTGAGCTTTTCATTAAGGAGTGAGCCAGTAGGCCGTCAGTTTATTCACGTTGCAGCTGCTATTCAAGGTTTAAAAGAAAGAAAATTCTGAAAACTTAAAGGAGTGCATTGAAAATGATCTTTCAATCCAATTAACAGAGCTCTTTTCCTCTGTTTGGGGTGTCTGTGTTTAAATTCTGTGTCTAAAACAAAATACTTTTATCAATAGGTGCCCTTTTTTTTTTTTAATAAGTCAACCTTGTATCTATTAATTAAAACAACTCTATAATACATGAAAAAAAATCACATTTATAACCTGTGTAATATTGTAAAGTATGATGCTCGTGGTTCAGACTGTTATTCTCTGGTCTAGCTATCAAATTACAATATACCTTATAATTTAGACTTAGTTGGGAAAATTAGAAAACAAAATTAGAAACAGTGCCAGGAATAGAAAAGCAGTTTCGTGAGATTTGTTTGCCTCCAAATAATAAATTCATGATATACTGTGAATGAGCAAGTAAAAATTTACATCTAGAACAATTCTTAATTTTAAACAACCCCGCCCACACACATAAGATAATATAACCACATCAGTGAAAGTTTGCAAGACAGAGTAACATATCAGCCATTACTATAATCACCCTCTATATATTTTGTAGATTTTAAGAACAAACAATTTTTCCTTGAGAGTAAAGCTTTGTGTCCCTGTGTGTTGAAGATGGCTTTGGTCAGTCTGTATTTATGTTTTTCTTCAATTCTTCTAGAATGCAGAGCCAAGCCAGATGCAGATTCCAAAAGAAACGGTAAGAGCTTTGTCTTTTGCAGGATGCAGAGATGTTGGAAAGATAAATTGAACTAACTTCTTACTAATTAATTATGAAGTTATGTGTCCTCTCTTTTCTTGGCTCATAATAGATCCTAATATACAAAGATTTATTAAATCCCAAAGTGGTCTTACCTTAAGTGACTTATCGCTACTACCCCAAATGGAGAATATTCTGTGATTATTTTTGATCAGACAGGGATAAAAAAGAGACATTAAAGACTTCCCTATTCACCTGCATATTAAGAGGGAGCAAAATTGGTGAGTGACTTATTGCTACTACCCCAAATGAAGAATATTTTGTGATTATTTTTAATCAGACAGGGATAAAAAGGAGACATTAAAGACCTGCATATTAAGAGGGAGTAAAATTGGTGAACTTAGTAGTTTAACATCTATCTATCTATCTATCTATATATATATATAGACTTCATGAGTTGTGAAGTGCTATAAGAGGCTACAAAAATGAAAAAAGAGAACAACTCAGGCATAGAAAAAATAGGGAGGGCTAAAAGTACAATAAAAATGTATCATAAACACGAAAAATAAAATATCAGCAATTAGACTAAACATATTGTCATAATAACTTATATTTAATAAGTTATTTATTATCAGTTATTATAGTATATTTTAAGGGGCTAATTCTCCCAACCGAAGTAAGCTTTCACAGCTTAGATTAAAAAGCAAAAAATAGGTGTTTAAAAGATAAATCCTAATATAGGCTGAAAATAAAGGAACAAGTTGAGTACTAACAGGTGGTACTAACATAATGAAAGTAAAGATTGCCATATCAGTCTCTGAACTTATCTTCTTTTTTGTGTGGGTGCATTGCATGGGGAAGAAAGAGAGGGTGTTTTATATTGACACCTGATATCATCCAGTAGAAATTCCAACAGTCAGGATCTTTTATAGATTAAACAGCACAGCACAAACACATGTCATTCCCAAACCTTTGTGAGTAAAATGAAACTTTAGCAAAACCATACCCATGGTGGGTGATGCTAATACATATTTTTCCAGAATTTGGCATATGTTAGATAGACAGATACAGTAAGAATACGAAGAAATTGAATAAAATAATTAACACTAATAATAGCATTACATAATTTAATTTTTCTTGACACATTCATAACCAGACAACTCTGAACCTAATAAACAAACAAAATGTTATTTTCAAATATTCCATCATTACAGAAATGGATGAATAATCAGACCTCAGAGGAAAATCAGTAAACAACCTTGAGAATATTACACATTCATAAGTACAGGTTGTAGGAAATTCACAGCCTTCATTTTTTACCCATTAAATCAATAGGTCTGTGATAGTTAATCAGAATCACAATAGTATTTATTTGTGTGTGTGTGTGGTGTGATGGCGGGTATGTTGAGAGGTGAGGAGAAATTGGACAAGTTGATTCTGAAGAGTCAAGTGGGGCACAAGAATGATTTATTTTAAAAGACAATAATGATAGCAAAAGGTATTTTAAAGCTAGAATACTTAAATAGCATGATATTGTTATAGGAACAGACAAGTAGATCACTGAAACACATTGATGATGTAAGCAGTCCCAGTGTTTACGTGTGTGTGCATGTTTGTTAGAGGAGACATTTCAAAATAGCGGTAAAGAGTGGTTTGTTTAGTGTTTAGAACAATTGGCCATTCACTTTAAAAAGTTAGATTCCTTTTTCTCACCATACACCAAAATAAATCTCAGTTAATTATGAAATTAAACCTAAAAACATACCAAAAAATACTGAGAAAATATGTGAAAAGTTTCTCTGATAACTTTGGAAAGTAAATGCTCGTCCCAGCATGGCAAAGCCAAATGTCCTAAGAGAGTAGATTGATAGATTTGTTTATATCTATTAAAAACCTTTCAGAGCAATAACCACACCATGAAAGAGTTGCAAGATAAATGCTAAAGGCATTTTGCAACGTGATCCTTGGGTGAAGAACCACTCTTTGGTGTTTGGAATCTTAATATCAGAACTTTTTGGAAAAGCCAGTGACTTCACACATAAACTATATCTGTTTATGCCTAAGATGATCTGAGATGGAAAATGATGATACAAGCAGTAAAGATAGGTGTGTTCTTTCAAAACATTTAGTCAGTCCTGTGAGGAGATTGAGGATTAGCTCTGAAGTTTGCAATCGCTAACGGGAAGAAGCAGCTTTGGCTTTAAATGCGGTATTGCGTTGAGAGTGTCTAGGTTTGTTCTGCTTCACTCCTCACCCACAAGCTTTCTGTGTTCTTGATAGCACGCCAGAGAAAATGACAATTCAGTCACCTTAACAAAAGAGATGATATATGTGTATGTGCGTCTGACTTGCAATTACAAACGGGAATTTTTTTCTGATAAGAGTTTTCCAAGCTAAGTTAAAGAAAGTACAGTTTTTTTGTTTGTTTGTTTTTGTCTAAATGTTTTCTTTTCGGTTTCTTGTTCTTTCTTTTCTCTCTCACATCTGGGCCTCTCTTTCTGCTCCTGCTAGGTGATACCATTTTGGGCTGTTAGAGGCTTCATGTTAAAATTATAATTAAAAACTTGAATTCCAGGATCTCTGCTTCTCTCTGTCTTTTGATGGCAAATCATTAAATTTATTCAAGTCGCAAAATTCTCTGATACTACTTAAACTTTCTGTGATTGTAAGCACTTTGAGAATGGAATGTCCTCAAGCTCAATTAGTTTGTTTGTTAGTTGATTATCACAATGACTCCCAGAACTGATTAAGTCCGAGAAATTTTTAAAAAGGTCATTTAGGTAGATGAGTAGGGCTGTACCAATAGTTGGTAGACCTTTTAAATATCTGAGAAGCAGGTTTCTTGTACATCTTCTAAATATTGTATTAATTAGTGAGAGCGGGCAACTAGAAACCCTACTGAGTTTTAGGTTATCTGTCCATTCAGAATTGGACAGAAAGCTGAATTATTTAGCAGAGGCTCAAGCTCACTTATTCCATGTCCTGAACAAACTCCTTTGCCTTTGAAAAGTTCATTCACTTGATAGTTTATTCCTGTGGATGTCCAGGTTGGACAAGACAATACATGGGTGTATTAGTCAGGGTTCTCCAGAGAAACAGGACCAATGGGATGCGTAGATATAGAGACAGAGATTTATTTTAAGGAATTGGTTTGTGTGATTATAAAGGCTGGAAAGTCCAAATCTGCAGTGTGGGCTAGCAGGCAAAGACCTAGCAGAGTCCATGGTGCCGATGAAGTCCAAACGCAGTCTGCCGGAGGATTCCCCCTTGCTCAGGAAGACCTGTCTTTCTGTTCTGTTTTCTGATTGGATGAGACCCAGTCACATTGTGGAGGGCAATCTGTTTTATTCAGAGTTCACAAATGTAAATGGTAATCTCATCCAAAAACACTTTCCAAGTGGACACAAAAGTAACCATCACAATGAAGTAGTGAATTTACCTACAGGCTATCAGGCCTGGACTTACCAAAGCGCCAGTTTCTTCTTTGGGCTTCAAAGAGCTATGCAGACCTCCTTAGGAAGGCCCCCAAGAACTCTTTGGTAAGATCCATGTAAGAATATAATTGTACATAAAACATATTCAGAGCTACTGGATAGAAGTAGGGCTTTAGAAAATAATAGTGTTCAGAGATGATACTAGACCATACGGATAAGACATAAAACATGCTTAAATGTCAAGAATTCAGCATTCATTCTAAGAGTTAGTGAGATCTCCCTGTAGAAACTGCAAGGATACATTGAGGAGATTTGGGGACCTTCCCTGAAGATCAGGAAGCATCTTGATAAGCTAACTTCAGACAGGTTATAATCTTGATTTGGAAATTTAATGAGCTAGTCAATAAGCATGGTCATAGACTTATTAAACTAATGGTTGTGGTATATCAAGTAAAGCCTACCATGTTGACCCCACTGTAAATTAAGAAAACAGTTGAAGGAATTAAGAAAACAGTCCCATTTACGGTAGGACCAAGAAGAATAAAATACTTGGGAATAAATTTAACCAAGGAGATAAAAGACCTGCACACTGAATGTTGTAAGACACTGATGAAAGAAATTGAAAAAGACAAAAATAAATGGAAATATATTCCATACTCACAGATTGGAAGAATTAATATTGTTAAAATGTCCATATTACCCAAAGCCATCTACAGATTCAGTGCAATCCCTGTCAAAATGCTGATGGCATTTTTCACAGAAATAGGAAAAAAAATCCCTAAAATTCACTGAAACCATATTGAATCTATTGGATCTCTAATAGCCAAAACAATCTTAAGAAAGAACAAAACTTGGAGGCATCACAATTCCTGATTTGTCTATATTACAAAGCTATAGTAATCAAAACAGTTTGATACTGGCATAAAAACAGACATATAGAACGGAATAGAGAGCCCAGAAATAAACCCACACATATATGATTAATTGATTTATGACAGAGAAGCCAAGAATATGCAATAGGGAAAGAGTAGTCTCTTCAATAAATGGTGATGGGAACACTGGACTGTCACATGAAAAAGAATGAAGCTGGTCTTCTATTGTACATCGTGTACAAAAACCAACTCAAAATGGATTAAAGATTTGAATGTAAGACCCCAAACCATAAAACTCCTAGAAGAAAACATATGGGGTAAGCACATTGACATTGGTCTTGGTGATGAATTTTTGGACTTGACACCAAAAGTAAAAATAAACAAATTAGACTACATCAAATATAAAGACTTCTGCACAGCAAAGGAAACCAATGAAATGAAAAGACAACCTCTGGAATAGTAGAACATATTTACAAATCATATATCTGATAATGGATTAATATCCAAAACATATAAAGAACTCACAACTCAATAGCAAAAAAGATAAACAATCGGATTAGGAAATGGGCAGAAGAACTGAACAGACATTTTTCCAAAGAGGACATACTGATGGACAACAGGTACATTAAAAGGTGCTCAACATCACTAATCCACAGGGAAATGTAAATCAAAACCACAATGAGGTATCACCTCACATCTATTAGAATGGTCATCAGAAGGACAGGAGATAACAAGTTGTGAGGATGTGGAGAAAAGGGAACCCTTGTGCGCTATTCGTGGGAATGTAAGTTGGTGCAGCCACTGTGGAAAAGAGTGTGGAGTTATCTCAAAAAAGTAAAGATAAAACTACCATATGATCTAGCAATGCCACTTCTGGGTATTCATTCAGAGGAAAAGAAATCTGGATCTTGAAGAGATATCTGCACTCCTGTGTTCATTGCAGCAGCACTTTTTACAATAGCCAAGATGTGGAAACAACCTAAATGTCCACCAGTGGATGAATGGATAACGGGGTGTGTGTGTGTGTGTGTGTCTGTGTGTGTGTGTGTGTGTGTACACACACACATGTTATATATATACATACATATATTGTATATCACTTATATGTGGAATCTAAAAAAGCCAAACTCATAGAAACAGAGACAAGAATGGTGGTAGCGAGGACCAGGAGAGTGAGGGAAAAAAGGAGATGTTGAGCTTTCCCTGGTGGCGCAGTGGTTAAGAATCCGCCTGCCAATGCAGGGGACATGGGTTCGAGCCCTGGTCCGGGAAGATCCCACATGCCACGGAGCAACTAAGCCTGTGCGCCACAACTACTGAGCCTGTGCTCTGGAGCCCACGAGCTGCAACTATTGAGCCCACGCGCCTAGAGCCTGTGCTCCGCAACAAGAGAAGCCACTGTAATGAGAAGCCTGTCTACCACAACAAAGGGTACACCTGCTCACCACAACTAGAGAAAGCCTGTGCGCAGCAATGAAGACCCAACGCAGCCAAAAATAAAATAAATAAATGTATTAGATGTTGGTCAAAGAGTATAAACTTCTAGTTATAAGATGAGTAAGTTCTGGGGATCTAATGTAGAGCATGGTGATTATAGTTAATAATAGTGTGTCATATACTCAAAAGTTGTTAGGAGAGTAGATCTTAAATGTTCTTGCCACAGAAAAGAAATGGTACTTTTGTGGTGTGATGGAGGTGTATTAGCTAAGCTGTGATGGTAATCATTTTGCAATATATAAATGTACCAAATCAACACTCTGTGCACCCTAAATTTACAGTGTTATATGTCAAATATACCTCAACAAAGCTGGGAAAAATAGTCAAATCAGACAAAGCAAATAGGGAGCCCCAAGTGGGGGACTGAATTACGGGTGGTTACATCTTCATCCAAAACTTTGTATAAGTTATTTGGGATAAACTGATCATCAGACATTTCTTTAGGCCTATAATGTAAATTAATTTCAATATCCTAGGTAACACAGATGAAAGAGTACAAAATTCTCTAATTTGAGTTTTTGTTGAAGATTTATACTGTCACACACTAATCATATGCTGACCTTAATAGTTTGGTTTTGAGCATCTAATGTTGCTATTATCACAAAGAATTTTATAAAATGTGTTCTGTTTCTAGTGCTTTAAATATTCAAACCTATTTTAAAGTCATGATTCAATGAAATACTTTTCAATCCAAATGACTCAAACTTAGTTTAAAACAATCTTATTCCAAGATTGGGATAGAATAATATTTTCATGATCTTACAAGAATAGTAATGATTTTGTATAGTGAATCTCTTATCAGTTTTTAGGGGATTCATTTGAAATTCCCTACTTCTATAATAAGTTAAGGATTTCCTAATGTTTGGTGTATTTTCCTTTGGGGAACATATCTTAGTTATTTTTTATTGTCCTTTTGTTGTATAGTGGTAAAAATTAATAACTTTAAAATTTATGATTTTTTTTGTTATTGAACTCAAGTTATTTTAAAGATTATGTTGGTAGTAATGTCTGTTTTTAAAATAAGAACTGTTTTAGATATAGCAAAACTATTCTGGGTTAATTACTACATGCAATTTTTATTCTAAAACATCATGCTGTCAGAAAAGTTTTAAGAATAGCCTAAGGAACTCCAGTATACCCTTCTCCCACATTCCCCAATTGTTAATATTTTGCCACATTTGATATGTAATTTTCTTCCATTCCCCCCTTTCCCCTCCCTGTAATTTTTCCTCCTTTCATTCCTACTATATAAGTTTTTTCAGAATTGAGATAAATTGTAGATGTAACTCCCCTTTATCTGTAAATCTTTAGTGTGTGTACTAGATCATATGGTAGTTTTATCTTTAATAAGAGCAAGGACATTTTCTTATGTAATCATGTTTAGTTACCAAAGCCATGAAATTAACATTGACTTAACAGTGTTGTATTACCCGTTGTCTCAGTTAGTGTCCTTCATGGTGTGCAGATGTGAACGAATGAACGAATACATAAGAAACAAATCCTTTGGATCACACCTGGCATCTAGTTGTCATGCCTCTTTAGTCGTTTTTAATCTGGAACATTTCTTCAGTTTACCTTTGCTTTTCATTTTTTTTTTTTTTTGCGGTACGCAGGCCCCTCTCTGTTGTAGCCTCTCCCATTGCGGAGCACAGGCTCCGGACGCGCAGGCTCAGTGGCCATGGCTCACGGGCCCAGCCGCTCCGCGGCACGTGGGATCTTCCCGGACCGGGGCACGAACCCGTGTCCCCTGCATCGGCAGGCGGACTCTCAACCACTGCGCCACCAGGGAAGCCCTTCTTTTCATTTTTGAAGAGCAAATTACTTTGAGAATGTCCCTCAATTTGGGTTTGTGTGACATTTCTTTGATTAAGGATTTTTCTGGCTTCACATTACAGATTAACAACTGTACAAAACCTGTTTTTTTTCCTCAAAATTTGTAGCATCAAGCGAAACATTTTAAAATTCTTGTTATTTATTTTACGTCTATTGTTTAAATCAGAAAAGAGCACAATAAAGCCAGATGTGACATTTTAACTTTGCTAATAAGAATAATTAAAATAATTAAAATTAAAATAAGAATAATTAATATCTCACATATGGGATAAATGAAAATATATAGCT
Source organism: Stenella coeruleoalba (assembly GCF_951394435.1). NCBI lineage: Eukaryota > Metazoa > Chordata > Mammalia > Artiodactyla > Delphinidae > Stenella > Stenella coeruleoalba. The sequence goes on from NC_137147.1 coordinate 164,998,368, forward strand.
TAAAGAAACTGGAGGGTTAGTCCTTTATGCAAAAAAATAAACATGATAACTTCTCTATTTAAAAAAATCCTCCTCTTGATTAAAACCGTAAATGGTTGTTATCAATTGTCTGCTCTACCTGCATATTATTTAATCTCTAGATATAGAATAAGTGTATTTTCTCTTTAACTTTTATGAAAACAGGTGTTAAGTGTGAGAATATGATGGCATAATTGCTTTTTAAGATCCATCATAAGGTTTTCCTTCCTAGCTCGTCATCCCCATCCCAGCACTAATCTCTGCCCAACGATTATGTTTCGGCCATGTAATATAATCAACTTTTACTTCCTTGTTACCCATTTTGCAGATTAACCGAGACTTAGAGTGGCCTATGGGCCAGCTGTCTCCTCTTAGCAGTTGGGGCTTGTTTGGAGAGGAGGGAAAACTGGGCTTTAGTGCTGATCATTTGTGGCTGTTTTTCTGTCTCGCTGCAGATATGTGTGTATCTTTTCTGCTGTTCTGAGGATAGCAGGAAAGTAAACAGCTTTCATACTGCCCATGCAGTAGGTTCCCTGCTTCTAATATGCTTAGCAAAAATGCCCTGTTTTTCTGGATATTAGAAGGCAAAAATGCCAATGGAGTAATGGCCGAGGGAAAACATGACAGGTTGCACTGATAGAAAATCACTTGGGGTACATACATGTCTGTACATGAGGGACATAATGTGCACTTGAGTGACATTCATGTCCAAATGGCTTGAGGAGCAAGTTAAAGGGAAACAAAATATTCATCATGTTTCCTTAGAAAGAACTTGACTCAAGAAATGGTTGAGAGAGTACAGAATCTGGATAGAGTAAGAATCGAAGGTGATAGAAAATTAGCTTCTCCTTTATATCAGAATGAAGAGATCCCCATACTAGTAAGATTTTGGGAAAATTCTCTATAAAGTAACCTTAAAAATGGTTTTTAAAGAGCAAATTTTTTTAAACATTTTGCTGCCAGAGAATTAAGTTCTCAAAGTTGGAATTAATTTCAGTCTTATGTCAAGAGCCAAATAGATTGATAATGCAATATCAAAGGAAAAGTACAATCTTTCACTTAAATGTTTTTAATGATAATAATGACTTAAGACTTGATAAGAAAGCTGAAAAAGAATATTATTCCCATCTGCAGTTTTCATAAGAAATGAAACTTTCCCATGCAGAATACAGTCTCCTTTAAGACAGGTTCAGAGCAGGGCACGTCAGGAAGTGACTTGAACTTGATTAAAATTTCTCTTCATATATTCAGTCAGCTCCTTATCTTGATTTTTCAAGTAGAAGAAAAATGAGAATTTTAAGCCTTTGTAAAACGTTATGGAAATGTCAAAATCAGTAAACGTTAAAAAGCCAAACGATATAAATCAGTAAGTGACAATTGAGAACCTTCCAGATTTGAGGCAAATAAACGTACTGAATGATCAGATCTAAATGTGCCCAGTTAAGGACTATCTTTGGTTTCCGTGTCTTTTCAAGTGCAACTTTCCCAGGAATATAAATACTGATTCTGATTCACAGAGTGAATTTTATCTTTCAGTTACTTCTGAATTTAAAGTAGGAGGGGCTGTAGTGTGTTTTGGTACTATTTTGTATTTCAAACATCAGAAACAGATTTTATATTGAAGTAGCTGTATTCGTTCACACAAGGTCTTTATTTACTACTCTTGAATTGTTTTGAACCGTATGGATGAAAATAAAATTTTAAGAGCAAAACAAGTATATAAAGATAGTATAGTAAATACGATGTCAATAGTAAATATGTCGTAGTAAATGTGATGCATAGTAAATATGATGTTAATGTTTTGATGTGAGTATCTAATGTTTATTTCTCCCAAATCCATTGATTTTATTTGACCTGTAATTATTCTCTAGGAATATTTTAAGTGTAAAAAGGCTTTTATAATGGGTAGGTATAGGCTTTATTTTGATTTTGATACTGAAATGTATTTACTTTGTATAGTTAACGTACTATCCCTTTGTATCTTTTCAAGTTGTTCTTTCTGTAAGATTCTTTATTATATATATAGTTTTCCTGTTTTTAACATATTAATGATTTTTTTTAAAACACACCTTGTCCTGATAACTATGAGGCTGTCTTTTGAGATGGCACAAAGAATGTTAACAATGAATATTAGTCAATTAGGAACTTTAAAAAATCATGTTATTATGGATTTGGAGATTTAAAAATAACATATCTTTTGTATTATGATAATCTTTAAAAAAAAATCTCTTACTGATACACTCTGTACTTCCAAAAATTATTTCATCTAATTGAGATATCTGAGATTGCATGTTAAATCTCCAAATTATTATTAAAAATTAATATTTAAAATTATTTTATCATTATTATGTTAATTTGATAATTATTAGAAAAATTTTAAAAATGTGTTGAGAGACAAAGAAAAAAACTGAAGTCTACCTACATTTCCATTGCTCTGCAATAGGCTTTCATGTGTGTAATTGAACATTCTTTAAAAGTGCAATCTTTAAAGGATGCGTTATACTCCAGCCTAATTATGTACCGTTAGATGTTGAACCATTAGATGTTGAACCATTCTTCAAGTGTAATTTAATATTGCTAGCTTGAATGAATAGGTGGATGCTGGAGAAATATTCCAAAATTACAAAAAGAGAAGGAGGAAAAGTTGTAGGACTAGATGAGTCATTTAGTTGTGATTCAAAGAGCTTGTGCCACATGTCTGTTATGCGACATAAAATGAAATGCTGAATTTGATAAAGAACTCTGGCCTCGTCTATTTGGAGATGGCCAGTGTAGAGCTGGGGTCCCTAAAGAGGATGACAGAAGGCAGATGGCTTCCTCTTCCGGTGTCCGACATTTTATATGTCATCTCACTGCCTTTCATCAGGTTATACTTGAAGCATTCATTTCCTCCCTGCTGTTTTAGGGGAGCTGAGCAAAAGTTCGTGTATCTCAAATGCGTCGGGTTCTGCAACAGTCTCCTTATGCACTCGACGGCTACAATTACGAAGTCAAAGCCGGCATGTACAACTCTTTAATTAAACAATATTGCTTGAATAATATCCCCAGCTGTAGATGTATCGTACAGTACTGTGGAAAAAAACTTCTCTAATGTTGTTTATCTCTACTTCGTCTCACAGATGTCGAAGGTTAAAACTCTCTAGTGACTCTCTGAAAATGAATACCGTTTTTTGTGCTGACTTTGTATCGTCAGGATTTGTTACTGTTTGTGAATAAAATGATGCACCCTTAGTGAACATTAAACTATTAATAACATTGAAAATTCTAGTGAAAAACAAAGGGACAAATGAGTTATATTTATTTATTTTTATTTCCTGCTGTTACTGCTTTTCTCCTGTGGTTTAGAATATATAAAGAGATTTTTAAAAAACCCACAAAAAACAAAAAAACAAACCAAAACTCTGAGTCTGCATGACTTTAGTCCTGCTACATTTTTTTCCCTATATTTCTCAGAATCTGGTTTAGGTTTGTTTCAATATTGAAACAAGTACCGCATAAAAATATTAACAGCTGGTTCCAGGAATCATCTGGAGGGGATGCAGATGCGCTGTTATCATGGATCTTGTTGTGGAACTTTGGTGGAGATACTGTGCCTGTTATGATTAAAGAACTGCTCATTAGCAGTCCTTAAAAATAACAGAAAGAAACATTGGAATATGATGCGCAATTTTGTTTCCTGTTAGAAAGCAGAAGATGAGGATACTGTTCTCACACCTGATGGCACCAGGGAATTTCTGACGTTTGAAGTTCCGCTGAATGATTCAGGATCTGCTGGTCTTGGCGTCAGTGTCAAAGGTAACCGGTCAAAGGAGAACCACGCCGATTTAGGAATCTTCGTCAAGTCCATTATTAATGGAGGAGCAGCATCTAAAGTAAGCAGATGTCAACATTATCAAGCTTATGCTCATTCACAAAAATGTTTAATTACAGCCCTATTCTTATTTTGGAAACATGGAAGCAGTAAGGGCGAATTCTTTCCTCTACCCTCTTAGATCCTGTTCCTATGACCTGTGAATTAAACTGATAAAAGACAGGTTAACAGGAGAAAATGTTTACAAACTTGATGGATGGGGGCTCCACAGGAAAAGTGAAAACCTAAAGAAGCAGTTAGACTTGGAAGCTTATATACCATTTTAGCAAATGCTGATAAATTGTGGAGTAGGGATTAGACAAAGAAAGAGGGTTCGGACTTCCAGGTGTGGTAAATAGTGGGATGGTAAATGTGTGAAGGAAACCGATGGTAGAAAAGCCTTATTTTGTAGGCTCATCTCAGTGCACCTCTGTCTCTGGTGGTGAGGGTCATTCTCCCCTTCCAGGTTCTGGAGAAGAGAGGGGGCACCTTCACAAGGAGAACCTTATGCCCACATTCAGCCAGACGCAGGGAGGACAGGTCCCCCTTCCTGTGTCTGCCATTTCTCAGTTGCCTTCTGCTAAAATAATCCCCATGCCAAAGTGGCGTGTTTTGGGGTAGCGTATTCTGATACCCTGTAACACTTAAATGTTTTCTGTTTTCTTCCTAATACCCCATCCATGATCAAACAACTAGTGCAATCTCAGTGATCTCTCACCGAGAGGAATTCATATCTTCGACTCCCCGTTTTGGGTCTCACAGAATTCACAGCCCATGGTCATTAGGGTGAAATGGAGGTTATCTCTGCAAAGACTTAGCTCAGGTTCTGGCGCAGAGCTAACCTACTGGAAAGGTTACTCTCTTCCCCTCCCCTCCCATCCCCTCCCATGGGTCACTTCTCCTGTTTCCCAGTCTAGAGAAAATTTCCTGGCTCTCTGTGAAGGGCGCACTTCTCTGCAATTGTCTAATAGCCTGGAGCTTTTGCACGTTGTGAATAACCTCTCTGGGTGTAAATAACCTCTCTGGGTGTCTCTGGAAGCAGGAAAATAATCACTTTGTGTCCTATGAATTAGTATGCTATTTTGGTAAACAGATTATGATAATGACTTGATTTACAAATGTATAAATGATTGAAGTAGACACAGGCTGCAAGGGCCGCTTACACATTATTCTGCTGGTGTTCAGTTGGGCATAATCCATTAGTATTAAAGCCCTTTTCTTTTTGCTCTGTTTTTATTTATTTATTTAACGAAAGGGAAAAGCAGCTGCTTTTATCACAGGCTATTTAATGGCACTTATTTTTAACCTGCCTCCTTCCCAGGATGGGCGGCTTCGGGTGAACGATCAACTGATAGCAGTGAATGGAGAATCCCTGTTGGGCAAGACAAACCAGGATGCCATGGAAACCCTCCGGAGGTCCATGTCCACCGAAGGGAACAAGCGAGGAATGATCCAGCTTATTGTGGCGAGGAGAATAACCAAAGGCACCGAGGTAAAGAATGAGGAAGACAAGAGGCATCTGAAATGGTCGTAGGACCAAGTTCTTCCCTAACATTGGGCCAAGAATGGCAGGTCCAGGGGCTTTACCTTGAAAGACTCAATTATCTTTGCGGGCCACGCCTTCCTGCTCAGAGCCCGCACTTCCTCTTCTGTTCAGCGGTGTTGAACCAGGAGGGAGAAACGTTGAAGTGATTGCTTGTTCCCTTGCTTATCTAAAACGGGTGCCTCTTGTAAAGCCCCTCACAGGGGAGAGTCTGTTTCTCTTGTGACATTGTCAGAAGTGTAAGCCCCCCTTCCTACCCCCGGCCCCCTTTCTCCTTCCCTGTAGGGCTGAGTATTTTCCTCCGGAGGGGCTGCCTTTTCAGTGGTATCTCCCGCATAAAGCCACAGTGGGTTCTGCACACGTGCTGCCGTCTGTAATTAGGCAATGGGTGGGAAGGTTTCCTCTCCCAAAGGGTGTGATCATCTGTCTTCCCAAATAGTAAAAACATACCAAGTAGACTTGCATAGCGGGGCATTTGAGAATGTAAAGGGAATTATATACAGATTTGTTAATTAATATTAGAACCTGAAAAAGAGTGTTTTCAAAGAATTTTTATAACGTATGTGCCACCTCTAGGAAACAGGTGGGACCTGCTTGCTCAAAGTATAACGTTTGTCGTTTTTGTTTTTATTGATGCTCAACTCCTCACATTTTTAAATCAACTAAGAGAAAATGATTAGCAAATGGTACAAACTGGAAAGTATATCCAGTATATGCTTAGGTGTTTTTCTTAATTTTTTCTTAATTTTAAAATCTGTGTTTAATATATAAAGCAAGCCACCGATGACGGCTCATCTGATCCTTTAATACAATAGGATTTTGCCACATACCCTTGTGCTCAGTGGGTAGTCGGTGGAGAGGTGACCAATTTTTGAAAGTTTACTGACCGTAGACTTATTTTTACACTTGTTTTTATTTTTCCAAATGGAGAGTGGCTTAATGCTAATTAACAAATTAGTTTCCACAACAACAAGAGAACAGTGTCACCTTAACTAAAAACCTCAGAGTGGAAAACTGTGGGAAGTAAAACATTTACTTTCTTATTATAAATATAAATGCTAATCCCTCAGGGTAGGCTATGGGATTGGCTTTCTTGAATGATAATTTTTATTGGTTTCCAAATCATTAACTGATGTTTTTTGTTTTTTTATAAATTTTATTTATTTATTTATTTGGCTGTGTTGGGTCTTCGTTTCTGTGCGAGGGCTTTCTCTAGTTGCGGTGAGCGGGGGCCACTCTTCATCGCGGATTGCGGGCCTCTCATTGTCGCAGCCTCTCCCGTTGCGGAGCACAGGCTCCAGACGCACAGGCTCAGTAGTTGTGGCACACGGGCTTAGCTGCTCCGCGGTATGTGGGATCTTCCCAGACCAGGGCTCGAACCCGTGTCCCCTGCATTGGCAGGCGGATTCTCAACCACTGCACCACCAGGGAAGCCCAACTGATGTTTTTAATGTAGGTCCTCCAAAGAGCTATGTGAAAAATTCTCCACAGTAAGTTCCCAAGACACAGTGTTCTTTATTAGGTCTTTTTCAAAAATGGAATAATTTCATATACCCTAAGACTGTATTCGTGTGACAGATGTTCATTGAGCATCTACTACATTCAGAAAATAAGTTAGATCCTGGGGATAAGGTGGTGAATACAGACAGATGGAGTTCCCTCTCTGGACGTTCTCCTGGACCATAGATCATATTCTTAGTCTCTTTAAAAACAAACTAAAATTTCTCAAAGTTTTCCTTTAGAGAGAAACATTGAAATGTTGTAGGGGGACTTAAAATGTAAGAAACGGACTGAAGGGCAGCATCCTGAATCCAGACGTGTTTTTGTCTGGCTCAGGTGGTTCCCCAAACAAACCTATACCAACCTGAAAACGTTTTGATAAAAGCACTGATTTGATCCCCTGTTGCCCTATAAAACACACAGAATTGGAATCCCACTGCAGTATCTCTGTCTCATTCACTTCTGCGTATGAATTTATGTGAATGAAAATGATTTAAGTAAGGGAACAGAGGCGGTAGGCAGTAATAGACTTTAATATTCAATATTCTTTACGGTATCATTTTCATACATTGCTGGTTATTACTATTTCTTAGGATAGAGTAAGCTTATAAAGCAATTATGTCAAAAAAAATCTTATCACGAGTGCTGTGCTCTCTTTGTAATACCAGCGAAAAGCCTTTTGTACTGACAGGGTTTAACTGAAGGATTCTGTGAAGACAGAAGAGCTCATTTCAGCTTCCCATAAGTCTTAAGACATGACTTTGCTGCCGTTGTACTTATATATTACCTTTGCAGAAACATCTCCCTGAATTACTGGGAGGGTACGTGTAAGTTATGTTACCGTAAATATTGATATAAGCATAGGGTGCCTTTTGTACTGACAGGGTTTAACTGAAGGATTCTGTGAAGACAGAAGAGCTCATTTCAGCTTCCCATAAGTCTTAAGACATGACTTTGCTGCCGTTGTACTTATATACTACCTTTGCAGAAACATCTCCCTGAATTACTGGAAGGGTACATGTAAGTTATATTACCGTAAATATTGATATAAGCATAGGGTGTCTTGTCACGGATGAACCTCAGGCCAGAATAATGAGTTCTGTCCTCCTGGGTCCATCTGTCAGCCGTGTGGTCCGGCCTTTGACAATATCACAGAATTATATTTTACTAACTCATCTTTAAATCAAGGGTTTGCATACTTATTTTCAAGCTAGAGAAGATGAAAATTCGCAGAAGAACATCTTTTGTGCTTTGTCACCTCTTCCCTTGCCCTCTTCTATATGTGGGAAGTACTGTCTGTTATCTTAGTATGTTTTCTTCAAAATTGGCAACTCTTGGCACGAAATACCATCTTCCCTTGCACTTCCCTGGTCTTTGTCCCCATACAGCACATTTGAGACATGTTCTAGAAGATGCTTCTCAGTCCCTTCCACTTGACTTCTCAGGAGTCTGTGAACACTGCCTCGTTCTTGAATCCTTTCCTGCCAGCTCTCTCCGTTTTTCTCCTGCTTCTCTCTGGCCCTCTGTCTCCTTTAAGCTTGCTCTCTTCTGCCTGTTCCTTTTTTGGTTAGTATTCCTCAAGGCGTTCTCTGGGCTGTGTCTTCTTCCTCACATGCTCCCTGGGAGACCTTCATTCCTTGGTCTTCAGGTACCACTTTCCTTATGATGAATCCCGTGGTCCTGTTTTCAGCTCAGGACTCTACTCTAGTTCCAGATTCCTCTGTCCAGCCACCCATGGAGATGTCCACTGGTATGTCTCTCAGGCACCTATGCTTTTTCCACCAAAATCCATTCCTCCCTCAGTTCTTCATCTATCTTGTCCTCCTTCCCCCCGAGATAGCTCCACTGTTTCTTTACTTGTAGAAGCTGGAAATCTGGGGTGGCTCTGACCTCTCAAATGCCTTTCCTGTCTCTGTTGCCTCCTCCTCTGGAATCTCTCTCCTCCCTCACTCCTCTCCATCCCCCTGCCCTTACCCCATCCTCTCACCGGGCTCTCTGCTGCAGCTCCCTGAAGGACTTCTCTCTCAACCCATTTTGTCTACATGGCAGTAAGGCACATCTTCCCACAAAACAAACTGACCGTGTCACTTCCGGCCGAAATCTCTTCGGGAGCTTTCCTTCCTTTCCAGGATGGGTGCCAGTCTCCATCATGTGGCCACTAGGACGTGCACAAACCAGCCCCTGTGTCCACCAGCCTGTCCCTTACACGACCTGAAATTTCTCAGATGTCTGATGCTGCCTTTCACCTCTGGATTTTCCACGTGAGTCAGTTCTGCTCCTTGTTCTAGCAAAGTCAGCCTTTAGATTTCAGTATCCTCTCTCCAGAGCCTTTCCGTAGCCCTGGGTACTCACCTTCAGGCAGCAGCTGTCACACCATCATGGTTCCTCTCTGGTTTTCTTTGGTGGGAACTGCAAATTCTGAGATGGCTGGGACCTTGTTCATCTCTCCATCGCTGGGGTCCAACCCAAGGCTGACACCTAAACATGGACTGAATGATGAGGGAAATAATCCCAGAGAGTCGAGCCTTTTTAGAAGAAAAAAATTAACTTGGTTACTGTTAGACACTGAAGTTCTAACAAGGCAAGGTAACAGAATTAATATTTTAGCAGTGATTCTGGATTTCCTTCACTTTCCTTAGCTCTGATGCTCTTACTTATTTAAAAACATTCCATAAGCAGTAATTATTTCTTTAAAAAAGAGAGAGAAAAGAAATGGCTTTCCTTTGTTTTGTGCTCCTGAAGGATGGATGAACTTTTTTGGCATCTCTTCCATTGGAAAGAATACATAAAGCAAGAGGCAGAAACATTGGTATCATTGCAAAGGACGAATTTGTTGAGGACTTTGAAGGAGAACTTTGGGAAATGGGTATTGAAAGTCACTTGTGTAGGAGAATTATGATAATTCTAAATGTTCCAAGGAAATTAGTATTTGTAGGAATTACTGCAATTTAACCTAGTTTGCAGTCACTTCATTATATCTTTGTTAGACATGATTTCATATAAAGCCTGCCTTGGTACCAATAGAGAGTAAGACCAGGTAAGTTTTCTCTTAGCCCCCATGCTGAGGAATTTAGTCACCAAGGACTACTTTTTTTTTTAAGAAGAAGAAATAAAACTTTTTATTTCCAGATAACATGATTTCTACGTAAAAAATCCTAAGGAATCTACAAGGCAGTTACTTTAGAACAAGTAAGTGAATTTAGCAAGATCATAGGACAGTAGGCCAATGTACAAAATCCATTTTATTTGTATGTACTAGGAATAGACAATTTGACAGTAAAATAAAAATCAATATCATGTACCGAAATATCAAAAATCATAAAATACTTAGGGATAAATTTAACAACACAGATAATCTCTGTACTCGTAATTCTATAAAACGTCACTGAAAAATAAAATAGACCTAAATTAGTGGAGTGATATATGATTAGCAGACTCAGTATCACTGAAGTATCAGTTCTCTCAAATTGGCCTATTGATTTAATAAACTCTCATTAATCATCCCAGCAGGAATTTTTATAGTAGTGGACAAACTGATTACCGATTGGGATTATTAATTTTTATATTATTTATTATTAATGTTATATTATTATTAATATTATTTAATTTATATGAAAATCTAGAACTGGAAAAACTATTCTAGGATGAAAATATCATTGGTTGCTTTTGGGCGGGTTGGGATTGAGTGGGAAATAATAGGAAGGAATTTAATGAGGTGATGGCAATGCCCTTTATCCAGAGAGGGGTGTACATTACATGGGTTTATCAATTTGGCAAAACTCACTGAACTGACCAAGGACTACTTTAAAGTGAATTCTCTCTCTACGTTTAATTCTCTTAGAAAGCTACATTAGAATAGGAAGGGACCTAAGGTATCGTTTATGATTCTCTTTATTTTATATATGAAGAAATAAATACAGAGAAGCCAAATGAGGTGCTTAATGGCTGCAAGGCCAAGGTAGTGGCAGAGTAATTTAGAAGCAAGGCGTCCATCCCTCTTATGCACATGAGAGGGTCTGATTGCCTGTGAGTGTGGGGTTCAAGCAGTTGATACTCTGGCTGTGTTGGGAAGAGGTGGACAGTAAACCCATGAGTCCCAGCGTCAGGCAGGCCATCGCGTTCTGGGTCTGTCACATCTAGGCTTACTTCATCCTCTGGTCAGTGCTATCAGCCACATGGGAACGTGGAGGACGTTAGCTGTGGTTCTGCATGAAAGCAGAACCTGGAACTGAACCCTGAAACTCCAGCCACTCTTCTCCAAAGAAAGCTAGACCCTGTCTTACTGGTCATTGTCCTGTGTTAACTTGTCCTTCGGGTGTTAGTCCTTTCTGCGATGTGTGATTGTCTCGATCAACCTTCTGTTACTTTCAGCCTTGTGCTGTGCTCTTAGCTTTAAAGGCCCGCTTGCACATGGCCTATACGTCTGAGATCTCTAAACCGATTTAAGGAAACTCTGAGTCATTCACTCAGAAATGGATTTATTCATCCAATTATTCACCCAGTGCCTGCTCTGTGCCAGGAATTGGGGATAGAAAAGAATAAGCTTATAAAGACTGAAATATCGGATAATGAGATCCTGCCACTTACTAACTGGGACCCAGGTTTAGGTTTGCTGGAGGGGAAACTAGGGCCATATCTATGCGAGCTTTTCACCGTTTCTAGTTGAGATGGTGGGATACGTTTTCTTTATGTGAAAGACATGATTCGACCCACTATTGCACACTTATAACAACTTGAGATTTTATTAAGCCCCACAGATATTGTATTCGTTTTTTAAAAGAAACCAATATTTTACCTTTTCCTAGGAAGAGTAGGCAAATGTGTAATATGAAGCATATGCACTGGACAATATCCAGTTCTTTGTTATTGAATAGCACTTATTATTTTCTGATTGTAAAAGCAATATATGGTCCTTTGAATATCTTTTTAAGAGCGTACTACATTACATTGTTTATAGATATGGGGTAATTCCCAATTTTTGTGTCTTTGTAAATGAAGTTCTGATAAATATTGATCAGCATGAATCTTTATGATTCACCTAACTTATTATTTTGTGAGGATAGTGACCACAAAGTGAAATCGATGGCCTGGTCACAGAATATAGGATATTCTTCGGCCTGTGACATATCTCTCCACGTTACTCTGGGAAGAGACTGGATCACTTTATGCTGATCCCCAGTATGAGTTATCTTGCTGCAACCTAGTTTTCTTTAATGGTGTAAAGACTTTCCTATTTTCTTAGGGATGGAGTTGAGGGCGTCCCACACAATTGTCCCTACTCGGGACTGAGTTCTGTTGGATGGAAGAACATTTTTTGCAGTTAAAACGACAAAGTGAAAATTGCAGTTCTTTTATTTTGGTGTCTTCTTTGAATTAAGCTTAATTTGATAAGGTTTTTATATGTGGAGATGATCAGAAGGGCCTGGGAGCAGCCCATACTGCAGGAAGGCCAGGCCAGTCTTCCAGGACTGCCCTCCTTGGAGTGGCTAAGCTCCCACTCTGATGATGCGATGCATTCCTCTTTCTTAAACTCAATTGCTTGTAACAAAAAAAATCATCAAAAGATTTAAAACAAAACTCTGTACTCCAATCAGTTTTTTTTTAAGAAATTAAAAGGCATTGTGTCTTCTGTTAAATATTTATGTATTTGGCCATTGATGTCTTCATTTAAATCTGTCTTTTGAGATGCAAATTAGACATGGTTAGGGAGGTGGGGAGGTACAGAAGCTTTCCCATGAAAGTGTTCAAGTACAAGGTTCCTAATGAACAGGCATCTTATTGTTTTTCTCTGGAAAGCCTGCATGTGCTATTTTTAAAATAGAATTTTTATTTGACTTTATAAAATTCTAAAATAGCCTCTTGGGATATTTAGGGATTTCTCATAAAGGTGCTTTATAAAGATTTTATCATCTAGAAAATTGCAGTTATATGCTTCAATTAAATGTATTTGTTAAGCAAACTCGAGGTTGTGTTGTCTGTCTTATGATTAAATAAATTATTGTGTAGGATGCAGGTCTTGTGTGTTGAGACTTGTATAGCAGGTCTCTAATGTATGTGCTCATTAAAAAAATTCACACATGCCTGTTTTTAAAGGGATTGGGTATTTGTTGTGTTTGTTTTTACTTCTCCAAAGTACCTTGGAATTTAGGAATAATGTTCTTTCAGAAAATGTTCTTGTATTTTTTTACATCTAAGACCTGGAATATTTAATTTACTTTTCAGTAAAGCTGTCAGTTGTAAGCTGCAATTTAAAAAAAAAAAAAACTAATAAATCCTCATTTCACAATTTAAACCTTATTGAGTCTAATTCACTAGCGCTGCAAGTTTATTATTCTCCCGCAGTTTGACGTGCCTCCAATTGTAATTGTGTTGACCCTTCAGTGCATTAAATCTCCCCGGTGCTTATCAAACTGGGCGAGATAAGTCTACAATTCGGAACTTCATTAAATATCTCATTTATATTAAACAGATGATAGCTTCTAACAGAAATAATAATTTGTTCAGGTGAAGGAGCCACAGTTGTGGTTTCCTCTGTTTGGAATGTGCAGTCCTCTCTCCACTTTGCTGTGCTCTGCTCCCTGCCTCCACACGGGCCCCTCCACCCCACCCCCCAGCCCTCCCTGTCTCTGGCTGCCGGCCAGCTCCGAAGCATCATAAGATTTTAGTTGGTGGGGTTAACCTCAGAGCCCACACTGGGAGGATTTGTGTGCTTTGTTCCTCCTTGTTTCATGGCTTTACTAGTATAGAGTTCTCACTCATATTATGTTTATGAAGTGTATGACTTTATAAGGCACAGCTGTCTTAAACAACGCCACATACCATTTTAATTCTTGGTGATGGGAATCCACCTATATTCTTTGCTTATCTAGCAGATTCTGTATATTTGCAAAATAGCTACCTTTGCCTGCCTTATTAGAATACTGGGTTTTTTACTTCTGTTTTGTCAATATCCTGTGTAGTTTATTTTCTCTCAGTTACTATCTCATACTGAAGAACACAATGAGAGAATAGGATGATTGTTTCTAATTTCAGCAGAAGAAACTGAGGCTCGGTGTATTGTTGAAGACACCCGAACTGACAAGTGGTCTTTAGGTCTTAGAGAGCGGGTGGTCATTCTCCCCCCACACACACCAAGGTGTGCTGTTAGGTGTATTTATGCACTCTAAGTGTGAAAAGTAGACTTAAATTCCAGCTTCCATTCTGATAATGATAAAGCATGTCTAGCGCAGGGCAACATCGCATAAAGATTTCTGAGTTAAACCATAACTCAGATTGACTTCAACAGGTACTGTCAAGCTGAAAAAAAATAAGCAACAAGGTGAGTGTGATTAAAAAGCCTTTAATCTACATATTTTTCCTCCAGTGGTTGAAATCTGACAGCTTCATGGGAGGCACAGTGTAAAGTGGCACAGAAAGTTGGTCATTAGGCAAAGCTGTCATCGCAAACTATTTTGGTACAGGGTGAAAAGTTCTAGTTCATTTGGTACCCAGTTCGATGCAGACCCTGGGCAAGTTGGGTCTAATTCCCCCATGCTGGTCATGGGCCTCCAGTTCTGACTTTACCTCGCCCCCCCACCCCGCTCTCTGCAGCTGAAGTCACCTGGGAGCCCCTCTGGACCTGAGCTGCCCATTGAAACGGTGTTGGATGATAGAGAACGAAGGATTTCCCACTCCCTCTACAGCGGGCTTGAGGGGCTTGATGAATCGCCCACGAGAAATGCTGCGCTCAGCAGGATAATGGGTGAGTCAGGTAAAACCCTGTTGATCACGTCTTGTTTTTATGCTTTTACTGGTTCACAGAGAGGTTATTAATGTAACATTAATATAAAGGAGGCCCATGATTTCAAGGGGAAGAGGAGCAGCTTCATTATAATCATTCAGGAAGTGTTAATGTGAAGAGAGGAAGTCAATACATTGATTTTGTTAAGTGAGTTTTGGATCCTGTAACGTGGGAAAGAGAAAAAAGAAGGGGATCACACAGAAGTGTTTTCCAATGATCAAGATATTCTTAGCATGTTTGAGACGATAAGTGAAGCTGTGGTTTTGTTTTTAAATCAACATTTAGTGGCTTATGGCAAGAAGGATTCAAAAGTTACATGTTTACAATAGCACTGTTTGGAGGGAGGGGAAAAATATGTGTATGCATGTATGTGAATATTCACATTTTGTGGCCTGTACTTAATAAGGTGTTACCCTTTTTCAATTGCATCTTGACTTTTTCAAAGCCTTCATTTGAAAATCCTGAAACTAGTTTTTCACATCCTTTGTCTGCATTCAGCACCATACTGTCTGCGTGGCCCCCAGTGAGGAAGGAGGTGATTAGCACTTGCTCTGCAGCCGTTCAGCTCTCTGCTAACAGATCCCGTTAATAAAGACTTGCTTTGCCACCAGAGTGGTTTGATTTACTGAGTTGCTCATCTTGGGATTCGCTTGTGAGAGTTGTCAAATTTAACACATAAGAAGCTGTTTTGATTAAAATAGCACGTGACATAAAACACTCATTGCTGGTGTGTTTCGCAAGCCTCTAATATGAAGTACAACCTAAATTTAACTCCATTTTGAGCACACTTAATGGAGATTTAATACAATCCACGTCTCCATTAGGAAGCTTCGCTGGAACGGGAATTTGTTTCCTTCATCAGTGGATGTTTATGGAAAGCCTGCTGTTGGCAAGACATTGTGTATATACTTTTGCTGTAGATACAAAGACAAGTGAGAATCAGTCTGCCGTCAAAGAACTTTCTAGCGGGCACGATAGGAAAAACACGTGAACGTGACTGGTAGAATTTTCTGTTGTTCTTCCTCTAATCCTTCCAGCTTTCTTGTTTGGAAAAATCGCTAAATTCCTCATTTCTTAGTTTGTGACGTGTAGAATGAAGACGCGCCAGCTCTCTGGTTTAATTTTGCCAACAGTTTTCTTTTGGCCTGCTTGACATAGTGCCAGTCGGGGAAGGACGCGGAAGATACTGCACACCTGTCAGGTGACAGGCATTGCACATAGTTTGTCAGATTAACCTTTGCTTATTAATGATCACTCTCCTCACCGCGGTGGGGTTTTCCCTACTTTCCTGGTTTTGCTGTGACACTTTATCTTCGTTAAATACTTCTTTTTTTTTTTGCGGTACGTGGGCCTCTCACTGCTGTGGCCTCTCCCGTTGCGGAGCACAGGCTCCAGACGCGCAGGCTCAGCGGCCATGGCTCACGGGCCCAGCCGCTCCGCGGCACGTGGGATCTTCCTGGACCGGAGCACGAACCCGCATCCCCTGCATCGGCAGGCGGACTCTCAGCCACTGAGCCACCAGGGAGACCAGTTAAATACTTTTTTATTGATGAAAATTCAAGACCCCTTGAGCGAGAGAGTGTATGTGTTCCCTGGATCTGCGTGCATACAAAGTGATTCGCTGTAATTTCCCCTTTATTATAGGAACATAGGACTTGCCATACTGAATCAGACCATTGGTCCACCAGTTCCTGTAACCTGCGTCCTGACTCCAGTCCCTGATGCTTCAGAGGAAGGCGAAAAACTAAAACTAAAAAACAAACCCCCCTCCCCAATTCACCTAGTGACCTTTGGAAATGCTGTATATATGGGTTGAGGATACTTTCTTTTTCTTCAGTCTATTGCTCTGATTTTATTAGCTGTGGCCTCGTTAGTCCTCTTAAGTTTGCACTAGAGTTGGCATTTTTTTCCCTTCCCTCTGCTAGAGATGTAATGGACTTGAAAATGCCAGATGCTTCTGCTGGGGCAGTAATCGTCCAGCTCTGTGCTTTGTGATGTACTGTGCGTGGCCTTTTGGGCTGGGGTGGGGGGCAGTGACAGACTCCTTACTCTTCGTTGGTAGGCCAAATTGATGTGAACGATTTGGATATTTTCTTAAGATAGTTTTTTACATGTTGTGTGGGAAACTAGGGATCCCATATAGTTTTACTCTGAGAAATATATATGCTTAATTTGATTTATCTTGAGTTTTACAAATTCGAGAATTCCTCAGTCTTTGTCAGTCCCTATTTCAGCATCATGGGCCCTAAGAAACAGACAGTGTTCGTAACATCACTTTCCACTTAAAGTTAGAAATCTTGCAAAGATAGTACCTTGCAGCAAGATACCAAAGCCAGGTACCAAATATAAGAAATTAAAGCATTGACTTTCAGTTAACCTAAACCAATAGCAACAGTATTTACTGCTGGGCACAGTATCTGGGTGCATGGAAAATTTTCAGATCTTGTCTGGCTAGCAGTCGTCTTCTCTACCTTTAGGATATCTCCTGTGTAGACACCAGTGGAGGTGGTGGTATCTGTTCCGTGATCTGCTATGATTCAGATAGAACTTTGTATTGAAATTCCAGCTGACTACATTAAGAAGTGATTGATTTTATGTGGACAGGGTGAATTTTCATGTAGCATATTCCTCCTGTGGGACTCTAGACCCAAAAGGAGCTTTGAGGCTTTCTGACTCATTTCTATGGGAACCTAACCCAGGAGAGAAGCTTCCAAAAACTAGACCAAAAAAGGAAGAGATTTTAGAGTTGGAAGCATGTCAGATGTCATCAGCTACACTTTCCCACTTAACAGATAAAAGAACTAAGTCCCAAGATCCCATGACGATTTTTGTTTTATTTTGTTCTTGGCTCTTTCCTCTTTCTAAAAATAGCCATCTCTGAGGAATACTGGGATCACACAATAAGTGTTAGTGACATTCATCCTTTATTGACACCCATTTTTAAGTACCCACATTTTCAAGCAACTGGCTTCAGACAGTCTTAACAGAATCTTCCATTCTGGCAACCAGTGTGATTTAAAAATCAAAGAAGTTATTTTTGCAACAACCTTACAAATCGTGTACTCCAACCTACTAAACGTCTGTTCAGGGGAATTCTGGCCCGAAGAAGTTAAGTGACAGGTCTGAAGCCCCAGACTTCCGTGTTTCTGAACCAGAATTACGATGCATATTTTTCTGAGTCACGAGTCCCCCATTACTGGAACCTGATCGATCTCCTTAGCTCTTGGTGGGGTCAGCCAGAGTGGCAGCCAACGGCAAGAGTTCTCCAAGTGTCGTCCGTATCGGCTGACTTTCCACTACCATGGATTTGCAAGGAGTAATTTTGGATATTTATCAACAAGAAATCTGTAGCAAGGCTACATAGGATTTCTTCCTTTTAAAAGCCTTAAAAATATTTTACAAATGGCTGGACTGTCTTAACTGGTACTACTAATAACCACAGAGGTAATAGGTGTAGCTAATGTCACCAGCGTGTTCACTTCATAGGACACATCACAAGCTGACATTTGGGAGCATGGAACCTTAAATGTTTTCCAACTTTTTTATCTGAAGAATTTTTCCGTTTAAAGCACAACTGAAATCTGTGGTCTCCATTTTTTAATGTAATCTCAGTAGTTTTTATATTGATACATTTTGGTGAGTTTAAAAAATAATTCTGTTCAGAATACTTTGATCTTGTTAGAAAGTCAACGTAGAAAAATGGAATATTAAGGTTGTTTTTATTGTGAGTCAGATCTCTGGCAAAAGGTTTCTCATTTCACGTAGTGTTGCCTTCTATGTAAATGTACCAATGAATAAATGTTTAGCAAACAGTCATTCTGCATCTCATTGTTTCACTCGGCTACAGTCTAAATCTTAGTTTGTTGGTTAACTAGTTGAGGAAAGGAGAGTTTATTCATCAAAAACCGGATCAAAGGTTTCTGAAGTCACCCTTCAAAGGGTTCACATTTAGGATATGCCAAGTACCTGCAAACATAATTGAGAGTTATTCTAAGGGGAGTTTGGTAGAATATGTAGTTTGATAGCTTAGTTCATTACCCCCAATATATTCTTGGAGCTGCATCCCAAAACACTGTTCGTCGCAAGTATGTTAAGAAGTGGAAAATTGATGGAAAACATATATTCTCAAGTCTTTTGAAATATTAGCCTCCAGAATCATAGGGGAAAGAAAAAAAGCTGAATCCTTGTCTTACGGTTAATAGGGACATTTCCCGCAGTTTCTTTAGGTATGAATTTTTAGATCACCTAAGGAACAATATTTCTACTCAAAACAACATAAAAAAGGACTGTCACATGAAGAACCATTCTGTGTTCCATACTGCTTGGTAGACCGTCTCTCAGAATATATTGCATGAACAGTTTTGGTTTTGTGTTTAGAAGCGAATGTGCTATATTATACCAATATAGTTTCTTCCAATAAATTGTGCCTCTGTGAGGACATGACATTTAATGCTGTGACATGTGCCTTGTCAGTGGTGAGCTACCAGGGAGAACTTGGATTTGTCATTCTGTACACTTTTTGGGGAAAAAAGTATGTTTTGGGAAGGAAATGTTTCTTTAGGTAATAGTACTGGAATGTCCGATCTTATTTATGAATGATATTTTATTGAACAGATTTCTGTCTTTCTGTACTAGTATCCTAAAACTCAAGTAGGCATAAAGGAGTGATTTGAATTCAGGAAAGGGAAGCAATGAAATATTAAATTTGATTTACATTTTTATCATGAGCGTTTATAAACAGTTGCTAGTTTTCACAGTTTGTCAAAATGGATGCATTTCAAATCAAAATAGAGTATTTTTCATGATAATTTGCTGAGTAGAGGTTTCAGTGAACATATATTATTTCTGTAATAGGGTAGTTGATGCTAAGTAATGATTGCATTTGAAATTTCTAGCAAGTTTGCTTTTGTGGGTTGTCCTGAAAAGATCAACTTAGTGTTTGCTCCTTTGTTGAAATGTCTAGAATAATATATATTTTAAAAGATGCTTCAAGTCTATATATGCCATCTCCCAGTTTCCAAAATGGTGTTAAAACGAAAATTATCGTTTACACATTCTTGTGAATGTTTAAAAATTAGATCTTAAGACAGATGTGAAAATGTTCATGAACTGTCTTCGCATTGCTATTGTGCTATTTTTAAAAGCAATTACTCGTAAAGGACAAGGGCACCCTGTTTGAAACGGTGGTAGGATTGGGAAAGTGCAACAATCCTTTTTATTTGCATAGGAACCAGGAGAGCTGACTTAACAGCTGTGGACATTGGACTTGAGATGACAGTGTTTCCATCCTCCTGTAAGGTGACAGGGAAACTGTCCGTTCTCCTTGCTGTGTTGGGAGAGACAGGCCAGTAGGGCGACACCACACCGTGATGCATGTTTCTCTGAGGACAGCCTTTCATAAGATATCCATGTGAACCGAAGCTTCGCCCATGAGTTCTTGCTCAGAGGAAATATGGCCCAAGGTTTGAGGAGGAAGCCAGAAGAACTATAGGTGTTTTGGGGAGGAAGATGGCAACATTTGGACCTCAGCTTTATCTTTAAGGATTCAGGCCCCTGTATTATAATTTTATCCCAGGAAAGATAAACGCCTATCATGCCGATCCCAGAACCTGAGCAGATTTTACTGAAAGAAACTGATCAATGTGGACAGTTCTGGGTCTTTTCTTACCGAGAACACTGTATCCTAATTGAATAAATCAAAATTTACAAGCTCCCCTGTCTTGGCCTGAAAAACCTCTGGGCAGTGAGATCCTAATCTTTCCTCTTTAACATCACTCCTGCCATCTCTCCACAAGGCCCCGGTTCTGCATGCACTCATCTTTGAAGTGTCACCTGAGTGCACTGTGCACTTTCCTCCATCATGCATTTAATGATGTTGTTGCTGATGTCTAAAATCAATGTCGTCATTTCTTACAGTAGAAGAGATCGTATTAATCATTCAAAACCCATCTCGGATGTTGACTTTTTTTTAAGACTCCCAGCATCCTCTTCCTTCAGCTACCCAGGCGATTGCCAGCACTAGTGAGTGCCAGGGCACTTCTGGTACATCACTCAGAGCACCAATCAATTACTACTTTATCTGTCTCCTTCTCTGAGGTGTGAGGCATTGAGAGGCAGAGATGGTGGTAGGTGCCCAGCTAGTGAATGAGTGAATGATTGATGTAAGTCTGCAGGGCTTCCTTCCAAATTTCCTGGTAAAATTTTTCAAAGGACTATAAACGACTTCAAGTCTACGTGGCATTTTCACATTAGAAATCATTCTGGAGATCATCTCTGGCCTTAGGAAACTTAATACCAGAGACACTGAATACCGCACCCAGAGCACCATAGCTGTCGTGTCAAGAGGAGGGAATAGACCGGAGGTCTCCCTTTGACATTCATTTATGAAAAATAAGTTTACTTAATTCTATTTTTCTACCAGGTTGAGCAGATTTTGGAAATTTAGACTTTTTCTAATGTAGCAAAGTGTTAACATTCATATACATAACCCTTAGATGGATGTCTAGAATTTCTCTTTGTTTTTTTCCACTGGACAGGTAAATACCAGCTGTCCCCCACGGTGAATATGCCCCAAGATGACACTGTCATTATCGAGGATGACAGGCTGCCAGTACTCCCCCCACATCTCTCTGACCAGTCATCTTCCAGCTCCCACGATGATGTAGGATTTGTGACAACGGACACTGGCGCGTGGGCCAAGGCCGGCATCAGTGAGTCAGCAGAGTGGTAAGAGCACTGTTGGGAAACATCGGTTAATTGCAGTCACACTTGATTTTAGGGTTACACGGTCTGTCACCGAGCACAGTGAATCAGTGTCTTTTATAGCGGTGTTCTGATTTAATAATAATGATTTAATACTCGTAGTTGTCACTCCTCAAACAAAAGATTCCCCCCAGCCTCATAAACCTGCCCAACTGTGTTAGCCTTTCCAGGGCTATCGTTAAGAGTTCAGCCAAACCAACGAGAAAACTACCACTCACCCCCAAACCCTACTCATTGAAGTTAAGTTTCACAAGTGAAACTTTTATTTTAGATCTGTGTTAATTTGACGAATTGTTTTCCTATTCCATAAATAAATTCTAAGCAAATCCCTCCGGTGACTGAGAGTTTGTAACAATTCGACGACTTTGGCCAAATTAGTAGTTGTTACGTTCTGGGAGTGGGAAGAAGCTTTTTCAGATTTTCTTTTTAGAGCGCTATAACTCTACTAGTCTTTGTACTTACTTCTAACATTATGACTTCAGGGGCAGTCTAATGCTATTTTTTCTCCTGTATCTCTAAAAATATAAGAAAGCATTTGATATTATTGAACCAGCGTGTGGCAGATAAATGTGGATGAGTGTCCTCATTTGCCTAGTAATTATATACATCAATAAGCGAAAGGAAGGTCCCTCCTAGGGATGACCTTGGAAGGCTGTAGTGATAATGAACACAACCATGTGAAGCATTATACCAGAATCTTCTTCTTGCCCTTTCTCTGGGGTCTTTTAAGAATCCATCAGCAAAATGATATTTCAGTGTTGTGGCATTGAGCTACACTCAAGCCCGCGTGATAACAGCTTACCTTTGAACGAGTTTTTTGGTTCAACGTAGAGGGGGAACTACCATACAAAGTAAAAACCCACCTGAATCAGACGCTGTAGCATTTACCGCTGCAGTTTATATCTCTTTCTGAAAGTGAAAGCAATGACAGAGAAAGTAAGGATTAGATATTTGCAGTATTCATCGAAGGGACAAAAACCTTTTGAGTCTCCACCGTGATGAGGAATTTTGAAGGCAGCCATAGGAATAGATGTTTGAGGCCTTAAGAAATGCTGTATTGGTGAAAGTCAATAAACAACGAGCAGGGCTGGAGTGTGGCATTAATTTCCCTAAGGGGATTCATAAAACAGTGAGGACTTGTATGATTTTGCTGTGGGGAATGTGCAGGGGCTGGAAAAGAATATGAATGAAGGGTTATCCAAACAAGAATGGCAGCTGTTCTGAATCACAGCAGAAAATGTAAGCTTTTCCAGCCTGACAATATCTCCCTAATCCTTGATGAAAATGTTATGAAAACAAAAGGGCAATAAGGCAGGATTAATAACTGGAATTTTAATAACTTTTGGGGGGGGGGGGTCAGGGTATGGTTACATTCTTTAAAGAATCAGCTGTCAGTCCTGCAGACTAACTTGCTAAGTATGCTAGCGTATTGTTTCTTGTGTCTGAAATTAGTTTAATGGGAAGAATTAATTATGTTATGGTTTAAGAATATTTAGTTATTTTAAGATGCTTATTCACTCAAAAACTCATTTGCCGTTTTCAGTTGTGTATGTGTACAGTTCGCTGCACGATTGTGGAAGGCTGAATATGTCAAATGGCTAAAGTTTGCATTTCTTAACTGATAGAATATACTTGTTTTCAATCCATGAACTGATTTAGGGAACATAACAACGTTTTTAAGGTGAAGAAGGTAAAACAGCAAATTCTCATCTTAGTGACAACATAATTTCGGAGGATATAAAATTAGTTTAAAAAATACGCCAATATGTGGCTTTCAGGAACAAAAATTTGTACTTCTTTGAAAAACCTTTACCCAATAATTTTTATTAAAACTGTATTGCAGATTCACTCTGTTCACACATTTGACACCTAGTTTGGAATTCAGGTTTTCGTGTAATTCACACGATACAGAAGAGGGTTGACGAGCATGTGCAGCATAGTCGGAGAGATCAACTTTCAGTATCTAAAAGAATTACTCTTGGACTTCCCCGGCGGTCCCGTGGTTCAGACTCCGAGCTTCCACTGCAGGGGACGCGGGTGCGATCCCTGGTCGGGGAACTAAGATCCCGTATGCCGCGTGGCGCGGCCATAATGAACACACAAACAGAAAGAATTACTCTTAGTTCAAATATCATATTTAGTGTTTATTGTTGCAAGATTGTTCTCACCATATAGGTTTTAATTTTTCACTTCTAGGACTGTGTTTTCGAATTGGGGTGTATGTGTCCTGGAAATTATAAGCATAGTAGTACGTGGACACTACTATATAAGCATAATATACACACACATATATATTTAAGAAATATGTAAAAGCAGTCTACACTTATATGCATCATATATGCTGGAGCTCTGCACACACATGTACATACATACATACATACATAGGGTCTAAGCAGAGTAGTACGAGAAGGGACACCTAAGCCTTCAAGGTGCACATGACCCTGCTGCTTCCTGGAACGTCAGATTTATTCTGGGCTTTACAGATGAGATATGATATGTTAAAAATGAAAAGATGTAGTGTAGGATGCAAACAAAATAACATTGATTAGGATATAACATAGTGTTTTACATAAAAAAATCGTTTTTGCTTTGGGCTGAGCTCCCAGTCCCTGGGCCAGAACAAGGGTTAAGCAAGCTAGGTGCCCAGGGGAGCAAACGTAAGGAGCTTCTCACTCTCAGGTGTGGCCCCTGAACTCACAGGACCCTGAGATCAGAGCTCCCTTGAATTCTGAGTCCCAGGCACCTACGTTGCCTCCTCCCCGGGCCCTGCTCTGTACTTGGTGGAAAAGATGGAGAAGGATCGTTCATTTCCTTTTTGAGGTTTCGGTTGGCGCTTGGTTTTTAAATACCCTGTTTCCGTTATAATTTTCATAACTTTGAAAATTTGAGATAGCAAGTCTTTGTTGGCTAATAATAATTTATTTTGCATGGTGGTCTGCAGTTTACTGAGGGCTTTCCCCTGTGTCCTTGAATTCTCTCAGTGGCCCGGCCAGGGGTTGGGGCCACTCTTTTCTTCATGGAGCCAATGAAGACACAGGGACTCAAAGCGTTCAGGCCACATCACCTGATGGTGAAGCACTGCCTTCATGTCTTCCTTGTCGCAGTTTTTGGTTTAGCCTTTCCCTAATGCCATCTGTCATTTCATGCACAGTGAATTGCAGCTAAATTTCTGATACGTATCCAAACCAGATCACTACCCTTTTATCAATATGCATGGTCATTCCCATAGGACCAATACAGGGTTAGAGAAGCTGGTTTCCAGCAGAAGCCTAAGGAGGGCGTGTATAGTGGAAGCGGACGTAGTGGAGAGACCACCACATTCTAGCATGTCCAGTGAGCTGCGGAGGGATGTTCTCCTACCTGTGGCCACATAGGCAAGGTGGCTCCACACTGATATAGGAGAGCTCTCTGTTTACTCACCGTGCTCAGCACAGAGAAGAACCACGTCATTGTGGGGCTGGGCTCACAACACCTGGTGGTGCTTCTGAAAGTGTTAGTGGGATTTTACAAATAGGACCGATTCCCCTGCCACTTCCATTGTGAAGACACTGGATACTGTATCCTGTTACCACTGATCTGCCCTGTGTTTCATCGTCTCTGCGGGAGCCACTGTGTTGGTGTCACACAAACCAAATGCCATCCAGACTTAGTCATGCTTTTCCTGACTCCCTGGAATACCAGTCAGTCTCCCATCCGAGCATCCACAGAGTCTTCTGTGTGCTCCTGGTTTGGTATTCTTCTTAGGGAATAGAGATCTTTTCTTATTTATTACTTTGACTTTGGTACCCGGCACCACACTTTCATCAGAGTAGGTTCTAATCGTGATTTGTTGAGTTGATTTCTTCTCAGTTGATTTAAGTATTGCAGAGAAGCTACATCCTCATAAAACTACATGCCATAAAGGTGTTTTGGTTTTTTTTCTGAAACACAAGATAAAGGATATATAAGATGACCAGAACATATCCTTTTTTTAACAAAATTCATTTTACTGAAGTATAGTTGATTTACAATGTTGTGTTAATTTCTGCTGTACAGCAAAGTGATTCAGTTATGCCTATATACATTCTTTTTCATATTCGTTTCCATTATGGTTTATCACAGGGTATTGAATAGAGTTCCCTGTGCGATACAGTAGGACCTTGTTGTTTATCCATTTTGTATATAATAGTTTGCATCTGCTAATCCCAAACTCCCAATCCATCCCTCCCCCATTCCCCTCCCCCTTGTCAACCACAAGTCTGCAGAACGTACCCTTCTCAAAACTTCTATTCAGTTGCAATTCATATAGTCACTAATTTGCTGCCAGTATTTGTATTAATATATGAAAGTTTTTCTCAAAGATTCAGTCTTCCTCACATGGAGAAGGAATTGCTCTAAATGTAAATTAATGTCGTATTTTCCTGTCACCTCCTACACAACCACAGTTCTTTTGATGGACTATATTTGTGCTATTTAGTTTAAATATTTCTGAGGAATATCCATATACACACATTCATACACACAGGTGTAGATGAACTTTCCTGAGCGTCACGTCTCTTATTTTCAGTAAATGTTTTTATGTTTCTCTTTCTCTTCACACCAGCTCTTTGAGTCCAGACGTCGATCCAGTTCTTGCTTTTCAACGAGAGGGATTTGGACGTCAGAGTATGTCAGAAAAACGCACAAAGCAATTTTCAGATGCCAGTCAATTGGATTTCGTTAAAACGCGAAAATCGAAAAGCATGGATTTAGGTAGTGAGTACGATCTCCATGAACCTCTATCTAAATTCGCTTTAGATGCTTTCAGATGAAAATCAATGGTCCCAAACACATGTCTGTTTACTGTGAGCCATAGAGAAAATAAATGCGAAATGAGGCAATTTGGCAAAAATTAGTTTTTCTCCAAGTTTGAGATAACCGTACTTCTAAGTGGCATGTTTACATCATGTGCAATATGTTAATATATATGTTTTCTGATGAGAAAAGAAACAAACACATGTGCCTATCATGCTCTATTCATGTATCTTTACTTGAAAAAAATGAAATGTTTTAACACTTTGGCTGCTGAAAACCAATTTCATTGGAATATGACTTGGTTGGTTGTGGGGACGCTCGAACCAGAAGAAGCAGTTTTGGAGAGAAACCATTATCTCAATCCATGTCTAGAGTTTGGTTACTTCCTCATATTTTCCTTCCATTGCTGTCCTTTAAGGTTTATTTGATAGAAACTCTTATGTGTTGATAATTAAGGCCTTTAAGTGGAGTCATAATTTGAGAGCATATTTATTGTAGAAAGTATTTGGAAGCAAATGAGAGGAGGAAAATAATCCTAGTTGTTCAATCAAGCACCAATCAGGTAGTGTCTCTTTTTAAATCCAAATCCACCAAAAACCAAAACAAACAAACAACAAATTAATTAATTATATCCATACACCAATTGAATGATTAGAAAAACCTTCGTTAATCAACTAGAACGTATTTATGCTGTTCTCTGGTGGCTGTTTGTACTTCGAGACTAAAAACATTCATTTATCCCATGCAGAAAAGAACAATCGGGCGATTCCTTGCCTCGCTAATTGTGATATGCTAACATATCAATAACACACGTGTCTGTGAAATGAGATGACTGGCATTGCATGGAGACACTGCTTTTTTCCCCTTTTTTTTTGATTATGAATGTTTGCTTGATATTTCATATATTTTGCATGAAATATTACCTAAGAATTATCACCTAACTGAAAAGATCTGGGAATGGTTGAAGCATGTTGGGCTGTGGGACTAACTGGGCTAACCATTATACATTTACCTTTTAACAGTAGCTGACGAGACTAAACTCAATACAGTGGATGACCAGAAAGCAGGTAAGAATGGACACTTAGACTGTTGCCATAGAAACTGTGGTCCAAGGAGCTTATCATAATTGTAGAGCTGCCAATCACATAGCACGTAAACATAAATATTCCAGGCTGGCACGGATGTTTTCATAGTAGGAAATCAAACGGTACAAGAAAAGGAAAATTTTCTGTGAGAAGAAATTTATCACTGTAGTACATACTAAATGGAAATATAATTTAGTGCTTCAGAGACACTAAAACAACCTAGATCTTCTTAATTATATTTGTGTAGGAATGTTTTGTCACAATTTATAAAAAAAGTCAAAATCCTGAAAACGTGATCTCTTAGGGTGGATTCTTTGTTTCAGAGTCATCTATCTGATGCTTAGGTTAACATCCAAAACATGATTCTCAAAGTGGTGATTTTCGTTTGACGGATAATGGCACAAATATAAATATTTTCACTGAAGGACAGTGTCTAGTATTGCTCTCATTAGTCACTCAGAAAAGCTTAGATCTTTTTCTGATGCAAGCATTAGTTTGTAGTTACCTAACATTGAATTAGACTATATATTGCGTCCTTATCTTTGTGAACCTGCTTGAAGGTTTGTTTTTGTTTTTTGTTTTAATTTATTTATTTTTTGGCTGTGTTGGGTTTTCATTGCTGCGTGCGGGCTTTCTCTAGTTGTAGCGAGTGGGGGATACTCTTGGTTGCGGTGCGTGGGCTTCTCATTGTGGTGGCTTCTCTTGTTGAGGAGCACAGGCTCTAGGCGCGTGGGCTTCAGAAGTTGTGGCTCGCGGGCTCTAGAGCGCAGGCTCAGTAGTTGTGGCACGTGAGCTTCAGTAGTTGTGGCTCACGGGCTCAGTAGTTGTGGCTTGTGGGCTCTAGAGCGCAGGCTCAGTAGTTGTGGCACATGGGCTTAGTTGCTCCACGGCATGTGGGATCTTCCCGGACCAGGGCTTGAACCCGTGTCCCCTGCATTGGCAGGCGGATTCTTAACCACTGCGCCATGAGGGAAGCCCTTGTTTTTGTTTTTCTTTTTCTTCTTAACTATTTAGGGCTTGCTTCTAAGATGCTGCCTAAATCATTCCGTAGAAACAATGGATTATTTTGAACTGGGTTTTACATGATAGTAGATTTTACATGTTATTTTATGACAATGATCAGAGGAAAGTCTTTATGTGTAATTAAAGTCATGTGCTTTGTACAATTGAGCGTTTTGATTTATTATTATAAGTTTGGAATAGAGTTTTAATTATTCGAGCTCCAGTATGATTTAGTTACACCACTTAGCACTAATTGGCTTCAATTCACCTTTTTAACCTGCAGTAGTAATTAGTTTTAGGCTTCTTGAAAAATGTGTATCCCACGTACATATGTAAAGATAATTGTGGACGTGGTTGGAGTTTTCACATTCTGTAAAGATAGATTGTAAAAACTACATCCAATAAATCATTGGATTAACTGTAGTGCAGGGCAATTAACAATAGCCTCAGCCCTTATTAAGTAGTTATTTCTTTTATCAAAACAAAGCATTTCATTGGAATTCTGAAGCAGGGCTAAAGAAAAACATTATTTGATAGTTTACATATGTAAATTAGTAATTCGTTTTTGGAGTTAATGGTATTCAGTACTTTTCAAGAAGTAACCCCTGTTCAAGTTAATGTTTATAAAAAACAAATTGAGCTGCTCAGATTAAAGAACATGACTTTATATAATATGCCAATTAGGTAAAGTAAGGAAAATAGTTAATTTAACCAACTCACTAACAGGAAAAGAACAATTTATTATGATTAAAAAATAATATCCAGATTTCAGCTGAAAACATTAAATAACTTTCATGGTGAGAAGACAGATTTTTATCATCTAATTGAATCATCTGCTTTCATAGTGCCTTAGAATGTTAGTTAGATCCTAGATAAAAAGCATTTATAAAATACTATATGTGATCTATCTTACCGAATTAAATTGGAAAAACTTGGGACAAAAAATTATTACATAGACATCAAAGTACTTTCTGGTCTATTGCTTTTAAATCTACAATGAATAAAATATCTACACTGAATCCTTCCCATCCTCCAGTATTAGACAGTGAAGAGATTTTCAGTTATTTTTCTTTCTTCACTTCACTTGAATTGCTAAGATTATCATGATTTTACAGTTTAGTCCAAAGGTTTTTGGTAGAGTCACCGTGGCATTTTAGTGTAGATCATCTGTCTAGCTGTAAGCCTTTCATAATGAAAATTGAATTCCATTTCCCTTTGCCCTTGCAAAAGACATCCTCTCCTTTTTTTTGGTGAGAGAGGTATTAGTAGGTAAGAGTAGAAAAATAGACCTTAGGAAAATAGTATGATCATGATTTCCCCCTTTATTCCTGGATTTAGGAATCTTCTATGATATTTGGGGGGTAAATTTACTTTCTGCAAGAAAAGGAGGAACAGGAATAAGAGAATTGTGTTTCTAATAGTTTAATCCTTGAGTATAAAAAATAAGCAAAGTGTCCTAATGACCTGAAAGATTTATATAAGGAGCTTCAAAATACTATTTTTAAATTATTATTTTACATTTAAAGTAATTTAAAAATTATTTAAAATTATTTAAAAATTATTTAAAATAATTTAAAATTTAGAGACATTGATTTTTTTGTGTGTAAATAAAACTACTCTCTTGCCCCTACTTTATATAGTGAGAGATATTTTCAGTTTTTATTGCTGCTAAATGATAAGTTTATGATGTTAGGAATCTCAGTGGTCCTCATTTAGGAATCTTATTAATTTATTACTTAACAAAATCTCTGTTAAAGTTTCTTTGACAAACATACCACTTGCATGAATGAAATCCATGTTATAGATCAAGAGTCAGCAAGCTCTTTCTGTAAAGAGCCAGGGAGTAAATATGGTAGATCTTGTAGACCAAACAGTCCCTGGAGCAATTACTTAATTCTGATGTAGTGTGAAGGCAAGCCATGGAGGATATGCAAATGAATGGACATGGCTGTGTTCCAGTCAGATTTTCCAGATTTGGCCCACAGTTTGCTGATTGCTGTTATAGATGCACAAATTATAGATGTTATGAAAATTTTCAACCATATGTAAAGACTGTAGTTTATTAACCTACCATATACCCAATACCCACCATATATAATTATCAACATTTTGCCAGAATGTTATACTACAGTGTTAAGAATTTAGAGAAAAGAGTAGATAGGTAAGCTCCCAATTATGCTTACAAAATATCTATTGCTTATTTAGTTACAATTCCATCATTTTTTTTTATCCCTGATTTGCTTGTGTTTTGTTTCTTAATAAATACATATATACATTTATCTATACATGTATCAATATTTATATACATGTAATATATACATTTATTTGAATAAATACTCATGCCATATCTGAAATTATTAAAGCGTTTAGTGCTCTGAGTATCTTAAGTCAAATCTCAGCTAACTTTTCATACATAAATTATGTTTTGTTTTGTTTTGTTTTGTTTTGGCTGCGTTGGGCCTTCATTGCTGCATGTGGGCTTTCTCTAGTTGTGGCGAGCGGGGGCTGCTCTTTGTTGTGGTGTGCAGTCTTCTCATTGCAGTGGCTTCTCTTGTTGTGAAGCACAGGCTCTAGGCACTCGGGCTTCAGTAATTGTGGCACGCAGGCTCAGTAGCTGTGGCTCACGGGCTCTAGAGCACAGGCTCAAGAGCTGTGGCACATGGGCTTAGTTACTCTGCGGCATGTGGGATCTACCCGGACCAGGGATCGAACCCGTGTCCTCTGCATTGGCAGGCGGATTCTTAACCACTGAGCCACCAGGGAAGCCCATAAATTATGTTTTTATGATAATCTTTACTGGAAGTATCAAATCTTCATTGGAGATATATGCATAGATACATATAGATACATACATGCATCCGTACATAAACATGTCCTTTATGAAGCCAAGAAGGTACTGAATATTTGCCTTATAAAAGTTTATAGGACCTGAATGAAACTAGTAAGTTATGAAAATTGATAGGCATGATTTATTCAGAAAAAGATCTTCCTAGTGCTAATTCTAGAAAATGTGAACGTAAATGTCCCTACCCAGGAATCATCTTTTCCCATTCTCTTTGATTTCTTACTTTTTCTTTCATTCTTCGGAACAAAATTCATTTTCCTTCCTGTGACATGACTTTTATGGGTATTTAAAACATGAACTTGTCAAAAGTTATGGGGCTATCAAGAGAAAAAGTAAGATTGATCATCCTAGAAAGAAATAATTCTTGTGAATTTTTGTCATAAAATAAATAATCAAATATATACAAACCTGCATGGAAAAAGTTAAATAAATCATATTTTTCTCCCAAGCACAATGATTTATAGAATATTTTTTCTTTTTTAGAGTCATCTGTCTGCCTTTCTGCCTACGTTACATTTTAACATACTTATTCTAACTTAAAACTACCCTATTGTGAAAATCATGTGAAAGGTGTCATGTAAATGAATCTTAAAAAGATAATTCTTGTTTTGACTCTCCCAATTTAATTTTTATTCTGTTTTATACTCTGAGCAATGGAAAGCCCATGTCAGAACTATTTGTCTTCTAAGTGATAACATATCAAGGCTACTCCTTAATTATTGATCCACATATGGGCTGATGGCCCCACATGGAGAGAAACTATCCAGCCTCTCCTTCCCTCCCCTTTTTTTTTTTTTTTTGCACCTGTCTTTTTAGCAGTATAAGTGAAGAACTAGTTCTGTAACCTGGATTGCCCAGCTGGGGGTGGCTGGCATTTCAGCCATCTAGACGCTAAATTCATCTACCTCTGAGTGCCAGGTCAGGCAGTGATGGATGAGGTTGTCATACCTGGTTAAAGAAATCCATTTTGATTGCATTCTAAAGCTTGGTTACCATCTTGGGACTTCCTGCCCTAGATCCTCAAGTCACAGAGCCATATTTATTTATTTATTTGGCTGCACTGGGTCTTAGTTGCAGCACAGGGATCTTCGTTGTGGCATGCAGGATCTTTTTTTAGTTGCGGCATGTGGGATCTTAGTTCCCTGACCAGGGATTGAACCCAGGCCCCCCGCATTGGGAGCGCAGAGTCTTAACAACCAGACGACTAGGGAAGTCCCCAGAGTCGCATTTTTAATCCTCTGAATTCTCCCCTGCCATCCTATGAAATTTTCTTGGTAATTGTGATGTCTTGTTCCTTCTGTTCATCACCTGTTTCTCTTTGCAGGCCTGGAGATCTAAGTACTCACATCCAGCTCTTGAGTCCTCTCTCCCTTACTTCTCTCTCTCTCTCTCTCTCTCTCCCTTATATAGTTTGTTTCTATTCAGATTTTGTGTTGCTTTTCCAAGAGAACTACCATTTTCCAGAATTAGGTTTCTACCTGGTGCCAGGGTGCCCTGTTTCTATGGGTGACACGTGGTCTCCTGTGCTTTTCTTACTCGCTGAGTTGTCCGAACTTGCACCATGATGAGGAAAAGGCTTGATGAAACTCATTGAGGTGAAAGTTTCACTTCTATCTTGTAAATAACTTTAAACTGCCAAACAATGATTTCAGCTACATTTTGAAGCTTACTCTTGGTTGCTTCCCTTAGCCTTCTCATCATCCTGCTTTTCAAATGAGCTCCTGGGTTATTCTGCCTCTTTTATATTATTGACGTAACTTGGAGCAAATGATTTGACAGAGATTTCATCTGTTAAGCTAAAAATGGAAACTAATAACGCAGAGTGTTTCCTAATGAGAATAGAGAAAATAGACCTACTTTAATATACATTTGGGAAAAGTTAAAATTAGTTACTGTTACTTTACTTTTTATATCTTGCCACCCACATTCCAGAAGTTGACGTTGAGCAAATAATTTATGTGCCTGATATTTTCCACAATCTGTAGATATTCAGACATGTAATTTTCTCCACTCATTCTAACTAAGATTTTGTTTTTGCAAACCTCCAAGGTTCTCCCAGCAGAGATGTGGGGCCTTCCTTGGGTCTGAAGAAGTCAAGCTCTTTAGAGAGTCTGCAGACAGCAGTCGCTGAGGTGACTTTGAATGGGGACATTCCTTTCCATCGCCCGCGGCCGCGGATAATCCGAGGAAGGGGATGCAATGAAAGCTTCAGAGCTGCCATTGACAAGTCCTATGATAAACCTGTGGCAGATGATGACGATGAAGGCATGGAGACATGTAAGTTTACAATGTCTGAAAGAGTGGCCATGCCAGGCATCTCTATAGAGCAGCAGTTCTTAAAGTGTGCTCCAGGGAACCCTAGGGGTTCCCGGCATCCCTTCAAAGGGATCTAAGAGATCTAAATTATTTTCATAATAATAAGAAGATGTTGTTTACCTTTTTTACTCTTATTCTCTCACAAGTGTACCGTTGGGTTTTCTAGAGGCAACATGTCATGTGATATTGCAATAGACTGAATGCAGAGAAGATAGAAGAATCTTTTCAGCTAGATATTAAAGAGATTTGCCATTGTTCTCAATAATTGTTTTTGGAAAATACAGTGGTTTTTTTGGTAAAAACCATAATTTCTGTTAACATGAAATCTATAATTTTTTATAAAGTAATTTGTATTTTTTAACTTTCTCAGTTTTAGTTTAATAAATATTGATAGACATAACCCACATAAAATTTTGAGTCCTTAATGAATTTTAGGAGTATAAAGGTATCCTGAGACCAAAATATTTGAAAACCACTGCTGTATAGTATGTCTTTAATAGATCTCAAATGAGTACATGTAACCATCTGTGATTTTGATAACATATTTTTGTTTTGTTTTTATGAATTCCTCTTGCTTTCCTTGAACTGAGCTAGCAAGACATATTTGTGTATGTGTATTTCCAAATTGCCAAATATTTTAAACCAAGATTATTGAAAGTCAAAGGTTACCATGAATGAGCAATGTGTTTTCCATAGTATATTGAGAAAAAAGTAACATTTAGAAATACGTACAAACGTATGCTTCAGGGAGTTGTCACTGTAGTTAAATATTTATGGTATAAAAATAGCCGTTCAATTTAAACATAAGGAAGAAACTCAGTAGTGTATTTACTTAGAAGAGAAAGGACTAGAGTCCTAATAGAAAAAATTGTTGATTAACTTATATTGTTCGTATCTACTAAACCACATTTTAGTTTTCTAACTTCAAAGTGACTCTACCCATCTAACCATTGTAAGAAAAGCTAAAGGGGGGAAAAAAAGAGAGGAAAAGCTGGAGACACCACTGCCCAAGGTTAAAGCAGAGATCATTTAGGTGGATTGTATACAATTTAACTTTTGGGTGAACCACTTTGATCACACGTACCTAAGGAAGACTGTGCTGGGGAAGGAGAGTTTGAAATGAAAATCACATTCTGAGGAGATTTAAAGCAAAATTATATAATCTTTGCCTATCAGATATAATGTGTTTCGGAAGATGAATATTTCTGCCATAATGTAACACACAAAGCAAAGCTTAGGAGAGGATCACTGCTTTCTCCCCCAGATTTCTCAGTCTAAATCTGGACAGTTGTTCACTCCATGCAGCCAGTGATTTCAAATATATGCAGCTCATTGCTCCCAGATGAAGAACATATTTCCTAGTTTTGCTGCCAGTCCTGGTCTCCAAGATCCTGAGTCATATGAGCTTTCGACCCTCTTGGAGTATCAGTGGTTCCTTGCCAGCCTTACCAGTATTACTTGTGCTGCCTTTCTAGGGTGGGGACCCTGTATCACTTAGAGATCTTGCCTCTGTCCCGGGTGCATATTTAATAAGACATACAGTGCTTTGGCACCTCCATATTTGTTTTTGTAAGCACAGATTATGCTGCTGAGTTTTCTTGTTCTGGTTAAAATGTTATTTAAATTCCCTCATAAATGCACTTTTCTCACATATATCACTTATTTGAAATATGCAACAGGGGATGGAATAGCTATCAGTACCAGGCATGTTCTTAATTCTGTGGCCTCCAGAGCTTTCCACTGGTGTGAACATCTAAATTTGTCCCTCTATAAACTTAGTTTCCTTTTTTAATTGGAAAGAACAGATTTAAGTATTTTATTTGAAAACTTTTGTATTCAACTATCATCAAGACAAAACCAAGTAAATCGACACACTACGATTTGTGAAGGGCAGGGAAAGTTCTGGACGAGAGCTGAGAGAGACACTGTGACAACGTGCACCTGCGACCCCAAAGTGCTGGGTTTTCCCAAAGTCCTGACTTCAGGATGTATTTTTCCAGACCAGCCTGGTGAACTTTGGATATGGCCAGAGAAAGGCAACTCTTCTACATTTCAAATGTTTGCAGTGCAGGTTGTCAAAACTGTGTGAGTAGGGTGACGTGAGCCTGGGGTCCAGATGACTTACATCCCATCCACGTTCTTCTCACCCATTTGGGATTTGGGTCAAGTTGCTCAACATCCTTGAGCTTTAATTCCCTCACTTGTAAAACGGAAGCTTTGGACGCCCAGGTCATTGATGCTCAGATTGTGTGTGGCGGCGGCCAGTGAAGAGTGGAGCCTCGGTGGTCTCAGGGAGTTGGGAAGCACATGGGCACCTGAGTGGGTGGGCTCTGTCAAAGTCACCAGCCCCCCCGCACCCCGCTGTCGCCTCAACAATCATGTGTTATTTATTGATTTACTTGTATTTTTTGACGGGGGTGCCGTGCGGCTCGTGGGATCTTACCCAGGGATCAAACCCGAGCCCCCTGCAGTGAAAGTGCCAAGTCCTAACCACTGGACCACCAGGGAATTCCCAGTCCTGGGTTTGTTTTGTTTTGTTTTGTTTTGTTTTTGTGGTACGCGGGCCTCTCACTGTTGTGGCCTCTCCCGTTGCAGAGCACAAGCTCCGGACACGCAGGCTCAGCGGCCATGGCTCACGGGCCCAGCCGCTCCGCGGCAAGTGGAATCTTCCCGGACCGGGGCACGAACCCGTGTCCCCTGCATCGGCAGGCGGACTCCCAACCACTGCGCCACTGGGGAGGCCCTAGTCCTGGGTTTTTAAAATCACTTTTCATACATTGTAGTTCTTTGTCAATTTTAAGTTTAAAAAAAAGGAAGTTCGCAGTTTTCCAGAAAAAGTTTGAAAAGCTCTGGTTTAGATGGTTCCATTTCTGAGGTCCTTTCCAGTTTTAACTTTCCATGACTCTGTTTCCCCCTTCACTTACTGACCTCCGTCCTGCCTGCCTGCTTCTCTCATTGTCTGTAAAGTCCACGAAGAAAGACACCACCGTGTCTTATTCCTGCGTAACCAGGCTCAGAGCTCGGCAAAGCATTGGAGTCAGTGACTGTTTGTGACATCAGTAAATGGACTCCTGCTTGACTAGCCCCACTGTTTGTGAGAGACACACACCCAGACACAGCAAGCCTCAGGCTGTGGCGCTCGGGGCAGCAGTGACATTTCACTCCTCCTGCTTGTGTCCCACGCTGGACCTGCATGTCTGAGACCTCCAGTGCCTCAGCAAACTGTTTGTTTTTCTTTAAAAAAAAAAAAAAATCTCTCAAGGCTGGTGTTACTGCTGGTGGTCATGAGACTGTCACCTTTACGTATGACTAGGTACAGGTGTGAGAAGGAAGCCCTGCTTGCCTAGCTCCTCCTCTAGTTCCCTAAACACCATCCTTTTCCGAGTCAGGCTGTGGATTCTCACGGTGTGATCCACACACTCTCTTCCACTGTGTGCATTTGCGTTTCTGCTTATGCTCTTCATCCTCTGCTTGTGCTTCTCCCTTGGGCATCCTTGCCTGTGCCTCCCTCACCTGTGCGGCCTCGCCCGGCATCCTTGCCATATGGGAGCTGTCTCTGGCCACATGTCTAGGCCCTGCCGTCCTCGTGCTCTGTGGGACACTCCGTACAAGAAAGGGCCTTGTACAAGGGCCTTTCTTTTACGGAGGTGGAACTCCGGGCACTCAGTTACGGCCGCCGTTAAATTAAAGATGCCGAGTCACTGTTGAGCGGTGCTCTGTAAGAGGACCCTGTCTGGGCAGACAGTCTTTGTTAGATGGCTGTCCTGTGAGGATGCAGTCTGCGCACCCTAGAAACATGGGGGCGGCATTACCTGTACCACCCAGCTGCCTGTTTCTGTCCTGTGCAGCCCTTTCCCACTTTACAGGAAAGGCGCTTAGGCAGAGGCCTGGTTGAATGCTGTTGTCAGTCGGCTCGAGGTCCTCCCGGGTGACTCTCTTTTACGGCTCGGAACAGGCTCGCCTCTTCTCAGCAGCATCGAAATTGTGGCATGCACACAACAATGGAGGCCAGGAGACTGGTGCGGGATCCATGTGGTATCTGGTATCTGTCATCTTCTGTAACACTTACGTGCTTCCTGTGGAGATGGCAGAAGCCAGTGTTTTTGTCTCTCATTTAATCCATCTGGCCTCTCCACATTGTGTGTGTCTGTCTGGATCAAGATGGAGCTTTGTATTCTGGGACCCATTATCTCCGAGGTCCTACCTGTGTTTGACAGGTCAGGGCATCTACAATCTGCTCCCTCTTCTATGCAAATCACACTCCCCGCCTGGCTCCCAGCAAGGAGCTCCTCCATCCCCCATAATAAATCAGTTTCCGTTGGAACCAAGAACATGGATGCTATATAACATTGCTTTGTTTTATTTTTGAAAATATAGAGTCCCATTTTTTTTTCTCTATTAAAAGTTGCCAAATTGTCAGCCTTCCTATCAATTCAGTAACAGCTTTTTGTCCAGGTCAAGGAGGTGAAACACAACAAAACCGAAGACTATGCTATTAATTGTACTTCTCAATGTTAAGATCTATCCAGTTTACAATTTTAAATGTGAGAACTGTATGCCTTGAAAACATAGAGCCAGATTGCTTTTGAGTAGCTTGCCTACTTTCTTATAGTACTCTTAACAGATCAGAAAAAAAGCACTGCTCTAAAATTTACATAACTTAGGTTAGCAGTGTGAGATTAGAAGACACTGAATTTATGTCAGTAAATCAGCTAATCTGAAAGCTTCCAGGAGAATTTTTGTTTATTTTATTAGCTTCAAATAGGATATTGCATGAATATCTCAGACTTTCTACTCTCAGCATCCTCCACATTTCTAGCCACCTTTTGTCATTACATTTTGAGCAAAAAAAATGCAAACTAGGTTGTTATCTTAAGACACCCCATTAGATTACTGTTAATCTGTAGTGGAAGAATTCAGTATAGGGGTTTCAAAGTCGAAGTACTTTGTAAAAGATTTCCCATTTGATTAATCTATCTTAATGGCTAATTGGGTGTTGATCTATAAAAAATATTTGTTCTGAAGGGCTGGGAATAAGAATAACCTGTCTTATCCTCTTATGCCAATTTGTATACTTAAGTATCACTTGCAGTTTAAGAAAAGGAGCTTTGATTTTAGGAAATTTCTGAATGCAGTAGAGGTGTAAGCATGTGAAGTAGCTGACGCTATCTATTCCTTACATTTCTTTTTCTAAGTGAAAAGTAAGTTAAGCTAAAAGTATGATGAGAAGTCACATCTGAAGTGTTTGAATTATAGAATCCTCATTTTAAGCATTTTTTTAATAAGGAAAAAGTATGTAAACAGATGACCAAGATCGTACTTAGGAACAAAATCATAGAATGCATGCCTTCTGATTTGTAGTCCTGTGAGTTTTCTAGAATATTAAACAAATTTCTGAGTGGGATAAGCCATTACACTGAAACTACTATAGAGTATGAATGAGTTGTAGTACCTAAAATCTGATATTTAAGCTCTAAGTTCCTGAGGGGCTGTGGGTGGTTCAACCCAGTGGATAAACTGACACTTGAGAAGCAGTGTGGTTAATGGTTAAGGGCCGTTGTAGTGCACAGGTTACCATGGCACCAAACCGTGGGGGACCCACTCAGCCCATGTGGAAGTTGAGTGGGGTGGGAGAAGGCTTCCCAGAAGAGGTATTGTTTTAGGTGAGTATTATTGCTTGAGTGGTCTTCAGTGGGTGCGTAGGAAACATAGGGAGCCGGGACCACCCCTGGACCGCCATCATCCTGTTAAGGTTCATGTATGCACTGCGGGTGAGGGCATGGTGAGGAGTGAGGTTTAAGACGTAGTCAGAGAACCGATCACAGACAGCCTCGTTTAAATCATTTTTGTTCATACTAAGGACCTTAAAGAGCACTTGAAGAATTTCAAGTAAAGGAATACGCTAGTTAGGGCTGTATGGGATGGCTTATTGGGGATGGGATGGTAAGTAGCAGTGTTGGCGGCAAGACTGGTTCTGTGATCATAATGCAAGACTCCAGGTGAATCACGATGCTTGGCAAAGCCAGAGGAAAGGGAGGGACTGCGTTTACATGCTTAGCATCTCACATGTAAAGATGGATGATGATGTCGTGATTTTTCTCATTAGTACCTCCAGGCCCAGAAACTTAGAATCATCATCTCACTGTGTAATCACTCCATTACCGAGGTTTCTTATTTTTTCCCCCATGAAATCTCCTAATTTCTCTCCTTCTGTCCAATCTAGCCCCAATCCTCATTTTTTAATATCTGAAGTTACTATTAGGATCTCCTAACTGGTCCGACTGTCTCTACATTGGCTGAGTAAGCTCCGGGATCACACCGTCTTCACAGTCCTTCAAGCTCCCGTGTGCATTCTCTCCCAGACCATGCACTGTCTGTGAGGCTTATCTTCTCACTGCCCTGACTGTCCCCTACCCTCTTGTGTACGTTGGACTACTATCATATTCCTTCTTCAAGACACTTGTTCCCAAACAATCTAGTTTTCCTTTGATTTTCTAAAGCCCCAACTGGGTATGGACGCTCCCCAATTTACAATGGTTCCGCTTAGGATTTTTGGACTTTACGGTGGTTCGAAAGTGATGTGCATTCAGTGGAAACCGTACATCTAACTTTGAACTTGGATCTTTTCCTGGGCAGGAGATATGCAGATCCTCTGTGGAGATGCTGGGCACTGGCAGCAGCCGCAGCTCCCAGTCAGCCACGTGATCACAAGTGGAAACAACCGATACGCTGACAACTTTCTGGTTTCCACTTTCAGCACTGTATTCACGAAATTACATGAGACATTCAACACTTTATTATAACCTAGACTCTGTGTTAGATGACTAGGCTAATGTCAGTGTTCTGAGCACATTTAAGGTAGGCGAAGCTAAGCTATGATGTTCGGCAGGTTAGATGTATTCAGTGTATTTTTGACTTACGGTATTTTCAGTTTATGTTGGGTTTAACAGGCCGTAACCCCATCGTAACTCAAGAAAAATCTGTATATAGATGTATCTGAGACTTTTTAATATAAAATATTTTTTTAACATTAAGAAATTTTGTGGATCTCGCAGTTTGGATTGTAGGGCATGGGAGTTGAGAGCACTGGCTTTTAGGGGACAGTTGTTTTGATTTCTCGGTAAATAGCAAAACAGAGCACTGCTCTCCATTCACTGTTTCATCACATTTGCACATTTTTATGTTGTTATTTATTTTTGTTTTTGTTTTTTCACTTAAAAGAGTCAGAGCAGTGGCCTGGACACTCTTTCCTTGACACCGTAATTTTTTTGTATATTGTTAAAATATACATTTGACACCACTTCAGTCCTTGATAAAAATAAAATTCTTAGTGGCAATTCCAACAGCAGCGTTATGAGTGCTACCATTTTCATTGTGTAGCCAGTCCATTGGGTCTGTTGAAAGGAAAGCGTTCAACTTCTTTATACATTGTCCCCTGTGCACAGGAAACAGTGTCTGTTGTGGACCATCATTTGTATGTGAAAATCAATTATACACTGAAAGCAAATTTGCGAGCGTTCGGAAAATGGAGGGTGTGATCCTCATTGTATTTGTTCTGCAGCATTCTCCTGGGCAGGGGGGATAGTGGAGGTGGCATTCTACCAAGATCTTCAGGAACATTTTACCTGTTTGTTTGGAGGGATGCATTAAAGAAAACTTTAGACTGTGAAGTAGAAGTAAAGAATGGTTTTTGATAATAAGTCTTAAACTCTTTGGAAGTGTGGTTTTATTGTTTTTGTCTCTCAACTCCTTACCCGAATGTAAACTAAGAGGTTGGCTTTTTTTTTTTTTAATGAAATAAATCTACTTTTAGAAGAGTGGGTTTTAGGAATCATCTGTTTGAACGTTCCTCCAGTTGCTGAGAACCCTTCTCTAAACCTGCTGATCAACGTCACCCACTTCCTTCATGGTTTTTTCTCCTTTCACCGTCACGTTCTCTGTTCTTCATAATATCAGTTGTTACTCCCACACCACATTTTAGTATAAAAGCTTCTTCATTCTTCTTGCCAGCTTTGTGTGTGTATGTGTTTTTTTTTAAATGTTCTGAAAAAGCTAAGTTTTTCCATTGCCAAAAGCTCATCATTCTAATGTTAAAAGTCAGGGTCCAGGAAATCAGATCCTATTACTCAGTACCATCTGTGTCACTAGCTGTTCATTTCTTACGTCTTTTCTTCCTTCTCCAAAGTCAAATGTTCGACTAAACTAAGAAACAAAAATAATATGTGTATACATATATAAAAATATATATGTATATCTATTTATTTTATTTATAATAAAATGTTCTCAAATCCTGTGCAGGATTTGCAGTGCCTGGGGAGTTCAGTCCTCATTTATTTTTAGTACATTGTATCTTACCTAACATTAGTCAATAGACGTTGGTAGTGGTCAGTGGATTTGCTAAGTCTAGTGAAATTTTCCAATTACTAATGTCTCACTTTTCAACTCACTCATTTTAAATTTTAAGCTGATAGATTCTGAAGACTGCGTAATCCTGTGTCCAGTTATTACATTTAATCCTTTGTCTTCCAAAGTAAATTGGAAATTACTCAAGAATATGTGCTTCTATTATTAGATCTTTCTAATTCCTAGAGTAGTTCTTTCTAAACAGGGAACAGTGAAGGATGGTTTTCATATGATGGGCTCTTTGTCAGTCCACTCAACAAATATTTAATAACACTTCTTTGAGCTATGCCCTCGGAGAAGAGTACTTGCTCACTGGCAAATAAGAAGTAATGCTGTCGTTTTCATTTTGTATTTCTCTGTTTTGTGTTTCTCTGGATGTTTGTACCAATTCATTTGACGCTAGTAACAAGTCTGAATAAATAATTCTAGTAAAATTGTCAAAGCTGCCTAGAGTGACATTAACCACTAAATCTTACACTTGTGATAAATAGTACTGTGGTTATTCCACAGCTGCTCTAAAGTTTGATTTATATCATGTACCTATTAGGATGCTTTCCGCTGCATTTAGTAGAAAACCCAGGTCAGACCAGCTCAAACCATGAGGAAATACATTGTCCTACATAACTGGTTCTAGAGTTGGGTAGCTTCCAGGATTATTGACTCCACAGCCTAACGGTGTTATCAAAGCCCCGCCATCCTTCTGACCCTTCTGCCACACTGTCCACAAGTCAGCTTAACCCGAGCGTAACCGCAGGGCTCAGAGGCCTCGTGCTTTCCTGATCACGTCCAACTGAAGGGAGTGAGCCATCTCCCCACGCATGGAATACGTCCATTCGGGGTGATGGGGCCATTCTTGGACTAATGACATTGGACTAATAAATCAACAGGGGCAGGGGCCCATAGGTTGGTATAAATTTAGTAATGAATTCACCCCTTGAAGCTGGGTTGCATTCCTGAACACAATCAGAGTTCATTAGGAAGAAGAAACGGAGAAGTGGATTTGGGATAAGCAAGCAATGGAGATCATTACAGTCCCAACAGTAGTATTGCTTCTCAATGGAAAAAAAAAGACCATGTGGCTTAGAGTCAACTGTTGACAATGAAATGTGTGTGATGACGAGATCGAAGTGTTTATTTATGGCAGAAGCTACAGAACTTCGAGGTTCAGTTGACGCCTAAGGTCATTTTCTCCATAATCATTACCACGTATGTGCTCAGTCTTTTCCAAACTTCTTGGTGACCCAGTCCTAACGTGATATCTTGCAGAACTGAGTAGCTGAATTTGTCGCATGGACTAGCATTTTAATTGAGCTGTATTTGCATCTGTTGAAAACATGGTAATTAGGTATGTCTTAATTATAGAATGTGCTGCCTGAAAGAAAAATAAGCAGCTTCACGTTATACCTTCTTTAAAAAGAGAAACTTGAAAGTATCTGTTTTTATAGGTAATCACACGAGAAAGTAGCTGATAATGCAGTGCACAGAGCAGAAATGTTAGTCAAAAATAGAAATTTCCATTTGTTTGGAAGGAGGTAATCATCTTTCTTTGTGCAGACTATCTGCAGAAGGAAAGCAAACAATCTGCAAAGAGCAAAATTAAGGAGAAAAAATGTAAAATTTATATAGCATTTAAAATAGTCAATTACCTAAATGTAGGTTTATGATTAGTCCGTGCATTGTAATTGATTGTATGAACGCAATCAATCATGCCATTTACGGATGATGTATTACCAGTACTTTTCTTACTTGAAAAATTGTTTATCTGAATATCTTTTGTAGTTTAAGAGAATAAAAATATTTTATGTACCTTATTATAAAGCTAGTATTAAATGTACAAAGACTGGTTTTAAAACTGAAAACAAAATGTGACTATCAGTGACCTTGAATACATACATTTTTTTAAAAAAATTAAGCACGTGTCACCAATTTACTTAAGCTTTTAAAAACCACAGTAATTCTGCATAGGGATGGGGTAAAGTGAGATTCTTATTTTTCTCTATCAAATAATTTTAGCGTTTGAAGCGTACACAATGCAATACTCTAAAAGAACATCTTCTGTTTATGCATATGAAGGCACATATTGCTAAATATTTTTAATTAGTTGGCATTCAAAGGGGTTCGTTACATGAGTACACCCCCAGAAGAGTTTGTGTGATAGTGTATTATCTAAATCAGAATGTTCAGAATAAGCATAAAGAATTCTCAAATGTGCAAGTACAATTGTAAAACAGTCCACTTGCTCGGGGCAGGAAACTGAGCGAGGAGTTTTGATTTTATACAATGAGGTTACAAAACCTGAAGTTAATAAATGACTTAATACTAATTTTCTCTGTTTCACCCAGTTTAGAAAATAAGTTGTTTTACATACACCAGGAAATGATTGTGAATATGAAAGGAATTGGCAACAAATGTGACTTCAGCATATAGTTCGTTGTGAACGCGCTGCCTTTATCCTGTGACGGAGCCAAGAGCAGACATATGTCCCATGTGCCTCTCCCAAAACTATTAGGCAGAAAACTAGCAGAATCACTACTGATCTTCCCATTCATGATTTATGACAATGGTCCCTGTGGAAGATGAAGTCTTTTACATGTATTGAGCTCGTTTTTTTTTTTGTTTATAGTCTCAGACATTGTAGGGGGCCAGGCAAGCCACTGGGTAATACGTAGAGCCCAGACAATAATAGCGTAAAACTCTACCAGAAACTGACGAGAGCTTAACCAAGCACAGTGGCCTACCTGGGGTTACTGTTACCGGGGTGTGGCATGTGTTGTCAGGCTTCATTAGAGGAGCGTAGACATTGTTCTGAAGCTAGAGGATGGTGATGTGCAGAGGTTGGATAGAAGTTTGTCTGGTTGGGATAAAGTCACGAGTCAGGCTCACCAGTAGTCTTC
The DNA here is from genome assembly GCF_951394435.1 of Stenella coeruleoalba. NCBI lineage: Eukaryota > Metazoa > Chordata > Mammalia > Artiodactyla > Delphinidae > Stenella > Stenella coeruleoalba. The sequence continues at coordinate 165,043,139 of NC_137147.1, forward strand.
CAGTTAAAACAGCCATTTACGGGCAGCCGCCGTCTGCTCAGCAGTCCTCATTTTAGAAGTTTAGGGAATGGGAAACGGACCTGTGATCGTATCATATGAGAAGTGCAATAATAAAAGTTTGTACAAAGCACTATGGACGGATAGGTAAAAGGAGTTTTGTCTGCGAGACTTTTAGAATAATCACCAGCATCCGTTTATCTAACTTGAGCGTACCAATAGACACACCTAGGTTTTGTAGTTCCCGGGAACTTTTGAGAAGTGTTTTATCCTGATTTGGTCCATTACCTCAAAGTTGAGGCCACACCCATTTCCCATAATGTGGAAGCCATGGTTTACCATCAGTTAGAGCACAGCCAAGTTCAAGGGTGTTTTCAGACAAGATGCTCCAACCCTGCATAAGCTATATTTACATTCTTGGGGAACGCCCCTTGAAAAGGCTACACAGCAAGCCCCCCGGGCCAGGGGTCTTTCCCTGCTCTCTGTGCACCACACAAAAATGACAGCCTTAACTCAGCATTTATTTGTAAGGCTATGGATTTTCACTAGCAATGCCCATCTGAAAGCTGTAACTGGCTTTCTCTAACAAACCCGCACAATTCCTTTTCCATATGAACTGACGGAGAGGGAAAGAAGCAACTTTTTAAAAAGCTGCCTTGTCTCTTGCAAGAGGAGAGTGGCTTCCAGTTAGATACCCCAGTGCAGAGGGAGGCCAGCCTTCCTGCTCATCTCTGTGGTTGGGAGCTGGTCCTCGAGTCCCTGTGCACATTTGATTGAGCTTCTGGAGTGATTTCCTCAGTAGCAGCTACAAGTCACGGAGCTGAATGACTGCAGGATTGACAGTGGGTTTCTTGAGATGCAGTGCTGGCTGCTGGAATGATCTTCTGGGCAGACCGTGGAGTGACTGGATGATAGATGACCAACATCCATGCTGTATGAAGCGTGGAATTGAGCAATCACAGAGTTGATCAAAGAAATGCATGAAGGTCTGGCTGAGGTACAATTGTACCAGAATAAAATAGTAGAGCGAGCCCCACACTGGCGGTGTGCTGGCCCCAAATCTCTGTTTCCTCAGCAAGAAATGGAAGAGGTTGGTCTAAATGACCTCCAAAGTACCTTCCGGATTTAGACACAGTGGTATTTTTACTCTTTGGCTGTACCCAGGGCATGACCTGCTGGGATGGGAAATATGTTGGCTTGTATTTTTAATCAAATGTGAAAACAAAAGAATTCTACACTTTTTCTGTTATTATGTTAAATAATTGGCACTTTGTAAAAAACTGAATTACTTGGTTATGGTTGTGCCATCTTTTGATAGCATCTTTTATGATCTGTGAGGGTTTAATAGCAGAACAAAGATAGTAAGATTGTTTTTTTAATTTAATTTTTATTTTACATTAGAGTATAGTTGATGTACAATGTTGTGTTAGTTTCAGGTGTATGGCAAGTTGATTCAGTTATACATATACATTATATCCATTCTTTTTTAGATTCTTTTCCCATGTAGGCTATTACAGAGTATTGAGCAGAGTTCCTTGTTCCCTGTTGATTATCTTTTATTTTTATTTTATTTTATTTTATTTTATAAATTTATTTATTTTTGGCTGTGTTGGGTCTTCGTTGCTGTGTGCGGGCTTTCTCTAGTTGCGGCAAACGGGGGCTACTCTTGGTTGCGGTGCGCGGGCTTCTCATTGCGCTGGCTTCTCTTGTTGTGGAGCACGGGCTCTAGGCGCGTGGGCTTCAGTAGTTGTGGCACGTGGGCTCTAGAGCGCAGGCTCAGTAGTTGTGGTGCACGGGCTTCACTGCTCCACGCATGTGGGATCTTCCCGGGCCAGGGCTCGAACCTGTGTCCCTTGCATTGGCAGGCAAATTCTTAACCACTGCGCCACCAGGGAACCCCTGATTATCTGTTTTATATATAGTAGTATGTGTATGTTAATCCCAAATGCCTGATTTATCCCTCCCCTTGCCTTTCCCCCTGGGTAACCATAAGTTTGTTTTCCAAGTCTGTGAGTCTGTTTCTGTTTTGCAAATAAATTGATACTAGTATTGTTTTAACTGGTCTTCTTATACTCTTGATTTTGTGTGTTGCTAACTCAAGTGCTGGTGGAGAGGCAAGACTGAATTTCATTTGAAGATATATTAATTTGATCTAGTGGTCAGTTCTTTGTGAAAGATTTCTAACTGTCTTATATATTTCTCTGTTAGAAGAAGCGGAAAAACACTGATTCATACTTTATTTGTTGATGCAGGGGGAAAATGACCTCAGATTTCAAGGGGTAATCTGGAACCCCAATAATTCTTATTATCGATATATTTGTAAGAACAGCTGAGGCAGCTAATCTGGAAGAAGGTTTATGAGAATGGCTGTTGATGTGTGTATCTATCGCTTCTTAATATAGAAATTCCTAAAGTTCTTTTGTAGGTAGAAACCTACTCTAGTTACTTGTCATTCTTTCAAATGCAAAAGGTTGGGGCTATGCCCTTGGACCACATGCTTACTAAGTGTTGCTTCAAAGGATGGAACGTCGTTATCACTAAGCAGAGCTTTTATCTGCAAAGTTCAAAGGAGTGTGAGGCTGTGGATTTATGCCTTCGTGTCTCCATCCGCCTCTGTTCACCTGCCATTGTGTCGACCGACATGCCAAATTATTTTGGATTAGAACATTCAGGAGCGTTGGCTTATGACGTTGGCCTTTGAATGACAATATAAGGAGAAATAAGGCTGTGAAGATCCAGTTTTCTCTACGCAGAAATCACAAAGGGTCATACGTATTTGGGAGGCTGAGGAAAGGAGTCCTGTGCTGACACTGGTGTGCTCACGAGGGAGTGGTGCAATTGAACAAAGTCGTCAGCGGCTGGGGTGGGGCTACACCACCCTCACCCAAGAGGAAAGGAAGCTCTTGGCGAGGGGCTGCTCGTCTTCATTCCGCCAGTGTGGTACACAGGACCCTTGGGCTTGGCTGTGTGACGAGGGCTTGCTTATCCCCCCAGCAGTACAGGCTCTACATCAACGCGAGAGAGTCCATCCGGCCCAGGAGCCAGATTACGGTTACTGTTACTATTACTATTACCGTTACTCTCTTACCGTTGGCCCATCATCTTCACGCAGGAGTACACACGTGCATAGTAATCAGCCACACCACGCGTTCATTCTCATTCACGCGTTCATTCTAATTCTACTCAGAAGTAAACATCCTGGCAGGCCTAGTTGGAAATGTGGGAAAGAAAACCCTCACACGACTTCAGCCTCCTTATTTTTGTCCCTTTGGTTCCCTGTGTTCCTTATCTTTTCTGTGTGTTTGTTTCCTTCCAAGTGGAAGAAGACACGGAAGAAAGTTCAAGATCAGGGAGAGAGTCTGTCTCCACAGCCAGCGACCAGCCTTCCCACTCTCTGGAGAGACAGATGAATGGAAACCAAGAGAGAGGCGAGAAGACCGATCGGAGGAAGGAGAAAATGGGGAAAGAGAAGAAGAAGGACAGAGACAAGGAGAAGGAGAAGATGAAAGCCAAGAAGGGGAAGCTGAGGGGCCTGGGAGACATGTTCAGGTAGGTGCTGCCAGCCAGGGCCAGCCGGCCCCCGTGTGAGTGCCAGCCCAGGGCAAGCACAGCTTTGACGACCTTGTCTTTGAGGTCAGTGGAGATTCTTCTCTAGTTCCCAGGCTTCGCTGCTGTGTTTTTACTTTCTTAAGGATTGCACTTGAACTATCTCAGACCCTTTTAAAGAGCCTGAAAGATGCTATCTTGCCAACCATGTAAATAACTGTGGAGAGGAAGGAGGGCCAGAGACAAAGGGCCCTCACAGCCGTGTTTGTTCTTTTGTGCGTGTGAACAATTGTTCATTGTTGAAGTTGAACATCGAGCCCAAGTTAGTGGTAGCATATAAAGGTTCATTAATAACAAGTCTAATAAAAAAAATGTTACAAATAGAGCTTCAATTAAGCTGTGTTGATTAATGTAATACTTATTACTTCAGTCGGTAAAGATTTCATTAAATGCAGTCTCTGGCTGTTTCCTGACAGTTGTTTTTGTGCCCCTAAATTATACTCTAGGATTACTTAGCATATCATTTTTTTACAAATCGTGGCTGCACAGTAAAAGTGACAAGTCGTTCAGAAGTTGCTCTGAAACTCTCCCATAAACGTTCATTGGAGGTGATTTATAATATTCAGGTATTTAATGTTAAATATAAAGATTGCTTGATTGTTCCATAAATTAAACCCCTAAACATATCAAGATGATGGTTTAAAATTGAAAACAGATGGCATAGCCCCTTGACTCTTCAAAAAGTAGTTATCCTGCATTATGAATCCCTTCCTTTTAGCTTTTTATTAATTGCAAAATGTGAACAGGAGTTTTTATTTTCATAGAATTTCCTGATTTATGGTCCTGAGGTTGACCTCAATAACTCAGGGAGTTATAGATAAGTCAAGGCCGTGAAGCGAGGACTCAGGCCCAGCCTGCAGGCTACACACATACCAGATGTGTCCTGTGGATGTCTGGCTAAGTCAAGTGCATGGAATAAGTAAACTACAGACACAGATCACACAGAGCCCGGCCCGTTGGCAGTATCAGCTTTAACTTAAATACGGTCGCATTGCCATATTCCGTGCTTCAGAACACTGGAATTTGCATCCTTTCACACCAGAGTCTTTCTTGTTTATATACCGCTCCTCCTGAATGCATTTGCAGTCAGATCATCTTTCATCATTATATTCCGTGTCCAGGAACACTTACGGATGGAACTGAGCTAACTGCCACTTTATTTCAGTTTCTGTGTTAGGCAGAGGGCTTCTCACTCTATATATGCAAACTGACAGCTGGGAATCAGGCACCTACATAATGCACAGAAATAAAGCTGTTGTCTATCAATTAACATTGAGGGAATTTGCACCCCTGTTTTCTTTAAATCAGAGAATATGCAGTAAGAGGAAACCTCCCCTAGGATATACACATCCCGCCCGGAGCCCAGTCTCACTTCCAGGTGCCCCCCCCCACCACCCCGCCAGTGAAGTCTTCCTGAAGGCTAATGGCTTGTAGGTTTCCTTCATCGGCCAACATTTATCTGATGGGTTCAGTGCTCTGTTCTTATTGAATAAAAAAGTAAGCAAACTTCTAGGTTGTTTATAATTATTTTAGAAATTATACATTATTTTAATTATACATTATTTTTTCTGTAGCTTGGGACTCCAGAGTAAGAGAGGCTTTATGTTAGAGTTTTCTTTTTGGGGCCAGAGGAGTGGTGAGTGTGGGGACCACGGGGAAATATATATTGTTTCAAAGGGACCCTGAATGCAACCCAACCCAGCCCCGATTTTACTAAAAGTTCTGTAAAACACTGTACGATGTTTTCTCTAGATCAAATTCTACAGATTATACCTCTAACACGTAGTGAAAGCCAGCTTTGTGATAAAGAAGTTGACCCATTTGTAACTTCAAAGGCCTGAGTATTCTTAAAAATCAACTTCTGTGTTTAAGTGCAGGGGCTGAAGGTATTTTCTAAAAACTGAGCTCGCCGTCTCCCAGTGTTTAGGAATGGCTACTGAGAAAATCATGGGTGTCCACACTTTTCTGGGACCAATTTGCTGGAGTCAGCCCGTGTTGGCTCGTGAGGGTCAATTGTTCAGTTTCTAGAAATTTTGCCAATTGATTGTTAAACACAGCCATTGTTAAAAATTAGATAAGTTCTATAAAAATCAAAGGTAATTCAAAACTCAAAACTCATCACTTCCTAATTATTTTATTACATTTCCTTATGATCTCTGCTTTTGAGGTTATTTGCGCTCACTGTATTGGCACGGCGCTGATACCACACGCTGGTAGCTTAAAATCAGCCGTGTTGGGGGTACTTATACCCCAGAAAGTGTATGAATTCCACAAAACAGGGCTTTTTCTTCCAGGAGAGCCACATACCACCACATGGAGAATGCAGAGATATCCTAACAGGTTGCAGTATCTTGTCTACTTGCCTTGAATGTGGCCATCTTCTCTCTGGTTTCCCTTTGGGAAATGGTTGAAGCTTGCGAGTATTCCTCCTTGAAAAGAAGTCGAGAATCCTTTATTAGACTAACAGAAGCTTTTTGTTTGGTTGTCTATTGCCTCTAACTCCTTCACAGCATTATGAAATGTCCTTAGTATTTGAGAAGACTCTTAAAGCATTGTTAGACTTTTCAAAACCTTTTTTACCACCTTCCATACCTACTGGATCTAATTATTTGAGACTAATAGACTTGCAGGTTGATTCTTTTATGTTCCCTTTTTTTTTTTTTAAATTAACAGAGGGGAATATGGTAAGATTTAAAAATTAGTCTCTTCCTTCCTCTTTGTTCTTCTGAGGAGAATAGGATGTGATTCCCTTAGCAGTGTTGCTTTAAAATACCTTAATCAAAACGTGTATGTGCATATAATTTCTTAGAGCACTTTGTAAGAAGATTCAAGTATAGCTGCCCAACGTAGGCCCGAAGTACAAAGCAGGGGTGTGTGTGTGTGTGTGTGTGTGTGTGTGTGTGTGTGTGTGTGTGTGTGTTGGGGGGTGTTGCTATGATTTGTTTCTGTTTTCTGGTTCAGTTATAACAGAAAGAAGAAGGTAAGGGTAAGGGGCATTAGATGTTGGGAGTCTAGCTTTTGAGGCATGTGAGCTTTTCCCCTTTAGTCTTTTGAGGGAATAATAATATGGTTTCCTTCAAAAAACAGGCTCGCAGGCTCTGCTGCCCACCATCTCTCTCCCCTTGACCTCAAAACACACACACTCTATTCCCACGCCTGTAAGTTGTCTGTGATTTTGTTTACATTTGATGAGGGCCACATAGATGTACCATATCTCAAAAACTGTACCAGAGGAAACCACGGCACCCTGAGTCGGTATTTTTATTCGTCTTTCTATACAGACGACATGGTTTTCTACTTCGTGCATTGAATGGTAGTCACAAAAACAGTTTAATTATTGATAAACAGCTCTAGGAAAGAATGTTGGGAGTCACATGAGTCACTCCTCTGTTTATAAATTATGGAGTATATGAAGTGCAAAAGCTGCCTTATTGCAAGTTTTTAAATCACAAATTTAAATCTACAAGGAACCAAATGACAAATATAAAGTGTCCCGTGTTTGTATGAATTTCTCCTTGTACGTACTACATCTTCTTTTGCCCCTAAGGCGCTCCCATTGCCTTGATTTAAAATGGCTTTGGATCTGAGAAGGCTGAGTTTCTCTACTAAAAAGGTAAACTTGACTTTGTTGATGTGATCGTGCTGTGTGAAAAGTGCAGGGCAGCGTGAGGGTCTGAAATGTGGAGCCTTTGTGTATGTCTGATTCTCGGATGCATGGCTATTCAAATTTAATACTATAAAATATTTCTGAGAATTCTGCAATTGTATGAAATTGTCACCAAAGAGGGAACTGAGTCCGTGCCGTAGAAGGAGAGAGATCTGTTGTTTAATGTTTGAAATGCATCCGTTTTTAAAGGAAGGCAATAGCATTGTTAAGCAGCGTGTTTGTGTGTGAGTTTCCATCTCCAAAATGAAATAATCAATAAGGTAATAAACTCTCTTATTTAGGACAATATTCTCAGACAGTAAGCATTTAAAATTATGTATTCCCCTTTTATCAGCCCTTGAATAAGTGTAATTCGATGCTACTTTGCCTGAAAAATTAGAATCGTTTTCTTTTGAATGTCATGGAATTGCCTGCCCTCTGAAACGGAAGGTTCCTGGACGTGACCCCACTCACGCCTCAGGTGCTTTGTGTGGTGCTGTGACACATGATGGCCGAGGGCCTGCCACCCCCTGGACCACTAAAGCAAAAGCCATGTTGCACTGTTACCATTAAAACTGAATCCTCCAGTTACCTTGAAAATGATTCCCTGGGTCCCTACAGCATGGTTTTATTCAGTTCTGTACGAGGAAAAGGATAATTTAGTTTGAAAGCTTGTTTGGTTGAAGTCAGATATACGGCTGTCTTTCCCTTTTTAGAATATAATCGTCTTCAGAACGCAGCGAACACGATCAGATTTTAAAACTCGATGTCATAGTTTGGCTCGCACCTTGTAGGCTTTTGAGAGAATAACAAACACGCGTCTCGGTTGCCTCCCTTACCTGTGCTCACTAACCGTGTGTCTGTACCGTGTTTCTCGTTTAGCCTGGCCAAACTGAAGCCCGAGAAGAGATGAGCAACAAACGAGAGTCCAAATGTCTTGAGAAGCACATATTGCACAGTTCTGTTTTTTGTTTTTGTTTTTTTTTTTAAAACAAACAATAAATTTACTTTCAATGAATTCTTAGTGGCTGTTGACAGATTTTGTTTACGACATCAGCAGTTTTGATGGTTTCGTAACACCCACGATAATCGCTCTGGGACTTTCTTTTCTTGATGTCAAGCTTGGGGGTTTACTGCTTGACAAGGCAGAGAAGTGTTTTTTCCTCTCTTTTCTTGGCCCGTTTTCATAGTGGAAAACCAGAGTTCTCACTGCTGGTGTATTCAGAACTCACCCGCCCACACCCATCGGGAGTGAGGATGGGTGCTTTGAGAGTGCGCAATGTACCGGGTTGGTTTTGTTGTGCGACATGGCAGCTGGGGACACAGGCAGGTAGGGGAACCGTCTGCGGGCGATGAGGTGTGTGGGTTGGGATAGTCACCCATCCATCCATGGACCAATGGGCCAGTGTGAAAAGGACTTTTTGGCAAAGGTTCTTCCCTTGATGGGTTACACAGTTTAGACAAAAAAATGGGGTGGGGGGCTGAGAAAATAGATATCTTTGCTCAGGGATGGCTGAACCAGCAAGTTCTTCCAGGGTGAAAAAGTAGAGAGACGTTGGCAAATAATGACCCTGAGGTTGCTGGGACCCCAGGGAGTGAGAGTGCACACTCTTTTATAAAAACGTTCCTGGCAAGAGCTGCCAGGTGTTGTCATCACAGGTGTGAAAGCTCGTGCAGGTGGATCTCAGACCGTCCTTCCTTTAGAGCAAAGCCTTCATCCACAAACCCCTCATGCTTCATGGCCCCCTGGGATTTCAGAGAAACTGTAGAGTTAGCTCTGTCTCCTGAGAATGGTAGAATTGCATCCCTCTCAAAGAGAAATGTGATGATGAAGAGGAAAGCCATGTCATAAGTGGTATTACGTACGGTACTGGGATGGGAGCCTGTGAGAAGAATTCACCTCCGCTCTGACCTGGTAGCAGTTGGCAGCCCGACCCTCGCCCCCTCCCCGGCTGAGCGAACCCTCCGGTGCTGCCGGAAGGAAGCACACAGAACAGTGTCAATTTGCTCACATCAGAAATAGCAGGACGTGTGGGTTTTTGCCTCGGGCCCAACTGCCCTGTGGATTAATGTGACCGGTTTCTTGTTGGCAGAATTGGATGACATCCAGTGCAGCCTGCTGGTGATTCAGGGGACGCAGTTAAAATAAATGTGGAGAAAAATTAGGCCTGCTTAATGAAACACAAGAGCAGTACTTTGTCACGGGAAAGAAGGAGCTGGAAGAGAACGGTTTTGCGTATTATTATTTCCTTGTTTGTCACCTGGACAGAGAACCGGTCCTTTATATAAGTACACCTACTGGGAGGTTTCCTTGGAATAAGTTCTGAGTCTGTAAATCCGTTACTTAGTATATGCTTCTTTTAATTTGAAAGGAAACAGGTTCCCATTTTGAACAGAGGAAAGTAAGCGCCAGACTGACCTCTTAGCAAAGATGAGCCCTGGGGCAGCTGATGGCATCCTTGGCGAGGACTCTTCTAGCTGAAGCAGAGAGCCTCTGACATCTCCGGCATGGAAACTGACTGCAGAGGGAGCCGAGGGGCGCCCAGCGTGACAGCCGGGCCTTTCTAAGACCTTTTCTGATGTTCTTTAACGCTGCTTTTCCAGAGACCCGCAGCCTGAATACAGAATGCAAGTGTCACGGATGACACCTACTTTATAGTCTCTGTAAAGCAAGCCTTTACGTAAAAGAAATTTTTGACAGTTCTGAGACGCTAAGTCAATTTCAATACCAGACTGTGTAGAAGATGGCATCTTTTTTCTGCAGTTGATGTGAAAATTGAAGGCTAGTGACTGTTCACTCCTTACTAGCAGTGTAAATAAATACCACACACTGTTGAAAACTGCACTAGAAGACAGGCTTGGCTAATGACATCTACCACAGCATAGATTGGAAATATTCTTTCTGAATGTTTTTTGTTACCCTTAGAGACTCTCTCTATCTTTTACATTAAATATCGTGGATCAAGTACATGTTATTCCTAAATGGATTTTTGTCAAGCCACAAAGTATTATATAAAAGTAACTGTTTGATCCTTTCCAGCCGTCTTTTAAAGAATTCCCTGGGGTCGTGACCTCTTACATAAGTGAGTGTTGGATGGGTTTCTTCTGACCTATGTTTAATAATGGCCAGTTTAGAAACAAGAGAGTAAAACTGGGTTAGATTTCCTATCATAGTGAAATAACCTATGGTCTCCTGTTAACCTTTCTGCTTACATTTTTTTTTCTTTTTAGGACGGATGAGCCACCCATGCCTTAAGCTCAGGCCAGTCCCCCAGAGCTGTCTGATCCTTTCTTACTTAGGCCGGGGCGTCGCTGCAGCAATTCTTTCTTCTCTCTCCTGCACCCTGATGCTGGCCTTTCCGTCCTGGATCATCTACTCTGTCCTACCCTCCACCTTAGAGAAAAGTCTGTCTTACCCTACCTCCCCTTCCAAGTACTCCCTCATTTTCCCATTTCCTCCTTTCTCCTTTAGCAAGCCCTGGGATCAATCTCTATCTGCTGCCTCCATTTTCCTGTTCTCTCTTAAACTCCCTTCAATGAAGCCTTCATCCCCCTTGGCTCCCTAAAGCCTGTTTTCATCCGGCCACCAGTGGCCTCTCCTGCTGCGTCTTCCTGCTGTATTCGCACCGTCTCCTCGGTCCGCGGGACCCTTCGGTGTGTGGATTCCTGTTCCTCTCCGAGATCACCCTGCCGGGGTCGCCTTTCTCCCTGCCCACCCCGTCACTGTCTCCTTTGCCACTTCTGGACCTGCCCCGTCCTCCAGATATTGGAGTGCTCCAAGCTCGGGCCTCAGTCTCCGTCTGTTTTCCTCTATTCTGCAACACAGAACGTTTGCATTCTTAGGAAACAGAGCCTCGGGGCTCTAAAGACAGTCTGCTGGCGCATGACTCCCAAATTCACATCCCCCGCTCGGGCAGCTTCTTTGAACTCTAGATCAGCTGAGGCTACCTCTTCCCAGGCGCCTGAAACCTAACGTGCACGGCTCAGGCATTTCTCCGGATTGTTCCTCTCCGTCTTCCTCTCTCACGTAATGGCAGCTCTGTTCTTTCAGTTGGTTGGATCCAAAAGCTGGCAGTAGTCCTTGATTCCTATTTTTCCTTATACCCCGCGTTTAATCCGTTATGTACAAAAGCAAAGGCCCGTTTGATCTGTTCTTGACACACCTCTTCATTCCTCATGCTTTGCGGCATCCCCATCCCCTCCTGGATTGGGGCAGTAGTCTCCCAGCTACACTCCCTGCTCCTGCACTTGCTTCTCTTCTCTATATTCTGAACTTCGAAGCTAGAGTCACGTCCCTCCTCTCACCCCCCAGTTGGCTTCCAGGTCTCTCAGAGTGAAAGAGGAAATCCTGAGTCTCCCATTGGATGCTACAGGATCTACCCCTCCCCCCAGTCCCTCGGACCTCATTTTTTCTCCTCTTTGCTCTGCTGACTTCACCCCGACTACCCCGGCCTCTCTTCCCTGAACTGCTAGGCCCTCTCCAGCCTTGGACCTCACCCATCCCTCTACCAAAATAATCTTTTCTCAGACGGTCACGGACGGGTTCCCTCTTGGACATTTAACATCTTCACTCAAGTGTCAGCTTTCAGGAGGCTTGTCCAGCACCGCAAACTGTTCTCTCTCCCACGGGACACTTCCTGCCCCACTTCTTGGCATTCTTTTTCTCCTTTGCACTCACCACCCCCTAACATATGATCCATCCCACTTACCTGGTTTAATAAAATGTCGACAGTGTCAGGGACTGTTAACCCCTTTCTCCCTGCTGCATCCTGTGCAGACTGCCTGGTGCATCGTCAGTGCCCAGGGAATGTACCAGATGCCTGCTAGCCCGGATCCCCCAGCTCCGCAGTGCAGAACTGCTGGCAGTGCCTGCAACGAGGCCTGCTCAGAGCAGCGTCAGCGATGACCCGAGGAAGCCCGTGTGAGCGCGTTCCAGGCCTCACGGCCTGAGGGTTAGAACGCTGAGGTGGAAGTCTGTGCCCTTAGCCCTGAGAGTGCATGGCAGGCCCTGGGAGCCTGGCAGAAATGCAGCATCGCAGGCCCCACCCCACATCTACTGACATCGGAATCTATGCTTATCAGCCCTGGGGAGCCCTGTGCATGTTACTGGTGGAGAGGCTGTCCCTCCTCCGGCTCCCAGAGTTTGCCCACAGCATCACCCTCCCTGCCCGCAGTGGAAACAGGCTTGGGAACCGTCCTGCCGGGCTGCCTTTCCTTCCCTGGGTCCCATCGCCACTTCCCGACCAGAGTTTCTTCAGCTTCCGTCAGACCACGGCCCTGAACCCTTGTCTCAGGATTGGCTTCTGATGAAACCCAGACTAAGATAATGTGTTTGTTGTGTGAACAGATAAAGAAAATCCATAGAATTGCTAGAGTAGGTGGTGGCAGTGCACGTGAGGAATTTTACCTGGAGTGGTTTTGCATGTTAGGAGTAGTGACCGAACCAGGGCAGGGCTGCTTGTTTCCGCCTTTGGGAGATGAAATCACCTCCTGAGTTGGCCTGTGGCTGAGGGGCTGGTCCCCAGGGAGCAAGTCTTTTCATGCTCCTAGAGCACATCATGTTCTTTGGTTTGTTGTGGAAGTGACTGTTTTCTCTGCTCTTAGTAGTCATAAATGATTTAAGGATTTTCTATTCCATCAGACTTGCAAAAAAGATGATACAGTTTCCAAGTTAAGTCGTCCTGTCGGGCAGGCCCCAGCCTTCAGTCTGGAGGCAGTATGGTTGAGGGGTTATAGGTTCAAACAAGGAGTAAGTGTTAACATTACCCTATGGATGTCTTCCTAAGCCTCAAATGTCAGGCTCTGGGCGATGGCGTAAGATCCTGTCCCTAAAAAAAGTCAGAACCTTGGTTTTACTCTCCACAGTTCTCTGAACAGCTGCCTCAGAGAGAATTACCTGGTGGCTGACCTCCCCCTTCTGGGGGCCACTCCCACCAGGTTTAGTTTACAGACTGCCCCACCCCTAGGTGGCGCTCTGGAGCTTTTCCCTCCCAGCCCCACGGGGGCCTGGAATGGTCCTGACCCCAGTGTAAGGTGTGGCTTGACCAAGATGAGGACATCTCACCTCCTTCGTTTCTCCTTCCACAATGTCTGTAATGTTTATAACTTATCTTTCACCTGTATTGAAAACAGCATCTCTGTTTCTCACGATCTTTTGGTTTATGTTACAATTCCAGTCCTTAAACAAAGAAACTAAAGGAACAACTTTACATTCTCTGTCCACACAAAGGAACAGAGACTTTGAACTGAACTGACACAAACTAACTGGAAAATATCCCCACTTTCTGTCCTACGCTCTCTCCGTCTCAGCTCTTCCAGTTAATTTAGAGGGCTGTCCATCCGAGACCACTTCTTGGCCCTCCTTTCTGATTTTGGGGGTGATGGGCTGGTCGGTACAACTTTAAAGAGAGAGCATCCTTTGGGTGGCGTGCGGTCACTGAGCCCTGGGGGCGGTGGACAGGCTGCCCAGAGCACTATTCTCAATGCTCCTTTAAATCCTCAGAATCACCTTGTCAGGTAGGTGCTCTTTTTAGCCCCATTTTGTGGATGAAGAAACTAAACCCACAGGTTGGGAGAGGTGAACTAGTTACAGAGGCCACCCAGTGGGTGAGGACGGGGCCACTGAGTTCGAAGGCCTGTCCCCCTTTAGGGGCAGGTTTCCACCCCTCTGCTGGGCCACCCGGCCTCCTCAACCTTTTCCTGTGGGTTCTGCTGCGCCAACCCCATGTGGGAGCTGCGACGGCTGTGAAGGTCGTCATGTGAAGTGGCCACTGCTGCTGCGTGCTCTGAACATGTAGACCCCTGCTGCTAGCCGGGAAGCGTGGAACTTAGTACCTTTGGAACCTGGCTTTTGTTCCTATTTGATTTCTGAAGCTTATTCTGTCTGTGGTGCTCTCTCTCTCCAAAATAATTCTTAAGGACTCAGGAATTTTACTGTTAATTAAGAATTACCAGTTGCCACATCCCCTTGTCCACAGCTGACCCTCAAACTGGAACGCTAGCGACGATGATTTTGAAAAGGCTTTCCTCCTGCTCTGCTCTCAGGATGGCCCCCTAGTCCTGACTAGGGGAGGCTCTGACCTCCTTGCTGTTTTCACACCTCATTTCCCTTCCCTTTCTACACACCTTCGCGATGGATCCATCACTGCTGTCTCGTTTATTTTTTTCTATTAAAATAATTGTGAGGCTGTTCGTTCTTTCCTGGGAGTATGCTCTCAGCGTCGACTTCCTCTTCTGAGCCTCCGGTGTTTCTTCTGCCCCCTCTGTCTCACCCACGCCCCATCCCTGCCGCCCACATCAGCACCTGCCTGGCCCTTGGATGTGCTCAGCCCTGGGGCCTCCCCTGGGAGGCTCTCCCGGCTCCGTGCCTCCTGCCTCGGTTCCTCCACTACTGTGTCCATCTGGGATCCTCATCCCTGGCATTGCCAGATTCCCACTGCTGCTTGCAGGGAAATAATTTATCTAAATCTTGCTTCTATAACTGACTTTAGCCATCAGGAGAGCATCTCAAGTGTACTTTTGAATTCCTAGAATTTCAGGTTTCTTTTCTTTCCTTTTTAATTTTATCTCCTTTTAAAATATAATGCCCAAAACTTTTTTTTTCTTTTTTTTTTTTTTTTTTTTTTTTTTTGCGGTACGCGGGCCTCTCACCGTTGTGGCCTCTCCCGTTGCGGAGCACAGGCTCCAGACGTGCAGGCTTAGCGGCCATGGCTCACGGGCCCAGCCACTCCGCGGCATGTGGGATCTTCCCGGACCGGGGCACGAACCCATGTCCCCTGCATCGGCAGGCAGACTGTCAACCACTGCGCCACCAGGGAAGCCCCAGAAACATTTTTAATTGAGAAAAATGAGAGCATCTACTTTATCTCAGTATAGGATGATTCTGGAACAGTTTCAGACAGGTACTCTAAGAAGAGGGCGCTTTTCCTTTGGTGTGTCTCTTGGCAATGGCAAAACACTGATAACCACTTGTGTAGAACACTCTCTACTGCGCACCCAAGCTGTCCTAAGCACACCCGGGAAGGGCGATTCCCCTGAAATAAACTTGGTGTGATGTGTCTCCACATTCAGGTAAGTATAAATGAGCAGTAAACCTCCTGATGGGCCATCATATTTGATAAGTAATTCTATTAAAGATGAACTTTCACGGCTTCTTTGCAAACTGGCGGGTGAGAGTGGAGATCTGGGGCCAAAGAAGTCTTGTGAAGGGCAGCGCGTTCCCTAGATGGTCTTCAGGCAGGAAAGGCACTTACCTGGTGGGGGGGTGTGGCGTGGGCCTCTGGTCCCGATGACTTCTTTTTTGTAGTTTATTGAAGGACAGTTGATTTACAGTGCTGTGCCGGTCTCTGCTGTACAGAGGAGTGACTCGGTTATACACAGATAGACGTTCTTTTTTTTATATTCCTTCCCGCTGCCTCTTAAGGGAACTGCCTCTTCCTCCCACCGTATCCAGTGCCCTCTCTGTCACCCCGTCAGCTGTGCTGTCGGGTGACTCGGAAGCGAGTGCCGTAGGTTTGTGCAGCCACGCCTCTCACACAAGAGTCACCTGGGCAGTGAAACGAATTCTGAGTGTTTCACTCCTCACCTGGAAAGAATTGTTTCCAACCATGAGGGGGTGGATTCTTTTCAAGTCTGTTTATGGAGCGTGTGTGATTCTTCGGTAACTGTGAGGTAAAAGCTTTAATCCACACATTCCACGGATACTTACTGGAGGCCTGCTCCAGGCAGGCTAGGCTCGACGCCAGGTGCGGGGGATTGTGTGACGGGTGTAAAGGGAGCCCGAGGGGGCCCTGGGCCTCAGGAGGGGGCCTGTAGGGGTTGAGGGGGGCTCAGAGAGCCGGTGGGCCCAGCCCGGGAGGCAGAGTCAGCCTCCCTCCAGAAGATGACCTCAAAACCGAGGTCCTACAGATGTTGTGACTTATGTATCTGAAGGCGCTTTTGGAGGAGAGGAGGAGTTTTCATCAGAGGGATTCAGACTCCTTTGATGTGATCCTCCTCAGCAAGAAACACATACGCGCCAACAACTCCAGTAAACATCTTGCCGTCTGATCCCTGCCCTTCCTCCTCGTGATGGGCTGTAATGCCGAGAGGCATCAGAGTATAGAGCTTGAGAGCCTGGACTCTGACGTTAGATGGCTCGGGGCCAACTCCCAGCTGTACCCTCGGCAGCCTTGGGTTTAGGGCAACTTCGTGAACACCTTCGTGCTTTACTTTTCTCAGTTGTGAAGTGCGGATCATAATGGTAGCTGCTCCCCAGGGTTGCTTGGAAGCTCAAGTGAGCTGATATGTACAAAGCACTTTGGAACCCCTCCTGGCCCAAAGAATGCGCTATGTAAATGCTAGCTGTTGTAGTCACTATTATTGTTCGGTAATTCCATTTTCAAGAAAAATGTTGAGTCCCACCAAATCAGTTTTACATCTTTAATGGGTTGCAACACCCTCTTTGAAAGATGCTGTTTAGGTGGTAGAAATCCTCTAGGTTTGCAAAGGTGTGGGGGGAGGAGCCTGGAGGCATTTGAGAAGCAGGGTGGCTCATCGTGAAGGACTCCTGACTCAGTTAGGACCTTATCCTGAGGACGCTGGGAAGCCTTTCGAGAGAATGACTTGATAAAATTTACATATTTTTAGAAAATTATAATTTCTAATTTTAAAAATTAAAAGGGCTGAACCAGAGAGAACACAGGAACTCTGTTAGGTCTCTGTTGTAAAAATCATGGCCAGAAATGGTGGTGGCCGAGGGGACAGAGATACAATATACATTTCTCAGGAGGAATGTAGGCGACTTGATTGTTTGGTTAGATATAAAAAACAAGAGAGAAAGAACAGTAAGAAATAATGCCATGTTCTGGCCTGATCGGCTGGGTGGATTGTCACGTGCAGACAGGAAAACCCCGGAAGAGGATCGTATTTGTGTACTTGGAGGAGGAGAGTGACATGTTGTACCTGGTGTTCACTTATCTGCAGGTAAAAGTGGAGGCGACAGAGGCAGAGGAGGGGGAGGCCTGGCGAAGTGGAGATTTGGGAACTGAAGACAGAGAAGGTGACTCTGAGCCCGGGGCAGTATCAGTGGAGGGGCTGCCCGGGAATTGTGTGCAGGGGCAGAGGCCAGAGCTCTGAGGACCCTTCAGATGCCCGGGGCCTCAGCCTGGGGATCAGTTGGCAGGAGGAGATGCTGGTGATCCAGGAGAGGCCGCTGCAGAGAGAGGAGGAAAACCAGAAAAGTGTGGTTGTCAAAGCCAGGGCAGGAGTACGTTTCTTTTTTTAAAATTATTTTATTATTCAAGTATAGTTACTGTATGGTATTATATGTTACAGGATGTCAACATAGTGATTCACAATTTTTAAAGGTTCTCCTCCATTTATAGTTTTTACTCAATATAAACTATTGGCTATATTCCCCGTGTAGTACGGTATATCCTTGTATCCTATCTTACACCCAATAGTTTATACCTCTTACTCCCCTGTCCCTAATTGCCTCTCCCCGCTTCCCTCTCCCTACTGGTAACCAATAGTTTGTTCTCTATGTCTGTGAGTCTGCTTCTTTAAAGAATGAAATTTTGCCATTCACAGCAACGTGGATGGACTTGGAGGGCGTTATTTTGCTAAGTGAAATAAATCAGACTGAGAAAGACAAATACTGTGTGATATCACGTAGATGTGGAATCTAAAAATACAACAGACTACGAGTGCATTTCTTACTCGTTAGAAGGATGTGCTCCCACCAAGGAGTCACAGGTGCTCATGGCCTCGGCTCCATGGGAGCTGCTGACGTCAGGAGGTGTCCCTGGACCCGTGTTGAATGGTGACCGTTGTTTTGTGCTGTACTTTAGTGTCTCTTTGTGATGCCAGTACTGGCAACCTCCTGACGCTAATTCTTGTTCCAAGTTAAGGATATTATATATCAACTCCTGTTTCAGGAAGCAAAGCTCTTTTTTTTTTTCCCCTACACACTCTACACAAGCACAGAGACCTGTGCCAGATTTCCCTGTTTTTGAGCAATAGAAATGATGTTTTAAGTGGCATGTTAATGCCAACTGCCAATTTTCACAAAGATTTGTAGAAATTAGGATTCGAGGAATTAATTTTTTTTAAGTAAGTTATTACCAAAATATAACTTGGAAGAAAGATGAATAAAATGATGAAATGGTTTTGTTGACTGTGGGATCGCTCTTTCCTTCGAGGTGGGAGAATTTATCGTCTCCCATCTCTGTCCTGTTCCCTCCTGTTGGCAGTTGTCGGGTTGCTGTGCACCCCGTGACCCGAGCGGGTGGACCCTGGTGACTCAGATGCTACGTGACAATAGGACCCTCCTCCACTTTTCTCTCCAAACAAGAAAAATCCTGAGGTCAGATAAATTGCTTGCTTCATCAAAGAACCAGCTTTAAAATTACCTTGTGTGAAAGATTTTTTTTTTTTAAATATTGTGACATTTTAACCATTATGATACATACTCAGGAGTCCTCATTTTCAGACTGTGCTTTCCCAGGACATATTTTCCCAAGATTCATGAGTGCTTCCGTTCCCGTGGCTTCAAAAAAAAAAAAAGAAATTTTTTTTTTTAATAAACTGTGATTTGCAGATATCTTTGTTTTTCAAGGCAACACTGCTGATGTTTTACGTTCCATCCAAGGGGATATGAAGTTTTGGCTATGTTCAAGCTCTTAATGGGTTTAGATACTGTTCAATTGGTATATTGAGCATGGCCGTGATTTTAGTTTATTGCCCTTTCCTGAAGGGTTCCTGGCTGTGCTCTGCTTATATACATCATTTTTAAAAACCTTTTTATTATTTTTGTATGCATTTTTGC
Organism: Stenella coeruleoalba; assembly: GCF_951394435.1. Lineage (NCBI taxonomy): Eukaryota > Metazoa > Chordata > Mammalia > Artiodactyla > Delphinidae > Stenella > Stenella coeruleoalba. The sequence goes on from NC_137147.1 coordinate 165,062,194, forward strand.
TATCATGAATCATTCTGTGTTTTCTGTACTTTATAGCCATTGCTGCATTCAAAAACATTGCAACTAGATTTCTTTCTGGAAATATATTTCCCAGGAAAGTGTAGAATTATATGTATTCCCTGCTGTGACACAATTTTGACTTCTTTTATATTTTCAGTAATAAGGTATTGTAAACTAAGTAATTTTTTAAAAGCAGAAAATGTAACTAGTTAGCTATTGTTTGGTCATAGTTAGAAACCAGTACAAAGCTTTAGAAGGTTATTACGAAGATTTTAGATCTGTCTTCTCAACTTCAATGAACAAATAGAAAAAAACTTATATAACATTTTTCCTGTGGAACTCTTTTCTTGAAAGGTCCCATATTTAAATATAGTTTTATCCATATGGGCCTTATTATCTTTACTGTCAAAGTTTTACGCTTTTTCTCTTAGAGTAGACCCCCATCTAGTCTGGCAAAACTCCTTTGAACATTATTTTTCTTGTGAGATGAGAGTTATATAATTCACTAAAGCAGGGTTTTCATACTGTTTCCAGATACTCTGGTCAGCAATAGAACAGGATATTTTCTTCTAGAAGTTTCTTCCACTGTCCTGAATACATGCAGCTGAGCTGCAGCTGTCTAATTAGAGAGAAACACCATTAACGGCCGAATAATAAAGTGTGTGAAGGTGTCTCTGCTCCCCCACTGGAGAAATGCCCACATAGCATCAACAACAATGAGGGGAAATGAAATCACTTCTGACTCAGGGAGCGTGGTTTGCTTCTTGTTTTCTACTGAGAAGGCTTTGTCAGCCCGAATGGCGGTATTGTCCTGAATGGAGGAGGCCCCCGTTGGCGGGTTTTTTGGTTCTCATTTAGTTCCGCTCTCTCCCTCTTGGAAGGCTGTTGGCCCCATCCTGCTGTCCCTTGGCCACCGCGGAGTGACTGTGAGGGTGACATCTTGAGGAGAAAATTAGTTGCTGGGAACTGTAGGACTGAACCAGTTGAGGTATTGATGTGAAGATGGGATCCTTTCCAAAGATGTTGCAAAGAATATAGTCTCCTTTCCTTTATTTGGGAATCTGAACACCTGAAAGGAAACACTCCTTCTTGCCTTCTTATCTCCGTGCTTTTATCTGTGAGAAATGGTTTTGGTTGTAGCACAATAACTGTGGATAGAGGAAGACACGGCTTATTTTTCTCTAATTTAAAAGAGGTCTGAAGATTGACCATCCAAGCCGTGTATGGTGGCGCCAGAGCGTAAGCAATGTCACTACCTCCTTTTTACTCAGCCATCCTTAATATGTATTGCTTTATTTTTTTAATTGTGGTAAAGTACATATAACATTTACCATCTTATCCGTTTGAAAAAAAAAAACTTTTTACATTGAGGTATAGTTAATTTACAATGGTGTGGTAGTTTCAAGTGTACAGCAAAGTGATTCTGATATATATGTATATATTCTTTTTCAGATTTTTTCCGTTATAGGTTATTATAATATACTGAGCATAGTTCCCTGTGCTATACAGTAGGTCCTTGTTGATTACCTGTTTTATATATAGGAGTGGGTATATGTTCATCCCAACTTCCTAATATGTCTTGCCCCTCCTCATCCCCTTTGGTAACCACAACTTTGTTTTCTGTGTCTGTGAGTCTATTTCTGTTTTGTAAATGAGTTCATTTGTATCATTTTTTATTTTATTTTATTTTTTTTTTCTTTTTTTTTCTTAATTAATTAATTTATTTATTTTTGGCTGTGTTGGGTCTTCGTTGCTGTGTGCGGGCTTTCTCTAGTTGTGGCAAGCGGGGGCTACCTTCGTTGTGGTGCACGGGCTTCTCATTGCGGTGACTTCTCTTGTTGCAGAGCACGGGCTCTAGGCGCGCAGGCTTCAGTAGTCATGGCACGCGGGCTCAGTAGTTGCAGCACACAGACTCTAGAGCGCAGGCTCGGTAGTTGTGGCCCGTGGGCTTAGTTGCTCTGTGGCATGTGAGATCTTCCCGGACCAGGGCTTGAACCCATGTTCCCTGCATTGGCAGGCGGATTCTTAACCACTGCTCCACCAGGGAAGCCCTGTATCATTTTTTTAGATTCCACATAAAAATGATCTCATATGATATTTGTCTTTGTCTGACTCACTTCACTTAGTATGATGATCTGTAGGTCCATCCATGTTGCTGCAGATGTCAGTATTTCATTCTTTTTTATGGCTGAGTAATATTCCATTCCACACACACACACACACACACACACACACACACACACACACATTATATACCACATCTTTATCCATTCTTCTGTCCTTGAACATTTACGTTGCTTCCATGTCTTGGCTCTATCTAAACCATTCTCACATTGCTGTGTAACCATCACCACAATCCTTCCCCAGCACTCCTTTCATCTTGTAAGATGGGAAACTCTATCCCCTTTAAACAGTAACTTCCCGTTCTCCATCCCTCACCCCTAGCAACCACCATTCTAACTTTCTGTCTTTCTGAGTTTGGCTACTCAAGGTATTTCACATAAGTGGAATCATGCAGTATTTATCTTTTTTCGACTGGCTAATTTCACTTAGCATAATGTCCTCAAGTTTTAAACATGTTGTAACATGTGTCAGTATCTCCTTCCTTTTTAAGGCTGAGTCATATTTCATCGTATGTATCCACCACACGTTGTTCATCCACTCATCCATCCACAGACACTTAGTTTGCATCTGCCTTTTGGCTGTTGTGAAGGATGCTGCTGTGAACACGAGTGTCTTAACGTGCATTTGTGTCCTCACTGTCATTCCTGGTGACAACTCTGAGCATCTTGTCGGAATCCTAAGCAGCAAGAAGCAGGAAGGGGAAGAGGCAGCTGCTAGTGGAGGGAGCCCCCTTTGTAAGGGTCTTCCCGGAAGTGCCGCCATCCACCTCGATGACCCAGAGACGGAGGCTCACGATGATAATGAAATAGTTAATATGTATGGAGTGCTGGTATGTGCCAACACCGGGAATGTATCGTCCATTTAATTCTCAAAATAAATCCGTGCGGGTGGTTGCATTTCATCCCGGAGGTTTAGTGAGTTGTCCAAGGGTAGTGAGTCACATAGCTAGTAAGAGGCAAAGCTGGGATTTTAACCCAGGAATCTAGCACCAATGTTATGCTCTTAACTACCATCTTCTGTTCCCGTTTTCAGAGGAGCTGGGGAAAACAGTTTTATCTCAACTAGGCGTGTTTCCTCTCCTGACCAAATCGGGGCTCCGCTTCGATGGAGGGGGAGGAGAATGGATATGGGTAGGCAACTCACAGAGTCTGCCCTGGAGCGCCTGCCCCTGGGAGCTGCCTCTTCATCTCACCGTTTCTGAAGCCCGGTGGCCTCTGGCCTCTGAAATTGCAGCTGCTCCGTAGCACTGCGTTGCTGGCCACCGTCACACTGCTGTGCCAGCCAAGCCCCACCACCGGCCAGATCATTTTGGCTTACCCCAAAAGACGGGGAGTAGACCACAAATCCTGGAATACCTGCTTATATCTACCACTTGAAGTGGTCATGATCTACCCAATGTAGGGAGCCTAGAGGAGCTAGCTGGAAACACAGGAGGAGGGGCTGAATATAGAGATATTTTTGTTAGAAAATTGTTTCTGTTATTTACTGAGTAATGATTTCTGCCAGCAGTGCATTACCTGTTTAAAAACATTGTATTTAATCTTTGCTACTACTACTTTTTATAGTTAGTATTTTTATTATTATTTAATAGTGCCAATTGCCACACATCAGGTAACCCATGTCTTTTTTTTTCTTTTAAAAATTTATTTATTTATTTATTTGGCTGCACTGGGTCTTCATTGCCGTGCGCAGGCTTCCTCTAGTTGCGGTGAGTGGGGGCTACTCTTTGTTGTGGAGCATGGGCTCTAGACGCGCGGGCTTCAGTAGTTGTGACTTGCGGGCTCTAGAGCGCAGGCTCAGTAGTTGTGGCGCACGGGCTTAGTTGCTCCGCGGCATGTGGGATCTTCCCGGACCAGGGCTCGAACCCGTGTCCCCTGCATTGGCAGGCGGCTTCATAACCACTGCGCCACTAGGGAAGTCCAACCCATGTCTTCCTGATTTTGGAGTAGAAGTTCTCAGTCAGTGTTCTAATGTTGATTGTACGAATTTGGTGCCTTTTAAACCCACTGATTTGTATGGATATATTCCCCCAATATTCAGCTAGATCTTGTCTTCTGGGACTTAGATGATCATCAGCATTCAACCTTAACCCTCTCTGTAGAAAGAGCTTTCCTTCGTTAGTGTGGAGGAAGTAGTCCTGAAATAAATGATTGGTTAAGACCAATCACCTTCTACTATCCTTTGACTCCTCTTCTTCTTTGTAAATAATAAGGCTATCACATTGAACTTAGTTGTTTGTCTTAAACCCTAGCCCAGTAGTTCTCAACCCCCAGGAATTTGCCCCACAGGGGACTTTGGCCATGTCTGGTGACTTATATGGTTGTCACAAATGGGGAGGGGGTGTGCTGGCATGTGGTGGCTGGAGGCCAGAGATGCTACTTAACAACCTACGATGCACAAGGACCCCCTCACCCCACACACATAGGATTATCTGGCCTGAAATCTTGACAATGCCAAGGTCAAGGAACCCTGCCCAAGCTCAACTGCCGTCCAAGATGCAATTGAGTTGTTGACCTTCAGATAAGTTTCCCTGGATGCTTTGGTGTTTTGTGTCCGATTGTCTCTGGTCCATCTATCGGCAATACGTCTCAGCCATCATTCTGTGTGGAGGACCCCTGCTTAAGAGTTAAAATTACATCGACCACTTTCGAGTGTTTTACAGTCTAGTTGATGTTATGCCATTTAAGAAGCTTACGTGGTGACCTTTCTTACAGTTTATTTTGAACGTGATTTCAGTGCAATAAAGATTTTGCTTTACTTTTAACATATAAATGAACATGAAGAACCTAAGGGGGCATTCGAAGGGGTTAAGGTCAGTCTAAGAGGGAGAAGGGTATTCTGTAGTGGAAAGAACTTGGGGTTTAGAGTTTGAAGCCTTCTTTTCCCAGCCCAGCTCTACCATCTCTGGCATTTAACCCATCAGCCTCAGTTTCCTGATCTCCACTTGCTTCACATTTCGTTTGAAGAATGAAATGAAAGACTGTGTATTAAAAAAGCTTTTTGAAATTTTAAGGTGCTGCATATCTGTCAGCTCCTGTTGTTTAAGTTCTTTCCTCATGGGCTTTTCTCCCCTTAGATTAATTATTCCTGTGTTAGTTCCTAGATAAATATTCTGAGTGCCTTTGCTAAAAAAGAGATGTATAGTTTATTTCTCTCCAGAAATATGTGTGTATACGTATATGTGTGTGTGTGTGTGTGTGTGTGTGTGTGTGTGTCTGTGTGTGTGTGTATTGCCCTCAGTGAAATGAGGTTTACTAATATACCATGATTATACTAGTTTAGACCAGACAGGTCGAACTTCAGCCCAGGAAAAGCAACATAATGATATCCTGTAACAGCTGCTGTAACTGGGGAGATGTGGGGATTTAAACCGACTGTGAGTAGTGTTGGCTCCGGTTCCAGGAGGGTTTGTTGGACAAACATGCGTGTTCTGACAGAGCCCCACTTACGCCTTGTGTTTGCCAGAGAGTCATGGAGCCTCAGACCACACAACAGGCAGAGCAGACGTGACAGTTCTTAGGAGGTGGAAGTGAGTTGGGATGAGAGGAATTCCAGGCCAGTGCACAGATCTACAAGTTCTGTATTGGAATGCTTGTTGAACTCTTTAGACAAATAAGGGAAAATGTGGTGGTTGGCCATCTGTCAGATTTCATGTCCCCTTCCCAGGAGGGGCGTGCTGATTGGAGGGGAGACCCTAAACCTGTCTCTTCCTCCTGAGCCCCTGTCATTCGATCCCTGAACCCATCCCAAGACTGTGGATCGCAGTTACCAGCTGGGTTCTGAGTCATAAACAATACTCAGTGCTGTGCGTCCTGGTGGCGTGAAGCCCCAGCACAGAAGAATAAAGAAAAGAGCCATTGCCAGATTTTGGTGTCACACGGTCACCTTCTGTATGTATTAGACTTGCCAGGACCCAGGTGCACTGTAACCACGTCTGCGAACTTAGGTGATTTGTTCTTTAAGAGGGTGATGTGAGTCAGGTAGACGGTGGGTGTGGGCGCTGAGGTGAGGAGCCGCAGACCCGGGCGGGATTGCTCGTTTTTCTTGGTCTAAGAATTAGGTGCGGCCTCCAGCACTTGGTAATTTGCCTGCACAGCCCTGTTGGGCCTTAAAAGAAAGGGTCAGCTCCTTAATTTTAAATCTGAATATGCAAATCAACTGAAAGATAAAAAATGAAAAGCTCTGACTCCTAATTTACTCTGCAGAGAGTATTCTCAGAAATGTGAATCATCAAAAATTGTTTCCTATCATCGACAGAAAAAAATGCTGACTGACACCTTAACTTTACAGATAATGAGATCTTTGGGGAAGTTTTAATCTTTCATAGTTTCCCGGAGTTGTTTCCTTCCTCCCCTCCCCCAAACGCCAATGACCACGTTATCTATCTGTCTTTACCACTTTCATTTGCTCTGTAAACATAAGGATAAGAATATATTGGAGGGTGTTTTAGCTGTACCTGTAATTAGGTATCTCGTATCAATAGTCAAAACATAGACTTTGAAGCACAATACATATTTAACTGAGGGTGAGTATTTCTGAGTCAAAAAAGATACCCTTAAGCTGTGCGTGTGTTTGCATTACTTTCTCAGCATTTATAACCTGGATGCCAGTTTGAGCATCAGATAGGCAGATGGTAACAGAAATTATTAGAATTATCTTTGTTACTAAATACTCCTGACTTTGCCCTAATAGAAAAAAAAAAGGTATTTTGTAAAGTATCATTCTATCTTTTACTTTTTCTTCTTTCAAGTGCCCTTTTACATAGATGTGTTTTTTGACTTAGGTCTCATTAACATTTCTTATAGGAACTGCCTTTGGGGCAGTACCACGTATTAAATTGTTCTGATGCTTTAGGAAAAGGAAAACCATGGTAACCAGATATAGGGTGTGATTATTTGCCTCTAACGTGGCAAAGTGTTGGGTTTAACAAAAGAAGCTTAATACAAATGTTCCAATTGACCCTTCTCATCACTCAGGCTGCGTAGAGCTCAATCAATCTCTCATTATTATCAGAGTTATTCTAGCAAAGGCAGCAGTGATAGTATTTTTCATAATCACTCCTTGAGCCAAATGTAATTTGCAATTTGTAGTATTGTATTATGAAACAATAATGCATTAAAATGAACAGTGCAGGAATTAGGAGTATAGTGGTAAAGAAAGGATCCAGAAAAGTAGTTGTGGGACAGACTCTCTCAAAATCATTTAAAGTGGACATGATTGATTTCAATGCCAAATTAAGCATTTAGAAAAATCAGACTTGTGTCTTGTTTTTACTATATTGTGTGTGTGTGTGTATACATTTTAATCTTATATGTAATAATATATATATTATTTATTATAAAGTCAATGTAGTAGCTGGGGGGAAACAAAAACAATTACTTAGCATATTATTTGCCTTTGCGTGTTTGGTGTTTTGGGTTAGCGTACTTTGATTACCTGTGTGGGTATGTTCTGAAAAAAAATGAGGTATATCAAGCCTTATAAAAATCCTGTATGGAACAGTCATTGCTGATTGACCCCTTTTTACAAAGAGGAATTTATTTACTACAGAAAGTATGTAGTGTGGTCCATGGACTAGCTGATGTCAGGGAAGCTTTAATATAATTAAGATATACTTTCACCCATCTTCTGTCATTTGACTTGAATGGCTCTAAGTATAGATTATAAATATTATTTCAGAGTTATTTATGTGTTCATCTTGTGTTTTGAAGGATTACTGTGCTTGCTTGTTTTTTTTTTTTCCTTAAGCCTTTATATCTGGATCCCGTGCTTTTTGGGGTGTGTGTATGTGTGTGTGTGTGTGTGTGTGTTTGGTTTGGTTTTTAAGATCTTTGGAGTTTATGATGATTCTCATAAAGTCAAATTTGATAATGTGCTGGGTTCAGTTTCTTAATTGCTTTACTATTTCCTTGTCCGTATCCGTCCTGGACTCCTGCAGTGTCGGGTTACTAGGCAAATCTGTGCATCCTTGATTCGATAACACAGGCAAGACGTAGGGGAAGAATGCACTTCTAAGGGCATTTAATGGGGGTCCTGAGAAGGATATGTTGTCCATTAAGGGAACATCACGTGTCTGAAGGCTGTTCTAGCTTGGTTAAGGAGAAGCTATATTTTCTTTATTAAAAAAAAAAAGTCACTTATTTTCTTCCTGGATGCCAAGCAACACAAATTTAGTTTATTAAATCTAATCAGACTAGCACTGATGAAAACCGTACACAATCAAATAATGATTCTCAAGTCTGCAGATTTCCTTTTAAAGAGAACCCGTGCTACACTGTGCTGACTTAAAACTGCATCCCATTTGACAAAAGCACTATCAAGTTGTCATGCACCCTTTCCGAGGCTGCTTCTCATCATGGTTGATTACCAAGATGTTTTTTGCCTAAATGGGAGCTTTCTGCCTTTCCTAATCAGCCCTCTTTTGCCTGATTGATCCAGCATTGCCACAAGCCACTGCTGAGCAAATCGGTACACAATCATGGTAGCAATTTCTTTAAATGTCACTGAAATATGGAAGATCCTGTATGGGAAGGACACATTAGAAAGGACCCCTTTCCCCTCATTTATTAAATGGAGGCCGAGGCGCACACACACACACAAAAGGTAGGGCCAGAAACCACGAGCACATCATCGTACAAGAGAAATGCACGCAGGGACTTGCTGTCTTACCCTCTGACTGGGTTTGGGCGGTTTGACACGCTTCTGCTGTCGCTCGGCATGATTTGCATACGTTACGCAGACAGCGTTGACTTCTGGAGCGTCGCTGCACTTAGAAATACTGGCAACGTCCTGAAAACGAGTACGTGGCAGTTTGTGTGATCCTTTCCAATGATTAGAATCCGTTCTTGACCTTGCGTCTGAACTCCTGGCCTTCAGAGAAAAGTTCATGCAGCAACAGTGTCCCTTGGACCTCCTTGCTCCCAGCAATACAAGATTTATCTCACTGATTTCACCCAAGGTGTTTTAACCAGATGCTCTCAGTATAAAAGCATAGAGTGACTGGCCGATTTGGAGGTGGCTGTGTGTGGTAATAAGAAGAGTCTTGGGCCAGAATTCCGGTTTTGCTGCTTACTTGCTAGATGACCTGTTAAATCACTAAATCGCCCTGTGCTTCCTGAGGTTTCCCCTGAAGAACACATACCTCATATGCCGGTTATTGGAATCAATGAGATCAAGTATACATAAAGAAGAATTCAATAAATTCTAGTTAAGTGTTGTTAAGTGAGCAAAAGAGCCTTCAACAGGTGCTCAGTTCTATGTCTCACTTAGGAGTGAACTTCATGGGTCTGGGAATTGCATTTTCTCTAGGAGTGTCGAAGTTCAGACCCACCAAGGTCTCTTTTTTTTTTTTCTTTTTAGTAAATTTATTTATTTATTTTTGTCTGCATTGGGTCTTTGTTGCCACAAACAGCGGCTACTCTTCGTTGCGGTGTGCAGGCTTCTCATTGTGGTGGGTTCTCTTGTTGTGGAGCACGGGCTCTAGGCGTGGGCTTCAATATTTGTGGCACGTGGGCTCAGTAGTTGTGGCTCACGGGCTCTAGAGCACAGACTCAGTAGTTGTGGCGCACAGGCTTCATTGCTCTGCGGCATGTGGGATCTTCCCGGACCAGGGCTCGAACCCGTGTCCCCTGCACTGGCAGGCAGATTCTCAACCCCTGCGCCACCTGGGAAGCCCCCATCAAGGTCTCTTAAACTCACTGAGGTGAACTGAGCTCTGTTCCTGACTCGCAAGGTGACTTTGCACAGCTCTGCGTGCAGACCTCTTGGGCCTCAATTTCCTTGTCTGTCAAATGAAGACATTGGATAAGGTGACTCATCTCTAGGCTTCCATCTTCAGACATCTGTGCATGTGGAGCCTCAGTGCACTTGGACAGGAGTGCACTAGAACAACCTGCAGAGACACGTGGCTAGATGTTTATTTTCTTCAGCTAAAATGTAGAGCAGCTACCTTTTAGGGCTTTAAGGCAAAAATCAGTTCCTAAGTTCATCACCGGGGTGATGAATTAAGGGGAGTCACCGCTGGCACTAGGAATGTAGGGTAAGATTATACGAGATTCAACTGATAAAGAGTTTGTAGAGAAACTTGGATCCAAAACCATTTAGGAAAAGTATCACTCAAAGGACTACAGAGGAATGAGGTTAAAAGCTGGTGATTCTGGTTGAGTGAACGTGTGTCCTGAGGCATACAGGTTGCTGATGGGGATGCAGGAATGGCACAGGACATGGTCTTCGGTTTTGCTCTACAGGTTCTTGAACTTGGCCCACTGGGCAGCTGGCATCTCTCAAGGATCTTTAGGGCCCTGGCCCATTAGTATAGCAGGCAGTGGTCAAAGACAGGGTAGCACAATGGCTGTACCAACACATGTGTCCACCAGGAACTGGAAGGTTCCAGAAAGAGACAGCGAGTTCCTGGAGAAAGGGATGATTAAATCATGTGATGGTGCACATATGTAGGGCACCAAAACATAGGGCAGGGGATGGAGTTAGAAGACTGTGTTGACCATACCAGTGTGGGAGTTGTTGGGTGTGGGGGGAGGACGCAAGGCTTCTGGTAGCTGACACTGAATTTGGATTTGTGCCATTTTCACTTCTTTCCCCAGCCAAGCAGTATCACTTAACCTATACGTTTCTTAGGGTAAATAGTAGTACAAGTCTTATAGCAAAGCCCTCCTTAGACATGAAGACCTCTGTAATTAGCAGTGAGAAATACCAGACTTCTAGGTGACATTTCAGTGAGTTATTTTGGAAGAAAATCTTATTTTAAAAATTATTTCTCAAAACTTACAAGGTAATTGGTTCTAGATAGTCTGTTCATCTATTTTTAAATATGGCAGCAGATTTTTTAGACTTTTTTTCCTCTATTGTGTTTTCAAATATGATATTAGGAAAAGCCCTTTCATTACAAAACCAATTTCATTTTTTTTTATTTATAGCAGGATGCTGTGTGTTATCATTCAGCCTAATCTTTCCTAAAGATCTCTAATTTTAGTAGCAGTAGAAAATATAGTAAAAATAGTTCAGTGTTATTTATACCACAGAGAGAATGACGTTAATTTGCTAAAAACCAAAATGATGGTTGAAAAGCACAAAACTCTTTATCAGTTAATTTTTCATGATGGCTTTTTCTATATAAAACCAGCAGAATTTTGTTGCAGTCCATTGTGACTGTTGGTTTGTTTGTTTTCTTCTTCCCGCATTCAAGTGCACATCTTGCCCATCACTCTTTGCAATAATAATAATATATATGGCTGATCTGGCAGACGGCAATGATCTCATTTGTAGCACGTCATGGTAGAACCCATTTGGCACATCACTTGGAGATTAGCTGAATGGAAACATCGCTGTATCCTTTATGAAGAAAGCCATATGTTTAAGCAAATTTGCAATCAATTTCACTCTGATAAGACGGGCTCATCTACTGTATCCTTCTGTGAAAGGAGTTTTCAGTGGCTTATTGGCACTTTTTTCATTGTCCCTTCTGTCTCCATGGGGCAGTACCTGTAGAGAAATTTTTCCCTTTCAGTTTTTTCTCAAGCTCTCTATTTTTCTTTTTGTCTCTAAAAAAAAAAAAAAAGGCCATTCTACTGTATTAATACATCCTAAGATTTGACCAAGAAGTCCTTCTAGAGGTGGCAGACATTTCTCTTCGAACATGTGTATGGGGTGGTCAGAAGGCAGCTGACGAAACTGATTCTTTGCTGGGAATGGGTTTGCTTCCTGGACATACTATTAGCACCATGTTTTTTCAGCTATGCTGTTCCTTGGAAAATGACCCATTTGAAATTCATCTGTGGCATTTAAGATAATAAAATAAGTGTAATTGATGTCCTCCAAGTTTCTAAGCATCTTGCTATTAAATGATTGTCTTCATAGGTTGATTACTGATTTCAGCTGTGAAATTGACTCTGTGAGCCCATGTGTAGCTGAAATTTTTCAATGACCTCCCCTGTCCCCCTTTCAGAAAGAATTAAGCAACTATAAATTAAGATGAACACTAGAATAGATTGGCAATTAGAGTGATGAGGATATAGCTAATTCCTTTTTCTTTTTATACTCTAGAATGGTTGGTATATTTTTTTCATTTACAGTCTTTATTTCATTCTGTCAGAAAGTTATAGCTGAGGGATCCATTTTTACCCCAGTTAACAAGTAATGTGCTGTGCTTTTATAGAATGCCTTAAAGAAATCACATAATTTATTAACTAAAGCAGGCGTTAAGGGAAATGTCCAAATGCTAACCTATAAACATTTCATCTATGGTTTGTTCAGGTTTTCATACATTAATCTTGAAGCTGTAGTTTTTAAAAGGAAAATATAACAGTTTGATAATAAATTTACAAATAATAAAATAGTATATTCTGGTGATTATGAGGCAGTTGAGAAAACTAATATTTTGGCATCAAATACAATGAGAAAAAAATTCACTTCCTAAATATGAGTTGGGATTCATAGGTTTGTTTCTTTTTTTCTTTTTAATCATGTGTATTTGAGATAAAAAACTGAAAGTTGGTAGACTGAGATAGAAAACTGAAACTTTCTTCACAAAATAGGACGAAGACCATTTTAAAAAAGATTTTAACAATAGCTGATTAAATTCAGTGTTAGGTTTTGGGTTGAAAATATCGAAACTGCTTGAAAACATGGGAAAGTCAACCACGTCAATTTTTCCCCACATTATTAACTCAAAGGGCAGATTCTTCTTGGAAGATTAAACTGTACCTTTTGGTAAAGATAGATGATATATCTTGTATCATGGTAGTGTTTCTCAAATATGGTACAGGGTTGAATGTATGTAATCTAGAATGTGAACCAGCAACACAAACAAAACAGGTCAATATGGCAACGTTGTATTGTTTGAAGGATATTTATGAACTGAAAAACTAAATGGTTAAATGATTTACCTTTAAGAATCTGTATTACAAGTAAAATGTCACATATAGCTGATTCACTTCATTGTATAGTATAAACTAACACAACATTGTAAAGCAATTATACTCCAATTAAAAAAAATAAATGTCATGTATTAAGATTTGAACTTGATGCTTTTCTTGAAGTTAGAATTTAATACATTTTATATTTCCAGGTGCCTCAATGTTGCAGAATTTTCATGATGGGATTCACATGGGCTTTAAATACCATCTACGTGCTGATGACACTTGAATGAATTTGTCTAGCCCTGTCCTTAGCTGCTCAATAAATTTTTGTCAAATGTTGGCTTCTCCTGGGACGTATCAGTTGTTTATGTTTGCTCTTTCATTTATTAATTCATTCTATAAAGACAATCATTATGCTTAACTCTTAGGCATTATTGATATATTGACAAAAACAACGGAAAAAGAAAGTTTTTATCTTTAATGCTTTGTATTTATTAGTTTTAAAAGCATAGTACATAGTTTCTCCCCTGTAAGACATCATCATTTTCGGGGCTTAAGTTCCCAGGGAGTTTCTCTTTTCTTTTCTTTTTTTTTTTTTTCTTCTTTTTTGCCGCTGAAATGATCTTCTAATTTCTAAATAACATTAAAAGTTAAGGGTAGATTTGCTTTATGCTTTATTTTACAGGCAGTTTTCAATGCCATTTAATAATACACATAATTTTGAAGGAATAGTGGTGGTGAGACTTTAACTTTTTTCTATTTTAACATCTTGAGAATGCTTTCCCTTACTTATTTCCAACATAGTGTTACTTTGGTGAACCCATGAGATATTCCCATGTACACTTCCTGTATAAACCGGTATTTGACATCAGATTTATATCAAAAAAGAAAGACATATGCTCCCAACCACACCAGTAATTGAGATACTTTTTTCTCTTTTATATCAGCTTTGGACCAACTCTTTTACTCGTCTCTTTTTCAATATGATTAATTGTCACCATAAGCCAGATTCCTACTTTGTGCTCAGAAAATGCTTGGTATACTTTATATATTTATGAATGCTTAGTTGAGTAACTGTCTATAAAAGATTTCTTTTTTGAAACATCTGGTGACCAAATCACTACAGATGAATATTATTTCAGGGGATGGAACACATGCCTTCCAGGCAACATGGTCTGGAGAAAAGTAGAGAAAAGTAACAGAGCAGGAAAAAGGATGGATACCAAGTCTGAGGTTTCTAAGGTATTTTGGATGCCCGAAGGGAATAATATTAGTGTTTTTTTGGAGAGCCTCGAATTCAGGGCCCATATGTGGAAATGTGTGTGCACTGTTTTTGAATTGCGTGTTTGTTCCTCATGTTTGTTTTTGATCAGATACAGATTTCCAAGTCAAAGATGCCACATTCGGCGATAGCTTTTCATCAGACTTAGGAACAGTATTTGTTGAGACTTCCTTAAAGCTTTCAGTTTAATAAGCCCAAAGTACGATCACAGTGTAAATTATCCTTTCTACTTTGAACCTTGCAAATGTGACCTTGTTTGTCAGTGTTTAGACTATGAGGAATGTTGCCAATAAAACTGACTGTGAAAATAAAGAATAGTTGTTTATGGAGAGATCATTAAAAAGATGATTGTGGGGGCCTCCCTGGTGGCACAGTGGTTGAGGGTCCTCCTGCCGATGCAGGGGACACGGGTTCGTGCCCCGGTCCGGGAAGATCCCATGTGCCGCGGAGCGGCTGGGCCCGTGAGCCATGGCCGCTGAGCCTGCGCGTCCGGAGCCTATGTTCCGCAACGGGAGAGGCCACAACAGTGAGAGGCCCGTGTACCGCAAAAAAAAAAAAAAAAAAAAAAAAAAGATGATTGTGGATTATCATTCTGCAGTCCTAAAAAAACCCCACTCTGATGCAGAGTTTTATCCTCCACACCTGATGTACTCGGCACTCTGTTCTATACCTTTATGGATTGTGTGTTTAATAAGAATGAACTGCAAGAATTTTGTTGTTATTTTTGTGTTGCCTAAAGAAAAATGGGTATGGAGGCCATTTCCAAAAAGGGTTTTCTCTGGAAAGTTCTAATTAAAAAGGATTAAAGTAATCTGATTGAAAATATTAATACTGGGCAGGAGACATTGGGGCCTCATTTTGAGGATGCTCACACTTCATTGAGTGCATAGGTCTTTATCCCAAAAGAACGACAACGCGTTTTGTATATATTGACAAGTTAGAATTTTTTGTTATCAACAGGTTTGGCAAACATCGAAAAGATGACAAGATTGAGAAAACGGGTAAAATAAAAATGCAGGACTCCCTTACATCAGAAGAGGAGAGAGTACGGATGAAGCAGGAGCAGGAAAGGTAGATTTCAGTTATTTGGTTGAACCTTATTAGAGGGAGGCTCTTTTGTTCCTTTCTACTCTTTCTTTCTTTTCTTTTTAATATAAAGAAATTGCATTTATTTTATTTTTGTTTTTTTCTGTGTCAATCCAGATACTGATGGTTGGATGAATACAACATAAAGAACGATTGAAAGAAAAAACCTTATATTTGTTTGAGGCATTAAAATGAATTTTATTGGTTTTAGTTAAGATCTTTGTATAGGAGATGGTAGGGCATATGAGATGAATAAATCAACTAATGATCAATAAATCAATGAATGATCACTTAAAATCACAAAAAATATGTAAAATTCTGTCTAATTCATCTATGAGTATATAGTATATTATAATACTTGTAAAGAAATGCTCATCTGGAAATAAAACTCTGAGTTTTTATATCTCATTTAAAATATTTTGATTTCTAATAAGAATTGAGGAGGCTGTTGGTTTTTTACTATGTTGTTTTCCTATCAAATCTGACATCTATTTCTTTTTTCTCCTATTTTGCTATCATATTTTGTGTGACAGTTTTTACTTAAATTTTACTCCATCTCTTCCAGAAAGATTATTATCTATTGTTGAGTCATTTCATGTTGGAAACCCAAAGACCAGTGAAATAAATGAGAAGTTACTTGAAGCAGACACTTGAAAACCATTTTATGAGCAATTGGAATTTTTCTCATTGTAACTCGTGGGGGGATGAGAGAATCATCTCACCCTTGTATTATTAGAGTTTGCAGGCTTGGAGTGAGCTTCTCTGTAGCAGCTATTTCATTTCAAGCTGCCATAGCAAGAGCTACCATGCCTCTTTTACTTTTAATAATCTGGGGTATCAGGAGCATCAGAAGCCTTGATCAAGGCTATAAAGCTAAATATCATCCACAGTTTAGGATTGTAACCCAGCATCTCTAAGACCAAGTGTGGTATTCTTACCATAATTCTAGAGTAGTGATACCTTTGATCTCATTCTGTTTTTTTTTTTTTTTTTTGGCTGTGTTGGGTCTTCGTTGCTGTGTGCGGGCTCTCTATTACATAATTATTGACTATATTCCCCACACGGTACATTTTATACCTGTGACTTATTTATTTTGTAACTGAAAGTTTGTACCTCTTAATCTCCCTCACCTCTGACAATTTCACCTCCTTATTTCTCTCCTCCCTGCAACGCCCTCTCCTCTGACAATCACTGTTTGTTCTCTGTATTTGTGACTGTTTCTGTTTAGTTACGTTTGTTCATTTGTTTTGTTTTATAGATTCCACATATAAGTGAAACCCTATGGTATTTGTCTTTCTCTGTCACTTAGTATAATACCCTTTAGGTCCATCCATGTTGTTGCAAATGGCAAGATTTCATTCTTTTTTATGACTGAGTAATATTCCATTGTTATACCACATCTTCTTTATCCATTCATCTGTTGATGGACACTTAGTTTGCTTCCATATCTTGGCAATTATAAATAATGCCGCTAAACAGAGAGGTGCATTTATCTTTCTGAATTAGTGTTTTCATTTTCTTGGGATAAATGCCCAGAAGTGGAATTGCTGGATCATACAGTAGTTCTATTTTTTTGTCTTTTAAGAAACCTCTATTTTAGGGCTTCCCTGGTGGCGCAGTGGTTGAGAGTCCACCTGCTGATGCAGGGGACACGGGTCCATTCCCCGGTCCGGTAAGATCCCACATGCCGCGGAGTGGCTGGGCCTGTGAGCCATGGCTGCTGAGCCTGTGCATCCGGAACCTGTGCTCCGCAACGGGAGAGGCCACAACAGTGAGAGGCCCACATACCGCAAAAAAAAAAAAAAAAAAAAAGAAACCTCTATTTTGTTTTACACAGTGGCTGCACCTACTTACATTCCCACCAACAGTGTACAAGGGTTCTCTTTTCTCCACATCTTCTCCAACACCTGTTATTTGTTTGATAATAACTATTTTGACAGGTGTGAGGTGATATCTCATTGTGGTTTTGATTTGCATTTACCTGATGATTAGAGATGTTGAGCATTTTTCATTCACTTGTTGGCCATCTGTATGTTTTCTTTGGAAAAATGTCTATTTAGGTTTTCTGCCCATTTATTATTTAGGTATTTTTTGTTTTTTGTTTTTTTTTATGTTGAGTTCTTTGTTTGTTTTGAATATTAACCCCTTATTGGATATATCATTTGCAAATATCTTCTCCTATTCAGTAGGCAGCCTCTTTGTTTTGTTGATATAGTTTCCTTTGCTGTGTAAAAGCTTTTCACTTTGATATAGTCCTTTGTTTATCTTTGCTTTTGTTTCCCTTGCCTGAGGAGACATATCCAAAAATATATTGCTAGGAGCAATATCGAAGAGCGCTCTGCCTATGCCTTCTTCTAGGAGTTTTATGGTTTCAGGTCTTATGTTTAAGTCTTCAATCCATTTTGAGTTTATTTTTGTGCATGGATGGAGAGAGTAGTCCAGTTTGATCCTTTTGCATGTAGCTGTCTAGTTTTCCCAACACCATTTATTGAAGAAGCTGTCTTTTCCTTGTTGTATATTCTTGCCTCCTTTTTAGTAGATTAACTGCCCATATGAGTGTGGGTTCATTTCTGGACTCACCATTCTATTCCATTGATCTGTGTGTGCTTTTGTGCCATTACTATACTGTTTTGATTACTATAGCTTTGTAGTATAATTTGAAATCAGAGAGAGTGATACTTCCAGCTTTGTTCTTCTTTCTTAAGATTTTTTTGGCTGTTTGAGGTCTTTTGTGTTTCCATACAAATTTTAGAATTATTTGTTCTAGTTCTGTGAAAAATGCCATTGGCAAGTTGATAGGCATTGGATTGAATCTAGATTGCCTTGGGTAGTATGGTCATTTTAGCAATATTGATTCTTCCAGTCCATGGACATGGTACATTTTTCCATCTGTCTTTGTTGTCTTCACTTTCTTGCATCAGTGTCTAATACTTCCTTAGTTAGATTTATTCCGAGTTATTTTTATTTAGACTTTATTCTCTTTGGTACAATTCTAAATGGGATTGTCAGAGTTGATTGTTTCATAAAACTGTGAGCAAGTTCTGAGCCAGTGCTGTGACCTTCCTCTACTTTATGGCTTCTGTTTTGGGAATCTTATCCCTGTAACATCTTTTTTTTTTTTTTTCCAATTCTCTCTTTCCCACATGTTTCTCATCTGTTTAAAACATATATCTTGGGGCTTCCCTGGTGGCGCAGTGGTTGAGAGTCCGCCTGCCAATGCACGGGTGATGGGTTCATGCCCCAGTCTGGGAGGACCCCACATGCCGCGGAGCGGCTGGGCCCATGAGCCATGGCCACTGAGCCTGCGCGTCCGGAGCCTGTGCTCCACGACGAGAAAGGCCACAGCAGTGAGAGGCCCGCATACAGCAAAAAAATATATATATATATATCTTTTTTCGTTTGTTTGTTTTTTGCTGTAGGCAGGCCTCCCTCCCACTGTTGTGGCCTCTCCTGTTGCGGAGCACAGGCTCCAGACGCGCAGGCTCAGCAGCCATGGCTCATGGGCCCAGCCGCTCTGCAGCATGTGGGATCTTCCCAGACCGGGGCACGAACCCGTCCCCTGCATCAGCAGGTGGACTCTCAACCACTGCGCCACCTGGGAAGCCCTAAAACATATATCTTTTTAAGGTCTAATTCTAAATTTATTCTAATTCCAATTCTACAGAAAATTTGAAAAAAAACCCATAAAACAGGAAAACAAAAATTTGCCCGTAATAACACCACTGTTAACATACTGGTCTATGCCATTCTCATTTTTTTCCTATACAATACATATTTCCACACATGTACTTTTAAGAAGCTGACATCTATTTTCAATAGTTAACAGCTATTTTCATTTTGATTTATTTTGCATTTTCATACAGTTTTAGAAAATCATGTTAAATGTTTTCTGGAACAAGGCCAAGGTTGTATGAACAGGATGGATGGGAAGGAAGGACAGAAAGAAGGAAATAAGGTCTGAAAGATGAAATTTTAGCTGTGATAACTGGCCAAATTCCCCAGTTCTCAAATAATATTTACCTCATATGTTATTCATTCTATTAAATGAGATTTATAACTTTAACTGGCTTACGTTTTGTTGTTACTCAGCAGGGTATACCCATGATGATATTATTATCTATATCTACCTTGTAAGTTGGAAATATTTTCAAGGAGACTGAATGCTTCTAGTGGAGACATGAAAAAGTTAATGAATTTCTTATGAAATTCTTCCATAATATGAAGATTATTTATAAATCTCCTAAGGACTTATGGCTTAAAATGTTCCATTATTCAAAGTGATAATCACCTTAAAAGCCTTGTGCTTTCAATACCTGGCCGTTGAACTATCTTTGTCCGTAGTGGTGTACTCCCGGTTCTGGGTGTGTCATTTTGGAATGCTTTGTGGCATTTTTGCCTCCAGTTTCCAATCACTGGCATTTCTCTTTTCAGTTTTACCAACTGTTCCCAATATCTGCTTTGAGTAAATACTTGAAATTTTGATAAAAACTTTTTTGTGGTCTTTCTTAGTTGATAAGATCCTTTTCAAAGATGATATATGTTGATTAGTTTTTGCAGAAATTAACATTTAAACAATATGTATCATAATGTAGTAGTAAAGTTTCTTTAAAATGCATGAATAAAAAATTAGTGAAATTACAGAAGGAATAAACTGTATAGCAATAATAGGTGCATTCCCTGTGCATCTGAAAAAATAAGCAATTTTCACTCCTTTTGGCTTGAAACTTCGTGTTCAGATTCCCCAAATTCTGGCATCAGAACCCAGATATCCTGGATAATTTTTGCATGCAGGTCACATATTGTCATTCAAACACAGCTTGACTTCTAAAATTTAACCTTTTATTA
This sequence comes from Stenella coeruleoalba, assembly GCF_951394435.1. Lineage (NCBI taxonomy): Eukaryota > Metazoa > Chordata > Mammalia > Artiodactyla > Delphinidae > Stenella > Stenella coeruleoalba. The sequence goes on from NC_137147.1 coordinate 165,082,405, forward strand.
GAAAAACTGTATTTTTCTATCATCTAGCAGAGTTCTTCATATTTTCTCTGACCTCTTAAATCCTTCAGAAAAGTCAGTTCTGATCGATGAGATTAGTTCATCAGACATATTTTAAGAATTTATTGTGCAAGTGAACAAATTTTTAAAGAATCTATTAACTTTGTGGAAGTCTAAAATAGACCAATACTTGGGCAAATTGGAACAGATTTTATTGACAGTCTGTATGTAACTGGAGTAGGAGAGGCAGTTTTATTTTTGATGAGACCTGTCTTAGATGTATTTGGCATTGTAGCTTCTCTTTGAGTTGGAAATAATTGTAGGTGCTTTGACGCTTGTGAAAGCTCCAACATGATGTGAGTGAATGAGCAAGTATCTATGAGAGAGAGAGAGAGAGTGTATGTGTGTGTGTTTTGGTTAGTGAAATATCATTCTAGCGTTTTATTAGCGTAAAAGAGAAATTTTTGTTGTTCACGATATATTAAGTACATAAAATGATGGTATACATTTTTTATTATTATTATAATTGTTCCTCTCTCAGGGATTCCTTGCCTTTGTTAAGAGGGAGAAAAGATTTAAACCTCATAATATTAAAAAATCAACGTAAGACATATAATCAATTGTGAAATTTGGTGGCCACAGAGCTTTGGGAAGGGAAGAGGTTGGGGGGCTAGAGTTAATAACGAACACTTCATAGAGATGGTAATTTGGGGTCTAGATCTAGTTCCCAAGAACTTATGAATTTAGCAAAATGGAAAAATTCTGCATCCGCGCTCAGGTACAGGGCTCGCGGTGGGTGCGCATTCTTGTAACTGCTTAGATTCTGGAAAAGTTGTGGTTGTATTAGTGATTAGTACTGCCTCTGTGAATGCTGTTCTTTGATCTCTTTTTCAACTTTTAACCATTTTATATTATAAAACTGCTATCATCTCATTTTAGCTTTGAGGGATGAAATTTAACTGCCCCCCGCCGCCCCCCACCTCTTTATTATAAGGTACCACTGTGGATTTCAACACCTTACCTTCTTCCCTTGAATGCAAATCTATCTTTAAAACAGTTGCTCCTGCTCAATAATTTTTTTTAAGGCCCCATTCAGAATGTGGAAGGCTTTTCTTTTCAAATCAACTTTTGCCCCAATATTACACAAGTATTAAAATCCTACTTAAAATTATAACTGTGTTTTCAAATTTAGTGGGATATTGGCCTTCTTTGGGGAACTCAGTATAGACACCACATTGGCAGGTTACATCTCGGTAGGTGGCAGGTAGATTTGCCCAGCAAGGTAAGCTGAAAATTGAAGATTTCTGACATCTGCCATTTGCTGAAGTATTTTGAGGGGCAAATAAAACATTCAGTTGCACACAGACTGCTATTAAATCGAACTGTTTTTTCCAGTTGCCTTGTAGCTTAAATTTCATTCTGCCATGAAATTGGGTTTTATTTGACGAATTTCTATAATACTGATTTTTAGAGAGAGGAAATATTGTTGGGAAAAGATCCAGGAAATTTACTCCCAGCCTGAGGCTTCTGGATGGTAGTGCAATAAGTTGGGGGTAAAATGTTTCCCAAAAGAGTTGATTTCAAGCTCTTAAATACTCTTTTGAAGATAGTTAACCCTTATCTAATATGTAGCAATCTGAAGTTTATTTTAGTTTTTATGTTAAACTAATATTAGTATATTCTATCTTCTGTAGATGTTAAAAGTGTTTTGTTTTGTTTTTTTAATATTAATATCATTAAAGGTTACTTTCTGCTTCTTGGAGTCTTTTTAAAAAATGCATGATTCAATACATTCCATATATTGAGACTTCATAGCTTTGGAAGTGGAAGTATTTTGGATACAGCAGAGTAATTTAAGTAACCATTGATTTTTCCATCATGAGAAGTTGTTCTTCAGTCGTGCTTCTCAAGCCTTATATCTTTTCTGGCTATAGAAAAACTATACTTCATAGTCATAAAAAAGTTATTTTCATTTTACTCTACTGCAATTAGTGCTAGAAGCCATTTATTGTAAAAACAAAAATTCTAATGAATAGAAATGTTACAAGAACAGAAGTCTTGTGTGTTTTATCCTCCTCATGCATCATCCATTTTAATTAGAGAAAAGGGTAGTGAACACTGCAACGAGTCTGGAATGAAAATCATTAATTGATGTCAAGCTGAAGAGAGACCGTTAGCATGAATTTAGTGACAGCAGGAAAGAAATTAACCTTATTACTTTATTTAGTATATTACATTATTTTGTGTATCCTTTCCTATGCAGGTTCAAGGCAATTTCATTTTCATAATGGAAAAGACTGTTATTTTTCTAACAAAAAAGAAAGATATGAATATTTATGTTTGAACATACCAAATTGAAATGATGAATTCTTTACTAACATTTTAAAAAGTCTTAGTAAAAAGTTTAAAAAGTTTTAATGGTTGTTTTAATATTTTTGTTAACATTCCAAGAACAGGGAAATAGTGCATGAAGATGTTGCCCATCAATGTCAGAACAGCTGTCTGCCATCATTTAAACCTCAGAATGGTTCTCTTGTTTATGGCTCAGAATGACTTTCTGGACTGCTTAAAGCAATAGACATTTATTTCTTTGGCTAAGTTTTGGGCTAATCAGTTACTTTTGTCATTGGTGAGGTTTGGCCCGAGAAGAATTAGATGGATAATGCTAAACAACAACCTGACTGTTCAGAAAAACGGATGACTCTTACATCTTAGAGATAATTTGTGACCCCAGGGTCACCGTAAAAGGGCGGAGGGGGTGTCCTTTTATAGCATTGACCATCTGGAACTGTTAAGGGCTACACTGCAAGATACCCTCTTTTTTTAAAGTTTCCTTAAACTATGCTATTCTCCTTAAACAAAACTATTTTCTCCTCTGAGCCAAATTTTTTCTTCTGAAATAAGAAAAATATGAAAATGAAATGTAAACGTGAACATGAAAATATACAACATGTATATATAACTTTTGGTTGTGTTGCAAAGTCCCTTTTCTCACTTTATAATAAACAAGACATTCAAATGTAAAAGTATGTAATAAAATCATTGTGTGTCTTTTGTTGACTGAACTGTCACTAAAATGCACCAAAACCACAGTGCATTCCTCCTTTTAAAACTCTACTTTTTAGTGCCATTTGCACAGCAAGCTTCATTAGCATTGATTTCTACGATGAACTTTGAAATACACATTGGTTCAGGCTAATAACCAGATTTGTCAGTCCTTTGTGGCCAGTCCCACCGTCACAGTTATACTGTTATACTGTAGTTTTACTGTAGTTATACTGTAGTTTTATTCTAAGGTTTCCGTCAAAAGTATGAACCACTAGCATGGAAAGGAGGGATACAAACAACTTTTATAACTTTGGGGATAAATTTATTGGTAATGACAAGGTAAACAATAAAAATGTAATTTCTTATGTTATTGGAGCTTAAGGAAAAAAAAATCAGTGTTTTTAGAAGGTACTGTAGATGTGACTGTAATGTTTATTGGATGTAGTGATGAGTGACAATTAGTAATAATGTGCAGCTTTGGGTAAAAGAAAGCAATTGAGAACTGGCATTTATGATTTGTTCCTCATGCCACTAAGCATTTCTTCTGAGCCATTGACTTCTCAGAAATTGACTCCAGTCAACATGAGTTTCTGTGTAATTTGGAACAAAAGAGTATTCAAATACAGGACCCATCAATAATACGTCGAAACTGATGTGTAAGTAGTTTGGGGAGATTATCTAGGTTTCGTGCTTCCCTTGAGAAGAGACTGTTCCTATTCTCTTTTTCTCATGGCTTAACAGTGCCACACTTTCCAACCTCAGTAAGCAAGAATAGTTTCACTTTTAGCCAACCACAGGGTTCAATCATTTTTAAACCAATCCAAATCACTCCCTTTGGTTTCAACAGGTTCTCCAAATTCAGAAGTTTTGGCTTTATTTCTAATACAGCCCCTCAAATTTCTTTGGGTTCCCAAACTTCAAGACTTGTGTGAATGCCCACTCACCCTGAATATTACCTATGATTAGGTGATTGTCCGATGGTGACCAAATATAGTAGTAAAGTGGGTTGTGAGACAAGTGAACCTAATTGAACTTCAAAATAATACCCCACTGAGTTGAAGAAAGAAGTCATTTCCCTCTCTTGAAAGTTTTTCTGGCTGAATAGAGTCAAAAAGACAGTATGGTGCAAAGAATAAAATTATCTCTGAACTTATAAACTTTTTTATTGTGGATATCTAGTATTTCATGGTATCAGCTTCTATAATGCCATCCTCGACTGTCATATTTGCTCCTAAATGAATAAGTAGACTACAGTAAAAAATCTACTATAAATTTAGATAAATTTGACATTAGAATTTGAGTTCCTACTTCTCTTATGGGTGTTACAACTTACATAAGTATAATACAATATTGAAATCAGGAAGTTGACATTGATACCACCTGTGTGTATAGTTCTGTGTCATCTTATCACATGTGTAGATTCATGTAACCACCACTGCAATCAAGAAACAGAATTATTTCATCACAAGTATCTCCTTTTATAGTCCCACTCACCCCTTGCTTACAGATTAGCACCATTAATCTGTTCACCGTGTCTATAATTTTGTCATTTCAATAATGTTACATAAAGGAAATCTTTTTTTTTTACATCTTTATTGGACTATAATTGTTTTAAACTGGTGTGTTAGTTTCTGCTTTATAACAAAGTGAATCAGTTATACATATACATATGTTCCCATATCTCCTCCCTCTTGGATCTCCCTCCCACCCTCCCTGTCCCACCCATCCAGGCGGTCACAAAGCACGGAGCTGATCTCCCTGTGCTATGTGGCTGCTTCCCACTAGCTATCGATTTTACGTTTGGTAGTGTATATATGTCCATGCCACTCTCTCACTTTGTCACAGCTCACCCTTCCCCCTCCCCATATCCTCAAGTCCGTTCTCTAGTAGGTCTGTGTCTTTATTCCTGTCTTACCCCTAGGTTCTTCATGACATTTTTTTTTCTTACATTCCATATATATGTGTTTAGCATATGGTATTTGTCTTTCTCTTTCTGACTTATTTCACTCTGTATGACAGACTCTGGGTCCATCCACCTCAGTACAAATAACTCAATTTCATTTCTTTTTATGGCTGAGTAATATTCCATTGTATATATGTGCCACATCTTCTTTATCCATTCATCCGATGCTGGACACCTAAGTTGTTTCCATCTCCTATCTATTGTAAACAGAGCTGCAATGAACATTTTGGTACATGACTCTTTTTGAATTATGGTTTTCTCAGGGTGTATGCCCAGTAGTGGGATTGCTGGGTCATATGGTAGTTCTATTTTTAGTTTTTTAAGGAACCTCCATACTGTTCTCCATAGTGGCTGTACCAATTCACATTCCCACCAGCAGTGCAAGACTGTTCCCTTTTCTCCACACCCTCTCCAGCATTTATTGTTTCTAGATTTTTTGATGATGGCCACTCTGACCAGTGTGAGATGATATTTCATTGTAGTTTTGATTTGCATTTCTCTAATGATTAATGAGGTCGAGCATTCTTTCATGTGTTTGTTGGCAATATGTTCTTTGGAGAAATGTCTATTTAGGTCTTCTGCCCATTTTTGGATTGGGTTGTTTGTTTTTTTCTTATTGAGCTGCATGAGCTGCTTGTAAATTTTGGAGATTAATCCTTTGTCAGTTGCTTCATTTGCAAATATTTTCTCCCATTCTGAGGGTTGTCTTTTGGTCTTGTTTATGGTCTCCTTTGCTGTGCAAAAGCTTCGAAGTTTCATTAGGTCCCATTTGTTTATTTTTGTTTTTATTTCCATTTCTCTAGGAGGTGGGTCCAAAAGGACCTTGCTGTGATTTATGTCATAGAGTGTTCTGCCTATGATTTCCTCTAAGAGTTTGATAGTTTCTGGCCTTACATTTAGGTCTTTAATCCATTTTGAGTTTATTTTTGTGTATGGTGTTAAGGAGTGATCTAATCTCATACTTTTACATGTACCCTGTCCAGTTTTCCCAGCACCACTTATTGAAGAGGCTGTTCTTTCTCCACTGTACATTCCTGCCTCCTTTATCAAAGATAAGGTGACCATATGTGCATGGGTTTATCTCTGGGCTTTCTATCCTGTTCCATTGATCTATATTTCTGTTTTTGTGCCAGTACCATACTGTCTTGATTACTGTAGCTTTGTAGTATAGTCTGAAGTCAGGGAGCCTAATTCCTCCAGCTCCGTTTTTCGTTCTCAAGATTGCTTTGGCTATTCAGGGACTTTTGTGTTTCCATACAAATTGTGAAATTTTTTGTTCTAGTTCTGTGAAAAATGCCAGTGGTAGTTTGATAGGGATTGCATTGAATCTGTAGATTGCTTTGGGTAGTACAGTCATTTTCACAGGGTTGATTCTTCCAATCCAAGAACATGGTATATCTCTCCATCTATTTGTATCATCTTTAATTTCTTTCATCAGTGTCATAATTTTCTACATACAGGTCTTTTGTCTCCTTAGGTAGGTTTATTCCTAGATAGTTTATTCTTTTTGTTGCAGTGGTAAATGGGAGTATTTTCTAGATTTCACTTTCAAATTTTTCATCATTAGTGTATGGGAATGCCAGGGACTTCTGTGCATTAATTTTGTATCCTGCTACTTTACCAAATTCATTGATTAGCTCTAGTAGTTTTCTGGTAGCATCCTTAGGATTCTCTATGTATAGTATCATGTCATCTGCAAACAGTGACAGCTTTACTTCTTCTTTTCCGATTTGGATTCATTTTATTTCCTTTTCTTCTCTGATTGCTATGGCTAAAACTTCAAAAACTATGTTGAATAAGAGTGGTGAGAGTGGGCAACCTTGTCTTGTTCCTGATCTTAGTGGAAATGCTTTCAGTTTTTCACCATTGAGGACGATGTTGGCTGTGGGTTTGTCATATATTGCCTTTATTATGTTGAGGAAAGTTGCCTCTATGCCTACTTTCTGCAGGGTTTTTACCATAAATGGGTGTTGAATTTTGTCAAAAGCTTTCTCTGCATCTATTGAGATGATCATATGGTTTTTCTCCTCCAACTTGTTAATATGGTGTATCACGTTGATTGATTTGTGTATATTGAAGAATCCTTGCATTCCTGGAATAAACCCCACTTGATCATGGTGTATGATCCTTTTAATGTGCTGTTGGACTCTGTTTGCTAGTATTTTGTTGAGGATTTTTGCATCTATGTTCATCAGTGATATTGGCCTGTAGTTTTCTTTCTTTGTGACATCCTTGTCTGGTTTGATATCAGGGTGATGGTGGCCTCATAGAATGCGTTCCTCCCTCTGCTATATTTTGGAAGAGTTTGAGAAGGATAGGTGTTAGCTCTTCTCTAAATGTTTGTTAGAATTCGCCTGTGAAGCCATCTGGTCCTGGGCTTTTGTTTGTTGGAAGATTTTTAATCACAGTTTCAATTTCAGTGCTTGTGATTGTTCTGTTCATACTTTCTACTTCTTCCTGATTCAGTCTTGGCAGGTTGTGCATTTCTAAGAATTTGTCCATTTCTTCCAGGTTGTCCATTTTATTGGCATAGAGTTGCTTGTAGTAATGTCACATGATCTTTTGTATTTCTGCAGAGTCAGTTGTTACTTGTTCTTTTTCTTTTCTAATTCTATTGATTTGAGTCTTCTCCCTTTTTTTCTTGATGAGTCTGGCTAATGGTTTATCAATTTTGTTTATCTTGTCAAAGAACCAGCTTTTAGTTTTATTGATCTTTGCTATCGTTTCCTTCATTTCTTTTACATTTATTTCTGATCTGATCTTTATGATTTCTTTCCTTCTGCTAACTTTGGGGTTTTTTTTTTTTTTTTTTTTTTTTTTGGCGGTATGCGGGCCTCTCACTGTTGTGGCCTCTCCCGTTGAGGAGCACAGGCTCCAGATGCACAGGCTCAGCGGCCATGGCTCACGGGCCCAGCCGCTCTGTGGCATGTGGGATCTTCCCGGATCGGGGCACGAACCCGTGTCCCCTGCATCGGCAGGTGGACTCTCAACCACTGCGCCACCAGGGAAGCCCTGGGGGGTTTTTTTGTTCTTCTTTCTCTAATTGCTTTAGGTGCAAGGTTAGGTTGTTTATTCAAGATGTTTCCTGTTTCTTAAGGTAGGATTGTATTGCTATAAACTTCCCTCTTGAACTGCTTTTGCTGCATCCCATAGATTTTGGGTCATCGTATCTCCATTGTCATTTGTTTCTAGGTATTTTTTGATTTCCTCTTTGATTTCTTCAGTGATTACTTCGTTATTAAGTAGTGTATTGTTTAGCCTCCATGTGTTTGTATGTTTTACAGATCATTTCCTGCAGTTGATATCTAGTCTCATAGCATTGTGGTCGGAAAAGATAATTGATACAATTTCAGTTTTCTTAAATTTACCAAGGCTTGATTTGTGACCCAAGATATGATCTATCCTGGAGAATGTTCCATGAGCACTTGAGAAAAATGTGTATTCTGTTGTTTTTGGATGGAATGTCCTAAAAATATCAATTAAGTCCATCTTGTTTAATGTATCATTTAAAGCTTGTGTTTCCTTATTTATTTTCATTTTGGATGATCTGTCCATTGGTGAAAGTGGGGTGTTAAAGCCCCCTACTATGAATGTGTTACTGTCGATTTCCCCTTTTATGGCTGTTAGTATTTGCCTTTTGTATTGAGGTGCTCCTATGTTGGGTGCATAAATATTTACAATTGTTATATCTTCTTCTTGGATCGATCCCTTGATCATTATGTAGTGTCCTTCTTTGTCTCTTCTAATAGTCTTTATTTTAAAGTCTATTTTATCTGATATGAGAACTGCTACTCCAGCTTTCTTTTGGTTTCCATTTGCGTGGAATATCTTTTTCCATCCCCTTACTTTCAGTCTGTATGTGTCTCTAGGTCTGAAGTGGGTCTCTCATAGACAGCATATATATGGGTCTTGTTTTTATATCCATTCACCCAGTCTGTGTCTTTTGGTGGGAGCATTTAATCCATTTACATTTAAGGTAATTATCGATATATATGTTCCTATTCCCATTGTCTTAATTGTTTTGGGTTTGTTGTTGTAGGTCTTTTCCTTCTCTTGTGTTTCTTGCCTAGAGAAGTTCCTTTAGCATTTATTGTAAAGCTGGTTTGGTGGTGGTGAACTCTCAGCTTTTGCTTGTCTGTAAAGGTTTTAATTTCTCCATCAAATCTGAATGAGATCCTTGCTAGGTAGAGTAATCTTGGTTGTAGGTTTTTCTCCTTCATCACTTTAAATATGTCCTGCCAGTCCCTTCTGGCTTGCAGAGTTTCTGCTGAAAGATCAGCTCTTAACTTTATGGGGATTCCCTTGTGTGTTATTTGTTTTTTTTCCCTTGCTGCTTTTAATATGTTTTCTTTGTATTTAATTTTTGACAGTTTGATTAATATGTGTCTTGGCATATTTCTCCTTGGATTTATCCTGTGTGGCACTCTCTGTGCTTCCTGGACTTGATTAACTATTTCTTTTCCCAAATTAGGGAACTTTTCAACTATAATCTCTTCAAATATTTTCTCAGTCCCTTTCTTTTTCTCTTCTTCTTCTGGAACCGCTATAATTCGAATGTTGGTGCGTTTAATGTTGTCCCAGAGGTCTCTGAGACTGTCCTCAGTTCTTTTCATTCTTTTTTCTTTATTCTGCTCTGCAGTAGTTATTTCCACTATTTTATCTTCCGGGTCACTTATCCGTTCTTCTGCCTCAGTTATACTGCTATTGATCCCATCTAGGGTATTTGTAATTTCATTTATTGTGTTGTTCATCGTTGTTTGTTTCATCTTTAGTTCTTCTAGGTCCTTGTTAAATGTTTCTTGCATTTTGTATATTCTATTTCCAAGATTTTGGATCATCCTTACTATCATTATTCTGAATTCTTTTTCAGGTAGACTGCCTGTTTCCTCTTCATTTGTTAGGTCTGGTGGGTTTTTATCTTGCTCCTTCATCTGCTGTGTGTTTTTCTGTCTTCTCATTTTGCTTATCTTACTGTGTTTGGGGTCTCCTTTTCGCAGGCTGCAGGTTCGTAGTTCCCATTGTTTTTGGTGTCTGTCCCCAGTGGCTAAAGTTGGTTCAGTGGGTTGTGTAGGCCTCCTGGTGGGGGGAAGTAGTGCCTGTGTTCTGGTGGATGAGGCTGGATCTTGTCTTTCTGGTGGGCAGGTCCACGTCTGTTGGTGTGTTTTGGGTGTCTGTGGACTTATTATGATTTTAGGTAGCCTCTCTGCTAATGGGTGGGGTTGTGTTCCTGTCCTGCTAGTTGTTTGGCATAGGGTGTCCAGCACTGTAGCTTGCTGGTCGTTGAGTGAAGCTGGGTGCTGGTGTTGAGATGGAAATCTCTGGGAGATTTTCGCCGTTTGATATAACGTGGAGCTGGGAGGTCTCTTGTGGACCAGTGTCCTGAAGTTGGCTCTCCCACCTCAGAGGCACAGCACTGACTCCTGGCTGCAGCACCAAGAGCCTTTCATCCACACGGCTCAGGATAAAAGGCAGAAAAAGTAGAAAGAAGAAAGAAAGAGGATAAAATAAAATAAAAAATAATTAAGAAAAAAAATTTTTTTAAGTAAAAAAACCTTACAGATAGAACCCCAGGACATATGGTGAAAGCAAAGCTATACAGACAAAATCTCACACAGAAGCATACACATACACACTCACAAAAAGAGGAAAAGGGAAGAAAATCATAAATCTTGCTCTGAAAGTCCACCTCCTCAATTTGGGATGATTCGTTGTCTATTCATGTATTCCACAGGTGCAGGGTACATCAAGTTGATTGTGGAGCTTTAATCCGCTGCTCCTGAGGCTGCTGGGAGAGGTTTCCCTTTCTCTTCTTTGTTCGCACAGCTGCCGGGGCTCAGCTTTGGATTTGGCCCCGCCTCTGCGTGTAGGTCGCCGGAGGGCGTCTGTTCTTCGCTCAGGCAGGATGGGGTTAAAGGAGCCGCTGATTCAGGGTCTCTGGCTCACTCAGGCCGGAGGGGAGGGAGGGGCACGGAGTGCGGGGCGGGCCTGCGGCGGCAGAGGCCGGCATGACGTTGGCGCGCCGTGCGTTTTCCCAGGGAAGTTGTCCCTGGATCATGGGACCCTGGCAGTGGCGGGCTGCACAGGCTCCCCAGAAGGGAGGTGTGGAGAGTGACCTGTGCTTGCTTCTTGGTGGCGGCAGCAGCAGCAGCCTTAGCGTCTCATGCCCATCTCTGGGGTCCGCGCTGTTAGCCGCGGCTTGAGCCCGTCCTAGGAGCTCCTTTAAGCAGCGCTCTTAATCCCTTCTCCTCGCGCACCAGGAAACAAAGAGGGAAGAAAATGTCTCTTGCCTCTTCGGCAGCTCCAGACTTTTCCCCGGCCTCCCTCCTGGCTAGCCGTGGCGCACTAACCCCCTGCAGGCTGCGTTCACGCCGCCAACCCCAGTCCTCTCCCTGCGCTCCGACCGAAGCCCGAGCCTCAGCTCCCAGCCCCGCCCGCCCCGGCAGGTGAGCAGACAAGCCTCTCCAGCTGGTGAGTGCCGGTCGGCCCTGATCCTCTGTGCGGGAATCTCTCCGCTTCGCCCTCTGCACCCCTGTTGCTCCGCTCTCCTCCGCGGCTCCGAAGCTTTTCCCCTCCGCCACCCGCAGTCTTCGCCCGCGAAGGGGCTCCTGGTGTGTGGACACTTTTCCTCCTTCACAGCTCCCTCCCGCTGGTGCAGGACCCGTCCCTATCCTTCCGTCTCTGTTTATTCTTTTTTCTTTTGCCCTACCCAGGTACGTGGGGAGTTTCTTGCCTTTTGGGAGGTCTGAGGCCTTCTGCCAGCGTTCAGTAGGTGTTCTGTAGGAGTTGTTCCACGTGTAGATGTATTTCTGGTGTATCTGTGGGGAGGAAGGTGATCTCTGCGTCTTACTCTTCTGCCATCTTCCCCCTCTCCTCCATAAATGAAATCTTATAGTATGTGACCTTTTGAGATTGACTTTTTCTTTCACATAGCACAATACCCCTGAGATCGATTCAAGTTGCCGTGTGTAATGGTAGTCTGTTTATTTCTATTACTGAGTAGTATTCTGTGCTGTGGATGTTTCTTCAACCATTCACCTATCATAAGATATTTCGGTTATTTCCAGTTTTTGAATATTAGAAATAAAGTGTTTAGGAACAATTGTGTACAGGTTTTTGCATGGACTTGAGTTTTCATTTCTTTGGGATAAATGCCCGGGAATGCAATTGCTGAGTGGTATAAGTACATGTCTAGTTTTGTAAGAAACTGCCAGACTAGTTTCCATGATGGCTGTACGATTTTACCTTTTCAACAGCAGTGTGTGAGAGATCCAGTTTCCCTGCATTCTTGCCAGCATTTGGTAGCATCATTGTTTTATTTTAGCTGATCTAAGAGGTGTGTAGTGACAGCTCTTTCTGATCTTAATCTGCATTTCCCTAATGGCTGCTGATGTTGAACATCTTTTCATGTACCTATTTGTCATCTGTATATTCTTTTCAGAGAAATATTGCTTCATGTCTTTTGCCCTTCTAATTGCATTGTTTTCTCATTGTTGAGTTTTGAGTGTTCTTTATATATTCTGGACATGAGTCCTTTGTCAAATATGTGGTTTGCAAATATTTTCTCCTAGTCTGTACTTGTCTTTTCATTCTCTTAATATTTTTACAGAGAAAATGCTTTAATTTTGACGATGTCCAGTTTATCTGGTTTTTCTTTTATGGATCATGCTTTGGTATCATTTATAAGAATTCTTCACCATTGCTAGGTCCTAAAATTTTTCTTCTATAGTTTTACATTTAAATTTGTGATCCATTTTGAGTTAATTTTTGTATAAGGCATGAAGTTTAAATTCAATGTGGGTTTTGTTCTGTTGTGTTTTGTTTTCATTTTTGCCTATGGATGTCTAATTGCTTCAGCACTATTTGTTGAAAAGGCTGTTTTATTTCATTTAATTGCTTTTGTACCATTATGAGAAATCAGTTGGCCATACTTGTTGGATATTTCTGGGTTCTTTATTCTGTTCTATTGATCTAAGTGTCTATCACTCCGCAGAAACCACACCATCTTGATTATTACAGGTGTATTACCAGTCTTGCAATCAGGAAGTGTGATTCCTCCCACGTTATTGTTCTCTTCACAATTGTTTAGCTGTTCTATCCTTTGCCTTTTCATATAAATTTATAAATAATCTTGTCTATATTTACTAGAATCTTGTTGAGTTTTTTCTAGGAATTACATTAAAACTACACATCAGCTTGGGGAGAACTGACTTTACTATGTCGAGTCTTTCATCCGTGAATACCATTTGTTTCTCCAGATTTTAGATCTTCCTTGATTTCTTTCATCATCATTGTATAGTTTCCGGCATGTAAGTCCTGTACATGTTATGTTAGGTTTACATCTATGTATTTTATGCATATCTATAAACCAACCATTATAATCTAAGTATTTCATTTTTTATTGATTGTAACTGACATTGTATTTTTAATTTTGGCATCTGTGTTCATTGCCAGCATATAGAAATACAATGGATTTTTGTATACTAATGTTGTGTCCTGTGACCTTACTGAACTTTCTTTATAGTTCTAGGAGATTTTTGTAGATTCCTTGGGACTTTCTACAAAGACCATCATGTTATCTACAAATAAGAACAGTTTTATTTCTTCCTTTCCAACCTGTATGCCATTTATTTCCTTTTCTAGGCTTGTTTCATTGTCTAGAATTCCCAGCATCCTGTTGAATTACAGTGGTGGGAGCAGGCATCCTTACCTTGTTCCTAATCTTAAGGGAAAGCATTCAGTCTTTCTCGATTATGTTACCAGTAGGTTTTTTATAGATGCTTTTTATCAAGGTTAGGAAGTTAGTTCTGCTCTATTACTAGTTTTTTGAGGATTTCTGTCATGAGGGTGTTGAATTTTGTCAGATGCATTTTCTGCATCAGTTGATATAAGCATGTGATTTTTCTTCTTTAGCCTATTAATATGATGTATTACATTGATTGATTTTTCAATACTGAACCAGCCTTGCATTCCTGCAATAGAGATCACTTGGTCATGGTGTGTAATTCTTTTTATATATTTCCAAATTCTATTTGCTAATATTCTGTTAAGAAATTTTGTTTCTATATTCATGAGAAATGTTGACCTGTAGTTTTCTTTTTTATTATTGGACTGATTTTTCATCTGATTTTTTATCTTTTTTGTATTCTTTTGAATACATTTATGTATCGTTTATGCTAGCAGTGGTCTACTTCAAGTATGAAAAAGGTAAATAACTTTGCAATAAAATATTAAGCACAGCTGAAAGTATTGCTTTTTATAGATAAGACTTCACTTTTAAGTTAACATTTAAATTTGTAAGTATGTAAGAGAAATATTATTTTTCCATCAGAAGTTATCAAAATTCTGTCAAGGGTAGTTGAATTATCTTCAGCTAACTAAGATCATCTTAGAACATATATTATTTCAATAGGTTGAAGAGGACTTTGTACCAAGTAGCTTAATAAAATCTTAGGAAATATTTAAACATATCTTCAGTAAAAGGGGTTATTTAAGGTCTGTTTCTTAGTTATAACACAGGCAAGTTTTATTTCAAAATTTGATTAGATACATGCCTTCTTGTCCTTTATCTCAGGATTTGCCAGTTCTGTATACATCACATAAAATCAAAGTCACTATCATTAAACTGAGATCTTCTTTTGCCATTAATAAAGAATTGTGGTGTGGATTCATGGTTAAGCTTCATAGTTTGTTGAATGTGTATGGTATATTTGTAATGAGTAAGACTGTACATGGTGCACCCACACGTAAATGTATACATATATAGAATATGTGTGTGTAACTTTTCAAAAAGTAACTTTTTGCCTCAAAAAATTTCATGAGTAAAACCCAAGTGGATGCCTAAAACTATTCCTAGTGAACTTTAAAAGCTAGTTAATAAGTGATAATTTAAATTAAGATGTAAATCATGACTATGTCTTACTGATATGAACAAAGCTATCTGAAATGATAATTTTTGAGCCTCCATGACATTACCTTGACAATCTAGAATGAATATAACATCGTTTATCCTATCTATCTTCTTAGAACTACATGAAATAATAGGTATTTTACAACGTATTTTGAGGAATGTTTCTATATGCAGTTTTTAGGAAAGGCATAGTTTCTCTTGTTCCAACTTGTTCTAATTTTACAGGATTCAAGCGAAAACTCGAGAATTTAGGGAGCGACAGGCTCGGGAGCGTGACTATGCTGAAATCCAAGATTTTCATCGGACATTTGGCTGTGATGATGAGTTGATGTACGGGGGAATTTCTTCCTATGAAGGTTCCATGGCTCTCAGCACCAGACCCCAGAGCCCGAGAGAAGGGCATATGATGGATGCTTTGTATGCCCAAGTGAAGAAGCCGCGGAATTCCAAACCTTTACCTGCAGACAGGTAGGCTCCTGGAGCAGTCAAGGTATTGCTTCCAAATCAACTTTTATATAGTTGTGACAAGGGAGTAGATTGTTCATCAGTTCTCCACAACTAGAACTGCCTTTTATTGATGGCCTTTAAAAAACCCTTGTGTCTAAGAGTATTGAGTTTACACAAATCGAAGCCTAATGGAAGAACAGTAGAGATTTTGATAGCTTGTCTCATGATCCCAAAATATGTCATCTTGTTTTAAAATGGTTTCAGATGGGAGAACTAACCTGTAGTTTATAACTCACATAAGAAGCAAACTTGAAACTATGGTTCTTTTATTTAAGGCATATTTCCTTTTACTGCTAGGAGAGCCTCTAGTCGTGGTAGTTAAATAGATGGGCAATGACATGATTTCTTCCAGTTATGATTGATTTGGGCCACTTTTTTTTTTTTTTTTGGTGACATGATTTCATATCATGAAAGAATTAGTGAATGAGATGTATAGTATAGTCAGTCTTCAAATTGCTTGTTAATAGCCACAGACCACAGGTCTGACTGTGTATATTAGTGTAGCACAGAGGAGTGCAATGCCGACCCTATGTTAATGGTTATATATTTATTTCAAATTTTATCTGAAACAATTTAGAAACAGATCTTCAGCTCCTTCATTTATGTATTCAAGCACCATATAAAGTTTAGTTCGTGAAGAAAATAATATTCATTTCTTTTTATTTGGAACACATGCATGCTATCTTCATAAACAATACACTCATTCCATCCCATCTTGTAGTGATGTCTTGTAATCATTGCTATATTGTGAAGCTAGGCTTTAAAAATAGTAGGTCTCACTTCAAACTAGGGGTTCTTTAGCACACATCAGATACCTGGAGGGCTTCTTAAAACACAGTTGGATTAACCCTTCCCCAGAATTTTGATTCCGTAGGACTGGAGTGGAGCCTGAGAATTTGCATTTCTAATAAGTTCCCGGGTCTGATGCTGGTGCTATACTTTATGAACCCCTACAAGACTAGAGATGCGTTGGAATTCCTTTGTCTCTAGCGCCCATGTGCTATTTGGCTGCTTTATTTTGCAAGCTGTCTATGTTTTAGCTATTTACTTGCAGCTTTTTTTAATAAAGGTTTGCAAAGGCAACAGGTAACCCTCAGGCAAACCCAGATAGAAGCGTTTTAAAGAGTAGCAAAAGGAGAAGCAGATCTGAGGGAAAGCTAGTCAGATTGTTGTTCTGTTCTTTCTTTTTTGTTTGTTTTTTTGTGGTTTTAGGGTTTTAAAACATTGTTTTATGAAGATCTATTTGGTGTTGATCGTAATGAGTGAGCCTTGTAAGTTGCCATAGGAGGCTTATGGTTTATTTAAACCCCTTTGGTGTTCACTGTGCTTATTATCTAATATGGATGTATCAGGAGTCAAAGAGTAAGGTGATTAACAGCGAGTGACATTTTTTTAAAAAACTTTTGCTAGGTTTTTGCCGTACTTGTGGAAGCTGTTTGTCAAAGGTCAAATCTCACTTGAAGGCCATGGATGCCCCATGGAAAGTGTTTTCTTGGGAGAAGACACACCAGCAACACTGGCACTGCCAGTTAGTAACTCCTGGAGGAGCTAAAAGAAAATTAGTTAACGTATTATTGATCATTGGTAAAAATATTGATCATTTTCAGCACCTTCCGCATCTAGTTTGAAAATCTAAAAGATAGTGACTTATAGTGATTATTCACATGACTCAGAAATTCCCCCTGACAGAGCTGGGAGTCAGAAGGGGTCTCTCCAGCTCCTGGCATCCAGAAATGGTTGCTTTAAACCCCCGTTTAAACCCCAGTGCCCTACAAGAGTCTGAGCCTCCTGAAGATCTCTGCAGATTTTCAAAACCTTCTGTGTCCAGGGTCCTGACTACTAGGGTCCCCAGCATCCCAGCCTGCAGGCTCAGTTCTGCCCCAAGCTGACCTCAGACTGAAACTCAGCCTCCTGATTCATTTCCATCAAAATCCCACTCAGCAACACGTTCCGAGGAGGCTTTGGTCTTGGGGAGAAGAGCTCAGAATCACATCATACACGTCGGTGTGTTCAAAGCCCCTCTCAGCCTCACTCAGGCACATCCCAGACAACTGTGTGTCAGAGATTTTACAGTTCTATGTATTAGTGTCCCAGAAGGGTGATTGGACTACAGACTTTCTAAGACGTGTCCACCTCAAGAGAGATATAATTTATTTTTTTAAATGGATCACAGATATTTATGTTTTGTGTTTTTGTAATTATGATTTTTTCAGAGAATAAGCTGTCCATTGAACAATGATTTCACTAATCCAAAAAGTTGGGAATTATGGAACCTGTAAAGTATTTCTTCATCAACCTATAATTGCATTTGGTTTGGAAATAATGGCATCACCTCCATTGCCATTTTCTGTCAGAGTAAAAGCTGTAAAAAGAGTGTTTCTCAGACTTGAGTAGCCTAGAGACTCTTTACAAGATGATCTCTTGATACTGCCGCATAGAGTTAAATTGTTTTGATTATAATGTTACTTAAATATGTATAAAAATAAAATAGGGCCAAACTCCTTCTGTTTACGGCCATTATGTAACTATAAAACCAAACATCTTTACAAATTAAATACAAACAAAACAGTAAAACCATTACATTCAAATGAACAACATTAATTTAATGTGGCCAATAAGGTTTTTTTAAAATCTAAAGTCTCACACAAATCATGAATACGGTGGTGGAGGCTCCGTGCCTGGTTCATTTCAGTTTGTTTGCTCCACAAGCCACGGGCTGACTCAGTTCAGCCATCGCTCTTCTCAGTTAGAGTCTGCAGTTCTTTTGCATGTCTGTATCCCATGACCTTTGACCCATGTGCTGCATCCACGCATCCTAATGCATGACGTCCAACCTGCTTCTCTTACCATTAACTCGAGACAGTAAAAGCAGCATTTCTTGGTGCCTCTGCGTCTGTAAACTTAAATTCAGACAGTGAAATAACACATAAGATGATCTAGAATATGCTTCTATTAACTTTCTAAAAAGTTAAATGATGGAAACATAAAACTTGAAACTCCTCAGAGAGAGTTTTGACCCAATAAAGAAACTCCCGTCAACTAACTAAATTTCACCCGAGTTTGCCGTTGGTGTCAGATGAACTTTACTGTTCACATTTTTGGATTTCATGGGAAAATCGCCAGTCCGTTGACAGTCTGAAGCGTAGCCTGAGTCTGTTCTGGGATTTTTATTGTTCAGTAAGAAAGCCATATTCTGAATTTCATTGCTTATAATTTTGATTGATCTAATGGAAATGTGGATCTGGTGGTCCCATGTGGAAATAACCAGGGATAATTTATTAAGTGCTGTGAATTTGATGTCAAACTGGGACACTTTCTCAATTTCCACGTATTATTTATAAAATGCTTTTTTACGATAGCTTCATACTCTGGCAATATTGTCCACGCCTGTTTAATTGGATTGACACACGAAATATTATCTGACAGTACCCTTTGGCCATTGTTACTACTATTTATTAATGTCCTTAGTAACATTCTGAGTTTTCATATTGGGTGGATGCCGGAGAAGTCACCCCTACCCTTCTGTTTTCTATAAATAACAAAGCTCAAACTCACAAAAGTGTTGGTGAACTTACTTTTATCCTGCTTATAACCAGAGACCTCAAAGATGTAGCTATTGTAAATGATTCCTAGTCCTACATCTCTTTGGTGGAGTGTATTGCCTGTGTGATTGCTGTGTCTTCTGATGCAGAGCCTCTGTGTTCGCACATTTCTCCCACCGTGGGAGACACTGCTAGTCGCCTACCCAGCACCTCTTCTCTCCCTCTTCCTTACCTAATAGGATCCCCATTTTGTTCAGGCTGGTAATGTGCCCAGCTTAAAATTTTCAATTTCCCGGGCTCCCTTGTAGTAAGAGGTGACCACGTGACGTTATTGTGATGAATGAGCTAAGTGGGACTCATTTATAGGATCCACAGTCTCAGAGGATGGGACTTTCTGCCAAGCTAGGTTTTTCCTGATGAAAATAGAGCCGACTCAGCTTTTTCCCTTTGCCATTTTCCCTTCTCCCTGCCTGGATTTGGATGGTGCCCTTAGATGGGGCTCATCTAATAAGCCTGAGGATGAAGGCCACGTGGAGGAAGAGGGAAGCAGCCTGGTCCCTTGAGCAGTGGCTTCAGTCCCGGGATGCCCGCCCTGTGCTCCTGTTACCTGGGAACTGAGCCCTTCCTTACCTAAGTCTCCCTCTCTCAGGGTTCGTTTCATGCCCAACACCATTCTGAGTTTAGGGAATCATGCACACAAGAGTCCAAGGGAATCATCATCTTCATATCAAGGTTGTCTGCACATTGGAGAACTACCCCCTAGTCAAATCATTGCCACAATATTTTGTGAAATTAAGTAAGAATTGTGAGATTCTTCAGTGTCATTCAATAATCTCTTCTACCTTTCATTTTGCGAGCCTCTACTTAAAGAAATGTTATCAATCAAATGTCTGCTAGCATTTATCCTTTTTTAATTGATGTATTTTATAATTGACATACAATATCGTATTCGTTTTGGGTGTATGACACACTAATTCAACATTTGTACACATTGTGAAATGATCAGTGCAATATATACTTACCACGTGTCACCATGAAAAGTTAAAAATAATTGTTTCCCTTGTGATGAGAACTTTCAAGGTTTGCTCCCTTAGCAGCTTTCAAATTTGCAGTGCAGTGTTACTGACAGCATTTATCATTCTTAATTCTGATATACCACTCTCTCCTACCTCTATCAATAATCCTGTTATAAAATCAGAAACTCTTTTTTTTTAATTTCATTTATTTATTTATTTGGTTGCGCCGGGTCTTAGTTGCAGCACGCGGACTTCTTTGTTGCGGCATGCAAACTCTTAGTTGAGGCATGCATGTGGGATCTAGTTCCCTGACCAGGGATCGAACCCAGGCCCCCTGCATTGGGAGTGCAGAGTCTTACCCACTGCGCCACCAGGGAAGTCCCCTGTTATAAAATCAGAGGCAGCTAAGTGTGATGTCCAAGATACACACTGCCTGACTTTTGTTCTGGGTTCGTCCACCATTAGTGTGAACTCTGTGCTTCATTTTCCTCATCTGTAAAATGGGGATAATAGTGGTACTTACCTCATTAGGCTTGGTGTGGACTAAGTCTGTTAATATCTTCCAAGCACTTAGCACAGTGCCTGGTCCACAGTAAGCACTATTTAGGTGTTTGCTGTTGGTATTATAAGTTGGGAAATGGGCACTTACTCTCAGGAAAGGACAGCATCCCCACCCGGATACAGAAACAAGTAAGGAATGAAAATGGAATGAATAAAGATGGTTTTATTCCTTATAATTAACATACATATAAAAGTGTGGGGATGCAGTTCTCTGATGCCCACAGTTCAGTCATCAAGTAGGTTGGTCATTAAGTATTCTCCATGAATCACATCATATCATGAACCGTTTCTTTTTAAATTAGGACTTATTGAGTTCAGTGTGAGGCATACCAGATGGCTTCTATAGTATAAATACTTGGAAGAAAAAGTAGATGGTGGGTACTGAAAAAATGCCTTATTTGAGAATGAGTTAGGGGGATAGTGGTGTCAAGACATGAGTCATCAATTTCAGTCTGTTTTTTGCGAATTTGAAGGTATTTGTTTTGTACTTTCATGGAAGTCTTTGAAGATCTTCCTGTTTTACTTTCATGAAAGTTTTGCTGATTCCAAGCTTCAGTGCTCCATACAGATATGGAGGCTTGGACTTCTCAAACCTTGGCGAAAATGTTGACATTACTCTTTACGTCAGATTGTCTTCTGGTGGGCCAGGCAGGTAGGGATCATGCTCTTAAGAATTATGAAAGCCTGCATTCTAGAACAGTGATCTTTCAAATTTTGGCATGTATATCAAGAGCGTGGAGTGCTTCTCGCCAGTGTTGACCTCCACCCATTGGTATCCTGATGCAGTAGATCTGGCTGGGGACTAAGAACTCACATTTTCAACAAGCGCCTCAGTTGACTAATGCAGTTGGTCCATCCACCCTTTGAACAGTACTATTCTTGGGCTAATCAAAAACGAACTGGAACTCCATTATCGGTTAGTTTAGTAAGGTCGTTTACAGTGAAGAGGTGAAATAATTTATAATTTCCATATTGGGTACAGCTTTAACTGGGCATTCATAAATGCCCATTTTTCACCTATGACCGAATCATCATTTTATTCAAAAGGTCAGCCTGCAGGTGTGTTATTCATAAACTTTATTCAGTGTTTCTTGACACTTACCAAAAAGTTTCTTTTCATGTAAATTATACAATTTCAATTCAAAATTTCGTGTGCTTTGAATTCTAGCAAAGAATTGATGGAATGTCAGTCGCTAATGTTTTTTATTTATTTGAGGACATGATGCAATTCATATTTTTATAGTCAGATCCCAGAATCTGTAGTTTAAAACTCCACAGAAAAACAGCTCTAATGGACATTTGCTGACTGTCACCATGCAATCATTTGCCACGAAGAGAGCATTGTCCTCAAATATAATTGAAATAAAACAGTTACTGCGCTGCAGTAAATCTAAACAGCAGGAAAATAGTAGGCTAGACTCCCCCAGCTTGCTGAGGACACCTTAATGGAAACATAAATACCATAATCATATGCTTTTTGCATGCATTTTACGACTAAAGAGAAAATGCCGATTTTAAAAGAAAAGACCTCTGTGAACTTGTTTTTTCCCCCATTAAAAACCGGAAGCCAGTTGTGTCAAAAGGAAGTCTGGCAAACACAGAACAAAACTAATTTTCTTAGCTACAGGCTGTTATTAAACAAGTGCTCTTTTTAAAAGGTTGGGTCGTATAACAAAGTGGTATTTGCTATTCAAAAAGTCAAATACAATTTTATTTACTTACATTTACTTAGTTATTTTTTTTTTAATCTCGGCTTTTCTTGAGATGTGAGAAAGTAATTTTCAAATGGAATCCATCTCATTGTAACATGTGTTTTGCACATGTTTTGCTGATGAACGAGCTCCACCCTGGCCCCATCTAAGTGTCCCCACTACACGTCTCTGACCTTGGCCAGCTCCATCCACCTCCTCTGTCTGTGCCTGGACCACCTCTCTCTCCATGCTTGCTGAGGATGGGTTTTCGTTCTTCTTGGCCGGCCCTGGGAACACTCTTCTGGATCCCAGCCCCACCCCTGCAAGGAGCCTGCTCTGCTCCTCAGGCCCCCCTCCTGGTCCCTTCTTAGCCTGTGTGTCTCTGCTGTCACTTCTGCGTAGCTGGTACACATGATGTCTTGATCATGCTGTTTAAAAAAAAAAAAATTGTTTCTTAACCTCTGGCTATTCTCTGCCCTATTTTTCCTCTTCACTTCTAATCCAGACTTCTTGAAAGATTAACCTAGGATTGATAGAGACTGCTGTTTCTTTTCTATATCTTGTTCACTCCATGTGGTAGGCATAATAATGGTCCCCCAAAGATGCCCCTGCCCTCGTCCCTGGAACCTGTAAATATGTTACTTCATGCAAGAAAAAGGACGCTGCAGATCTGATTACGTTAAAGATCTTAAAATGGGGACGTTTCCCTGGATTCTCCAGATGGGCCCAGTGGATCATAAGTGAAGGAGGTGGGAGAGTCAAGTTGGAGAGAGACTTGAAGGTGTAGGCTGTTAAAAAAGGAAATCCTGCAATAGGCAACAACATAAATGAGCCTTGAGGATGTTATGCTAAATGAAATAAGTCAATCACAGAAGAAAAAATACTGCATAACTCAAATTTATATGAGGTATCTAAAATAGTCAAACTTAAAGAAGCAAAGAATAGAATCGTAGTTGCCAGGGCTTTGGGAGAAGGAAATGAGGGATTGCTAATATATGGGTATGAAATTTCAGTTACGCAAGATGAAAAGCTTCTTGAGATCTGCTATACAACATTGTGCCCATAGATCAAAACACTGTATTGAATGCTGGTTGAAATGTAAATTGAAAATTTGTTGAGAAGGAAGATCTCATGTTAAGCGTTCTTACCACAATAAATTTTTGAAATCTGCAAAAAAAAAAACACCAAGAAAAGATGCAGGCTGCTGCTGTGAAGACAGGAAGGAGCCTTGAGCCCAGGAGGGCAGTGGATTCTAGAAGCTGGTAAAAGCCAGAAAGCAGATTCTCCTCTAGAGCCTCCAGAGGGAACCAGCCCTGCTAGCACCTTGGTTTAAGCCCAGTGAAACCAATTTCAGACTTCTGACCTCCAGCACCCAAATATGATAAATTGTAGTTATCTTAAGGTAGTAGGTTTGTGGGCATTGGTTCTAGCAGCCATGCTGTGTTAGTTTCCCAGTGGCCTCCTGGACTCCTGGTTTAGTGAACAATTCCGTTCTTTCCCTCTGGGTCACTCTGGCCTCCGTGAAGCTCTCTTCTCTTAGTTTCTATGTACAATACTGCTATCTCTTGCTTCCTCCTTCCTTTCTGACTATTCCTTCACTGTCTGTTTAGAGAGTCTCTTCTATTTGTCCCCTAACTTTGGATCCCCTAAGACAATAGCTCTGGACCACTGCTATTCTCTACATGTTCCTTTTGGGATTTTTTTTTTTTTTTGGATTAACACCTTTAATAAAAGAAGACAATTTCAGCTCTTAGAAAAACAATATCAATGTCAGTACTTGTAATGAATAACTCATCCTATTTACCTATTATTAATATTAAAAAATTTAAATCAAAATTTGCAATGAAGAAGAAATTATAAAATTAATAGTGAAGGCCATTTTCTTTTTTTAATTTTTTAATTTTATTTAATTTATTTTTTTCATACAGCAGGTCTTTATTAGTCATCAGTTTTATGCACATCACTGTATACATGTCAATCCCAACCTCCCAATTCAACCCACCACCACCCCCACCCCTGCCGCTTTCCCCCCTTGGTGTCCATACGTTTGTTCTCTACATCTGTGTATCAATTTCTGCCCTGCAAACCGGTTCATCTGTACCATTTTTCTAGCTTCCACATATATGCGTTAATATACGATATTTGTTTTTCTCTTTCTGACTTACTTCACTCTATGACAGACTCTAGATCCATCCACGTCTCTAAAAATGACCCAGTTTCATTCCTTTTTATGGCTGAGTAATATTCCATTGTATATATGTACCACATCTTCCTTATCCATTTGTCTGTTGATGGGCATTTACACTGCTTCCATGATCTGGCTATTGTAAATAGTGTTGCAATGTACATTGGGGTGCATGTGTCTTTTTGAATTACGGTTTTCTCTGAGTATATGCCCAGTACTGGGATTGCTGGGTCGTATGGTAATTCTATTTTTAGCTTGTTAAGGAACTTCCATACTGTTCTCCATAGTGGCTGTATCAATTTACATTCCCACTAACAGTGCAAGAGGGTTCTCTTTTCTCCACACCCTCTCCAGCATTTGTTGTTTGTAGATTTTCTGATGATGCCCATTCTAACTGGTGTGAGGTGATACCTCATTGTAGTTTTGATTTGCATTTCTCTGATAATTAGTGATGTTGAGCAGCTTTTCATGTGCTTCTTGGCCATCTGTATGTCTTCTTTGGAGAAATGTCTATTTAGGTCTTCTGCCCATTTTTGGATTGGGTTGTTTGTTTTTTTAATATTGAGCTGCATGAGCTATTTATATATTTTGGAGATTAATCCTTTGTCCGTTGATTCATTTGCAAATATTTTCCTCATTCTGAGGGTTGTCTTTTTGTCTTCTTTATGGTTTCCTTTGCTGTGCAAAAGCTTTTAAGTTTCATTAGGCCCCATTTGTTTATTTTTGTTTCTATTTCCATTACTTTAGGAGGTGAATCAAAAAAGACCTTGCTGTGATTTATGTCAAAGAGTGTTCTTCCTATGCTTTCCTCTAAGAGTTTTATAGTGTCCGGTCTTAGATTTAGGTCTCTAATCCATTTTGAGTTTATTTTTGTGTATGGTGAAAGGGAATGTTCTAATTTCATTCTTTTACATGTAGCTGTCCAGTTTTCCCAGCACCACTTATTGAAGAGACTCTCTTTTCTCCATTGTATATCCTTGCCTCCTTTGTCATAGACTAGTTGACCATAGGTGTGTGGGTTTATCTCTGGGCTTTCTATCTTGTTCCATTGATCTATGTTTCTGTTTTTGTGCCAGTACCATATTATCTTGATTACTGTAGCTTTGTAGTATAGT
The DNA here is from genome assembly GCF_951394435.1 of Stenella coeruleoalba. Classification (NCBI taxonomy): domain Eukaryota; kingdom Metazoa; phylum Chordata; class Mammalia; order Artiodactyla; family Delphinidae; genus Stenella; species Stenella coeruleoalba. The sequence goes on from NC_137147.1 coordinate 165,107,937, forward strand.
CTGAAGTCAAGGAGTCTGATTCCTCCAGCTCTGTTTTTTTACCTCAAGACTGCTTTGGCTATTCAGGGTCTTTTGTGTCTCCATACAAATTTTAAGACTTTTTGTTCTAGTTCCATAAAAAATGCCATTGGTAATTTGATAGGGATTGCATTGAATCTGTAGATTGCTCTGGGTAGTATAGTTATTTCCACAATATTGATTCTTCCAATCCATGAACATGGTATATCTCTCCATTTGTTGGTATCATCTTTAATTTCTTACATCAGTTTCTTATAGTTTTCTGCATACAGGTCTTTTTTCTCTCTAGGTAGGTTTATTCCTAGGTATTTTATTCTTTTTGTTGCAGTGGTAAATGGGAGTGTTTCCTTAATTTCTCTTTCAGATTTTCCATCATTAGTGTATAGGCATGCACGAGATTTCTGTGCATTAATTTTGTATCCTGCAACTTTACCAAATTCATTGATTAGCTCTAGTAGTTTTCTGGTGGCATCTTTAGGATTCTCTATGTATAGTATCATGTCATCTGCAAACAGTGACAGTTTTGCTTTTTCTTTTGCAATTTGTATTCCTTTTATTTCTTTTTCTTCTCTGATTGCCGTGCTAGGACTTCCAAAACTATGTTGAATAATAGTGGTGAGAGTGGACATCCTTTTCTTTTTCCTGATCTAAGAGGAAATGCTTTCAGTTTTTCACCATTGAGAATGATGTTTGCTGTGGGTTTGTCATATATGGCCTTTATTATGTTGAGGTAGTTTCCCTCTATGCCCACTTTCTGGAGAGTTTTTATCATATGTGGGTATTGAATTTTGTCAAAAGCTTTTTCTGCATCTATTGAGATGATCATATGACTTTTATTCTTCAATTTGTTTTTTTGGTTTATCACATTGATTGATTTACGTAAACTGAAGAGTCCTTGCATCCCTGGGTTAAATTCCACTTGATCATGGTGTATGATCCTTTTAATGTGTTGTTGGATTCTGTTTGCTAGTATGTTGTTGATGATTTTTGCATGTATATTCATCAGTGATATTGGTCTGTAATTTTCTTTTTTTGTAGTATCTTTGTCTGGTTTTGGTATCAGGGTGATGGCCTCATAGAATGAGTTTGGGAGTGTTTCTTCCTCCGCAACTTTTTGGAAGAGTTTGAGAAGGATGGGTGTTAGCTCTTCTCTAAATGTTTGATAGAATTCACCTGTGAAGCCATCTGGTCCTGGACTTTTGTTTGTTGGAAGATTTTTAATCACAGTTTCAATTTCATTACTTGTGATTGGTCTGCTTATATTTTCTATTTCTTCCTGATTCAGTCTTGGAAGGTTATACCTTTCTAAGAATTAGTGCATTTTTTCCAGGTTGTCCATTTTATTGGCATAGAGTTGCTTGTAGTAGTCTCTTAGGATGCTTTGTATTTCTGCAGTGTCTGTTGTAACTTCTTTTTCATTTCTAATTTTATTGATTTGCGTCCTCTCCCTCTTTTTCTTGATGAGTCTGGCTAACGGTTTATTAATTTTGTTAATCTTCTCAAAGAACCAGCTTTTAGTTTGATTGATCTTTGCTATTGTTTTCTTTGTTTCTATTTCATTTATTTCTGCTCTGATCTTAATGATTTCTTTCCTTCTGCTAACTTTGGGTTTTGTTTGTTCTTCTTCCTCTAGTTCCTTTAAGTGTAAGGTTAGATTGTTTATTTGAGATTTTTCTTGTTTCTTGAGGTAGGCTTGTATAGCTATAAACTTCCCTCTTACAACTGCATTTGCTGCATCCCATAGGTTTTGGGTTGTTGTGTTTTCATTTCATTTCATTTCTTTTCAGTTATTCATTGCCATTTGTTTCTAGGTATTTTTTGATTTCCTCTTTGATTTCTTCAGTAATCTCTTGGTTATTTAGTAAAGTATTGTTTAGCCTCCATGTGCTTGTGGTTTTTACGTTTTTTTCTCTGTAATTCATTTCTAATATCATAGCGTTGTGGTCAGAAAAGACGCTTCATATGATTTCAATTTTCTTAAATTTACTGAGGCTTGATTTGTGACCCAAGATGTGATCTGTCCTGGAGAATGTTCCATGTGCACTTGAGAAGAAAGTGTAATCTTTTATTTTTGAATGGAGTGTCGTATAAATATCAATTAGATCTATCTGGTCTATTGTGTCATTTAAAGTTTATGTTTCCTTATTTATTTTCATTTTGGATGACCTGTCCATTGGTGTAAGTGAGGTGTTAAAGTCCTCCACTATTATTGTGTTAATTTTATAGCTGTTAGCATTTGCCTTATGTATTGAGGTGCTCCTATGTTGGGTGCATATAGATTTATAATTGTTATATCTTCTTCTTGGATTGATCCCTTGATCATTATGTAGTGTCCTTCCTTGTCTCTTGTAACATTCTTTATTTTAAAATCTATTTTATCTGATACGAGTATTGCTACTCCAGCTTTCTTTTGATTTCCATTTGCATGGAATATCTTTTTCTATCCCCTCACTTTCAGTCTGTATGTGTCCCTAGGTCTGAAGTGGGTCTCTTGTAGACAGCATATAGATGGGTCTTGTTTTTGTATCCATTCAGCGAGCCTGTGTCTTTTGGTTGGAGCATTTAATCCATTCATATTTAAGGTAATTATTGATATGTATGTTCCTATGACTATTTTCTTAATTGTTTTGGGTTTGTTTTTCTAGGTCCTTTTCTCCTCTTGTGTTTCCCACTTAGAGAAGTTCCTTTAGCATTTGTCGTAGAGCTGGTTTGGTGGTGCTGAATTCTCTTAGCTTTTGCTTGTCTGCAAAGCTTTTGATTTCTCCATCGAATCTGAATGAGATCCTTGCTGGGTAGAGTAATCTTTGTTGTAAGTTCTTCCCTTTCATCACTTTAAGTATATCATGCCACTCCCTTCTGGCTTGTAGAGTTTCTGCTGAGAAATCAGCTGTTAACCTTATGGGAGTTCCCTTGCTGCTTTCAATAATTTTTCTTTGTCTTTAATTTCTGCCAATTTGATTACTATGTGTCTCGGTGTGTTTCTCCTTGGGTTTATCCTGTATGGGACTCTCTGTGCTTCCTGGACTTGGGTGGCTATTTCCTTTCCCATGTTAGGGAAGTTTTCGACTATAATCTTTTCAAATATTTTCACGGGTCCTTTCTCTCTCCCTTCTCTTTCTGGGTCCCCTATAATGCGAATGTTTTTGCGTTTAATGTTGTCCCAGAGGTCTCTTAGGCTGTCTTCATTTCTTTTCATTCTTTTTTCTTTATTCTGTTCCACAGCAGTGAATTCCACCATTCTGTCTTCCAGGTCACTTATGCATTCTTCTGCCTCAGTTATTCTGCTATTGATTCCTTCTAGTGTATTTTTCTTTTCAGTTATTGTATTGTTCATCTCTGTTTGTTTGTTCTTTAATTATTCTAAGTCTTTGTTGAACATTTCTTGCATCTTCTAGATCTTTGCCTCCATTCATTTTCCGAGGTCCTGGATCATCTTCACTATCATTATTCTGAATTCTTTTTCTGGAAGGTTCCCTATCTCCACTTCATTTAGTTGTTTTTCTGGGGTTTTATCTTGTTCCTTCTTGTGGTACATAGCCCTCTGCCTTTTCATCTTGTCTGTCTCAGTGAATGTGGTTTTTGTTCCACAGGCTGCAGGATTGTATTTCTTACTTCTGCTGTCTGCCCTCTGGTGGATGAGGCTATCTTAGAGGCTTGTGCAAGTTTCCTGATGGGAGGGGCTGGTGGTGGGTAGAGCTGACTTTTGCTCTGGTGGGCAGAGCTCAGTAAAACTTTAATCCGCTTGACTGCTGTTGGGTGGGTCTGGGTTCCCTTCCTGTTGGTTTTTTGGCCTGAGGCAACCCAACACTGGAGCCTACCTGGGCTCTTTGGTGGGGCTAATGGTGGACTCTGGGAGGGCTCACGCCAAGGAGTACTTCCCAGAACTTCTCCTGCCAATGTCCTTGTCTCTTGGTGAGCCACATCTTCCCCCCGCCTCTGCAGGAGACCCTCCAACACTAGCAGGTAGGTCTGGTTCAGTCTCCTATGGGGTCACTGCTCCTTCCCCTGGGTCCCGATGTGCACACTACTTTGTGTGTGCCCTCCAAGAGTGGAGTCTCTGTTTCCCCCAGTCCTGTCAAAGTTCTGCAATCAAATCCCACTAGCCTTCAAAGTCTGATTCTCTAGGAATTCCTCCTCCCATTGCCGGACCCTCTGGTTGGGAGCCTGATGTGGGGCTCAGAACCTTCTCTCCAGTGGGTGGACTTCGGTGGTATAAGTGTTCTCCAGTCTGTGAGTCACCCACCCAGCATTTATGGGATTTGATTTTACTGTGATTGCGCCACTCCTGCTGTCTCATTGTGGCTTCTCCTTTGTCTTTGGATGTGGGGTATCTTTTTTGGTGCGTTCCAGTGTCTTCCTGTTGATGATTGTCCAGCAGCTAGTTGTGATTCTGGTGTTCTTTCAAGAGTGAGTGAGAGCACGTCTTTGTACTCCGCCATCTTGGTTCCTAATCTCTCCTTTTGTTTTTAATTGCTGTGATGCACTGGTGATGCACAGTCTGCACTAGCCCAGCCCTCTCTGTAAGCCCCAGGTTCTTGGAGCTAGCTACCAACACATGCTTCCTGTGCCTCCCAGGCACCTGAACCCAACCCATCCAAAATGAAATTCATTGTTTCTCAGTCCAGACCTCCTCTAGTATCATCAGTCTAGTCTCAGAGCATGTTGTCACCACCCACACATTTACTCTAGACCAAGCCTTTCTTCTGCAGCCAGCCTCCCTCCCCAGACATCAGTCAGTGACAAAGGCCTACCAATTTTACATCCCAAATAATTCCAAACCCTTTCTCTCCTTCTGTTCCAGTACACACGGAAGCTGCCAGTAATCTTGTAACTCTTCCCCCAGCCTCCAGTCTTGTTATTCTCAAATCCCTACTTCACCCCATACCTGGAGTTTTCTATCTCAAATTAAAATCTGACATCTCATTCTCTTGCTTAGAATTATTCTGTGGCTGTTTATCATCTCCAAGGTACAGTCCAAGCCCTCAGCGTGAGGTTTATAGGCCCTAAGACCTCCTGTTTCGGCCTCATCCCTAATTATGTCAGGCTGTGTCATATTGGCTCACATCATACTTTCCTAGTAGAGGATCAGTCTCAAAGTATAAATCCAACTTCATCTAATACATGGATGAATTAAGTGGCTCTTTGGTGTTATATGTTCTGCAAATGTTAAATTTGGGTGAGTAAAAACAAGCCATCACCATTCATTAAGCTATTCTAATATAGTTAGAGATGCAGCAATTAAATTAAAGGCTGAGGTGACACGAACAACCCAACAGCTGAAATCTCGAAAGTAATGAAGCCATAAATAAGGTCATGGCTAATTTTAAAGACTTCTTTTTTAATTCTTTTTGTTGATTAACATTGCCTGAAACCACAATTTATTTGGAGAAGTAATGCGTAATGGGAGTTGTTTATTTATATATTTAGTTTAGCCTTAGAGAAAGTTTAAATATTCTGCAGAAGTATCAGGATAAGCGGAAACTATTTTAGACCTTGGTACCTATCAGGCAAATAGTCCTCCAGCAGAGCATGCTTGTTTTGTTTTAATGTCTTTCCCTCTGCAAGGCACTGAACTTTGGGGTCTTTGATGATGAGCTGGCCACACTGGTGGAAATTCCCTTTAGCTTCTTGGTATTTCATTTGATTTTAGGCTTCAAACAGAAGCACTAAGATCCTTCTTTACATGCAGCTCAGCACAGTAACTCATCTTTTTATTTTGACCAACTGCTTGGTTCTTCTGTCCTTTAGACTGTCCGAACCTGTGGATTCAAGTGCCAATCTTATTGGTACTTAGTGGTCTTTGGTTGGTGTTTTTTTCCTTCTTGCTCTTGCACCAGGATAGAATATCAATCAACTTAATATAAATTCATGAGGATTTATGTGAAGCCCAGTTGTGAGATGCATTTTCAGCTTCTTGGGAGACTTATCAAGATCTGAATCCGAAATCCATTTTTAAATTAACTTCCCAGATGTTCTAGAGCCTTTCCTTGGGCACCCCCGCCCTCAGTGTGAATAACTGTTTGATTATTCTTTATTTGCCGTTTCATTCCTCTCCTTCCTTTAGTGTGCCATTGGTTGACTTTGTGTAACTTTGTGTAAGCAGTAGTTGATTAAAAATGATGTTTGTTGTCTTTTCCAATCAAGGAAGTCCTTAGATTCTTCCACTAAAATAGATGTGTAGATAGAAATGTGAAAATTCCAAAACTTCTGTATTGTCACAGAACAGAAAATGATTAGATAATTCATATACCCTGTGGATCTGTAGTAATTATTAAATAATTAAATATTCAATATGCATTTAAAATTGCATAAAAGGGACTCAATAAATAGAATGAATAAATATTATTATAAATATACATTTCTGTAAAACAACTTTCTTTTTTTTTTTTGGCTGTGTTACATGGCTTGCAGCATCTTAGTTCCCTGACCAGGGATCGAACCCATGCCCCCTGCAATGGAAGCAGAGTCCTAACCATTTGACCACCAGGGAATTCCCCAAAACAAATACTTTTAAAACTATATTTTCTGTATCACTTTATACCTTTCATTATTATTTCTAGTCAATAAACTATTCAGGGATTATATCGTTGAATCCTTAGGGATACAGAGTTTTGAAAATACTTGTCCTTGAAACAAAATGCCTTGGGCCCAGGTAAGCAAGTCCAAGGTGGTTCCTTTTGGTAGGGCAGGTGGCTCTTTCAGCTTAGCTTTTTTACAAATTAGTTTCGTATAATTTAAAAAGTTAAGCAGATGTTATCGGCAAGAAACTAGCCTTAGCCTGGATTTGCATATCTCTATTGCCCATGTTTTGAGGGAAATTCTTGGTTAGCTCTCAGAGAGGCCTGCCTGGCCCAGGCTCTGGAGATGTAAACCTTCCGTGGGTGGAGCCTGACTGAGCCTGGAGCAAACCAAGGAATAACAGGCCAGTGATCCTGGCTCACATCAAAGCTCAGATTCTCCAAATGAAATGAAGAACATGACATCTCCAGGAGTCTGGAGGATGTCCTGGGTGTGCATGAATCCAAATTAAAACGGGCTTACTTGGAATGGATCGATAATGTCAATCTGAATAGAGGAGATAATAGCATAAAGCCTGAATTAAAGGCTCTGTTCAAAGATACCATACTTTGAATTTTAAAGAGCACCCAGCAACTCAGATGAAGGGCTACCAGTGATCCAGGGAGCAAACCTTTAGTTTTTAAACATTATAAATTGTTTTTAGTATAGGGGCTGTTATGAATGGAACGTGTCCCCCTAAATTCATATGTTGACATCCTAACCAACAATGTGATGGTATCAGTAGGTGGGACCTTTGGGAGGTAATTAGGTTATGAGGATTAAACCTTCACGAATGGGATTCATGCTCTTATAAGATGAGACAGGAGAGCTTGCTTCCTCTCTCTGCTGTTAGCTATGTGCGGATACAGGAGGGCAGCCATCTGTCAGCCAGGAAGAAGGCCTTCACCAGACACTGGGTCTGCTGGCACCTTGATCTTGGACTTGCAGCCTCTCGAATTGTGAGAAATAAACGTGTGCTGATTAAGCCAAAAAGAAAAGAAAAAAACAATTGTTTTTATTCTCATTTAGATATATATCCAGTTTGCTTAAATTTTGTTTAGATGAGACACACTTTTTGATCTCAACACCACTGGAATAGAAAAGGATTATCCTAAATTCCCTTCAAAGAAATCCTCCTAAAATCCCATTTCTACTATAAATGTGTATTAAAAAAAAATTTACTAGGGGAAAGACAAATTTCTTCATAGTTTTTCAAAAGTTATAAATGGTGGTCTCTAAAATAATTACAAATTACCTGTCTAAGAAAAATCCTGCTATACTTTCATGCAGACTTCATATAATTCTGGAACTGTGAAAATATATTTAAAAAACAAAAGTATAGTGTTGTCTTTCACGAAGGAAAATGTTTGGCGTACTAGAACTTACCGATTATCATGACAAGTCTCTCAAGATAATCTGCGTGGCCACCAAATACCAGATATCTTTTGCTTCTCTTCTCTGGTCTCTGCTTTGATACTTAATGATGGGTCATTCAATGCCAGGTATGAAGTTTGAAAAGCAATAGTTGCTTTGTCTTTTGAAGGTTGTATAATCAATTGGACCAGCGTCAGGCGTGTAGGCAGAGAAGTGGTAAAGTAAAATGTTCACTCCAAGTTTGCTTTAAATTCAGATGGCGCTTAGAATTCTAAAGAACACTGGAAGCAGAGATGGACAGGATGCAGATGGAACTGGGGCTTACTGGGGGACATGGGGTATCTGTGGAACAGGTTACAGACTCCAGAGAGCTCCACGAAACTCCCAGCCATTGTGGATTCGGACAAGGATGGTAACTTCTGGCAGGTGGCACTCCCGTGTCTTGAGGAATGAGGGTTTTCTCTATATTTCACAGTCACATGTGGCCTGTGGAGGAAAGGAGGACCTAGAAATGACTTCGATTCTGTATAATTCTAATTCCGATGCAGGAGGGTTCCAGTTTCGGTTTTGGTTTTGCAAGCGGCATTAGCATGACTTAAAAAATCACCTGCTTTGTGACAGAAACTAAAGCTGAGGATAAATACTTATTTCGAATTATTCTCTTCTCCTTCCATTTCCTTCTTTCCTTTCATCTGGATGTCTAAGCTTTGTGAAATCTTCAAGGGCTAAATCTTTAAGGGCTCTTTGAACAAGCCCCAGATTCTTGTACCTGTTCTTCTTCCAGCCCCCATGGCTGTCCATTCCCCTCCCCAACAATTATTTGGCGGCTGCAGTGTACAGGGACGTGGGAGGTGTCTGGGATACAGAATTGAATAAGAAATTCACCTCCCACTTCCTCTTACTTGGTGTCACGTGACAGACCACGAAACGTATTGTACCCAGAGTGATATGAATTCAATAGGATGCTAAGGAGATTGGCTCAGGTCAGGGAAGGAGGGGCTTCTGAGAGGTGTTGTGCTTGAGCTCCATCCTAAACGGGTCAGCACTATAACATGTATATAATACAGGATGTGAGTCATATAATTATATGTGTATTTATAGAGATTTGACTGCACTGATGGTGCAGCCTAGTTGGTTTACGTGCTGGATTTATATGCTCCTGGCAAATATTAAATATGGTCAACATGTATCAATTCCTTGATTCCCTCCTGCCCCCAAGAGCCAGTGGCAGAACTGTTGTAGCTTTTCTCTGAGTGGTCTGTGCTTTGAAAAGCGGTATGGAATATCAGCAAGGAAGGCTTGCCCAGCCCCTAGGGCTCTTGGTATCTTGAACCCTCATGCATGTGGGACACTGAGGGCTGCAGGGTAACAAAATGGAGCCGACATGGGAAGAGATGCTGCAGACCTTACTGGGCAGCAACCAGGTGGTTTCTGCGTGGGCGGCTCAGGTACTGTGAGTGATGTTGACCTCACGAATTAGTTCCTAAGCAGGTTCGTGAGAATAGTGATGTCTTCAATGTAGCACTGGAGGAATCTGAAATTCTAGTTTTGGCCATTTGTGACTCTGAATGACGCGGGATTCGCAATATTGCTACTTCTGCAGGCTTTGCTGGAGCACCGGGGGTACAGTATCTGTTGAGCATCTTCTAGACACAATCTACCTTGCGAAAACAGTTCAGGAAGATGGACAGATCTTGTGGAGTCATCATCTAGTCAACGTTTTCCTTCTAATGTGATTTCTAAGGAATTTTATTTGCCCCTGGGAGAATCCCATTCATCCCTCTTTGTAATGAATGAACCCAAAACATACTACCCCGGTTTCTTTGAAAAATCAGAGCATCTCTGGATTGTCTTGGTTTTACTACAAGATTTCCAGCCTTTTTACTAGATCAAGGCCACCTGGATGTAGGTGTAGGGTTGTCCTTGTTGACTGAGGAATTGACAGCCTCCAACAGTCCCATCCGCTGATAACTGAAGCAGTGGGTTGATTGATTTGGAAGGGTGGTGATGCCCTGGTGGTTTACTGGGACTTCCTTTACAGCAATTGCATGAGACCATCACTTCTCCACTTGCACATCTAGGCCATTCTTAAAAATGCTTAAAAGTCAAATGACCGTGCCAGTTCCACCCACATGTGTGTACGCAGGGGTGGAAGAGGCTGTGTTCCTGGAGAGATGAGAAAACATGGTGAAAGTAGCGATGAGGCTTCCCGTAGGCACTGGTGATAAACTCTGGTGTCTTGGAGGAACCCAGGACTGAGGAAGATACAAGCAGGTCCCTGCCGTCCCCCCATCTCTGTGGGGACATCTCAGTGAGGACAGGCCGGTGGAGCCAGGCTTCACCCTTTCCCGTGGACTGGTGTCCTGCTGGAGCGCCCTCTGGGCTGTGCCCCATGCTGGCACTTGGCCAGCACCGTGAGTTTTCTCCTGGGCCATCACTGCCGACAGTGGGAAGGGGGCCACTAGGAAGACGGTTAGTCAGGGAGGGGAAGGTAGGCCAGGTGACAACAAGTCTGTTGTCATTCCAAGCGAATTCTGGGGCATCGCTGGAGCCTCAGGCCTGAGGAGGGAGTGAGTCCCAGGTGCTACCACCTGGAATGCTCTCATGGTCACTTCTATGCCGAGAGCCCACTCCTCTGAGAGACCCAGGCTCTGTCCCCGCAGCAGTGGGGGAGGGGCTTTAGCTGCTATGGGGACACACAAATAATTTAAAATCGCTAATCTCCCCCCGTCCTCCCCTGACCTCCCTCACCACCTCCCCTGCTTTATTTTTCTGACTAGTGCCTATGACATGATGATACGGCATATTCACGCTTGAAAAATTGTGTTTGTCATTCATCTCTAGCAACTAGAATGGAGTTCCATTTTAACGTAGGAGTTTGGGTCTATTTTGTTCATGGCTGTATTCCAAGGCCTGGCACATAGGCATTCAAATATGTTAAATCAAGGCATGAACGAAGAAACCAAACTCCGCATAGCACAGAAAAGGCAGTTGTCGGGGTGTAGTGTATGTCAGGACAACCGGAAGCGTGTGTTTGGGATTTCAGAGAGGGCGTGCTTTAGAAACAAATGTGGAATTTCTATCAGCCAAATGTAGTTAACCGTTTTAATTGTTAAAATCTCTTTTGCTTATGCTAAATCCATGATGCTTACTGGTTTCCTAGAGCTTATGTAATTTTGAGAGAAAGAGAGAGAGTGGATACCATGCAATGTGATCTGCTAAGAGCGGGTAGGATACAGGTGTGGTTGACGCAGGTCTGGGGCCAGCCTGAGCTCACCTCCCAGCGCCGCCAGTTAGCCTTCTGTGCCTCACTTTCCTGCGTATGTAAAATGGGGATGGCGGTCCTTACCTCATCGGGTTTGTGTGAGGATTGAATGAATGAGTCCATGTAAGGCACTTTGAATACTGCCTGGCCCATAGGAGGAGCCCAGGAAGTATTAGTTGCTATTATCATTATGCTGCCACCCCTACCACCATCAGCAGCAGCATTTGTATTCTTGAGTTCACGGGACATTTAGAACTAAGAGTTTGCTGCATAAATTGTTTTTGCACGGGTATGATATTGGATGATTCTGTATTTTTTAAAGCATCTTTTGTGTGTAAAACTTTTAGGTTTCTTGACTTTTAATTTGGACGCTACAGTTAATGCCTGCAGCTTTTTACATTCTATACCAGGGGTCCCCAGCAGGGCCCGTTAGGACCCTGGGCCGCACAGCAGGAGGTGAGCAGTGAGCGAGCGAGGGAAGCTTCACCTGCCGCCCGCCATCGCTCGCATTACTGTCTGAACCATCCCCCCCACCCCACCCCGCCCCGTTCAGGGAAAAGCTATCTTCCAGGAAACCGGTCCCTGGTGCCAAAAAGGTTGGGGACCGCTGCTCTATACTGATGCTAAAGGGTGCCTGGCTGAGGACGTTTGATTGATTTCTGTAATTAGGAAGCCACTTAACCTGCAGAAATTTGGTATAGTATTGAAGCTTGAATAGGCACAGATTCATTTATTTCCAAAACAGGAGACTAAGGTGACAAGGGTTATGATATTTGCGGCCATGAATGAAGATGGTGCAGGCTTGGGGCTGCAGTCAGATCCTCCCATGACTTGTGATGTGACGTGTGGGCGATGCCCACCTTTGGAGATACTGTTTGTGCCTCTTCCTTCTGAAGGTGTGGGCTGGAATAATAGAGCTGTTTTCAATAGCTCTGTGATATACTTAAATAAAAACTACCATGTAATTACATAATGTTGGTATTATAAATGCCTTGTATTCATTATATGATAATTAAAATAGGGTTCAATATTAATAAGTATGTAGTAGAGCATTATAGATGTTTTATTTATGGTACACAGGAAATGTCCCTTGTGATTTTTTTTTAGTTCCAACTTGGAAACGATAAATCAAATATGAAAAGGAGCTAGATTTTTTTTTTATGATATGTCTTTTTCAGGCACACTCGTCCACGTACCTGGCATCAGCTACATACATACCTCACAAAATGAAGTCTGACTATACCCAAGGATAGCTAAATGCCCATCAAGGAGTCAATGAATGCTTTTAAATTGTTTTAATTAGCTAGGTGTGATTTAAAGGTTGCCGAAATCAAAAAGGCTTATTAATTTTTCATCAATAATCACTTACCTTAATATTTCATTAGAACCTGCTGATTTGCAGACCTCCTTCTGGGTTTTGATTCGTTATGACTGAAGACATAATTTAACTTTCCCTCTTTTTCTCATTCTGTATGATACTCTTTCATCTCTGAGACACTGTTAAGATGTTTCCAACATTCATGGGGCTGCTAATTGATCCACCCTTTTCTTTTTTTTCAACTGTACTTAAAGCTAAGGGTTCTAGGCTGTGCAAAGCTCTGTGTGTGTGTGTGTGTGTGTGTGTGTGTGTGTGTGTTTAGGCATTTTTCTTTCATCATTTGAATATCTGATAATAACGTGCAAATTTTCTGTTTCCTAAGTTCTGAGAGTAAGGGCTGATTTCCCACATGCAGAAGTCGGGAAGTAAATAGTTCGGGCGCCTGCTTAGACTATGCCATCCATCTTCCTCTTCTGAAATTGCCCATTGACTCTGTGACGGATGTCAGCCAGAGACAGCGCATGTGGGGTGTGAGGATCTGCTTGGAACCTCTTAAAACCCCACATTCCAAGCACCTCTCCTTAAATGCATAGAAAATCCTAGGTTTTTTGGAAGTCACTAATCTAAAACATGGAAGAATCCCCAACACAGACTGAGATTCTGACGAGCTGTTGCTAGCAATGAAAACATATATGAATACATGAATAGACAGATATTTTCATTTTTCCAGATTAATTATGGAATACTCTATGTCTGTCGCCTATAGGCATGTTAAACAACTTGTATACATTACATATTATTAACTTTCACCAGCTGTACCAGTTTTGAGGCTGAGCAAAAATTGCTTCATGTTAAGAAATAAAAATTTGTGTGCTTCAAAATTTGGTAAATGTATATGTGTTGAAAATTCTAAATATTTTCATTGGATGGGAACCTTTTTTTACCTTTTTTAATATTTCCCAGAAAACATAGTGCTGACTTTCCTCAGGTCCCAGATTTCTATTACAGAAATATCTGAAAAACTTAATAAGCCACCAATAAACATATAAATATCTACTAATGGAGAATTAAAATAATGCTTCTGTGTTAGGAGATATTAGCAACCATTAAAAATTAAAAGTCCTGGGCTTCCCTGGTGGCGCAGTGGTTGGGAGTCCGCCTGCCGATGCAGGGGACACGGGTTCGTGCCCCGGTCCGGGAGGATCCCACATGTCGCGGAGCGGCTGGGCCGTGAGCCATGGCCGCTGAGCCTGCGCGTCCGGAGCCTGTGCTTCGCAATGGGAGAGGCCACAACAGTGAGAGGCCCGTGTACCGCAAAAAAAAAAAAAAAAAAATTAGAAGTCCTTGTTTGCCCAGAGCTACTCTTTACATCTTGCTTAACTGTGGAATGTTTGTTGAAAACCCTTTCGATAAAATAAATACTTTGATATGTTGGAGTTAACATGACTTGCTTTGGGTGAGATGTAGATTTCAATAATTCTGTTCTGTGCATGTGACTCTTCACGATTCTGGGGGGAAGTTTTGAGGTAGTGTGGACGATGTCCCTTTTCTAGGCTTCTCCTTTACCTCTGCGATCTTCAACCCGCCTGCCCTGCTTTGCAGCCTTTGTTCCTTCTGCACGTGAATGCAGGTCTGAGGAAGCACAGCAGGTGACATTGTCCGCTGATGTGGTTTTAGATTTAGATCTTGGCGCTGCCACTTACTTGGATGTTTGGCAAGTTATTTAACCTCTGTAAGCCTCGTTAAACTCCACTGTATTTAAATTTTTTTGTCCCATTGTTGGACCATATGTCAGCTGTGTCCTGATTTTTATATTTAGAAAATTCATTCTTTATAACCATCCATCATGATCTGTGCTAGCAACTATTGGGGGTAAAAGAGAACTACACGTTCAGCCTCTGATAGTAATGCTCTTCTAGTCTTTTGGGAGAATAACAGACGGATTTAAATAACACAACCGGTTTTATGGACCGTGCTGTTTATTCTAATAGCTAGACCAGAATGGTTTGATTGACTTTTTAAAAATCTGGTATGTTTTTTACCATATGGCCAAGGCCATATCTAGAGTGCCAAGCTAATAAGCCTTCTTTTCTCTGCCAGTGAACCATGAAAGTTGTTAGCAAAGCGTTTCATTTCGAATTGATCCATTTTCCAAGCTCTTGGTGATATAAACACCCATCTTAAGAGATAAGGTGTGGATTATGAAGCATTAGTCATTGGAAATTTGTTGCACCAAAGAGTCATAGGCAACCAGTATGTAAAATGACCCAGAATAGAAGGTACATAGTACGGTTGAGGATGCCTGAAATGTTATAAAACTACCCTAAGTCAGTTGGTCGTGGGTACACAGGACAGGTTACGTTCTTTTGAATGGTGTTCGTAACACAGGAAGAATGTAAAACGTGGGAGTTTAGTAATACTTAGCAATAACATGTTTTTTTAGATAGGGCTTAAAGTAGAATGACTTTGTGCTTTCCTCATCTATATAAAGGGCTCAATGTACAAATTCTTCTGAATCATAACCACTAATTCCTGTGTATAGCATTGCGTAATATAACAGGATTAGGTTGTCTTCTGATCTAATCAGTCAATTCTTAAAGAATTCGTGGCTTCCCTAGCTTCCTGGGTACCAGAATATTTATATCTGGTAGCAGAATATTTGTATCTTCCATTTCTCTCCTCCTCGTTTGTGTTTCCCTTTACATCTTTTAGCATATATACCGTATTTACATCAGCTTTTAAAAAGTCCTTTTGCCTCTAATTCTATCATCACAGCCCTGTCTGGATCTGTTTCTATTGACTGATTTTTCTTCTGGTTCTGGGTCACATTTTCCTCCTTCTTCTTATGTCTAATAATTTTTTCATCGGCTGTCAGACATTTTGAATTTTAGGATGTAGAGGACTGTGTTTTGTTCCTTCCGGTCAGCATTACCAGAAGTCTAGTCCTAAAGTCTAGTCTGGGTGGCATCACTTCTGCCCCCAAGAACCTGACTGCAGAATCAAGTCCAAACTTCTTAGTGTGGCATTCTCCTCCCAGAGAACCATCACGGTCTTAACCCTCTGTATTTGTCCTCGTCAAAACTCTAGTCACTCCAGGCTGTTTCCCATCCCAGAGTACATCAAGCATTTCCCTACCTCAGTTCCCATTACAGGTACTTTTTTGTTGTTGTTAAATCAGTCTGGAACTGATGCATACAGCCCTCTTTATCTCTATTGTTAAAATCCCAATTCTCCAAATGCCATCTTTCTGCAATTTAGTACAACTAGTTGGACTAGTTGTACATTTGTAGAGAATTTATAAGTGGGTCTGTAGGATGAACGAATGAAAAAATTTTGGCTTCAGGTTGTTTAGTGATTTGATTGATTGATTGCAGAAGATTCCTTTGCCTAGCTTCAGCATGTAAGGAGAATTCAGTTCATAAAAATTAGCTATCTGTAACTTTCCAGTAATGTGTCAATGACATGGAACAGAATAGGATTGCTTTACAAATCCATTCTTACAGTATATTTTTTGGCTAGGACTTTTTTTCCCAAAATAACTATAATTCAGTGTTAATAAAGTTGCATATATATTTTTTCTTTGTACATTTCTTAAGCCAGTGATAATGATATGTTCTTCTACTGATAATGCTGGATTCAAGACCAGGAAACAAAGAGCTTAGGTTATTTTGGGACCCTTCAGTATCTCTGTAGTGTCTGTTTTCTTCCTGTGCAGCTATTCAGACACTACTGGCCACTGTATTTAACTAGGCACAACATTTTGCTGATTTCCTTTGTTTCCTGAGTAAGAAACATATTATCCCTTAATCAGCTTCTTTTGAAATGTCTGTTTACACTAAACAAAGCCCTATTCCAATTAATTTCAAATTCTAAGAAAAAGCTCTGGTAATTAAACATTGTCTGAAGGAGCATCCTGTTACTGTACTGCAATGTTGAAATTGAGGTTAGGTAGAAACAGTATTAAGCTTATTAGCACATTCATCAATTTCATTGGTCAACCGCACTGAAGGACTATATACTGACGTAAGGAATTTTTTCTCTCAAACTTAAACACTATGGGACTTTGGGAAACTTAGCACTTCTCTCCCCTCTTCTGTAAAATGAAATAGCTACATACGAATAAATAATAATAATCACTCTCTTGTAGGGTTGTGTGGGGTAAATGAGATAATACAGGTAAACCATTTGGTACAGTGCCTGCTTGCAGTATTATAAATACATATATTTAATGGTGGTGGAGGTCAAATCTCATGTCAAAACTATATTATGAGGGGCTTCCCCGGTGGCGCAGTGGTTGAGAGTCCGCCTGCCGATGCAGGGGACACGGGTTCGTGCCCCGGTTCGGGAAGATCCCACATGCCGCGGAGCGGCTGGGCCCGTGAGCCATGGCCGCTGAGCCTGCGCGTCCGGAGCCTGTGCTCCGCAACGGGAGAGGCCACAGCAGTGAGATGCCCGCGTACCACAAAAAAAAAAAAAAAAAATTTATATATACATTATGAGATGCAAACTATCATATGTAGGATGGATAAACAACAAGATCCTACTGTAGAGCACAGGGAACTATATTCAATATCCTGTAATAAATCATAATGGAAAAGAATATGAAAAAGAACATATATATATATAACTGAGTCACTTTGCTGTACAACAGAAATTAACACAATATTGCAAATCAAATATACTTCCATAAATTTTTAACAGACTGTATTATGATAAAAAGCCTTCTAATAAGTAGATCTTGAAAATTCAGTGAGAAGTACAGTTACTTGAATAAGCATTCTGTTTTAGCACATTATAAATTTCTGGACTTCTTGGACTTAATTTTAAATGGAATTTAATCTGTATAAACTGCTGGCTAAACTATGGAGTAAATAAAGTGAGATAATCCCTGACTGTGACATAGTGGGCATATGTCACATATGCATGATAACAATTTTGTTATCTCTCTAGTGTGTCCTGAGTATGGTATTATAAATGTTGGCATCTGCTGGAATGAGAGCGTTTCAAACTTGGACTGTCATTAGATGAACCACTGTAACATTAATTGGCGATAGAATTTATTTCATAACGTGTGTGATCTGTTACAGTGGTAAAATAGATTATTTTTAGATTCCCATATAAAATTGTTTTCTCACTAGATAATTATAATTGGCTCTATGTGTAACATAAATTTTTAAAATTTTATGTTATTAGTAACACCAACATAACACGGGAATTAGCAAGATAGAAAGGCAGATACAAATTTCCGTTTCTTAAACTGTGGCTGCAAAACGGAGAATTGGTTCTGTAAATTATTTTTAATGTGCACACTTTTTAACAAGGCTCTTAAAGCGGTAATCATCTCTTGGTTTCCAGAGTCGAGGGGTAGTGATGGTTTGACAGCCATACTGTTGCTTTTGTGGGCGATGAAATATTGGTTTTCATTAAATTTTATGTTAAAAACCCTTATTTAGAATCAGAGATTTCTACCATTTTAGAGCAGGAAGGAACTTGATTTAACAGCCTCCTGTTTTACAGAAGTGGGAACAGAGGGGTGGGGCTGTAGAAGAAGGCTTACCCCACCTTTCCAGTTAAGAAAGTCTTGGTACCACTGCAGGAATACCTGACACGGGGGCAGGAAACGTGCGGGCTGGGGGCCTGCTGCCTTGTGTAGAGGCCCAGCCTTGGATGAGTCCTGATCATGAGTAGCCTTTTTACAGATTTATAAAACAGGGATAATCATTCCTGGTTTGCCAGTTACAGAAGAAATATATATTCATCAGATAAAGTATATAGGGCTTCCCTGGTGGTACAGTGGTTGAGAGTCCGCCTGCCGATGCAGGGGACACGGCTTCGTGCCCCGGTCCGGGAAGATCCCACATGCCACGGAGCGGCTGGGCCTGTGAGCCATGGCCGCTGAGCCTGCGCGTCCAGAGCCTGTGCTCCTCAACGGGAGAGGCCACAACGGTGAGAGGCCCGGTACCGAAAAAAATAAAAATATAAAAAAATAAATAAATAAAGTATATATGTGAAAGCATACTTAAAAACACAAATCCCTACCTGTGGGTTGTATCCTTTTTACAGATTTATAAAACAGGGATAATCATTCCTGGTTTGCCAGTTACAGAAGAAATATATATTCATCAAATAGAGTATATACGTGAAAGCATACTGAAAAACACAATTCCCTACCTGTGTGTTTTATCCTTTTTACAGATTTATAAACCAGGGATAATCATTCCTGGTTTGCCAGTTACAGAAGAAATATATATTCATCAAATAAAGTATATATGTGAAAGCATACTGAAAAACACAATTCCCTACCTGTGTGTTGTATCATACTGTTATAATTACCCCTGCCTGTTGGCCTCTATTGCAACCTGTAGAATTATGTTGAGTAGATGAATTAGTTCAAAGATGGGTATGACAGCAGCTTTGAAAAGTAGATATACCTCACCATGCCAGAGGGTTATTGGAATAGTCCTGAATTTACATATAAATATATTTTTATAAGCACCATCCAAGTAAGAGTCTAACTGGACTTCAAGTGAGAAGAGATTTTCAAAAAAGAACTCAAAATGCACAATCTTGAGAGTCATAACCAGATTTCCTTCAAAGTTAAATTAAGCAGACACAGCTGTTTGTGAATAAACAGTGCATGTGTGATTTGCATGTTTACCATCCTTTTTATTGAGAACCTGGTAAGATGATCTGGCCTGGGAAGTCCAGGTCTATTTCCTCTGAATCCCATGTCGTTCTTGCTACTTCTGCCGGCCGGGGATCGTGGCGCCCTCGGCTCTGTCCATTTTCAGTCTGTTACAGGTTCTCGCTCAGCATCTGGGTGTCCCTTCACTGCACATGGGCCGAGGCACGTGACCGGCTCTGTATCAGGTGCTCACCCTACCCCACTACTCCCTCCATCCTTCAACCGACTTGGGGTTGCTTCCCACTCTTCTGTTTGGTTCTTTTCTTCATTTCTTCCTTGTTGATGGAGCTCTGGACGCTCTGCTCGACTTCTAGCGAGGCCGGCCTGGACGCAAGTGTTCCGGCCAGGACTCCCAAGCCCACCCCACGGCCTCCTCGGGCCTGTCGTGCGTCTGTAAGCTCCCACACGGTGGCTGGCAAGCAGCAGGTGCTAATGGATATACGTATGTGCGTGTGTTTCATGTATGTATGCAGGTACGGGGTATGTTTATGCTTGTTTAGAATGTGTTTCTGTGGGTTTCTATGTATGTATGTTTGCATGTATGTTTCATGTATGTACTTTGTGTGCTGTGGATGTTTGCATGCATGTCTATTTGTGTGTATGTTTATATGTTTGTATGTCTGTCTGTATGTGGGGTGTGGGCTCCCTGCCCCTTGCTCAGTAAGCACTCTCACTTCCCAAAAATCCTGCTGGGGGTGGGGGTGGGTGACTGACTCCTGGCTGGGCCACTGAGAAGACCATCCCCATCAGGACCAGAGCAAGCCCTCTCCTTGTGATGCGTCCTTTTGCTGGTTTTCAAAGCACCTCCTTGTCACCAAATCTAAAAATCCTACCTTACCTCCAGGTGGCTATATATCAAAGGCTATTTATCAAAGATTTTGCTTTAAACTCTTTTCTTTTTTTTTTTTTTTTTTTGCAGTATGCGGGCCTCTCACTGTTGTGGCCTCTCCCGTTGCGGAGCACAGGCTCCGGACACGCAGGCTCAGCGGCCACGGCTCACGGGCCCAGCCGCTCCGCGGCATGTGGGATCTTCCCAGACCGGGGCACAAACCCGTATCCCCTACATTGGCAGGCGGACTTTCAACCGCTGCACCACCAGGGAAGCCCCTAAACCCTTCTTGCACACCTTCTAAAAATTATTCTTCAATAGTATAACATGGAGAGCTTCTAGAAGCTGTTAACATGGAATAACACACAGTAATGGTATGATTCCTTTCATGAAACCTGAAAGCTATCTTCCTATGAAAGTAGAACTTTTTCATTTAAAACTTAGAAAATACAGAAAAATTAAAGATCTCACCCCGAGCCAATAATTTTTAACATTTTGAAGTATACACACACAGACTGCTATCTGCATGTGTGTACTTATACACAACTAAAAATAGAGTCATACGACATAGCTCTTTAGAAACCTGACTTTTTACTTAATATGTCACGAACAAGTATTCTCTTACAAAAGCGTTTTTTTAAATGGCAGCAATATTTCATTTCATGGATTTATCTTGGTCAAATTGCTGAACTGCCCTAGCCTCAGGTTTCTCATGTGTAAAAGGAAATAATAATAATGCCTTAAACGGTCTCAGGGAAGTAAACGAGATAACACACAGGAAGGACTGAGAATAATGCCTGTCACAGAAAGTGCTTGATTGATTATTAGCTGCAGTTTTTACTTATCCATTTCCTACTCTCTTTCAAGAACTTAAAATGTACTGTGATCTGTCCTACTATGATTTCTTTTTTATTTTTATCTTTTTCTTTTTGGCTTCATTGGGTCTTTGTTGCTGCGCGCGGGCTTTCTCTTGTTGAAGTGAGCTGTGGCTACTCTTCGTTGTGGTGTGTGGGCTTCTCATTGTGGTGGCTTCTCTTTTTGCAGAGCACGGGCTCTAGGCACGTGGGCTTCAGTAGTTGTGGCGTGCAGGCTCAGTAGTTGTGGCTCCGGGCTCTAGAGCGCAGACTCAGTAGTTATGGCGCACGGGCTTAGCTTTTCTGTGGCACGTGGGATCTTCCCGGACCAGGGCTCCAACCCGTGTCCCCTGCATTGGTAGGCAGATTCTTAACCACTGCACGAACAGGGAAGTCCATAAGGTATTTTTTGCTTTTATTTTTTGGCTGCAGTCTTAACCACTGGACCACCAGGGAAGTCCAGTCCTACTACAGTTTCTTGTGAATCTAAATATGTACTTGTATTTTATCAATTAAATATTTTTAAACTCTAAAAATGTTCTTCATTTTCAAATAGTATTATCAAGGACATTTCTATTTAAGGCAAATCCCAAGTTCGAAACACTTTGGTGTTTGCTCTACGGGTTACCATCTGAAGGTACAAAATCCTCCTACTTCTCTCAGTCTGTCTCATCCTCAGCCTCTGCCACCTCTTCACCCGACCATTGGCTAAAGGTTGATGTTCCCCTAGGCTGTTACAGATAGACGCCCTGGAGTGCCCCTCTGTTGAATTTGGACAGCTCCCCTCCTAGACTCTATTTCCTCTCTCTCTCAGGGCTCATTGGGCTGCTAGCCTCAGAGTGATATTGGACCAAAGAAACTGTCTATCAGAGTTGAGCAATTCACCAATATTCTTTCAGAGTGCACGTGACCTTCAATAAAGAGTTGTTTGATTTAATTTAAACGTTCTTGACCTTCAATAAAAAGTTGTTCTATTTAATTTAAATGTTCTTATTTTGAGTCTTTTCTCTCATTAGGTGAAGTATGTAAGTAAACAAATTTAGAAATGTCGGAATGTTTCTGTTATTTTGAGTTATTTTTTGAAATACTCATCTCTACTTCTAATGAAGATCTCGTTCCCTTTTAAAATATGTCAAAGTTACAGGGCAGACAGCAGAAGCAAGAAGAACTACAATCCTGCAGCTTGTGGAACAAAAACCACATTCACAGAAAGATAGACAAGATGAAAAGGTAGAGGGCTATGTACCAGATGAAGGAACAAGATAAAACCCCAGAGAAACAACTAAATGAAGTGGAGATAGGCAACCTTCCAGAAAAAGAATTCAGAATAATGATAGTGAAGATGATCCAGGACCTCGGGAAAAAAATGGAGGCAAAGATCAAGAAGATGCAAGAAGTGATTAATAAAGACCTAGAAGAATTAAAGAAAAGAGATGAACAATACAATAACTGAAATGAAATGAAATATACACTAGAAGGAGTCCATAGCAGAATAACTGAGGCAGAAGAACGGATAAGTGACCTGGAAGACAGAATGGTGGAATTCACTGCTGCGGAACAGAATAAAGAAAAAAGAATGAAAAGAAATGAAGACAGCCTAAGAGACCTCTGGGACAACATTAAAGGCAACAACGTTCACATTTTAGGGGTCCCAGAAGGAGAAGAGAGAGAGAAAGGACCCAAGAAAATATTTGAAGAGATTATAGTCAAAAACTTCCCTAACATGGGAAAGGAAATAGCCACCCAAGTCCAGGAAGCGCAGAAAGTCCCGTACAGGATAAACCCAATGAGAAACACACCGAGACACATAGTAATTAAATTGGCAGAAATTAAAGACAAAGAAAAATTATTGAAAGCAGCAAGGGAAAAACGTCAAATAACATACAAGGGAACTCCCATAAGGTTAACAGCTGATTTCTCAGCAGAAACTCTCCAAGCCAGAAGGGAGTGGCATGATATACTTAAAGTGATGAAAGGGAAGAACCTACAACCAAGATTACAGACTGAAAGTAAGGGGATACATACAGACTGAAAGTAAGGGGATGGAAAAAGATACTCCATGCAAGTGGAAATCAAAAGAAAGCTGGAGTAGCAATACTCATATCAGATAAAATAGACTTTAAAATAAAGAATGTTACAAGAGACAAGGAAGGACACTACTTAATGATCAAGGGATCAATCCAAGAAGAAGATATAACAATTATAAATCTATATGCACCCAACATAGGAGCACCTCAATACATAAGGCAACTGCTAACAGCTATAAAAGAGGAAATCGACGTTAACACAATAATAGTGGGGGACTTTAACACCTTTAACACCATTTAGCACTTACACCAATGGACAGATCATCCAAAACGAAAATAAATAAGGAAACAGAAGCTTTAAATGACACAAATGACCAGATAGATTTAATTGATATTTATAGGACATTCCATCCAAAAACAGCAGATTACACTTTCTTCTCAAGTGTGCGCCAAACATTCTTCAGCATAGATCACAACTTGGGTCACAAATCAAGCCTCAGTAAATTTAAGAAAATTGAAATCATATCAAGCTTCTTTTCTGACCACAATGCTATGAGATTAGAAATGAATTACAGTGGAAAAAACGTAAAAAACACAAACACATTACTAAAAAACACAAACACGTTACTAAATAATCAAGAGAGCTCTGAAGAAATCAAAGAGGAAATCAAAAAATACCTAGAGACAAATTACAATGAAAACAAGATGATCCAAAACCTATGGGATGCAGCAAAAGCATTTCTAAGAGGGAAGTTTATAGCTATACAAGCCTACCTCAAGAAACAAGAAAAACCCACAGCAAACATCATTCTCAATGGTGAAAAACTGAAAGCATTTCCTCTAAGATCAGGAAAAAGACAAGGATGTCCACTCTCACCACTATTATTCAACATAGTTTTGGAAGTCCTAGCCATGGCAATCAGAGAAGAAAAAGAAATAAAAGGAATACATATTGGAAAAGAAGAAGTAAAACTGTCACTGTTTGCAGATGACATGATACTATACATAGAGAATCCTAAAGATGCCACCAGAAAACTACTAGAGCTAATCAATGAATTTGGTAAAGTTGCAGGATACAAAACTAATGCACAGAAATCTCGTGCATTCCTATACACTAATGATGGAAAATCTGAAAGAGAAATTAAGGAAACACTCCCATTTACCACTGCAACAAAAAGAATAAAATACCTAGGAATAAACCTACCTAGAGAGAAAAAAGACCTGTATGCAGAAAACTATAAGACACTGATGTAAGAAATTAAAGATGGTACCAACAGATGGAGAGATATACCATGTTCTTGGATTGGAAGAATCAATATTGTGAAAATGACTATACTACCCAGAGCAATCTACAGATTCAATGCAATCCCTATCAAATTACCAATGGCATTTTTTACAGAACTAGAACAAAAATGTCTTAAAATTTGTATGGAGACACAAAAGACCCCAAATAGCCAAAGCAGCCTTGAGGGAAAGAAACGGAGCTGGAGGAATCAGACTCCCTGGCTTCAGACTATACTACAAAGCTACAGTAATCAAGATAATATGGTACTGGCACTAAAACAGAAATATAGATCAATGGAAGAAGATAGAAAGCCCAGAGATAAACCCATGCACCTATGGTCAACTAGTCTATGACAAAGGAGGCAAGGATATACAATGGAGAAAAGAGAGTCTCTTCAATAAGTGGTGCTGGGAAAACTGGACAGCTACATGTAAAAGAATGAAATTAGAACACTCCCTAACACCATACACAAAAATAAACTCAAAATGGATTAGAGACCTAAATGTAAGACCGGACACTATAAAACTCTTAGAGGAAAACATAGGAAGAACACTCTTTGACATAAATCACAGCGAGATCTTTTTTGATCCGCCTGCTAGAGTAATGGAAATAAAAACAAAAATAAACAAATAGGACCTAATGAAACTTCAAAGCTTTTGCACAGCAAAGGAAACCATAAACAAGACAAAAAGACAACCCTCAGAGTGGGAGAAAATATTTGCAAACGAATCAACGGACAAAGGATTAATCTCCAGAATATATAAACAGCTCATGCAGCTCAATTTTAAAAAACAAACAACCCAATCCAAAAATGGGCAGAAGACCTAAATAGACATTTCTCCATAGAAGACATACAGATGGCCAAGAAGCACATGAAAAGCTGCTCAACATCACTAATTATCAGAGAAATGCAAATCAAAACTACAATGAGGTATCACCTCACATCAGTTAGAATGGGCATCATCAGAAAATCTACAAACAACAGATGTTGGAGAGGGTGTGGAGAAAAGGGAACCCTCTTGCACTGTTGGTGGGAATGTAAACTGATACGGCCACTATGGGGAACAGTATGGAGGTTCCTTAAAAAACTAAAAATAGAACTACCGTATGACCCAGCAATCCCACTACTGGGCATATACCCAGAGAAAACCACAATTCAAAAAGACACACGCACCCCAGTGTTCATTGCAGCACTATTTACAATAGCCAGGTCATGGAAGCAATCTAAATGCCCATCGACAGACAAATGGATAAGGAAGATGTGGTAGATATATACAATGGAATGTTACTCAGCCACAAAAAGGAACGAAACTGGGTCATTTGTAGAGACGTGGATGGATCTAGAGACTGTCATACAGAGTGAGGTAATTCAGAAAGAGAAAAACAAATATCGTATATTAACGCATATATGTAGAGCCTAGAAAAATGGTACAGATGAACCGGTCTGCAGGGCAGAAATTGAGACACAGATGTAAAGGACAAACGTATGGACACCAAGGGAGGAAAGCCACGGTTGGGGGCGGTGGTGGTGGTGTGATGAATTGGGGGATTGGGATTGACATGTATACACTGATGTGTATAAAATTGATGACTAATAAGAACCTGCTTTTTTTTAAAAAAAGGTACTAATAGGGAAGGACTCTAAGACACATCAATAAGAGAGAAAAATAAGGTGTAGAACGGAGAGTTATAATATGCTGCATTTGCATAAAAAATAAGAATGATTTTTCTGCTTTTTGAACTATGTGAATAAATTATATAATTTTGAAAAAAAGAAATATTGAGATGTTGGGATTATATTATCTCTAAAATTACAATAATATTAAAGTTTTATCAATTAAAAAAAGTATGTCAAAGTTAAATTTCTATTCTGAAGTTCCGTATATTAAAAAATCTATGTTCATGGTCGTATAGTGCAGTTATTAAGAGTTGGAAAGAAAATCTTGTTTAGGCTTTAATTAACTTGAAACGGTGTATCTGTTATTTTTTTTATTTTTTTTTCTCCATTTCATTAGTTACTCAATCTTTCTTGTAAGAGGTGGGGAGTGAACATCTCTTGCCTGGACTCCTGTTTCCCAGATAGAGAAAACTGAAAGTGTTTGGCATGGCCTCGCTTTTTAAGAGCACTTTTTCTGATTTTGAAAATATTTTCTTATGTTTTCCCTTAAAATTGCACATCCTTTTTCCCCCCATATTTCTCTTTCTTAGTCTAAACCAAGTGTTGGCTGCTGGTTTCTTTGTTCTGGGCCCATATGTGTGGGAGATATTTGGGACTGAGGGAGTTTGTCACCCTCCTGACATCTGTATTGTGGAAGTGGGACTGGCCATTGAGAAAGGCTAACACAAAGACTCCACCATTCCTTTCCCGATGCATTCGAGATCCTGACCACATTTCAAAACCAGGAGAGCCTTGTTGAGCCTGAATCTGTTAGACTCTGAAATGCACCCTGGGTTTTGAGGAAGAAGTGAGCCCATTTATAGCTTTAATTACTCATTTGGGATACTACAGGCTGTTGCCAAAGCCAGTTATCATCAGCTTTGATTAGAAATCAGGAAAGGCAGCTGCTGAAATGCAGAGTGAAAAGAATTGTATTGGATTAGAAAGGCGTTCTTTTGAATCTGAAAGAGAAAGCAAGCATCTTTGGGAAACATCTGAATATGCATTTATTTTAATAATTGAATAGCTAGAGGTATAGTACAGTACATTGTAACTTGGAGTGGTTTTCATTATTAAATTAAGTGCCTTTGTTCAGTTCATCTAGATTTTCCTATTGGCTGCTCTAGTCTTTTCCCTCTTTTAGCTCCATTTTGATGCAGTGTTACATCCCAGTTTGTGGGTTGAAATGTGTCAATATTCATAAACTAAATTCATGAACCATCCTCCTAATCATTGGGGCTGATGAAATACCATTTACCAGTGTGAAGCCAGGCCAGGAGAGGCATATCAAAAAGTGCGTTCAAATGCTAAGCTTAAAAAGACAGTTCTTTATTCCCAGTTCTGTGTGTATGAAATACTACTTTGAGTCCTTTTATTTTAGCGATGTAATTTCGGATCAGAACGTATATCAGAATAATTTCATAAGTAAATGCTCATAAGTAAATCAGTATTTCAGAGTTAAATTCACATGTGTGTGTCCATAGCTTGTAAAATCAAAAGAAGTGTCAGGAAGATTTACTTTCCACTTTTTGAAAGCTGTTTGAGATGCTGTATGGAAACTTAAATAAGGCTTTACCCTCCTATCTTCAGTTAAACTTCGTTAAACGGCAGCATTTCTCCTGTTTCCACAGAAGATGATCACAGTTGCCTAAGGAAATAGATAAACAATGTATACAGAAGTATGCCTATCCCTTAAATAACTGTGTAAGCATTAAGAATAGTTGGATTTATATTCATATTTGCTGGAGAGTAAACATTTATGCAAATACACTAAGAAAAATGATCAAACACTTCTCCTCCATGTGCTCTGGCTTCAAAGTAAAGCTGAGAATTTTCACCCAATTATTTAACTCTAGGCAGTATAATGCTTAAACAAAACAAAGATAACATTCTGTACCTACACAATGGATCAAAACAGCTTTCTTCATCCTCACTTTGGACCATCTGTTTAAAAAAACCCAAAAACCCTCAGGAAGCAGGCCTCTAATCTGTGGTTAAGGGTTTAAAGACTCAGGCTCGTTCTGACAACCCGGCGCTCTGTACGGAGCGCTGTAATAGGTCTCGTATTAGCTGTAAAAGGCTGCGTGGTTTGACCTCGGCATCTGTCGCTTACAGTTTCTCTGCTTTTAGTAGGAATTCTTCAGTTCCCTTTATGGAGCATCTAAATCTACTTATTTTAATATCCGCTGTTATAAATGTTGGCATTAGCATTTTCCAGGAGTTAAATTATTCTTAAAGTTTCCAAATGCTTTAAGAGTCATAATTCTCAGGGATAAATTGGGAGATTGGGATTGACAGATACACACTACTATATATAAAATAGATCACTAATAAGAACCTGCAGTATAGCAGAGGGAACTCTGCTCAATACTCTGCAATGGCCTATATGGGAAAAGAATCTAAAAAAGAAAAGAAAAGAGTGGATATATGTATATGTATGACTGATTCACTTTGCTGTACACCTGAAACTAACACAACATTGTAAATCAACTATACTCCAATTAAAAAACAAACAAAATCTCCAAAAACCTAATCAACAACAACAACAAAAAGAAAAATAGGGTAGGACCATGCTTCTACAATCAACTATCTTGAAGTCATTAAAAAAAAATTAAAACAAGAATCGTAGTTCTCAGTCCCTCCCCACCCCCCAGCCCCAGCCAATAACACATCTGTGTGACGGAGGTCACTCAGACTTACTGGAGAACGGACTTGATTGATGCCAAGAGCATTGTGAAGATCGTTATCCCACATTAGTCCTTCTTGAATTCCACTAAAACTTTTGAAAGTTTTACCTTGACTCAGAGATTTGGGCATCTGTTAACATTTTCCAAACTGCAGCATCACGATGGGTTTAGGGCCCTTCCTTCCTGTGGTTGAGGGTTGCAAGACAGTCAAGTTGCAAGACGATTTGTACATAATATAAATGGGAAAACAACAGCAATGAAAAGGCTTCTAGTTTGCTAGAGGTGAAAGAACATTTTTCATAATTAAAGCTTTTAATGACTGTCATACTCATTATAGGAAAATGCTATAATATTATTTTTAGTTTTATATCTGACACAGTTAAATGAATGACCTCTTCTTTATTAGAATTATGGGCAAACTCAATATCCTTAGTCAGAATATCCTTAGTCAGAACTCCATGAGATCTGATTTCATGCCGGTCACATTCACACACACACACACACACACACACACACACACGTTTGTTTGTTTATGTAAGTCATTAGAGATCAGTAACTAAACGGCAGTGGTAGTTAATGTGGCATTTTATAAACACATAAATGAATCAGAAAAAAGTGAATTGTCCGCAAAGAGTGACCATTTGTAAATAATGCCATGTCCATTGCAAAAATTCCAGTGAGTAGGAAAGAACAGGACAAAGGCCACTAATTTGAATGCGGTTATACAAAAAAGTCCAAGTGCGAGACTGGAAGAAGGCCTAGAACCTTCTCAGCCCTTCAAGTCATCTTCATCCTTGCACAGCAGGGGGCTGACTTCGCACATCTCTTCTCTGCTTCTTCCTTGTCTCACCAAACAGTCTTATATTTTCAGGATAACTTTTTGTGACATTCTAACCTTTGGAATTAAAAGGATTTTTATACTTCTATAACAGAATAATCTTACTTTTAAAAAATGAATGCAGAAAGCACAGCAAAACTTAATAAATTCACATTAAGTAGAAGAAAAACCTAACTAAATTAGTGGTCTGAATTATAGAATCTTAAAAGATGTAATAGTAATTTAATTACTTTCAGATTCATGGAGTTCCTTGGAGAAATTGCTTTGGTAAATAGATAAGAAAAATTTACAAATAGCATATCAGTGAGTAAATAAAGCACTGTTTCTGAAGAATCCACCATGGACTTTTTAAGTAGTTTTGCTCCCTGAAGTGAATGCATGTTATGAATTTGCCTTGCAAAATCATTCTCTATGAGACATAAGAAGAGATATTCCTGATTTTTAAACTACTTGTGGTGTTTGGAAGTCCTCCATTTACTCATTCATTCCTGCATTCATTCACTGAGCAAATACACGTGGAGGTCATTGTGCTGGGGACCCAGAGGTGAGTTCAACAAAGCCCCTGCCTTCCACATCCTGTGGGTTGGAGTTAAGGAAATATGGTTTAGTGAATAAATATTTAATTGCAAATTATGTTAAGGACAGAATCAGGGCTCTGAAATACTTTAGGAAGAAAGAGATTTCTTTGAGAATATGCCATTTGGGCTGAATGCTGAAGAATACGGAGAGGTCAGACGTGAAAGATAGAGCAGTCCAGGCAGAGGGAGCAGTAGATGAGCCGGTGAGAGGCAGGGAAACAGTCAGCATGTTCCAGAAATTAGAAGGAAGCCTGTAGGGTCTGGGATGAAATTGGAGAGGTATGTCGAAATCGAACCTGTCCAGCCAAGGCTTACAAAATGAGCTTTATTCAGTGTCATGGGGGAGCCATTATAGTGTTTTCTAGATTGTAAGCACAGTCTGGTTTAGACTTTTTAAATACCCCAATGGCTGCTTCGTGCAAAGTAGATTGTAAGGTGGGTATGTCGGCCGGGAAAACAGAAACTACACTAGACATTCAAACAGGTGGGATTTAGTATGGGGGCCTGGTTATACAGGGGGTGGAGAGGAGGAAGATGACACAGAAGTTTCTAGGGATAACAAGTGCAGGAAGCAGCTCTCACAAGACAGAGTGGAGTGTAAGGTGGCTTTGGAGCAGAGACCATAGAGAAATACCCAGCAGCGAGCTCAGGAAAGCTGTTTCCCTGCTGTGGAGGTGAACCTGTTGCCCCATCCTGGAGGCTTGGACCAGCTGGTGGCATGGAAAGGGAATCGATTTGAGAGCGATTTTGGAGCTGGAACCAGTAAGACCTGCTGTGATGGTGTGGTTTCACTGAGAAGGAAGTCAAGATGCACTCCCAAGCCTCTGACTGATGGAGCTAGGGAAACCAAGAGGGGCAGGTATGGGGAGGAATGTAAGCATTGAGTTTAGAACATGTTAAGTTGGGATGTCAAGTAAACCGTTGGGTTTGTGAGTGTGGTGGTCAGAGTTGTGTTGCCAGAGATACAAATGTGGGAATCATCAACTTTCAGACAGTATTCAAAACTATGGAACTGGATGGTGTCATGTAGGGAGGGGATGGAGAGAGAGAAGGGCTAGTTCTGAGCCCTGGGGGTCCCCAGTCTTGAGGGGTCAGTACAGAAATGGGAGAGAGTGAAGGACACAGGATGGAAAGAATAGTAGGGAAATCAAGACAGTGGGATTCTATAGAAACCAAGACCGGAGGGGGGCAGTGGTCACCTGTTCGTAATGGTGCTGAGCGCGTGGAATGAGATGTGGACGGAAGGATGACCGTGGGTGTAGCCACGTGAGGACATTTGGCTACATGCTTGATGGGGTGAAAGATGGAAGATGTCACAGAAGGCCAGGGCCCTCCATTCTGACACAAAGCGTCCTGAGGGTACAGAAAGGCCACAGTGTTTCCTCAGCTCAGGGCACCATGCAGAGATGGGCCAAAAAAATAAACCATATTCCCAGACCATATTCAGATCTGGGACTGATGTATGTGAGTCCTGATAGTTTCCTAGCATTTATTCTCTACCTGCCATGAGATGAAGATCCCATCTACGCCTTCAAGTTGCTTTCTCTACAGTATAACTTGGGGACCCGAGTACCCAGTGTATACATTGCACAGATCCGTTACTTAGTGATTTTTATGACCGGCTTTCTTCAATCATACTGCTCAATAAATGAGTAAAACTCCATTCACAGGCTAGAAGTCCTCATGTTTGGAAAAATCTCAGAAAAGATGTTGTTGGGAGTTTATTTCTTTTAAGAGCTAATGAGGGACTTCCCTGGTGGCGCAGTGGTTGAGAATCCGCCTGCTAATGCAGGGGACACGGGTTTGATCCCTGGTCCGGGAAGATGCAGTGGAGCAACTAAGCCCGTGCGCCACAACTACTGAGCCGGTGCGCTTAGAGCCCATGCTATGCAACAAGAGAAGCCACCACAATGAGAAGCCTGCGCACCGCAACAAAGAGTAGCCCCACTCGCCACAACTAGAGAAAGCCCACGTGCAGCAGCGAACACAGCCAAACAATTTAAAAAAAAAAAAAGCAAATGAAAGGCTTGCCTTTCCCAAGTGCAAAGTGAAACCACATTGCAGCATTTTAGCAGGTTTTCTAAACTTTGTAGGCCTGCTCTGGACGCCAAAGATCAGCATTGTCACTGTAACCTTTTCAAGCTTTGCTGCCTGCCTGTCACACCCAGGTGAAGCCAGCTTTACCGAACGGTCAGGGGGATAAAACTGCCGTTGATTGGAGTCTTTGGAAACTGACGTTTTGTCAGCTTTATCAGGTCCTAAATATCCCATCTGGACTAAAAGCATAAGTTAGATGTTGCTCTTGTGTACGTATAAGATGTTTTTTCTAGTAACACCTGCCTCTGCTCTTGGACCAGGATTGGGAAGGGGATTGTTTGCTCAATGATCAATTAATATCTGGACCTTTATTAGAGTCTATAAAATGCCTAACATAGCCCTGAGAGTTTTAGACTATTATCTCTTCTTACAGAAAGTATCTTTCAGTTTGCTTTGTGGCCATAGCTAGAGGGATAAGAGCAGAAATCCTATTTCTTGGTCAAAGTGCTATTTTTATAGTAGGACAGAGCATGCATTGTTTCACTTTACTTATCAACAGGCCACACTGCTGTTCACTCAGGTTGTGTTTAATAAGTATGTTCTCTTGGGCCAAATGTCAGATATATCCCTAATGAGTTCAGTGACATCACGGAGCACGCTTACGTTCTCTGCCAAAGTCAGCATTGTTGGAGCAGATCACATTAGCTGGCCTTCAAGCACAGATGCCAAGGTCAGGGCATTAACAAGCAAAAACAGATGAAGATTTAAAGCAAAGTCTGTCCGTGTCAGAGAACGGCGGCCGGCTGTTTGGAGAGAGTGGCGGAGACTGTCCAGAGGTGGCCTTTGCCTCAGAGAAGTTTTTTGTGTGTCTCTGCCTTGTGAAAACCATTTAAGTCAGTGACAGACCTGAAAGATGATCACCCTTAAGCCACAGCTGCCAGTTTGAATGTTGAGTTTTGGAATATGCCGTGGACAGCCCTGATGTTCTAAACTTGATCGAAATTTTATGACCTTCAGAGGTAACTAATATATTTCCAGTTAGTATGACTTCTAGAAATAATGAAGTTCGGCCACCAAAGGTTGATTCTTCATGGCAAAGAGTTCATGAATAAGTTCTTTATTTGTCTTTTAAGATTGTAGCCCTCGAGCACGTGTCCGATGAAAGGGAAAAAAAAATCTCATGTTGTAACACACATATTTTTTTCCTGTAAGACTGGAGTTTATTATTTCATTTATTTCAAGAAATGTTGCTGTGTGCGTGTGTATATGTGGATGTCTGAATCTAATTTGACAAACTTCAGCAGTTTTTTGTGGCTGGGATTAGCCTCTCCTTTGGATGCAGGTGGAAGAAACTAAGAAAGAAAAGCAACGTTAGAGGAGATTTATGTTTTTTAAAGTTATTACTTGTACATTTTCTCCTCTGCTTTCTAAATTTGTCGTCATTTTAGGGAGACTAGAAAAAGGGGTTCTCGTTTTGCAGGTGGCTGGTTTTCATTGAGCAGTTAAAGGGCAAAAGAAGGCAAGACATCCCAGTACCAAGTTGATTAAAAGAAACACAGTTTCTGGTGTACAGCAAAGTGAATTATTTATATATATATATCTCCATGTTTTTCCGATTCTTTTCTCCTATAGGTTATTACAGAATATTAAGTATAGTTCCCTGTGCTATACAGTAGGTCTTTAATAGTTATCTATTTTATATATAGTAGTGTGTCTATGTTTATCCCAGTCTCCTAATTTATCACTTCCCCCCGCCACACATTTCCCCTTTGGTAACCATAAATTTGATTTCAAGATCTGTAAGTCTGTTTCTGTTTTGTAAATAAGTTCATTTGTCTCGTTTTTTATTAGATTCCACAACCCTAACAAAACATTGTAAATCAACTATACTCCAATAAAAAATTTTGTTTTTTAAATATAAAAGAAACACAACATGGAGGAGATAAACTCATTCCAGGGCTGCATTCCAGTGTGCAGAGGGAGTTGCTGGGCGTGGTAAGCTTCCAATCTCTGTCTTCCCTAAGCAAACAAACACCTAGATACTGGCTGTATGGAAGTGTCTTTTTACTATCGCTTTTTGACACATATAAACAAAATGCTTAGCTTTACCGATGTGAGTTTAGAAAGAAATCTGTCTTCACAGAGCAAGCTGGGGTAGAGATACAGGCAAGAATAGGACGGGGATGCAGCGCTTCTGGTACCAGCTGGTGTTGTGGTCTGGACTGCGCTGTGCCTGGTGTATTTCTTTCTATGCAGGAAATCCTGGTGTATTTCTTTCTATCCAGGAAATTGGCAGGTCGAGGCTTTCCTGGTTTCTGTGGCCCGGGTGGTTTATGTTCTGTTGTTACGTATTTCTTTATTGGTTGCAGTGTTTGATTTGTGGTTGCTCCATGTATTAAGTAGAGCCCAAAGGCCACATGGTTTCCTCCACTCAGGGCCTCCCAGAGCTGGGTGAGGAGAGGCCATCCATATTTGGCATTACGGTATTTGAACCTCATAGCTGACCAAATGCCTAATTATGAACTAAAGCTATGGTGTTTTCAAACTGTCCAAATGTAGATAGGAATTAATATGAGAACCACGTGATAAGAATTTGTGGATAAAGAGTTTGCACTTAAGACTTTTCTCATGTAACCAAAAGTATTCAAATGGGCAAATTGGATGAATCGTTTAAAACGAAAGAAATGTTTTCTTTGGTGCCTCTGCCTTCATTCATTCATTCCTTTGGTCATTGGTTCATGCATTGCCCAACAACAGAAATAATGAAGATAGATTAGGTGTGTTGGAAGCATCAGAAATACTGGGTAGAATGTGGTTTGAGATTTTGAGCTTTCAGTCTGGTTGCAGACACACACACCCCCCCAACTAGAGAAGAATGACAGAAGGACATGTGAATAAGAGCAAAGTAATACCGTTAAAGAGACACATGTAAGCTTAATTGTTGTGGGATGTGTTTAAAAAGAAAAATGCTACATCACCTTTGGAGGAACAGACGTGAACTGCCCTGGAGAGAAGGGGAGGTACCCCATGTAGGAAGAGTCCTGTAGCTGATGCTGAGAAGCTGGGCTTGGGAGCCACTGCCCAGGTGCTGTGACATGGAGTAGCTGTTTTTGGGGCTGAGGCTTTAGACCAAAAGTAACAGGGCGCCAGGTACTGGAAGTTTTGAGGCTGGGGAAAATGATAAGGAAACACTGCTGGTAACCCTTGGACTTGGATAATTTGGATGTAAAGGAAGAAAGCACTATCACAGGCAAAGTAAGGTGACTATAGAAACAAAAGCAGAGAGGAGAGAGACCTCAGATTAACGCCAGAGTTACCCTCCAGGCACGAAAGTACCTGTTTTCAACAAAGGAGAAGGTGAAAGAGTTTTACGTGATGGGATATTTATCAGCATATTTTGGGGGCATGATGTTCATTCTTTTATTTTCCTGTTCATTTGTTTAAATATTTTTATCACGCTCCAGGCTAATCAACTGTCGTGCTGCCTCAAAATCTTTATCTTTCCCTACCTGCACCCTAACCAATAATTTTTAACAGCTTTATTGAGGTATAACTTACAAACCATAAAATTCACCTGTTTTAAGTGTACAGTTCGTGTATTTTAAATAAATTTATAGAGTTGTGCCACCATCACTCTAATCCAGTTTTAGAACATTTCCATCATCCCAAGAGGTCCCCCATGCCTGTTGGCAGGTAATCTCTCTTCTCATCCCCAACCCTAGGCAACCACTTACCTGCTTTCTGTCTTTATAGAGTTGCCTTTTTGGACATTCCATATTTCATCTAAATGGAACTATAAATTACAATTCTTTTACATTTGGTTTCTTTAACTTAGCTTAACATCTTCAGGTTCCTCCATATGGTAGCATATATTAATAGTTCCTTCCTTTTTATTGCCTCCTAATATTCTGTTTTGTCCATATTCTACATTTTGTTTATTCATTCCCCAGTAGATGAATATTTGGATTTTCTTTGGTGTGAGGCTATTATGAATAATGCCATTATGAACTTCTGCTTACAAGTTTTTGTGTGGACACATGTTTTATTTCTCTTAGGCAGATATCCAAGAGTGGTATTGCTGGGTTGTATCCTAAGTTTATGTTTAACTTTTTAAAAGGACTGCCACACTGTTTTTCAAAGTGGCTGTACCATTTTACATTCCTATCAGCAATATATGAGTTTCAATTATTCACATCCTTGTCAACACTTGTTATTGTCTGGTTTTTTGATTATAGCCGTCCTTGTGGATATGAAATAGTATCTTATTATAATTTTAATTTGCATTTCCCCAATGACTAATGACATGGAACATCTTTTCATCTGCTTATTGGCCATTTGTATGTCTTTTTCTGGGTAAACTATTCATATCTTCTGCCTCTGTTTTAATAAGGTTGGTTGTCTCACTATTGGGTTGTAAGAATCCTTTCTATATTCTGGATATAAATACTTTAAGAGATATATGATTTACCAATATTTCTCACACTTTGTGGCTTGTCAGTTTTCTTAATGATGTCTTTTGAAGTACAGAAGTTCTTAATTTTGGTTAATCCAATTTATCATTTTTTTTGTTTTCTTGATCATACTTTTGGGGTCATAGCTAAGACCTCTCTCTCTCTAACCCAAGGCCTTGAAGTTTCTCTTACATCTTCTTCCAGAAATTTTACAGGTTTAGCTCTTACATTCAGGTCTGTGATCTTTTTTTTCTTTTTAACATCTTTATTGGAGTATAATTGCTTTATAATGGTGTGTTAGTTTCTGCTGTATAACAGAGTGAATCAGCTATACTTATACATACATCCCCATATCTCCTCCCTCTTGCATCTCCTCCCACCCTCCCTATCCCACCCCTCTAGGTGGTCACAAAGCTCCAAGCTGATTTCCCTGTGCTATGGGGCTGCTTCCCACTAGCTATCAGTTTTACATTTGGTAGTGTATATATGTCCATGCTGTGGTCCATTTTGAGATGACTTTTGTGTGTGGTGTGACATAAAGAACTAAAGTAATCTTATTTGCATGTGGATATCGTAACCAACAATCAACTCAAGATAGGCAAGAGTCTGCCTGGCAAACTCCATTCATTCATTCACCTATTCATCCTTGAGGACCCAGCTTGGATAATTAAGTTATCCAGTGCATCTCTGATGTATTCGATGTCCACTCTCCTCCACTCTGATAGAACTTGCTTCTCCTCTGTGTCTTCGTGCATTTGCCTCTTGTTGAGAGTAAACCCTGTGTGATGACAGTGTTTTGTGTCGGGCTTCCCCATTAGCAGAGGAACCTCTTCATCTCCAGAGCCTCAGTGCCTGAAACCTAGTAGGACCTCAAATACTTGGGGTTGAATTTGACTAAATGTCAACCTCTGCGAACTTTGAACATCTCTTTCTCTCTTTTAAAATTTGAAACACACTAGCATTTGAAACAACAACAATAGTCCAGGGAACCAGCTTGTTCAGGAAAAGGAATAAATCATTCTAGCCGACAGGACCCAGATTTCTGCAGAGCTGCTTTGCAGTTTTTTGAGATACAGATATAAAAAGGGACAGTGATTTGATGGGGCTTGAACAGGGTGATGGATAACTGCTACAGACCTAATGAAACAGCATATCTACAAAAGCCTGGAAACCCTCAGACGACAACAGGCCTGTGACCAGGTCCACCTCTATTATTTACTCGCAGTCCTTCTGTGCTCTGTCCGCTGAGGGCCTTCCTTGTCCCTGTTGATCGAGAGACGCGCCCTTTCTTCAGCTTCCTGTCCTGCACACTTCCTGCTGTGGCCCGTGACACACCGTTTTTCTACTCCACAAGGTGAAACAACAACCAGTGGCTTAAGGATTTATTTTAAATTTGCTGCAATAAAGGTTTGTTTATATTTCTTTGTAATCAGGTGAGAGAGAATCTAGCTCACTTTCTCCACAGATATTTATTGAGGATTTAGTATGTATTAAACTCTATGCCCTATACCCTGTGGAAGATACACACACACACACACACACACACACACACACGCACACACGCACACACACACACACACACACACACACACACACACACATATGAATGAGACCTGGCCCTTCCGCCACAGGGGGTTTTCAGTATGTTTAGAACATTGATGAAAGGAGGAGAAATATTCCCCAATTCCCCCATGTGTCTCTGCAAAATCTGGTGAGATTTTCCCAAATCCAGCTGAGAAATAATCTTTCCATGTTGTCAATGTGAGCAGGATTCGGACAGCAGTGTATCTGGATATTGATCTTCTTAACTATGTCTTATGAAAAGCTTTTAAGTCCGTCTCTTAAGGTTTGTTGTTTTGAGACAGGAACGGAAGGGCAGCAATGATCCTCGGATTCTCCCTCCTGAGGCTAACCTGCTCGGCAGGTTGAAACATATCGAACAGTAGGGATCAAATACATTCTCACGGTTTAAGAACGAGCTTTTTAGTATCTACCTCTATGTCCTCACCTTTCCTCTAGTTTAAAACACACAGTGTGGGATACTGATCAGGCTGGGATTTGGAGCCACGAAGATCTGGGTTGGAATTTGGGGGCTGTGTGTCCTTGAGTACATGACACGATCTCTCTGAGCCACAGTTTCCTGTTTCATAGCGATGGTGTTCACACCTATCTCACAGAGGGGTCGTAAAGATTGACTGAGGAGTATGTAGAAGGTGTGCGGATCTAAGCCTGGTGCATAGCAAGCTCTTATTAGATGGCCGTCGTTATTAACATTTTTGACTACTTTTGTGCTGACTGGAACTCGATTATGTTACACCTGTATGATCTCAACATAGCATTCTGTGCCTCACATAGTGTCCCTTGCTCTGATTCTCTTTTTTATGCTATAGATTTCTTATTAAAGGAATCACGTGTTTCAGATACGGTCCAAGGCGTCTCCCATTCCATTCACCTTCCCCCTTAAAGACATGAGCAATGTCCTGAAATTGGTCTTTGTCCCCTAACCCATTCTTTAAAACTCACCTTTTGATCCAGGATCAGTTCAGTTCTATGTATTGCATTTGCTTGCACTGTCTTTCTCAGATTCTTCCCATCTAGAATGTTCTCTCCCACACATTCCCTTTTCATGTCTTTTTTGACGGTGCCATTTGTGCAGTCCAGCTGGCTGTCTTGTATAATGTCCCGGATTGCCACGTGCCTGTGGTTTCCTCGTGGCCCGGGAGCCCCGGGCGGTGATGGGAAAGTGCAGCTGCAGATTCTTCTACATTTCCTGTACCCTTCCTGCTTTCTCTGTGACACCACGTGTGCCACCCCATCTCTCAGAACCTGCTTTGCATCTCCCACGTGAGACTTGGATTTATTGTGCTGGGCTTTGGCATCCAGAAGGAGCAGGACAGCTGAGGCCTTAGAGCAAGAGACGGAGGCAGCGGATTCCCAAGGGCTGTGAGGACAGAAAAGCTTCTTTAAAGGTGGAAGTTAGGGCTTCCCTGGTGGCGCAGTGGTTGAGAGTCCGCCTGCTGATGCAGGGGACACGGGTTCGTGCCCCGGTCCGGGAAGATTGCGGAGCAGCTGGGTCCGTGAGCCATGGCCGCTGAGCCTGCGCCTCCGGAGCCTGTGCTCCGCAACGGGAGAGGCCACAACTGTGAGAGGCCCGCGAACCGCAAAAAAAAAAAAAAAAAAAAAAAAAAAAAAGGTGAAAGTTAGGGAAAGGCATTGCTGGTGGCCTCTGTTCCCAAAGCCAATCTGCTGGTCCAGTCCTGGCAGGCCCTTTCTAGACACCAGGGATGCTCTTGGACCCAGTGTAGCCTTCAGGTAAGTAAGAAGTGCATTCTCTCCCTTCTCCACCACGAGGTGGATCCCTCCTTCTCTCCATGTGTTATTATCTGGTGGTGCCAGAAAGCTGCTACTCTCCTGTTGCTTCTGTTATCACATTTATTGCCAGAGCAGTAGGGTCTATGGAGGGTTCCTGAATCTTCAAGGTGTCTCTGCATTTGGAGCCTGGTGCTCTCAGCCCCCAGTGGGAGGAGCCCTGAGCTCTGCTTCCTGCAGGCAGGGCAGCTCTCGTCCTCTGTGGGCAAGCCTCAGTTTTTCCCAGGTCGTGCCCAGGACAAAGACTTGTGCTCAGACACCTGGCTCGTGGTCAGGGCCCGCTGCATGCCTGGTGAGGCCCAATGCAAAATGGAAACATGGGGCCCCTTATCTGAAATGCAAGAAAAAAAATGCTATAAAAGGCACGAAAACTCAAAGCGCCTTTCTTCTGTAGTCTCTCTTCTGACTTGTCATGATGTTTTCAATTTGCTTATTGAATGTTTTTCCAAATAAAGAAACACTGACATTTTAAATTATTGGCATGAATTTTACCATTCATCTTTATACTGCGCGATGCCAGCCTTTTTATTGTGGTCAAAACCACAAAACATAAAATTTACCATCGTAACCATTTTTAAGTGTTCAGCTCAGCAGTGCTAAGTACATTCACGTTGTTGTGATCAATGCCAGTAATATAAGAACATTTAACTCATGCACAGAATCACTGAAATTACATAATTTGTTTTTCATAAAGCATACACGCAGGTGTATTGCGTAGTTGGCAGAGCAGTGAAACGCTGCACAAAACTAACTCAGCTGTTTGTATCTCTTCTTGATGAGTGTGTGTTGTACCCACACGCCCTGCCTTTGACTCACTGATGAGTAAGGAAGGATTCAAAGGAAAAGGAACTATGGTTGTCTTATCTCTCCCTTCCCTTCTCTGCCTCCTTTATATTGCATGTGGTTAATTACAGGAATTAACGCGAGTAACAAAGGATACAGTAGGACTCCTGGGTCATTCCTGTTTCTTAGAATGTTACCTCCTTTCTGCATTTGAAGCAAGTTCTGGTTTGAATGGCAAGCGTGGTTTCTCAGGACTATCAGCTCCTGTGCTCGGGGAGCATTCACAACAGGACATGGAAATGGGGCGGGATCTCCTGTCCTCACACACGTGATCCATTGTCCCATCAGACGTCACTTCCACAACACAAGCTCAAAGATAAATGATCAAGACAGTCAAAGCAGAGCCCTTGTGCAGCACAGGCCCTGAGTGCCTGCTCAGGTCACACACCCGTGGAGCAGGTCCTGCTCTTGGTTGATATTTTACACATGGTTGCAGGAAGGGAAGATTCTGGGGACTGCGTTGCTCTTGGAAGTTCTTAAATCAGACCACTTGGAATCTTGAAATCAGCCTCCCAAAGTCTGGCCCTGTCCCCACCTTTTTCCCTTTCCTCATTTCAAGAGCTCTTTCCCTCTTATCCCAGGTGTCATGTGTCAGCTCCAAGAGGTGGCACTGGGTATGCTTTATTAATCAGAATACATTTAATTAATTCAAACTGTTTTGTGAATCACAGAACCACAGTCTTCTAAGATGCGTAAAGCATGGTTATCCAGTGAATATTTTATTAAATATGTGCTGGGAGGTGCCTATTCACAACTATGACCTAAGAAGAAAGTATCATCAGCCCATTTTACAGCTGAGGAAATAGAGGCCGAGGGCAGGTGAGGTGGCATTTGGCATTCCTCATTTACATTACAGATCCCCATATTCTGATTTCAGAGCTTTGTCAATAACCCCCTAATGTGAAGGCCGAAAGAAAACTTCCTTCTCTGCCAAGTCACCAGTCCCCTTGAAGCAGTTCGTGTTTGAGCATTAAAACATACGGGTAGGGCTTCCCTGGTGGCGCAGTGGTTGAGAGTCCGCCTGCCGAGCCCCGGTCTGGGAAGATCCCACATGTCGCGGAGCGGCTGGGCCCGTGAGCCATGGCTGCTGAGCCTGCGCGTCCGGAGCCTGTGCTCCGCAACGGGAGAGGCCACAGCAGTGAGAGGCCCGCATACCGCAGAAAAAAACACAACAAAACAAAACATACGGGTAAAATGCACTCTGGGTGTGAGGAACCAGGTGGTATCCAAGTGGAGAAAAGCACTCATTAGTTTGAAGGTTGCAAGTGGATTTCAAAAGTGGGACTGTCCCTTTCGCTTCCTTCTGGAGATGAAAGTGTACAGTTTTCACAACATATTTTTTTCAAAAGCTACATGAGAAGCTTCATATTTTTCTTTAAGATGCAGCATGCCCCTCCCCGTCACCTCTGTAGTTCCCCTGTGGTTGAACATTTTAATCAGCTGTTTTTGTGCTTTAAAGATTTTTCATTTGATTTACAACTTGTAGGAGTGGAGCGACAGTGAGTAATCAGGAAGAATGCCACACAGAGGACAAAAGGAAGGTGAAACACAGCGTTAATAATTTAGTTTCAATAACCTTAAAAGGTTCACTGTTCACTTTTAACCTTGTATCCCAAAAAGCAAGCTACTGCAGTGAATCAGAAAAATGTTTCTTTTAATTTGCAAGTCATTTATTTAAGTCCGCTTACAGGGACTGATGTATTCCTTGAACAGAAAGGTTGGGAAGCACCCGCAGCTGCTGGAGTCGATTCTGGCTATTTGAGGTTGCTTTGCCCTTGATGGGAAAGATCTTAGGGTTTAAACTCTGCAGAGATTTGCCTTCAAAGTGTATGGATTATTATAGCGTCAAATTATTCATCTAATAGCATTTTGGTTAGTGCCAGGCAAATCAAGAGAGACTCACACTGGCGAGAGGCAAGCAGGGAGCGGAAGTGACTGTTGCTGAAGGCAAATTGACTAAGAGGTTTACAGGTGATGTTTATTTATTTTTTATTTTATTTTACTATACATCTTTATTGGAGTATAATTGCTTCACAATGTTGTGTTCGTTTCTGTTGTACAACAAAGTGAATCAGCCATAGGCACACATATATCAGAGGGTGGGAAGGAGGCTCAAGAGGGAGGGGATATGGGGATACAGGTGATATTTAGAATCTACTGTCAAGACTAGGGACGGGCTGGGGCCAGGTTGGCGAGGAACTTTGAAACACTTGCCAACTAGAATTTTAACATCTCAGGATGACTGTTAATTTAGCAGAGAGATGTTTCACCCAGATCTCAGTCCAGCCCTATTAAAACAATCCCTGTTGAACATGGTACTACGCCGTATCCTAGAAAATCGTCAGGTGCGTAAAGGTGCACTTGGTTTCATAATTAGGGGGAGATGCGTAGTCCAGCTACCATGAAAGAGCTAATGGCATATTTCTTTGGGGTTCTTCCTCATCTTTAATTAAGAATATGTGCCATAATAAATGGAACCAGTTTCTTACCAGGATTCTTCTTTCGTGTCCGGTTTGTAGGTATTTCGTTTCTCAGTTTCTTGGGAAACATCGTGTGACCCTTCCTCCCTCGCAGTTGGGAGATTAGCCTCCTAGGATCGCCTTGTCTGATTCGCCCTGAAGAACAAGAGAGGCTGAGATTATTTAGAAATCCAGAAGAAAGTTTACTAGATGCTTCCATTTTGATTTTAATATGTTAAATGGGCAGACCCAGCTGAAAAGGGGAATTAATCATTCCTAACCCTGCCTGGATTTTGACGTCTAAGGTGAACCTTTAAAGCGGTCTGTTTATCTTTCTCGAGGCCTGTGAATGCTGTGTCTGCAGCTCTGCCTCTGCCCTTTGGCCTTCAGTACCGTTGCTGAATCTCTCCTCATCCCCACTCATGACTTATTCCTGGGCTCTTAGTCTGGGCACCAGCCTTGACTTAATTTCTTCCAATTGGACTCTCAGCTCTTTCGACTGGAACTTTCTCGGATACTTCAGCGCTCGTGTGAGCTTCACCTCCAGCCCATATTTGGCCCGGCTTCCCTGCTATCTTGCCTTAGAAAGTGTTGGGCTGGTTTAAGTTATGTAGAGGAGCCCTTAATTAATTTCCAAACACAGACCTGATCTTAAAATATCCTTACACTCTGTCATTCTTAGATGCCTCTGATCACAGAATGAATCACTTTTTCACCCTTCCCCTTCCC
The DNA here is from genome assembly GCF_951394435.1 of Stenella coeruleoalba. Classification (NCBI taxonomy): domain Eukaryota; kingdom Metazoa; phylum Chordata; class Mammalia; order Artiodactyla; family Delphinidae; genus Stenella; species Stenella coeruleoalba. The sequence goes on from NC_137147.1 coordinate 165,151,798, forward strand.
CTTTCTCCTCCTGCATCCCTAATGCTCCTTTGCCCCCTTCTTCCCCGTCCTCCATGCCCTCTCCACCCATAAGGTGGGATCACATCTCCTGTTATACTTCTGTTGAAGGTCATTTTAAGGATGACTGTGATAACGAGTTGTCATTTCCAAAGACTTACAAAAGTATGGAGACTTGTACAAATGGAGCATTTTTACACGTGTGGAAAGTGGTTTGTGCCCTTCCTGTCCTAAGAGTTGAAGGACAGCTTGCACCAGCACTGCGGGCACTCTCAGGTCCTTCGCACTCACCGCCATCTCCCAGGTGATGATGTGGTATCTAGTCTGCCTTCCTGGAGAGTGTGATGAGCACTTAGGGACAGTAGGGTAGTCGGGTGGCCCACCCCAGCCTGAGAGGGTGAGGTCTCAGGCAGGTCTAGAATTCAGAATTTCAGATTCTCATCCTCCATGGCAGAAACATTCCCTTCCCCCAACGCACCAAATCTTATCACCCACACTCTTCTGAGGAGTAAGAATGATGCTTTGATGGGTAATTACTGGAGGTTTCATAATGGCAGAAGTCACTTGTCCAAAATATAGTTAACGAAGAAACAAATATGTATTTAAAATGAAGAAGAATGCCATCGACTGGGGGTGGGGATAGAGTTTAAACGTGACGTTAGCTCAGAACGTGTGAACCAGAGCAATTTCCTCTAAAGTGTGATTGGCTGTGGTGTTAATCGCGATGTCCACGGTCAAGGAAATCACCATTATAATTTTCACATGGGAGGGAAGTCAGAGTGCCTTGTTTACATTACTGCCATTTAAAAAACATTTAAAACAGCTATTCTGCTAAATAAACATTCAAGAGCCTAAAGGATAAGCATATCACTTAAACTTCTTAAGACTAAACTTTCCAAACCATTTCCTGCCAGAGGGACCCAACAGCAAAATTGCAAACTCTGTGCCCCGAGATGAGATAGGCCGAATTAGATTAAGCTGCTTGACTGTTGACATGTCTATTGATCTGGGTTCAGTGCAGTTTCCTGTCCCTGCCAGCAGTCAGATTGCTGTATACAATAACACAGTGGCCTGGTTTATGTGAAATTGGGGACTCCAAGCATCAATTACTCCAGGAAGGCAGTGGCACTGGGAGATAAGGTTAAGCTGCTTGCAGTGATTAAGACCGCTAAAATCCAAGCAACATACTTGCTGTCTAAAATGTTGCTTATAAATTTGCCAGTGTTCCATTTATAACATTTCCAAAGAGATCATCCAGTGTTATTCTCTGCAGGTAGTAGTACAAATAGCATTGTGAACGGTTATTGTTAAAGCAGTGTAACCCACTGGCTCAATTTCATGCATGTTTCTTAAATATTTGCATAAAGAGATTGAACTGGGTGGCGGGACATCAGAGGTTTTGTGGCACCGTCTTAGACCACGGCTGTGCCCACATGAGAGGATACAGGTAGCGCCAGAAATAAGTGTCAGCCATTTGACATGGATTTTTTTCTTCTTCTTCTTCTTTGTGGGGGACCAGTCGAGTAGATTGAGTCAACTAGCCTTCTTTGTATTTCTAATACCTACTCATGTTTTCATAGAGCACTTATTTCCCTAAATACTAAATACTACATCTTTAATGCCAAAAGCATGGAGAATACAGAAAGGCACAGTGTAAAACACAAGTATCACCTTCATTGATGACGTTTGTGGCTTTGGATAGCGTATTTCATGTGTTATTCTTGAATACGCCTCTCTCCCTCTTCCCTTTGCCTCCCCACACATGTACACACATGCAGACATTTCTCTTCTTCACTAAACGCTCATTTAATTGTGCATATGATTTGCTTCCATTTTCTTTCTTTCTTCTCTCTGGTTAAAGGAAATGTGGTTTTTCCTGTCTTTAAACATCATGGAAAGGAGAGTAATTGAGCATATGTTTATATACTTCTGTAGAGAGCGACAGAAGGGCCTTTTTATAATCCATGAAGTTGGGACTCTTCAAAAATTCTGGATGGATCAGCTCTTTGAGGCCGTTCGCACAAGTTGTTAAGTATCATACTTAAAATGCAACTCCTTTTTCTTGTAAGAGACGTTCACATGGCAAATCCCATGCTTTCTGGTAAGACATATGTGCTAAGAATTGGATAAAAGGAGAAGTTTTTTGAAAGTGACATTTCAGTATGCTTATCATGACATTTTATGTATTTTTCAATATGTGTATTTATCTCAGAAATATCTCCCTTACTTTATTACAGGTAGAAACAGAGTTTCATGTAAAACAGGAAATCCCTTAAATGTGGCACTGATGAAAACCAGACCTGGAAATTTGACAAGTCTGGGTACATTTCACTAATTTAACTGTATTTTCCAGGTTGACCTGCTGAGATCGGCACCATCCTCAATAAGGCTTTGCCACATTCACACCATTCTTTTCCATTTGATACCCTCCAAGAATGATGAAAAATGAATGCATTTAAAGTGTGTTTAGCATTTATTGGCATAGTTTTAGGTTTTATCTTTTAATGAGATTTTAATTGGTTTTATCGCAGGGTTTATGCAAGATGCCTGGAATGCCAATAGGTGAGGGGGACCCAATAAGTCAACGGACCTTTAATGCTAATATGACATCCGTCAGCAAAGCTCGTGTGTTAGCGTCCTCGCTGGGCTGATCCCTAAGGGAAACCAAGCCTGATCCTTTGAGGTTTTTCAAAAAGTAGCATAGACTCTCTGAAGTGCTGAAAACTCATCTCATAGTTTTCCTTTCCTGAAAAGTCCTGACTTGGTCAAGTTTTTAATTATCTTCGAAATGTCACTTTCTGCTATTAGACTTCTCCCGAGGAAGAGTTGTTTAAAGGCCCGTCTGTATATGATACTTGCAGGCATTCATTAAAGGAAAACCAATGTAGACAACCACAGCTTTTCCCCCTTTGGGCGATGGTGGTGGCAGCCAGAAGGAAGGGCTAGTGGGAGACCCACGGGCTGGTCTCTCTTGTGTGCACAGGACAGACACACCTTCCTACCCACCCCACTTTGCTTGAAACCGCAGACTCCTCTGTGGTCAATTTAACTTGTCACTGACGAGGGGGAAGGAAGAATTGCTGAATTCTTTCATACAAATTGCATGTATGGCTAGATTAATAATGCCAGTGACTTCACTATGGCTTCTGAAATCATAAACACCCACCCCACTCCCAATTTGTAGACCCCGAAGGGCTATAAATTAAGGCACTCTACTTAATCAAAAGAGTCCATGTATAAAAATCATCATGAAAAGTTACCCTGTAAAAAAAAATCACAATAGGTTGGAAAAGGTATAACAGAAAAAAAATCAGCAGTTTGTCGTCATCAAATGAAACAGTTCTCGGATGTGGAGTATCACTGGCTGCTTTCCCTCCTGTTCTCTGAACTGCTGGTTTGTCCTTTGACCTTATCCCTGTTATTTATGTAACCATCTTATCTCTCCCTCGGGATGTGAGCCCTTGAGAGCCTCTCTCGACGTCCTCTACACATAATCAGACCAACAGGAGGCCTGCACTTAGCGTCCTCAGCAAACATGTACTTGAATCGAGTTAGGCCAATAGGTTTTCTAGGTCTCAGTGGAGAGTAGGGAGTCAGGATGAAATAAAGGTGGGCTTCATCTGATAGAAGACCCTGGGGCAGTTTTGGAAAAGCCTGAGGTCGTGTGAAGAATGAGGAGAAGCCAGGGAAATTTTAAGTTGATTTAAGATGATTTCAGGAGTGGGATAGAAGAGGAACGTTGGAGATGAAGGGGTTTTCAGGAAGAATGTCCCGATGGGTCTGACGCACCTGAGGTGGGAACAGTGTTGATGGAGACGCATCTCTTTCATGGACTCTTGCAAGAGCTTCCTAACGGGTTTAGTCATGAGTTTCTGGTCCCTCCAATCCATCCTCAGTAATATGGGGGTTTGCTGATTCATGAATAGCCTTTCTTAGCCACCCCCCCCCAATTAGTTAAAGGATCACATGTAGACATCTCAGCCTCTTACAATGAACTGAGGCCCATGCATGGTCCATGATCCTCTCCTCGCACCGTTGTACCCCACACCCCCTGTGAACCCTCCCACCCACCTTCCCATCGTTCCCTCCTCCACGGGGGGCTGAAGGACATACACGACATGTCTTGGTCTTGTTTCCCTTATATATATAGTTTTTTCTTCCAGTTTCGAGATATAATTGACACACAGCACTGTACGAGTTTAAGGTGTACAGCATAATGATGTGATTTACATGCGTCATGAGATGATTATCGCAGTAAGTTTAGCGAGCGTCCGTCATCTCGTATGCATACAAAATAAAAGGAATAGGGAAAAAAATTGTCCTTGTGATGAGAACTCAGGGTTTACTCTCAACTTTCATATATAACGTGCAACAGTGTTAATTGTATTTATTGTATCGTACATTACAAACCTAGTACTTATTTATCTTATAATTAGAAGTTTGTACCTTTTGACCCCCTTCATCCAATCCTGCCTCCCTCAACGCCCTGCCTCTGGTAACCACAAATCTAGTCTATTTTTCTATGGGTTTGTTTGTTTTGGAAGTATAATTGACCTACAGCACTGTTAGTTCCTGTTACACAACCTAGTGATTCGATATTTCTATACATTTCAAAATGCTCACCACGGTAAGTCTAGTTACCCTCTGTCACCATGCAAAGATAATACATAGTTATATAAAATATACATTTTATACTGGGACTCATTTATTTTGCATCTGGAAGTTTGTACCTCTTAATCTCCCTCACCTATTTCTTGTCTCCCTTATATTTAACATTTTATGGTTATACCTTGGGAGTTATTTCCCTACCTAAGTGAGGTCCTTGTCTGGATATCTTTCTAGCCCTCACAGCCTAGCAGAGTATTCTCACTTTTAATGATGGAAACAAAAAGCTGGAAAAAAGAAAGCAGAGAACAAAATAATGAGGCTCATTTGGGCTAGAAGAGATTGCCGTCAGGGATCAGGCTAGAACAATGTGGACATTGCAGGGTCACTTAGGGAGGCAGCCACAAGGTCCAGAAGAATGAGCTTAGATAACAGGACTTCACATCCCGACGTGAGTTTATTAAAGAGGTTTTAAAAATATATTTTGGCGAATTGTGGGACTCTAGGGCAATAAAAGCATGGGGGGAGGAATGATAATCTTGAGTGTTGGATTCCCCAGCATGGTTCGTCTGATAGTGTCCTAAATTCAGCTAGGATGGTGGTGGTTTGAGCACACTGCAATAGGAAACACAAGAATGGGACGAGTGGGCAGAAATATACATGGGAGCAAAATATAGAGCAAAAATATCTGGGAGCAAAAAAGAAAGGTAGTCTAGGGCACTGACAGATTCTAAAGAAATAACATCTTACATGGAACACCAAAAAGTGGCCTTTTGTGATGATGGAAAAGGGGAAACTCAGCATCCCCAAACTCCTGACAGCAGGAGTGGGGAAGGAGCTTCGGGTAAGGGGAGAGGGGTTGCTAACAGAGAAGGGGGCTCTTGGGAAAGGGACCAACATCTCTACTCAATTTTCCAACTGGAACTCTGCTTCCTGCTCTTTTTTCTTCTTCCTCCCTCCACCCCTGTCTGCTTCGCCTTTGTCCTCACCCCTCCCCAGATTCTAAGCATTTCTAAGTGCGCAGTCATCTCCTGATATCAAGACTCTGATCTTAAAGAGGATACACATACTTTGGAGGAGCTGCCTTGGCAGAGGGAAAAGGGCCTGCTCACACTTGGGGTCACATGGGCCCAAACTGGGCCTTACTCAGTGACTTCCTGTCTTGAGTACCCGGGATTTGTACGGAGATACACATTTCTGTATCTGTGGGTTGGGAGTGATTACACTGACGTCACAGAAGGGTAAGAATTAGGGGTCAAGAGCAGAGAAGGAATGTTTATCTCTGCTTATAATGTGCCAGTCAGAGACCGAAGGGCTGTGCATGCATTCTCTCTCTTTCTTTTATTGTTAAAGTATAGTTGATTTCCAATGTTATGTTAATTTCCGCTGTACAGAAAAGTGCTTCAGTTATACATATATATACATTCTTTTAAAAATATTGCCTTCCATTATGGTTTATCGTAGGATATTGAATAGAGTTCCCTGTGCTATACAGCAGAACCTTGTCGTTTATCCATTCTATATGTAATAGTTTGCATCTGCTAATCCCAAACTCCCAATCCACCCCTCCCTCAACCCCCTCCCCCTTGGCAACCACAGTCTGTTCTCTATGTCCATGAGTCTGTTTCTGTTTCATAGACAGGTTCATTTGTGTCAAGTTTTAGATTCTACACATAAGTGATATCATATGGTATTTGTCTTTCTCTTTCTGACTTAATGTCACTTAGTATGATAATCTCTAGTTGCCTCCAGATGGCATTATTTCATTCTTTTTTATGGCTGAGTAGTATTCCATTGTATATATATCCCATATCTTCTTTATCCATTCATCTATCAGTGGACATTTAGGTTGTTTCCATGTCTTGGCTCTTGTGAATAGTGCTGCTCTGAACATAGGGGTACATGTGCATGCGTTCTCAATCCTCCTGACAACCCCGTGAAGCAGGCATTCAACGAGATCACACACATGACCACCTTGACACAGCAAATAGAAAGCAGTACACTGTTGCCTTCTCCTAATAGTGGGGAGAGGGGATCACAGCAGGTCTGGCACTACCCCTCACTCCCTCCCTGTGTTGACAAACTAAGTCAAGAGGAAATGGTCAGTTTGTGAATGGCCATTGTGGACTGAATTCTAGTTTTCTTGGGGATCAGGGGGTTGGGGTCATCCCAGACCATCGCAGGTCCTGGGAAAGGAGTCCAGGCTGTAGCCACAGTGGCACAGAGGTGGGTCACTTCTGTTTCACAGTCACAGCATCTTCACAGGTAGCAAGTATGTGATAATTAATATCTATTATGTCAGTCATGAGAGAATGATAAACTATTTCCGTTTTGTACTGCCGGGTAGATCCTTCCTCATTGTGTATGGAGGAGCCATAACGAGTGGAGCTGTTTCAGGTGCTACAGGAGCCCTGGGCTTCCAAGCAGAGGTGGTACCCTACCAGAAATACTTTCTGTCTCCTCTGGTCTCATCAAACGCCTCCTCCAAAATTCACAAGCAAAACATGTGGGGCAATCCACCCATGAAAGAGCCATTCTGATTTCAGTTAACATGTCACTGAGGTTGTAAACCACAACCTTCCTGAACAGAGTAAAGAAGCAAAACCCAAATACTCTTAACTTTGTTCCAGTTTCTCTTCTCTTCACCACCTCCAAACACACACACACGTGGACAACACATATGGGCTCGCACACACAACCCATCTTTACATTTATCATGGTAACAGAAGTGACATGCGAGATATTTTCTTATGTTATATGTTGGGAAATCCTTAGTCCTGGTCCTGCATTGAGCACATCGCAGACAAAGACAATATCATGCAGATGTTCACAATTTGGTATGAATTCTAAAAAATCCTTCTATCCTTGCAATACGTGGATAATTTTAGAAAGATATATGTTATAACTTCAGTGAATCTAATCTCCACTAGGGAGGATTTTGGGGAACTGAGGCTGAAGGTTACATGTGATTGATAATCAACTGGGTACCTGTTTTGGATTTCTATCCATGAATATCTCACCTAATATAGTTTATCATTACCACAACTTTGTGGTAAAAATGAGAATGTTAATGATAACTAATAATAGCTACCATTTATTAAGTGCTTTCTTGTGCAAGAATTTGCATGCATTTTCTCATTTTGTTTTTGCATCTTCCCTGGGCGGTGGGCACTTTTTTTAAACCACTTTATAGCACACAGAGTTTACAGAGACTTAGAGAGGTGACTCAGCCAAGCTCCCATGGCCACTAAGTGGTTGAGGCAGCATTTGAACACGGGTCCCTCTGAATTTGGTTTCTTCAGTCTTGGTTAAGAAAACTGAGTTGAGAACTATTCTCCCTATTTATAAAAGATGTTAAATGTTTACTCCCATGGTAGTTCTTCCCCAATACATTAATATTAAACATTAACTTAATTTTGTTTTCATTTTTTTTAATTGGAGTATAATTGCTTTACAACGTTGTGTTAGTTTCTGCTGTACGATGAAGTGAATCACCTATACGTATACATATATCCCCTCCCTCTTGGACCTCCCTTGCCCCGACCCCCATCCCACCCACCTAGGTCATCACAGAGCACCGAGCTAAGCTTCCTGTGCTTTATAGCAGGTTCCCACTAGCTATCTATCTAATATCAGTTATCTCACAAAGAACAGAATCGGCCAGGCTTTGCTTCTCAGAACCCTTCCCTTCCAGGTCCAGACTTTAACCCTGGAACTGACAACATCTCCATGTAAATTCCACCCCTCCTTCACCTCTAGACTATTTAATAGCATGATATTAAAAGAAGCTAAGGAAGACCGAATCCTTTTGGCTCCCAATAACTACATAATCCTCCAACTAAATATTCTGCTAGACTTTTGATGAGAAGATGTTTCCTGTGAAATGAAGTTTGTTTCTCATGAAAACAACCAGTGCATTCATATATTCTTCCTCTCTTGACCCAAGAAATGGAATTTAAAGGAATCTGGGATTCTTAGGTTACTGAAGTAGAAAGAAAATCTGAAGTCATTTTGTTTTCCTTCTAGTTAATTTTAAGTGACAGGATTGAAGTTTGCTTTGTTTCACCTCTTTTTTCCGGGAGGGGAGGTGTCAAAATATCGTATGTGAACATCTAGTTTGCATTAAAATGGTCATCCTCAAATATTATTGCTTTTCCCCTTTAACTGTTCCTGTATATCAGACAAGTATATTTCTGAAATATGGTCAGTAAAGGACCGATTGCTGGGTGTACAGTTCCTGCTCACTACCCAGCTGTCCTGAGGGGGGTACCTTGGAACCATCACGTCCTGCCATCTTTGCTGTGATTCTTCTCTGCTTTGTCTGTTATCTGTAACCTGGTACAAAATGAAACTCACAAGAAAGCAGCCTTAGGTGAGCCTATGCCATGAGGTGTGATGTATTAGTAAACGACCTTGTTAAAGACGTACTTAAAGACCTGGCAGCCCCTGGTGGTGTTGGCAAGGATTTTGAAGATTTAAGACAAAAGGGTCATCGTTAGTAATGTTAGATGAGAACTCAAAAATATTACTGTTCTCATCTTGAACAACTGAATAGAGTCATGCAAAGCCTCTATAATTTGGTTCAGCATCCCACACTCGGGCCACCTGCAGGCAGTCTTCACTTACGCGTCATCCTTATGGGCAGTTACTTTTCTTTGCTAAAACACTTCTTCTTTAATGAACGCTGTTATTTGCACTTTAGAGAATGTCTCATTAGCCCTGATTTGACTTGTGTCCGTGACAAAGACTGAATTTTTAAAAAATGATACATACACAGAAGAGAAGATGTAAATCTTATGTTCATGGCTGTGTGTTTCTAAAACATGCAATTCTGGTGATTTATAGCTAAAAGCAGCTCATTAATTAGCAAAGGTACTTACGATTGTTTTACACCATAGAGAATATTCAGGCTTTGAAAAACTGGAGCAATACGTTCTTTGCATGAGAATCCCAAGCATATTTTGTCCAGAGAGAGCTCATTACTTTTTTTCTTTTATAAAAAGTTAGACCACTGCCTCTTTTAACATCAAATTTCTATTTTCTGAAAGAAAGGACTTTAAAAAAAAAATCAGATATTTGAACTTTTCTGATTTATATCATCCTAAAAGCTATGATCATACTGGTTATTTTATTGAAAGTTGGAATTCAGAAATTTGAAATGAAACCCTTTTGATAAATATCAATTGGAAATTCCCATAAGGTTTACCGTGTGTCTTTAATAGTGTGTGCTTTGGGGGATTTGTAAAAACGGGGGAAAAGCATCTTTTCTTGGTGAAAGAGAAGGTGGAGCATGCATTTAACCCTTTGGTGACTCTACGCCTTATTTATGTAACCAGCTTTGTCCTGAGAGTGAAACTCAATCCGTGGTGTCCCAGACTGTGGTGACCTCTGACACTCCCTCCCTCCGAGGACCGGGGCGTTCTCCACACACTCAGGAAATGCTTCTACCAGGAACCCCACGGCTGGGCTTTCACTTTCTCTAGTCCTGACTTGTTGACATTAAATTAGCTTGCAGAAGATCAGTCCCACCTCCCAGCAGTTGATGTAAGGGTTGCTTATTGAAAACACTCACTGCTGTGCTTATTTTTATTTATTTTATTATTGAACACTTTTCTTTTTACCCGAGAGATGCAAAACAAACAACTATCTGAATGAGAAATAATCAGAAGACTAAATCTTAATGAAGTATGAGTCCCTCTATAAGATAAAGGGGGAATATCGTTCAGGAGCGAATTGCTGATGTAAGCTTTATAAGTCTTGTTTCTCCAGTTAAACTGTAAACAGGGAGACCTTACCTGTCCCAACTCTCCCGCTACACAGACCAGCAAGCACACCTGCGGGCACTCACACACCGTGGCAGATGGTGGTTTCAAACTGGGCGCAGCGCAAGGGACAGCTGGATGCCTGTTGGTTGATGAAACTGTGTAGACTCCCGCGTCGGTCCTCTTGAATTACACGGAGATAGCACAGGTTTTCTCTAATCTCAGGAGGACTTCCTCCAGAAACATACAAATGGGACAGGCCTGGACCTTGACAGGTTCCCAATAGCAGAAGGAGGGGCGTAAGCAGGGCTTTAGGGGCTCACTCAAGGCAAATGTCACCTGTTTCCTGCTTACAGACAGTGCTGGATTTGCTGGAACTCTGTCACGACAGCCAATGCCACCTGTGAGCCTTAGTCTGGTTTCACACCCTGGTTACTAAAGATCTGCGATTAACAGCCAGGGGGCAATAGAGCTCTTGACCCGCCAGCACGCTGTTCTGCCCTCGTGGTCTCTGGGCCATCACGGAGGCGCGCGTCTCGGTCCTTTTCAGGCACAGCCACCTCTCACAGCTGCTCCTGGACCACCCCCTTCTCCTCTCTCCCATGAGCCTGAAGTAAGCGTCCCGTGAGATGCTGCATGGGATTGGCGATCAAGTTATGTCCCTGTGCGCAAGTTCTCTCCATCATCCTTTCCTCCCTCGCACCCCACCTGCCACGGTGCGTGCGGCTGCCCCTCCTCCCGTGCTCAGCATCAGTCCTCAGCCGCAGCCCATCGGGGTTTGGTGACAGTAGCCCTCAGATGCCCAGCCCCGGGGGGTGGGGACTCCACCCAGGGCAAGTGCCTCCTCGCAGTCCAGTAGCCAGAGCAGAAACAAGCCAGAGAATCCTTGGGACCTGCTGCCTTCACTGGACCCTAGATGAGGTTTCAAAAGCGGGGATCCCTGAGGAACAGTATCAGGAGGTGAGTCCTTGCATTTCTCCAAGGTCTGGTCTCTGCTTCCTTCAGCACGTTACCCGGGCTTTGCCTTCTCTGTCCTGGTGCCCTGTTTCCCTCCCTTTCCCCTTTCTTCCTTAGCACTCGGCATCCTTCTCCAAAATCCAAGCTTTTGCGTCTGACAGCTCACCAGCGTCCTAAGTGATGACTGTTCATGGATTTACTTCTGAAAACGGATCAAGAGAATAGAGTTGGAAGAGTTTGTTTTTTTTATAAAAAAGTTTTTTAGAAAACACTACAGAAAGATTTGAATACTTTATTAACTTTTTTTCTGATACATTGAAAAGTTTTCCCTCGTGGTACCTGGCCTATGTAGCATTTCAAGAGAATTTAGGCCAACATAGGAATATTTTAAACTTGAGTTCAGATATCAATATAACAGACTAACTATAGTCAGATTAGGCAAGTTCAACAAGCAAGCGTTATAGTTCTCAGCCCCTGTTGATTCTCACCTGAAAGTTCCAATGACTTCAGCATCAGATGTCTCTCAGTTGAGAAATACAAAGATTTTTTTTCCATTGTTAAATATATAACACAGCTAATTGATTTCACTGGAGCCCTGAGGCTGCTGTTGATGAAATGTGCTTATGATGCAAAAGGTGTTTTTTTCAATTTTTTTGAAGATGGTTGTCCCCAGACTCAAATTATGCCTTGCATTTGCCAGTAATGATGCTGGTACAATCATTTTGCTTAATTATGGTTGACTGTCTAAAACTGCCATTCCCTTGAGTCATTGAAAGTTTTATTGGAGTTCTTTAATATGATTGTAAAAATTAATGGGCTTGTAGTTAGATAGAAGAGAAGCACATCCAAAGTTTGCCAAACAAACAGTTTTTCTACTTACAAAGTTACATTTCTGACTATATAGATGCCAGAAATATACATGGCATGAGCTGAAAAATCTTATGCTGGCTAAAGTCCACATCAAGAAAGATAATTTGAAAATCAATCCAGATCCGCCTGTAACTTTCATTGTTATCATCATTGAAATCAATACCATCAATAAATGTTGATATATCAAGTTTTACTTTCCATACCCTTCCACTTTCTACATGAGATCTAGGCTTAGTCAATACATTTACTATTCGGAAACCTCTAATCAAGGGATAGAACTCTAATTATGAATATGATAACTACAATCTAGCTGCCATTGATTTTTTTTTAATTTATTTATTTTATTTATTTTTGGCTGTATTGGGTCTTCGTTGCTGCATGCAGGCTTTCTCTAGTTGCAGCGAGTGGGGCTACTCTTCACTACGGTATGCGGGCTTCTCATTGCAGTGGTATCTCTTGTTCCGGAGCACGGGCTCTAGGCGTGCGGGCTTCAGTAGTTGTGGCACGAGGGCTCAGTAGTTGTGGCTCGCAGACTCTAGAGCGCAGGCTTGGTAGTTGTGGTGCACGGGCTTAGTTTTTCTGAGTCATGTGGGATCTTCCCGGACCAGGGCTCAAACCCATGTCCCCTGCATTGGCAGGCAGATTCTTAACCACTGCACCACCAGGGAAGTCCCGCTGCCATTGATTTTTAATCATAACATGAGAGGCATCTTTGACTTATTCAGGACATTCTTTAAAATAGATCAGACATCTCCCCAAATTCTCTTGCATATAAACAAAACATATTCACATCATTCCTATTTCATAACTTGAGTATACTTTCGACTGTAGCAAAACCAGTCATTGCTAGATCAGCAGAACTCAGATGTGTGGATTCCAGGCGGTGATTTCTCTGATGACATTTGGGAATGCTGGCTTCAGAAGCTTTGCAGATGATGAAGAAGGCTAGGAGTCAGGGGGAGTTTTACCAGCCTCAGAGGTGCCATTCATTTGATCTGAGTCTAGGAGAATTTCTCTGGAGGAGCTGTTGGCGATTAGTCCATTTTGCCTTCATTCTTCAGGTGCTTGGCTCATACATTGAAGCGTTTTGCTGTTCTATCTCTTGGTAGAGTCAGAGGGAAACAGAGCTCCCTTTCGTATTATAACCACCCCCAAAAGGACATTCAAAATTAGGTTGTCCTGTTGTCTTGACACAGGAGAAACTGGAGATGTGTCCCATGGGTTTGCAGATGACAACAGGGCCTGGGCAGTGGCAATGTTAGAAATCCCTGCCTTGGTTGTCATCAAGTGCAGACCTTGGTGGACTCCAGCTCTGGCCCCTCAGAATGACAGACATTCTGTTTCAGCCAGCTCAGGATGGCCACTGTCACTGAGAGGGCTCACTCTTTTCTTCTTTTCTGGATCTAAGCCATTTGTCTTTTATGTGTGTTATCACGATAAGAGAAATTGAATCATGTATTATGGCGTAAATATTGCCAGGAAAGTAACACATTAAACACATATTTCGACTGTTTTCCTTTTTCGTCTTCTGTCATTAAATTGGAGGTAAACTCGTAAATGATAAGTAATGGATTCTTTGATGTAATCGCATCAATGCATATAAGCAGTGCCACCATATGCAAAATATCCTTTGAAATAAAAGGAAGAGAAGGTTTGTCTTGTTGAGTTTTCAGATATGTCGGGAAGGAGTTTGGTCTCCTGCCAAGGCCCTGGTTCTGGATCCACTGTGTGAGGTCACTTAGCTTCTCTGTTTTAGTCTTCATGATACAATGTGATGTTTGGACAAGAGGTGATGCTTTCTTCTTCCAAAGAGTGGCTATCTCAATCTTTGTAAGCTCTTTCTCGCTTCTCATCTGTAACGTGGTCAAGGGACGTGTAATGAATATGCTTGAAAAGTCTTTCAATATTTTGGAAGCTTTCTGGCCTTTCTCACCAACAGCAGCGATGCTCTGGGGGGCGGGTCCCCATCCTTCAGCTTCACGTCCCTAGTTACCCTAGTTAATACCCGGCACACCCAGCATGAGTGAGCATTCAGGGAGTGTCTGCTAAATAGACCACACTTCTCCCCTTTGAATTTTTAGGCTGAAAGACCCTGGATCCTGACTGTGGGATACTTACACGAGTCTCTTGATGATTAAAAGACATTTTTAAAATTAATTCCTTTTACTATAAAAACGGATTCATTTTATTTTAAATTTCTTTTTGATGTATGAAAAGGCATTTTATTTCTAAAATTATTTTAATGAATTTTATTTTTAAATTAACTTTTAATGTATTTTATTTTTAATTAGTTCATTTTCTCTTTTAATTTTATTTAATTTCTTGATGTGTAAAAAATTAATTTTCTTCTCTAAGAGTAGAGTTGACATTTTGGTGTATAGCTCTATGGATTTTAACACAGAGAACCACACAAGTCAATTTTACTCTATGTTGATTTAAAATTTTAAAAACAAAGTCTCCCCTTTTGAAAGCGTCACTGTCAGCACGCTGAAGAGATGAACCAGCAGCTGGAATTTCTTTCTCCAGAATACGCCAGCCCTCTTAATACACGTGGCTTTTCGTTTCTTTCTAATTTTAAATTATATTTCTCTTTGGTTGTCTAATAATTTATTTAAATAAAGTTTTACTTATGCTGAGATAAGGGTCTTCCTTTGTGGTAAAATGTTGTTTTTAAATAATGAGAGGATACCTGTTTTCTTCCCGGAAGGTTCTCACAGTGGAAATAGAATGTGATGTATCAGCATTTCCTGAACAGCGGCTCCTAACAATAGTATTAGTGGTAGCAGTCACTGAGTGCGCTGTGTGCATCGTGATGTGACTTCATCCTCAAAGCTCTCTGCAAGTAGGTGAGCGCGTCCTTCTTTGACAGGTGGGAGGTGAGAGACGTACAGCATAGTCATTTCTGGGGACAGAGACCAGACTGGAACCCAGTTCTCCCTCTGTCTCCAAACTCACACCTTTCCTATTCCAGGCTGTCTCCCGTGAGCAGATACAGGGCTTAGAGATAACTTGGCAGGTGTGTGTGTCTGTTTTACACACACACACTCACACATCTATTGGAGGGAGAGAAGGGGAGGTTTGCCAAGAAGCTGCCAAAGAGTTTGTACAACGTCTGCCCTGTTCAGGAAAGAGCAGAGCCTGATGCAGGGACAGCCACACTCGTCCTGACACCTGCGTTGACCTCGCAGCCAGCTGAAAGCCATCTGCTGTTGTGGTCCTGCTGTCTGTCTGGGACCATGGTTCCATGAGGCAGCAGCAGCCTCGGGGTAGACAGAGGCAGTAGCCTACCAACTAATGCTCTGTCCCTTCCTTCCTATTGTCACTGCTCGGGGTCTGCTGATACTCAGCCCCCTGGCTAGCCCGTTCTTTATTGCACATCTAGCTGAGCAGTTGGCCTAGCCCCGATGAGCTGTCGATACCTTATTGGAATTCAGTAGGTAGCAAGCTGTGTGATGGAGGAGCAGAGGGCAGCTAACAGCTTCCTTTTTCTGAGACAGGCTGAGGCTCCTCAACTAGAGATGAGCAAATAGCAGATAGGTCCCATGTACTGACACAAATTCCTTTCCTGATGTGTTTCTTCTCTCCAGCGAGGTTTTAACTCCCTACGTTTTGGGCAGAAGTTCCACAGGGCAGCAGCCATGGTTTTATTGTTTGTTTTTTGTTTTTAAGTTTATTTTATTGAAGTACAGTTGATTTACAATGAGGTGTTAATTTATACTGTACAGCAAAGTGATTTGGTTATACATATATATATATACATTCTTTTTCATATTCTTTTCTATTATGGTTTATCACAGGATATTGAATATAGTTCCCTGTGCTATACAGTAGAAACTTGTTGTTTATCCATTCTGTATATAATAGTTGGCATCTGCTAATCCCAAACTCCCAATCCATCCCTCCCCCACCCCCCTCCTCCTTGGCAACCCCAAGTCTGTTCTCTATGTCTGTGAGTCTGTTTCTGTTTCATAAATAAGTTCATTTGTGTTATAGTTTAGATTCCACATATAAGCAATATCATATGGTATTTGTCTTTCTCTTTCTGACTGACTTCACTTAGTGTGATAATCTCTGGGTCCATCCATGTTCAGTAGCCATGTTCTTTTTTTTTTAATTTTTTTAAATTAATTTTTATTGGAGTATAGTCACTTTACAATGTTGTGTTACTTTCTACTGTATAGCAAAATGGGAACGAAATCCAAAACAGGGGAGATATCTGTATATGTATATCAGCTGTGTTCTTTTAACTTCCACTCCCAATCAGTGAAAAGATCGCCCATCTCTCAATAAGTTAACTGTCTGCAGGAAATTTGTGGTTTGCTTTTCCTGTTGTTAAGAGGTTGGAAAGTCAACACTCTTAGGGGCTCACTCTTCCTGACCATTAGACCAGTGACTCAGCCCGTCTAAGCTGTACTCCACGAAAGAAGAATCGTGATTCTCCCTGTCTCCTGGGTTGATTTGGGGATTAAGTGAGACAATGTATAAACTGCTCAACATAGACATAAGTTTTTACTGTCATCACTATGTGTAACAAAGATCCACACAATCATAGCCTCAAAGACAGTTCATTTATAAAATTCCGCTTTTTTTGAGCAGGTCTTTACTTATCAATTCCGTTTCATGGCTGTCTTGACTTCCTCGCCTCAGTGAAATTCAGGATATACACATAATGTCCAGGAATCACTAGACCATTTTTCATGGATTTAATATTCCGACTTTTGATGGGGTCTGCCGTCGCTACTCACATTTGAAGGGTGGTCTTTGTTGTTAAAGAACGTAGGAGAATACCTGGGTGAACTAGGTTGTAACTAAGAGCTCACACCTTCTTTTGACCCAGCTACTGATTCTCCTGTTATGTAATCAGGAGAATTGGCTCACAAGAGAAAGTCTGCATCCTCTGTGCTCAGAAGTACGAGAGGGGTGCTTTATTCTCATGTTGTTATTTGGGCTTCCTGAACACGACAGGCAGCCTTTGCTGACAGGTAACTGGAGTTGGGGGTGTTCTCAATGGCTGTGGAGCAGAGCAGACTGCTTGGTCACCAGCTTGAAGCCGTGGCTGTGGCCTCATTAACTCTGAGCTCTGCCTGCGCTAACTAGCCATGGGGCATGGATGTCAGCTTAGAGCATTCGCGGTTACCTGGTAGTCCTCACACCTGTGCACCTGTGCTTCTGGGAAGGCCCTCCTTCCGGGCTATGTGTGGCATGTCCGTGGCTCCGTGGATCCGGCCTCCGTGTCTGTGGCTTCTTCGGGCTGGGGCTGGTCCTCTCTTTAAACAGCCCCACCTGGGGAGCAGGGCATCACTCACGTTTGTCTGAGCCCAAAGCTCTCAAATCCTGCCCAAGTACTTTCAAGGTCTGGGGTTCAGCCTGGCAATTTGGCTTTCCCTTTGTGTTTGCCTATTTTATGACACCTTTTGAAGGAATTAACTGCTTGTGACAAGCTGTAAAGGGATATCAGGGTGCATCTGTGGTTCAGTTGACTGTCCTTCCCATTTTGCTGTACAGTGGTTCAGTAGAAAATTTTCCACCATCTGGAATAATTTTTTAATAACAAAAGGTATAGTGTTCATTATAAAATTCAAAAATGCAGAAAAGCATAAAGAAAAAAATAAAGATGATCCCATATCCTATCAATATCCTTGTAGGGCCATCCTTCCAGATATTTTCCTTATGTGTGTATACACATGCCAACCAGCGATTTCAAATGGGCATTCTTCTAGATTTTAAGTTAATTTTAGTTAAAATTGGTATTCAGGTGGAATTTATTGAAATATGATAAATCTTCATTAAGTCACCCATTGAATGTTGATGACAGGCATTCCTTGGAGGTAGTATGGGCTGGGTTTCGGACCACTGCAATACAGCAAATATCACAATAAAGCAACTCACAAGAATTTTTTGGTTTTCCAGTGCATATAAAAGTTATGCTTACACTATACTGCAGTCTATTAAGTGTGCAGAAGCATTATGTCTAAAAACCAGTGTACATACCTCAAAAATATCAATACTTTTTTGCTAAAAATTGCTAACCATCATCTGAGCCTTCAGCAGTAATAGTAGTAACACCAAAGATCACTGATCACAGATCATCAAACAAATACAGTAATAATGAAAAAGTTTGAAAGAGTGTGAAAATTACCAAAATGTGACACAGAGACACAAAGTGAGCAAACGCTGTTGGAAAGATGGTGCCAACAGACTTGCTCCAAGCAGGGTTGCCACAAACCTTCAATCTGTAAACACGCAAAGTACAATAAAATGAGGTCTGTCTGTATAAGGAAAAAAGACCCAAACATTAAAATCATGATTGCCGGGATTATGAATGATTTCTATTTTCTTCTTTTTATATAGCTGTATTATCTGAATTTATTATGGTTCTTTGATAATCAAAAAATAATTTTTAATGTAAGTTGGCCAGAAAATATGCACATGCTTGGCTTATAGAATTTGTTTTTCACAATTTTAATTACTGCACCGTCTTCTAAAAATTTGCTGCTATCATTATTGTTAAGAGCTGTATTGTGAATGTCAGAGTCCAAGAGAATTTCTCATTCTTTCATGAAATAATCACAGATTTACATTCTTCTGCAGTAATAGCTAAGGTTTGCATGGTAAACAATAGTGGAGAATTCAAGCAAGTAACTTGTTAGGTTATGTTTAAAAAATCTTTGATGTGTTAATGTAGAATCCTGGATTTGTTAGTTCACTCCTCATGCACCTGGTCTAAGTAGGAGAGCAGAGCTGAGCAATTTTTGTGTCCCAAAGGAATTAAACACAAACTAATGATGTTTACATTGTTGAAGGGATCCATGCCAGGAACTTGGAGGTTGGTGGTGGGGTGTTTCTTTTGTTTGTTTTTTTGTTTTAAGTTTGGTAGAGGCAGGCAGGTGGTCTGCATTTTTTCTTAGAGGAAAACAATACATTGTCCTAAGAGTTGTCTGAACACAGTGCTGATGGAACAAAAAACAGGAGGTTGAAGGTTTCATTCCAGTTCTGGTCCAGTCAGTCCCTCAGACTGAGTAATTAAAACATGAAGACCATCTGTGAATACTCAGAGGCCAACTGAATCTTAAAAACAAATGTTTTCCTAAGAATACATATGTAGTGTTTGGTCACTGCAAGAAATTGTTCAAGATTGTGTGCTAGATGTCTGTGCATCTGTGTGTGTGTGTGTGTGTGTGTGCAAGTGTGCACATTTTTTTTTTTTTTTTTTTTTTTGCGGTACGTGGGCCTCTCACTGTTGTGGCCTCTCCCGTTGCGGAGCACAGGCTGCGGATGCGCAGGCTCAGCGGCCATGGCTCACAGGCCCAGCCGCTCCGCGGCATGTGGGATCTTCCCGGACCAGGGCACGAACCCGTGTCCCCTGCATCGGCAGGCGGACTCTCAACCACTGCGCCACCAGGGAAGCACCACACGCTCTTTAAATTTGGAAAAGAGCACATTATTTCAAGACACTGAAACAATTTTCAAATTCATTGAACTTAGTTTGGAGCTATTTCCCCATCTAGTGAGTACAGGTGGGAAAGGACAAGGAGATGAAGTATGATGTCTACCTGCTTCCAGGCACAACCAGCCATTTCCTGACGGGGACTCCCAAAGCTCAGGCTGCCAAGTTACATCAAGAACAGAAGTAGACAAGGGGGGGCACCTCACAGGATTTTCCCCAGATACTGGTTTTAGCTCTGGTCTCCCTCTTAACATCATTAGTAATCAGAACAGAAAGGGTACAAAGTATTTGTAACTTAAAAGGTAATACAGGTCAAAAATAAGTAACATGAAATGCTAGTATCATGAAAATCTATATGACAGAATGAGTTCCAAGCTTCCCGTTTATTTCACGCATTGTTCAATTTAAGACAGGAGGTAGGATCATCCCTGTATTGTATCAAAAATGGTCATAAACACAAGAACCAGTCCACGATATAAGGAGATTCAAAGATCTTAAGAATAACAGTGATAGAAAAGTGACTCTCACCCTAGGGTGCTCTTTAGTTAGATTTGATTGGGGATAGATGGGTGTGATTGCACCCGTGTCCTCTGTCTAAGGCCGTGTGTCACAGAGCTGAGTCATCCTGTGTAACTGCCGAGCACCGACACCGAACTCTGCCTGGATCACTTGTTTCTAGAAAGTGGAGACAAGGGGCTCCCAGGCCAGCTACAAGACTGATGATGAGAACAAATCAGATGACATAAGAGTGAATAATTGGGCTGAGAGGGGTGAGGTAAGTTTAATGTAAATCAGTTCTGTTACAGCTAATAGTTCTTGAAAGCGTGGTCCACGTACCAGCACCGTGTAAGTGCTTTACACGGACTCAGGTGGCTTTTTCTACATTTCGCTTTCACAACAACTCTGTGAGTTACTACTGCGATCCCCATGGCCTAGATGGGGAAACTAAGGCTGAGAGAGATGGTGGATGAGCTGGCCCAAGTGTTCGTGGCTCGCGAGTGGCCAGCTTTTCTGTTTGTGAGGATGTGAGGATGTGTGTGTGTGTATACGCAGAGCCTGTCCCATTTTGTTTGCTGACATCACACACCTCTTCCTGAGATTCTCTTTGGGATATTTGTGCCCATCTGCAGGACTCTAAATACATTTTTAAGCATTGCTGCTTCTGGCATCTTCTGTCCCTTCTCTTTTGCGTGTAACTTATGATGCCTTATATTCTTAGTAGTATAAATAGATCTTGTCTCCCAAACTGGAACTGGTTTCTTGAGGATGGTGAATGTGTCTCCTGCCCCAGTACATAAACACTCCATAAATGTGTGTTTATGATGCGTAAACTTATGATTTGTCTCTTTTAAAGAAATTTTCTCTGACAGGCACCAAGCGTGTTGTTGTGTATCATCAGTTAATACTCATTTTAGTACCTTGAGGTGTGTGTGTGTGTGTGTGTGTGTGTGTATTCATAGCAAGCTTTCTGTGAATGTACATATGGTACATTTTATTCACGGAATACCTGTTCTAAGGGCCAGACACTGCTAGAACAGCACAGAAAAGAGCAGACGCCTTGCTCAGTGTGGTGAAGAAAGTCCACCGTCAGCACTGAGGATCTTATCATTTGTCTAAATCTGAAAATGACACATAAAAAGTCAATTTTATTTTGAGGTTGGAATTAGATAAGATGAAAATTGAAGGAAGAAGCCACAAACATTGGGTTAATTTTATTCAATTCGTTTTCAGCTTATTCTATTTAATTGATTATCAATATGCGTTTCCGTAAGAGACATTGGCATATTTATTTGTAAAATAAAACGTCTTGGATTCTCCCATTTACTAAGCATGGAGAAATCGCTTTGGCGCCTCTTGAGGTATTTGAACAGACAATTCAGGAAGTTATGAAATCAGGACTGGGGATTTGGACTGCTGGACCAAAAATAGCAAATCTGTTTTATAAATAAGCATAAGTTGACATTTTAACTTAATAGATAAGTTCATCAAATTTTACTTTCTCAGATGTATGTAATCGCACCTGCTATAAAATTTAAGTTTACAAAGTTTTCTTAAGCACTTACATAAAAATGGTGTTTCTTTTTTCCTCTGCTACAATTGCACTGGTACCCTTCAGGGGCTATGGTGATACCTTAGACCTTTAATCCACAATCCGTCTCCCATCATCCACCTAAGAGCGCCTTGAGAAGGGAGGGAGAAAACCTTTTTTTTTTTTTAAAGAAAAACAACAACATAGCTTTGGCATGTTGCAGGGTATTCACAGTGATTTCTTGAATTATTTTAGGAAACTCAGTTCTTGCTGACTTCCAGAGACCACAGCTGACATAAATTCCCTAATTTGTTTACTTTAGAGAGATCATCTTAAGTGCAGCATCTGTTTTTGCTTTCTCTGTGAGATCTTGGTTTTCCATCAGGAGGACTGAGGCACAAGGGAGTCATGTGACCAGCGGAGCCCACACAGGAAGCGGCTGGAGCCTGCTGTGGCGGGAGCCGCCTCCAGCCGTGGGCCCCCGGCCTCCCTTACTAGCTCTACAGAGGCAACTTCCACCCTGGCTTTTTGATTGTCTTTCAAGGATAAACTCCATCTGCCAGTTCCCGTTATTTTACAACTACAAGATTGTCAAAACTCTCATTCTGCTTAGGTACATCTTCTTTCGGACAGCTTTCTTTCCTGAAGCTCAGAGCAGTAACCTAGAATTACTTTCAATATGTAGAGGGGAGAGCCTTCTGGAAGCGCAGTTGTTATATGAAGCGTGGGTCGGGGCGACTTCCTGCCATGTTCCAATGAAATTAGAGAGAGAAAATTTTAATGCGGAAGGCACTTATATTTTTAAGTGTGTGCTACCATTTTGCTCCCTCTGCAGCCCTGCAGACGTGGCTGCCTCAGGAATTCTCTTCCCAGAGCCCTGGCAGACCCCATGCTCAAGGTCACAGGGAGAGGAGCACCCCATATTTTGTGATGTTAGTGGAAATACAAGGCATTGAAAACCAGGGAGGTATCAACAGCTTCCACCTCTACAAAATAACCAACTGGAATTTTCTCACATAAAGAGTGGCCCGAACCGTACCTCCAGCTTCTTGTAAGGATGGTGGAGTTATTGTGAATATAAATTTAAGCTCAAGAGGAGAGATGTGGAGAAAAATCCAATTAACTGGAGTGAAAGTCCTACAGAATAAACTACCCATCGCTAAAAGAAATAGTTTTAAAATTGGATGACTCTTTAGAGGAGAATTGATAAACTATGTCCTTATTGTATGAGAAGATGCACTTTGCAAATAATATTTTTCAGGAGACATTATCCGCTCGAGGATGTTTCATGTTCATATTAAGAAGGCGATTAGAAGTTTGGAGGCTTTTTCGTCGTTCTGATTAACTTGCAGGAGAAACTCTTCCTATTGCAGCATTCATTAAATGGATCTCTTTGTGTGTACAAATATTAAAAGTAGTCTTGAAAGTACTATAGGTAAGCAAGGGAAAAATGCACTGTTCGTTTCCTCATAGAGTTGACATTTTTATTTAGGGAAAAAGGCCCATGAACTTACCATCTCTCCCTTTCTAGGTTTTTCAACATTTCTTGCAAATTGTATGTAAATGAATGCAAATAAGCAATCCTCACTAGCAAGCTGCTTAGAAGTGTAAAATGCATAAAATTAAGATGCTGAGAGAAACGTGCATCTAATTAAGGTAGCATGTAAAGAAATGTTTAAATTCAAATTAGATACTTCAGTGGGAAGAATTACTTGTTTAATTCAAAAGATGTTTTGTATAATTAAGGGAAGGCTTCTTCTTAGCAGTGTTCCCATTTCCTTCAAAAATCAGTTTTAGGAGCTGTCACTGGCTCAGCCAAACTTCAAAACTGAGTTTAACCGAAGAGTGAGAATGCTATCAGAGTGCATTCTGGTTGTAATGCCTTTACCCCTAACAGAGAGTGAGGGTGGCAGTGTGGAGATCACTGTTTCTACCCAGTCACACGAAGCTCCCATGATGCTTTCAAAGCCTTGAAACACAGACCACAGCCAGTCACCTATCCCTAGATCCTAAGGTTTTTTACACAAGCCAGGAAGGATGCCAGCCTAAGCCATCAACAGGCATCTTCCAGCCTCACCAGGGACAGAAGAAGAGGAGAGGAATTTGATCTCCGGTTGGTAGCCCTTAAATAAATGGAAGACATTTTTGCAAAGCATGAAGCGATAAGGAAATTATTGAGAAATGTGAGATCTGTGTTGAGAAGATATGAACTATCTTCTAAGATTAGTGCTGTTTCTGCCTCAGATACATCCACCCAAAGGGCAGACAGGAAAGTCATTGATGCTTGATTTTGAAGCGTTCCACTTCCCATGGTGAAGTTCTAGCTTCCTACCGGCTTGTGTGTTCAGACCAAGTCCTCTGATTTCAAAGGAGCCCATGTGTTAGCCCAGAGTATATATTTCCTGGCTTCAGAGATAAAAATAGTTCCTTGTTATGAAACAGTTTGGATCACATGTCATGTACAAAAATCTCTCTTGGACTTGGGTTCCCTCACCTGGAATCCTCCGTGTCTGACACAGGGAATTAGCAGGTGATGCTGCTACTGTCATTCTTCATTTGGGGGTTTGACTCTGTTCCCTCTTTTCAGCAGGGGCAGAAATCCTTCTGACTCAATGCCAGCCTCTTTGATCCTTCCCTCCCCCTTTGCCCCAGACCCGTCCTCACCCCACCCACACCCACAGTACTGAGGCACATACTACACTGAGCCTTTGGGATTGTGAGTTGGAAAACATCTGGTTGGTAATGTCCGTCTTCCATCCAACAAGTCAATTTAGGTTTAATCAGAAGGGTCATGGTTGTTGCTGTTCCCTCCTAGGACCAGGGGATATTTGTCATATAGAGCTTGGAGTATGCCTTCCTGTGTGTTAGCCCTTGTCCTTCTTTCGCTCTGATTCCTTAGTACTTTCAGTGACTGCCTCTCCATCAATTGGTTGGTTCAGTGATTGGTACAGTCAAGCCCAGAGTCCATCTAGCTGCCCACCTTTCCTGCAGGTCCCACATTCAACACAGTCAACATACCCCGATTCAACTCAGTAACTTTCCTCCAATCTGACCCCTTCCCTACCCAGTCTCTCCTGGCTACTGATGCCTCTGTCTCCTCTCCTCTCCCTCTGAATTGTCCATGCCATCACTTGGGCTGTTCTATTTCTCACCTAAACTTTTGTTTTTGGAGTGCAGTTGCTTTACAATGTTGTGTTAGTTTCCACAGGTGTACAGCAAAGCAAGCCAGTTGTATATATATGTATGTATACACATATATGTATGTATCTATTCTTCTTCAGGTTCTTTTCAATTATAGGTTATTACTAGATATTGAGCAGAGTTCCCTGTGCTATACAGTAGGTCCTTGTTAATTATCTATTTTACATATAGTAGTGGGTATCTGTTAATCCCAAACTCCTAATTTATCCCTCCCTCCACCACCTTTCCCCTTTGGCAACCTGTTTGGCAACCTGTTTGGCAAGTCTGTTCTCTATGTCTGTGAGTCTGTTTCTGTTTTGTAGATAAGTTCATTTGTGTCATATTTGAGATTCTACATATAAGTGATATCATATGGGGTTTTTCTTTGTCTGTCTGATTTACTTCACTTAGTATGAAAATCTCTAGGTCCATCCATGTTGCTGCAAATGGCATTATTTCGTTCTTTTTCGTGCTCTCTTCTGTTGCATCCCAGGCCTCTGGTCACATGCTCATTGCACGGTGCTCTAAGCTGCCACCTCCTGGTCTGTCTCCCCATTAGGCTGTGAGCTCCTGGGGGCAGGAATACTGTCCAGTGAGATGGTGCCCAAGGAGAAGACTGGAACAGTGGTTCTCACGCTTTTTGGTCTCAGGATCCCGTTATACTCTTAAAACTTACTGAGGCTTCAAAGAGCCTTTTGTTTCTCATGTGAGTAAACAGGTGTTGTTAGTTACCATATTTGAAATGTAAACTGAGGCATTTAAAAATTATTTATTTATTCATTCCTTTAAAATCAACAATAACAATCTCATTACGTGGTATTACAAATGCTACATTTTTATATGAGATAACTATTATTCAAAATAAAATGTACTAAGAAGATGGACATTGTTTTACATTTTTTCAAAGCTCTTTATGTTTTTAGAATGTCTGGCTTATTAAGAGAAGACAGCTGGCTTCTCGTAACTGCTTCCACATTCAACCTTGTTTAGTGGGGGGGTTGTTTAAAGTATATGAAGACAGTGCACGTTGACTGTGGGTAGTGGTCTGCACCAAAGCTGACAAGTGGTGGTTTCTTTCATGGGACTGTGATGTGAAACCTAAAACCACAGGGATGAAATTTTCTCTGTTACCTTGAAACTTTTGATCTCTCCTGCTCTTAAAAATCATTTTTTTTTTTTGACCCCTGCATGATTTAGTTACACCAGGCATTGGTCACTTTGAAAATACGGGTCCGCTAAGTTCTAAAGATCTTCCAAATGATGATACATTATATTACATTTCATTCAGCTTTTTTTCAAAAAGCTGAAAGTATTAGGAAGCTATCAAACTCATGGTGAGTTTTCCAAAGTTTGAATGTTTACTGAAAAACCCAGATTTTATCATTGGCCGTAAATATTGTCAGTTAATTTGCCTCAAAGGGGCAAATCCATACTTTGTTTATTTTCAGGAAAATGCCTTTTAAATATCTAAGTCTGAGTAACAGGTTTTTGTCACTTGTTCTTTTTAATTAAAAATGGTGTTCTGTTGCGGCGGGGTGGGGGGGGCGGGGCAAGCCTAGTTCAGCTTTCAACTCCATCCCATAAGCGTTTTTACTTGAGACAAACATATACTTCGGTATGTATGTGACACAGCTGCTTTATGCATACTTGCTTTCTCAGGAAAGAATATTAAAAAGAGGTGTACTCAGTGTCCAGAGTTACTAACGTTAATAGTTACCGCTTCATCAGGATTATGCCTGAGTGAAACTGGCACTCATTTTCCTTCAAGTGCTTGGAGGGGAAGAACGCAACGACCACCAGTATAGTCTGGTGTCTTTGCCTTGATCTGTGCCGATCGCCAGCTGTTTCACCAGCTCCCTGGCGCACTGTCTTTGCACCATCAGTGCAAATGTTAATCCGGCGAAGGAAGCAAGTGAGGTCTTAGTATTATAAAATAGTTCTGACCTTGTGGACCCTTTGAAAGGGCCTGGGAGACCCATGAGTGCACAGACCACACTTTGAGCACCATGGGGCCAGAGGGGGAGGCCGAGGCCCTTAGCAGGGGCTGCAGGATTAGTCAGTGCTGTGCCGGGAAGGATGGGAGGGGAGAAGCCACGTGGTCAGATTTGTACTTTAGAGTGACCGTGGTGGCCGCAGGGTGGAGCGTCTTCAGGGGAGCTGGGAAGTTGGAACTGGACATCACTGCCAAAATTAGCCATGTTTTTTTGAGTTGCCAAATGCATGTGTAAGGTTAAGTAAGCTCCCCATTTTTCAACACTTTGGAGTGGTGTCTTTATTCAAATCACATTCAACTGCATGAATAAATTAGGTTGCAGGTATTTCTGGGTGTTCCTGTGTCTGCTATGTGCGGGTTACTCGGTGGATGAATCCTAGGCATATATTCACGTGTCCGTGTGTATAAACTTAGATGTACAGGCACCGTTGGCTGGTCAGCCTCCCAGCCCATTACTTTCTGGCCCAGTTTGTTTTATCGTCAGCAGTACATTCCTTGGACTATACACATTCATCCTGTATCATATGTGGAAAACATTTGTTTACCATGGAGACCTCCCAGTCAGGGGAAGTGTGGGAGACTCATTACTTAGTTAAAAGGTCCAGGTCAATGTATATTCAGAAGTGATCGCCCATCATTCGCTCAGCCAGCAGTGCTAGCCTAGGATTCCATTCAGAAGCCCTGCCTCTCTGTGGGTCTCTTTAAAAATACTAAGCAAAAGACAATGGCGCTTCAAACTCAGCTGATTCCATTGTGATTGATCTCAGCCAATTTTTCAGGTAATTGATGATATTGCCTTAGTTGAGTCTGTTAGTGCAAATAATTATTAATCAATATGCTCTCAGCTCTGACTTGAGAGGATAATTCGAACACATGATTTATTCTGAATCATTTCAATTGAGCTACCTTTACAGGAGGAAAATCAATGGGCGAGTGGTCTAAAGCACTTTAATTATCTGCTGCTCCCTCCTCCTTTCCCAGCCGTATCTACCCGGTGGTTGGCTGTCCCACTCTGGCAAGGGTGACAGGAAGGTTTTCATTGCCGTGGGAGGAAGATAATATATAGCTCATCTTTGATTGACTAGGTTGATTAAAGTGAATGAGTTAAATGCCTTAAAAACAAAGCCTGGTGGCTTCACTTTCGGAGAGTGTAGTTAGTGCTGCCCTAGAAAACGAAGGAACACATCGCTGGTTTCCCTCCAGTTGGAAAGCGGTTTACTGTTGTGGGTGTGAATGTCGTGTAAGTCAGTTTACCCTGAAAACACAGGGAGACCAGGATCACAGAAGGAGATTCGGGGGGAACATTTGGGGCTGCGCTTCTGTGGCCATCCCCCGGCCACGTGACTGCTTCAATCAGTTGTTGAAGATGCTTTGTGCCTTCCTTATGCTAAAACTTTCCGACCTGGGGTTCATTGTTTTGCCCTTTCAGGCAGTGTCTTGATGAATGTTGGGGTCTGATATTTTTTTCTGTGGGACAAGATGCAGAAGAAAATGATCCACACCAGGACTGATGCTGCCTCCGTCCCTGGAAGAGCTTCCAAGCATCTGTTTTGGTTGTGCTTGGGAAGGGTACAGGAATGTGTGGGTCTTGGCCGGGGACTTTCAAACGTGATTCTCACAGATGGGAATTTTCAACGACACTTCCCTGCACTTTCCTTGTAGAAGCATCGAGATGTTCTATTACATTTCTTGCCCAATACCATGCCTCTTGCTGCTATTATGGTGTCTCTAAATGGCCAGCTGTGAAGGTGTCCAGCAGCCTTCAAGACCAGTCCTTGAAGCCTCCACTCCCTCCCCCTGCCCCATGCCCTCCTGGGACCAAGACTCCACACACCAATAAACTGAAATCCAACTCATTGGTAGCCGCTGGCGCAGGGTCCTTTCTCCAGAAGGAGATGTTCTTACGCATTGAATAGAGTTCATATTATCAACTAAACAGTAGGAGAGAGCAAAGGTGGGTTCTGAAAGGACTTGGGGTTTTTCAACTTGGAGTTAGTACACAGGGAAGACCAAGAAAAACGAAGGCCTGCTTCTGGCCACAGGAAGTCACAGTACTGTTGGGAAGGGTTGGAGCGGAGAGGGGAGACATCAGATGTTAAGGATACAGGAGACAGGGGCTGACCCCAGAAGGGCAGCGGGGAGGCAGATGTCTGGACCCTCAACACCCAGCGAAGAAGAAGGAGAGGCTGGTGGGTCACATGGACCCTTGAGGTTGACACTGCTCTGTGCCCCTTCCCACCCCTGCCCCAGCTGTTCCACTCAGTGTTCTCTGGGGATAGCAACTCACTCTAGGCTGATCAGAGAGCAACATAGGCATAAAATCTGGGGCCAGCCATGGTCTCTGAGATGACTTCTTCCATAATGACTCTCAGAGTCGCCTGTGGAGGCCAGGGGACCAGAGTGAGCTGCGACTGAGGGTCAGACCTCATATTCCAGCTCATATAAGCAGATCCACGTTGGAAAGTCTTTCTGACGGGGGCGCTGGTGGGAAGCTGGCGGGTGTCTGGAAAAGTTGAGTCTCCTTTCCTCAAACATTCCCCGCCCCGCTCCGCCTGTATTTCTTCTCTCTTACGTTGTCTTCCTCCGTGCGCATCAGTTGAGTTAAAGCGTGAGAGGCTGACCGCTCTCCACTGCTCCCTGGAGGAGCTCCCTGGTCCAAGTTCGGGACGGGCACCTTGAGTGGCTCTGTGCTCTTAGGCACAGCACCCACTCCTCGGAGGCAGAGTTTTCCTATCTCTCAAACGGGTGTAATGCTTTACTTGGGGGGTTGTTGTGAGAGTTAAATGGGGCACATCTCAGTGCACCTTCTAAACTATGAAACTCTACAATATAACATACAGTATGTACACATGCGTGTGTATGTAATACAATATGTAAGGTGTTATTTTATTTTTTCAGTCTTACTATTCCTCCTTACCTACTCTGGGGCCCATCAAGGTTCCCGGTAATTGTTCCGGTTCCGAGATGAAGCCCTGAGTGGGAGCTGTGGTCACTGCTTGCCCTGTCACCTTGTCACCAAAGTTACTTAAATGTCCTAGAGCTGAAAAGTGAGAGAGAAAAGTATCCTAAAATAAATGCCATGTCTGGTTGCATAGAGAAGTTCAATAAATATCCAGCAAATGAAGGCATTACTTACAGTGGTTCCTTTTTTTCCCTTTGTTTTTGTTTCTGTTTTTAACATACGAGAAGACTCGTTTAAAGCCTTGTCTCCTTCCTCTAATGTGTTTGGAGATCTATATGACAGTGTGCCCTAATGTTGTGTAATAGTAATGACAGGATCCAAAAGAGTGTTTTTCAGTACAAAGGAATGGATTTCTCAAAGAAGGCCGATAAGAGTTGCCAAAGATATTTGTGGATCAGAACTCTGGGTAATGGTTACACAACCTCCCAACTGTATTCCCAGGTTTAAAGTGAAAAGAACAGAGATAAAGACAGAAAGTACATGTGTAAAGATGCTATATGAATGGCTCCTCCAATCTACATAACAAAATAAGCCAGGGGTCTAGGCCCTAGAAGCGATGGTCACGGTGGCTTCCCTCATTCCAGAGGAAGGGCTGCGGTAGGTGGCCAGCAGCACTTGTTTAAGCAGAACAGAGGAAGGCTGCAAAGCATTCAAGGCAGGAAGGGGCAATAAATACTACCCGCAGCTGGAACGGCAGGAGACCTTGAGGTGAGCAGAACGTAATCGCTCAAAGTGGAATTCGGCCCGGGCCTCCACCAAGGGACACAGCCAAGATCTCTGTCTCATCTCCTCCCAGCGATGAGAAGGTGAGATGTGTAATTCCTTTCTGGAGGTGGGATTTGCTTTTCATGATACGTTCTGATCTCTGTTGCAGGCTTTGAGTCTGATAACCAAGGGTCCCAAAATAGATCCTTGAGAAAAAAGTTAAAAATCCAAAGGCCTGCACAGAGTGATGTGCAGGCGTTGGTGATCTGGGTTGTATGTAAATCCACAACCCGTTTAACAGAGGAGGACCTAGCTAGGGAGACTTGGTTTTCTTATAAGGCGTGAATAAGTGCTCTGGGTAGTCTGCCCCTGTGGAAAACAGAATAATGCTAATAATTTGCATTTATGTAATACCCCTTGGCTTGTGGATCTATAAGCACTTTGCAAACATTAATTAATTCTCTAAACCCCCTGTGAGCCAGGGGTGCCTTCGGTAGCTAATCACGAAGCGGGGGCCAGAGATTCTTGCCGGAGTGGAGATCCAAGTTAGTCGAACACTGCAGGCCTTGGGAGCCAAGGAAGTTGCATGGAATTTTTATGAGAAAGAACCACAAAGGTAGAATGTGTGGGAAATACACCTGGATTTTATGACCAGGTTGAATGAAGGTCTATCCACTAAGAATTTAGTTTCTCTCCTGTGATTCCAGGCGTTTGTCATGCAGTGTGCTGTGTGACTCTTTTGCCTCTCGCTGTTCCCTCTTCGTTATGAAAGCTCTGCTTGTACTTGGTCTGAAACCCCAGAGATCTGGGTTCAGTTCACCTCTGCCCAGTATAGGAGGACGGGCAGCAACTGGGCCATACTGGAAATCAGTATTTCCTTAGCGGTTTTAATAGTCAGTTCAGAGACTCATTCATTCATTGATTTATTCCCTCAATCACTGCTTTATTTGGCAAACACAAGTTTTTGAATTTTCACTTCCTGTTAGACATTGGATTTATCCCCAAGGACTTAACTATGAGGAAAGCAATTCCTGCCTCATGGTCTACCAGCTCCGTGCTATTTTCTTTATTCTCCCCATGTCAGGTGAGTATTTTCGTTTCCCTAGCTTGCTTATCTGACAGAGCCTTAGGATCATTGAAATGTTTTTGCAATTTGGATGTAATTTACCAATAAACATTATGGAGTTGAATTTCTTATGAGAAAGACACACTTTGCATGGAAGATAGCAATGGTGTGGCATAAAAGATCCCATTTACTTGTGTAGTGAAATCTCACTTATTCTAGCCTCTTGGAAAGAGTGTTGGAAATTGTGAAGTTCAAGTTTTAACTTGTTTTTTAAAGAAATATAATATTTTTTAAAAAGAAGTGCATCAATAGTTTGAAGCTAGGTCAACAAAGTGTTGCTTATTAGGGGGACTGGGAGTTTGCTTGTACTGAATAGACAAGGTTTGTTCGTGAGCTTCTGGCCTGCATCACCTGGAGCAGATGGGTACTTTTTTTTTTTTTTTTTTTTTTTTTTGCAGTACGTGGGCCTCTCACTGTTGTGGCCTCTCCCGTTGTGGAGCACAGGCTCTGGACGTGCAGGCTCAGCAGCCATGGCTCACAGGCCCAGCCGCTCTGCGGCATGTGGGATCTTCCTGGACCGGGGCACGAACCCGTGTCCCCTGCATCGGCAGGCAGACTCTCAACCACTGCGCCACCAGGGAAGCCCAGATGGGTACTTTTGAAGTGCTTTTTCTTTTTTTTTTTATTGACTTTTTTTTTTTTACTGGAGTATAGTTGCTTTACAATGTTGTGTTAGTTTATACTGTACAGCAAAGTGAATCAGCTATACATACACATATACCCCCTCTCTTTTAGATTTCCTTCCCATTTAGGTCAAGGCAGAGAGCACTGAGTAGAGTTCCCTGTGCTATACAGTAGGTTCTCATTAGTTATCTATTTTATATGTAGTATCAATATATTGGGAGATGTCAATCCCCATCTCCCAATTCATCCTACCCACCCCCTTCCCCCTTGGTATCCATACGTGGGTTCTCTACGTCTGTGCTTGAGAGCTGGTTATAGCAGTTGTTTCCTATGATAGATTCCCATTGTGTTTGATTTTTTAAAAATACAGGTAATTGCACAACAACTCTCTATAGATTAGTGCACAAGCCAACTTCAATCTGGCTCTCTTCCCAACTTATAAGAACGAGCGATATATGAATTGCTGAAATAGATCCTGTGTTCACACACGTGTATATCTGTACCGTGGTGCAAATCAGATGAAATGGTTAAATCATTGTGGGAGAGCTAAATCATGTTTATGTTACTTTCAAGTTAGCTAGCATATAAGGAGAGATCTATTTGGGGGAAAAAATGTATATTTTTTTTCAAGTACTTTTGAGCTCTAGGAAAAAAGATGAGGTTATGCTATTGCTCCCAAAGTCTTTGCTGAGCTGGCTGCCAAGACAGTGAAACAGGCGTGGACTGAGGAAGAAGAGAGCTCTGTTCGGTGTGTGTAAAAGATCAAACAGGCCCGGACTCCTCCAAGAAAGACACACAGTTTCTTTCAGGATGTTGCCAGCTGGTTTTGCTGTGCAGTGGTGTTAAGCTTTACGGATTGAAAACATCTGGCTTTTCACCAGCCGTGTGTACTCAGAAGGAGAGCAGTGTTAGCCAAAGTAAATTCACCAAATTCTTATCTGACACATTTAGTTGACCCTGATATGATAAGTTGGGGCCATTTCTGAGGATGAATCATGTTTCCAGCTGTGCAACTTTTCCCTTCGATCCTTCCCCTGCCTTTGGAAGAATCTGGGTTTTAAAATTTGGAGCTATGCCTTTATTGGGGGCTTTCAAATGCAACTGTCAGGTCAGTAGCCATGTCTGAAAGTACCAATGTGAGTTGCATAGAGGTCAAACAATGTTTCCTGTAGGGACGTCCTGAATTATGAAGCTGCAAAGCAATGACACGTAACCAGGTGTCAGCAGGTTTCAGGAAGATGGCTTGTTACCTATGGCTGTTAAGATTTCTGGTGTTAACTGATTTTGGAGAAAAGAAAGCAAATTTGTAGATAGTAGAAAAGTTTGTATGTATCTACCAGACACATACTGGGAAACAAGAACAAATTATAGTGATGGGACTCTTGGTTGTGTTTACCTTCTGAAAGCATCCTTTATGGCTTGGAGGCCCTTTCCTTCTTCAGCATTTTACAGAAGTGGTGGGGAGATGTTGAGGCTGAAACTTCCTCTAAGTCTCTCTCCTAATTTTAGCATGTGAATGTGTTTTAACTTGCAAAATGGACATTATACAGGTTTGTATTTTTGAACAGCGATCCACACACCAAATGTTGGTTAATTGGATCATAGCTTCCTACTGAGTTAAGGCTTCAAAGCTGACTGATCCATGTTTATAATTGGTCTGCCCTTGTCGTTGGTCTTGGCAC
Organism: Stenella coeruleoalba; assembly: GCF_951394435.1. Classification (NCBI taxonomy): domain Eukaryota; kingdom Metazoa; phylum Chordata; class Mammalia; order Artiodactyla; family Delphinidae; genus Stenella; species Stenella coeruleoalba. The sequence goes on from NC_137147.1 coordinate 165,185,737, forward strand.
TTTAGCTTTAAGTGTCTCCAGAAGTTAATGACCTGTTAAAACAAAATCCACTAGAGAAAGTTCTTAAAAGGAGACTGGTCAAGCCAGGAATATTTATATTGTGTCAGCAATAATTTTGCACACCTATTGTGTGCCAGGCGTGTATCCGCACAATAATCCCATCAAGATGGTAGCAATTATCTTCATTTTACATTGAGGCTCAGAGAGGTGAAGTAGCTGGCCCCAGGTCACACAGCTAGTAAGTTCCTGTGTTAGTTGCCTCCCTGGTGACCAAAAATATGTTGGAGTTTAGGTAATCATCTTGGATTACTTAGCCTAGCCCCTTTTCCAATTTTAAAGAGCTCAGAAGATGAAAAGGAAGCCCTTGAGTATGCAGGGTGAGTACCAAGCACTGAGCTGAATACTCTTCCCCTTGCTAATGAGGCTTTTCTTGTTCCACAGGCACATTTCTTGTTGCCCCAGGGCCTTTGCACTTGCTCTTTCGACTATGTGTAATTCTGTTTCCCCAGATCACCATGTAACATAGATGTACTTTTCTCCTTCTTGGAGAGCCCATCGGACCACACTGCCTCAACAAAACTTCAGCTCAAACCACTCCAGAGCCTGTACTCCCTGTGGATGCTGAGAACTGGCTTCTCCTGTTTCTCTAGGTTATTGGCATTCTGTGCTAGTAAGGAGTTTTAGCCACAGACTGGCCTAAGCATACCTGCCCCCACTGCACACATACCCATTCTTCTTTTTAACATGTTCCTAAAGGAAGCAGTTAAGAAACAGGCTCTATTAAAAATATGGCATTGTTCTGTTTGGTGGATATAGTGATTCTTTTCATTGATTTTCATCCTGGACTTCATTTTCGCTATTCATAAGCCTGAATATGTGTTTTGTGTAGGTTTGCTGGATTAGAATCAGATAACAACTGGAAGATAATTTCATTGAGGACCGATGTAGCCAAGCATGTGGTATTCGCATGAGTTATATGGAGAAAGTCAAGTCACGTTAGGAACAAATGAGTTCTGAGTTTCTTTTGAGTCTGGGGACATTTATTTATCTTGGATTGTTACAGAGCTTTTCTGGACTGTTTTTCTGTAATTACCTTGATTAATATTTAAGTGGTATGTTTACATTTTGAGTTGATTTATGCGACGCTTTGCTTTTCCTCCACCGAAACACCCAGGTTTCTCACGTTACCGCATGATAGAAACCATCTCCCCACTCCAGGTCTCCAGCTGAAGGATGGCGGCACACCCACGCGGATATTCTGAAGCAGCGGTCTTCCCACAGCCGAAATGTTCCACCAGAGGGCTGCCCTTCCAGATCCCCATGCTATTTATAGATACCTCCACTCAGGGCCTCTGTGACCTGCAGTAAATTTAAAAATACACTCCCTAAACTCGGTGTGTGTGCGCGTGCCTGTGTGCACGTGCTATAAACGAATCACCTGTGTGTTACTTTTCTGTTGGAAGGGCAGGGGGAGATATTGGCGTCTCCCCCCTCCTCCACCCTGGTGTTTTCCTGGCTTTGCTCTCCCTCAGTTTCTGTGGGAGGGGGGCCTTGGGGCAGGGGCCTTGCAGAGGCCACCAGCCACTGACAGCTCCAGGAACCTGGTATCCAGTCCTGATTCCAGTGCTTTCATATCACATTCTAAAGAAATCATCTCTCATTCCATCATTAGTGAAACAGTCCTAATCATATACTGTGCTCTTGTTAAAGTTACGAAAGCACTGTGTTAGCTGACCACCATGCGGGTTATGGGAAGTGAAAATGATCATATCTGTGATCCCCCAATTGTTTTTTCCCTTCCTTCTATCCCAAAGCATTCTTTTTTGGAGCTGGCAATGTTCATCCCTTTATATACTCCAACCCCTACGCCTCAAGGTCCAGCGTTTCATGACGAATTTAGATGGAGGCAGGTCCATCCATTTCTACATGGTGATTGCAGATAATTCCATAAAAGCCACTCAGTAAGAAGGACCGGTGAGGGTTACTTTCTTATCCCTGTTTTTCCTTAGGAGACTTTCTTACGCTAAAGGTCAGTGTTTGTGAAGCATTCTGGCTCATGGGTTTCTTTTTTCACAGAAACATGAAAACTCATTATCTTGTCTTAAAAAGAAAAAAATGTTGGCATCCACGTCTCTGTGCTCTGGTAGAAAGTGGGCTGTGGGCTGAGCTGACCTGTCCGCTGGATGCCTTGACTTTCATAATCTCTGTTTTTGCCGCTGAAATCTTAGGTTTTTCCATTTGCTAAACTTGGATGTGAATAAAGAAACCAACTTTGCTGTAGGTAATTATCTTAGAGGAGAGTTGATTGGTGACATGTTATTTTGTTAGAGAAATCTCAGCCTATTCACGATGCATCTTTTATCCCCTTGTCTCTATAAATGCACAACTTACAGAGATCTGCAACCCAAAAGGTATTGTTCTAATTAAATCAGCTTGATCAAACATAAAAATTTTATATATGTTACTTTTTACAGCAAAGACAATAGAAGATACTTCTGCAGAAGTATTCTTCTGGATACTTTAGGTTATGTTTTATTACTACAATACATTCTCAGGACCAATGATAGTAGTTTGTGGAAATAACTTTATAAGGTTGGAAGCACTTGAAGACCTTAGAGTGGCCGCGGGCTGCAAGCTCCCATAGGGGAAGAGCTGCCGCAGCAGATGAAGGGGCAAGGACCAGGGAAGCGAGGACTCCCTCTTTCTGGTGTCGCTCTGTTAACTGTGAGGGCGGACGTTGCAGCATCTTGAAAGCGGCTGTGATGTTCCCCAGCCCCGTGCGGGGCTTGCTTTCACGGGAACTCCTTGATCAGGCGTTCAACTAAAACGCGGCGGCTGGAAAGCAGTGCTTGTGTTCTAATTGCCCAGTGGGCTGAGGTCTGGGGACAATAAGTGGATATCAAGGAAGGATCAGGCTTGAAAGCTGGCGGCCCAGTGAGCAGACCAAATCGGAGAGAAGAAAGGATGACTTTTTTTTATTTAATTTATTTTGTCTAAGATAGAGGTTTTCTTAAACATTTTGAAATCTGCTTGATGAAGACTCGTCAAATTGATTTGGGGGGGGTCTTTGTCTTATTTTTTATCTTCTTCCAGGATCTGTTTGGGGGGGCGGGGAGGTGGGGGGAAGGCGCAGGTCAGAGCAGTGCCCGTCGCTCGGTTATTTCCTGCTCCCACTTAACGTCTGCGGTGCCGGAGTGCAGTGTTAAGTATTTGGTGTATTTTTAAAAGACTGCATGTCCTTCTGCTACTTTCTTGCCCTCCATATGCATATATATAATGTAATGTATATATACATATGTGTTTATACATGTTAATATACATAATGTCTATGTGTGTATATATGTATATCCGTACTAGCCTTAGATTTTAAGATCAAGACATTTATAATAAAAGCAAATAATGGCACAGATTCCTCCAACCCCAGTCCTTCTAGGAAGGATTTTTAAAGAAAAAAACCAATTTGTGCACAATTCCACATCACCTCCCACTGACAGTCTTGTACCAAGGAAGGCCCAGTGACTTCAGTTGCTTTGTCATTTAGGGTCTTATGATTGGCCGGCTTTCATCCCTATAGCGGGGCTTACCCCTTGCAAGCTTTTTTTTTCTTTTTAATTGTAGTCATTTTCGGATCTGATTGCACCAGCCTTTGCCACACCGAAGTCCCTCACCCCAGAAGTCCAGACCTTTTCCAAGGCGTCTGATGGTGTAGAGAGTGATTGGCAAGCCTAGGGTGGACTTGGGGGTGGGGTCTGCAGTGACTGGTACAGGTGGCAGGAGCTGCCCTAGAGACTAAACACAACACCACTGGGCCCATTATTTTGGTTGGAAATAAGTAAGAAAACCTTTCCTCAGAGTGGAAACAATAAACAAATTATCCACTTCCACCATCAGCTACTTGAGGCTGTCTCTCAATAAACAAGTGGATTTTCTGCTAACAAACACTTTTACGAATTTAATCTCCAGTGCTCTGCTGCCCTTCCCCCCATTTAATTTATGCCCACTAAAATTTTTCCTAATAACATTACACATTAGTGATACTGTCCCGATTTTTGCATCCTCATGGCTTAGAAGTCTGTGACTGTCATTTAATTGCCAGACACTTTTTTTTAATTGGAATTAAAATTAAATTGATTCAACTCTTTTATATTTTCTTGAATCTAATAAATCAGGAAAGGGAAGTGGCAGCTCCGGCCGTCCACATGCAGACAAGCCCCAGTCACTTTAGGAGCATGGTGACAACCTCCTGTTTTATAATAACCTCTTATTTTAAAATCATGTCAAAGAGATGACTTTGAGTCCCAAAATATGAAATAAAATTTTAGAGAAGTGTGTTTGTTGAATATTTGAATAAGAGAATTACCTTCTCTTTATCTGTTTGTGGGTTGTTTTCAATCACCCTTGTATGAAGGATGCTCAGCAACTAAAGTCACTATTTGAAAATTATCCTAATACAGTGAGAGGAAAAGAGTGGTGTAAGTATGAAAAATGTAGTATAAGAACTTAAACACCTCTGTTTAGCAGTATAAGGGGATTTGAATGAACTGACACATGGGGATTTAACACTTACATTGTGAATATAATTTTGCTTTAAAACTCTCAATCACCCCATAAAATTGATTGTTTTAAATTCCCTTTCTTATATCTCCTGTATTCTTCACTCTGTATTACCTTCTAATACAAGGGAAAGTAGTAGCTTTATTAGACTTTTTAAAATCCAGAATGTTCATTTATTAGAAACTGTCTGATACTTGAACATCTAAATAAAATACCCCATTGCTTGTCTGAGGAATATTTTTCCCCAAATGGAAATTTATTTTATGTGACTGTGATGATGAAATTGCTTAGTACACTTTTTGAATCAAAAATTCATGGAGACCATTTAAATGTGCAAGTTTACGATCAAGTCTCTGGGGCCCTGGCACTGGCATATGGAAGCGTATTTAAGTTTATTTTTAATTTGCTTTATGGCTGGCATGGTTTCTTTGGGTTCACACATACACACACACACACACACACACACACACACACACACACACACACACACTAGCAGAATGCATAAACAGGGCTTTTCCAAGTTATCAAGGCAATTTTCTGAATGAGCTGCAACACTGAAATTAATATCTTTCTGTAGAGTCATCAGGACAAAAGCCCGTCATCTGCCAGCACTGCCTGATGCTTAACTCACTGTGACATTAATGTGGGTCCTGTGTATAGAAGGAAGTGTGATCAGGGGAAACAGGCGATTCCTTTAGCCTGCGTGCAGTTAAATCCCATTATGGTACCTATTCCGTCTTAATTAGTTCTCATCATATAATGTGATGTGGCCAGATTGATCCCATTAATAATGATGATGCTGTAATAACTTGGCCATTATAGGTCCTAGGAACTCCAAGTGTCATATGAAGCATTTGTATTATTTTAAAAATACAATGAATTTTAAATTAATTTTGAAGTGATTTTGTATTATAAATAAAATAAAATCCTTGAAGTTTAACAAATGCTGTTCTTTCCTGTGCTAACTAAAAAAGGCAGCTCTCCCTTATCAGTTATTCTTTTTTCTCAATGAAACTGTATGTAGAAACTTAGTATATAAAACTAATCAAAGCAATCGTATTTTATTAACATAAACTTTGTTTTAAGGTCAAAGGTATTACGTTTATTTATTCTTGATGTAAGTCATTGAGAATTTTGAGTCACCTCTACAGAATCTTAGAATTCTGAGAAATATTTTTTGGAAAGCGTCCGCTTACTGGCTGGAATCCACACTCTTTGATTTGATGATTTTCTTACTTTCGCCACAACCTAAATTTCTACCTGATGTGTCCCTCTTGCACCAGCCAGACAGGTGAGCATCAGGGTTCCAGGACTGCACACCCTCAGTCTGGAATGCTTTTCCCTCCTCGTTCTTTCCACATTTTTCCTGACCTTCAAGAATAACTCAGAACCTTCTTTCTTGTAATTTGTACCATTTCATGACATCTCTTGCATTAATATCCTTGGCTCTGTAAAGCTGCTTAACTGCTTACATGTATGTATCTCGTCTTCCCACCTAGATTGCAAACTTCCACAGTTCAAAAATAAGAAGAAAAATTAGCACTGTTCCCATCTCAGCCTAGCATTGTGCTGTGCATATAGTTGCTGTTCAGCTGATACTTGAAGGGTGAATTTGATAGTCGTATCTTCGAAAAGTCCATTTTGAACAGTCCTACTCAAATAGATAGCACTTAAGTTTATTTCCGTTTGGCCGTGTGTAAGTTGGGGTACATTTTCCTCGAGAGCATCATTATGCTTCAGGACCCATACTTGGGTCAGCCACCCAACCAGCACAAAGGACATTGTTTCCATGACCAAGAGGCCAACCGTGTAACATGTTGGAAGGAGGAAATGCTTCCTATACCTGCCCGAAGGATGGGAGGCTGTGGCCTTGGGGCCTCAGCTGCAGAAGAACTCAGAGCAGGGATGGGAGCCCATAGCTAGGACTCTGAGGGCCACTCTGAGGGCTGCCCTTCTTCACTTGCTGTAAGAAGAGGACCTTTCTTGGAGCCCAGGTGCTCTCACGTGGAAAATGAAGGGCAGTGACCGGGTGGCTCCTTCAGTGGCAGGGTGTGTGCATGGGTTTTCCAGAATCTGGGATGACCTCGCCCAGATTCTGGATCTGCATCTCCAAGATGCAGTCAGGTCTCCAGATCTGGACCTACATCTCCAAGATGCAGTCAGATAGCATGGTTTGGAAGTTGGAGGGCTTGCTAAGTCCTTTTCCTAGCGTTGCCATTGTGGTGGGATACTCAGAAAGCTTCTTCTCTTCTTTCGTTTACCTGAGAGGAGAAAGGTAGCATTCTTCATCTTAACAAGGTTCCTGTAAAGCTGCATGTATGAAAAGTGGGCCCATTCACCCCCTAGGGGAGGAAAGAAGGTACACGTTTTTCATCAAACCTTGTGTGCAAGTAGCGAATGTTTTCTCAGAGCATGTGTGTTTCCTTACCCAGCTCCAACCTCAGCCTCTGCCCTCAGCCCCTCCCTCCAGGTGACAAGTGGAATCAGCGTTATTGCATACTGAGCACCATGAATTCTGACATTGTATAGAAATGGCTATGGCTGTTGGTACAACCTTGTAAAATTATCAGCTGAGATTTACCAGGACCCTGTAATATGGTTATAGAGGACGTGCAGGTGGTTTCGTGGTCAACTCAGAAAGCATGCTGAGGGTTCTGGACAATTCAGGAAGGAAGGAGACAGTCCACACCCTCACAGAGGTTAAAATCTAGTTGTGAAAATAAGGCGTCCATATGTGCAAAACTCAGGCGTGCAAAAGACCAGCCGATGTCTTAGTAATTAGTCATGTGGTAAACAAAAAGTGCTTGAATTCAAAACAGGCCGTCTCTCCGATGTCCGAAGTGATTTGGAAGATTTTGTGAAAGAATTCCCCGTCGGATTAGGATGTAAAGTGGTAGCAGAGCTGGTAATGAGGAATATTTACTGTTTCTTATTTGTTTTCTCATTGTTCGTGTGTCATAATGAATACATTGCTTCTAATCAGTGAATATTGTTATGTAAATTTCAGAGCAATTATCTATACCTTTTTAGCAGGGTATTTTAATTCTCATTTATGTAATTTTGCTTGTTGTTTTTTTTTTTTTTTTTTTTGTCACCAAACAAGTAGGAATCTCAGGCAGCCCCGAGATCTGTAAACATGGTATTAAATGACTTATGTGACGACGAGCAGCGTGGGTGGTTACATCCTTGCTGCTCTAATGGGGTCCATGGACCAGTGGCATTAGCATTACCTGGGAGCTTGTTAGAAATGCAGAATTTCAGGCCCTACCTGAGACCTGCTGAATCAGAGTCTGAATTTTCACAAGGTTCCCGAGTAACACACATACAGTTTACTCAGTTCCATTCTCACCGATTCTGTGGGAGCTTTTTACAACATTGTGAAGGTGGGTGCTTCTCCATATACATATAATCACTATATGTGTAGTTTTCCCTGAGCCTATGACACATCATTGAAAAGAATGAAGTTTTAGAGTCTTCTGGATGACTGATTTCTGGCTATAGTTAAAAGTTAAGTGAGTACCTAAACTATTTCCCCAGCACTTGAAATTTTTCAAAACTCAAACCATCCTTTGGAAAACATTGTTTTCCCTTTTATATCTGAGTCCACATGAATTCAATTTTTGTGGGAAATTTAAGCCACATGTTTCTGATTCATTGGCACTTAACCCTTGAGAAGGTTGTGTTACAACAGCAATTGCCTGTCCAAAAAAATCTCAGGCTTGGAGTAAATCCTTTGTAAGGGCAGAGAGAAATGGGGAAAAGTCACTGGAAAGACCCCGGAGAAGTTGGGGTTTGGGTTCCAGGCTCTGAGCCTGGAGACAGATCTGTGCACCCTCCCTGTGTGGACAGCTTCTGTTTCACACATCCTTGGTGGGGTGACGTCAGAGGATTGTACAGGCTTAGGTGCTGAGAAGGAACAGGACACGTGTAGGTCAGGCAGCCTAGCCCAAATCCATACTTCTACTAACCATACATTGACATTTCCTCTCCCTTTCTTCTACAAATTGAATTTATATCATTTTGTGAGATTTCTGTGTTTTGACCCCCCGGCAGGAACCTTATCCCTATGTCCTATTAGCGACCTCTTAGCCATGCTGACAATGTGGACAAAGGCCGCTGGGGAAGCCCCAGTGGGCGATGAACCTACAAAAAGCAACCTTGGTTACCTTTACTCTGAGTATTATAGTTTGAGCTGATGTGTACCAGAAACATTTTAAGATGCATTAAAGCTTCTTTTTGCCTCTTGGTAAAGCTTGAGTTCTAGCTTGCCGAATCCTATATTCAATGTGACACCCTTTTTTCCCCTGACTGATGGCTAGTATGTATAAACAATGTGTCCACATACGAGACTATATGTGGTGAATAAAAAGTTGAGTGTTTACAGTGGGAGAAAACAATGGTCAGTAAATCATGTTTTCTGTTTAGGCATCTCCCCTTACATTTAGTGAGTTTTGTTTAGATAAGAGGACTTGGCTGGATTACAGTTCTTAGTAGCCATTGATAAATGAAAGGGCATTTGAATTCCGTGTCTAACACATTATTCTAAGGAGCCAGCAAATACATATTCATATGACAGATGCTCTAATCAAAGCTGAAGGTCTTACTTAAATATTTTAAAAAGCAACCTTGGCTCTGGAAGGCGGAGAGAATGCTAGCTGAGATTGTGATGGTGATGTGGCCAGATTTCCCCATGCTGTAGGCTTTCGCACAGTCGTCCTTTGTGGCAGCACCTAATACCTTCAAACATGCCCTGCCCGTTCTCTGGAAAGAAACCTTTTCTGCTCTGTTGTCAGCTGCCTGACTCTTCCTCCCGGGATCACTCCATGTCCGCCTGTGAGTCTTCCGTGTACCCTCTGCCTAGGGTCGGTGTCCACCATCTGTGCTCCCCACACATTCTGGGCTTCCCTCTGTCCTAACATGTGTCACTCTGGTGTATAATTAACTGTTTACGTGCCTGTCTTCCCCAGGGTAGTGACTCTGTGTTGCCCTGTGCCTACCACCCAGATGTGTATCTGAGTTGCTGGATGGATAAACCTGTGACCTCAATAGTGTGTATGTGTGTGTGTGTGTGTGTGTGTGTGTGTGTGTATTCTTTGGCTGTGTTGGGTCTTCGTCGCTGCCCGCGGGCGTTCTCTAGTTGCTGCGAGCAGGGGCTACTCTTCGTTGCGCTGCACGGGCTTCTCGTTGTGGTGGCTTCTCTTGTTGCGGAGCACGGGCTCTAGGCACGCAGGCTTCAGTAGTTGTGGTATGCGGCGGTCTCAGTGGTTGTGGTGCACGGGCTTAGTTGCTCCATGGCATGTGAGATCTTCCCGGACCAGGGCTTGAACCCGTGTTCCCTGATTGGCAGGTGGATTTTTAACCACCGCACCACCAGGGAAGTCCCTTCAATAGTGTCTTAAACCAGCTCTTAAAAGCTAAACCTCTTCTAAGGATGCCGGACTTAAAATTTGAGCCTGTGGATTAAGTTTGTGGAGGATTCTGCAAGCAAATCTAGTGTTGTCGGTTCACGTCATACGGAAGCTGAACCTTGGTTCTCTGCGTCTAATCTGGGCTCTTCTGGGCTGGTGACCTCTCAGATGCCCTCTCTGGGTCGTAGGTCACTGTGAAGGAATGTGGCGGCTCACTTGGACCATCAAGACTAGAGAAGGAATCCAAGCAGAAGTGGCCAAGGAGCCTTTGTTCTGGCCTTGGAAGTTAATGCTATGTGGTTTCCATTCAGTTATCCCACTCCATACCTCACTGCTCCATTTTTTTTTTTTTTTTTGCGGTACGTGGGCCTCTCACTGCTGTGGCCTCTCCCTTGCGGAGCACAGGCTCCGGACATGCAGGCTCAGCGGCCATGGCTCACGGGCCCAGCCACCCTGTGGCATGTGGGATCTTCCCGGACCAGGGCACGAACCCGTGTCCCCTGCATTGGCAGGCGGACTCTCAACCACTGCGCCACCAGGGAAGCCCCAGTGCTCCATTCTTTAGGTTGTTGGAAATGTATCCCAATTTTAAAGACTTTCACAGATGACATTTTCACAGTTTCCTTCTCTAACCTCTTCCATTATTCACTTAATAAGTCTCACTGCCGGAAATGTATTCTCTTGTTCTAATCTAAATCCCTCAATGCCCGTTGTCCTCCATTCAGTCCCCAGCAGAGAGGTGGAAGCAGCTGGCCACCTCCAAGTGGTCTTCCCTGGCCATCCCTTGGATCGTGTATCATCTCCTTAGGATTTCCAAAAGTTTCTCATTATATTTGTGAGTAAAAACAAAACTTGAACTTTCAGCTCCAAGTTTATCACCAGAATATGCAGCTTGCTTTGTCGTCTCCTGCTCTCCTATGAGTCTTCTCCCAGGCTATTTTCCTGTCTCCTTTTGTCACCATCTCGGGACACCAAACTTATTCCTGTGCTCTGTCCTGCGTCTGGTCTTCCCCTGCAATTGTAAGCTTCTAGAAAGCAAAGATTGCATGCCTCCTCTTTGTGTTTCCTGCTACACATAGTACGTTGAAATTGAATTTGCAGCAGCTGTTCCTTTCTTTGACATGCGTGGCATCAGTTCGTCAGAAGTTAATTACAAAATGTAGCTGGCAAACTTAATTCCTACTCACAGGGAAAAGTCTGTATAGAGAAGAGGCATTTTAGAAAAAGAAGTTCAGCACCAAAATTCAATGTGAAAAGTGCAATGTGGAACAGATAAGATTCTGTGGTATGCGTTTCAGAATTCTTTGTTTGTCAACAAGGCAGCAGACATTTCTAGACAGCATTAAAGCGTATTCCATTAAGTGTATTTCCACGGTGCAATCCAATATAGAAAGTGGATTTGTCGGTATTATGGATAATTAGGATACCAGTAACACCAATAATTACTGTGAAAGGATTTTGTATGGCATAATTAATGCCCTCAAACTATTAGAAATTCTTGGATGAAAGAAGTGGGAGTTTTGGTATCGAAAAGACAAAAGCAAACCGTGTTTGAAATATGTTACCGAACATCAGGTTTTGTGAGCACAGGTTGGCAAAACATCAGGACACAGCTGTTGATTATAGATGCTCTTTTTAGTAACTACCTCAGGGAGAGCCCGTCAGGACAATCAGAGCAAAGCACATCACCCTTGCAATGACTTACCAAATCCTATGCCTGTCCTGGAGATCTCCCCCCATCGCTCAGAAAAGTATTTGGCTAAATGGACCACATAGCAATGTGTGGGCTTGAATATCTAACATCAACACCAAGCTTTGGCAAGATGCATTGGCATAGCCCAAAAACATGCTCTCGGTTCTCTGGATTAAAGAAAAAAATAAAAAAATTAGAAACTCATTTTAAAATGAGTGTTTACTAACACATCTTTTATGCTAACGTAATTTTGCAGAAAAAGCCCACCATTTTAAGTAAAAGTGTACATCAAGGGAATTAACTACTAAGCTTTCATACCAAATACAAAGATATTACTAAATAACTATTTCTGAAACACAGTGTATAATCTATCATGTATTAAATTATTAACATTTCTATTGGAGGAGGCATTTTTCATAAAATATTTAAGCTACAGATCTCAGAGCTATATTTTGGCAACTAATACCAAAGCTATAAAATGAAGATAGCGCACATGTTACAGTTCTGTCAAATATTCAGCCTTTTCATTAAGGAGAAAAGAAGAAAAGAAAAACCGAACACCAAGCCATTACTAGTGACGTGACCTTTGCTCCAAAAGATCAATGTTTCAACATCATACTCTTGCACCCCTGGGAGCGGTGAAGGCCAGAGGGCAGCCCTTTCTGTTGATGGTGGTACATGATTTTAGGACACAGGGTCAGTGGATATGTCAGTACCAAGAGTCTATTATTGTACCAAAGGACACAAATGTGTAGCTATTAAAATAATTAAATTAGAAAACAAATTAGAAATTCATGTCTTATAAAACTACCTTCCATTACTAGAGTAGAAACATGTCAAGCATAAACAAGTTATTCTGTTTGAAATTGACAGAATACGTTTAGAAGATATCACAGATACATTACCCTTAAGGAAGACACTTTTCTGTTTTCCTTAGTTCTGCTCTCTCTGTGCTTGCTATTTTTTTTCATTTCAAAAGATGTTCTTTTTTCCATTTACCCGAATATTGCTTTTTTCCATTTTCTACTACTAACCATAGGAGTAGTTTCTCGACTTGAGAGGTTTTTTGTTTTGTTTTTTTTAAATATTTCCTTAAAGAATGAAGAAGTCTTTTCACTTATGGAGCACCTTTTCTTGAAAATGCTCAGTACTTCTCCTAGTATGGAGTGTATAGTGAAAAGGCTTTCCTGGGAGCCTAATTGTGCGTGACACGGCACGCATTCAGGCACTACAGCCCATCACACCAACATGCACGTGCTGGTGGAAGCCAACAACGGTGGTGGACTTTCTCAGTGACCCTAAGGTGCTCAGTGTAATTTTGCGCTAAGGATACTCTATCATCGTCAGACTTTGGGTAAGTAAGATCTGGATGAATAATTGTTAGTGAACAATATTTAATATGCCTCCGTGGAAAAATGGGAGCTTTCTGTAGCCAAGCTCAGCTCCTCCCCTGCCTGAGGTTGCTGCCTCAGACAGATGTAGCCCGCCAGCAGCCGACGTGAAGGCGGCAGAAAAACTGAGCTGACACCGCAGCAGGTGTGACTCTTTAGCAGCGACCAGGTTTGTATCATCGCTGCCCAGACAAATTGGCCAGGCTTATCTTATTTGTTCTCACAAATCACTCTTTTAATTGGCATGATAGTTTTTTTTTTTTTGCAAATAGTGACCCCAACATAGTGCATTGTTTCAGATGGAATGTTCAGAATGTTGATACTGAATTATAGCAGCCACCCTTCCTTAACTAGAAATGGAGGGAAACACAGGTCCCAAAGATCTTCAAGGTTTACTTTTAGTTTATGATTTTAAACTTCCAGTTACAAGATAAATAAGCTCTGGGGATGTAATGTACAATCTGATCTGTATAAAAGTTGTGAACAGAGTCAACCCTAAGAGTTCTCATCACAAGGGAAAATCTTTTGTTTTTTTTTTTCCTTTTTTTCTTTCTTTTCATTGTGTCTGTATGAGAAGATGGATGTTTGCTGAACCTATTGTGGTAATCATCTCACAATATATATAAGGCAGACCACCATGCTGTGTCCCTTAAACTTATACAGTGATGTATGTCAATTGTTTCTCAATAAATCTGGGGAAAAATTAAAAGAAGTGTTTAAGGAGAATTATAGGTTAGGTATTGTGTGTGTGTGTGTGTGTGTGTGTGTGTGTGTGTGTGTGTGTGTGTGTTGTGGCTGTGTTTATCCAGTGTTCTGTGACTGTTCTCTCTTCTAGAGGGCTGAAGAGGCCTCAAGCTCCCATACATTGTCTCAGAGTATTTGAGACTTTCTGAGCTCTCTTTAATGCAAGTGAAATTTCTGGTCTTTCCATTCATTAAGGTCAAAATAGAATTTTTCCTTGAGACTCAGGAGAAGAATTAACATCCACCAGTACTTCTTAAGAAAGAACATAGTCCATACTTTGGAAAACACCAAGCGTTATTACTAAATTTAACTTTGTTTTCCAATTAATTTTACCCAATAGAGCAACTGTTTTTCATAGCTTAATGTTTTATCAGCAATAAAGTAAAATCCCTTATTCCTACTTCATGTCTTTGAGTGTAGCTCATTGAATTTGTGGGAGGGATTAGGGAAAGAAATTTTAAAATGGCTGATTTTAAAGACAGAATATAGGGATAATAGAAGGAAGGGAAGCTCTGGGGAGAAAGATTTCATTTTTGTATGGTTATCCCTGGGTACCCATGAGGGATTGGTTCCAGGACCCACCACTACAGATACCATAATCCACAGATGTTTAAGTCCCTGACATAAAATGGCATAGTGTTTGCATATAACCTATGAACATCCTCTGTGTACTTTAAATCAAGTCTAGATGACTTATAATACCCAGCACCATATTAATGCTATGTAAATAGTTGCCTGTGCATAGCAAATTCAAGTTTTGGTTTTCAGAATGTTGTGGAATTTTTTTTTTCCAATTTTTTTTGATCCTCAGTTGGTTGAGTCCGCGGACATGGAACCCGTGGATACGGAGGGCCGACTATGTGTAACAGGTTCGAAATGTTGTCAGCATATGCGGGTGAGACGCCAGCAAGCAGGCAGTTCATTAGAATAATGGATGTGGGTTTTAGGAGAGAGGTCAGAGCTGCATGGAATGCATGGGCCAGCCTGTGGATGCAGCAAATAAAGATAAAAGATGAGTAATAGGGACTTCCCTGGCGGTCCAGTGGTTAAGATGCTATGCTCCCAATGCAGGGGGCACAAGTTCGATCCCTGGTCGGGGAACTAAGGCTGCACGGCACGGCCAAAATAATTAATTATTTAATTTTAAAAAGAGATGAGTAATAATTTCCTCAACAAATATGGGGAATTCATGTTTTTGCCAAAGGAAGGGAGTCAGCAGCGTCAAATTTTGCAAGAAACAAGCCCCCGAAGAGCCCACTCGCTGCCGTAACTATTAGAATGTCATGTGAGGATGCAGTGGGCACGGCCGAAGCCAACCCGCTGGGCGCTGAGAAGACAGTGTGAAGTGAGGGAGTGGGGGGTAAGTGGCTCTTGGGCAACGCTGGGCACGAAAGGGTAGAGAGGGAACTGGGCACCTATAACAATTGAATAGGAAGGTCAAGGAAACGCTATTAAGCTGAGTTAAAGCAACCAGCAACGAAGGAGGCATTGATGATGCAAGAGGAAAATAACTCAGGTAGGGACGTCCTAATTGCTCATCCAGAATGAGCAGGGGTGGAGAGGGCAGTGTGCTGGCAGGTGGGTGGAGGAGAGTATAAAATAGAGACACAAAAGAGAATTATTTGGGGGGAGAAAAGTCAAAGACGATTTTTCCTTTGAGCCATGATTAAGTTTGTCTCCAGACAGCGTCTCGCAACATGCGAGATATTCTGTATGGTTCCAGGAAACACAGAGTCTGGCTTTTTACATTTCTGATTTTACTGATTATAATAGAAGGATGTTCTGGCACGCTGGAGATGTGATGGAAGGCCAGAGTGAAATTTGATGTCCGCTTATCGAAAGCGGCTAGGAGGAAGTGGCAGGTTTCACCGGCAGGGCTGAAGGAGTGGAGGAGAGGCTTCATGTCAGAGCTGGAGAACTGAGATTTACTCAGCTTATAAAAGAGGAAACTGGATGGAGATCTAGCTCTTATTCTCAGAAACACAAAGAGTTTTATGTGGGTGAGTCTGACCAGTTTTTTCCTACACTTCTGGAGGCCAAAATAAGGGTGAAATGAGTCTAAATGAAAGAAGATTTTTGTTTTGTTTTGGTCGTGTCTTAGAACTTGATGAAAATGTTAGGGTGGGATTTTTTTTTTTTAAAGAAAAAAGACTCATCTGTTTTAAATAACTGCTATTCAATTGGCTGAAGTCAAGGGTCAAGGCCAGGTGATTTCTTGAAAACTTTCCCTTTAGTGACTTGATAACATCTATGGATGTTTTCAGTCAGTTAGTTTCAGAAGTGCTCCCATGTGCCTTTTTTTTTAAACCCAAAGGACTATGAAATTAAAATACTGTGTGTGTGTGTGTGTGTGTGTGTGTGTGTGTGTGTGTGTGTCTCCATCCAAGGAGGAGAGAAACTAGAAGTAGTACTTTGTGAATTTTGAAAAAGTACAATTTCTTTATATGTAAGTCAGCTTTAGACTGTTTGCCCACAGTAAAACTACAAGTCCTCTTCAGCAGTGGCTGTAAACCGTCTGCAAAACTTGTTGCTGGAATTGGCTTAATGTTCCTCAGAGTTAAAAAAAAAAAGGACTGGTCTCCAGTTCTCTCTGCCTCCGACTGTGATTCTTTGTCTTGCATCGTCCTGTACTTTGGTGAGAATAATTCAACAGCTGCTATTCCTCGTTGAAAGCTCTGGCATATTCCTTTCTAGAACATTCCGACATGTTACAGAATATATTTATTATAAGTGTATTCTTACGGTATTGAATGACCTGAAAGTATCCCTGTTGGGTTAATTCCTGGAAATTACAAGCATTACAGCAGTTCACGCAGAAGCTGTTCGCACTTGCCCACTGCAGCAGTAAACCGCGATCATGCTTGAATGTGTTCGGCGATGTGAACGGCTCAGCGGAAAAACTGCCCATTTGAGATAAACAGAAACTTTTCCACTCATCTCTCACAAGTTAGTCAAAAACAGAAGGAATGGCTTTTATGGCCATCTCATCGTTTTCTTCGTTGTTTGGTAGCTCTCTGTCTGGAATACAAAGCCTTCTACAAGCTACTTCTCTGCTTTACGGAAGGTCTGTAGCAGTGATTTCCATTCACTGCCTTCCACAAGTCGAACAAGGTGTGTGGTGTTTTATTTAACCATTTTGGGGTCTATGTTTATTCTTTGTATATTAAAAATATAATAACTAGGCAAAGTAACATGGAGTAATCACCCACTTTAGTTCCTTTGCCCCTTGTTACCTCTTTCCCTCGGATACTTATTGTTTGGGGAACCCTTTGGTATATGTAATGACAAGAATCCTTACTTCCGAGCGTCAGCGTTACTCAGTGGACACACCCCCCTCTCCGGGTCTTACTGCAGAATATCCCTGATTCTGATCTGCTGTCCCCGTGGCCCTCCCAAAGCTGTGCTGAGCAGATCTTCTCTCTCTGAAATCCTCTAACACAGGGCCTGCCAACTATGGCCACAGACCAAGTGTCCCGCCTGCCATTTGGGGGGATATCGTCTGTTTGTCTGTGGTAATTTGTCTCCCACAGAGGCAGAGCTGAATAACTGAAACAGACAGTTTGGCTGAAAATATTTGCTATGTGGCCCTTTATAGGAAAAGTTTGCTAGTGGTTCTCCATCCCACTGTACACGATTTGTCCCCTGTGCCTTCCCACTTCTATCTCCCACTCTCCTCTCTCTCCATTTGGGCCTCATGTGTCTCAGGCTTATTTTTGGCCGACATTCCTTTTTTTATCCAACCGCATCATCCTATGTTATCCTTTCATCTCATGTCCTTTCCTAATCTTTTCAAATTCTGCTTCTAAGATCCAACACGCATGCTACCTCACCTAAGAAGTCTCTGATTCCACCAGCAAGGATTACTCTACTTTTAATCTAATTTTCTATCCTGCACTTTGTGGCACTCCCTTTCCCAGCCCATAGAGTGTCCAGGAGCTCCGGCCTCTCCCCCAGACTTAACTTCCAAGATAAGGGCTCAGCCCTTCCCGGGGGTGGCTGCTCTGAGCCCCAGCCTGGGTGTTGGGCTTAAACCCCTATCATCTGTAGTCTAGTGAGTGATAACATCACTTGCTTCTGAAGTCCAGATTTGATCACCTGATAATCACAGAAGCATTTAAATTAATTTACAGTGATGTGAAAAGCTACCCTTCATGGGCGTCATAAAGTGAGAATTTGGAGTTGTTTCTGCTCCGATGGTTCATATGTGCCCTGCATCCCCTTAGAACTCAACTTGCCAGTTTGGGGATGCATTTCCAGCTCTGAGATTATGGGGTTTCAGATTTCCACGTGGTGGTGGCCTCTATCCGAGCAGCCCACTCCAGGGTTGGGGGCATGAGTCTGAATTCTCACAGTCCTGTCAAAAGTGTATGGCCGGTAGCTTTAAACGCCCATCTGAGAGCACTTCCATTGCTGAGGGGTCCTTCTAGCCTATCAGGGCAACATTTAGTGGAGTTTTTTTTAACTAATCATTTCAACCCATTTCATGAAGTTGGAATTCGGGTGACGTTGGAATGCCGACTCGCCTCAGTGCAGGCGCGTCTTGTTTTTCTCCTTCCTGGCACATGACTCAATTCTAGGTAAAATTTATTATGGGCACAGTTACTCCATAGGGACAGGAGACATACCTGATCGAGGCATCACTTTATGCTCAGCACGTAGCACACTAGGTTCTGCTGAGAGGCATGTAATGACAAGCATACGTTCACACACCCAAGCGTGGACCTTTCCTACTCTAGCGACTGTGTCTTATTTATCTTTTTATTCCCCATGGGTGTAACACAGTGCCTCTCACTCACCATATACCGTAGAAATGTGGGAGTGAATCCCATTCCTTAGCCTTTTGGCATTGAATTTCAGGTGAGTACCACCCCCCCAATTCTCCTAGTTTGCACTGGCCTAAAAAGGAAACTTACATGGGGTGATAAGCCTTCTCCATGTGCTCTCTCAGCTGGGCCCGCCTCCCAGAAACAGGCTCCAAAGGCACGCCACTCCTTTTCCCAAGAGCATTGCAGTAAGTCCTTCCGTCCAGCTGGTCAGTTAACTGCACATGGAAGGGGCAGTTTCCATCTTGGCAAGAGGTCTGGGGGATGCACACCATCGTTCTCTTGCTTTCTTCCTCCACTGGAAAGCAATGGTGTTGAACACCCAAAAATGATGACAGAAGATGATGCCTTTGAAAGGCGATACCTGCACCTTGTTCAGTGTGAGAACACAGCCGGGGAAATGGGGTGTGACTAGCACAGCAATTACTCACCTCGTTAGATCTAATTTCAGAATGCCTCCATGGCCCATTACTTTAGCACATTTTTTAAAATGTGCCCAACAGCAGTGTTGAAACTGCAATTCTCTTGAAGGCTGTTGTGTTGGCGCCTACTGATTGCACCAGGCGGTAGACTCTTTTTGAATGTAAGCACTTAGAGGACACTGAATCCAGTCTGTTTTGTTTATGGAAGTCTTGTTTGTTCTGTATAACTACTTCATGTGTTCATGGGTTTCATGTGGATAGCGAATCTTTCAAATAACCAAAGCTTACCATTTTTCAGAACTAAAAATGTTCCCTATATTATCTGCAGTATTGAATGGGAATTCTCTTTAAGTAAATGTGATGATTTCCTAACTTCCCCCAGCAGTTATTCAAATGATAATTGAACCTTACTTAATGGTTCTAGGTCATCTATTTGCATTAATGTTTTCATTGGATTTCTAAGATACAAAGAACTGATGGCCTTTATATTAAATCACTTCAGATTGTTAAAATATTTTAGCCTGTTTTTATAAGACTTCTTCTATAGTCATCTACGATTTCTCACTTCTACCATTGTGCCCTTAATGCAGTTTAGATGCTCGCTTATTTTAAATACAACTTCCTGGGTGAAAACGTTAAGATGACTATACTCCATAAAAACCCACTCTTTGTGTAAAGGCAGTTTTGTGTAATGATTAAAGCCTACATCCTACGTTTTAATCCCTGTTCTGCTATCAGCTAGGTGTTGATCTTGGGCAAGTTACTTACTTTTTCCATTTCTTTTCTCACTATCTCATCTGTTAAATGTGCATACCTGTTCTCACTTCCTAGAACTGTGAGGATGAGGTGCCTAGGACAGGCCTCACGTGTGGAAAGAGCTATACGGCCGTGTTAGCTGTTTTTGCTGTGGATACACTCATGGATAAGGTAGTGCAGAGAACTGATTTTGGCCAGCTGTATTCTAGGTTTAGGGATTTGCTAATAGTGTAAGATTGTAAATTGAAGGATTTCTATTCGGATTATCCTATGTCCTGCAATTTTTAGATGACCCTCCTTTTTTCTAGGAGTTACACAGATGTCGGGTAAAGTCAGCCTTCTTTCCACCTGTGATTGAATCGGTAGTTATCCTGAAATCGACTAAGAATTATTACCCACCTGCCTGTGCGCACACACTGTGGAGTTTTGTGCTGTAAACCACAGCGTTGTGCTTCCCTCACACCGACTTTCTTCCTGCCCCCAGCAGCCCCTCAGCATCCATGGGGCTAAAAAGAGCATTCGGAACATCTCTGGGTCTTAGAGCCAGTAAGTGACAGCACAATCTAGACTTAGGTCCTTCTGAAACCTTACTGTGAACTAGATGCTGCCTCCTCTGCCCCTAGAAGCACACGCAGCTATTCCTGCAAACACCCTTCACCACAGGTGTAGTTGGAAGGAACTGCTTATTACTGATGACAGAATCCCAGCTTTGAAACTCTGCGGTCGTTTGGTGCCGTAGACTCTGTTTCTCTTTCAAGATTTGAGAATGCAAATGCCACAGTTCAATCCTCCATCTTGGAAATATCTGATGGAATGATTGGGATCAGTGTCTCCAAATTCTTACCCGCTCCTAGGCCTTCTGACCTCACCTCTCAACCCACGTTTAATAGGTTCCGGGGTCTCGCTGTCCAGTATGGAAGCCACCAGCCACATTAAGCTCTTTAACTTCCGAACAATTAAAATTAAATGAAGTTAAAAACACAGTTTCTCCACTGAGTTACCCAGCGTCAAGGGTTCAGTAGACCCACGTAGCTAGCAGTGACCATACCGTCCAGCACGGATGAACAGCCCTTCTGTTACGCTGGAGCTGTGTTGCATGGTGTTGTAGAGGGATAGTCACAGAGGCACGTGGCACATACACACTCTAGTTCCAGCTGAGGTCTGGCCCCTGTGCTGTGGAACACAGGACAGGTCTCAGGTGAGCTCTCAGGCTTCCTCTGGCCTTTGAGATTAAAGCCTGGAGTGTCCAGAGTCAGACCTGAGCCCAGGCTGCTCTTCTACTTCCCCTGGGCTCGCCTACTTCCTGCTTAGTCTTAACCACATGAGCAACATGAAATGGAAGAGAAAAGAGAATCAGAAGTTATCCAAGAACCACATGAGGCGTGAAGATACCAAAGGGAGAAGAAGCATGAGAGAGATTTCTCCAGAAGATTCTAGGTTTTTAGCTTCTTCCATGAAAGTTATTTCCTACCTCCTGGGTCTTAAAGACTCTCTATTGGTTTTGAATCATATCAAAACTTCTCTCTTGAGACAAAATGAGAGATGGACAACTTTAGTTTTTAAACCATAAGTCACTTCCCATGGTCAGGTTATGAAATCATCTTAGTAGGTTGTTATCAGCGGTTTTTAAAGAGAAAGTGGTAGAAGAGAATAGCAAATATTAGAGTATATTAGCAATAGAAATGGTTTTGTTTCATAATCTCTATTTCAGTTGTAGATTTACGTACATTTATTGTACTGGTAGCTATGTAAAATGTACTTTTCATTGTGGGTTGTGGTCAAACCTGAATAATACTGGGTTTGAATTCTGGCTCACACAGTAAATAGAATTCTTTTCCTCATTTTCCAATGCCCATTTCTGTAATAGTGTTAGACTTGCTTTGTCATGCTTTATGTCATCCTTTTCTGGGTATCAGAACCATGAAAAATAAGGGCTTCATTCTGGGGGCGTGTGGTTGGAGTGAGGAACCCTGTGCAGGAAGCACGTGGTGGTCTCAAATCTTATGAGTCACGAGTTTGGA